>NC_135264.1:6236932-7480398 GCF_964204865.1 Styela clava | reverse complement strand
TCAAAAAACAGAGAAAAAACGAATGGAACGGCGACGAATAAAAAAGCCTACGACACTCGGTATTCCCAGCCGGTCAACCATGCAAGTACTAACCGAGCCCGACTTTGCTTAACTTCCGAGATCGAACGAGATCGGGTGCATTCAACGTGGTATGGTTGTAGGCAATAAAGTAGTAGTCTATTCGGCTATTTTTATTTCGCAGTTGTTGGAAAACAGAGCAAAATCGAATGAAACGGCGACGAAAAGCCTACGACACTCGGTATTCCCAGCCGGTCACCCATGCAAGTACTAACCGAGCCCGACATTGCTTAACTTCCGAGATCGAACGAGATCGGGTGCATTCAACGTGGTATGGTTGTAAGCGATAAAGTAGTAGTCTATTCGGCTATTTGTATTTTGCAGTTGTTGAAAAACAGAGCAAAATCGAATGAAGCGGCGACGAAAAGCCTACGACACTCGGTATTCCCAGCCGGTCACCCATGCAAGTACTAACCGAGCCCGACATTGCTTAACTTCCGAGATCGAACGAGATCGGGTGCATTCGACGTGGTATGGTTGTAGGCGATAAAGTAGTAGTCTATTCGGCTATTTGTATTTCGCAGTTGTTGGAAAACAGAGCAAAATCGAATGAAACGGCGACGAAAAGGCTACGACACTCGGTATTCCCAGCCGGTCACCCATGCAAGTACTAACCGAGCCCGACATTGCTTAACTTCCGAGATCGAACGAGATCGGGTGCATTCAACGTGGTATGGTTGTAGGCGATAAAGCAGTAGTCTATTCGGCTATTTGTATTTCGCAGTTGTTGGAAAACAGAGCAAAATCGAATGAAACGGCGACGAAAAGCCTACGACACTCGGTATTCCCAGGCGGTCACCCATGCAAGTACTAACCGAGCCTGACATTGCTTAACTTCCAAGATCGAAAGATAACGGGTGCATTCAACGTGGTATGGTTGTAGGCGATAAAGTAGTAGTCTATTCGGCTATTTGTATTTCGCAGTTGTTGGAAAACAGAGCAAAATCGAATGAAACGGCGACAAAAAGCCTACGACACTTGGTATTCCCAGCCGGTCACCCATGCAAGTACTAACCGAGCCCGACATTGCTTAACTTCCGAGATCGAGTGCATTCAACGTGGTATGGTTGTGGGCGATAAAGTAGTAGTCTATTCGGCTATTTGTATTTCGCAGTTGTTTGAAAACAGAGCAAAATCGAATGAAACGGCGACGAAAAGCCTACGACACTCGGTATTCCCAGCATGTCACCCATGCAAGTACTAACCGAGCCCGACATTGCTTAACTTCCGAGATTGAACGAGATCGGGTGCATTCAACGTGGTATGGTTGTAGGCGATAAAGTAGTAGTCTATTCGGCTATTTGTATTTCGCAGTTGTTGGAAAACAGAGCAAAATCGAATGAAACGGCGACGAAGAGCCTACGACACTCGGTATTCCCAGCCGGTCACCCATGCAAGTACTAACCGAGCCCGACATTGCTTAACTTCCGAGATCGAACGAGATCGGATGCATTCAAAGTGGTATGGTTGTAGGCGATAAAGTAGTAGTCTATTCGGCTATTTGTATTTCGCAGTTGTTGGAAAACAGAGCAAAATCGAATGAAACGGCGACGAAAAGCCTACGACACTCGGTATTCCCAGCCGGTCACCCATGCAAGTACTAACCGAGCCTGACATTGCTTAACTTCCAAGATCGAAAGATAACGGGTGCATTCAACGTGGTATGGTTGTAGGCGATAAAGTAGTAGTCTATTCGGCTATTTGTATTTCGCAGTTGTTGGAAAACAGAGCAAAATCGAATGAAACGGCGACAAAAAGCCTACGACACTTGGTATTCCCAGCCGGTCACCCATGCAAGTACTAACCGAGCCCGACATTGCTTAACTTCCGAGATCGAGTGCATTCAACGTGGTATGGTTGTGGGCGATAAAGTAGTAGTCTATTCGGCTATTTGTATTTCGCAGTTGTTGGAAAACAGAGCAAAATCGAATGAAACGGCGACGAAAAGCCTACGACACTCGGTATTCCCAGCATGTCACCCATGCAAGTACTAACCGAGCCCGACATTGCTTAACTTCCGAGATCGAACGAGATCGGGTGCATTCAACGTGGTATGGTTGTAGGCGATAAAGTAGTAGTCTATTCGGCTATTTGTATTTCGCAGTTGTTGGAAAACAGAGCAAAATCGAATGAAACGGCGACGAAGAGCCTACGACACTCGGTATTCCCAGCCGGTCACCCATGCAAGTACTAACCGAGCCCTACATTGCTTAACTTCCGAGATCGAACGAGATCGGATGCATTCAACGTGGTATGGTTGTAGGCGATAAAGTAGTAGTCTATTCGGCTATTTGTATTTCGCAGTTGTTGGAAAACAGAGCAAAATCGAATGAAACGGCGACGAAAAGCCACGACACTCGGTATTCCCAGCCGGTCACCCATGCAAGTACTAACCGAGCCCGACATTGCTTAACTTCCGAGATCGAACGAGATCGGGTGCATTCAACGTGGTATGGTTGTAGGCGATAAAGTAGTAGTCTATTCGGCTATTTGTATTTTGCAGTTGTTGGAAAACAGAGCAAAATCGAATGAAGCGGCGACGAAAAGCCTACGACACTCGGTATTCCCAGCCGGTCACCCATGCAAGTACTAACCGAGCCCGACATTGCTTAACTTCCGAGATCGAACGAGATCGGGTGCATTCAACGTGGTATGGTAGTAGTCGATAAAGTAGTAGTCTGTTCTGCTATTTGTATTTTGCAGTTGTTAGAAAACAGAGAAAAAACGAATGGAACGGCGACGAAAAAAAAGCCTACGACACTCGGTATTCCCAGCCGGTCACCCATGCAAGTACTAACCGAGCCCGACATTGCTTAACTTCCGAGATCGAACGAGATCGGGTGCATTCAACGTGGTATGGTTGTAGGCAATAAAGTAGTAGTCTATTCGGCTATTTGTATTTCGCAGTTGTTGGAAAACAGAGCAAAATCGAATGAAACGGCGACGAAAAGCCTACGACACTCGGTATTCCCAGCCGGTCACCCATGCAAGTACTAACCGAGCCCGACATTGCTTAACTTCCGAGATCGAACGAGATCGGGTGCATTCAACGTGGTATGGTTGTAGGCGATAAAGTAGTAGTCTATTCGGCTATTTGTATTTTGCAGTTGTTGGAAAACAGAGCAAAATCGAATGAAGCGGCGACGAAAAGCCTACGACACTCGGTATTCCCAGCCGGTCACCCATGCAAGTACTAACCGAGCCCGACATTGCTTAACTTCCGAGACCGAACGAGATCGGGTGCATTCGACGTGGTATGGTTGTAGGCGATAAAGTAGTAGTCTATTCGGCTATTTGTATTTCGCAGTTGTTGGAAAACAGAGCAAAATCGAATGAAACGGCGACGAAAAGCCTACGACACTCGGTATTCCCAGCCGGTCACCCATGCAAGTACTAACCGAGCCCGACATTGCTTAACTTCCGAGATCGAACGAGATCGGGTGCATTCAACGTGGTATGGTTGTAGGCGATAAAGTAGTAGTCTATTCGGCTATTTGTATTTCGCAGTTGTTGGAAAACAGAGCAAAATTGAATGAAACGGCGACAAAAAGCCTACGACACTCGGTATTCCCAGCCGGTCACCCATGCAAGTACTAACCGAGCCCGACATTGCTTAACTTCCGAGATCGAGTGCATTCAACGTGGTATGGTTGTAAGCGATAAAGTAGTAGTCTATTCGGCTATTTGTATTTCGCAGTTGTTGGAAAACAGAGCAAAATCGAATGAAACGGCGACGAAAAGCCTACGACACTCGGTATTCCCAGCAGGTCACCCATGCAAGTACTAACTGAGCCCGACATTGCTTAACTTTCGAGATCAAACGAGATCGGGTGCATTCAACGTGGTATGGTTGTAGGCGATAAAGTAGTAGTCTATTCGGCTATTTGTATTTCACAGTTGTTGGAAAACAGAGCAAAATCGAATGAAACGGCGACGAAAAGCCTACGACACTCGGTATTCCCAGCCGGTCACCCATGCAAGTACTAACCGAGCCCGACATTGCTTAACTTCCGAGATCGAACGAGATCGGGTGCATTCAACGTGGTATGGTTGTAGGCGATAAAGTAGTAGTCTATTCGGCTATTTGTATTTCGCAGTTGTTGGGAAACAGAGCAAAATCGAATGAAACGGCGACGAAAAGCCTACGACACTCGGTATTCCCAGCCGGTCACCCATGCAAGTACTAACCGAGCCCGACATTGCTTAACTTCCGAGATCGAACGAGATCGGGTGCATTCAACGTGGTATGGTTGTAGGCGATAAAGTAGTAGTCTATTCGGCTATTTGTATTTTGCAGTTGTTGGAAAACAGAGCAAAATCGAATGAAGCGGCGACGAAAAGCCTACGACACTCGGTATTCCCAGCCGGTCACCCATGCAAGTACTAACCGAGCCCGACATTGCTTAACTTCCGAGATCGAACGAGATCGGGTGCATTCAACGTGGTATGGTTGTAGTCGATAAAGTAGTAGTCTGTTCTGCTATTTGTATTTTGCAGTTGTCAAAAAACAGAGAAAAAACGAATGGAACGGCGACGAAAAAAAAGCCTACGACACTCGGTATTCCCAGCCGGTCAACCATGCAAGTACTAACCGAGCCCGACTTTGCTTAACTTCCGAGATCGAACGAGATCGGGTGCATTCAACGTGGTATGGTTGTAGGCAATAAAGTAGTAGTCTATTCGGCTATTTGTATTTCGCAGTTGTTGGAAAACAGAGCAAAATCGAATGAAACGGCGACGAAAAGCCTACGACACTCGGTATTCCCAGCCGGTCACCCATGCAAGTACTAACCGAGCCCGACATTGCTTAACTTCCGAGATCGAACGAGATCGGGTGCATTCAACGTGGTATGGTTGTAAGCGATAAAGTAGTAGTCTATTCGGCTATTTGTATTTTGCAGTTGTTGAAAAACAGAGCAAAATCGAATGAAGCGGCGACGAAAAGCCTACGACACTCGGTATTCCCAGCCGGTCACCCATGCAAGTACTAACCGAGCCCGACATTGCTTAACTTCCGAGATCGAACGAGATCGGGTGCATTCGACGTGGTATGGTTGTAGGCGATAAAGTAGTAGTCTATTCGGCTATTTGTATTTCGCAGTTGTTGGAAAACAGAGCAAAATCGAATGAAACGGCGACGAAAAGGCTACGACACTCGGTATTCCCAGCCGGTCACCCATGCAAGTACTAACCGAGCCCGACATTGCTTAACTTCCGAGATCGAACGAGATCGGGTGCATTCAACGTGGTATGGTTGTAGGCGATAAAGCAGTAGTCTATTCGGCTATTTGTATTTCGCAGTTGTTGGAAAACAGAGCAAAATCGAATGAAACGGCGACGAAAAGCCTACGACACTCGGTATTCCCAGGCGGTCACCCATGCAAGTACTAACCGAGCCTGACATTGCTTAACTTCCAAGATCGAAAGATAACGGGTGCATTCAACGTGGTATGGTTGTAGGCGATAAAGTAGTAGTCTATTCGGCTATTTGTATTTCGCAGTTGTTGGAAAACAGAGCAAAATCGAATGAAACGGCGACAAAAAGCCTACGACACTTGGTATTCCCAGCCGGTCACCCATGCAAGTACTAACCGAGCCCGACATTGCTTAACTTCCGAGATCGAGTGCATTCAACGTGGTATGGTTGTGGGCGATAAAGTAGTAGTCTATTCGGCTATTTGTATTTCGCAGTTGTTTGAAAACAGAGCAAAATCGAATGAAACGGCGACGAAAAGCCTACGACACTCGGTATTCCCAGCATGTCACCCATGCAAGTACTAACCGAGCCCGACATTGCTTAACTTCCGAGATTGAACGAGATCGGGTGCATTCAACGTGGTATGGTTGTAGGCGATAAAGTAGTAGTCTATTCGGCTATTTGTATTTCGCAGTTGTTGGAAAACAGAGCAAAATCGAATGAAACGGCGACGAAGAGCCTACGACACTCGGTATTCCCAGCCGGTCACCCATGCAAGTACTAACCGAGCCCGACATTGCTTAACTTCCGAGATCGAACGAGATCGGATGCATTCAAAGTGGTATGGTTGTAGGCGATAAAGTAGTAGTCTATTCGGCTATTTGTATTTCGCAGTTGTTGGAAAACAGAGCAAAATCGAATGAAACGGCGACGAAAAGCCTACGACACTCGGTATTCCCAGCCGGTCACCCATGCAAGTACTAACCGAGCCTGACATTGCTTAACTTCCAAGATCGAAAGATAACGGGTGCATTCAACGTGGTATGGTTGTAGGCGATAAAGTAGTAGTCTATTCGGCTATTTGTATTTCGCAGTTGTTGGAAAACAGAGCAAAATCGAATGAAACGGCGACAAAAAGCCTACGACACTTGGTATTCCCAGCCGGTCACCCATGCAAGTACTAACCGAGCCCGACATTGCTTAACTTCCGAGATCGAGTGCATTCAACGTGGTATGGTTGTGGGCGATAAAGTAGTAGTCTATTCGGCTATTTGTATTTCGCAGTTGTTGGAAAACAGAGCAAAATCGAATGAAACGGCGACGAAAAGCCTACGACACTCGGTATTCCCAGCATGTCACCCATGCAAGTACTAACCGAGCCCGACATTGCTTAACTTCCGAGATCGAACGAGATCGGGTGCATTCAACGTGGTATGGTTGTAGGCGATAAAGTAGTAGTCTATTCGGCTATTTGTATTTCGCAGTTGTTGGAAAACAGAGCAAAATCGAATGAAACGGCGACGAAGAGCCTACGACACTCGGTATTCCCAGCCGGTCACCCATGCAAGTACTAACCGAGCCCTACATTGCTTAACTTCCGAGATCGAACGAGATCGGATGCATTCAACGTGGTATGGTTGTAGGCGATAAAGTAGTAGTCTATTCGGCTATTTGTATTTCGCAGTTGTTGGAAAACAGAGCAAAATCGAATGAAACGGCGACGAAAAGCCACGACACTCGGTATTCCCAGCCGGTCACCCATGCAAGTACTAACCGAGCCCGACATTGCTTAACTTCCGAGATCGAACGAGATCGGGTGCATTCAACGTGGTATGGTTGTAGGCGATAAAGTAGTAGTCTATTCGGCTATTTGTATTTTGCAGTTGTTGGAAAACAGAGCAAAATCGAATGAAGCGGCGACGAAAAGCCTACGACACTCGGTATTCCCAGCCGGTCACCCATGCAAGTACTAACCGAGCCCGACATTGCTTAACTTCCGAGATCGAACGAGATCGGGTGCATTCAACGTGGTATGGTAGTAGTCGATAAAGTAGTAGTCTGTTCTGCTATTTGTATTTTGCAGTTGTTAGAAAACAGAGAAAAAACGAATGGAACGGCGACGAAAAAAAAGCCTACGACACTCTGTATTCCCAGCCGGTCACCCATGCAAGTACTAACCGAGCCCGACATTGCTTAACTTCCGAGATCGAACGAGATCGGGTGCATTCAACGTGGTATGGTTGTAGGCAATAAAGTAGTAGTCTATTCGGCTATTTGTATTTCGCAGTTGTTGGAAAACAGAGCAAAATCGAATGAAACGGCGACGAAAAGCCTACGACACTCGGTATTCCCAGCCGGTCACCCATGCAAGTACTAACCGAGCCCGACATTGCTTAACTTCCGAGATCGAACGAGATCGGGTGCATTCAACGTGGTATGGTTGTAGGCGATAAAGTAGTAGTCTATTCGGCTATTTGTATTTTGCAGTTGTTGGAAAACAGAGCAAAATCGAATGAAGCGGCGACGAAAAGCCTACGACACTCGGTATTCCCAGCCGGTCACCCATGCAAGTACTAACCGAGCCCGACATTGCTTAACTTCCGAGACCGAACGAGATCGGGTGCATTCGACGTGGTATGGTTGTAGGCGATAAAGTAGTAGTCTATTCGGCTATTTGTATTTCGCAGTTGTTGGAAAACAGAGCAAAATCGAATGAAACGGCGACGAAAAGCCTACGACACTCGGTATTCCCAGCCGGTCACCCATGCAAGTACTAACCGAGCCCGACATTGCTTAACTTCCGAGATCGAACGAGATCGGGTGCATTCAACGTGGTATGGTTGTAGGCGATAAAGTAGTAGTCTATTCGGCTATTTGTATTTTGCAGTTGTTGGAAAACAGAGCAAAATCGAATGAAGCGGCGACGAAAAGCCTACGACACTCGGTATTCCCAGCCGGTCACCCATGCAAGTACTAACCGAGCCCGACATTGCTTAACTTCCGAGATCGAACGAGATCGGGTGCATTCAACGTGGTATGGTTGTAGTCGATAAAGTAGTAGTCTGTTCTGCTATTTGTATTTTGCAGTTGTTAGAAAACAGAGAAAAAACGAATGGAACGGCGACGAAAAAAAAGCCTACGACACTCGGTATTCCCAGCCGGTCACCCATGCAAGTACTAACCGAGCCCGACATTGCTTAACTTCCGAGATCGAACGAGATCGGGTGCATTCAACGTGGTATGGTTGTAGGCAATAAAGTAGTAGTCTATTCGGCTATTTGTATTTCGCAGTTGTTGGAAAACAGAGCAAAATCGAATGAAACGGCGACGAAAAGCCTACGACACTCGGTATTCCCAGCCGGTCACCCATGCAAGTACTAACCGAGCCCGACATTGCTTAACTTCCTAGATCGAACGAGATCGGGTGCATTCAACGTGGTATGGTTGTAGGCGATAAAGTAGTAGTCTATTCGGCTATTTGTATTTTGCAGTTGTTGGAAAACAGAGCAAAATCGAATGAAGCGGCGACGAAAAGCCTACGACACTCGGTATTCCCAGCCGGTCACCCATGCAAGTACTAACCGAGCCCGACATTGCTTAGCTTCCGAGATCGAGTGCATTCAACGTGGTATGGTTGTAGGCGATAAAGTAGTAGTCTATTCGGCTATTTGTATTTCGCAGTTGTTGAAAAACAGAGCAAAATCGAATGAAACGGCGACGAAAAGCCTACGACACTCGGTATTCCCAGCAGGTCACCCATGCAAGTACTAACCGAGCCCGACATTGCTTAACTTCCGAGATCGAACGAGATCGGGTGCATTCAACGTGGTATGGTTGTAGGCGATAAAGTAGTAGTCTATTCGGCTATTTGTATTTCGCAGTTGTTGGAAAACAGAGCAAAATCGAATGAAACGGCGACACGACATTCGGTATTCCCAGCCGGTCACCCATGCAAGTACTAACCGAGCCCGACATTGCGTAACTTCCGAGATCGAACGATAACGGGTGCATTCAACGTGGTATGGTTGTAGGCGATAAAGTAGTAGTGTATTCGGCTATTTGTATTTCGCAGTTGTTGGAAAACAGAGCAAAATCGAGTGAAACGGCGACAAAAAGCCTACGACACTCGGTATTCCCAGCCGGTCACCAATGCAAGTACTAACCGAGCCCGACATTGCTTAACTTCCGAGATCGAACGAGATCGGGTGCATTCAACGTGGTATGGTTGTAGGCGATAAAGTAGTAGTCTATTCGGCTATTTGTATTTCGCAGTTGTTGGAAAACAGAGCAAAATCGAATGAAACGGCGACGAAAAGCCTACGACACTCGGTATTCCCAGCCGGTCACCCATGCAAGTACTAACCGAGCCCGACATTGCTTAACTTCCGAGATCGAACGAGATCGGGTGCATTCAACGTGGTATGGTTGTAGGCGATAAAGTAGTAGTCTATTCGGCTATTTGTATTTCGCAGTTGTTGGAAAACAGAGCAAAATCGAATGAAACGGCGAGGAAAAGCCTACGACACTCGGTATTCCCAGCCGGTCACCCATGCAAGTACTAACCGAGCCCGACATTGCTTAACTTCCGAGATCGAACGAGATCGGGTGCATTCAACGTGGTATGGTTGTAGGCGATAAAGTAGTAGTCTATTCGGCTATTTGTATTTTGCAGTTGTTGGAAAACAGAGCAAAATCGAATGAAGCGGCGACGAAAAGCCTATGACACTCGGTATTCCCAGCCGGTCACCCATGCAAGTACTAACCAAGCCCGACATTGCTTAACTTCCGAGATCGAACGAGATCGGGTGCATTCAACGTGGTATGGTTGTAGACGATAAAAGTAGTAGTCTGTTCTGCTATTTGTATTTTGCAGTTGTTAGAAAACAGAGAAAAAACGAATGGAACGGCGACGAAAAGCCTACGACACTCGGTATTCCCAGCCGGTCACCCATGCAATTACTAACCGAGCCCGACATTGCTTAACTTCCGAGATCGAACGAGATCGGGTGCATTCAACGTGGTATGGTTGTAGGCGATAAAGTAGTAGTCTATTCGGCTATTTGTATTTCGCAGTTTTTGGAAAACAGAGCAAAATCGAATGAAACGGCGACGAAAAGCCTACGACACTCGGTATTCCCAGCCGGTCACCAATGCAAGTACTAACCGAGCCCGACTTTGCTTAACTTCCGAGATCGAACGAGATCGGGTGCATTCAACGTGGTATGGTTGTAGGCAATAAAGTGGTAGTCTATTCGGCTATTTGTATTTCGCAGTTGTTGGAAAACAGAGCAAAATCGAATGAAACGGCGACGAAAAGCCTACGACACTCGGTATTCCCAGCCGGTCACCCATGCAAGTACTAACCGAGCCCGACATTGCTTAACTTCCGAGATCGAACGAGATCGGGTGCATTCAACGTGGTATGGTTGCAGGCGATAAAGTAGTAGTCTATTCGGCTATTTGTATTTCGCAGTTTTTGGAAAACAGAGCAAAATCGAATGAAACGGCGACGAAAAGCCTACGACACTCGGTATTCCCAGCCGGTCACCCATGCAAGTACTAACCTAGCCCGACATTGCTTAACTTCCGAGATCGAACGAGATCGGGTGCATTCGACGTGGTATGGTTGTAGGCAATAAAGTAGTAGTCTATTCGGCTATTTGTATTTTGCAGTTGTTGGAAAACAGAGCAAAATCGAATGAAGCGGCGACGAAAAGCCTACGACACTCGGTATTCCCAGCCGGTCACCCATGCAAGTACTAACCGAGCCCGACATTGCTTAACTTCCGAGATCGAACGAGATCGGGTGCATTCGACGTGGTATGGTTGTAGGCAATAAAGTAGTAGTCTATTCGGCTATTTGTATTTCGCAGTTTTTGGAAAACAGAGCAAAATCGAATGAAACGGCGACGAAAAGCCTACGACACTCGGTATTCCCAGCCGGTCACCCATGCAAGTACTAACCGAGCCCGACATTGCTTAACTTCCGAGATCGAACGAGATCGGGTGCATTCAACGTGGTATGGTTGTAGGCGATAAAGTAGTAGTCTATTCGGCTATTTGTATTTCGCAGTTGTTGGAAAACAGAGCAAAATCGAATGAAACGGCGACGAAAAGCCTACGACACTCGGTATTCCCAGCCGGTCACCCATGCAAGTACTAACCGAGCCTGACATTGCTTAACTTCCAAGATCGAAAGATAACGGGTGCATTCAACGTGGTATGGTTGTAGGCGATAAAGTAGTAGTCTATTCGGCTATTTGTATTTCGCAGTTGTTGGAAAACAGAGCAAAATCGAATGAAACGGCGACAAAAAGCCTACGACACTCGGTATTCCCAGCCGGTCACCCATGCAAGTACTAACCGAGCCCGACATTGCTTAACTTCCGAGATCGAGTGCATTCAACGTGGTATGGTTGTAAGCGATAAAGTAGTAGTCTATTCGGCTATTTGTATTTCGCAGTTGTTGGAAAACAGAGCAAAATCGAATGAAACGGCGACGAAAAGCCTACGACACTCGGTATTCCCAGCAGGTCACCCATGCAAGTACTAACCGAGCCCGACATTGCTTAACTTCCGAGATCGAACGAGATCGGGTGCATTCAACGTGGTATGGTTGTAGGCGATAAAGTAGTAGTCTATTCGGCTATTTGTATTTCACAGTTGTTGGAAAACAGAGCAAAATCGAATGAAACGGCGACGAAAAGCCTACGACACTCGGTATTCCCAGCCGGTCACCCATGCAAGTACTAACCGAGCCCGACATTGCTTAACTTCCGAGATCGAACGAGATCGGGTGCATTCAACGTGGTATGGTTGTAGGCGATAAAGTAGTAGTCTATTCGGCTATTTGTATTTCGCAGTTGTTGGAAAACAGAGCCCAATCGAATGAAACGGCGACGAAAAGACACGACACTCGGTATTCCCAGCCGGTCACCCATGCAAGTACTAACCGAGCCCGACATTGCTTAACTTCAGAGATCGAACGAGATCGGGTGCATTCAACGTGGTATGGTTGTAGGCGATAAAGTAGTAGTCTATTCGGCTATTTGTATTTTGCAGTTGTTGGAAAACAGAGCAAAATCGAATGAAACGGCGACGAAAAGCCTACGACACTCGGTATTCCCAGCCGGTCACCCATGCAAGTACTAAACAATCCCGACATTGCTTAACTTCCGAGATCGAACGAGATCGGGTGCATTCAACGTGGTATGATTGTAGGCGATAAAGTAGTAGTCTATTCGGCTATTTGTATTTCGCAGTTGTTGGAAAACAGAGCAAAATCGAATGAAACGGCGACGAAAAGCCAACGACACTCGGTATTCCCAGCCGGTCACCCATGCAAGTACTAACCGAGCCTGACATTGCTTAACTTCCAAGATCGAAAGATAACGGGTGCATTCAACGTGGTATGGTTGTAGGCGATAAAGTAGTAGTCTATTCGGCTATTTGTATTTCGCAGTTGTTGGAAAACAGAGCAAAATTGAATGAAACGGCGACAAAAAGCCTACGACACTCGGTATTCCCAGCCGGTCACCCATGCAAGTACTAACCGAGCCCGACATTGCTTAACTTCCGAGATCGAGTGCATTCAACGTGGTATGGTTGTAAGCGATAAAGTAGTAGTCTATTCGGCTATTTGTATTTCGCAGTTGTTGGAAAACAGAGCAAAATCGAATGAAACGGCGACGAAAAGCCTACGACACTCGGTATTCCCAGCAGGTCACCCATGCAAGTACTAACTGAGCCCGACATTGCTTAACTTTCGAGATCAAACGAGATCGGGTGCATTCAACGTGGTATGGTTGTAGGCGATAAAGTAGTAGTCTATTCGGCTATTTGTATTTCACAGTTGTTGGAAAACAGAGCAAAATCGAATGAAACGGCGACGAAAAGCCTACGACACTCGGTATTCCCAGCCGGTCACCCATGCAAGTACTAACCGAGCCCGACATTGCTTAACTTCCGAGATCGAACGAGATCGGGTGCATTCAACGTGGTATGGTTGTAGGCGATAAAGTAGTAGTCTATTCGGCTATTTGTATTTCGCAGTTGTTGGGAAACAGAGCAAAATCGAATGAAACGGCGACGAAAAGCCTACGACACTCGGTATTCCCAGCCGGTCACCCATGCAAGTACTAACCGAGCCCGACATTGCTTAACTTCCGAGATCGAACGAGATCGGGTGCATTCAACGTGGTATGGTTGTAGGCGATAAAGTAGTAGTCTATTCGGCTATTTGTATTTTGCAGTTGTTGGAAAACAGAGCAAAATCGAATGAAGCGGCGACGAAAAGCCTACGACACTCGGTATTCCCAGCCGGTCAACCATGCAAGTACTAACCGAGCCCGACATTGCTTAACTTCCGAGATCGAACGAGATCGGGTGCATTCAACGTGGTATGGTTGTAGTCGATAAAGTAGTAGTCTGTTCTGCTATTTGTATTTTGCAGTTGTTAAAAAACAGAGAAAAAACGAATGGAACGGCGACGAAAAAAAAGCCTACGACACTCGGTATTCCCAGCCGGTCAACCATGCAAGTACTAACCGAGCCCGACTTTGCTTAACTTCCGAGATCGAACGAGATCGGGTGCATTCAACGTGGTATGGTTGTAGGCAATAAAGTAGTAGTCTATTCGGCTATTTGTATTTCGCAGTTGTTGGAAAACAGAGCAAAATCGAATGAAACGGCGACGAAAAGCCTACGACACTCGGTATTCCCAGCCGGTCACCCATGCAAGTACTAACCGAGCCCGACATTGCTTAACTTCCGAGATCGAACGAGATCGGGTGCATTCAACGTGGTATGGTTGTAAGCGATAAAGTAGTAGTCTATTCGGCTATTTGTATTTTGCAGTTGTTGAAAAACAGAGCAAAATCGAATGAAGCGGCGACGAAAAGCCTTCGACACTCGGTATTCCCAGCCGGTCACCCATGCAAGTACTAACCGAGCCCGACATTGCTTAACTTCCGAGATCGAACGAGATCGGGTGCATTCGACGTGGTATGGTTGTAGGCGATAAAGTAGTAGTCTATTCGGCTATTTGTATTTCGCAGTTGTTGGAAAACAGAGCAAAATCGAATGAAACGGCGACGAAAAGGCTACGACACTTGGTATTCCCAGCCGGTCACCCATGCAAGTACTAACCGAGCCCGACATTGCTTAACTTCCGAGATCGAACGAGATCGGGTGCATTCAACGTGGTATGGTTGTAGGCGATAAAGCAGTAGTCTATTCGGCTATTTGTATTTCGCAGTTGTTGGAAAACAGAGCAAAATCGAATGAAACGGCGACGAAAAGCCTACGACACTCGGTATTCCCAGCCGGTCACCCATGCAAGTACTAACCGAGCCTGACATTGCTTAACTTCCAAGATCGAAAGATAACGGGTGCATTCAACGTGGTATGGTTGTAGGCGATAAAGTAGTAGTCTATTCGGCTATTTGTATTTCGCAGTTGTTGGAAAACAGAGCAAAATCGAATGAAACGGCGACAAAAAGCCTACGACACTTGGTATTCCCAGCCGGTCACCCATGCAAGTACTAACCGATCCCGACATTGCTTAACTTCCGAGATCGAGTGCATTCAACGTGGTATGGTTGTGGGCGATAAAGTAGTAGTCTATTCGGCTATTTGTATTTCGCAGTTGTTTGAAAACAGAGCAAAATCGAATGAAACGGCGACGAAAAGCCTACGACACTCGGTATTCCCAGCATGTCACCCATGCAAGTACTAACCGAGCCCGACATTGCTTAACTTCCGAGATTGAACGAGATCGGGTGCATTCAACGTGGTATGGTTGTAGGCGATAAAGTAGTAGTCTATTCGGCTATTTGTATTTCGCAGTTGTTGGAAAACAGAGCAAAATCGAATGAAACGGCGACGAAGAGCCTACGACACTCGGTATTCCCAGCCGGTCACCCATGCAAGTACTAACCGAGCCCGACATTGCTTAACTTCCGAGATCGAACGAGATCGGATGCATTCAACGTGGTATGGTTGTAGGCGATAAAGTAGTAGTCTATTCGGCTATTTGTATTTCGCAGTTGTTGGAAAACAGAGCAAAATCGAATGAAACGGCGACGAAAAGCCTACGACACTCGGTATTCCCAGCCGGTCACCCATGCAAGTACTAACCGAGCCTGACATTGCTTAACTTCCAAGATCGAAAGATAACGGGTGCATTCAACGTGGTATGGTTGTAGGCGATAAAGTAGTAGTCTATTCGGCTATTTGTATTTCGCAGTTGTTGGAAAACAGAGCAAAATCGAATGAAACGGCGACAAAAAGCCTACGACACTTGGTATTCCCAGCCGGTCACCCATGCAAGTACTAACCGAGCCCGACATTGCTTAACTTCCGAGATCGAGTGCATTCAACGTGGTATGGTTGTGGGCGATAAAGTAGTAGTCTATTCGGCTATTTGTATTTCGCAGTTGTTGGAAAACAGAGCAAAATCGAATGAAACGGCGACGAAAAGCCTACGACACTCGGTATTCCCAGCATGTCACCCATGCAAGTACTAACCGAGCCCGACATTGCTTAACTTCCGAGATCGAACGAGATCGGGTGCATTCAACGTGGTATGGTTGTAGGCGATAAAGTAGTAGTCTATTCGGCTATTTGTATTTCGCAGTTGTTGGAAAACAGAGCAAAATCGAATGAAACGGCGACGAAGAGCCTACGACACTCGGTATTCCCAGCCGGTCACCCATGCAAGTACTAACCGAGCCCTACATTGCTTAACTTCCGAGATCGAACGAGATCGGATGCATTCAACGTGGTATGGTTGTAGGCGATAAAGTAGTAGTCTATTCGGCTATTTGTATTTCGCAGTTGTTGGAAAACAGAGCAAAATCGAATGAAACGGCGACGAAAAGCCACGACACTCGGTATTCCCAGCCGGTCACCCATGCAAGTACTAACCGAGCCCGACATTGCTTAACTTCCGAGATCGAACGAGATCGGGTGCATTCAACGTGGTATGGTTGTAGGCGATAAAGTAGTAGTCTATTCGGCTATTTGTATTTTGCAGTTGTTGGAAAACAGAGCAAAATCGAATGAAGCGGCGACGAAAAGCCTACGACACTCGGTATTCCCAGCCGGTCACCCATGCAAGTACTAACCGAGCCCGACATTGCTTAACTTCCGAGATCGAACGAGATCGGGTGCATTCAACGTGGTATGGTTGTAGTCGATAAAGTAGTAGTCTGTTCTGCTATTTGTATTTTGCAGTTGTTAGAAAACAGAGAAAAAACGAATGGAACGGCGACGAAAAAAAAGCCTACGACACTCGGTATTCCCAGCCGGTCACCCATGCAAGTACTAACCGAGCCCGACATTGCTTAACTTCCGAGATCGAACGAGATCGGGTGCATTCAACGTGGTATGGTTGTAGGCAATAAAGTAGTAGTCTATTCGGCTATTTGTATTTCGCAGTTGTTGGAAAACAGAGCAAAATCGAATGAAACGGCAACGAAAAGCCTACGACACTCGGTATTCCCAGCCGGTCACCCATGCAAGTACTAACCGAGCCCGACATTGCTTAACTTCCGAGATCGAACGAGATCGGGTGCATTCAACGTGGTATGGTTGTAGGCGATAAAGTAGTAGTCTATTCGGCTATTTGTATTTTGCAGTTGTTGGAAAACAGAGCAAAATCGAATGAAGCGGCGACGAAAAGCCTACGACACTCGGTATTCCCAGCCGGTCACCCATGCAAGTACTAACCGAGCCCGACATTGCTTAACTTCCGAGACCGAACGAGATCGGGTGCATTCGACGTGGTATGGTTGTAGGCGATAAAGTAGTAGTCTATTCGGCTATTTGTATTTCGCAGTTGTTGGAAAACAGAGCAAAATCGAATGAAACGGCGACGAAAAGCCTACGACACTCGGTATTCCCAGCCGGTCACCCATGCAAGTACTAACCGAGCCCGACATTGCTTAACTTCCGAGATCGAACGAGATCGGGTGCATTCAACGTGGTATGGTTGTAGGCGATAAAGTAGTAGTCTATTCGGCTATTTGTATTTCGCAGTTGTTGGAAAACAGAGCAAAATCGAATGAAACGGCGACGAAAAGCCACGACACTCGGTATTCCCAGCCGTTCACCCATGCAAGTACTAACCGAGCCCGACATTGCTTAACTTCCGAGATCGAACGAGATCGGGTGCATTCAACGTGGTATAGTTGTAGGCGATAAAGTAGTAGTCTATTCGGCTATTTGTATTTTGCAGTTGTTGGAAAACAGAGCAAAATCGAATGAAGCGGCGACGAAAAGCCTACGACACTCGGTATTCCCAGCCGGTCACCCATGCAAGTACTAACCGAGCCCGACATTGCTTAACTTCCGAGATCGAACGAGATCGGGTGCATTCAACGTGGTATGGTTGTAGTCGATAAAGTAGTAGTCTGTTCTGCTATTTGTATTTTGCAGTTGTTAGAAAACAGAGAAAAAACGAATGGAACGGCGACGAAAAAAAAGCCTACGACACTCGGTATTCCCAGCCGGTCACCCATGCAAGTACTAACCGAGCCCGACATTGCTTAACTTCCGAGATCGAACGAGATCGGGTGCATTCAACGTGGTATGGTTGTAGGCAATAAAGTAGTAGTCTATTCGGCTATTTGTATTTCGCAGTTGTTGGAAAACAGAGCAAAATCGAATGAAACGGCGACGAAAAGCCTACGACACTCGGTATTCCCAGCCGGTCACCCATGCAAGTACTAACCGAGCCCGACATTGCTTAACTTCCTAGATCGAACGAGATCGGGTGCATTCAACGTGGTATGGTTGTAGGCGATAAAGTAGTAGTCTATTCGGCTATTTGTATTTTGCAGTTGTTGGAAAACAGAGCAAAATCGAATGAAGCGGCGACGAAAAGCCTACGACACTCGGTATTCCCAGCCGGTCACCCATGCAAGTACTAACCGAGCCCGACATTGCTTAACTTCCGAGATCGAACGAGATCGGGTGCATTCGACGTGGTATGGTTGTAGGCGATAAAGTAGTAGTCTATTCGGCTATTTGTATTTCGCAGTTGTTGGAAAACAGAGCAAAATCGAATGAAACGGCGACAAAAAGCCTACGACACTCGGTATTCCCAGCCGGTCACCCATGCAAGTACTAACCGAGCCCGACATTGCTTAACTTCCGAGATCGAGTGCATTCAACGTGGTATGGTTGTAAGCGATAAAGTAGTAGTCTATTCGGCTATTTGTATTTCGCAGTTGTTGGAAAACAGAGCAAAATCGAATGAAACGGCGACGAAAAGCCTACGACACTCGGTATTCCCAGCAGGTCACCCATGGAAGTACTAACCGAGCCCGACATTGCTTAACTTCCGAGATCGAACGAGATCGGGTGCATTCAACGTGGTATGGTTGTAGGCGATAAAGTATTAGTCTATTCGGCTATTTGTATTTTGCAGTTGTTGGAAAACAGAGCAAAATCGAATGAAGCGGCGACGAAAAGCCTACGACACTCGGTATTCCCAGCCGGTCACCCATGCAAGTACTAACCGAGCCCGACAATGCTTAACTTCCGAGATCGAACGAGATCGGGTGCATTCGACGTGGTATGGTTGTAGGCGATAAACTAGTAGTCTATTCGGCTATTTGTATTTCGCAGTTGTTGGAAAACAGAGCAAAATCGAATGAAACGGCGACGAAAAGCCTACGACACTCGGTATTCCCAGCCGGTCACCCATGCAAGTACTAACCGAGCCCGACATTGCTTAGCTTCCGAGATCGAACGAGATCGGGTGCATTCAACGTGGTATGGTTGTAGGCGATAAAGTAGTAGTCTTTTCGGCTATTTGTATTTTGCAGTTGATGGAAAACAGAGCAAAATCGAATGAAGCGGCGACGAAAAGCCTACGACACTCGGTATTCCCAGCCGGTCACCCATGCAAGTACTAACCGAGCACGACATTGCTTAACTTCCGAGATCGAACGAGATCGGGTGCATTCAACGTGGTATGGTTGTAGGCGATAAAGTAGTAGTCTATTCGGCTATTTGTATTTCGCAGTTGTTGGAAAACAGAGCAAAATCGAATGAAACGGCGACGAAAAGCCTACGACACTCGGTATTCCCAGCCGGTCACCCATGCAAGTACTAACCGAGCCCGACATTGCTTAACTTCCGATATCGAACGAGATCGGGTGCATTCAACGTGGTATGGTTGTAGGCGATAAAGTAGTAGTCTATTCGGCTATTTGTATTTCGCAGTTGTTGGAAAACAGAGCAAAATCGAATGAAACGGCGACGAAAAGCCACGACACTCGGTATTCCCAGCCGGTCACCCATGCAAGTACTAACCGAGCCCGACATTGCTTAACTTCCGAGATCGAACGAGATCGGGTGCATTCAACGTGGTATGGTTGTAGGCGATAAAGTAGTAGTCTATTCGGCTATTTGTATTTTGCAGTTGTTGGAAAACAGAGCAAAATCGAATGAAGCGGCGACGAAAAGCCTACGACACTCGGTATTCCCAGCCGGTCACCCATGCAAGTACTAACCGAGCCCGACATTGCTTAACTTCCGAGATCGAACGAGATCGGGTGCATTCAACGTGGTATGGTTGTAGTCGATAAAGTAGTAGTCTGTTCTGCTACTTGTATTTTGCAGTTGTTAGAAAACAGAGAAAAAACGAATGGCACGGCGACGAAAAAAAAGCCTACGACACTCGGTATTCCCAGCCGGTCACCCATGCAAGTCCTAACCGAGCCCGACATTGCTTAAATTCCGAGATCGAACGAGATCGGGTGCATTCAACGTGGTATGGTTGTAGGCAATAAAGTAGTAGTCTATTCGGCTATTTGTATTTCGCAGTTGTTGGAAAACAGAGCAAAATCGAATGAAACGGCGACGAAAAGCCTACGACACTCGGTATTCCCAGCCGGTCACCCATGCAAGTACTAACCGAGCCCGTCATTGCTTAACTTCCGAGATCGAACGAGATCGGGTGCATTCAACGTGGTATGGTTGTAGGCGATAAGGTAGTAGTCTATTCGGCTATTTGTATTTTGCAGTTGTTGGAAAACAGAGCAAAATCGAATGAAGCGGCGACGAAAAGCCTACGACACTCGGTATTCCCAGCCGGTCACCCATGCAAGTACTAACCGAGCCCGACATTGCTTAACTTCCGAGATCGAACGAGATCGGGTGCATTTGACGTGGTATGGTTGTAGGCGATAAAGTAGTAGTCTATTCGGCTATTTGTATTTCGCAGTTGTTGGAAAACAGAGCAAAATCGAATGAAACGGCGACGAAAAGCCTACGACACTCGGTATTCCCAGCCGGTCACCCATGCAAGTACTAACCGAGCCCGACATTGCTTAACTTCCGAGATCGAACGAGATCGGGTGCATTCAACGTGGTATGGTTGTAGGCGATAAAGTAGTAATCTATTCGGCTATTTGTATTTCGCAGTTGTTGGAAAACAGAGCAAAATCGAATGAAACGGCGACGAAAAGCCTACGACACTCGGTATTCCCAGCCGGTCACCCATGCAAGTACTAACCGAGCCTGACATTGCTTAACTTCCGAGATCGAACGATAACGGGTGCATTCAACGTGGTATGGTTGTAGGCGATAAAGTAGTAGTCTATTCGGCTATTTGTATTTCGCAGTTGTTGGAAAACAGAGCAAAATCGAATGAAACGGCGACAAAAAGCCTACGACACTCGGTATTCCCAGCGGGTCACCCATGCAAGTACTAACCGAGCCCGACATTGCTTAACTTCCGAGATCGAGTGCATTCAACGTGGTATGGTTGTAAGCGATAAAGTAGTAGTCTATTCGGCTATTTGTATTTCGCAGTTGTTGGAAAACAGAGCAAAATCGAATGAAACGGCGACGAAAAGCCTACGACACTCGGTATTCCCAGCAGGTCACCCATGCAAGTACTAACCGAGCCCGACATTGCTTAACTTCCGAGATCGAACGAGATCGGGTGCATTCAACGTGGTATGGTTGTAGGCGATAAAGTATTAGTCTATTCGGCTATTTGTATTTTGCAGTTGTTGGAAAACAGAGCAAAATCGAATGAAGCGGCGACGAAAAGCCTACGACACTCGGTATTCCCAGCCGGTCACCCATGCAAGTACTAACCGAGCCCGACAATGCTTAACTTCCGAGATCGAACGAGATCGGGTGCATTCGACGTGGTATGGTTGTAGGCGATAAAGTAGTAGTCTATTCGGCTATTTGTATTTCGCAGTTGTTGGAAAACAGAGCAAAATCGAATGAAACGGCGACGAAAAGCCTACGACACTCGGTATTCCCAGCCGGTCACCCATGCAAGTACTAACCGAGCCCGACATTGCTTAGCTTCCGAGATCGAACGAGATCGGGTGCATTCAACGTGTTATGGTTGTAGGCGATAAAGTAGTAGTCTATTCGGCTATTTGTATTTTGCAGTTGTTGGAAAACAGAGCAAAATCGAATGAAGCGGCGACGAAAAGCCTACGACACTCGGTATTCCCAGCCGGTCACCCATGCAAGTACTAACCGAGCACGACATTGCTTAACTTCCGAGATCGAACGAGATCGGGTGCATTCAACGTGGTATGGTTGTAGGCGATAAAGTAGTAGTCTTTTCGGCTATTTGTATTTCGCAGTTGTTGGAAAACAGAGCAAAATCGAATGAAACGGCGACGAAAAGCCTACGACACTCGGTATTCCCAGCCGGTCACCCATGCAAGTACTAACCGAGCCCGACATTGCTTAACTTCCGAGATCGAACGAGATCGGGTGCATTCAACGTGGTATGGTTGTAGGCGATAAAGTAGTAGTCTATTCGGCTATTTGTATTTCGCAGTTGTTGGAAAACAGAGCAAAATCGAATGAAACGGCGACGAAAAGCCACGACACTCGGTATTCCCAGCCGGTCACCCATGCAAGTACTAACCGAGCCCGACATTGCTTAACTTCCGAGATCGAACGAGATCGGGTGCATTCAACGTGGTATGGTTGTAGGCGATAAAGTAGTAGTCTATTCGGCTATTTGTATTTTGCAGTTGTTGGAAAACAGAGCAAAATCGAATGAAGCGGCGACGAAAAGCCTACGACACTCGGTATTCCCAGCCGGTCACCCATGCAAGTACTAACCGAGCCCGACATTGCTTAACTTCCGAGATCGAACGAGATCGGGTGCATTCAACGTGGTATGGTTGTAGTCGATAAAGTAGTAGTCTGTTCTGCTATTTGTATTTTGCAGTTGTTAGAAAACAGAGAAAAAACGAATGGAACGGCGACGAAAAAAAAGCCTACGACACTCGGTATTCCCAGCCGGTCACCCATGCAAGTACTAACCGAGCCCCACATTGCTTAACTTCCGAGATCGAACGAGATCGGGTGCATTCAACGTGGTATGGTTGTAGGCAATAAAGTAGTAGTCTATTCGGCTATTTGTATTTCGCAGTTGTTGGAAAACAGAGCAAAATCGAATGAAACGGCGACGAAAAGCCTACGACACTCGGTATTCCCAGCCGGTCACCCATGCAAGTACTAACCGAGCACGACATTGCTTAACTTCCGAGATCGAACGCGATCGGGTGCATTCAACGTGGTATGGTTGTAGGCGATAAAGTAGTAGTCTATTCGGCTATTTGTATTTTGCAGTTGTTGGAAAACAGAGCAAAATCGAATGAAGCGGCGACGAAAAGCCTACGACACTCGGTATTCCCAGCCGGTCACCCATGCAAGTACTAACCGAGCCCGACATTGCTTAACTTCCGAGATCGAACGAGATCGGGTGCATTCGACGTGGTATGGTTGTAGGCGATAAAGCAGTAGTCTATTCGGCTATTTGTATTTCGCAGTTGTTGGAAAACAGAGCAAAATCGAATGAAACGGCGACGAAAAGCCTACGACACTCGGTATTCCCAGCCGGTCACCCATGCAAGTACTAACCGAGCCCGACATTGCTTAACTTCCGAGATCGAACGAGATCGGGTGCATTCAACGTGGTATGGTTGTAGGCGATAAAGTAGTAATCTATTCGGCTATTTGTATTTCGCAGTTGTTGGAAAACAGAGCAAAATAGAATGAAACGGCGACGAAAAGCCTACGACACTCGGTATTCCCAGCCGGTCACCCATGCAAGTACTAACCGAGCCTGACATTGCTTAACTTCCGAGATCGAACGATAACGGGTGCATTCAACGTGGTATGGTTGTAGGCGATAAAGTAGTAGTCTATTCGGCTATTTGTATTTCGCAGTTGTTGGAAAACAGAGCAAAATCGAATGAAACGGCGACAAAAAGCCTACGACACTCGGTATTCCCAGCCGGTCACCCATGCAAGTACTAACCGAGCCCGACATTGCTTAACTTCCGAGATCGAGTGCATTCAACGTGGTATGGTTGTAAGCGATAAAGTAGTAGTCTATTCGGCTATTTGTATTTCGCAGTTGTTGGAAAACAGAGCAAAATCGAATGAAACGGCGACGAAAAGCCTACGACACTCGGTATTCCCAGCCGGTCACCCATGCAAGTACTAACCGAGCCCGACATTGCTTAACTTCCGAGATCGAACGATAACGGGTGCATTCAACGTGGTATGGTTGTAGGCGATAAAGTAGTAGTCTATTCGGCTATTTGTATTTCGCAGTTGTTGGAAAACAGAGCAAAATCGAATGAAACGGCGACGAAAAGCCTACGACACTCGGTATTCCCAGCAGGTCACCCATGCAAGTACTAACCGAGCCCGACATTGCTTAACTTCCGAGATCGAACGAGATCTGGTGCATTCAACGTGGTATGGTTGTAGGCGATAAAGTACTAGTCTATTCGGCTATTTGTATTTTGCAGTTGTTGGAAAACAGAGCAAAATCGAATGAAGCGGCGACGAAAAGCCTACGACACTCGGTATTCCCAGCCGGTCACCCATGCAAGTACTAACCGAGCCCGACATTGCTTAACTTCCGAGATCGAACGAGATCGGGTGCATTCGACGTGGTATGGTTGTAGGCGATAAACTAGTAGTCTATTCGGCTATTTGTATTTCGCAGTTGTTGGAAAACAGAGCAAAATCGAATGAAACGGCGACGAAAAGCCTACGACACTCGGTATTCCCAGCCGGTCACCCATGCAAGTACTAACCGAGCCCGACATTGCTTAACTTCCGAGATCGAACGAGATCGGGTGCATTCAACGTGGTATGGTTGTAGGCGATAAAGTAGTAGTCTATTCGGCTATTTGTATTTCGCAGTTGTTGGAAAACAGAGCAAAATCGAATGAAACGGCGACGAAAAGCCACGACACTCGGTATTCCCAGCCGGTCACCCATGCAAGTACTAACCGAGCCCGACATTGCTTAACTTCCTAGATCGAACGAGATCGGGTGCATTCAACGTGGTATGGTTGTAGGCGATAAAGTAGTAGTCTATTCGGCTATTTGTATTTTGCAGTTGTTGGAAAACAGAGCAAAATCGAATGAAGCGGCGACGAAAAGCCTACGACACTCGGTATTCCCAGCCGGTCACCCATGCAAGTACTAACCGAGCCCGACATTGCTTAACTTCCGAGATCGAACGAGATCGGGTGCATTCAACGTGGTATGGTTGTAGTCGATAAAGTAGTAGTCTGTTCTGCTATTTGTATTTTGCAGTTGTTAGAAAACAGAGAAAAAACGAATGGAACGGCGACGAAAAAAAAAGCCTACGACACTCGGTATTCCCAGCCGGTCACCCATGCAAGTACTAACCGAGCCCGACATTGCTTAACTTCCGAGATCGAACGAGATCGGGTGCATTCAACGTGGTATGGTTGTAGGCAATAAAGTAGTAGTCTATTCGGCTATTTGTATTTCGCAGTTGTTGGAAAACAGAGCAAAATCGAATGAAACGGCGACGAAAAGCCTACGACACTCGGTATTCCCAGCCGGTCACCCATGCAAGTACTAACCGAGCCCGACATTGCTTAACTTCCGAGATCGAACGAGATCGGGTGCATTCAACGTGGTATGGTTGTAGGCGATAAAGTAGTAGTCTATTCGGCTATTTGTATTTTGCAGTTGTTGGAAAACAGAGCAAAATCGAATGAAGCGGCGACGAAAAGCCTACGACACTCGGTATTCCCAGCCGGTCACCCATGCAAGTACTAACCGAGCCCGACATTTCCCAACTTCCGAGATCGAACGAGATCAGGTGCATTCGACGTGGTATGGTTGTAGGCGATAAAGTAGTAGTCTATTCGGCTATTTGTATTTCGCAGTTGTTGGAAAACAGAGCAAAATCGAATGAAACGGCGACGAAAAGCCTACGACACTCGGTATTCCCAGCCGGTCACCCATGCTAGTACTAACCGAGCCCGACATTGCTTAACTTCCGAGATCGAACGAGATCGGGTACATTCAACGTGGTATGGTTGTAGGCGATAAAGTAGTAATCTATTCGGCTATTTGTATTTCGCAGTTGTTGGAAAACAGAGCAAAATCGAATGAAACGGCGACGAAAAGCCTACGACACTCGGTATTCCCAGCCGGTCACCCATGCAAGTACTAACCGAGCCTGACATTGCTTAACTTCCGAGATCGAACGATAACGGGTGCATTCAACGTGGTATGGTTGTAGGCGATAAAGTAGTAGTCTATTCGGCTATTTGTATTTCGCAGTTGTTGGAAAACAGAGCAAAATCGAATGAAACGGCGACAAAAAGCCTACGACACTCGGTATTCCCAGCCGGTCACCCATGCAAGTACTAACCGAGCCCGACATTGCTTAACTTCCGAGATCGAGTGCATTCAACGTGGTATGGTTGTAAGCGATAAAGTAGTAGTCTATTCGGCTATTTTTATTTCGCAGTTGTTGGAAAACAGAGCAAAATCGAATGAAACGGCGACGAAAAGCCTACGACACTCGGTATTCCCAGCAGGTCACCCATGCAAGTACTAACCGAGCCCGACATTGCTTAACTTCCGAGATCGAACGAGATCGGGTGCATTCAACGTGGTATGGTTGTAGGCGATAAAGTATTAGTCTATTCGGCTATTTGTATTTCGCAGTTGTTGGAAAACAGAGCAAAATCGAATGAAACGGCGACAAAAAGCCTACGACACTCGGTATTCCCAGCCGGTCACCCATGCAAGTACTAACCGAGCCCGACATTGCTTAACTTCCGAGATCGAGTGCATTCAACGTGGTATGGTTGTAAGCGATAAAGTAGTAGTCTATTCGGCTATTTGTATTTCGCAGTTGTTGGAAAACAGAGCAAAATCGAATGAAACGACGACGAAAAGCCTACGACACTCGGTATTCCCAGCCGGTCACCCATGCAAGTACTAACCGAGCCCGACATTGCTTAACTTCCGAGATCGAACGAGATCGGGTGCATTCAACGTGGTATGATTGTAGGCGATAAAGTAGTAGTCTATTCGGCTATTTGTATTTTGCAGTTGTTGGAAAACAGAGCAAAATCGAATGAAGCGGCGACGAAAAGCCTACGACACTCGGTATTCCCAGCCGGTCACCCATGCAAGTACTAACCGAGCCCGACATTGCTTAACTTCCGAGATCGAACGAGATCGGGTGCATTCGACGTGGTATGGTTGTAGGCGATAAAGTAGTAGTCTATTCGGCTATTTGTATTTTGCAGTTGTTGGAAAACAGAGCAAAATCGAATGAAACGGCGACGAAAAGCCTACGACACTCGGTATTCCGAGCCGGTCACCCATGCAAGTACTAACCGAGCCCGACATTGCTTAACTTCCGAGATCGAACGAGATCGGGTGCATTCAACGTGGTATGGTTGTAGGCGATAAAGTAGTAGTCTATTCGGCTATTTGTATTTCGCAGTTGTTGGAAAACAGAGCAAAATCGAATGAAACGGCGACGAAAAGCCTACGACACTCGGTATTCCCAGCCGGTCACCCATGCAAGTACTAACCGAGCCTGACATTGCTTAACTTCCGAGATCGAACGATAACGGGTGCATTCAACGTGGTATGGTTGCAGGCGATAAAGTAGTAGTCTATTCGGCTATTTGTATTTCGCAGTTGTTGGAAAACAGAGCAAAATCGAATGAAACGGCGACAAAAAGCCTACGACACTCGGTATTCCCAGCCGGTCACCCATGCAAGTACTAACCGTGCCCGACATTGCTTAACTTCCGAGATCAAGTGCATTCAACGTGGTATGGTTGTAAGCAATAAAGTAGTAGTCTATTCGGCTATTTGTATTTCGCAGTTGTTGGAAAACAGAGCAAAATCGAATGAAACGGCGACGAAAAGCCTACGACACTCGGTATTCCCAGCCGGTCACCCATGCAAGTACTAACCGAGCCCGACATTGCTTAACTTCCGAGATCGAACGAGATCGGGTGCATTCAACGTGGTATGGTTGTAGGCGATAAAGTAGTAGTCCATTCGGCTATTTGTATTTCGCAGTTGTTGGAAAACAGAGCAAAATCGAATGAAACGGCGACGAAAAGCCTACGACACTCGGTATTCCCAGCCGGTCACCCATGCAAGTACTAACCGAGCCTGACATTGCTTAACTTCCGAGATCGAACGATAACGGGTGCATTCAACGTGGTATGGTTGTAGGCGATAAAGTAGTAGTCTATTCGGCTATTTGTATTTCGCAGTTGTTGGAAAACAGAGCAAAATCGAATGAAACGGCGACAAAAAGCCTACGACACTCGGTATTCCCAGCCGGTCACCCATGCAAGTACTAACCGAGCCCGACATTGCTTAACTTCCGAGATCGAGTGCATTCAACGTGGTATGGTTGTAAGCGATAAAGTAGTAGTCTATTCGGCTATTTGTATTTCGCAGTTGCTGGAAAACAGAGCAAAATCGAATGAAACGGCGACGAAAAGCCTACGACACTCGGTATTCCCAGCAGGTCACCCATGCAAGTACTAACCGAGCCCGACATTGCTTAACTTCCGAGATCGAACGAGATCGGGTGCATTCAACGTGGTATGGTTGTAGGCGATAAAGTATTAGTCTATTCGGCTATTTGTATTTCGCAGTTGTTGGAAAACAGAGCAAAATCGAATGAAACGGCGACAAAAAGCCTACGACACTCGGTATTCCCAGCCGGTCACCCATGCAAGTACTAACCGAGCCCGACATTGCTTAACTTCCGAGATCGAGTGCATTCAACGTGGTATGGTTGTAAGCGATAAAGTAGTAGTCTATTCGGCTATTTGTATTTCGCAGTTGTTGGAAAACAGAGCAAAATCGAATGAAACGGCGACGAAAAGCCTACGACACTCGGTATTCCCAGCCGGTCACCCATGCAAGTACTAACCGAGCCCGACATTGCTTAACTTCCGAGATCGAACGAGATCGGGTGCATTCAACGTGGTATGTTTGTAGGCGATAAAGTAGTAGTCTATTCGGCTATTTGTATTTTGCAGTTGTTGGAAAACAGAGCAAAATCGAATGAAACGGCGACGAAAAGCCTACGACACTCGGTATTCCCAGCCGGTCACCCATGCAAGTACTAACCGAGCACGACATTGCTTAACTTCCGAGATCGAACGAGATCGGGTGCATTCACCGTGGTATGGTTGTAGGCGATAAAGTAGTAGTCTATTCGGCTATTTGTATTTCCCAGTTGTTAGAAAACAGAGCAAAATCGAATGAAACGGCGACGAAAAGCCTACGACACTCGGTATTCCCAGCCGGTCATCCATGCAAGTACTAACCAAGCCCGACATTGCTTAACTTCCGAGATCGAACAAGATCGGGCGCATTCAACGTGGTATGGTTGTAGGCGATAAAGTAGTAGTCTATTCGGCTATTTGTATTTCGCAATTGTTAGAAAACAGAGCAAAATCGAATAAAACGGCGACGAAAAGCCTACGACACTCGGTATTCCCAGCCGGTCACCCATGCAAGTACTAACCGAGCCCGACATTGCTTAACTTCCGAGATCGGGTGCATTCAACGTGGTATGGTTGTAGGCGGTAAAGTAGTAGTCTATTCGGCTATTTGTATTTTGCAGTTGTTGGAAAACAGAGCAAAATCGAATGAAACGGCGACGAAAAGCCTACGACACTCGGTATTCCCAGCCGGTGACCCATGCAAGTACTAACCGAGCCCGACATTGCTTAACTTCCGAGATCGAACGAGATCGGGTGCATTCAACGTGGTATGGTTGAAGGCGATTAAACAGTAGTCTATTCGGCTATTTGTATTTCGCAGTTGTTGGAAAACAGAGCAAAATCGAACGAAACGGCGACGAAAAGCCTACGACACTCGGTATTCCAGCCGGTCACCCATGCAAGTACTAACCGAGCCCGACATTGCTTAACTTCCGAGATCGAACGAGATCGGGTGCATTCAACGTGGTATGGTTGTAGGCGATAAAGTAGTAGTCTATTCGGCTATTTGTATTTCGCAGTTGTTGGAAAACAGAGCAAAATCAAATGAAACGGCGACGAAAAGCCTACGACACTCGGTATTCCCAGCCGGTCACCCATGCAAGTACTAACCGAGGCCGACATTGCTTAACTTCCGAGATCGAACGAGATCTGGTGCATTCAACGTGGTATGGTTGTAGGCGATAAAGTAGTAGTCTATTCGGCTATTTGTATTTCGCAGTTGTTGGAAAACAGAGCAAAATCGAATGAAACGGCGACGAAAAGCCTACGACACTTGGTATTCCCAGCCGGTCACCCATGCAAGTACTAACCGAGCCCGACATTGCTTAACTTCCGAGATCGAACGAGATCGGGTGCATTCAACGTGGTATGGTTGTAGGCGATAAAGTAGTAGTCTATTCGGCTATTTGTATTTCGCAGTTGTTGGAAAACAGAGCAAAATCGAATGAAACGGCGACGAAAAGCCTACGACACTCGGTATTCCCAGCCGGTCACCCATGCAAGTACTAACCGAGCCCGACATTGCTTAACTTCTGAGATCGAACGAGATCGGGTGCATTCAACGTGGTATGGTTGTAGGCGATAAAGTAGTAGTCTATTCGGCTATTTGTATTTCGCAGTTGTTGGAAAACAGAGCAAAATCGAATGAAACGGCGACGAAAAGCCTACGACACTCGGTATTCCCAGCCGGTCACCCATGCAAGTACTAACCGAGCCTGACATTGCTTAACTTCCGAGATCGAACGATAACGGGTGCATTCAACGTGGTATGATTGTAGGCGATAAAGTAGTAGTCTATTCGGCTATTTGTATTTCGCAGTTGTTGGAAAACAGAGCAAAATCGAATGAAACGGCGACAAAAAGCCTACGACACTCGGTATTCCCAGCCGGTCACCCATGCAAGTACTAACCGAGCCCGAAATTGATTAACTTCCGAGATCGAGTGCATTCAACGTGGTATGGTTGTAGGCGATAAAGTAGTAGTCTGTATATTCGGCTATTTGTATTTCGCAGTTGTTGGAAAACAGAGCAAAATCGAATGAAACGGCGACGAAAAGCCTACGACACTCGGTATTCCCAGCCGGTCACCCATGCAAGTACTAACCGAGCACGACATTGCTTAACTTCCGAGATCGAACGAGATCGGGTGCATTCACCGTGGTATGGTTGTAGGCGATAAAGTAGTAGTCTATTCGGCTATTTGTATTTCCCAGTTGTTAGAAAACAGAGCAAAATCGAATGAAACGGCGACGAAAAGCCTACGACACTCGGTATTCCCAGCCGGTCACCCATGCAAGTACTAACCAAGCCCGACATTGCTTAACTTCCGAGATCGAGCAAGATCGGGTGCATTCAACGTGGTATGGTTGTAGGCGATAAAGTAGTAGTCTATTCGGCTATTTGTATTTCGCAATTGTTAGAAAACAGAGCAAAATCGAATGAAACGGCGACGAAAAGCCTACGACACTCGGTATTCCCAGCCGGTCACCCATGCAAGTACTAACCGAGCCCGACATTGCTTAACTTCCGAGATCGGGTGCATTCAACGTGGTATGGTTGTAGGCGGTAAAGTAGTAGTCTATTCGGCTATTTCTATTTCGCAGTTGTTGGAAAACAGAGCAAAATCGAATGAAACGGCGACGAAAAGCCTACGACACTCGGTATTCCCAGCCGGTGACCCATGCAAGTACTAACCGAGCCCGACATTGCTTAACTTCCGAGATCGAACGAGATCGGGTGCATTCAACGTGGTATGGTTGTAGGCGATTAAACAGTAGTCTATTCGGCTATTTGTATTTCGCAGTTGTTGGAAAACAGAGCAAAATCGAATGAAACGGCGACGAAAAGCCTACGACACTCGGTATTCCCAGCCGGTCACCCATGCAAGTACTAACCGAGCCCGACATTGCTTAACTTCCGAGATCGAACGAGATCGGGTGCATTCAACGTGGTATGGTTGTAGGTGATAAAGTAGTAGTCTATTCGGCTATTTGTATTTCGCAGTTGTTGGAAAACAGAGCAAAATCGAATGAAACGGCGACGAAAAGCCTACGACACTCGATATTCCCAGCCGGTCACCCATGCAAGTACTAACCGAGCCCGACATTGCTTAACTTCCGAGATCGAACGAGATCGGGTGCATTCAACGTGGTATGGTTGTAGGCGATAAAGTAGTAGTCTATTCGGCTATTTGTATTTCGCAGTTGTTGGAAAACAGAGCAAAATCGAATGAAACGGCGACGAAAAGCCTACGACACTCGGTATTCCCAGCCGGTCACCCATGTAAGTACTAACCGAGCCCGACATTGCTTAACTTCCGAGATCGAACGAGATCGGGTGCATTCAACGTGGTATGGTTGTAGGCGATAAAGTAGTAGTCTATTCGGCTATTTGTATTTCGCAGTTGTTGGAAAACAGAGCAAAATCGAATGGAACGGCGACAAAAAGCCTACGACACTCGGTATTCCCAGCCGGTCACCCATGCAAGTACTAACCGAGCCCGACATTGCTTAACTTCCGAGATCGAACGAGATCGGGTGCATTCAACGTGGTATGGTTGTAGGCGATAAAGTTGTAGTCTATTCGGCTATTTGTATTTCGCAGTTGTTGGAAAACAGAGCAAAATCGAATGAAACGGCGACAAAAAGCCTACGACACTCGGTATTCCCAGCCGGTCACCCATGCAAGTACTAACCGAGCCCGACATTGCTTAACTTCCGAGATCGAACGATAACGGGTGCATCCAACGTGGTATGGTTGTAGGCGATAAAGTAGTAGTCTATTCGGCTATTTGTATTTCGCAGTTGTTGGAAAACAGAGCAAAATCGAATGAAACGGCGACAAAAAGCCTACGACACTCGGTATTCCCAGCCGGTCACCCATGCAAGTACTAACCGAGCCCGACATTGCTTAACTTCCGAGATCGAACGAGATCGGGTGCATTCAACGTGGTATGGTTGTAGGCGATAAAGTAGTAGTCTATTCGGCTATTTGTATTTCGTAGTTGTTGGAAAACAGAGCAAAATCGAATGAAACGGCGACGAGAAGCCTACGACACTCGGTATTCCCAGCCGGTCACCCATGCAAGTACTAACCGAGACCGACATTGCTTAACTTCCGAGATCGAACGAGATCGGGTGCATTCAACGTGGTATGGTTGTAGGCAATAAAGTAGTAGTCTATTCGGCTATTTGTATTTCGCAGTTGTTGGAAAACAGAGCAAAATCGAATGAAACGGCGACAAAAAGCCTACGACACTCGGTATTCCCAGCCGGTCACCCATGCAAGTACTAACCGAGCCCGACATTGCTTAACTTCCGAGATCGAACGAGATCGGGTGCATTCAACGTGGTATGGTTGTAGGCGATAAAGTAGTAGTCTATTCGGCTATTTGTATTTCGCGGTTGTTGGAAAACAGAGCAAAATCGAATGAAACGGCGACGAAAAGCCTACGACACTCGGTATTCGCAGCCGGTCACCCATGCAAGTACTAACCGAGCCCGACATTGCTTAACTTCCGAGATCAAACGAGATCGGGTGCATTCAACGTGGTATGGTTGTAGGCGATAAAGTAGTAGTCTATTCGGCTATTTGTATTTCGCAGTTGTTGGAAAATAGAGCAAAATCGAATGAAACGGCGACGAAAAGCCTACGACACTCGATATACCCAGCCGGTCACCCATGCAAGTACTAACCGAGCCCGACATTGCTTAACTTCCGAGATCGAACGAGATCGGGTGCATTCAACGTGGTATGGTTGTAGGCGATAAAGTAGTAGTCTATTCGGCTATTTGTATTTTGCAGTTGTTGGAAAACAGAGCAAAATCGAATGAAGCGGCGACGAAAAGCCTACGACACTCGGTATTCCCAGCCGGTCACCCATGCAAGTACTAACCGAGCCCGACATTACTTAACTTCCGAGATCGAACGAGATCGGGTGCATTCAACGTGGTATGGTTGTAGTCGATAAAGTAGTAGTCTGTTCTGCTATTTGTATTTTGCAGTTGTTAGAAAACAGAGAAAAAACGAATGGATCGGCGACGAAAAAAAAGCCTACGACACTCGGTATTCCCAGCCGGTCACCCATGCAAGTACTAACCGAGCCCGACATTGCTTAACTTCCGAGATCGAACGAGATCGGGTGCATTCAACGTGGTATGGTTGTAGGCAATAAAGTAGTAGTCTATTCGGCTATTTGTATTTCGCAGTTGGTAGAAAACAGAGCAAAATCGAATGAAACGGCGACGAAAAGCCTACGACACTCGGTATTCCCAGCCGGTCACCCATGCAAGTACTAACCAAGCCCGACATTGCTTAACTTCCGAGATCGAACAAGATCGGGAGCATTCAACGTGGTATGGTTGTAGGCGATGAAGTAGTAGTCTATTCGGCTATTTGTATTTCGCAGTTGGTAGAAAACAGAGCAAAATCGAATGAAACGGCGACGAAAAGCCTACGACACTCGGTATTCCCAGCCGGTCACCCATGCAAGTACTAACCAAGCCCGACATTGCTTAACTTCCGAGATCGACGAGATTGGGTGCATTCAACGTGGTATGGTTGTAGGCAATAAAGTAGTAGTCTATTCGGCTATTTGTATTTCGCAGTTGTTGGAAAACAGAGCAAAATCGAATGAAACGGCGACGAAAAGCCTACGACACTCGGTATTCCCAGCCGGTCACCCATGCAAGTACTAACCGAGCCCGACAGTGCTTAACTTCCGAGATCAAACGAGATCGGGTGCATTCAACGTGGTATGGTTGTAGGCGATAAAGTAGTAGTCTATTCGGCTATTTGTATTTCGCAGTTATTGGAAAACAGAGCAAAAACGAATGGAACGGCGACGAAAAAAAAGCCTACGACACTCGGTATTCCCAGCCGGTCACCCATGCAAGTACTAACCGAGCACGACATTGCTTAACTTCCGAGATCGAACGAGATCGGGTGCATTAACCGTGGTATGGTTGTAGGCGATAAAGTAGTAGTCTATTCGACTATTTGTATTTCCCAGTTGTTAGAAAACAGAGCAAAATCGAATGAAACGGCGACGAAAAGCCTACGACACTCGGTATTCCCAGCCGGTCACCCATGCAAGTACTATCCAAGCCCGACATTGCTTAACTTCCGAGATCGAACAAGATCGGGTGCATTCAACGTGGTATGGTTGTAGGCGATAAAGTAGTAGTCTATTCGGCTATTTGTATTTCGCAATTGTTAGAAAACAGAGCAAAATCGAATGAAACGGCGACGAAAAGCCTACGACACTCGGTATTCCCAGCCGGTCACCCATGCAAGTACTAACCGAGCCCGACATTGCTTAACTTCGGAGATCGGGTGCATTCAACGTGGTATGGTCGTAGGCGGTAAAGTAGTAGTCTATTCGGCTAATTGTATTTCGCAGTTGTTGGAAAACAGAGCAAAATCGAATGAAACGGCGACGAAAAGCCTACGACACTCGGTATTCCCAGCCGGTCACCCATGCAAGTACTAACCGAGCCCGACATTGCTTAACTTCCGAGATCGAACGAGATCGGGTGCATTCAACGTGGTATGGTTGTAGGCGATTAAACAGTAGTCTATTCGGCTATTTGTATTTCGCAGTTGTTGGAAAACAGAGCAAAATCGAACGAAATGGCGACGAAAAGCCTACGACACTCGGTATTCCAGCCGGTCACCCATGCAAGTACTAACCGAGCCCGACATTGCCTAACTTCCGAGATCGAACGAGATCGGGTGCATTCAACGTGGTATGGTTGTAGGCGATAAAGTAGTAGTCTATTCGGCTATTTGTATTTCGCAGTTGTTGGAAAACAGAGCAAAATCAAATGAAACGGCGACGAAAAGCCTACGACACTCGATATTCCCAGCCGGTCACCCATGCAAGTACTAACCGAGCACGACATTGCTTAACTTCCGAGATCGAACGAGATCGGTTGCATTCAACGTGGTATGGTTGTAGGCGATAAAGTAGTAGTCTATTCGGCTATTTGTATTTTGCAGTTGTTGGAAAACAGAGCAAAATCGAATGAAACGGCGACGAAAAGCCTACGACACTCGGTATTCCCAGCCGGTCACCCATGCAAGTACTAACCGAGCCCGACATTGCTTAACTTCCGAGATCGAACGAGATCGGGTGCATTCAACGTGGTATGGTTGTAGACGATAAAGTAGTAGTCTATTCGGCTATTTGTATTTCGCAGTTGTTGGAAAACAGAGCAAAATCGAATGAAACGGCGACAAAAAGCCTACGACACTCGGTATTCTCAGCCGGTCACCCATGCAAGTACTAACCGAGCCCGACATTGCTTAACTTTCGAGATCGAGTGCATTCAACGTGGTACGGTTGTAGGCGATAAAGTAGTAGTCTATTCGGCTATTTGTATTTCGCAGTTGTTGGAAAACAGAGCAAAATCGAATGAAACGGCGACGAAAAGCCTACGACACTCGGTATTCCCAGCCGGTCACCCATGCAAGTACTAACCGAGCCCGACATTGATTAACTTCCGAGATCGAACGAGATCGGGTGCATTCAACGTGGTATGGTTGTAGGCGATAAAGTAGTAGTCTATTCGGCTATTTGTATTTCGCAGTTGTTGGAAAACAGAGCAAAATCGAATGAAACGGCGACGAAAAGCCTACGACACTCGGTATTCCAAGCCGGTCACCCATGCGAGTACTAACCGAGCCCGACATTGCTTAACTTCCGAGATCGAACGATAACGGGTGCATTCAACGTGGTATGGTTGTAGGCGATAAAGTAGTAGTCTATTCGGCTATTTGTAATTCGCAGTTGTTGGAAAACAGAGCAAAATCGAATGAAACGGCGACAAAAAGCCTACGACACTCGGTATTCCCAGCCGGTCACCCATGCAAGTACTAACCGAGCCCGACATTGCTTAACTTCCGAGATCGAACGAGATCGGGTGCATTCAACGTGGTATGGTTGTAGGCGATAAAGTAGTAGTCTATTCGGCTATTTGTATTTCGCAGTTGTTGGAAAACAGAGCAAAATCGAATGAAACGGCGACGAGAAGCCTACGACACTCGGTATTCCCAGCCGGTCACCCATGCAAGTACTAACCGAGCCCGACATTGCTTAACTTCCGAGATCGAACGAGATCGGGTGCATTCAACGTGGTATGGTTGTAGGCGATAAAGTAGTAGTCTATTCGGCTATTTGTATTTCGCAGTTGTTGGAAAACAGAGCAAAATCGAATGAAACGGCGACAAAAAGCCTACGACACTCGGTATTCCCAGCCGGTCACCCATGCAAGTACTAACCGAGCCCGACATTGCCTAACTTGCGAGATCGAACGAGATCGGGTGCATTCAACGTGGTATGGTTGTAGGCAATAAAGTAGTAGTCTATTCGGCTATTTGTATTTCGCAGTTGTTGGAAAACAGAGCAAAATCAAATGAAACGGCGACGAAAAGCCTACGACACTCGGTATTCCCAGCCGGTCACCCATGCAAGTACTAACCGAGCACGACATTGCTTAACTTCCGAGATCGAACGAGATCGGTTGCATTTAACGTGGTATGGTTGTAGGCGATAAAGTAGTAGTCTATTTGGCTATTTGTATTTCGCAGTTGTTGGAAAACAGAGCCAAATCGAATGAAACGGCGACGAAAAGCCTACGACACTCGGTATTCCCAGCCGGTCACCCATGCAAGTACTAACCGAGCCCGACATTGCTTAACTTCCGAGATCGAACGAGATCGGGTGCATTCAACGTGGTATGGTTGTAGACGATAAAGTAGTAGTCTATTCGGCTATTTGTATTTCGCAGTTGTTGGAAAACAGAGCAAAATCGAATGAAACGGCGACAAAAAGCCTACGACACTCGGTATTCCCAGCCGGTCACCCATGCAAGTACTAACCGAGCCCGACATTGCTTAACTTCCGAGATCGAGTGCATTCAACGTGGTATGGTTGTAGGCGATAAAGTAGTAGTCTATTCGGCTATTTGTATTTCGCAGTTGTTGGAAAACAGAGCAAAATCGAATGAAACGGCGACGAAAAGCCTACGACACTCGGTATTCCCAGCCGGTCACCCATGCAAGTACTAACCGAGCCCGACATTGATTAACTTCCGAGATCGAACGAGATCGGGTGCATTCAACGTGGTATGGTTGTAGGCGATAAAGTAGTAGTCTATTCGGCTATTTGTATTTCGCAGTTGTTGGAAAACAGAGCAAAATCGAATGAAACGGCGACGAAAAGCCTACGACACTCGGTATTCCAAGCCGGTCACCCATGCGAGTACTAACCGAGCCCGACATTGCTTAACTTCCGAGATCGAACGATAACGGGTGCATTCAACGTGGTATGGTTGTAGGCGATAAAGTAGTAGTCTATTCGGCTATTTGTAATTCGCAGTTGTTGGAAAACAGAGCAAAATCGAATGAAACGGCGACAAAAAGCCTACGACACTCGGTATTCCCAGCCGGTCACCCATGCAAGTACTAACCGAGCCCGACATTGCTTAACTTCCGAGATCGAACGAGATCGGGTGCATTCAACGTGGTATGGTTGTAGGCGATAAAGTAGTAGTCTATTCGGCTATTTGTATTTCGCAGTTGTTGGAAAACAGAGCAAAATCGAATGAAACGGCGACGAGAAGCCTACGACACTCGGTATTCCCAGCCGGTCACCCATGCAAGTACTAACCGAGCCCGACATTGCTTAACTTCCGAGATCGAACGAGATCGGGTGCATTCAACGTGGTATGGTTGTAGGCGATAAAGTAGTAGTCTATTCGGCTATTTGTATTTCGCAGTTGTTGGAAAACAGAGCAAAATCGAATGAAACGGCGACAAAAAGCCTACGACACTCGGTATTCCCAGCCGGTCACCCATGCAAGTACTAACCGAGCCCGACATTGCCTAACTTGCGAGATCGAACGAGATCGGGTGCATTCAACGTGGTATGGTTGTAGGCAATAAAGTAGTAGTCTATTCGGCTATTTGTATTTCGCAGTTGTTGGAAAACAGAGCAAAATCAAATGAAACGGCGACGAAAAGCCTACGACACTCGGTATTCCCAGCCGGTCACCCATGCAAGTACTAACCGAGCACGACATTGCTTAACTTCCGAGATCGAACGAGATCGGTTGCATTTAACGTGGTATGGTTGTAGGCGATAAAGTAGTAGTCTATTTGGCTATTTGTATTTCGCAGTTGTTGGAAAACAGAGCCAAATCGAATGAAACGGCGACGAAAAGCCTACGACACTCGGTATTCCCAGCCGGTCACCCATGCAAGTACTAACCGAGCCCGACATTGCTTAACTTCCGAGATCGAACGAGATCGGGTGCATTCAACGTGGTATGGTTGTAGACGATAAAGTAGTAGTCTATTCGGCTATTTGTATTTCGCAGTTGTTGGAAAACAGAGCAAAATCGAATGAAACGGCGACAAAAAGCCTACGACACTCGGTATTCCCAGCCGGTCACCCATGCAAGTACTAACCGAGCCCGACATTGCTTAACTTCCGAGATCGAGTGCATTCAACGTGGTATGGTTGTAGGCGATAAAGTAGTAGTCTATTCGGCTATTTGTATTTCGCAGTTGTTGGAAAACAGAGCAAAATCGAATGAAACGGCGACGAAAAGCCTACGACACTCGGTATTCCCAGCCGGTCACCCATGCAAGTACTAACCGAGCCCGACATTGATTAACTTCCGAGATCGAACGAGATCGGGTGCATTCAACGTGGTATGGTTGTAGGCGATAAAGTAGTAGTCTATTCGGCTATTTGTATTTCGCAGTTGTTGGAAAACAGAGCAAAATCGAATGAAACGGCGACGAAAAGCCTACGACACTCGGTATTCCAAGCCGGTCACCCATGCGAGTACTAACCGAGCCCGACATTGCTTAACTTCCGAGATCGAACGATAACGGGTGCATTCAACGTGGTATGGTTGTAGGCGATAAAGTAGTAGTCTATTCGGCTATTTGTATTTCGCAGTTGTTGGAAAACAGAGCAAAATCGAATGAAACGGCGACAAAAAGCCTACGACACTCGGTATTCCCAGCCGGTCACCCATGCAAGTACTAACCGAGCCCGACATTGCTTAACTTCCGAGATCGAACGAGATCGGGTGCATTCAACGTGGTATGGTTGTAGGCGATAAAGTAGTAGTCTATTCGGCTATTTGTATTTCGCAGTTGTTGGAAAACAGAGCAAAATCGAATGAAACGGCGACGAGAAGCCTACGACACTCGGTATTCCCAGCCGGTCACCCATGCAAGTACTAACCGAGCCCGACATTGCTTAACTTCCGAGATCGAACGAGATCGGGTGCATTCAACGTGGTATGGTTGTAGGCGATAAAGTAGTAGTCTATTCGGCTATTTGTATTTCGCAGTTGTTGGAAAACAGAGCAAAATCGAATGAAACGGCGACAAAAAGCCTACGACACTCGGTATTCCCAGCCGGTCACCCATGCAAGTACTAACCGAGCCCGACATTGCTTAACTTCCGAGATCGAACGAGATCGGGTGCATTCAACGTGGTATGGTTGTAGGCGATAAAGTAGTAGTCTATTCGGCTATTTGTATTTCGCAGTTGTTGGAAAACAGAGCAAAATCGAATGAAACGGCGACGAAAAGCCTACGACACTCGGTATTCGCAGCCGGTCACCCATGCAAGTACTAACCGAGCCCGACATTGCTTAACTTCCGAGATCGAACGAGATCGGGTGCATTCAACGTGGTATGGTTGTAGGCGATAAAGTAGTAGTCTATTCAACTATTTGTATTTCGCAGTTGTTGGAAAACAGAGCAAAATCGAATGAAACGGCGACGAAAAGCCTACGACACTCGATATTCCCAGCCGGTCACCCATGCAAGTACTAACCGAGCCCGACATTGCTTAACTTCCGAGATCGAACGAGATCGGGTGCATTCAACGTGGTATGGTTGTAGGCGATAAAGTAGTAGTCTATTAGGCTATTTGTATTTTGCAGTTGTTGGAAAACAGAGCAAAATCGAATGAAACGGCGACGAGAAGCCTACGACACTCGGTATTCCCAGCCGGTCACCCATGCAAGTACTAACCGAGCCCGACATTGCTTAACTTCCGAGATCGAACGAGATCGGGTGCATTCAACGTGGTATGGTTGTAGGCGATAAAGTAGTAGTCTATTCGGCTATTTGTATTTCCCAGTTGTTAGAAAACAGAGCAAAATCGAATGAAACGGCGACGAAAAGCCTACGACACTCGGTATTCCCAGCCGGTCACCCATGCAAGTACTAACCAAGCCCGACATTGCTTAACTTCCGAGATCGAACAAGATCGGGTGCATTCAACGTGGTATGGTTGTAGGCGATAAAGTAGTAGTCTATTCGGCTATTTGTATTTGGCAATTGTTAGAAAACAGAGCAAAATTGAATGAAACGGCGACGAAAAGCCTACGACACTCGGTATTCCCAGCCGGTCACCCATGCAAGTACTAACCGAGCCCGACATTGCTTAACTTCCGAGATCGGGTGCATTCAACGTGGTATGGTTGTAGGCGGTAAAGTAGTAGTCTATTCGGCTATTTGTATTTCGCAGTTGTTGGAAAACAGAGCAAAATCGAATGAAACGGCGACGAAAAGCCTACGACACTCGGTATTCCCAGCCGGTCACCCATGCAAATACTAACCGAGCCCGACATTGCTTAACTTCCGAGATCGAACGAGATCGGGTGCATTCAACGTGGTATGGTTGTAGGCGATTAAACAGTAGTCTATTCGGCTATTTGTATTTCGCAGTTGTTGGAAAACAGAGCAAAATCGAACGAAACGGCAACGAAAAGCCTACGACACTCGGTATTCCAGCCGGCCACCCATGCAAGTACTAACCGAGCCCGACATTGCCTAACTTCCGAGATCGAACGAGATCGGGTGCATTCAACGTGGTATGGTTGTAGGCGATAAAGTAGTAGTCTATTCGGCTATTTGTATTTCGCAGTTGTTGGAAAACAGAGCAAAATCAAATGAAACGGCGAGGAAAAGCCTACGACACTCGGTATTCCCAGCCGGTCACCCATGCAAGTACTAACCGAGCCCGACATTGCTTAACTTCCGAGATCGAACGAGATCGGGTGCATTCAACGTGGTATGGTTGTAGGCGATAAAGTAGTAGTCTATTCGGCTATTTGTATTTCGCAGTTGTTGGAAAACAGAGCAAAATCGAATGAAACGGCGACGAGAAGCCTACGACACTCGGTATTCCCAGCCGGTCACCCATGCAAGTACTAACCGAGCCCGACATTGCTTAACTTCCGAGATCGAACGAGATCGGGTGCATTCAACGTGGTATGGTTGTAGGCGATAAAGTAGTAGTCTATTCGGCTATTTGTATTTCGCAGTTGTTGGAAAACAGAGCAAAATCGAATGAAACGGCGACAAAAAGCCTACGACACTCGGTATTCCCAGCCGGTCACCCATGCAAGTACTAACCGAGCCCGACATTGCTTAACTTCCGAGATCGAACGAGATCGGGTGCATTCAACGTGGTATGGTTGTAGGCGATAAAGTAGTAGTCTATTCGGCAATTTGTATTTCGCAGTTGTTGGAAAACAGAGCAAAATCGAATGAAACGGCGACGAAAAGCCTACGACACTCGGTATTCGCAGCCGGTCACCCATGCAAGTACTAACCGAGCCCGACATTGCTTAACTTCCGAGATCGAACGAGATCGGGTGCATTCAACGTGGTATGGTTGTAGGCGATAAAGTAGTAGTCTATTCGGCTATTTGTATTTCGCAGTTGTTGGAAAACAGAGCAAAATCGAATGAAACGGCGACGAAAAGCCTACGACACTCGATATTCCCAGCCGGTCACCCATGCAAGTACTAACCGAGCCCGACATTGCTTAACTTCCGAGATCGAACGAGATCGGGTGCATTCAACGTGGTATGGTTGTAGGCGATAAAGTAGTAGTCTATTCGGCTATTTGTATTTTGCAGTTGTTGGAAAACAGAGCAAAATCGAATGAAACGGCGACGAGAAGCCTACGACACTCGGTATTCCCAGCCGGTCAACCATGCAAGTACTAACCGAGCCCGACATTGCTTAACTTCCGAGATCGAACGAGATCGGTTGCATTCAACGTGGTATGGTTGTAGGCGATAAAGTAGTAGTCTATTCGGCTATTTGTATTTCCCAGTTGTTAGAAAACAGAGCAAAATCGAATGAAACGGCGACGAAAAGCCTACGACACTCGGTATTCCCAGCCGGTCACCCATGCAATTACTAACCAAGCCCGACATTGCTTAACTTCCGAGATCGAACAAGATCAGGTGCATTCAACGTGGTATGGTTGTAGGCGATAAAGTAGTAGTCTATTCGGCTATTTGTATTTCGCAATTGTTAGAAAACGGAGCAAAATCGAATGAAACGGCGACGAAAAGCCTACGACACTCGGTATTCCCAGCCGGTCACCCATGCAAGTACTAACCGAGCCCGACATTGCTTAACTTCCGAGATCGGGTGCATTCAACGTGGTATGGTTGTAGGCGGTAAAGTAGTAGTCTATTCGGCTATTTGTATTTCGCAGTTGTTGGAAAACAGAGCAAAATCGAATGAAACGGCGACGAAAAGCCTACGACACTCGGTATTCCCAGCCGGTCACCCATGCAAATACTAACCGAGCCCGACATTGCTTAACTTCCGAGATCGAACGAGATCGGGTGCATTCAACGTGGTATGGTTGTAGGCGATTAAACAGTAGTCTATTCGGCTATTTGTATTTCGCAGTTGTTGGAAAACAGAGCAAAATCGAATGAAATGGCGACGAAAAGCCTACGACACTCGGTATTCCCAGCCGGTCACCCATGCAATTACTAACCAAGCCCGACATTGCTTAACTTCCGAGATCGAACAAGATCGGGTGCATTCAACGTGGTATGGTTGTAGGCGATAAAGTAGTAGTCTATTCGGCTATTTGTATTTCGCAATTGTTAGAAAACAGAGCAAAATCGAATGAAACGGCGACGAAAAGCCTACGACACTCGGTATTCCCAACCGGTCACCCATGCAAGTACTAACCGAGCCCGACATTGATTAACTTCCGAGATCGAACGAGATCGGGTGCATTCAACGTGGTATGGTTGTAGGCGATAAAGTAGTAGTCTATTCGGCTATTTGTATTTCGCAGTTGTTGGAAAACAGAGCAAAATCGAATGAAACGGCGACGAAAAGCCTACGACACTCGGTATTCCCAGCCGGTCACCCATGCAAGTACTAACCGAGCCCGACATTGCTTAACTTCCGAGAACGAACGATAACGGGTGCATTCAACGTGGTATGGTTGTAGGCGATAAAGTAGTAGTCTATTCGGCTATTTGTATTTCGCAGTTGTTGGAAAACAGAGCAAAATCGAATGAAACGGCGACAAAAAGCCTACGACACTCGGTATTCCCAGCCGGTCACCCATGCAAGTACTAACCGAGCCCGACATTGCTTTACTTCCGAGATCGAGTGCATTCAACGTGGTATGGTTGTAGGCGATAAAGTAGTAGTCTATTCGGCTATTTGTATTTCGCAGTTGTTGGAAAACAGAGCAAAATCGAATGAAACGGCGACGAAAAGCCTACGACACTCGGTATTCCCAGCCGGTCACCCATGCAAGTACTAACCGAGCCCGACATTGCTTAACTTCCGAGAACGAACGATAACGGGTGCATTCAACGTGGTATGGTTGTAGGCGATAAAGTAGTAGTCTATTCGGCTATTTGTATTTCGCAGTTGTTGGAAAACAGAGCAAAATCGAATAAAAAGGCGACAAAAAGCCTACGACACTCGGTATTCCCAGCCGGTCACCCATGCGAGTACTAACCGAGCCCGACATTGCTTAACTTCCGAGATCGAACGAGATCGGGTGCATTCAACGTGGTATGGTTGTAGGCGATAAAGTAGTAGTCTATTCGGCTATTTGTATTTCGCAGTTGTTGGAAAACAGAGCAAAATCGAATGAAACGGCGACGAGAAGCCTACGACACTCAGTATTCCCAGCCGGTCACCCATGCAAGTACTAACCGAGCCCGACATTGCTTAACTTCCGAGATCGAACGAGATCGGGTGCATTCAACGTGGTATGGTTGTAGGCGATAAAGTAGTAGTCTATTCGGCTATTTGTATTTCGCAGTTGTTGGAAAACAGAGCAAAATCGAATGAAACGGCGACAAAAAGCCTACGACACTCGGTATTCCCAGCCGGTCACCCATGCAAGTACTAACCGAGCCCGACATTGCTTAACTTCCGAGATCGAACGAGATCGGGTGCATTCAACGTGGTATGGTTGTAGGCGATAAAGTAGTAGTCTATTCGGCTATTTGTATTTCGCAGTTGTTGGAAAACAGAGCAAAATCGAATGAAACGGCGACGAAAAGCCTACGACACTCGGTATTCGCAGCCGGTCACCCATGCAAGTACTAACCGAGCCCGACATTGCTTAACTTCCGAGATCGAACGAGATCGGGTGCATTCAACGTGGTATGGTTGTAGGCGATAAAGTAGTAGTCTATTCGGCTATTTGTATTTTGCAGTTGTTGGAAAACAGAGCAAAATCGAATGAAACGGCGACGAGAAGCCTACGACACTCGGTATTCCCAGCCGGTCAACCATGCAAGTACTAACCGAGCCCGACATTGCTTAACTTCCGAGATCGAACGAGATCGGTTGCATTCAACGTGGTATGGTTGTAGGCGATAAAGTAGTAGTCTATTCGGCTATTTGTATTTCCCAGTTGTTAGAAAACAGAGCAAAATCGAATGAAACGGCGACGAAAAGCCTACGACACTCGGTATTCCCAGCCGGTCACCCATGCAATTACTAACCAAGCCCGACATTGCTTAACTTCCGAGATCGAACAAGATCAGGTGCATTCAACGTGGTATGGTTGTAGGCGATAAAGTAGTAGTCTATTCGGCTATTTGTATTTCGCAATTGTTAGAAAACGGAGCAAAATCGAATGAAACGGCGACGAAAAGCCTACGACACTCGGTATTCCCAGCCGGTCACCCATGCAAGTACTAACCGAGCCCGACATTGCTTAACTTCCGAGATCGGGTGCATTCAACGTGGTATGGTTGTAGGCGATAAAGTAGTAGTCTATTCGGCTATTTGTATTTCGCAGTTGTTGGAAAACAGAGCAAAATCGAATGAAACGGCGACGAAAAGCCTACGACACTCGGTATTCCCAGCCGGTCACCCATGCAAATACTAACCGAGCCCGACATTGCTTAACTTCCGAGATCGAACGAGATCGGGTGCATTCAACGTGGTATGGTTGTAGGCGATTAAACAGTAGTCTATTCGGCTATTTGTATTTCGCAGTTGTTGGAAAACAGAGCAAAATCGAATGAAATGGCGACGAAAAGCCTACGACACTCGGTATTCCCAGCCGGTCACCCATGCAATTACTAACCAAGCCCGACATTGCTTAACTTCCGAGATCGAACAAGATCGGGTGCATTCAACGTGGTATGGTTGTAGGCGATAAAGTAGTAGTCTATTCGGCTATTTGTATTTCGCAATTGTTAGAAAACAGAGCAAAATCGAATGAAACGGCGACGAAAAGCCTACGACACTCGGTATTCCCAACCGGTCACCCATGCAAGTACTAACCGAGCCCGACATTGATTAACTTCCGAGATCGAACGAGATCGGGTGCATTCAACGTGGTATGGTTGTAGGCGATAAAGTAGTAGTCTATTCGGCTATTTGTATTTCGCAGTTGTTGGAAAACAGAGCAAAATCGAATGAAACGGCGACGAAAAGCCTACGACACTCGGTATTCCCAGCCGGTCACCCATGCAAGTACTAACCGAGCCCGACATTGCTTAACTTCCGAGAACGAACGATAACGGGTGCATTCAACGTGGTATGGTTGTAGGCGATAAAGTAGTAGTCTATTCGGCTATTTGTATTTCGCAGTTGTTGGAAAACAGAGCAAAATCGAATGAAACGGCGACAAAAAGCCTACGACACTCGGTATTCCCAGCCGGTCACCCATGCAAGTACTAACCGAGCCCGACATTGCTTTACTTCCGAGATCGAGTGCATTCAACGTGGTATGGTTGTAGGCGATAAAGTAGTAGTCTATTCGGCTATTTGTATTTCGCAGTTGTTGGAAAACAGAGCAAAATCGAATGAAACGGCGACGAAAAGCCTACGACACTCGGTATTCCCAGCCGGTCACCCATGCAAGTACTAACCGAGCCCGACATTGCTTAACTTCCGAGAACGAACGATAACGGGTGCATTCAACGTGGTATGGTTGTAGGCGATAAAGTAGTAGTCTATTCGGCTATTTGTATTTCGCAGTTGTTGGAAAACAGAGCAAAATCGAATAAAAAGGCGACAAAAAGCCTACGACACTCGGTATTCCCAGCCGGTCACCCATGCGAGTACTAACCGAGCCCGACATTGCTTAACTTCCGAGATCGAACGAGATCGGGTGCATTCAACGTGGTATGGTTGTAGGCGATAAAGTAGTAGTCTATTCGGCTATTTGTATTTCGCAGTTGTTGGAAAACAGAGCAAAATCGAATGAAACGGCGACGAGAAGCCTACGACACTCGGTATTCCCAGCCGGTCACCCATGCAAGTACTAACCGAGCCCGACATTGCTTAACTTCCGAGATCGAACGAGATCGGGTGCATTCAACGTGGTATGGTTGTAGGCGATAAAGTAGTAGTCTATTCGGCTATTTGTATTTCGCAGTTGTTGGAAAACAGAGCAAAATCGAATGAAACGGCGACAAAAAGCCTACGACACTCGGTATTCCCAGCCGGTCACCCATGCAAGTACTAACCGAGCCCGACATTGCTTAACTTCCGAGATCGAACGAGATCGGGTGCATTCAACGTGGTATGGTTGTAGGCGATAAAGTAGTAGTCTATTCGGCTATTTGTATTTCGCAGTTGTTGGAAAACAGAGCAAAATCGAATGAAACGGCGACGAAAAGCCTACGACACTCGGTATTCGCAGCCGGTCACCCATGCAAGTACTAACCGAGCCCGACATTGCTTAACTTCCGAGATCGAACGAGATCGGGTGCATTCAACGTGGTATGGTTGTAGGCGATAAAGTAGTAGTCTATTCGGCTATTTGTATTTCGCAGTTGTTGGAAAACAGAGCAAAATCGAATGAAACGGCGACGAAAAGCCTACGACACTCGATATTCCCAGCCGGTCACCCATGCAAGTACTAACCGAGCCCGACATTGCTTAACTTCCGAGATCGAACGAGATCGGGTGCATTCAACGTGGTATGGTTGTAGGCGATAAAGTAGTAGTCTATTCGGCTATTTGTATTTCGCAGTTGTTGGAAAACAGAGCAAAATCGAATGAAACGGCGACGAAAAGCCTACGACACTCGGTATTCCCAGCCGGTCACCCATGCAAGTACTAACCGAGCCCGACATTGCTTAACTTCCGAGATCGAACGAGATCGGGTGCATTCAACGTGGTATGGTTGTAGGCGATAAAGTAGTAGTCTATTCGGCTATTTGTATTTCGCAGTTGTTGGAAAACAGAGCAAAATCGAATGAAACGGCGACGAGAAGCCTACGACACTCGGTATTCCCAGCCGGTCACCCATGCAAGTACTAACCGAGCCCGACATTGCTTAACTTCCGAAATCGAACGAGATCGGGTGCATTCAACGTGGTATGGTTGTAGGCGATAAAGTAGTAGTCTATTCGGCTATTTGTATTTCGCAGTTGTTGGAAAACAGAGCAAAATCGAATGAAACGGCGACGAGAAGCCTACGACACTCGGTATTCCCAGCCGGTCACCAATGCAAGTACTAACCGAGCCCGACATTGCTTAACTTCCGGGATCGAACGAGATCGGGTGCATTCAACGTGGTATGGTTGTAGGCGATAAAGTAGTAGTCTATTCGGCTATTTGTATTTCGCAGTTGTTGGAAAACAGAGCAAAATCGAATGAAAAGGCGACGAAAAGCCTACGACACTCGGTATTCCCAGCCGGTCACCCATGCAAGTACTAACCGAGCCCGACATTGCTTGACTTCCGAGATCGAGCGAGATCGGGTGCATTCAACGCGGTATGGTTGTAGGCGATAAAGTAGTAGTCTATTCGGCTATTTGTATTTCGCAGTTGTTGGAAAACAGAGCAAAATCGAATGAAACGGCGACAAAAGGCCTACGACACTCGGTATTCCCAGCCGGTCACCCATGCAAGTACTAACCGAGCCCGACATTGCTTAACTTCCAAGATCGAACGAGATCGGGTGCATTCAACGTGGTATGGTTGTAGGCGATAAAGTAGTAGTCTATTCGGCTATTTGTATTTCGCAGTTGTTGGAAAACAGAGCAAAATCGAATGAAACGGCGACAAAAAGCCTACGACACTCGGTATTCCCAGCCGGTCACCCATGCAAGTACTAACCGAGCCCGAAATTGCTTAACTTCCGAGATCGAGTGCATTCAACGTGGTATGGTTGTAGGCGATAAAGTAGTAGTCTATTCGGCTATTTGTATTTCGCAGTTGTTGGAAAACAGAGCAAAATCGAATGAAACGGCGACAAAAGGCCTACGACACTCGGTATTCCCAGCCGGTCACCCATGCAAGTACTAACCGAGCCCGACATTGCTTAACTTCCGAGATCGAACGAGATCGGGTGCATTCAACGTGGTATGGTTGTAGGCGATAAAGTAGTAGTCTATTCGGCTATTTGTATTTCGCAGTTGTTGGAAAACAGAGCAAAATCGAATGAAACGGCGACGAGAAGCCTACGACACTCGGTATTCCCAGCCGGTCACCCATGCAAGTACTAACCGAGCCCGACATTGCTTAACTTCCGAGATCGAACGAGATCGGGTGCATTCAACGTGGTATGGTTGTAGGCGATAAAGTAGTAGTCTATTCGGCTATTTGTATTTCGCAGTTGTTGGAAAACAGAGCAAAATCGAATGAAACGGCGACAAAAGGCCTACGACACTCGGTATTCCCAGCCGGTCACCCATGCAAGTACTAACCGAGCCCGACATTGCTTAACTTCCAAGATCGAACGAGATCGGGTGCATTCAACGTGGTATGGTTGTAGGCGATAAAGTAGTAGTCTATTCGGCTATTTGTATTTCGCAGTTGTTGGAAAACAGAGAAAAATCGAATGAAACGGCGACAAAAAGCCTACGACACTCGGTATTCCCAGCCGGTCACCCATGCAAGTACTAACCGAGCCCGACATTGCTTAACTTCCGAGATCGAGTGCATTCAACGTGGTATGGTTGTAGGCGATAAAGTAGTAGTCTATTCGGCTATTTGTATTTCGCAGTTGTTGGAAAACAGAGCAAAATCGAATGAAACGGCGACAAAAGGCCTACGACACTCGGTATTCCCAGCCGGTCACCCATGCAAGTACTAACCGAGCCCGACATTGCTTAACTTCCGAGATCGAACGAGATCGGGTGCATTCAACGTGGTATGGTTGTAGGCGATAAAGTAGTAGTCTATTCGGCTATTTGTATTTCGCAGTTGTTGGAAAACAGAGCAAAATCGAATGAAACGGCGACAAAAAGCCTACGACACTCGGTATTCCCAGCCGGTCACCCATGCAAGTACTAACCGAGCCCGACATTGATTAACTTCCGAGATCGAACGAGATCGGGTGCATTCAACGTGGTATGGTTGTAGGCGATAAAGTAGTAGTCTATTCGGCTATTTGTATTTCGCAGTTGTTGGAAAACAGAGCAAAATCGAATGAAACGGCGACGAAAAGCCTACGACACTCGGTATTCCCAGCCGGTCACCCATGCAAGTACTAACCGAGCCCGACATTGCTTAACTTCCGAGAACGAACGATAACGGGTGCATTCAACGTGGTATGGTTGTAGGCGATAAAGTAGTAGTCTATTCGGCTATTTGTATTTCGCAGTTGTTGAAAAACAGAGCAAAATCGAATAAAACAGCGACAAAAAGCCTACGACACTCGGTATTCCCAGCCGGTCACCCATGCAAGTACTAACCGAGCCCGACATTGCTTAACTTCCGAGATCGAACGAGATCGGGTGCATTCAACGTGGTATGGTTGTAGGCGATAAAGTAGTAGTCTATTCGGCTATTTGTATTTCGCAGTTGTTGGAAAACAGAGCAAAATCGAATGAAACGGCGACGAGAAGCCTACGACACTCGGTATTCCCAGCCGGTCACCCATGCAAGTACTAACCTAGCCCGACATTGCTTAACTTCCGAGATCGAACGAGATCGGGTGCATTCAACGTGGTATGGTTGTAGGCGATAAAGTAGTAGTCTATTCGGCTATTTGTATTTCGCAGTTGTTGGAAAACAGAGCAATATCGAATGAAACGGCGACGAAAAGCCTACGACACTCGGTATTCGCAGCCGGTCACCCATGCAAGTACTAACCGAGCCCGACATTGCTTAACTTCCGAGATCGAACGAGATCGGGTGCATTCAACGTGGTATGGTTGTAGGCGATAAAGTAGTAGTCTATTCGGCTATTTGTATTTCGCAGTTGTTGGAAAACAGTGCAAAATCGAATGAAACGGCGACGAAAAGCCTACGACACTCGATATTCCCAGCCGGTCACCCATGCAAGTACTAACCGAGCCCGACATTGCTTAACTTCCGAGATCGAACGAGATCGGGTGCATTCAACGTGGTATGGTTGTAGGCGATAAAGTAGTAGTCTATTCGGCTATTTGTATTTTGCAGTTGTTGGAAAACAGAGCAAAATCGAATGAAGCGGCGACGAAAAGCCTACGACACTCGGTATTTCCAGCCGGTCACCCATGCAAGTACTAACCGAGCCCGACATTGCTTAACTTCCGAGATCGAACGAGATCGGGTGCATTCAACGTGGTATGGTTGTAGTCGATAAAGTAGTAGTCTGTTCTGCTATTTGTATTTTGCAGTTGTTAGAAAACAGAGAAAAAACGAATGGAACGGCGACGAAAAAAAAGCCTACGACACTCGGTATTCCCAGCCGGTCACCCATGCAAGTACTAACCGAGCCCGACATTTCGTAACTTCCGAGATCGAACGAGATCGGGTGCATTCAACGTGGTATGGTTGTAGGCGATAAAGTAGTAGTCTATTCGGCTATTTGTATTTTGCAGTTGTTGGAAAACAGAGCAAAATCGAATGAAACGGCGAGGAAAAGCCTACGACACTCGGTATTCCCAGCCGGTCACCCATGCAAGTACTAATCAAGCCCGACATTGCTTAACTTCCGAGATCGAACAAGATCGGGAGCATTCAACGTGGTATTGTTGTAGGCGATGAAGTAGTAGTCTATTCGGCTATTTGTATTTCGCAGTTGTTAGAAAACACAGCAAAATCGAATGAAACGACGACGAAAAGCTTACGACACTCGGTATTCCCAGCCGGTCACCCATGCAAGTACTAACCGAACCCGACATTGCTTAACTTCCGAGATCGACGAGATCGGGTGCATTCAACGTGGTATGGTTGTAGGCGATAAAGTAGTAGTCTATTCGGCTATTTGTATTTCGCAGTTGTTGGAAAACAGAGCAAAATCGAATGAAACGGCGACGAAAAGCCTACGACACTCGATATTCCCAGCCGGTCACCCATGCAAGTACTAACCGAGCCCGACATTGCTTAACTTCCGAGATCGAACGAGATCGGGTGCATTCAACGTGGTATGGTTGTAGGCGATAAAGTAGTAGTCTATTCGGCTATTTGTATTTTGCAGTTGTTGGAAAACAGAGCAAAATCGAATGAAGCGGCGACGAAAAGCCTACGACACTCGGTATTTCCAGCCGGTCACCCATGCAAGTACTAACCGAGCCCGACATTGCTTAACTTCCGAGATCGAACGAGATCGGGTGCATTCAACGTGGTATGGTTGTAGTCGATAAAGTAGTAGTCTGTTCTGCTATTTGTATTTTGCAGTTGTTAGAAAACAGAGAAAAAACGAATGGAACGGCGACGAAAAAAAAGCCTACGACACTCGGTATTCCCAGCCGGTCACCCATGCAAGTACTAACCGAGCCCGACATTTCGTAACTTCCGAGATCGAACGAGATCGGGTGCATTCAACGTGGTATGGTTGTAGGCGATAAAGTAGTAGTCTATTCGGCTATTTGTATTTTGCAGTTGTTGGAAAACAGAGCAAAATCGAATGAAACGGCGAGGAAAAGCCTACGACACTCGGTATTCCCAGCCGGTCACCCATGCAAGTACTAATCAAGCCCGACATTGCTTAACTTCCGAGATCGAACAAGATCGGGAGCATTCAACGTGGTATTGTTGTAGGCGATGAAGTAGTAGTCTATTCGGCTATTTGTATTTCGCAGTTGTTAGAAAACACAGCAAAATCGAATGAAACGACGACGAAAAGCTTACGACACTCGGTATTCCCAGCCGGTCACCCATGCAAGTACTAACCGAACCCGACATTGCTTAACTTCCGAGATCGACGAGATCGGGTGCATTCAACGTGGTATGGTTGTAGGCAATAAAGTAGTAGTCTATTCGGCTATTTGTATTTCGCAGTTGTTGGAAAACAGAGCAAAATCGAATGAAACGGCGACGAAAAGCCTACGACACTCGGTATTCGCAGCCGGTCACCCATGCAAGTACTAACCGAGCACGACATTGCTTAACTTCCGAGATCGAACGAGATCGGGTGCATTCAACGTGGTATGGTTGTAGGCGATAAAGTAGTAGTCTATTCGGCTATTTGTATTTCGCAGTTGTTGGAAAACAGAGCAAAATCGAATGAAACGGCGACGAAAAGCCTACGACACTCGATATTCCCAGCCGGTCACCCATGCAAGTACTAACCGAGCCCGACATTGCTTAACTTCCGAGATCGAACGAGATCGGGTGCATTCAACGTGGTATGGTTATAGGCGATAAAGTAGTAGTCTATTCGGCTATTTGTATTTTGCAGTTGTTGGAAAACAGAGCAAAATCGAATGAAGCGGCGACGAAAAGCCTACGACACTCGGTATTTCCAGCCGGTCACCCATGCAAGTACTAACCGAGCCCGACATTGCTTAACTTCCGAGATCGAACGAGATCGGGTGCATTCAACGTGGTATGGTTGTAGTCGATAAAGTAGTAGTCTGTTCTGCTATTTGTATTTTGCAGTTGTTAGAAAACAGAGAAAAAACGAATGGAACGGCGACGAAAAAAAAGCCAACGACACTCGGTATTCCCAGCCGGTCACCCATGCAAGTACTAACCGAGCCCGACATTTCGTAACTTCCGAGATCGAACGAGATCGGGTGCATTCAACGTGGTATGGTTGTAGGCGATAAAGTAGTAGTCTATTCGGCTATTTGTATTTTGCAGTTGTTGGAAAACAGAGCAAAATCGAATGAAACGGCGAGGAAAAGCCTACGACACTCGGTATTCCCAGCCGGTCACCCATGCAAGTACTAATCAAGCCCGACATTGCTTAACTTCCGAGATCGAACAAGATCGGGAGCATTCAACGTGGTATGGTTGTAGGCGATGAAGTAGTAGTCTATTCGGCTATTTGTATTTTGCAGTTGTTAGAAAACACAGCAAAATCGAATGAAACGACGACGAAAAGCTTACGACACTCGGTATTCCCAGCCGGTCACCCATGCAAGTACTAACCGAACCCGACATTGCTTAACTTCCGAGATCGACGAGATCGGGTGCATTCAACGTGTTATGGTTGTAGGCAATAAAGTAGTAGTCTATTCGGCTATTTGTATTTCGCAGTTGTTGGAAAACAGAGCAAAATCGATTGAAACGGCGACGAAAAGCCTACGACACTCGGTATTCCCAGCCGGTCACCCATGCAAGTACTAACCGAGCCCGACATTGCTTAACTTCCGAAATCGAACGAGATCGGGTGCATTCACCGTGGTATGGTTGCAGGCGATAAAGTAGTAGTCTATTCGGCTATTTGTATTTCGCAGTTGTTGGAAAACAGAGCAAAATCGAATGAAACGGCGACGAAAAGCCTACGACAGTCGGTATTCCCAGCCGGTCACCCATGCAAGTACTAACCAAGCCCGACATTGCTTAATTTCCGAGATCGAACAAGATCGGGAGCATTCAACGTGGTATGGTTGTAGGCGATGAAGTAGTAGTCTATTCGGCTATTTGTATTTTGCAGTTGTTAGAAAACACAGCAAAATCGAATGAAACGACGACGAAAAGCTTACGACACTCGGTATTCCCAGCCGGTCACCCATGCAAGTACTAACCGAACCCGACATTGCTTAACTTCCGAGATCGACGAGATCGGGTGCATTCAACGTGGTATGGTTGTAGGCGATAAAGTAGTAGTCTATTCGGCTATTTGTATTTCGCAGTTGTTGGAAAACAGAGCAAAATCGATTGAAACGGCGACGAAAAGCCTACGACACTCGGTATTCCCAGCCGGTCACCAATGCAAGTACTAACCGAGCCCGACATTGCTTAACTTCCGAGATCGAACGAGATCGGGTGCATTCAACGTGGTATGGTTGTAGGCGATAAAGTAGTAGTCTATTCGGCTATTTGTTTTTCGCAGTTGTTGGAAAACAGAGCAAAATCGAATGAAACGGCGACGAAAAGCCTACGACACTCGGTATTCCCAGCCGGTCACCCATGCAAGTACTAACCGAGCCCGACATTGCTTAACTTCCGAGATCGAACGAGATCGGGTGCATTCAACGTGGTATGGTTGTAGGCGATAAAGTAGTAGTCTATTCGGCTATTTGTATTTCGCAGTTGTTGGAAAACAGAGCAAAATCGAATGAAACGGCGACGAAAAGCCTACGACACTCGATATTCCCAGCCGGTCACCCATGCAAGTACTAACCGAGCCCGACATTGCTTAACTTCCGAGATCGAACGAGATCGGGTGCATTCAACGTGGTATGGTTGTAGGCGATAAAGTAGTAGTCTATTCGGCTATTTGTATTTCGCAGTTGTTGGAAAACAGAGCAAAATCGAATGAAACGGCGACGAAAAGCCTACGACACTCGGTATTCCCAGCCGGTCACCAATGCAAGTACTAACCGAGCCCGACATTGCTTAACTTCCGAGATCGAACGAGATCGGATGCATTCAACGTGGTATGGTTGTAGGCGATAAAGTAGTAGTCTATTTGGCTATTTGTTTTTCGCAGTTGTTGGAAAACAGAGCAAAATCGAATGAAACGGCGACGAAAAGCCTACGACACTCGGTATTCCCAGCCGGTCACCCATGCAAGTACTAACCGAGCCCGACATTGCTTAACTTCCGAGATCGAACGAGATCGGGTGCATTCAACGTGGTATGGTTGTAGGCGATAAAGTAGTAGTCTATTCGGCTATTTGTATTTCGCAGTTGTTGGAAAACTGAGCAAAATCGAATGAAACGGCGACGAGAAGCCTACGACACTCGGTATTCCCAGCCGGTCACCCATGCAAGTACTAACCGAGCCCGACATTGCTTAACTTCCGAGATCGAACGAGATCGGGTGCATTCAACGTGGTATGGTTGTAGGCGATAAAGTAGTAGTCTATTCGGCTATTTGTATTTCGCAGTTGTTGGAAAACAGAGCAAAATCGAATGAAACGGCGACAAAAGGCCTACGACACTCGGTATTCCCAGCCGGTCACCCATGCAAGTACTAACCGAGCCCGACATTGCTTAACTTCCGAGATCGAACGAGATCGGGTGCATTCAACGTGGTATGGTTGTAGGCGATAAAGTAGTAGTCTATTCGGCTATTTGTATTTTGCAGTTGTTGGAAAACAGAGCAAAATCGAATGAAACGGCGAGGAAAAGCCTACGACACTCGGTATTCCCAGCCGGTCACCCATGCAAGTACTAATCAAGCCCGACATTGCTTAACTTCCGAGATCGAACAAGATCGGGAGCATTCAACGTGGTATGGTTGTAGGCGATGAAGTAGTAGTCTATTCGGCTATTTGTATTTCGCAGTTGTTAGAAAACACAGCAAAATCGAATGAAACGACGACGAAAAGCTTACGACACACGGTATTCCCAGCCGGTCACCCATGCAAGTACTAACCGAACCCGACATTGCTTAACTTCCAAGATCGACGAGATCGGGTGCATTCAACGTGGTATGGTTGTAGGCAATAAAGTAGTAGTCTATTCGGCTATTTGTATTTCGCAGTTGTTGGAAAACAGAGCAAAATCGAATGAAACGGCGACGAAAAGCCTACGACACTCGGTATTCGCAGCCGGTCACCCATGCAAGTACTAACCGAGCCCGACATTGCTTAACTTCCGAGATCAAACGAGATCGGGTGCATTCAACGTGGTATGGTTGTAGGCGATAAAGTAGTAGTCTATTCGGCTATTTGTATTTCGCAGTTGTTGGAAAACAGAGCAAAATCGAATGAAACGGCGACGAAAAGCCTACGACACTCGATATTCCCAGCCGGTCACCCATGCAAGTACTAACCGAGCCCGACATTGCTTAACTTCCGAGATCGAACGAGATCGGGTGCATTCAACGTGGTATGGTTGTAGGCGATAAAGTAGTAGTCTATTCGGCTATTTGTATTTTGCAGTTGTTGGAAAACAGAGCAAAATCGAATGAAGCGGCGACGAAAAGCCTACGACACTCGGTATTTCCAGCCGGTCACCCATGCAAGTACTAACCGAGCCCGACATTGCTTAACTTCCGAGATCGAACGAGATCGGGTGCATTCAACGTGGTATGGTTGTAGTCGATAAAGTAGTAGTCTGTTCTGCTATTTGTATTTTGCAGTTGTTAGAAAACAGAGAAAAAACGAATGGAACGGCGACGAAAAAAAAGCCTACGACACTCGGTATTCCCAGCCGGTCACCCATGCAAGTACTAACCGAGCCCGACATTTCGTAACTTCCGAGATCGAACGAGATCGGGTGCATTCAACGTGGTATGGTTGTAGGCGATAAAGTAGTAGTCTATTCGGCTATTTGTATTTTGCAGTTGTTGGAAAACAGAGCAAAATCGAATGAAACGGCGAGGAAAAGCCTACGACACTCGGTATTCCCAGCCGGTCACCCATGCAAGTACTAATCAAGCCCGACATTGCTTAACTTCCGAGATCAAACAAGATCGGGAGCATTCAACGTGGTATGGTTGTAGGCGATGAAGTAGTAGTCTATTCGGCTATTTGTATTTCGCAGTTGTTAGAAAACACAGCAAAATCGAATGAAACGACGACGAAAAGCTTACGACACTCGGTATTCCCAGCCGGTCACCCATGCAAGTAATAACCGAACCCGACATTGCTTAACTTCCGAGATCGACGAGATCGGGTGCATTCAACGTGGTATGGTTGTAGGCAATAAAGTAGTAGTCTATTCGGCTATTTGTATTTCGCAGTTGTTGGAAAACAGAGCAAAATCGAATGAAACGGCGACGAAAAGCCTACGACACTCGGTATTCCCAGCCGGTCACCCATGCAAGTACTAACCGAGCCCGACATTGCTTAACTTCCGAAATCGAACGAGATCGGGTGCATTCACCGTGGTATGGTTGTAGGCGATAAAGTAGTAGTCTATTCGGCTATTTGTATTTCGCAGTTGTTGGAAAACAGAGCAAAATCGAATGAAACGGCGACGAAAAGCCTACGACAGTCGGTATTCCCAGCCGGTCACCCATGCAAGTACTAACCGAGCCCGACATTGCTTAACTTCCGAGATCGAACGAGATCGGGTGCATTCAACGTGGTATGGTTGTAGGCGATAAAGTAGTAGTCTATTCGGCTATTTGTATTTCGCAGTTGTTGGAAAACAGAGCAAAATCGAATGAAACGGCGACGAAAAGCCTACGACACTCGATATTCCCAGCCGGTCACCCATGCAAGTACTAACCGAGCCCGACATTGCTTAACTTCCGAGATCGAACGAGATCGGGTGCATTCAACGTGGTATGGTTGTAGGCGATAAAGTAGTAGTCTATTCGGCTATTTGTATTTCGCAGTTGTTGGAAAACAGAGCAAAATCGAATGAAACGGCGACGAAAAGCCTACGACACTCGGTATTCCCAGCCGGTCACCAATGCAAGTACTAACCGAGCCCGACATTGCTTAACTTCCGAGATCGAACGAGATCGGATGCATTCAACGTGGTATGGTTGTAGGCGATAAAGTAGTAGTCTATTTGGCTATTTGTTTTTCGCAGTTGTTGGAAAACAGAGCAAAATCGAATGAAACGGCGACGAAAAGCCTACGACACTCGGTATTCCCAGCCGGTCACCCATGCAAGTACTAACCGAGCCCGACATTGCTTAACTTCCGAGATCGAACGAGATCGGGTGCATTCAACGTGGTATGGTTGTAGGCGATAAAGTAGTAGTCTATTCGGCTATTTGTATTTTGCAGTTGTTGGAAAACTGAGCAAAATCGAATGAAACGGCGACGAGAAGCCTACGACACTCGGTATTCCCAGCCGGTCACCCATGCAAGTACTAACCGAGCCCGACATTGCTTAACTTCCGAGATCGAACGAGATCGGGTGCATTCAACGTGGTATGGTTGTAGGCGATAAAGTAGTAGTCTATTCGGCTATTTGTATTTCGCAGTTGTTGGAAAACAGAGCAAAATCGAATGAAACGGCGACAAAAGGCCTACGACACTCGGTATTCCCAGCCGGTCACCCATGCAAGTACTAACCGAGCCCGACATTGCTTAACTTCCGAGATCGAACGAGATCGGGTGCATTCAACGTGGTATGGTTGTAGGCGATAAAGTAGTAGTCTATTCGGCTATTTGTATTTTGCAGTTGTTGGAAAACAGAGCAAAATCGAATGAAACGGCGAGGAAAAGCCTACGACACTCGGTATTCCCAGCCGGTCACCCATGCAAGTACTAATCAAGCCCGACATTGCTTAACTTCCGAGATCGAACAAGATCGGGAGCATTCAACGTGGTATGGTTGTAGGCGATGAAGTAGTAGTCTATTCGGCTATTTGTATTTCGCAGTTGTTAGAAAACACAGCAAAATCGAATGAAACGACGACGAAAAGCTTACGACACACGGTATTCCCAGCCGGTCACCCATGCAAGTACTAACCGAACCCGACATTGCTTAACTTCCAAGATCGACGAGATCGGGTGCATTCAACGTGGTATGGTTGTAGGCAATAAAGTAGTAGTCTATTCGGCTATTTGTATTTCGCAGTTGTTGGAAAACAGAGCAAAATCGAATGAAACGGCGACGAAAAGCCTACGACACTCGGTATTCGCAGCCGGTCACCCATGCAAGTACTAACCGAGCCCGACATTGCTTAACTTCCGAGATCAAACGAGATCGGGTGCATTCAACGTGGTATGGTTGTAGGCGATAAAGTAGTAGTCTATTCGGCTATTTGTATTTCGCAGTTGTTGGAAAACAGAGCAAAATCGAATGAAACGGCGACGAAAAGCCTACGACACTCGATATTCCCAGCCGGTCACCCATGCAAGTACTAACCGAGCCCGACATTGCTTAACTTCCGAGATCGAACGAGATCGGGTGCATTCAACGTGGTATGGTTGTAGGCGATAAAGTAGTAGTCTATTCGGCTATTTGTATTTTGCAGTTGTTGGAAAACAGAGCAAAATCGAATGAAGCGGCGACGAAAAGCCTACGACACTCGGTATTTCCAGCCGGTCACCCATGCAAGTACTAACCGAGCCCGACATTGCTTAACTTCCGAGATCGAACGAGATCGGGTGCATTCAACGTGGTATGGTTGTAGTCGATAAAGTAGTAGTCTGTTCTGCTATTTGTATTTTGCAGTTGTTAGAAAACAGAGAAAAAACGAATGGAACGGCGACGAAAAAAAAGCCTACGACACTCGGTATTCCCAGCCGGTCACCCATGCAAGTACTAACCGAGCCCGACATTTCGTAACTTCCGAGATCGAACGAGATCGGGTGCATTCAACGTGGTATGGTTGTAGGCGATAAAGTAGTAGTCTATTCGGCTATTTGTATTTTGCAGTTGTTGGAAAACAGAGCAAAATCGAATGAAACGGCGAGGAAAAGCCTACGACACTCGGTATTCCCAGCCGGTCACCCATGCAAGTACTAATCAAGCCCGACATTGCTTAACTTCCGAGATCAAACAAGATCGGGAGCATTCAACGTGGTATGGTTGTAGGCGATGAAGTAGTAGTCTATTCGGCTATTTGTATTTCGCAGTTGTTAGAAAACACAGCAAAATCGAATGAAACGACGACGAAAAGCTTACGACACTCGGTATTCCCAGCCGGTCACCCATGCAAGTAATAACCGAACCCGACATTGCTTAACTTCCGAGATCGACGAGATCGGGTGCATTCAACGTGGTATGGTTGTAGGCAATAAAGTAGTAGTCTATTCGGCTATTTGTATCTCGCAGTTGTTGGAAAACAGAGCAAAATCGAATGAAACGGCGACGAAAAGCCTACGACACTCGGTATTCCCAGCCGGTCACCCATGCAAGTACTAACCGAGCCCGACATTGCTTAACTTCCGAAATCGAACGAGATCGGGTGCATTCACCGTGGTATGGTTGTAGGCGATAAAGTAGTAGTCTATTCGGCTATTTGTATTTCGCAGTTGTTGGAAAACAGAGCAAAATCGAATGAAACGGCGACGAAAAGCCTACGACAGTCGGTATTCCCAGCCGGTCACCCATGCAAGTACTAACCAAGCCCGACATTGCTTAACTTCCGAGATCGAACAAGATCGGGAGCATTCAACGTGGTATGGTTGTAGGCGATGAAGTAGTAGTCTATTCGGCTATTTGTATTTCGCAGTTGTTAGAAAACACAGCAAAATCGAATGAAACGACGACGAAAAGCTTACGACACTCGGTATTCCCAGCCGGTCACCCATGCAAGTACTAACCGAACCCGACATTGCTTAACTTCCGAGATCGACGAGATCGGGTGCATTCAACGTGGTATGGTTGTAGGCGATAAAGTAGTAGTCTATTCGGCTATTTGTATTTCGCAGTTGTTGGAAAACAGAGCAAAATCGAACGAAACGGCGACGAAAAGCCTACGACACTCGGTATTCCCAGCCGGTCACCCATGCAAGTACTAACCGAGCCCGACATTGCTTAACTTCCGAGATCGAACGAGATCGGGTGCATTCAACGTGGTATGGTTGTAGGCGATAAAGTAGTAGTCTATTCGGCTATTTGTATTTCGCTGTTGTTGGAAAACAGAGCAAAATCGAATGAAACGGCGACGAAAAGCCTACGACACTCGGTATTCCCAGCCGGTCACCAATGCAAGTACTAACCGAGCCCGACATTGCTTAACTTCCGAGATCGAACGAGATCGGGTGCATTCAACGTGGTATGGTTGTAGGCGATAAAGTAGTAGTCTATTCGGCTATTTGTTTTTCCCAGTTGTTGGAAAACAGAGCAAAATCGAATGAAACGGCGACGAAAAGCCTACGACACTCGGTATTCCCAGCCGGTCACCCATGCAAGTACTAACCGAGCCCGACATTGCTTAACTTCCGAAATCGAACGAGATCGGGTGCATTCACCGTGGTATGGTTGTAGGCGATAAAGTAGTAGTCTATTCGGCTATTTGTATTTCGCAGTTGTTGGAAAACAGAGCAAAATCGAATGAAACGGCGACGAAAAGCCTACGACAGTCGGTATTCCCAGCCGGTCACCCATGCAAGTACTAACCAAGCCCGACATTGCTTAACTTCCGAGATCGAACAAGATCGGGAGCATTCAACGTGGTATGGTTGCAGGCGATGAAGTAGTAGTCTATTCGGCTATTTGTATTTCGCAGTTGTTGGAAAACAGAGCAAAATCGAATGAAACGGCGACGAAAAGCCTACGACACTCGATATTCCCAGCCGGTCACCCATGCAAGTACTAACCGAGCCCGACATTGCTTAACTTCCGAGATCGAACGAGATCGGGTGCATTCAACGTGGTATGGTTGTAGGCGATAAAGTAGTAGTCTATTCGGCTATTTGTATTTTGCAGTTGTTGGAAAACAGAGCAAAATCGAATGAAGCGGCGACGAAAAGCCTACGACACTCGGTATTTCCAGCCGGTCACCCATGCAAGTACTAACCGAGCCCGACATTGCTTAACTTCCGAGATCGAACGAGATCGGGTGCATTCAACGTGGTATGGTTGTAGTCGATAAAGTAGTAGTCTGTTCTGCTATTTGTATTTTGCAGTTGTTAGAAAACAGAGAAAAAACGAATGTAACGGCGACGAAAAAAAAGCCTACGACACTCGGTATTCCCAGCCGGTCACCCATGCAAGTACTAACCGAGCCCGACATTTCGTAACTTCCGAGATCGAACGAGATCGGGTGCATTCAACGTGGTATGGTTGTAGGCGATAAAGTAGTAGTCTATTCGGCTATTTGTATTTTGCAGTTGTTGGAAAACAGAGCAAAATCGAATGAAACGGCGAGGAAAAGCCTACGACACTCGGTATTCCCAGCCGGTCACCCATGCAAGTACTAATCAAGCCCGACATTGCTTAACTTCCGAGATCGAACAAGATCGGGAGCATTCAACGTGGTATGGTTGTAGGCGATGAAGTAGTAGTCTATTCGGCTATTTGTATTTCGCAGTTGTTAGAAAACACAGCAAAATCGAATGAAACGACGACGAAAAGCTTACGACACTCGGTATTCCCAGCCGGTCACCCATGCAAGTAATAACCGAACCCGACATTGCTTAACTTCCGAGATCGACGAGATCGGGTGCATTCAACGTGGTATGGTTGTAGGCAATAAAGTAGTAGTCTATTCGGCTATTTGTATTTCGCAGTTGTTGGAAAACAGAGCAAAATCGAATGAAACGGCGACGAAAAGCCTACGACACTCGGTATTCCCAGCCGGTCACCCATGCAAGTACTAACCGAACCCGACATTGCTTAACTTCTGAGATCGACGAGATCGGGTGCATTCAACGTGGTATGGTTGTAGGCGATAAAGTAGTAGTCTATTCGGCTATTTGTATTTCGCAGTTGTTGGAAAACAGAGCAAAATCGAACGAAACGGCGACGAAAAGCCTACGACACTCGGTATTCCCAGCCGGTCACCCATGCAAGTACTAACCGAGCCCGACATTGCTTAACTTCCGAGATCGAACGAGATCGGGTGCATTCAACGTGGTATGGTTGTAGGCGATAAAGTAGTAGTCTATTCGGCTATTTGTATTTCGCAGTTGTTGGAAAACAGAGCAAAATCGAATGAAACGGCGACGAAAAGCCTACGACACTCGGTATTCCCAGCCGGTCACCAATGCAAGTACTAACCGAGCCCGACATTGCTTAACTTCCGAGATCGAACGAGATCGGGTGCATTCAACGTGGTATGGTTGTAGGCGATAAAGTAGTACTCTATTCGGCTATTTGTTTTTCGCAGTTGTTGGAAAACAGAGCAAAATCGAATGAAACGGCGACGAAAAGCCTACGACACTCGGTATTCCCAGCCGGTCACCCATGCAAGTACTAACCGAGCCCGACATTGCTTAACTTCCGAAATCGAACGAGATCGGGTGCATTCACCGTGGTATGGTTGTAGGCGATAAAGTAGTAGTCTATTCGGCTATTTGTATTTCGCAGTTGTTGGAAAACAGAGCAAAATCGAATGAAACGGCGACGAAAAGCCTACGACAGTCGGTATTCCCAGCCGGTCACCCATGCAAGTACTAACCAAGCCCGACATTGCTTAACTTCCGAGATCGAACAAGATCGGGAGCATTCAACGTGGTATGGTTGTAGGCGATGAAGTAGTAGTCTATTCGGCTATTTGTATTTCGCAGTTGTTAGAAAACACAGCAAAATCGAATGAAACGACGACGAAAAGCTTACGACACTCGGTATTCCCAGCCGGTCACCCATGCAAGTACTAACCGAACCCGACATTGCTTAACTTCCGAGATCGACGAGATCTGGTGCATTCAACGTGGTATGGTTGTAGGCGATAAAGTAGTAGTCTATTCGGCTATTTGTATTTCGCAGTTGTTGGAAAACAGAGCAAAATCGAACGAAACGGCGACGAAAAGCCTACGACACTCGGTATTCCCAGCCGGTCACCCATGCAAGTACTAACCGAGCCCGACATTGCTTAACTTCCGAGATCGAACGAGATCGGGTGCATTCAACGTGGTATGGTTGTAGGCGATAAAGTAGTAGTCTATTCGGCTATTTGTATTTCGCAGTTGTTGGAAAACAGAGCAAAATCGAATGAAACGGCGACGAAAAGCCTACGACACTCGGTATTCCAAGCCGGTCACCAATGCAAGTACTAACCGAGCCCGACATTGCTTAACTTCCGAGATCGAACGAGATCGGGTGCATTCAAAGTGGTATGGTTGTAGGCGATAAAGTAGTAGTCTATTCGGCTATTTGTTTTTCGCAGTTGTTGGAAAACAGAGCAAAATCGAATGAAACGGCGACGAAAAGCCTACGACACTCGGTATTCCCAGCCGGTCACCCATGCAAGTACTAACCGAGCCCGACATTGCTTAACTTCCGAGATCGAACGAGATCGTGTGCATTCAACGTGGTATGGTTGTAGGCGATAAAGTAGTAGTCTATTCGTCTATTTGTATTTCGCAGTTTTTGGAAAACAGAGCAAAATCGAATGAAACGGCGACGAGAAGCCTACGACACTCGGTATTCCCAGCCGGTCACCCATGCAAGTACTAACCGAGCCCGACATTGCTTAACTTCCGAGATCGAACGAGATCGGGTGCATTCAACGTGGTATGGTTGTAGGCGATAAAGTAGTAGTCTATTCGGCTATTTGTATTTCGCAGTTGTTGGAAAACAGAGCAAAATCGAATGAAACGGCGACAAAAGGCCTACGACACTCGGTATTCCCAGCCGGTCACCCATGCAAGTACTAACCGAGCCCGACATTGCTTAACTTCCGAGATCGAACGAGATCGGGTGCATTCAACGTGGTATGGTTGTAGGCGATAAAGTAGTAGTCTATTCGGCTATTTGTATTTTGCAGTTGTTGGAAAACAGAGCAAAATCGAATGAAACGGCGAGGAAAAGCCTACGACACTCGGTATTCCCAGCCGGTCACCCATGCAAGTACTAATCAAGCCCGACATTGCTTAACTTCCGAGATCGAACAAGATCGGGAGCATTCAACGTGGTATGGTTGTAGGCGATGAAGTAGTAGTCTATTCGGCTATTTGTATTTCGCAGTTGTTAGAAAACACAGCAAAATCGAATGAAACGACGACGAAAAGCTTACGACACACGGTATTCCCAGCCGGTCACCCATGCAAGTACTAACCGAACCCGACATTGCTTAACTTCCGAGATCGACGAGATCGGGTGCATTCAACGTGGTATGGTTGTAGGCAATAAAGTAGTAGTCTATTCGGCTATTTGTATTTCGCAGTTGTTGGAAAACAGAGCAAAATCGAATGAAACGGCGACGAAAAGCCTACGACACTCGGTATTCGCAGCCGGTCACCCATGCAAGTACTAACCGAGCCCGACATTGCTTAACTTCCGAGATCAAACGAGATCGGGTGCATTCAACGTGGTATGGTTGTAGGCGATAAAGTAGTAGTCTATTCGGCTATTTGTATTTCGCAGTTGTTGGAAAACAGAGCAAAATCGAATGAAACGGCGACGAAAAGCCTACGACACTCGATATTCCCAGCCGGTCACCCATACAAGTACTAACCGAGCCCGACATTGCTTAACTTCCGAGATCGAACGAGATCGGGTGCATTCAACGTGGTATGGTTGTAGGCGACAAAGTAGTAGTCTATTCGGCTATTTGTATTTTGCAGTTGTTGGAAAACAGAGCAAAATCGAATGAAGCGGCGACGAAAAGCCTACGACACTCGGTATTTCCAGCCGGTCACCCATGCAAGTACTAACCGAGCCCGACATTGCTTAACTTCCGAGATCGAACGAGATCGGGTGCATTCAACGTGGTATGGTTGTAGTCGATAAAGTAGTAGTCTGTTCTGCTATTTGTATTTTGCAGTTGTTAGAAAACAGAGAAAAAACGAATGGAACGGCGACGCAAAAAAAGCCTACGACACTCGGTATTCCCAGCCGGTCACCCATGCAAGTACTAACCGAGCCCGACATTTCGTAACTTCCGAGATCGAACGAGATCGGGTGCATTCAACGTGGTATTGTTGTAGGCGATAAAGTAGTAGTCTATTCGGCTATTTGTATTTTGCAGTTGTTGGAAAACAGAGCAAAATCGAATGAAACGGCGAGGAAAAGCCTACGACACTCGGTATTCCCAGCCGGTCACCCATGCAAGTACTAATCAAGCCCGACATTGCTTAACTTCCGAGATCGAACAAGATCGGGAGCATTCAACGTGGTATGGTTGTAGGCGATGAAGTAGTAGTCTATTCGGCTATTTGTATTTCGCAGTTGTTAGAAAACACAGCAAAATCGAATGAAACGACGACGAAAAGCTTACGACACTCGGTATTCCCAGCCGGTCACCCATGCAAGTAATAACCGAACCCGACATTGCTTAACTTCCGAGATCGACGAGATCGGGTGCATTCAACGTGGTATGGTTGTAGGCAATAAAGTAGTAGTCTATTCGGCTATTTGTATTTCGCAGTTGTTGGAAAACAGAGCAAAATCGAATGAAACGGCGACGAAAAGCCTACGACACTCGGTATTCCCAGCCGGTCACCCATGCAAGTACTAACCGAGCCCGACATTGCTTAACTTCCGAAATCGAACGAGATCGGGTGCATTCACCGTGGTATGGTTGTAGGCGATAAAGTAGTAGTCTATTCGGCTATTTGTATTTTGCAGTTGTTGGAAAACAGAGCAAAATCGAATGAAACGGCGACGAAAAGCCTACGACAGTCGGTATTCCCAGCCGGTCACCCATGCAAGTACTAACCAAGCCCGACATTGCTTAACTTCCGAGATCGAACAAGATCGGGAGCATTCAACGTGGTATGGTTGTAGGCGATGAAGTAGTAGTCTATTCGGCTATTTGTATTTCGCAGTTGTTAGAAAACACAGCAAAATCGAATGAAACGACGACGAAAAGCTTACGACACTCGGTATTCCCAGCCGGTCACCCATGCAAGTACTAACCGATCCCGACATTGCTTAACTTCCGAGATCGACGAGATCGGGTGCATTCAACGTGGTATGGTTGTAGGCGATAAAGTAGTAGTCTATTCGGCTATTTGTATTTCGCAGTTGTTGGAAAACAGAGCAAAATCGAACGAAACGGCGACGAAAAGCCTACGACACTCGGTATTCCCAGCCGGTCACCCATGCAAGTACTAACCGAGCCCGACATTGCTTAACTTCCGAGATCGAACGAGATCGGGTGCATTCAACGTGGTATGGTTGTAGGCGATAAAGTAGTAGTCTATTCGGCTATTTGTATTTCGCAGTTGTTGGAAAACAGAGCAAAATCGAATGAAACGGCGACGAAAAGCCTACGACACTCGGTATTCCCAGCCGGTCACCAATGCAAGTACTAACCGAGTCCGACATTGCTTAACTTCCGAGATCGAACGAGATCGGGTGCATTCAACGTGGTATGGTTGTAGGCGATAAAGTAGTAGTCTATTCGGCTATTTGTTTTTCGCAGTTGTTGGAAAACAGAGCAAAATCGAATGAAACGGCGACGAAAAGCCTACGACACTCGGTATTCCCAGCCGAACACCCATGCAAGTACTAACCGAGCCCGACATTGCTTAACTTCCGAGATCGAACGAGATCGGGTGCATTCAACGTGGTATGGTTGTAGGCGATAAAGTAGTAGTCTATTCGGCTATTTGTATTTCGCAGTTGTTGGAAAACAGAACAAAATCGAATGAAACGGCGACGAAAAGCCTACGACACTCGGTATTCGCAGCCGGTCACCCATGCAAGTACTAACCGAGCCCGACATTGCTTAACTTCCGAGATCGAACGATATCGGGTGCATTCAACGTGGTATGGTTGTAGGCGATAAAGTAGTAGTCTATTCGGCTATTTGTATTTCGCAGTTGTTGGAAAACAGAGCAAAATCGAATGAAACGGCGACGAAAAGCCTACGACACTCGATATTCCCAGCCGGTCACCCATGCAAGTACTAACCGAGCCCGACATTGCTTAACTTCCGAGATCGAACGAGATCGGGTGCATTCAACGTGGTATGGTCGTAGGCGATAAAGTAGTAGTCTATTCGGCTATTTGTATTTTGCAGTTGTTGGAAAACAGAGCAAAATCGAATGAAGCGGCGACGAAAAGCCTACGACACTCTGTATTCCCAGCCGGTCACCCATGCAAGTACTAACCGAGCCCGACATTGCTTAACTTCCGAGATCGAACGAGATCGGGTGCATTCAACGTGGTATGGTTGTAGGCGATAAAGTAGTAGTCTATTCGGCTATTTGTATTTCGCATTTGTTGGAAAACAGAGCAAAATCGAATGAAACGGCGACGAGAAGCCTACGACACTCGGTATTCCCAGCCGGTCACCCATGCAAGTACTAAACGGGGTATGGTTGTAGGCGATAAAGTAGTAGTCTATTCGGCTATTTGTATTTCGCAGTTGTTGGAAAACAGAGCAAAATCGAATGAAACGGCGACAAAAAGCCTACGACACTCGGTATTCCCAGCCGGTCACCCATGCAAGTACTAACCGAGCCCGACATTGCTTAACTTCCGAGATCGAACGAGATCGGGTGCATTCAACGTGGTATGGTTGTAGGCGATAAAGTAGTAGTCTATTCGGCTATTTGTATTTCGCAGTTGTTGGAAAACAGAGCAAAATCGAATGAAACGGCGACGAAAAGCCTACGACACTCGGTATTCGCAGCCGGTCACCCATGCAAGTACTAACCGAGCCCGACATTGCTTAACTTCCGAGATCGAACGAGATCGGGTGCATTCAACGTGGTATGGTTGTAGGCGATAAAGTAGTAGTCTATTCGGCTATTTGTATTTCGCAGTTGTTGGAAAACAGAGCAAAATCGAATGAAACGGCGAGGAAAAGCCTACGACACTCGGTATTCCCAGCCGGTCACCCATGCAAGTACTAATCAAGCCCGACATTGCTTAACTTCCGAGATCGAACAAGATCGGGAGCATTCAACGTGGTATGGTTGTAGGCGATGAAGTAGTAGTCTATTCGGCTATTTGTATTTCGCAGTTGTTAGAAAACACAGCAAAATCGAATGAAACGACGACGAAAAGCTTACGACACTCGGTATTCCCAGCCGGTCACCCATGCAAGTAATAACCGAACCCGACATTGCTTAACTTCCGAGATCGACGAGATCGGGTGCATTCAACGTGGTATGGTTGTAGGCAATAAAGTAGTAGTCTATTCGGCTATTTGTATTTCGCAGTTGTTGGAAAACAGAGCAAAATCGAATGAAACGGCGACGAAAAGCCTACGACACTCGGTATTCCCAGCCGGTCACCCATGCAAGTACTAACCGAGCCCGACATTGCTTAACTTCCGAAATCGAACGAGATCGGGTGCATTCACCGTGGTATGGTTGTAGGCGATAAAGTAGTAGTCTATTCGGCTATTTGTATTTTGCAGTTGTTGGAAAACAGAGCAAAATCGAATGAAACGGCGACGAAAAGCCTACGACAGTCGGTATTCCCAGCCGGTCACCCATGCAAGTACTAACCAAGCCCGACATTGCTTAACTTCCGAGATCGAACAAGATCGGGAGCATTCAACGTGGTATGGTTGTAGGCGATGAAGTAGTAGTCTATTCGGCTATTTGTATTTCGCAGTTGTTAGAAAACACAGCAAAATCGAATGAAACGACGACGAAAAGCTTACGACACTCGGTACTCCCAGCCGGTCACCCATGCAAGTACTAACCGATCCCGACATTGCTTAACTTCCGAGATCGACGAGATCGGGTGCATTCAACGTGGTATGGTTGTAGGCGATAAAGTAGTAGTCTATTCGGCTATTTGTATTTCGCAGTTGTTGGAAAACAGAGCAAAATCGAACGAAACGGCGACGAAAAGCCTACGACACTCGGTATTCCCAGCCGGTCACCCATGCAAGTACTAACCGAGCCCGACATTGCTTAACTTCCGAGATCGAACGAGATCGGGTGCATTCAACGTGGTATGGTTGTAGGCGATAAAGTAGTAGTCTATTCGGCTATTTGTATTTCGCAGTTGTTGGAAAACAGAGCAAAATCGAATGAAACGGCGACGAAAAGCCTACGACACTCGGTATTCCCAGCCGGTCACCAATGCAAGTACTAACCGAGTCCGACATTGCTTAACTTCCGAGATCGAACGAGATCGGGTGCATTCAACGTGGTATGGTTGTAGGCGATAAAGTAGTAGTCTATTCGGCTATTTGTTTTTCGCAGTTGTTGGAAAACAGAGCAAAATCGAATGAAACGGCGACGAAAAGCCTACGACACTCGGTATTCCCAGCCGAACACCCATGCAAGTACTAACCGAGCCCGACATTGCTTAACTTCCGAGATCGAACGAGATCGGGTGCATTCAACGTGGTATGGTTGTAGGCGATAAAGTAGTAGTCTATTCGGCTATTTGTATTTTGCAGTTGTTGGAAAACAGAGCAAAATCGAATGAAACGGCGACAAAAGGCCTACGACACTCGGTATTCCCAGCCGGTCACCCATGCAAGTACTAACCGAGCCCGACATTGCTTAACTTCCGAGATCGAACGAGATCGGGTGCATTCAACGTGGTATGGTTGTAGGCAATAAAGTAGTAGTCTATTCGGCTATTTGTATTTCGCAGTTGTTGGAAAACAGAGCAAAATCGAATGAAACGGCGACGAAAAGCCTACGACACTCGGTATTCCCAGCCGGTCACCCGTGCAAGTACTAACCGAGAACGACATTGCTTAACTTCCGAGATCGAACGAGATCGGGTGCATTCAACGTGGTATGGTTGTAGGCGATAAAGTAGTAGTCTATTCGGCTATTTGTATTTCGCAGTTGTTGGAAAACAGAGCAAAATCGATTGAAACGGCGACGAAAAGCCTACGACACTCGGTATTCCCAGCCGGTCACCCATGCAAGTATTAACCGAGCCAGACATTGCTTAACTTCCGAGATCGAACGATAACGGGTGCATTCAACGTGGTATGGTTGTAGGCAATAAAGTAGTAGTCTATTCGGCTATTTGTATTTCGCAGTTGTTGGAAAACAGAGCAAAATCGAATGAAACGGCGACAAAAAGCCTACGACACTCGGTATTCCCAGCCGGTCACCCATGCAAGTACTAACCGAGCCCGACATTGCTTAACTTCCGGGATCGAACGAGATCGGGTGCATTCAACGTGGTATGGTTGTAGGCGATAAAGTAGTAGTCTATTCGGCTATTTGTATTTCGCATTTGTTGGAAAACAGAGCAAAATCGAATGAAACGGCGACGAGAAGCCTACGACACTCGGTATTCCCAGCCGGTCACCCATGCAAGTACTAAACGGGGTATGGTTGTAGGCGATAAAGTAGTAGTCTATTCGGCTATTTGTATTTCGCAGTTGTTGGAAAACAGAGCAAAATCGAATGAAACGGCGACAAAAAGCCTACGACACTCGGTATTCCCAGCCGGTCACCCATGCAAGTACTAACCGAGCCCGACATTGCTTAACTTCCGAGATCGAACGAGATCGGGTGCATTCAACGTGGTATGGTTGTAGGCGATAAAGTAGTAGTCTATTCGGCTATTTGTATTTCGCAGTTGTTGGAAAACAGAGCAAAATCGAATGAAACGGCGACGAAAAGCCTACGACACTCGGTATTCGCAGCCGGTCACCCATGCAAGTACTAACCGAGCCCGACATTGCTTAACTTCCGAGATCGAACGATATCGGGTGCATTCAACGTGGTATGGTTGTAGGCGATAAAGTAGTAGTCTATTCGGCTATTTGTATTTCGCAGTTGTTGGAAAACAGAGCAAAATCGAATGAAACGGCGACGAAAAGCCTACGACACTCGATATTCCCAGCCGGTCACCCATGCAAGTACTAACCGAGCCCGACATTGCTTAACTTCCGAGATCGAACGAGATCGGGTGCATTCAACGTGGTATGGTCGTAGGCGATAAAGTAGTAGTCTATTCGGCTATTTGTATTTTGCAGTTGTTGGAAAACAGAGCAAAATCGAATGAAGCGGCGACGAAAAGCCTACGACACTCGGTATTCCCAGCCGGTCACCCATGCAAGTACTAACCGAGCCCGACATTGCTTAACTTCCGAGATCGAACGAGATCGGGTGCATTCAACGTGGTATGGTTGTAGGCGATAAAGTAGTAGTCTATTCGGCTATTTGTATTTCGCATTTGTTGGAAAACAGAGCAAAATCGAATGAAACGGCGACGAGAAGCCTACGACACTCGGTATTCCCAGCCGGTCACCCATGCAAGTACTAAACGGGGTATGGTTGTAGGCGATAAAGTAGTAGTCTATTCGGCTATTTGTATTTCGCAGTTGTTGGAAAACAGAGCAAAATCGAATGAAACGGCGACAAAAAGCCTACGACACTCGGTATTCCCAGCCGGTCACCCATGCAAGTACTAACCGAGCCCGACATTGCTTAACTTCCGAGATCGAACGAGATCGGGTGCATTCAACGTGGTATGGTTGTAGGCGATAAAGTAGTAGTCTATTCGGCTATTTGTATTTCGCAGTTGTTGGAAAACAGAGCAAAATCGAATGAAACGGCGACGAAAAGCCTACGACACTCGGTATTCGCAGCCGGTCACCCATGCAAGTACTAACCGAGCCCGACATTGCTTAACTTCCGAGATCGAACGATATCGGGTGCATTCAACGTGGTATGGTTGTAGGCGATAAAGTAGTAGTCTATTCGGCTATTTGTATTTCGCAGTTGTTGGAAAACAGAGCAAAATCGAATGAAACGGCGACGAAAAGCCTACGACACTCGATATTCCCAGCCGGTCACCCATGCAAGTACTAACCGAGCCCGACATTGCTTAACTTCCGAGATCGAACGAGATCGGGTGCATTCAACGTGGTATGGTCGTAGGCGATAAAGTAGTAGTCTATTCGGCTATTTGTATTTTGCAGTTGTTGGAAAACAGAGCAAAATCGAATGAAGCGGCGACGAAAAGCCTACGACACTCGGTATTCCCAGCCGGTCACCCATGCAAGTACTAACCGAGCCCTACATTGCTTAACTTCCGAGATCGAACGAGATCGGGTGCATTCAACGTGGTATGGTTGTAGTCGATAAAGTAGTAGTCTGTTCTGCTATTTGTATTTTGCAGTTGTTAGAAAACAGGGAAAAAACGAATGGAACGGCGACGAAAAAAAAGCCTACGACACTCGGTATTCCCAGCCGGTCACCCATGCAAGTACAAACCGAGCCCGACATTTCTTAACTTCCGAGATCGAACGAGATCGGGTGCATTCAACGTGGTATGGTTGTAGGCAATAAAGTAGTAGTCTATTCGGCTATTTGTATTTCGCAGTTGTTGGAAAACAGAGCAAAATCGAATGAAACGGCGAGGAAAAGCCTACGACACTCGGTATTCCCAGCCGGTCACCCATGCAAGTACTAACCGAGCCCGACATTGCTTAACTTCCGAGATCGAACGAGATCGGGTGCATTCACCGTGGTATGGTTGTAGGCGATAAAGTAGTAGTCTATTCGGCTATTTGTATTTCGCAGTTGTTAGAAAACAGAGCAAAATCAAATGAAACGGCGACGAAAAGCCTACGACACTCGGTATTCCCAGCCGGTCACCCATGCAAGTACTAACCAAGCCCGACATTGCTTAACTTCCGAGATCGAACAAGATCGGGAGCATTCAACGTGGTATGGTTGTAGGCGATGAAGTAGTAGTCTATTCGGCTATTTGTATTTCGCAGTTGTTAGAAAACACAGCAAAATCGAATGAAACGACGACGAAAAGCCTACGACACTCGGTATTCCCAGCCGGTCACCCATGCAAGTACTAACCGAGCCCGACATTGCTTAACTTCCGAGATCGAACGAGATCGGGTGCATTCAACGTGGTATGGTTGTAGGCGATAAAGTAGTAGTCTATTCGGCTATTTGTATTTCGCAGTTGTTGGAAAACAGAGCAAAATCGAATGAAACGGCGACGAAAAGCCTACGACACTCGGTATTCCCAGCCGGTCACAAATGCAAGTACTAACCGAGCCCCACATTGCTTAACTTCCGAGATCGAACGAGATCGGGTGCATTCAACGTGGTATGGTTGTAGGCGATAAAGTAGTAGTCTATTCGGCTATTTGTATTTCGTAGTTGTTGGAAAACAGAGCAAAATCGAATGAAACGGCGACGAAAAGCCTACGACACTCGGTATTCCCAGCCGGTCACCCATGCAAGTACTAACCGAGCCCGACATTGCTTAACTTCCAAGATCGAACGAGATCGGGTGCATTCAACGTGGTATGGTTGTAGGCGATAAAGTAGTAGTCTATTCGGCTATTTGTATTTTGCAGTTGTTGGAAAACAGAGCAAAATCGAATGAAACGGCGACAAAAGGCCTACGACACTCGGTATTCCCAGCCGGTCACCCATGCAAGTACTAACCGAGCCCGACATTGCTTAACTTCCGAGATCGAACGAGATCGGGTGCATTCAACGTGGTATGGTTGTAGGCAATAAAGTATTAGTCTATTCGGCTATTTGTATTTCGCAGTTGTTGGAAAACAGAGCAAAATCGAATGAAACGGCGACGAAAAGCCTACGACACTCGGTATTCCCAGCCGGTCACCCGTGCAAGTACTAACCGAGCACGACATTGCTTAACTTCCGAGATCGAACGAGATCGGGTGCATTCAACGTGGTATGGTTGTAGGCGATAAAGTAGTAGTCTATTCGGCTATTTGTATTTCGCAGTTGTTGGAAAACAGAGCAAAATCGAATGAAACGGCGACGAAAAGCCTACGACACTCGGTATTCCCAGCCGGTCACCCATGCAAGTATTAACCGAGCCAGACATTGCTTAACTTCCGAGATCGAACGATAACGGGTGCATTCAACGTGGTATGGTTGTAGGCGATAAAGTAGTAGTCTATTCGGCTATTTGTATTTCGCAGTTGTTGGAAAACAGAGCAAAATCGAATGAAACGGCGACAAAAAGCCTACGACACTCGGTATTCCCAGCCGGTCACCCATGCAAGTACTAACCGAGCCCGACATTGCTTAACTTCCGAGATCGAACGAGATCGGGTGCATTCAACGTGGTATGGTTGTAGGCGATAAAGTAGTAGTCTATTCGGCTATTTGTATTTCGCATTTGTTGGAAAACAGAGCAAAATCGAATGAAACGGCGACGAGAAGCCTACGACACTCGGTATTCCCAGCCGGTCACCCATGCAAGTACTAAACGGGGTATGGTTGTAGGCGATAAAGTAGTAGTCTATTCGGCTATTTGTATTTCGCAGTTGTTGGAAAACAGAGCAAAATCGAATGAAACGGCGACAAAAAGCCTACGACACTCGGTATTCCCAGCCAGTCACCCATGCAAGTACTAACCGAGCCCGACATTGCTTAACTTCCGAGATCGAACGAGATCGGGTGCATTCAACGTGGTATGGTTGTTGGCGATAAAGTAGTAGTCTATTCGGCTATTTGTATTTCGCAGTTGTTGGAAAACAGAGCAAAATCGAATGAAACGGCGACGAAAAGCCTACGACACTCGGTATTCGCAGCCGGTCACCCATGCAAGTACTAACCGAGCCCGACATTGCTTAACTTCCGAGATCGAACGATATCGGGTGCATTCAACGTGGTATGATTGTAGGCGATAAAGTAGTAGTCTATTCGGCTATTTGTATTTCGCAGTTGTTGGAAAACAGAGCAAAATCGAATGAAACGGCGACGAAAAGCCTACGACACTCGATATTCCCAGCCGGTCACCCATGCAAGTACTAACCGAGCCCGACATTGCTTAACTTCCGAGATCGAACGAGATCGGGTGCATTCAACGTGGTATGGTCGTAGGCGATAAAGTAGTAGTCTATTCGGCTATTTGTATTTTGCAGTTGTTGGAAAACAGAGCAAAATCGAATGAAGCGGCGACGAAAAGCCTACGACACTCGGTATTCCCAGCCGGTCACCCATGCAAGTACTAACCGAGCCCTACATTGCTTAACTTCCGAGATCGAACGAGATCGGGTGCATTCAACGTGGTATGGTTGTAGTCGATAAAGTAGTAGTCTGTTCTGCTATTTGTATTTTGCAGTTGTTAGAAAACAGGGAAAAAACGAATGGAACGGCGACGAAAAAAAAGCCTACGACACTCGGTATTCCCAGCCGGTCACCCATGCAAGTACAAACCGAGCCCGACATTTCTTAACTTCCGAGATCGAACGAGATCGGGTGCATTCAACGTGGTATGGTTGTAGGCAATAAAGTAGTAGTCTATTCGGCTATTTGTATTTCGCAGTTGTTGGAAAACAGAGCAAAATCGAATGAAACGGCGAGGAAAAGCCTACGACACTCGGTATTCCCAGCCGGTCACCCATGCAAGTACTAACCGAGCCCGACATTGCTTAACTTCCGAGATCGAACGAGATCGGGTGCATTCACCGTGGTATGGTTGTAGGCGATAAAGTAGTAGTCTATTCGGCTATTTGTATTTCGCAGTTGTTAGAAAACAGAGCAAAATCAAATGAAACGGCGACGAAAAGCCTACGACACTCGGTATTCCCAGCCGGTCACCCATGCAAGTACTAACCAAGCCCGACATTGCTTAACTTCCGAGATCGAACAAGATCGGGAGCATTCAACGTGGTATGGTTGTAGGCGATGAAGTAGTAGTCTATTCGGCTATTTGTATTTCGCAGTTGTTAGAAAACACAGCAAAATCGAATGAAACGACGACGAAAAGCCTACGACACTCGGTATTCCCAGCCGGTCACCCATGCAAGTACTAACCGAGCCCGACATTGCTTAACTTCCGAGATCGAACGAGATCGGGTGCATTCAACGTGGTATGGTTGTAGGCGATAAAGTAGTAGTCTATTCGGCTATTTGTATTTCGCAGTTGTTGGAAAACAGAGCAAAATCGAATGAAACGGCGACGAAAAGCCTACGACACTCGGTATTCCCAGCCGGTCACAAATGCAAGTACTAACCGAGCCCGACATTGCTTAACTTCCGAGATCGAACGAGATCGGGTGCATTCAACGTGGTATGGTTGTAGGCGATAAAGTAGTAGTCTATTCGGCTATTTGTATTTCGTAGTTGTTGGAAAACAGAGCAAAATCGAATGAAACGGCGACGAAAAGCCTACGACACTCGGTATTCCCAGCCGGTCACCCATGCAAGTACTAACCGAGCCCGACATTGCTTAACTTCCAAGATCGAACGAGATCGGGTGCATTCAACGTGGTATGGTTGTAGGCGATAAAGTAGTAGTCTATTCGGCTATTTGTATTTTGCAGTTGTTGGAAAACAGAGCAAAATCGAATGAAACGGCGACAAAAGGCCTACGACACTCGGTATTCCCAGCCGGTCACCCATGCAAGTACTAACCGAGCCCGACATTGCTTAACTTCCGAGATCGAACGAGATCGGGTGCATTCAACGTGGTATGGTTGTAGGCAATAAAGTATTAGTCTATTCGGCTATTTGTATTTCGCAGTTGTTGGAAAACAGAGCAAAATCGAATGAAACGGCGACGAAAAGCCTACGACACTCGGTATTCCCAGCCGGTCACCCGTGCAAGTACTAACCGAGCACGACATTGCTTAACTTCCGAGATCGAACGAGATCGGGTGCATTCAACGTGGTATGGTTGTAGGCGATAAAGTAGTAGTCTATTCGGCTATTTGTATTTCGCAGTTGTTGGAAAACAGAGCAAAATCGAATGAAACGGCGACGAAAAGCCTACGACACTCGGTATTCCCAGCCGGTCACCCATGCAAGTATTAACCGAGCCAGACATTGCTTAACTTCCGAGATCGAACGATAACGGGTGCATTCAACGTGGTATGGTTGTAGGCGATAAAGTAGTAGTCTATTCGGCTATTTGTATTTCGCAGTTGTTGGAAAACAGAGCAAAATCGAATGAAACGGCGACAAAAAGCCTACGACACTCGGTATTCCCAGCCGGTCACCCATGCAAGTACTAACCGAGCCCGACATTGCTTAACTTCCGAGATCGAACGAGATCGGGTGCATTCAACGTGGTATGGTTGTAGGCGATAAAGTAGTAGTCTATTCGGCTATTTGTATTTCGCATTTGTTGGAAAACAGAGCAAAATCGAATGAAACGGCGACGAGAAGCCTACGACACTCGGTATTCCCAGCCGGTCACCCATGCAAGTACTAAACGGGGTATGGTTGTAGGCGATAAAGTAGTAGTCTATTCGGCTATTTGTATTTCGCAGTTGTTGGAAAACAGAGCAAAATCGAATGAAACGGCGACAAAAAGCCTACGACACTCGGTATTCCCAGCCAGTCACCCATGCAAGTACTAACCGAGCCCGACATTGCTTAACTTCCGAGATCGAACGAGATCGGGTGCATTCAACGTGGTATGGTTGTTGGCGATAAAGTAGTAGTCTATTCGGCTATTTGTATTTCGCAGTTGTTGGAAAACAGAGCAAAATCGAATGAAACGGCGACGAAAAGCCTACGACACTCGGTATTCGCAGCCGGTCACCCATGCAAGTACTAACCGAGCCCGACATTGCTTAACTTCCGAGATCGAACGATATCGGGTGCATTCAACGTGGTATGATTGTAGGCGATAAAGTAGTAGTCTATTCGGCTATTTGTATTTCGCAGTTGTTGGAAAACAGAGCAAAATCGAATGAAACGGCGACGAAAAGCCTACGACACTCGATATTCCCAGCCGGTCACCCATGCAAGTACTAACCGAGCCCGACATTGCTTAACTTCCGAGATCGAACGAGATCGGGTGCATTCAACGTGGTATGGTCGTAGGCGATAAAGTAGTAGTCTATTCGGCTATTTGTATTTTGCAGTTGTTGGAAAACAGAGCAAAATCGAATGAAGCGGCGACGAAAAGCCTACGACACTCGGTATTCCCAGCCGGTCACCCATGCAAGTACTAACCGAGCCCTACATTGCTTAACTTCCGAGATCGAACGAGATCGGGTGCATTCAACGTGGTATGGTTGTAGTCGATAAAGTAGTAGTCTGTTCTGCTATTTGTATTTTGCAGTTGTTAGAAAACAGAGAAAAAACGAATGGAACGGCGACGAAAAAAAAGCCTACGACACTCGGTATTCCCAGCCGGTCACCCATGCAAGTACTAACCGAGCCCGACATTTCTTAACTTCCGAGATCGAACGAGATCGGGTGCATTCAACGTGGTATGGTTGTAGGCAATAAAGTAGTAGTCTATTCGGCTATTTGTATTTCGCAGTTGTTGGAAAACAGAGCAAAATCGAATGAAACGGCGAGGAAAAGCCTACGACACTCGGTATTCCCAGCCGGTCACCCATGCAAGTACTAACCGAGCCCGACATTGCTTAACTTCCGAGATCGAACGAGATCGGGTGCATTCACCGTGGTATGGTTGTAGGCGATAAAGTAGTAGTCTATTCGGCAATTTGTATTTTGCAGTTGTTAGAAAACAGAGCAAAATCAAATGAAACGGCGACGAAAAGCCTACGACACTCGGTATTCCCAGCCGGTCACCCATGCAAGTACTAACCAAGCCCGACATTGCTTAACTTCCGAGATCGAACAAGATCGGGAGCATTCAACGTGGTATGGTTGTAGGCGATGAAGTAGTAGTCTATTCGGCTATTTGTATTTCGCAGTTGTTAGAAAACACAGCAAAATCGAATGAAACGACGACGAAAAGCTTACGACACTCGGTATTCCCAGCCGGTCACCCATGCAAGTACTAACCGAACCCGACATTGCTTAACTTCCGAGATCGACGAGATCGGGTGCATTCAACGTGGTATGGTTGTAGGCAATAAAGTAGTAGTCTATTCGGCTATTTGTATTTCGCAGTTGTTGGAAAACAGAGCAAAATCGAATGAAACGGCGACGAAAAGCCTACGACACTCGGTATTCCCAGCCGGTCACCCATGCAAGTATTAACCGAGCCAGACATTGCTTAACTTCCGAGATCGAACGATAACGGGTGCATTCAACGTGGTATGGTTGTAGGCGATAAAGTAGTAGTCTATTCGGCTATTTGTATTTCGCAGTTGTTGGAAAACAGAGCAAAATCGAATGAAACGGCGACGAAAAGCCTACGACACTCGGTATTCCCAGCCGGTCACCCATGCAAGTATTAACCGAGCCAGACATTGCTTAACTTCCGAGATCGAACGATAACGGGTGCATTCAACGTGGTATGGTTGTAGGCGATAAAGTTGTAGTCTATTCGGCTATTTGTATTTCGCAGTTGTTGGAAAACACAGCAAAATCGAATGAAACGACGACGAAAAGCTTACGACACTCGGTATTCCCAGCCGGTCACCCATGCAAGTACTAACGGAGCCCGACATTGCTTAACTTCCGAGATCGAACGAGATCGGGTGCATTCAACGTGGTATGGTTGTAGGCGATAAAGTAGTAGTCTATTCGGCTATTTGTATTTCGCAGTTGTTGGAAAACAGAGCAAAATCGAATGAAACGGCGACGAAAAGCCTACGACACTCGGTATACCCAGCCGGTCACAAATGCAAGTACTAACCGAGCCCGACATTGCTTAACTTCCGAGATCGAACGAGATCGGGTGCATTCAACGTGGTATGGTTGTAGGCGATAAAGTAGTAGTCTATTCGGCTATTTGTTTTTCGCAGTTGTTGGAAAACAGAGCAAAATCGAATGAAACGGCGACGAAAAGCCTACTACACTCGGTATTCCCAGCCGGTCACCCATGCAAGTACTAACCGAGCCCGACATTGCTTAACTTCCGAGATCGAACGAGATCGGGTGCATTCAACGTGGTATGGTTGTAGGCGATAAAGTAGTAGTCTATTCGGCTATTTGTATTTTGCAGTTGTTGGAAAACAGAGCAAATTCGAATGAAACGGCGACAAAAGGCCTACGACACTCGGTATTCCCAGCCGGTCACCCATGCAAGTACTAACCGAGCCCGACATTGCTTAACTTCCGAGATCGAACGAGATCGGGTGCATTCAACGTGGTATGGTTGTAGGTAATAAAGTAGTAGTCTATTCGGCTATTTGTATTTCGCAGTTGTTGGAAAACAGAGCAAAATCGAATGAAACGGCGACGAAAAGCCTACGACACTCGGTATTCCCAGCCGGTCACCCGTGCAAGTACTAACCAAGCACGACATTGCTTAACTTCCGAGATCGAACGAGATCGGGTGCATTCAACGTGGTATGGTTGTAGGCGATAAAGTAGTAGTCTATTCGGCTATTTGTATTTCGCAGTTGTTGGAAAACAGAGCAAAATCGAATGAAACGGCGACGAAAAGCCTACGACACTCGGTATTCCCAGCCGGTCACCCATGCAAGTATTAACCGAGCCAGACATTGCTTAACTTCCGAGATCGAACGATAACGGGTGCATTCAACGTGGTATGGTTGTAGGCGATAAAGTAGTAGTCTATTCGGCTATTTGTATTTCGCAGTTGTTGGAAAACAGAGCAAAATCGAATGAAACGGCGACAAAAAGCCTACGACACTCGGTATTCCCAGCCGGTCACCCATGCAAGTACTAACCGAGCCCGACATTGCTTAACTTCCGAGATCGAACGAGATCGGGTGCATTCAACGTGGTATGGTTGTAGGCGATAAAGTAGTAGTCTTTTCGGCTATTTGTATTTCGCATTTGTTGGAAAACAGAGCAAAATCGAATGAAACGGCGACGAGAAGCCTACGACACTCGGTATTCCCAGCCGGTCACCCATGCAAGTACTAAACGGGGTATGGTTGTAGGCGATAAAGTAGTAGTCTATTCGGCTATTTGTATTTTGCAGTTGTTGGAAAACAGAGCAAAATCGAATGAAACGGCGACAAAAAGCCTACGACACTCGGTATTCCCAGCCAGTCACCCATGCAAGTACTAACCGAGCCCGACATTGCTTAACTTCCGAGATCGAACGAGATCGGGTGCATTCAACGTGGTATGGTTGTTGGCGATAAAGTAGTAGTCTATTCGGCTATTTGTATTTCGCAGTTGTTGGAAAACAGAGCAAAATCGAATGAAACGGCGACGAAAATCCTACGACACTCGGTATTCGCAGCCGGTCACCCATGCAAGTACTAACCGAGCCCGACATTGCTTAACTTCCGAGATCGAACGATATCGGGTGCATTCAACGTGGTATGATTGTAGGCGATAAAGTAGTAGTCTATTCGGCTATTTGTATTTCGCAGTTGTTGGAAAACAGAGCAAAATCGAATGAAACGGCGACGAAAAGCCTACTACACTCGGTATTCCCAGCCGGTCACCCATGCAAGTACTAACCGAGCCCGACATTGCTTAACTTCCGAGATCGAACGAGATCGGGTGCATTCAACGTGGTATGGTTGTAGGCGATAAAGTAGTAGTCTATTCGGCTATTTGTATTTTGCAGTTGTTGGAAAACAGAGCAAATTCGAATGAAACGGCGACAAAAGGCCTACGACACTCGGTATTCCCAGCCGGTCACCCATGCAAGTACTAACCGAGCCCGACATTGCTTAACTTCCGAGATCGAACGAGATCGGGTGCATTCAACGTGGTATGGTTGTAGGCAATAAAGTAGTAGTCTATTCGGCTATTTGTATTTCGCAGTTGTTGGAAAACAGAGCAAAATCGAATGAAACGGCGACGAAAAGCCTACGACACTCGGTATTCCCAGCCGGTCACCCGTGCAAGTACTAACCAAGCACGACATTGCTTAACTTCCGAGATCGAACGAGATCGGGTGCATTCAACGTGGTATGGTTGTAGGCGATAAAGTAGTAGTCTATTCGGCTATTTGTATTTCGCAGTTGTTGGAAAACAGAGCAAAATCGAATGAAACGGCGACGAAAAGCCTACGACACTCGGTATTCCCAGCCGGTCACCCATGCAAGTATTAACCGAGCCAGACATTGCTTAACTTCCGAGATCGAACGATAACGGGTGCATTCAACGTGGTATGGTTGTAGGCGATAAAGTAGTAGTCTATTCGGCTATTTGTATTTCGCAGTTGTTGGAAAACAGAGCAAAATCGAATGAAACGGCGACAAAAAGCCTACGACACTCGGTATTCCCAGCCGGTCACCCATGCAAGTACTAACCGAGCCCGACATTGCTTAACTTCCGAGATCGAACGAGATCGGGTGCATTCAACGTGGTATGGTTGTAGGCGATAAAGTAGTAGTCTTTTCGGCTATTTGTATTTCGCATTTGTTGGAAAACAGAGCAAAATCGAATGAAACGGCGACGAGAAGCCTACGACACTCGGTATTCCCAGCCGGTCACCCATGCAAGTACTAAACGGGGTATGGTTGTAGGCGATAAAGTAGTAGTCTATTCGGCTATTTGTATTTTGCAGTTGTTGGAAAACAGAGCAAAATCGAATGAAACGGCGACAAAAAGCCTACGACACTCGGTATTCCCAGCCAGTCACCCATGCAAGTACTAACCGAGCCCGACATTGCTTAACTTCCGAGATCGAACGAGATCGGGTGCATTCAACGTGGTATGGTTGTTGGCGATAAAGTAGTAGTCTATTCGGCTATTTGTATTTCGCAGTTGTTGGAAAACAGAGCAAAATCGAATGAAACGGCGACGAAAATCCTACGACACTCGGTATTCGCAGCCGGTCACCCATGCAAGTACTAACCGAGCCCGACATTGCTTAACTTCCGAGATCGAACGATATCGGGTGCATTCAACGTGGTATGATTGTAGGCGATAAAGTAGTAGTCTATTCGGCTATTTGTATTTCGCAGTTGTTGGAAAACAGAGCAAAATCGAATGAAACGGCGACGAAAAGCCTACTACACTCGGTATTCCCAGCCGGTCACCCATGCAAGTACTAACCGAGCCCGACATTGCTTAACTTCCGAGATCGAACGAGATCGGGTGCATTCAACGTGGTATGGTTGTAGGCGATAAAGTAGTAGTCTATTCGGCTATTTGTATTTTGCAGTTGTTGGAAAACAGAGCAAATTCGAATGAAACGGCGACAAAAGGCCTACGACACTCGGTATTCCCAGCCGGTCACCCATGCAAGTACTAACCGAGCCCGACATTGCTTAACTTCCGAGATCGAACGAGATCGGGTGCATTGAACGTGGTATGGTTGTAGGCAATAAAGTAGTAGTCTATTCGGCTATTTGTATTTCGCAGTTGTTGGAAAACAGAGCAAAATCGAATGAAACGGCGACGAAAAGCCTACGACACTCGGTATTCCCAGCCGGTCACCCGTGCAAGTACTAACCAAGCACGACATTGCTTAACTTCCGAGATCGAACGAGATCGGGTGCATTCAACGTGGTATGGTTGTAGGCGATAAAGTAGTAGTCTATTCGGCTATTTGTATTTCGCAGTTGTTGGAAAACAGAGCAAAATCGAATGAAACGGCGACGAAAAGCCTACGACACTCGGTATTCCCAGCCGGTCACCCATGCAAGTATTAACCGAGCCAGACATTGCTTAACTTCCGAGATCGAACGATAACGGGTGCATTCAACGTGGTATGGTTGTAGGCGATAAAGTAGTAGTCTATTCGGCTATTTGTATTTCGCAGTTGTTGGAAAACAGAGCAAAATCGAATGAAACGGCGACAAAAAGCCTACGACACTCGGTATTCCCAGCCGGTCACCCATGCAAGTACTAACCGAGCCCGACATTGCTTAACTTCCGAGATCGAACGAGATCGGGTGCATTCAACGTGGTATGGTTGTAGGCGATAAAGTAGTAGTCTATTCGGCTATTTGTATTTCGCATTTGTTGGAAAACAGAGCAAAATCGAATGAAACGGCGACGAGAAGCCTACGACACTCGGTATTCCCAGCCGGTCACCCATGCAAGTACTAAACGGGGTATGGTTGTAGGCGATAAAGTAGTAGTCTATTCGGCTATTTGTATTTTGCAGTTGTTGGAAAACAGAGCAAAATCGAATGAAACGGCGACAAAAAGCCTACGACACTCGGTATTCCCAGCCAGTCACCCATGCAAGTACTAACCGAGCCCGACATTGCTTAACTTCCGAGATCGAACGAGATCGGGTGCATTCAACGTGGTATGGTTGTTGGCGATAAAGTAGTAGTCTATTCGGCTATTTGTATTTCGCAGTTGTTGGAAAACAGAGCAAAATCGAATGAAACGGCGACGAAAATCCTACGACACTCGGTATTCGCAGCCGGTCACCCATGCAAGTACTAACCGAGCCCGACATTGCTTAACTTCCGAGATCGAACGATATCGGGTGCATTCAACGTGGTATGATTGTAGGCGATAAAGTAGTAGTCTATTCGGCTATTTGTATTTCGCAGTTGTTGGAAAACAGAGCAAAATCGAATGAAACGGCGACGAAAAGCCTACGACACTCGATATTCCCAGCCGGTCACCCATGCAAGTACTAACCGAGCCCGACATTGCTTAACTTCCGAGATCGAACGAGATCGGGTGCATTCAACGTGGTATGGTCGTAGGCGATAAAGTAGTAGTCTATTCGGCTATTTGTATTTTGCAGTTGTTGGAAAACAGAGCAAAATCGAATGAAGCGGCGACGAAAAGCCTACGACACTCGGTATTCCCAGCCGGTCACCCATGCAAGTACTAACCATGCCCTACATTGCTTAACTTCCGAGATCGAACGAGATCGGGTGCATTCAACGTGGTATGGTTGTAGTCGATAAAGTAGTAGTCTGTTCTGCTATTTGTATTTTGCAGTTGTTAGAAAACAGAGAAAAAACGAATGGAACGGCGACGAAAAAAAAGCCTACGACACTCGGTATTCCCAGCCGGCCACCCATGCAAGTACTAACCGAGCCCGACATTTCTTAACTTCCGAGATCGAACGAGATCGGGTGCATTCAACGTGGTATGGTTGTAGGCAATAAAGTAGTAGTCTATTCGGCTATTTGTATTTCGCAGTTGTTGGAAAACAGAGCAAAATCGAATGAAACGGCGAGGAAAAGCCTACGACACTCGGTATTCCCAGCCGGTCACCCATGCAAGTACTAACCGAGCCCGACATTGCTTAACTTCCGAGATCGAACGAGATCGGGTGCATTCACCGTGGTATGGTTGTAGGCGATAAAGTAGTAGTCTATTCGGCAATTTGTATTTCGCAGTTGTTAGAAAACAGAGCAAAATCAAATGAAACGGCGACGAAAAGCCTACGACACTCGGTATTCCCAGCCGGTCACCCATGCAAGTACTAACCAAGCCCGACATTGCTTAACTTCCGAGATCGAACAAGATCGGGAGCATTCAACGTGGTATGGTTGTAGGCGATGAAGTAGTACTCTATTCGGCTATTTGTATTTCGCAGTTGTTAGAAAACACAGCAAAATCGAATGAAACGACGACGAAAAGCTTACGACACTCGGTATTCCCAGCCGGTCACCCATGCAAGTACTAACCGAACCCGACATTGCTTAACTTCCGAGATCGACGAGATCGGGTGCATTCAACGTGGTATGGTTGTAGGCAATAAAGTAGTAGTCTATTCGGCTATTTGTATTTCGCAGTTGTTGGAAAACAGAGCAAAATCGAATGAAACGGCGACGAAAAGCCTACGACACTCGGTATTCCCAGCCGGTCACCCATGCAAGTATTAAACGAGCCAGACATTGCTTAACTTCCGAGATCGAACGATAACGGGTGCATTCAACGTGGTATGGTTGTAGGCGATAAAGTAGTAGTCTATTCGGCTATTTGTATTTCGCAGTTGTTGGAAAACAGAGCAAAATCGAATGAAACGGCGACGAAAAGCCTACGACACTCGGTATTCCCAGCCGGTCACCCATGCAAGTATTAACCGAGCCAGACATTGCTTAACTTCCGAGATCGAACGATAACGGGTGCATTCAACGTGGTATGGTTGTAGGCGATAAAGTTGTAGTCTATTCGGCTATTTGTATTTCGCAGTTGTTGGAAAACAGAGCAAAATCGAATGAAACGGCGACGAAAAGCCTACGACACTTGGTATTCCCAGCCGGTCACCCATGCAAGTATTAACCGAGCCAGACATTGCTTAACTTCCGAGATCGAACGATAACGGGTGCATTCAACGTGGTATGGTTGTAGGCGATAAAGTAGTAGTCTATTCGGCTATTTGTATTTCGCAGTTGTTGGAAAACAGAGCAAAATCGAATGAAACGGCGACAAAAAGCCTACGACACTCGGTATTCCCAGCCGGTCACCCATGCAAGTACTAACCGAGCCCGACATTGCTTAACTTCCGAGATCGAACGAGATCGGGTGCATTCAACGTGGTATGGTTGTAGGCGATAAAGTAGTAGTCTATTCGGCTATTTGTATTTCGCATTTGTTGGAAAACAGAGCAAAATCGAATGAAACGGCGACGAGAAGCCTACGACACTCGGTATTCCCAGCCGGTCACCCATGCAAGTACTAAACGGGGTATGGTTGTAGGCGATAAAGTAGTAGTCTATTCGGCTATTTGTATTTCGCAGTTGTTGGAAAACAGAGCAAAATCGAATGAAACGGCGACAAAAAGCCTACGACACTCGGTATTCCCAGCCGGTCACCCATGCAAGTACTAACCGAGCCCGACATTGCTTAACTTCCGAGATCGAACGAGATCGGGTGCATTCAACGTGGTATGGTTGTAGGCGATAAAGTAGTAGTCTATTCGGCTATTTGTATTTCGCAGTTGTTGGAAAACAGAGCAAAATCGAATGAAACGGCGACGAAAAGCCTACGACACTCGGTATTCGCAGCCGGTCACCCATGCAAGTACTAACCGAGCCCGACATTGCTTAACTTCCGAGATCGAACGATATCGGGTGCATTCAACGTGATATGGTTGTAGGCGATAAAGTAGTAGTCTATTCGGCTATTTGTATTTCGCAGTTGTTGGAAAACAGAGCAAAATCGAATGAAACGGCGACGAAAAGCCTACGACACTCGATATTCCCAGCCGGTCACCCATGCAAGTACTAACCGAGCCCGACATTGCTTAACTTCCGAGATCGAACGAGATCGGGTGCATTCAACGTGGTATGGTCGTAGGCGATAAAGTAGTAGTCTATTCGGCTATTTGTATTTTGCAGTTGTTGGAAAACAGAGCAAAATCGAATGAAGCGGCGACGAAAAGCCTACGACACTCGGTATTCCCAGCCGGTCACCAATGCAAGTACTAACCGAGCCCTACATTGCTTAACTTCCGAGATCGAACGAGATCGGGTGCATTCAACGTGGTATGGTTGTAGTCAATAAAGTAGTAGTCTGTTCTGCTATTTGTATTTTGCAGTTGTTAGAAAACAGAGAAAAAACGAATGGAACGGCGACGAAAAAAAAGCCTACGACACTCGGTATTCCCAGCCGGTCACCCATGCAAGTACTAACCGAGCCCGACATTTCTTAACTTCCGAGATCGAACGAGATCGGGTGCATTCAACGTGGTATGGTTGTAGGCAATAAAGTAGTAGTCTATTCGGCTATTTGTATTTCGCAGTTGTTGGAAAACAGAGCAAAATCGAATGAAACGGCGAGGAAAAGCCTACGACACTCGGTATTCCCAGCCGGTCACCCATGCAAGTACTAACCGAGCCCGACATTGCTTAACTTCCGAGATCGAACGAGATCGGGTGCATTCACCGTGGTATGGTTGTAGGCGATAAAGTAGTAGTCTATTCGGCTATTTGTATTTCGCAGTTGTTAGAAAACAGAGCAAAATCAAATGAAACGGCGACGAAAAGCCAACGACACTCGGTATTCCCAGCCGGTCACCCATGCAAGTACTAACCAAGCCCGACATTGCTTAACTTCCGAGATCGAACAAGATCGGGAGCATTCAACGTGGTATGGTTGTAGGCGATGAAGTAGTAGTCTATTCGGCTATTTGTATTTCGCAGTTGTTAGAAAACACAGCAAAATCGAATGAAACGACGACGAAAAGCTTACGACACTCGGTATTCCCAGCCGGTCACCCATGCAAGTACTAACCGAACCCGACATTGCTTAACTTCCGAGATCGACGAGATCGGGTGCATTCAACGTGGTATGGTTGTAGGCAATAAAGTAGTAGTCTATTCGGCTATTTGTATTTCGCAGTTGTTGGAAAACAGAGCAAAATCGAATGAAACGGCGACGAAAAGCCTACGACACTCGGTATTCCCAGCCGGTCACCCATGCAAGTACTAACCGAGCCCGACATTGCTTAACTTCCGAAATCGAACGAGATCGGGTGCATTCACCGTGGTATGGTCGTAGGCGATAAAGTTGTAGTCTATTCGGCTATTTGTATTTCGCAGTTGTTGGAAAACAGAGCAAAATCGAATGAAACGGCGACGAAAAGCCTACGACACTCGGTATTCCCAGCCGGTCACCCATGCAAGTACTAACCAAGCCCGACATTGCTTAACTTCCGAGATCGAACAAGATCGGGAGCATTCAACGTGGTATGGTTGTATGCGATGAAGTAGTAGTCTATTCGGCTATTTGTATTTCGCAGTTGTTAGAAAACACAGCAAAATCGAATGAAACGACGACGAAAAGCTTACGACACTCGGTATTCCCAGCCGGTCACCCATGCAAGTACTAACCGAACCCGACATTGCTTAACTTCCGAGATCGAACGATAACGGGTGCATTCAACGTGGTATGGTTGTAGGCGATAAAGTAGTAGTCTATTCGGCTATTTGTATTTTGCAGTTGTTGGAAAACAGAGCAAAATCGAATGAAACGGCGACAAAAAGCCTACGACACTCGGTATTCCCAGCCGGTCACCCATGCAAGTACTAACCGAGCCCGACATTGCTTAACTTCCGAGATCGAACGAGATCGGGTGCATTCAACGTGGTATGGTTGTAGGCGATAAAGTAGTAGTCTATTCGGCTATTTGTATTTCGCTAGAGCAAAATCGAATGAAACGGCGACGAGAAGCCTACGACACTCGGTATTCCCAGCCGGTCACCCATGCAAGTACTAAACGGGGTATGGTTGTAGGCGATAAAGTAGTAGTCTATTCGGCTATTTGTATTTCGCAGTTGTTGGAAAACAGAGCAAAATCGAATGAAACGGCGACGAAAAGCCTACGACACTCGGTATTCGCAGCCGGTCACCCATGCAAGTACTAACCGAGCCCGACATTGCTTAACTTCCGAGATCGAACGAGATCGGGTGCATTCAACGTGGTATGGTTGTAGGCGATAAAGTAGTAGTCTATTCGGCTATTTGTATTTCGCAGTTGTTGGAAAACAGAGCAAAATCGATTGAAACGGCGACGAAAAGCCTACGACACTCGATATTCCCAGCCGGTCACCCATGCAAGTACTAACCGAGCCCGACATTGCTTAACTTCCGAGATCGAACAAGATCGGGTGCATTCAACGTGGTATGGTTGTAGGCGATAAAGTAGTAGTCTATTCGGCTATTTGTATTTTGCAGTTGTTGGAAAACAGAGCAAAATCGAATGAAGCGGCGACGAAAAGCCTACGACACTCGGTATTCCCAGCCGGTCACCCATGCAAGTACTAACCGAGCCCGACATTGCTTAACTTCCGAGATCGAACGAGATCGGGTGCATTCACCGTGGTATGGTTGTAGGCGATAAAGTAGTAGTCTATTCGGCTATTTGTATTTCGCAGTTGTTAGAAAACAGAGCAAAATCAAATGAAACGGCGACGAAAAGCCTACGACACTCGGTATTCCCAGCCGGTCACCCATGCAAGTACTAACCAAGCCCGACATTGCTTAACTTCCGAGATCGAACAAGATCGGGAGCATTCAACGTGGTATGGTTGTAGGCGATGAAGTAGTAGTCTATTCGGCTATTTGTATTTCGCAGTTGTTAGAAAAGACAGCAAAATCGAATGAAACGACGACGAAAAGCTTACGACACTCGGTATTCCCAGCCGGTCACCCATGCAAGTACTAACCGAACCCGACATTGCTTAACTTCCGAGATCGACGAGATCGGGTGCATTCAACGTGGTATGGTTGTAGGCAATAAAGTAGTAGTCTATTCGGCTATTTGTATTTCGCAGTTGTTGGAAAACAGAGCAAAATCGAATGAAACGGCGACGAAAAGCCTACGACACTCGGTATTCCCAGCCGGTCACCCATGCAAGTACTAACCGAGCCCGATATTGCTTAACTTCCGAAATCGAACGAGATCGGGTGCATTCACCGTGGTATGGTCGTAGGCGATAAAGTAGTAGTCTATTCGGCTATTTGTATTTCGCAGTTGTTGGAAAACAGAGCAAAATCAAATGAAACGGCGACGAAAAGCCAACGACACTCGGTATTCCCAGCCGGTCACCCATGCAAGTACTAACCAAGCCCGACATTGCTTAACTTCCGAGATCGAACAAGATCGGGAGCATTCAACGTGGTATGGTTGTATGCGATGAAGTAGTAGTCTATTCGGCTATTTGTATTTCGCAGTTGTTAGAAAACACAGCAAAATCGAATGAAACGACGACGAAAAGCTTACGACACTCGGTATTCCCAGCCGGTCACCCATGCAAGTACTAACCGAACCCGAAATTGCTTAACTTCCGAGATCGAACGATAACGGGTGCATTCAACGTGGTATGGTTGTAGGCGATAAAGTAGTAGTCTATTCGGCTATTTGTATTTTGCAGTTGTTGGAAAACAGAGCAAAATCGAATGAAACGGCGACAAAAAGCCTACGACACTCGGTATTCCCAGCCGGTCACCCATGCAAGTACTAACCGAGCCCGACATTGCTTAACTTCCGAGATCGAACGAGATCGGGTGCATTCAACGTGGTATGGTTGTAGGCGATAAAGTAGTAGTCTATTCGGCTATTTGTATTTCGCTAGAGCAAAATCGAATGAAACGGCGACGAGAAGCCTACGACACTCGGTATTCCCAGCCGGTCACCCATGCAAGTACTAAACGGGGTATGGTTGTAGGCGATAAAGTAGTAGTCTATTCGGCTATTTGTATTTCGCAGTTGTTGGAAAACAGAGCAAAATCGAATGAAACGGCGACGAAAAGCCTACGACACTCGGTATTCGCAGCCGGTCACCCATGCAAGTACTAACCGAGCCCGACATTGCTTAACTTCCGAGATCGAACGAGATCGGGTGCATTCAACGTGGTATGGTTGTAGGCGATAAAGTAGTAGTCTATTCGGCTATTTGTATTTCGCAGTTGTTGGAAAACAGAGCAAAATCGATTGAAACGGCGACGAAAAGCCTACGACACTCGATATTCCCAGCCGGTCACCCATGCAAGTACTAACCGAGCCCGACATTGCTTAACTTCCGAGATCGAACAAGATCGGGTGCATTCAACGTGGTATGGTTGTAGGCGATAAAGTAGTAGTCTATTCGGCTATTTGTATTTTGCAGTTGTTGGAAAACAGAGCAAAATCGAATGAAGCGGCGACGAAAAGCCTACGACACTCGGTATTCCCAGCCGGTCACCCATGCAAGTACTAACCGAGCCCGACATTGCTTAACTTCCGAGATCGAACGAGATCGGGTGCATTCAACGTGGTATGGTTGTAGTCGATAAAGTAGTAGTCTGTTCTGCTATTTGTATTTTGCAGTTGTTAGAAAACAGAGAAAAAACGAATGGAACGGCGACGAAAAAAAAGCCTACGACACTCGGATTTCCCAGCCGGTCACCCATGCAAGTACTAACCGAGCCCGACATTTCTTAACTTCCGAGATCGAACGAGATCGGGTGCATTCAACGTGGTATGGTTGTAGGCAATAAAGTAGTAGTCTATTCGGCTATTTGTATTTCGCAGTTGTTGGAAAACAGAGTAAAATCGAATGAAACGGCGAGGAAAAGCCTACGACACTCGGTATTCCCAGCCGGTCACCCATGCAAGTCATAACCGAGCCCGACATTGCTTAGCTTCCTAGATCGAACGAGATCGGGTGCATTCAACGTGGTATGGTTGTAGGCGATAAAGTAGTAGTCTATTCGGCTATTTGTATTTCGCAGTTGTTAGAAAACAGAGCAAAATCAAATGAAACGGCGACGAAAAGCCTACGACACTCGGTATTCCCAGCCGGTCACCCATGCAAGTACTAACCAAGCCCGACATTGCTTAACTTCCGAGATCGAACAAGATCGGGAGTATTCAACGTGGTATGGTTGTAGGCGATGAAGTAGTAGTCTATTCGGCTATTTGTATTTCGCAGTTGTTAGAAAACACAGCAAAATCGAATGAAACGACGACGAAAAGCTTACGACACTCGGTATTCCCAGCCGGTCACCCATGCAAGTACTAACCGAACCCGACATTGCTTAACTTCCGAGATCGACGAGATCGGGTGCATTCAACGTGGTATGGTTGTAGGCAAAAAAGAAGTAGTCTATTCGGCTATTTGTATTTCGCAGTTGTTGGAAAACAGAGCAAAATCGAATGAAACGGCGACGAAAAGCCTACGACACTCGGTATTCCCAGCCGGTCACCCATGCAAGTACTAACCGAGCCCGACATTTCTTAACTTCCGAGATCGAACGAGATCGGGTGCATTCAACGTGGTATGGTTGTAGGCAATAAAGTAGTAGTCTATTCGGCTATTTGTATTTCGCAGTTGTTGGAAAACAGAGCAAAATCGAATGAAACGGCGAGGAAAAGCCTACGACACTCGGTATTCCCAGCCGGTCACCCATGCAAGTACTAACCGAGCCCGACATTGCTTAACTTCCGAGATCGAACGAGATCGGGTGCATTCACCGTGGTATGGTTGTAGGCGATAAAGTAGTAGTCTATTCAGCTATTTGTATTTCGCAGTTGTTAGAAAACAGAGCAAAATCAAATGAAACGGCGACGAAAAGCCTACGACACTCGGTATTCCCAGCCGGTCACCCATGCAAGTACTAACCAAGCCCGACATTGCTTAACTTCCGAGATCGAACAAGATCGGGAGCATTCAACGTGGTATGGTTGTAGGCGATGAAGTAGTAGTCTATTCGGCTATTTGTATTTCGCAGTTGTTAGAAAACACAGCAAAATCGAATGAAACGACGACGAAAAGCTTACGACACTCGGTATTCCCAGCCGGTCACCCATGCAAGTACTAACCGAACCCGACATTGCTTAACTTCCGAGATCGACGAGATCGGGTGCATTCAACGTGGTATGGTTGTAGGCAATAAAGTAGTAGTCTATTCGGCTATTTGTATTTCGCAGTTGTTGGAAAACAGAGCAAAATCGAATGAAACGGCGACGAAAAGCCTACGACACTCGGTATTCCCAGCCGGTCACCCATGCAAGTACTAACCGAGCCCGATATTGCTTAACTTCCGAAATCGAACGAGATCGGGTGCATTCACCGTGGTATGGTCGTAGGCGATAAAGTAGTAGTCTATTCGGCTATTTGTATTTCGCAGTTGTTGGAAAACAGAGCAAAATCAAATGAAACGGCGACGAAAAGCCAACGACACTCGGTATTCCCAGCCGGTCACCCATGCAAGTACTAACCAAGCCCGACATTGCTTAACTTCCGAGATCGAACAAGATCGGGAGCATTCAACGTGGTATGGTTGTATGCGATGAAGTAGTAGTCTATTCGGCTATTTGTATTTCGCAGTTGTTAGAAAACACAGCAAAATCGAATGAAACGACGACGAAAAGCTTACGACACTCGGTATTCCCAGCCGGTCACCCATGCAAGTACTAACCGAACCCGAAATTGCTTAACTTCCGAGATCGAACGATAACGGGTGCATTCAACGTGGTATGGTTGTAGGCGATAAAGTAGTAGTCTATTCGGCTATTTGTATTTTGCAGTTGTTGGAAAACAGAGCAAAATCGAATGAAACGGCGACAAAAAGCCTACGACACTCGGTATTCCCAGCCGGTCACCCATGCAAGTACTAACCGAGCCCGACATTGCTTAACTTCCGAGATCGAACGAGATCGGGTGCATTCAACGTGGTATGGTTGTAGGCGATAAAGTAGTAGTCTATTCGGCTATTTGTATTTCGCTAGAGCAAAATCGAATGAAACGGCGACGAGAAGCCTACGACACTCGGTATTCCCAGCCGGTCACCCATGCAAGTACTAAACGGGGTATGGTTGTAGGCGATAAAGTAGTAGTCTATTCGGCTATTTGTATTTCGCAGTTGTTGGAAAACAGAGCAAAATCGAATGAAACGGCGACGAAAAGCCTACGACACTCGGTATTCGCAGCCGGTCACCCATGCAAGTACTAACCGAGCCCGACATTGCTTAACTTCCGAGATCGAACGAGATCGGGTGCATTCAACGTGGTATGGTTGTAGGCGATAAAGTAGTAGTCTATTCGGCTATTTGTATTTCGCAGTTGTTGGAAAACAGAGCAAAATCGATTGAAACGGCGACGAAAAGCCTACGACACTCGATATTCCCAGCCGGTCACCCATGCAAGTACTAACCGAGCCCGACATTGCTTAACTTCCGAGATCGAACAAGATCGGGTGCATTCAACGTGGTATGGTTGTAGGCGATAAAGTAGTAGTCTATTCGGCTATTTGTATTTTGCAGTTGTTGGAAAACAGAGCAAAATCGAATGAAGCGGCGACGAAAAGCCTACGACACTCGGTATTCCCAGCCGGTCACCCATGCAAGTACTAACCGAGCCCGACATTGCTTAACTTCCGAGATCGAACGAGATCGGGTGCATTCAACGTGGTATGGTTGTAGTCGATAAAGTAGTAGTCTGTTCTGCTATTTGTATTTTGCAGTTGTTAGAAAACAGAGAAAAAACGAATGGAACGGCGACGAAAAAAAAGCCTACGACACTCGGATTTCCCAGCCGGTCACCCATGCAAGTACTAACCGAGCCCGACATTTCTTAACTTCCGAGATCGAACGAGATCGGGTGCATTCAACGTGGTATGGTTGTAGGCAATAAAGTAGTAGTCTATTCGGCTATTTGTATTTCGCAGTTGTTGGAAAACAGAGTAAAATCGAATGAAACGGCGAGGAAAAGCCTACGACACTCGGTATTCCCAGCCGGTCACCCATGCAAGTCATAACCGAGCCCGACATTGCTTAGCTTCCTAGATCGAACGAGATCGGGTGCATTCAACGTGGTATGGTTGTAGGCGATAAAGTAGTAGTCTATTCGGCTATTTGTATTTCGCAGTTGTTAGAAAACAGAGCAAAATCAAATGAAACGGCGACGAAAAGCCTACGACACTCGGTATTCCCAGCCGGTCACCCATGCAAGTACTAACCAAGCCCGACATTGCTTAACTTCCGAGATCGAACAAGATCGGGAGTATTCAACGTGGTATGGTTGTAGGCGATGAAGTAGTAGTCTATTCGGCTATTTGTATTTCGCAGTTGTTAGAAAACACAGCAAAATCGAATGAAACGACGACGAAAAGCTTACGACACTCGGTATTCCCAGCCGGTCACCCATGCAAGTACTAACCGAACCCGACATTGCTTAACTTCCGAGATCGACGAGATCGGGTGCATTCAACGTGGTATGGTTGTAGGCAAAAAAGAAGTAGTCTATTCGGCTATTTGTATTTCGCAGTTGTTGGAAAACAGAGCAAAATCGAATGAAACGGCGACGAAAAGCCTACGACACTCGGTATTCCCAGCCGGTCACCCATGCAAGTACTAACCGAGCCCGACATTTCTTAACTTCCGAGATCGAACGAGATCGGGTGCATTCAACGTGGTATGGTTGTAGGCAATAAAGTAGTAGTCTATTCGGCTATTTGTATTTCGCAGTTGTTGGAAAACAGAGCAAAATCGAATGAAACGGCGAGGAAAAGCCTACGACACTCGGTATTCCCAGCCGGTCACCCATGCAAGTACTAACCGAGCCCGACATTGCTTAACTTCCGAGATCGAACGAGATCGGGTGCATTCACCGTGGTATGGTTGTAGGCGATAAAGTAGTAGTCTATTCAGCTATTTGTATTTCGCAGTTGTTAGAAAACAGAGCAAAATCAAATGAAACGGCGACGAAAAGCCTACGACACTCGGTATTCCCAGCCGGTCACCCATGCAAGTACTAACCAAGCCCGACATTGCTTAACTTCCGAGATCGAACAAGATCGGGAGCATTCAACGTGGTATGGTTGTAGGCGATGAAGTAGTAGTCTATTCGGCTATTTGTATTTCGCAGTTGTTAGAAAACACAGCAAAATCGAATGAAACGACGACGAAAAGCTTACGACACTCGGTATTCCCAGCCGGTCACCCATGCAAGTACTAACCGAACCCGACATTGCTTAACTTCCGAGATCGACGAGATCGGGTGCATTCAACGTGGTATGGTTGTAGGCAATAAAGTAGTAGTCTATTCGGCTATTTGTATTTCGCAGTTGTTGGAAAACAGAGCAAAATCGAATGAAACGGCGACGAAAAGCCCACGACACTCGGTATTCCCAGCCGGTCACCCATGCAAGTACTAACCGAGCCCGAAATTGCTTAACTTCCGAAATCGAACGAGATCGGGTGCATTCACCGTGGTATGGTTGTAGGCGATAAAGTAGTAGTCTATTTGGCTATTTGTATTTCGCAGTTGTTGGAAAACACAGCAAAATCGAATGAAACGACGACGAAAAGCTTACGACACTCGGTATTCCCAGCCGGTCACCCATGCAAGTACTAACCGAACCCGACATTGCTTAACTTCCGAGATCGAACGATAACGGGTGCATTCAACGTGGTATGGTTGTAGGCGATAAAGTAGTAGTCTATTCGGCTATTTGTATTTTGCAGTTGTTGGAAAACAGAGCAAAATCGAATGAAACGGCGACAAAAAGCCTACGACACTCGGTATTCCCAGCCGGTCACCCATGCAAGTACTAACCGAGCCCGACATTGCTTAACTTCCGAGATCGAACGAGATCGGGTGCATTCAACGTGGTATGGTTGTAGGCGATAAAGTAGTAGTCTATTCGGCTATTTGTATTTCGCAGTTGTTGGAAAACAGAGCAAAATCGAATGAAACGGCGACGAGAAGCCTACGACACTCGGTATTCCCAGCCGGTCACCCATGCAAGTACTAAACGGGGTATGGTTGTAGGCGATAAAGTAGTAGTCTATTCGGCTATTTGTATTTCGCAGTTGTTGGAAAACAGAGCAAAATCGAATGAAACGGCGACGAAAAGCCTACGACACTCGGTATTCGCAGCCGGTCACCCATGCAAGTACTAACCGAGCCCGACATTGCTTAACTTCCGAGATCGAACGAGATCGGGTGCATTCAACGTGGTATGGTTGTAGGCGATAAAGTAGTAGTCTATTCGGCTATTTGTATTTCGCAGTTGTTGGAAAACAGAGCAAAATCGATTGAAACGGCGACGAAAAGCCTACGACACTCGATATTCCCAGCCGGTCACCCATGCAAGTACTAACCGAGCCCGACATTGCTTAACTTCCGAGATCGAACGAGATCGGGTGCATTCAACGTGGTATGGTTGTAGGCGATAAAGTAGTAGTCTATTCGGCTATTTGTATTTTGCAGTTGTTGGAAAACAGAGCAAAATCGAATGAAGCGGCGACGAAAAGCCTACGACGCTCGGTATTCCCAGCCGGTCACCCATGCAAGTACTAACCGAGCCCGACATTGCTTAACTTCCGAGATCGAACGAGATCGGGTGCATTCAACGTGGTATGGTTGTAGTCGATAAAGTAGTAGTCTGTTCTGCTATTTGTATTTTGCAGTTGTTAGAAAACAGAGAAAAAACGAATGGAACGGCGACGAAAAAAAAGCCTACGACACTCGGTATTCCCAGCCGGTCACCCATGCAAGTACTAACCGAGCCCGACATTTCTCAACTTCCGAGATCGAACGAGATCGGGTGCATTCAACGTGGTATGGTTGTAGGCAATAAAGTAGTAGTCTATTCGGCTATTTGTATTTCGCAGTTGTTGGAAAACAGAGCAAAATCGAATGAAACGGCGAGGAAAAGCCTACGACACTCGGTATTCCCAGCCGGTCACCCATGCAAGTCATAACCGAGCCCGACATTGCTTAACTTCCGAGATCGAACGAGATCGGGTGCATTCACCGTGGTATGGTTGTAGGCGATAAAGTAGTAGTCTATTCGGCTATTTGTATTTCGCAGTTGTTAGAAAACAGAGCAAAATCAAATGAAACGGCGACGAAAAGCCTACGACACTCGGTATTCCCAGCCGGTCACCCATGCAAGTACTAACCAAGCCCGACATTGCTTAACTTCCGAGATCGAACAAGATCGGGAGCATTCAACGTGGTATGGTTGTAGGCGATGAAGTAGTAGTCTATTCGGCTATTTGTATTTCGCAGTTGTTAGAAAACACAGCAAAATCGAATGAAACGACGACGAAAAGCTTACGACACTCGGTATTCCCAGCCGGTCACCCATGCAAGTACTAACCGAACCCGACATTGCTTAACTTCCGAGATCGACGAGATCGGGTGCATTCAACGTGGTATGGTTGTAGGCAATAAAGAAGTAGTCTATTCGGCTATTTGTATTTCGCAGTTGTTGGAAAACAGAGCAAAATCGAATGAAACGGCGACGAAAAGCCTACGACACTCGGTATTCCCAGCCGGTCACCCATGCAAGTACTAACCGAGCCCGACATTTCTTAACTTCCGAGATCGAACGAGATCGGGTGCATTCAACGTGGTGTGGTTGTAGGCAATAAAGTAGTAGTCTATTCGGCTATTTGTATTTCGCAATTGTTGGAAAACAGAGCAAAATCGAATGAAACGGCGAGGAAAAGCCTACGACACTCGGTATTCCCAGCCGGTCACCCATGCAAGTACTAACCGAGCCCGACATTGCTTAACTTCCGAGATCGAACGAGATCGGGTGCATTCACCGTGGTATGGTTGTAGGCGATAAAGTAGTAGTCTATTCAGCTATTTGTATTTCGCAGTTGTTAGAAAACAGAGCAAAATCAAATGAAACGGCGACGAAAAGCCTACGACACTCGGTATTCCCAGCCGGTCACCCATGCAAGTACTAACCAAGCCCGACATTGCTTAACTTCCGAGATCGAACGAGATCGGGTGCATTCAACGTGGTGTGGTTGTAGGCGATAAAGTAGTAGTCTATTCAGCTATTTGTATTTCGCAGTTGTTGGAAAACAGAGCAAAATCGAATGAAACGGCGACGAAAAGCCTACGACACTCGGTATTCCCAGCCGGTCACCCATGCAAGTACTAACCGAGCCCGACATTTCTTAACTTCCGAGATCGAACGAGATCGGGTGCATTCAACGTGGTATGGTTGTAGGCAATAAAGTAGTAGTCTATTCGGCTATTTGTATTTCGCAGTTGTTGGAAAACAGAGCAAAATCGAATGAAACGGCGAGGAAAAGCCTACGACACTCGGTATTCCCAGCCGGTCACCCATGCAAGTCCTAACCGAGCCCGACATTGCTTAACTTCCGAGATCGAACGAGATCGGGTGCATTCACCGTGGTATGGTTGTAGGCGATAAAGTAGTAGTCTATTCAGCTATTTGTATTTCGCAGTTGTTAGAAAACAGAGCAAAATCAAATGAAACGGCGACGAAAAGCCTACGACACTCGGTATTCCCAGCCGGTCACCCATGCAAGTACTAACCAAGCCCGACATTGCTTAACTTCCGAGATCGAACAAGATCGGGAGCATTCAACGTGGTATGGTTGTAGGCGATGAAGTAGTAGTCTATTCGGCTATTTGTATTTCGCAGTTGTTAGAAAACACAGCAAAATCGAATGAAACGACGACGAAAAGCTTACGACACTCGGTATTCCCAGCCGGTCACCCATGCAAGTACTAACCGAACCCGACATTGCTTAACTTCCGAGATCGACGAGATCGGGTGCATTCAACGTGGTATGGTTGTAGGCGATAAAGTAGTAGTCTATTTGGCTATTTGTATTTCGCAGTTGTTGGAAAACAGAGCAAAATCGAATGAAACGGCGACGAAAAGCCTACGACACTCGGTATTCCCAGCCGGTCACCCATGCAAGTACTAACCGAGCCCGACATTGCTTAACTTCCGAAATCGAACGAGATCGGGTGCATTCACCGTGGTATGGTTGTAGGCGATAAAGTAGTAGTCTATTTGGCTATTTGTATTTCGCAGTTGTTGGAAAACAGAGCAAAATCGAATGAAACGGCGACGAAAAGCCTACGACACTCGGTATTCCCAGCCGGTCACCCATGCAAGTACTAACCAAGCTCGACATTGCTTAACTTCCGAGATAGGACAAGATCGGGAGCATTCAACGTGGTATGGTTGTAGGCGATGAAGTAGTAGTCTATTCGGCTATTTGTATTTCGCAGTTGTTAGAAAACACAGCAAAATCGAATGAAACGACGACGAAAAGCTTACGACACTCGGTATTCCCAGCCGGTCACCCATGCAAGTACTAACCGAACCCGACATTGCTTAACTTCCGAGATCGACGAGATCGGGTGCATTCAACGTGGTATGGTTGTAGGCGATAAAGTAGTAGTCTATTCGGCTATTTGTATTTCGCAGTTGTTGGAAAACAGAGCAAAATCAAACGAAACGGCGACGAAAAGCCTACGACACTCGGTATTCCCAGCCGGTCACCCATGCAAGTACTAACCGAGCCCGACATTGCTTAACTTCCGAGATCGAACGAGATCGGGTGCATTCAACGTGGTTTGGTTGTAGGCGATAAAGTAGTAGTCTATTCGGCTATTTGTATTTCGCAGTTGTTGGAAAACAGAGCAAAATCGAATAAAACGGCGACGAAAAGCCTACGACACTCGGTATTCCCAGCCGGTCACCCATGCAAGTACTAACCGAGCCCGACATTGCTTAACTTCCGAGATCGGGTGCATTCAACGTGGTATGGTTGTAGGCGATAAAGTACTAGTCTATTCGGCTATTTGTATTTCGCAGTTGTTGGAAAACAGAGCAAAATCGAATGAAACGGCGACGAGAAGACTACGACACTCGGTATTCCCAGCCGGTCACCCATGCAAGTACTAACCGAGCCCGACATTGCTTAACTTCCGAGATCGAACGAGAACGGGTGCATTCAACGTGGTATGGTTGTAGGCGATAAAGTAGTAGTCTATTCGGCTATTTGTATTTAGCAGTTGTTGGAAAACAGAGCAAAATCGAATGAAACGGCGACGAAAAGCCTACGACACTCGGTATTCCCAGCCGGTCACCCATGCAAGTACTAACCGAGCCCGACATTGCTTAACTTCCGAGATCGAACGAGATCGGGTGCATTCAACGTGGTATGGTTGTAGGCGATAAAGAAGTAGTCTATTAGGCTATTTGTATTTCGCAGTTGTTGGAAAACAGAGCAAAATCGAATGAAACGGCGACGAAAAGCCCACGACACTCGGTATTCCCAGCCGGTCACCCATGCAAGTACTAACCGAGCCCGAAATTGCTTAACTTCCGAAATCGAACGAGATCGGGTGCATTCACCGTGGTATGGTTGTAGGCGATAAAGAAGTAGTCTATTAGGCTATTTGTATTTCGCAGTTGTTGGAAAACAGAGCAAAATCGAATGAAACGGCGACGAAAAGCCCACGACACTCGGTATTCCCAGCCGGTCACCCATGCAAGTACTAACCGAGCCCGAAATTGCTTAACTTCCGAAATCGAACGAGATCGGGTGCATTCACCGTGGTATGGTTGTAGGCGATAAAGTAGTAGTCTATTTGGCTATTTGTATTTCGCAGTTGTTGGAAAACACAGCAAAATCGAATGAAACGACGACGAAAAGCTTACGACACTCGGTATTCCCAGCCGGTCACCCATGCAAGTACTAACCGAACCCGACATTGCTTAACTTCCGAGATCGAACGATAACGGGTGCATTCAACGTGGTATGGTTGTAGGCGATAAAGTAGTAGTCTATTCGGCTATTTGTATTTTGCAGTTGTTGGAAAACAGAGCAAAATCGAATGAAACGGCGACAAAAAGCCTACGACACTCGGTATTCCCAGCCGGTCACCCATGCAAGTACTAACCGAGCCCGACATTGCTTAACTTCCGAGATCGAACGAGATCGGGTGCATTCAACGTGGTATGGTTGTAGGCGATAAAGTAGTAGTCTATTCGGCTATTTGTATTTCGCAGTTGTTGGAAAACAGAGCAAAATCGAATGAAACGGCGACGAGAAGCCTACGACACTCGGTATTCCCAGCCGGTCACCCATGCAAGTACTAAACGGGGTATGGTTGTAGGCGATAAAGTAGTAGTCTATTCGGCTATTTGTATTTCGCAGTTGTTGGAAAACAGAGCAAAATCGAATGAAACGGCGACGAAAAGCCTACGACACTCGGTATTCGCAGCCGGTCACCCATGCAAGTACTAACCGAGCCCGACATTGCTTAACTTCCGAGATCGAACGAGATCGGGTGCATTCAACGTGGTATGGTTGTAGGCGATAAAGTAGTAGTCTATTCGGCTATTTGTATTTCGCAGTTGTTGGAAAACAGAGCAAAATCGATTGAAACGGCGACGAAAAGCCTACGACACTCGATATTCCCAGCCGGTCACCCATGCAAGTACTAACCGAGCCCGACATTGCTTAACTTCCGAGATCGAACGAGATCGGGTGCATTCAACGTGGTATGGTTGTAGGCGATAAAGTAGTAGTCTATTCGGCTATTTGTATTTTGCAGTTGTTGGAAAACAGAGCAAAATCGAATGAAGCGGCGACGAAAAGCCTACGACGCTCGGTATTCCCAGCCGGTCACCCATGCAAGTACTAACCGAGCCCGACATTGCTTAACTTCCGAGATCGAACGAGATCGGGTGCATTCAACGTGGTATGGTTGTAGTCGATAAAGTAGTAGTCTGTTCTGCTATTTGTATTTTGCAGTTGTTAGAAAACAGAGAAAAAACGAATGGAACGGCGACGAAAAAAAAGCCTACGACACTCGGTATTCCCAGCCGGTCACCCATGCAAGTACTAACCGAGCCCGACATTTCTCAACTTCCGAGATCGAACGAGATCGGGTGCATTCAACGTGGTATGGTTGTAGGCAATAAAGTAGTAGTCTATTCGGCTATTTGTATTTCGCAGTTGTTGGAAAACAGAGCAAAATCGAATGAAACGGCGAGGAAAAGCCTACGACACTCGGTATTCCCAGCCGGTCACCCATGCAAGTCATAACCGAGCCCGACATTGCTTAACTTCCGAGATCGAACGAGATCGGGTGCATTCACCGTGGTATGGTTGTAGGCGATAAAGTAGTAGTCTATTCGGCTATTTGTATTTCGCAGTTGTTAGAAAACAGAGCAAAATCAAATGAAACGGCGACGAAAAGCCTACGACACTCGGTATTCCCAGCCGGTCACCCATGCAAGTACTAACCAAGCCCGACATTGCTTAACTTCCGAGATCGAACAAGATCGGGAGCATTCAACGTGGTATGGTTGTAGGCGATGAAGTAGTAGTCTATTCGGCTATTTGTATTTCGCAGTTGTTAGAAAACACAGCAAAATCGAATGAAACGACGACGAAAAGCTTACGACACTCGGTATTCCCAGCCGGTCACCCATGCAAGTACTAACCGAACCCGACATTGCTTAACTTCCGAGATCGACGAGATCGGGTGCATTCAACGTGGTATGGTTGTAGGCAATAAAGAAGTAGTCTATTCGGCTATTTGTATTTCGCAGTTGTTGGAAAACAGAGCAAAATCGAATGAAACGGCGACGAAAAGCCTACGACACTCGGTATTCCCAGCCGGTCACCCATGCAAGTACTAACCGAGCCCGACATTTCTTAACTTCCGAGATCGAACGAGATCGGGTGCATTCAACGTGGTATGGTTGTAGGCAATAAAGTAGTAGTCTATTCGGCTATTTGTATTTCGCAATTGTTGGAAAACAGAGCAAAATCGAATGAAACGGCGAGGAAAAGCCTACGACACTCGGTATTCCCAGCCGGTCACCCATGCAAGTACTAACCGAGCCCGACATTGCTTAACTTCCGAGATCGAACGAGATCGGGTGCATTCACCGTGGTATGGTTGTAGGCGATAAAGTAGTAGTCTATTCAGCTATTTGTATTTCGCAGTTGTTAGAAAACAGAGCAAAATCAAATGAAACGGCGACGAAAAGCCTACGACACTCGGTATTCCCAGCCGGTCACCCATGCAAGTACTAACCAAGCCCGACATTGCTTAACTTCCGAGATCGAACGAGATCGGGTGCATTCAACGTGGTATGGTTGTAGGCGATAAAGTAGTAGTCTATTCAGCTATTTGTATTTCGCAGTTGTTGGAAAACAGAGCAAAATCGAATGAAACGGCGACGAAAAGCCTACGACACTCGGTATTCCCAGCCGGTCACCCATGCAAGTACTAACCGAGCCCGACATTTCTTAACTTCCGAGATCGAACGAGATCGGGTGCATTCAACGTGGTATGGTTGTAGGCAATAAAGTAGTAGTCTATTCGGCTATTTGTATTTCGCAGTTGTTGGAAAACAGAGCAAAATCGAATGAAACGGCGAGGAAAAGCCTACGACACTCGGTATTCCCAGCCGGTCACCCATGCAAGTCCTAACCGAGCCCGACATTGCTTAACTTCCGAGATCGAACGAGATCGGGTGCATTCACCGTGGTATGGTTGTAGGCGATAAAGTAGTAGTCTATTCAGCTATTTGTATTTCGCAGTTGTTAGAAAACAGAGCAAAATCAAATGAAACGGCGACGAAAAGCCTACGACACTCGGTATTCCCAGCCGGTCACCCATGCAAGTACTAACCAAGCCCGACATTGCTTAACTTCCGAGATCGAACAAGATCGGGAGCATTCAACGTGGTATGGTTGTAGGCGATGAAGTAGTAGTCTATTCGGCTATTTGTATTTCGCAGTTGTTAGAAAACACAGCAAAATCGAATGAAACGACGACGAAAAGCTTACGACACTCGGTATTCCCAGCCGGTCACCCATGCAAGTACTAACCGAACCCGACATTGCTTAACTTCCGAGATCGACGAGATCGGGTGCATTCAACGTGGTATGGTTGTAGGCGATAAAGTAGTAGTCTATTTGGCTATTTGTATTTCGCAGTTGTTGGAAAACAGAGCAAAATCGAATGAAACGGCGACGAAAAGCCTACGACACTCGGTATTCCCAGCCGGTCACCCATGCAAGTACTAACCGAGCCCGACATTGCTTAACTTCCGAAATCGAACGAGATCGGGTGCATTCACCGTGGTATGGTTGTAGGCGATAAAGTAGTAGTCTATTTGGCTATTTGTATTTCGCAGTTGTTGGAAAACAGAGCAAAATCGAATGAAACGGCGACGAAAAGCCTACGACACTCGGTATTCCCAGCCGGTCACCCATGCAAGTACTAACCAAGCTCGACATTGCTTAACTTCCGAGATAGGACAAGATCGGGAGCATTCAACGTGGTATGGTTGTAGGCGATGAAGTAGTAGTCTATTCGGCTATTTGTATTTCGCAGTTGTTAGAAAACACAGCAAAATCGAATGAAACGACGACGAAAAGCTTACGACACTCGGTATTCCCAGCCGGTCACCCATGCAAGTACTAACCGAACCCGACATTGCTTAACTTCCGAGATCGACGAGATCGGGTGCATTCAACGTGGTATGGTTGTAGGCGATAAAGTAGTAGTCTATTCGGCTATTTGTATTTCGCAGTTGTTGGAAAACAGAGCAAAATCAAACGAAACGGCGACGAAAAGCCTACGACACTCGGTATTCCCAGCCGGTCACCCATGCAAGTACTAACCGAGCCCGACATTGCTTAACTTCCGAGATCGAACGAGATCGGGTGCATTCAACGTGGTTTGGTTGTAGGCGATAAAGTAGTAGTCTATTCGGCTATTTGTATTTCGCAGTTGTTGGAAAACAGAGCAAAATCGAATAAAACGGCGACGAAAAGCCTACGACACTCGGTATTCCCAGCCGGTCACCCATGCAAGTACTAACCGAGCCCGACATTGCTTAACTTCCGAGATCGGGTGCATTCAACGTGGTATGGTTGTAGGCGATAAAGTACTAGTCTATTCGGCTATTTGTATTTCGCAGTTGTTGGAAAACAGAGCAAAATCGAATGAAACGGCGACGAAAAGACTACGACACTCGGTATTCCCAGCCGGTCACCCATGCAAGTACTAACCGAGCCCGACATTGCTTAACTTCCGAGATCGAACGAGAACGGGTGCATTCAACGTGGTATGGTTGTAGGCGATAAAGTAGTAGTCTATTCGGCTATTTGTATTTAGCAGTTGTTGGAAAACAGAGCAAAATCGAATGAAACGGCGACGAAAAGCCTACGACACTCGGTATTCCCAGCCGGTCACCCATGCAAGTACTAACCGAGCCCGACATTGCTTAACTTCCGAGATCGAACGAGATCGGGTGCATTCAACGTGGTATGGTTGTAGGCGATAAAGAAGTAGTCTATTAGGCTATTTGTATTTCGCAGTTGTTGGAAAACAGAGCAAAATCGAATGAAACGGCGACGAAAAGCCTACGACACTCGGTATTCCCAGCCGGTCACCCATGCAAGTACTAACCGAGCCTGACATTGATTAACTTCCGAGATCGAACGATAACGGGTGCATTCAACGTGGTATGGTTGTAGGCGATAAAGTAGTAGTCTATTCGGCTATTTGTATTTCGCAGTTGTTGGAAAACAGAGCAAAATCGAATGAAACGGCGACAAAAAGCCTACGACACTCGGTATTCCCAGCCGGTCACCCATGCAAGTACTAACCGAGCCCGACATTGCTTAACTTCCGAGATTGAGTGCATTCAAAGTGGTATGGTTGTAGGCGATAAAGTAGTAGTCTATTCGGCTATTTGTATTTCGCAGTTGTTGGAAAACAGAGCAAAATCGAATGAAACGGCGACGAAAAGTCTACGACACTCGGTATTCCCAGCCGGTCACCCATGCAAGTACTAACCGAGCCCGACATTGCTTAACTTCCGAGATCGAACGAGATCGGGTGCATTCAACGTGGTATGGTTGTAGGCGATAAAGTAGTAGTCTATTCGGCTATTTGTATTTCGCAGTTGTTGGAAAACAGAGCAAAATCGATTGAAACGGCGACGAAAAGCCTACGACACTCGGTATTCCCAGCCGGTCACCCATGCAAGTACTAACCGAGCCCGACATTGCTTAACTTCCGATATCGAACGATAACGGGTGCATTCAACGTGGTATGGTTGTAGGCGATAAAGTAGTAGTCTATTCGGCTATTTGTATTTCGCAGTTGTTGGAAAACAGAGCAAAATCGAATGAAACGGCGACAAAAAGCCTACGACACTCGGTATTCCCAGCCGGTCACCCATGCAAGTACTAACCGAGCCCGACATTGCTTAACTTCCGAGATCGAACGAGATCGGGTGCATTCAACGTGGTATGGTTGTAGGCGATAAAGTAGTAGTCTATTCGGCTATTTGTATTTCGCAGTTGTTGGAAAACAGAGCAAAATCGAATGAAACGGCGACGAAAAGCCTACGACACTCGGTATTCCCAGCCGGTCACCCATGCAAGTACTAACCGAGCCCGACATTGCTTAACTTCCGAGATCGAAAGAGATCGGGTGCATTCAACGTGGTATGGTTGTAGACGATAAAGTAGTAGTCTATTCGGCTATTTGTATTTCGCAGTTGTTGGAAAACAGAGCAAAATCGAATGAAACGGCGACAAAAAGCCCACGACACTCGGTATTCCCAGCCGGTCACCCATGCAAGTACTAACCGAGCCCGACATTGCTTAACTTCCGAGTTCGAACGAGATCGGGTGCATTCAACGTGGTATGGTTGTAGGCGATAAAGTAGTAGTCTATTCGGCTATTTGTATTTCGCAGTTGTTGGAAAACAGAGCAAAATCGAATGAAACGGCGACGAAAAGCCTACGACACTCGGTATTCCCAGCCGGTCACCCATGCAAGTACTAACCGAGCCCGACATTGCTTAACTTCCGAGATCGAACGAGATCGGGTGCATTCAACGTGGTATGGTTGTAGGCGATAAAGTAGTGGTCCATTCGGCTATTTGTATTTCGCAGTTGTTGGAAAACAGAGCAAAATCGAATGAAACGGCGACGAAAAGCCTACGACACTCGGTATTCCCAGCCGGTCACCCATGCAAGTACTAACCGAGCCTGACATTGCTTAACTTCCGAGATCGAACGATAACGGGTGCATTCAACGTGGTATGGTTGTAGGCAATAAAGTAGTAGTCTATTCGGCTATTTGTATTTCGCAGTTGTTGGAAAACAGAGCAAAATCGAATGAAACGGCGACAAAAAGCCTACGACACTCGGTATTCCCAGCCGGTCACCCATGCAAGTACTAACCGAGCCCGACTTTGCTTAACTTCCGAGATCGAGTGCATTCAACGTGGTATGGTTGTAGGCGATAAAGTAGTAGTCTATTCGGCTATTTGTATTTCGCAGTTGTTGGAAAACAGAGCAAAATCGAATGAAACGGCGACGAAAAGCCTACGACACTCGGTATTCCCAGCCGGTCACCCATGCAAGTACTAACCGAGCCCGACATTGCTTAACTTCCGAGATCGAACGAGATTGGGTGCATTCAACGTGGTATGGTTGTAGGCGATAAAGTAGTAGTCTATTCGGCTATTTGTATTTCGCAGTTGTTGGAAAACAGAGCAAAATCGAATGAAACGGCGACGAAAAGCCTACGACACTCGGTATTCCCAGCCGGTCACCCATGCAAGTACTAACCGAGCCCGACATTGCTTAACTTCCGAGATCGAAAGATAACGGGTGCATTCAACGTGGTATGGTTGTAGGCGATAAAGTAGTAGTCTATTCGGCTATTTGTATTTCGCAGTTGTTGGAAAACAGAGCAAAATCGAATGAAACGGCGACCAAAAGCCTACGACACTCGGTTTTCCCAGCCGGTCACCCATGCAAGTACTAACCGAGCCCGACATTGCTTAACTTCCGAGATCGAACGAGATCGGGTGCATTCAATGTGGTATGGTTGTAGGCGATAAAGTAGTAGTCTATTCGGCTATTTGTATTTCGCAGTTGTTGGAAAACAGAGCAAAATCGAATGAAACGGCGACGAAAAGCCTACGACACTCGGTATTCCCAGCCGGTCACCCATGCAAGTACTAACCGAGCCCGACATTGCTTAACTTCCGAGATCGAACGAGATCGGGTGCATTCAACGTGGTACGGTTGTAGGCGATAAAGCAGTAGTTTATTCGGCTATTTGTATTTCGCAGTTGTTGGAAAACAGAGCAAAATCGAATGAAACGGCGACGAAAAGCCTACGACACTCGGTATTCCCAGCCGGTCACCCATGCAAGTACTAACCGAGCCCGACATTGCTTAACTTCCGAGATCGAACGAGATCGGGTGCATTCAACGTGGTATGGTTGTAGGCGATAAAGTAGTAGTCTATTCGGCTATTTGTATTTCGCAGTTGTTGGAAAACAGAGCAAAATCGAATGAAACGGCGACGAAAAGCCTACGACACTCGGTATTCCCAGCCGGTCACCCATGCAAGTACTAACCGAGCCCGACATTGCTTAACTTCCGAGATCGAACGAGATCGGGTGCATTCAACGTGGTATGGTTGTAGACGATAAAGTAGTAGTCTATTCGGCTATTTGTATTTCGCAGTTGTTGGAAAACAGAGCAAAATCGAATGAAACGGCGACGAAAAGCCTACGACACTCGGTATTCCCAGCCGGTCACCCATGCAAGTACTAACCGAGCCCGACATTGCTTAACTTCCGAGATCGAACGAGATCGGGTGCATTCAACGTGGTATGGTTGTAGGCGATAAAGTAGTAGTCTATTCGGCTATTTGTATTTCGCAGTTGTTGGAAAACAGAGCAAAATCGAATGAAACGGCGACGAAAAGCCTACGACACTCGGTATTCCCAGCCGGTCACCCATGCAAGTACTAACCGAGCCCGACATTGCTTAACTTCCGAGATCGAACGAGATCGGTTGCATTCAACGTGGTATGGTTGTAGGCGATAAAGTAGTAGTCTATTCGGCTATTTGTATTTCGCAGTTGATGGAAAACAGAGCAAAATCGAATGAAACGGCGACGAAAAGCCTACGACACTCGGTATTCCCAGCCGGTCACCCATGCAAGTACTAACCGAGCCCGACATTGCTTAACTTCCAAGATCGAACGAGATCGGGTGCATTCAACGTGGTATGGTTGTAGGCGATGAAGTAGTAGTCTATTCGGCTATTTGTATTTCGCAGTTGTTGGAAAACAGAGCAAAATCGAATGAAACGGCGACGAAAAGCCTACGACACTCGGTATTACCAGCCGGTCACCCATGCAAGTACTAACCGAGCCCGACATTGCTTAACTTCCGAGATCGAACGAGATCGGGTGCATTCAACGTGGTATGGTTGTAGGCGATAAAGACGTAGTCTATTAGGCTATTTGTATTTCGCAGTTGTTGGAAAACAGAGCAAAATCGAATGAAACGGCGACGAAAAGCCTACGACACTCGGTATTCCCAGCCGGTCACCCATGCAAGTACTAACCGAGCCTGACATTGCTTAACTTCCGAGATCGAACGATAACGGGTGCATTCAACGTGGTATGGTTGTAGGCGATAAAGTAGTAGTCTATTCGGCTATTTGTATTTCGCAGTTGTTGGAAAACAGAGCAAAATCGAATGAAACGGCGACAAAAAGCCTACGACACTCGGTATTCCCAGCCGGTCACCCATGCAAGTACTAACCGAGCCCGACATTGCTTAACTTCCGAGATCGAGTGCATTCAACGTGGTATGGTTGTAGGCGATAAAGTAGTAGTCTATTCGGCTATTTGTATTTCGCAGTTGTTGGAAAACAGAGCAAAATCGAATGAAACGGCGACGAAAAGCCTACGACACTCTGTATTCCCAGCCGGTCACCCATGCAAGTACTAACCGAGCCCGACATTGCTTAACTTCCGAGATCGAACGAGATTGGGTGCATTCAACGTGGTATGGTGGTAGGCGATAAAGTAGTAGTCTATTCGGCTATTTGTATTTCGCAGTTGTTGGAAAACAGAGCAAAATCGAATGAAACGGCGACGAAAAGCCTACGACACTCGGTATTCCCAGCCGGTCACCCATGCAAGTACTAACCGAGCCCGACATTGCTTAACTTTCCGAGATCGAACGATAACGGGTGCATTCAACGTGGTATGGTTGTAGGCGATAAAGTAGTAGTCTATTCGGCTATTTGTATTTCGCAGTTGTTGGAAAACAGAGCAAAATCGAATGAAACGGCGACAAAAAGCCTACGACACTCGGTATTCCCAGCCGGTCACCCATGCAAGTACTAACCGAGCCCGACATTGCTTAACTTCCGAGATCGAACGAGATCGGGTGCATTCAACGTGGTATGGTTGTAGGCGATACGGCTATTTGTATTTCGCAGTTGTTGGAAAACAGAGCAAAATCGAATGAAACGGCGACGAAAAGCCTACGACACTCGGTATTCCCAGCCGGTCACCCATGCAAGTACTAACCGAGCCCGACATTGCTTAACTTCCGAGAACGAACGAGATCGGGTGCATTCAACGTGGTATGATTGTAGGCGATAAAGTAGTAGTCTATTCGGCTATTTGTATTTCGCAGTTGTTGGAAAACAGAGCAAAATCGAATGAAACGGCGACGAAAAGCCTACGACACTCGGTATTCCCAGCCGGTCACCCATGCAAGTACTAACCGAGCCTGACATTGCTTAACATCCGAGATCGAACGATAACGGGTGCATTCAACGTGGTATGGTTGTAGGCGATAAAGTAGTAGTCTATTCGGCTATTTGTATTTCGCAGTTGTTGGAAAACAGAGCAAAATCGAATGAAACGGCGACAAAAAGCCTACGACACTCGGTATTCCCAGCCGGTCACCCATGCAAGTACTAACCGAGCCCGACATTGCTTAACTTCCGAGATCGAGTGCATTCAACGTGGTATGGTTGTAGGCGATAAAGTAGTAGTCTATTCGGCTATTTGTATTTTGCAGTTGTTGGAAAACAGAGCAAAATCGAATGAAACGGCGACGAAAAGCCTACGACACTCGGTATTCCCAGCCGGTCACCCATGCAAGTACTAACCGAGCCCGACATTGCTTAACTTCCGAGATCGAACGAGATTGGGTGCATTCAACGTGGTATGGTTGTAGGCGATAAAGTAGTAGTCTATTCGGCTATTTGTATTTCGCAGTTGTTGGAAAACAGAGCAAAATCGAATGAAACGGCGACGAAAAGCCTACGACACTCGGTATTCCCAGCCGGTCACCCATGCAAGTACTAACCGAGCCCGACATTGCTTAACTTCCGAGATCGAACGATAACGGGTGCATTCAACGTGGTATGGTTGTAGGCGATAAAGTAGTAGTCTATTCGGCTATTTGTATTTCGCAGTTGTTGGAAAACAGAGCAAAATCGAATGAAACGGCGACCAAAAGCCTACGACACTCGGTATTCCCAGCCGGTCACCCATGCAAGTACTAACCGAGCCCGACATTGCTTAACTTCCGAGATCGAACGAGATCGGGTGCATTCAACGTGGTATGGTTGTAGGCGATAAAGTAGTAGTCTATTCGGCTATTTGTATTTCGCAGTTGTTGGAAAACAGAGCAAAATCGAATGAAACGGCGAGGAAAAGCCTACGACACTCGGTATTCCTAGCCGGTCACCCATGCAAGTACTAACCGAGCCCGACATTGCTTAACTTGCGAGATCGAACGAGATCGGGTGCATTCAACGTGGTATGGTTGTAGGCGATAAAGTAGTAGTCTATTCGGCTATTTGTATTTCGCAGTTGTTGGAAAACAGAGCAAAATCGAATGAAACGGCGACGAAAAGCCTACGACACTCGGTATTCCCAGCCGGTCACCCATGCAAGTACTAACCGAGCCCGACATTGCTTAACTTCCGAGATCGAACGAGATCGGGTGCATTCAACGTGGTATGGTTGTAGGCGATAAAGTAGTAGTCTATTCGGCTATTTGTATTTCGCAGTTGTTGGAAAACAGAGCAAAATCGAATGAAACGGCGACGAAAAGCCTACGACACTCGGTATTCCCAGCCGGTCACCCATGCAAGTACTAACCGAGCCCGACATTGCTTAACTTCCGAGATCGAACGAGATCGGGTGCATTCAACGTGGTATGGTTGTAGGCGATAAAGTAGAAGTCTATTCGGCTATTTGTATTTTGCAGTTGTTGGAAAACAGAGCAAAATCGAATGAAGAGGCGACGAAAAGCCTACGACACTCGGTATTCCCAGCCGGTCACCCATGCAAGTACTAACCGAGCCCGACATTGCTTAACTTCCGAGGTCGAACGAGATCGGGTGCATTCAACGTGGTATGGTTGTAGTCGATAAAGTAGTAGCCTGTTCTGCTATTTGTATTTTGCAGTTGTTAGAAAACAGAGAAAAAACGAATGGAACGGCGACGAAAAAAAAGCCTACGACACTCGGTATTCCCAGCCGGTCACCCATGCAAGTACTAACCGAGCCCGACATTGCTTAACTTCCGGGATCGAACGAGATCGGGTGCATTCAACGTAGTATGGTTGTAGGCAATAAAGTAGTAGTCTATTCGGCTATTTGTATTTCGCAGTTGTTGGAAAACAGAGCAAAATCGAATGAAACGGCGACGAAAAGCTTACGACACTCGGTATTCCCAGCCGGTCACCCATGCAAGTACTAACCGATCCCGACAATGCTTAACTTCCGAGATCGAACGAGATCGGGTGCATTCACCGTGGTATGGTTGTAGGCGATAAAGTAGTAGTCTATTCGGCTATTTGTATTTCGCAGTTGTTGGAAAACAGAGCAAAATCGAATGAAACGGCGACGAAAAGCCTACGACACTCGGTATTTCCAGCCGGTCACCCATGCAAGTACTAACCGAGCCTGACATTGCTTAACTTCCGAGATCGAACGATAACGGGTGCATTCAACGTGGTATGGTTGTAGGCGATAAAGTAGTAGTCTATTCGGCTATTTGTATTTCGCAGTTGTTGGAAAACAGAGCAAAATCGAATGAAACGGCGACAAAAAGCCTACGACACTCGGTATTCCCAGCCGGTCACCCATGCAAGTACTAACCGAGCCCGACATTGCTTAACTTCCGAGATCGAGTGCATTCAACGTGGTATGGTTGTAGGCGATAAAGTAGTAGTCTATTCGGCTATTTGTATTTCGCAGTTGTTGGAAAACAGAGCAAAATCGAATGAAACGGCGACGAAAAGCCTACGACACTCGGTATTCCCAGACGGTCACCCATGCAAGTACTAACCGAGCCCGACATTGCTTAACTTCCGAGATCGAACGAGATTGGGTGCATTCAACGTGGTATGGTTGTAGGCGATAAAGTAGTAGTCTATTCGGCTATTTGTATTTCGCAGTTGTTGGAAAACAGAGCAAAATCGAATGAAACGGCGACGAAAAGCCCACGACACTCGGTATTCCCAGCCGGTCACCCATGCAAGTACTAACCGAGCCCGACATTGCTTAACTTCCGAGATCGAACGATAACGGGTGCATTCAATGTGGTATGGTTGTAGGCGATAAAGTAGTAGTCTATTCGGCTATTTGTATTTCGCAGTTGTTGGAAAACAGAGCAAAATCGAATGAAACGGCGACCAAAAGCCTACGACACTCGGTATTCCCAGCCGGTCACCCATGCAAGTTCTAACCGAGCCCGACATTGCTTAACTTCCGAGATCGAACGAGATCGGGTGCATTCAACGTGGTATGGTTGTAGGCGATAAAGTAGTAGTCTATTCGGCTATTTGTATTTCGCAGTTGTTGGAAAACAGAGCAAAATCGAATGAAACGGCGACGAAAAGCCTACGACACTCGGTATTCCCAGCCGGTCACCCATGCAAGTACTAACCGAGCCCGACATTGCTTAACTTCCGAGATCGAACGAGATCGGGTGCATTCAACGTGGTATGGTTGTAGGCGATAAAGTAGTAGTCTATTCGGCTATTTGTATTTTGCAGTTGTTGGAAAACAGAGCAAAATCGAATGAAACGGCGACAAAAAGCCTACGACACTCGGTATTCCCAGCCGGTCACCCATGCAAGTACTAACCGAGCCCGACATTGCTTAACTTCCGAGATCGAACGAGATCGGGTGCATTCAACGTGGTATGGTTGTAGGCGATAAAGTAGTAGTCTATTCGGCTATTTGTATTTCGCAGTTGTTGGAAAACAGAGCAAAATCGAATGAAACGGCGACGAAAAGCCTACGACACTCGGTATTCCCAGCCGGTCACCCATGCAAGTACTAACCGAGCCCGACATTGCTTAACTTCCGAGATCGAACGAGATCGGGTGCATTCACCGTGGAATGGTTGTAGGCGATAAAGTAGTAGTCTATTCGGCTATTTGTATTTCGCAGTTGTTAGAAAACAGAGCAAAATCGAATGAAACGGCAACGAAAAGCCTACGACACTCGGTATTCCCAGCCGGTCACCCATGCAAGTACTAACCGAGCCCGACATTGCTTAACTTCCGAGATCGAACGAGATCGGGTGCATTCAACGTGGTATGGTTGTAGGCGATAAAGTAGTAGTCTATTCGGCTATTTGTATTTTGCAGTTGTTGGAAAACAGAGCAAAATCGAATGAAGAGGCGACGAAAAGCCTACGACACTCGGTATTCCCAGCCGGTCACCCATGCAAGTACTAACCGAGCCCGACATTGCTTAACTTCCGAGATCGAACGAGATCGGGTGCATTCAACGTGGTATGGTTGTAGTCGATAAAGTAGTATCCTGTTCTGCTATTTGTATTTTGCAGTTTTTAGAAAACAGAGAAAAAACGAATGGAACGGCGACGAAAAAAAAGCCTACGACACTCGGTATTCCCAGCCGGTCACCCATGCAAGTACTAACCGAGCCCGACATTGCTTAACTTCCGGGATCGAACGAGATCGGGTGCATTCAACGTGGTATGGTTGTAGGCAATAAAGTAGTAGTCTATTCGGCTATTTGTATTTCGCAGATGTTGGAAAACAGAGCAAAATCGAATGAAACGGCGACGAAAAGCCTACGACACTCGGTATTCCCAGCCGGTCACCCATGCGAGTACTAACCGAGCCCGACATTGCTTAACTTCCGAGATCGAACGAGATCGGGTGCATTCACCGTGGTATGGTTGTAGGCGATAAAGTAGTAGTCTATTCGGCTATTTGTATTTCGCAGTTGTTAGAAAACAGAGCAAAATCGAATGAAACGGCGACGAAAAGCCTACGACACTCGGTATTCCCAGCCGGTCACCCATGCAAGTACTAACCAAGCCCGACATTGCTTAACTTCCGAGATCTAACAAGATCGGGAGCATTCAACGTGGTATGGTTGTAGGCGATAAAGTAGTAGTCTATTCTGCTATTTGTATTTCGCAGTTGTTAGAAAACACAGGAAAATCGAATGAAACGACGACGAAAAGCTTACGACACTCGGTATTCCCAGCCTGTCACCCATGCAAGTACTAACCGAACCCGACATTGCTTAACTTCCGAGATCGACGAGATCGGGTGCATTCAACGTGGTATGGTTGTAGGCGATAAAGTAGTAGTCTATTCTGCTATTTGTATTTCGCAGTTGTTGGAAAACAGAGCAAAATCGAATGAAACGGCGACGAAAAGCCTACGACACTCGGTATTCTCAGCCGGTCACCCATGCAAGTACTAACCGAGCCCGACATTGCTTAACTTCCGAGATCGAAAGAGATCGGGTGCATTCAACGTGGTATGGTTGTAGTCGATAAAGTAGTAGTCTGTTCTGCTATTTGTATTTTGCAGTTGTTAGAAAACAGAGAAAAAACGAATGGAACGGCGACGAAAGAAAAGCCTACGACACTCGGTATTCCCAGCCGGTCACCCATGCAAGTACTAACCGAGCCCGACATTGCTTAACTTCCGAGATCGAACGAGATCGGGTGCATTCAACGTGGTATGGTTGTAGTCGATAAAGTAGTAGTCTGTTCTGCTATTTGTATTTTGCAGTTGTTAGAAAACAGAGAAAGAACGAATGGAACGGCGACGAAAAAAAAGCCTACGACACTCGGTATTCCCAGCCGGTCACCCATGCAAGTACTAACCGAGCCCGACATTGTTTAACTTCCGAGATCGAACGAGATCGTGTGCATTCAACGTGGTATGGTTGTAGGCAATAAAGTAGTAGTCTATTCGTCTATTTGTATTTCGCAGTTGTTAGAAAACAGAGCAAAATCGAATGAAACGGCGACGAAAAGCCTACGACACTCGGTATTCCCAGCCGGTCACACATGCAAGTACTAACCGAGCCCGACATTGCTTAACTTCCGAGATCGAACGAGATCAGGTGCATTCACCGTGGTATGGTTGTAGGCGATAAAGTAATAGTCTATTCGGCTATTTGTATTTCGCAGTTGTTAGAAAACAGAGCAAAATCGAATGAAACGGCGACAAAAAGCCTACGACACTCGGTATTCCCAGCCGGTCACCCATGCAAGTACTAACCAAGCCCGACATTGCTTAACTTCCGAGATCGAACAAGATCGGGTGCATTCAACGTGGTATGGTTGTAGGCGATAAAGTAGTAGTCTATTCAGCTATTTGTATTTCGCAGTTGTTAGAAAACACAGCAAAATCGAATGAAACGACGACGAAAAGCTTACGACACTCCGTATTCCCAGCCGGTCACCCATGCAAGTACTAACCGAACCCGACTATGCTTAACTTCCGAGATCGACGAGATCGGGTGCATTCAAGGTGGTATGGTTGTAGGCGATAAAGTAGTAGTCTATTCGGCTATTTGTATTTCGCAATTGTTAGAAAACAGAGCAAAATCGAATGAAACGGCGACGAAAAGCCTACGACACTCGGTATTCCCAGCCGGTCACCCAAGCAAGTACTAACCGAGCCCGACATTGCTTAACTTCCGAGATCGAACGAGATCGGGTGCATTCAACGTGGTATGGTTGTAGGCGATAAAGTAGTAGTCTATTCGGCTATTTGTATTTCGCAGTTGTTGGAAAACAGAGCAAAATCGAATGAAACGGCGACGAAAAGCCTACGACACTCGGTATTCCCAGCCGGTCACCCATGAAAGTACTAACCGAGCCCGACATTGCTTAACTTCCGAGATCGAACGAGATCGGGTGCATTCAACGTGGTATGGTTGTAGGCGATAAAGTAGTAGTCTATTTGGCTATTTGTATTTCGCAGTTGTTGGAAAACAGAGCAAAAACAAATGGAACGGCGACGAAAAAAAATGCCTACGACACTCGGTATTCCCAGCCGGTCACCCATGCAAGTACTAACCGAGCCCGACATTGCTTAACTTACGAGATCGGGTGCATTCAACGTGGTATGATTGTAGGCGATAAAGTAGTAGTCTATTCGGCTATTTGTATATCGTAGTTGTTGGAAAACAGAGCAAAATCGAATGAAACGGCGACAAAAAGCCTACGACACTTGGTATTCCCAGCCGGTCACCCATGCAAGTACTAACCGAGCCCGACATTGCTTAACTTCCGAGATCGAACGAGATCGGGTGCATTCAACGTGGTATGGTTGTAGGCGATAAAGCAGTAGTCTATTCGGCTATTTGTATTTTGCAGTTGTTGGAAAACAGAGCAAAATCGAATGAAACGGCGACGAAAAGCCTACGACACTCGGTATTCCCAGCCGGTCACCCATGCAAGTACTAACCGAGCCCGACATTGCTTAACTTCCGAGATCAAACGAGATCGGGTGCATTCAACGTGGTATGGTTGTAGGCGATAAAGTAGGAGTCTATTCGGCTATTTGTATTTCGCAGTTGTTGGAAAACAGAGCAAAATCGAATGAAACGGCGACGAAAAGCCTACGACACTCGGTATTCCCAGCCGGTCACCCAAGCAAGTACTAACTGAGCCCGACATTGCTTAACTTCCGAGATCGAACGATAACGGGTGCATTCAACGTGGTATGGTTGTAGGCGATAAAGTAGTCGTCTATTCGGTTATTTGTATTTCGCAGTTGTTGGAAAACAGAGCAAAATCGAATGAAACGGCGACGAAAAGCCTACGACACTCGGTATTCCCAGCCGGTCACCCATGCAAGTACTAACCGAGCCCGACATTGCTTAACTTCCGAGATCGAACGAAATCGGGTGCATTCACCGTGGTATGGTTGTAGGCGATAAAGTAGTAGTCTATTCGGCTATTTGTATTTCGTAGTTGTTGGAAAACAGAGCAAAATCGAATGAAGCGGCGACGAAAAGCCTACGACACTCGGTATTCCCAGCCGGTCACCCATGCAAGTACTAACCGAGCCCGACATTGCTTAACTTCCGAGATCGAACGAGATCGGGTGCATTCAACGTGGTATGGTTGTAGTCGATAAAGTAGTAGTCTGTTCTGCTATTTGTATTTTGCAGTTGTTAGAAAACAGAGAAAAAACGAATGGAACGGCGACGAAAGAAAAGCCTACGACACTCGGTATTCCCAGCCGGTCACCCATGCAAGTACTAACCGAGCCCGACATTGCTTAACTTCCGAGATCGAACGAGATCGGGTGCATTCAACGTGGTATGGTTGTAGTCGATAAAGTGGTAGTCTGTTCTGCTATTTGTATTTTGCAATTGTTAGAAAACAGAGAAAAAACGAATGGAACGGCGACGAAAAAAAAAGCCTACGACACTCGGTATTCCCAGCCGGTCACCCATGCAAGTTCTAACCGAGCCCGACATTGCCCACTTTCAGAGATCGAACGAGATCGGGTGCATTCAACGTGGTATGGTTGTAGGCAATAAAGTAGTAGTCTATTCGGCTATTTGTATTTCGCAGTTGTTAGAAAACAGAGCAAAATCGGATAAAACGGCGACGAAAAGCCTACGACACTCGGTATTCCCAGCCGGTCACCCATGCAAGTACTAACCGAGCCCGACATTGCTCAACTTCCGAGATCGAACGAGATCGGGTGCATTCACCGTGCTATGGTTGTAGGCGATAAAGTAGTAGTCTATTCGGCTATTTGTATTTCGCAGTTGTTAGAAAACAGAGCAAAATCGAATGAAACGGCGACGAAAAGCCTAGGACACTCGGTATTCCCAGCCGGTCACCCATGCAAGTACTAACCAAGCCCGACATTGCTTAACTTCCGAGATCGAACAAGATCGGGTGCATTCAACGTGGTATGGTTGTAGGCGATAAAGTAGTAGTCTATTCGGCTATTTGTATTTCGCAGTTGTTAGAAAACACAGCAAAATCGAATGAAACGACGACGAAAAGCTTACGACACTCGGTATTCCCAGCCGGTCACCCACGCAAGTACTAACCGAACCCGACATTGCTTAACTTCCGAGATCGTCGAGATCGGGTGCATTCAACGTGGTATGGTTGTAGGCGATAAAGTAGTAGTCTATTCGGCTATTTGTATTTCTCAATTGTTAGAAAACAGAGCAAAATCGAATGAAACGGCGACGAAAAGCCTACGACACTCGGTATTCCCAGCCGAACTAACCGAACCCGACATTGCTTAACTTCCGAGATCGACGAGATCGGGTGCATTCAACGTGGTATGGTTGTAGGCGATAAAGTAGTAGTCTATTCGGCTATTTGTATTTCTCAATTGTTAGAAAACAGAGCAAAATCGAATGAAACGGCGACGAAAAGCCTACGACACTCGGTATTCCCAGCCGGTCACCCATGCAAGTACTAACCGAGCCCGACATTGCTTAACTTACGAGATCGGGTGCATTCAACGTGGTATGGTTGTAGGCGATAAAGTAGTAGTCTATTCGGCTATTTGTATTTCGCAGTTGTTGGAAAACAGAGCAAAATCGAATGAAACGGCGACGAAAAGCCTACGACACTCGGTATTCCCAGCCGGTCACCCATGCAAGTACTAACCGAGCCCGACATTGCTTAACTTCCGAGATCGAACGAGATTGGGTGCATTCAACGTGGTATGGTTGTAGGCGATAAAGTAGTAGTCTATTCGGCTATTTGTATTTCGCAGTTGTTGGAAAACAGAGCAAAATCGAATGAAGCGGCGACATAAAGCCTACGACACTCGGTATTCCCAGCCGGTCACCCATGCAAGTACTAACCGAGCCCGACATTGCTTAACTTCCGAGATCGAACGAGATCGGGTGGATTCAACGTGGTATGGTTGTAGTCGATAAAGTAGTAGTCTGTTCTGCTATTTGTATTTTGCAGTTGTTAGAAAACAGAGAAAAAACGAATGGAACGGCGACGAAAAAAAAGCCTACGACACTCGGTATTCCCAGCCGGTCACCCATGCAAGTACTAACCGAGCCCGACATTGCTTAACTTCCGAGATCGAACGAGATCGGGTGCATTCAACGTGGTATGGTTGTAGGCAATAAAGTAGTAGTCTATTCGGCTATTTATATTTCGCAGTTGTTAGAAAACAGAGCAAACTCGAATGAAACGGCGACGAAAAGCCTACGACACTCAGTATTCCCAGCCGGTCACCCATGCAAGTACTAACCGAGCCCGACATCGCTTAACTTCCGAGATCGAACGAGATATAGTGCATTCAACGTGGTATGGTTGTAGGCAATAAAGTAGTAGTCTATTCGGCTATTTGTATTTCGCAGTTGTTAGAAAACAGAGCAAAATCGAATGAAACGGCGACGAAAAGCCTACGACACTCGGTATTCCCAGCCGGTCACCCATGCAAGTACTAACTATGCCCGACATTGCTTAACTTCCGAGATCGAACAAGATCGGGTGCATTCAACGTTGTATGGTTGTAGGCGATAAAGTAGTAGTCTATTCGACTATTTGTATTTCGCAGTTGTTAGAAAACAAAGCAAACTCGAATGAAACGACGACGAAAAGCTTACGACACTCGGTATTCCCAGCCGGTCACCCATGCAAGTACTAACCGAACCCGACATTGCTTAACTTCCGAGATCGACGAGATCTGGTGCATTCAACGTGGTATGGTTGTAGGCGATAAAATAGTAGTCTATTCGGCTATTTGTATTTCGCAATTGTTAGAAAACAGAGCAAAATCGAATGAAACGGCGACGAAAAGCCTACGACACTCGGTATTCCCAGCCGGTCACCCATGCAAGTACTAACCGAGCCCGACATTGCTTAACTTCCGAGATTGGGTGCATTCAACGTGGAATGGTTGTAGGCGATAAAGTAGTAGTCTATTCGGCTATTTGTATTTCGCAGTTGTTGGAAAACAGAGCAAAATCGAATGAAACGGCGACGAAAAGCCTACGACACTCGGTATTCCCAGCCGGTCACCCATGCAAGTACTAACCGAGCCCGACATTGCTTAACTTCCGAGATCGAACGAGATCGGGTGCATTCAACGTGGTATGGTTGTAGGCGATAAAGTAGTAGTCTATTCGGCTATTTGTATTTCGCAGTTGTTGGAAAACAGAGCAAAGTCGAATGAAACGGCGACGAAAAGCCTACGACACTCGGTATTCCCAGCCGGTCACCCATGCAAGAACTAACCGAGCCCGACATTGCTTAACTTCCGAGTTCGAACAAGATCGGGTGCATTCAACGTGGTATGATTGTAGGCGATAAAGTAGTAGTCTATTCGGCTATTTGTATTTTGCAGTTGTTAGAAAACAGAGAAAAAACGAATGGAACGGCGACGAAAGAAAAGCCTACGACACTCGGTATTCCCAGCCGGTCACCCATGCAAGTACTAACCGAGCCCGACATTGCTTAACTTCCGAGATCGAACGAGATCGGGTGCATTCAACGTGGTATGGTTGTAGTCGATAAAGTAGTAGTCTGTTCTGCTATTTGTATTTTGCAGTTGTTAGAAAACAGAGAAAGAACGAATGGAACGGCGACGAAAAAAAGCCTACGACACTCGGTATTCCCAGCCGGTCACCCATGCAAGTACTAACCGAGCCCGACATTGTTTAACTTCCGAGATCGAACGAGATCGTGTGCATTCAACGTGGTATGGTTGTAGGCAATAAAGTAGTAGTCTATTCGGCTATTTGTATTTCGCAGTTGTTAGAAAACAGAGCAAAATCGAATGAAACGGCGACGAAAAGCCTACGACACTCGGTATTCCCAGCCGGTCACACATGCAAGTACTAACCGAGCCCGACATTGCTTAACTTCCGAGATCGAACGAGATCAGGTGCATTCACCGTGGTATGGTTGTAGGCGATAAAGTAATAGTCTATTCGGCTATTTGTATTTCGCAGTTGTTAGAAAACAGAGCAAAATCGAATGAAACGGCGACAAAAAGCCTACGACACTCGGTATTCCCAGCCGGTCACCCATGCAAGTACTAACCAAGCCCGACATTGCTTAACTTCCGAGATCGAACAAGATCGGGTGCATTCAACGTGGTATGGTTGTAGGCGATAAAGTAGTAGTCTATTCAGCTATTTGTATTTCGCAGTTGTTAGAAAACACAGCAAAATCGAATGAAACGACGACGAAAAGCTTACGACACTCCGTATTCCCAGCCGGTCACCCATGCAAGTACTAACCGAACCCGACTATGCTTAACTTCCGAGATCGACGAGATCGGGTGCATTCAAGGTGGTATGGTTGTAGGCGATAAAGTAGTAGTCTATTCGGCTATTTGTATTTCGCAGTTGTTGGAAAACAGAGCAAAATCGAATGAAACGGCGACGAAAAGCCTACGACACTCGGTATTCCCAGCCGGTCACCCAAGCAAGTACTAACCGAGCCCGACATTGCTTAACTTCCGAGATCGAACGAGATCGGGTGCATTCAACGTGGTATGATTGTAGGCGATAAAGTAGTAGTCTATTCGGCTATTTGTATTTCGCAGTTGTTGGAAAACAGAGCAAAATCGAATGAAACGGCGACGAAAAGCCTACGACACTCGGTATTCCCAGCCGGTCACCCATGAAAGTACTAACCGAGCCCGACATTGCTTAACTTCCGAGATCGAACGAGATCGGGTGCATTCAACGTGGTATGGTTGTAGGCGATAAAGTAGTAGTCTATTTGGCTATTTGTATTTCGCAGTTGTTGGAAAACAGAGCAAAAACGAATGGAACGGCGACGAAAAAAAATGCCTACGACACTCGATATTCCCAGCCGGTCACCCATGCAAGTACTAACCGAGCCCGACATTGCTTAACTTACGAGATCGGGTGCATTCAACGTGGTATGATTGTAGGCGATAAAGTAGTAGTCTATTCGGCTATTTGTATATCGTAGTTGTTGGAAAACAGAGCAAAATCGAATGAAACGGCGACAAAAAGCCTACGACACTTGGTATTCCCAGCCGGTCACCCATGCAAGTACTAACCGAGCCCGACATTGCTTAACTTCCGAGATCGAACGAGATCGGGTGCATTCAACGTGGTATGGTTGTAGGCGATAAAGCAGTAGTCTATTCGGCTATTTGTATTTTGCAGTTGTTGGAAAACAGAGCAAAATCGAATGAAACGGCGACGAAAAGCCTACGACACTCGGTATTCCCAGCCGGTCACCCATGCAAGTACTAACCTAGCCCGACATTGCTTAACTTCCGAGATCAAACGAGATCGGGTGCATTCAACGTGGTATGGTTGTAGGCGATAAAGTAGGAGTCTATTCGGCTATTTGTATTTCGCAGTTGTTGGAAAACAGAGCAAAATCGAATGAAACGGCGACGAAAAGCCTACGACACTCGGTATTCCCAGCCGGTCACCCAAGCAAGTACTAACTGAGCCCGACATTGCTTAACTTCCGAGATCGAACGATAACGGGTGCATTCAACGTGGTATGGTTGTAGGCGATAAAGTAGTAGTCTATTCGGTTATTTGTATTTCGCAGTTGTTGGAAAACAGAGCAAAATCGAATGAAACGGCGACGAAAAGCCTACGACACTCGGTATTCCCAGCCGGTCACCCATGCAAGTACTAACCGAGCCCGACATTGCTTAACTTCCGAGATCGAACGAGATCGGGTGCATTCACCGTGGTATGGTTGTAGGCGATAAAGTAGTAGTCTATTCGGCTATTTGTATTTCGCAGTTGTTGGAAAACAGAGCAAAATCGAATGAAGCGGCGACGAAAAGCCTACGACACTCGGTATTCCCAGCCGGTCACCCATGCAAGTACTAACCGAGCCCGACATTGCTTAACTTCCGAGATCGAACGAGATCGGGTGCATTCAACGTGGTATGGTTGTAGTCGATAAAGTAGTAGTCTGTTCTGCTATTTGTATTTTGCAGTTGTTAGAAAACAGAGAAAAAACGAATGGAACGGCGACGAAAGAAAAGCCTACGACACTCGGTATTCCCAGCCGGTCACCCATGCAAGTACTAACCGAGCCCGACATTGCTTAACTTCCGAGATCGAACGAGATCGGGTGCATTCAACGTGGTATGGTTGTAGTCGGTAAAGTGGTAGTCTGTTCTGCTATTTGTATTTTGCAATTGTTAGAAAACAGAGAAAAAACGAATGGAACGGCGACGAAAAAAAAAGCCTACGACACTCGGTATTCCCAGCCGGTCACCCATGCAAGTACTAACCGAGCCCGACATTGCCCAACCTCAGAGATCGAACGAGATCGGGTGCATTCAACGTGGTATGGTTGTAGGCAATAAAGTAGTAGTCTATTCGGCTATTTGTATTTCGCAGTTGTTAGAAAACAGAGCAAAATCGGATGAAACGGCGACGAAAAGCCTACGACACTCGGTATTCCCAGCCGGTCACCCATGCAAGTACTAACCGAGCCCGACATTGCTCAACTTCCGAGATCGAACGAGATCGGGTGCATTCACCGTGCTATGGTTGTAGGCGATAAAGTAGTAGTCTATTCGGCTATTTGTATTTCGCAGTTGTTAGAAAACAGAGCAAAATCGAATGAAACGGCGACGAAAAGCCTACGACACACGGTATTCCCAGCCGGTCACCCATGCAAGTACTAACCAAGCCCGACATTGCTTAACTTCCGAGATCGAACAAGATCGGGTGCATTTAACGTGGTATGGTTGTAGGCGATAAAGTAGTAGTCTATTCGGCTATTTGTATTTCGCAGTTGTTAGAAAACACAGCAAAATCGAATGAAACGACGACGAAAAGCTTACGACACTCGGTATTCCCAGCCGGTCACCCACGCAAGTACTAACCGAACCCGACATTGCTTAACTTCCGAGATCGACGAGATCGGGTGCATTCAACGTGGTATGGTTGTAGGCGATAAAGTAGTAGTCTATTCGGCTATTTGTATTTCGCAATTGTTAGAAAACAGAGCAAAATCGAATGAAACGGCGACGAAAAGCCTACGACACTCGGTATTCCCAGCCGGTCACCCATGCAAGTACTAACCGAGCCCGACATTGCTTAACTTACGAGATCGGGTGCATTCAACGTGGTATGGTTGTAGGCGATAAAGTAGTAGTCTATTCGGCTATTTGTATTTCGCAGTTGTTGGAAAACAGAGCAAAATCGAATGAAACGGCGACGAAAAGCCTACGACACTCGGTATTCCCAGCCGGTCACCCATGCAAGTACTAACCGAGCCCGACATTGCTTAACTTCCGAGATCGAACGAGATTGGGTGCATTCAACGTGGTATGGTTGTAGGCGATAAAGTAGTAGTCTATTCGGCTATTTGTATTTCGCAGTTGTTGGAAAACAGAGCAAAATCGAATGAAGCGGCGACATAAAGCCTACGACACTCGGTATTCCCAGCCGGTCACCCATGCAAGTACTAACCGAGCCCGACATTGCTTAACTTCCGAGATCGAACGAGATCGGGTGGATTCAACGTGGTATGGTTGTAGTCGATAAAGTAGTAGTCTGTTCTGCTATTTGTATTTTGCAGTTGTTAGAAAACAGAGAAAAAACGAATGGAACGGCGACGAAAAAAAAGCCTACGACACTCGGTATTCCCAGCCGGTCACCCATGCAAGTACTAACCGAGCCCGACATTGCTTAACTTCCGAGATCGAACGAGATCGGGTGCATTCAACGTGGTATGGTTGTAGGCAATAAAGTAGTAGTCTATTCGGCTATTTATATTTCGCAGTTGTTAGAAAACAGAGCAAACTCGAATGAAACGGCGACGAAAAGCCTACGACACTCAGTATTCCCAGCCGGTCACCCATGCAAGTACTAACCGAGCCCGACATCGCTTAACTTCCGAGATCGAACGAGATAGAGTGCATTCAACGTGGTATGGTTGTAGGCAATAAAGTAGTAGTCTATTCGGCTATTTGTATTTCGCAGTTGTTAGAAAACAGAGCAAAATCGAATGAAACGGCGACGAAAAGCCTACGACACTCGGTATTCCCAGCCGGTCACCCATGCAAGTACTAACTATGCCCGACATTGCTTAACTTCCGAGATCGAACAAGATCGGGTGCATTCAACGTGGTATGGTTGTAGGCGATAAAGTAGTAGTCTATTCGGCTATTTGTATTTCGCAGTTGTTAGAAAACAGAGCAAACTCGAATGAAACGACGACGAAAAGCTTACGACACTCGGTATTCCCAGCCGGTCACCCATGCAAGTACTAACCGAACCCGACATTGCTTAACTTCCGAGATCGACGAGATCTGGTGCATTCAACGTGGTATGGTTGTAGGCGATAAAATAGTAGTCTATTCGGCTATTTGTATTTCGCAATTGTTAGAAAACAGAGCAAAATCGAATGAAACGGCGACGAAAAGCCTACGACACTCGGTATTCCCAGCCGGTCACCCATGCAAGTACTAACCGAGCCCGACATTGCTTAACTTCCGAGATTGGGTGCATTCAACGTGGAATGGTTGTAGGCGATAAAGTAGTAGTCTATTCGGCTATTTGTATTTCGCAGTTGTTGGAAAACAGAGCAAAATCGAATGAAACGGCGACGAAAAGCCTACGACACTCGGTATTCCCAGCCGGTCACCCATGCAAGTACTAACCGAGCCCGACATTGCTTAACTTCCGAGATCGAACGAGATCGGGTGCATTCAACGTGGTATGGTTGTAGGCGATAAAGTAGTAGTCTATTCGGCTATTTGTATTTCGCAGTTGTTGGAAAACAGAGCAAAGTCGAATGAAACGGCGACGAAAAGCCTACGACACTCGGTATTCCCAGCCGGTCACCCATGCAAGAACTAACCGAGCCCGACATTGCTTAACTTCCGAGTTCGAACGAGATCGGGTGCATTCAACGTGGTATGATTGTAGGCGATAAAGTAGTAGTCTATTCGGCTATTTGTATTTCGCAGTTGTTGGAAAACAGAGCAAAATCGAATGAAACGGCGAAGAAAAGCCTACGACACTCGGTATTCCCAGCCGGTCACCCATGCAAGTACTAACCGAGCCCGACATTGCATAACTTCCGAGATCGAACGAGATCGGGTGCATTCAACGTGGTATGGTTGTAGGCGATAAAGTAGTAGTCTATTCGGCTATTTGTATTTCGCAGTTGTTGGAAAACAGAGCAAAATCGAATGAAGCGGCGACGAAAAGCCTACGACACTCGGTATTCCTAGCCGGTCACCCATGCAAGTACTAACCGAGCCCGACATTGCTTAACTTCCGAGATCGAACGAGATCGGGTGCATTCAACGTGGTATGGTTGTTGTCGATAAAGTAGTAGTCTGTTCTGCTATTTGTATTTTGCAGTTGTTAGAAAACAGAGAAAAAACGAATGGAACGGCGACGAAAAAAAAGCCTACGACACTCGGTATTCCCAGCCGGCCACCCATGCAAGTACTAACCGAGCCCGACATTGCTTAACTTCCGAGATCGAACGAGATCGGGTGCATTCAACGTGGTATGGTTGTAGGCAATAAAGTAGTAGTCTATTCGGCTATTTGTATTTCGCAGTTGTTAGAAAACAGAGCAAAATCGAATGGAACGGCGACGAAAAGCCTACGACACTCGGTATTCCCAGCCGGTCACCCATGCAAGTACTAACCGAGCACGACATTGCTTAACTTCCGAGATTGAACGAGATCGGGTGCATTCACCGTGGTATGGTTGTAGGCGATGAAGTAGTAGTATATTCGGCTATATGTATTTCGCAGTTGTTAGAAAACAGAGCAAAATCGAATGAAACGGCGACGAAAAGCCTACGACACTCGGTATTCCCAGCCGGTCACCCATGCAAGTACTAACCAAGCCCGACATTGCTTAACTTCCGAGATCAAACAAGATCGGGTGCATTCAACGTGGTATGGTTGTAGGCGATAAAGTAGTAGTCTATTCGGCTATTTGTATTTCGCAGTTGTTAGAAAACACAGCAAAATCGAATGAAACGACGACGAAAAGCTTACGACACTCGGTATTCCCAGTCGGTCACCCATGCAAGTACTAACCGAACCCGACATTGCTTAACTTCCGAGATCGACGAGATCGGGTGCATTCAACGTGGTATGGTTGTAGGCGATAAAGTAGTAGTCTATTCGGCTATTTGTATTTCGCAATTGTTAGAAAACAGAGCAAAATCGAATGAAACGGCGACGAAAAGCCTACGACACTCGGTATTCCCAGCCGGTCACCCATGCAAGTACTAACCGAGCCCGACATTGCTTAACTTCCGAGATCGAACGAGATGGGGTGTATTCAACGTGGTATGGTTGTAGGCCATTAAAGAAAGAACACTTAAAACCGTCCTCGACCCACTGCCCTACCTCCATCTACTTACTTACATATCTATACTCGACCTACTGCCCGACCTCCTTCAACTTTCCTATCCTCAACCAACTGCCCTAGCTCCCTCAAACATCCTATCCTTGGCCCACTACGCCACCTACCTATCCTCAACCCACTGCTCTATCTCCCCAACTTTCACATCCTCGAACTACCGCTTTATCTCCCTCAACCTCTCTCTTATCGACCTACTGTCCTATCTCCCTCAATCTACCTATCCTTGGACCCACTGCCTTATCTGCCACAACTTACCTATCTTTGACCTACGGTGCCATACTATTCGATACCTGATCTAACGGCGCTTTTTATCACGACCCGATCGCCACACTGAACTTTACTATCTTGCGACCAACTTCCATGGGTTATACTGGTCGTGTATGCCAATGAGATGATTCAATCGTACTTCGACAAAACATGATTGACAGCGTTCGTATATGTAGGCTGGAATCTCAAATATTAAACAATAACCCTAATTGACAGTTTAAAAATGTTTTACTAATTGGGCTACTGATGGTTTTTTGTTGGGAATAACGGTTTTCTAAATTTTAACAGGCCGTTTTATGCCCTTAATAATTGGCCATGTCGTCAGTCTCGTGACAAATATGATGCTGATCCGAAATAAGCAATAGTGCTCTGGTAGTATTTTTCTTCAACATTTTATAGTAAATGCGATGCCAAAGATAACGTACTAACTGCGTCCTTTGCAACTTCATTAAGTTGCATATAAGATAAGCTCAATTTTGGGACTATACGCTGAATTAAAGGGCAGTTGGTAACGCTAGCTACGACAAAACATTTCATGGCTCTAAAATAGTTTGGAAGGGATTACACTCACTGAGCGACTCATATTTTTGACTGTTTTTGTTTTTCAGCCCTCTCAGTCACGTAAAAGAAATTTGTATATACAACAGAATACGGCAGATTATTCGTTGAAAATGACTAAGCGTGCAAATATTTTATTATTTCCTCAGTGTTTTGTCTTGAACGGAAATACAAGCGACATTGAATGAGTTTCTGAAAATGAACTCAGGCATGTCGATATCGAATGACCTTTCGAAATTTTAAAAACAGTCACCTCAAACCCGATGCCACCAGTAGCTTAATTAGTAGCACATTTTTAAGCCACTCATTATGGTTATTGATTACCAATTGAGATTCCAGCCTACATTTACGAATGCCGTCAATCATGTTTTGTCGACGTACGATTGAATCATCTCATTGGCATACTCGACCAGTATAACACATGGAGGTTGGTCGCAAAATAGTAGAGTTCTTTTTGACGATCTAGTCGTGATTGTAGCGCCGTTAGGTTAGGGGCTGAGTGGTGTAGCGTCGTGTTGATGGAGGTCCGACAGTGGGTCGAGGGTGGGAAGTTTGCGGCAGATAGTGCAGTGGATGAAGGAAAGAAAAGTTGAAGGAGATATGGCAATGAGTCGAGGATTAAGAGGTTGAAGGGGATGGGAAATAGGACAGTGGGTCGAGGATAAAACGGTTGAGAGAGATAGGGCGGTGGGTCGAGGATAGGACGGTTGTGGGAGATAGGGCGGTGGGTCGAGGGTAGGAAGGTTGAGGGAGAAAGGGCAGTAACTTCACTGGCTCTGAAGTCTAAACCCGAGGTCGGCAAACTTTTGTCGTTTGCGTGCCAAAAGTACTCCGTTAAACACTTAAAACTGTCCTCGACACACTGCCCGACCTTTCTCAACTTTCCTAGACCCTCTGCTCTTTCTCCCCAACTTTCACATTCTCGAACCACCGCTTTATCTCCCTCAACCTCTCTCTTTTCGACTTACTGTCCTATCTCCCTCAACCTAGCTATCCTCAGACCCACTCCCCTATCTGCCACAACTTACTTTTGCCTACGGTGCTATACTATTCGGTACCTGACCTAACGGCGCTTTATTCACAACCCGATCGCCACACTGAACTTTACTATCTTGTGACCAACTTTCATGGGTTATACTGGTCGTGTATGCCAATGAGATGATTCAATCGTACTTCGACAAAACATGATTGACAGCATTCGTATATGTAGGCTGGAATCTCAAATATTAAACAATAACTTTAATTAGCAGTTTAAAAATGTTTTACTAATTGGGCTACTGATGCTTTTTTTTGTTGGGAATAACGGTATTCTAAATTTTAACAGGCCGTTTTTTGCCCTTAATTATTGGCCATGTCGTCAGTCTCGTGACAAATATGATTCTGGTCCGAAATAAGCGATAGTGCTCTGGTAGTATTTTTCTTCAACATTTTATAGTAAAAGCGATGCCAAAGATAACGTACTAACTACGCGGCGCTTTATTCGCGACCCGATCGCCACACTGAATTTACGATCTTGTGACCAACTTCCATGGGTTATACTGGTCGTGTATGCCAATGAGATGATTCAATCGTACTTCGACAAAAAATGATTGACAGCATTCGTATATGTAGGCTGGAATCTCAAATATTAAACAATAACCTTAATTGGCAGTTTAAAAATGTTTTACTAATTGGGCTACTGATGTTTTCTTTGTTGGGAATAACGGTTTTCTAAATTTCAACAGGCCGTTTTATGCCCTTAATAATTGGCCATGTCGTCAGTCTCGTGACAAATATCTATTTTTCTTCAACAGTTTATAGTAAATGCGATGCCAAAGATAACGTACTAACTGCGTCCTTTGCAACTTCATTAAGTTGCAGATAAGATAAGCTCAATTTTGGGACTATACGCTGAATTAAAGGGCAGTTGGTAACGCTAGCTCTAAAATAGTTTGGAAGGGATTACACTCACTGAGCGACTCATATTTTTGACTGTTTTTGATTTTTCAGCCCTCTCAGTCACGTAAAAGAAATTTGTATATACAACAGAATATGGCAGAACATTCGTTGAAAATGACTGCAAATATTTTATTATTTCCTCAGTGTTTTGTCTTGAACGGAAATACAAGCGACATTGAATGAGTTTCTGACAATGAACTCAGGCATGTCGATATCGAATGACCTTTCGAAATTTTAAAAACAGTCACCTCAAACCCGATGCCACCAGTAGCTTAATTAGTAGCATATTTTTAAGCCACTCATTATGGTTATTGATTACCAATTGAGATTCCAGCCTACATTTACGAATGCCGTCAATCATGTTTTGTCGACGTACGATTGAATCATATCATTGGCATACTCGACCAGTATAACACATGGAGGTTGGTCGCAAGATAGTAGAGTTCTTTTTGACGATCTATTCGTGATTGTAGCGTCGTTAGGTTAGGGGCTGAGTGGTGTAGCGTCGTGGCTCGAAGGTAAGTAAGTTGATTGAGGTCCGACAGTGGGTCGAGGGTGGGAAGTTTGAAGCAGATAGTGCAGTGAATGAAGGAAAGAAAAGTTGAAGGAGATATGGCAATGAGTCGAGGATAAAGAGGTTGAAGGGGATGGGAATAGGACAGTGGATCGAGGATAGGACGGTTGAGGAAGATAGGGCGTTGGGTCGAGGATAGGAAGGTTGAGGGAGGTGGAGCAGTTGGGCGAGGGAGACAGGGCAGAGGATCGAGAATAGGAAAGGGCAGTGGGTGGCGGATTTGTGTGACTGTTTAACTTCACTGGCTCTGACGTCTAAACCAGAGGTCGGCAAACTTTTGTCGTTTGCGGGCCAAAATTACTCCGTTAAAGAAAGAAAACTTAAAACCGTCCTCGACCAACTTGCCCTACCTCCATCTACTTACTTACCTATCTATACTCGACCTACTGCCCGACCTCCTTCAACTTTCCTATCCTCAACCGACTGCCCTAGCTCCCTCAAACATCCTATCCTCGGCCCACTACGCCACCTACCTATCCTCGACCCACTGCTCTATCTCCACAACATTCACATCCTTGAACTACCGCTTCATCTCCCTCAACCTCTCTCTTTTCGACCTACTGTCCTATCTCCCTCAACCTATCTATCCTTGGACCCACTGCCTTATCTGCCACAACTTACCTATCTTTGACCTACGGTGCCATACTATTCGATACCTGACCTAACGGCGCTTTATTCACGACTTGATCGCCACACTGAACTATACTATCTTGCGACCAACTTCCATGGGTTATACTGGCCGTGTATGCCAATGAGATGATTCAATCGTACGTCGACAAAACATGATTGACAGCATTCGTATATGTAGGCTGAAATCTCAAATATTAAACAATAACCTTAATTGGCAGTTGAAAAATGTTTTACTAATTAGGCTACTGATGGTTTTTTGTTGGGAATAACAGATTTCTAAATTTTAATAGGACGTTTTATGCCCTTAGTAATTGGCCATGTCGTCAGTCTCGTGACAAATATGATGCTGATCCGAAATGAGCAATAGTGTTCAGGTCCGTATAAGTATTTTTCTTCAACATTTTATAGTAAATGCGATGCCAAAGATTACGTAATAACTGCGTCCTTTTCAACTTCATTATTAAGTTGCAAATAAGATAAGCTCAATTTTGAGACTATGCGCTGAATTAAAGGGAAGTTGGCAACGCTAGCTACGACAAAACATTTCATGGCTCTAAAATAGTTTGGAAGGGATTACACTCACTGAGCGACTTATATTTTTGACTGTTTTTGACTTTTCAGTCTCCTCAGTCACGAACAAGAAATTTGTATACACAACAGAATATGGCAGAACATTCGTTGAAAATGAGTACGCGTGCAAATATTTTATTATTTCCTCATCTTTTTGCCTTGAACGGAAATAAAAGCGACATTGAATGAGTTTCGGAAAACGAACTCAGGTATGTCGATATCGAATGGCATTTCAAAATTAAAACAATCACCTCAAACCCGACGCCATCAGTAGCTTATGTAGTAGCACATTTTTAAGCCACTCATTATGGTTATTGATTACCAATTGAGATTCCAGCCTACATTTACGAATGCCGTCAATCATGTTTTGTCGACGTACGATTGAATCATCTCATTGGCATACTCGACCAGTATAACACATGGAAGTTGGTTGCAAGATGGTGGAGTTCTTTTTGACGATCTAGTCGTGATTGTATCACCGTTAGGTTAGGGCCGAGTGGTATAGCGTCGTAGATCGAAGGTAAGTTACTTGATGGAGATCGGAAACTGGGTCGAGGGTGGGATATTTGAGGCAGATAGTGCAGTGGATAGAGGAAAGAAAAGTTGAGGGAGATATGGCAATGAGTCGAGGTTGAAGGGGATGGGAAATAGGACAGTGGGTCGAGGATAAGACGGTTGAGAGAGGTAGGGCGGTGGGTCGAGGATAGGACGGTTGTGGGAGATAGGGCGGTGGGTCGAGGGTAGGACGGTTGAGGGAGAAAGGGCAGTAACTTCACTGGCTCTGAAGTCTAAACCCGAGGTCGGCAAACTTTTGTCGTTTGCGTGCCAAAAGTACTCCGTTAAACACTTAAAACTGTCCTCGACACACTGCCCGACCTTCCTCAACTTTCCTAGACCCTCTGCTCTTTCTCCCCAACTTTCACATTCTCGAACCACCGCTTTATCTCCCTCAACCTCTCTCTTTTCGACTTACTGTCCTATCTCCCTCAACCTAGCTATCCTCAGACCCACTCCCCTATCTGCCACAACTTACTTTTGCCTACGGTGCTATACTATTCGGTACCTGACCTAACGGCGCTTTATTCACAACCCGATCGCCACACTGAACTTTACTATCTTGTGACCAACTTTCATGGTTTATACTGGTCGTGTATGCCAATGAGATGATTCAATCGTACTTCGACAAAACATGATTGACAGCATTCGTATATGTAGGCTGGAATCTCAAATATTAAACAATAACCTTAATTAGCAGTTTAAAAATGTTTTACTAATTGGGCTACTGATGCTTTTTTTTGTTGGGAATAACGGTATTCTAAATTTTAACAAGCCGTTTTTTGCCCCTAATTATTGGCCATGTCGTCAGTCTCGTGACAAATATGATTCTGGTCCGAAATAAGCGATAGTGCTCTGGTAGTATTTTTCTTCAACATTTTATAGTAAAAGCGATGCCAAAGATAACGTACTAACTGCGTCCTTTGCAACTTCATTAAGTTGCAGATAAGATAAGCTCAATTTTGGGACTATACGCTGAATTAAAGGGCAGTTGGTAACGCTAGCTACGACAAAACATTTCATGGCTCTAAAATAGTTTGGAAGAGATTACACTCACTGAGCGACTCATATTTTTGACTGTTTTTGACTTTTCAGCCTTCTCAGTCACGTAAAAGAAATTTGTATGTACAACAGAATATGGCAGAACATTCGTTGAAAATTACTAAGCGTGCAAATATTTTATTATTTCCTCAGTGTTTTGTCTTGAACGGAAATACAAGCGACATTGAATGAGTTTCTGAAAATGAACTCAGGCATGTCGATATCGAATGACCTTTCGAAATTTTAAAAACAGTCACCTCAAACCCGATGCCACCAGTAGCTTAATTAGTAGCACATTTTTAAGCCACTCATTATGGTTATTGATTACCAATTGAGATTCCAGCCTACATTTACGAATGCCGTCAATCATGTTTTGTCGACGTACGATTGAATCATCTCATTGGCATACTCGACCAGTATAACACATGGAGGTTGGTCGCAAGATAGTAGAGTTCTTTTTGACGATCTAGTCGTGATTGTAGCGCCGTTAGGTTAGGGGCTGAGTGGTGTAGCGTCGCGGGTCGAAGGTAAGTAAGTTGATGGAGGTCCGACAGTGGGTCGAGGGTGAGAAGTTTGAAGCAGATAGTGCAGTGAAGGAAGGAAAGAAAAGTTGAAGGAGCTATGGCAATGAGTCGAGGATAAAGAGGTTGAAGGGGATGGGAAATAGGACAGTGGATCGGGGATAGGACGGTTGAGGGAGATAGGGCGGTGGGTCGAGGATAGTAAGGTTGAGGGAGGTGGAGCAGTTGGGCGAGGGAGACAGGGCAGAGGATCGAGAATAGGAAAGGGCAGTGGGTGGCGAATTTGTGATGGGATGACTGTTTAACTTCACTGGCTCTGACGTCTAAACCAGAGGTCGGCAAACTTTTGTCGTTTGCGGGCCAAAATTACTCCGTTAAAGAAAGAACACTTAAAACCGTCCGTCCTCGACCCACTGCCCTACCTCCATCTACTTACTTGCCTATCTATACTCGACCTACTGGCCGACCTCCTCCAACTTTCCTATTCTCAACCAACTGCCCTAGCTCCCTCAAACATCCTATCCTCGGCCCACTACGCCACCTACCTATCCTCAACCCACTGCTCTATCTCCCCAACTTTCACATCCTCGAACTACCGCTTTATCTCCCTCAACCTCTCTCTTTTCGACCTACTGTCCTATCTCACTCAACCTACCTATCCTTGGACCCACTGCCTTATCTGCCGCAACTTACCTATCTTTCACCTACGGTGCCATACTATTCGATACCTGATCTAACGGCGCTTTATTCACAACCCGATCGCCACACCGAACTTTACTATCTTGCGACCAACTTCCATGGGTTATACTGGTCGTGTATGCCAATGAGATGATTCAATCGTACGTCGACAAAACATGATTGACAGCATTCGTATATGTAGGCTGGTATCTCAATTATTAAACAATAACCTTTTTAAGCCACTCATTATGGTTATTGATTACCAATTGAGATTCCAGCCTACATTTACGAATGCCGTCAATCATGTTTTGTCGACGTACGTTTGAATCATCTCATTGGCATACTCGACCAGTATAACACATGGAAGTTGGTTGCAAGACGGTGGAGTTCTTTTTGACGATCTAGTCGTGATTGTAGCGCCGTTAGGTTAGGGGCTGAGTGGTATAGCGTCGTAGGTCGAAGGTAAGTAACTTGATGGAGATCGGAAAGTGGGTCGAGGGTGGGAAATTTGAGGCAGATAGTCCAGTGGATAGAGGAAAGAAAAGTTGAGGGAGATATGGTAGTGAGTCGAGGATAAAGAGGTCGAAGGGGATAGGAAGATTGGGCAAAATAGGACAGTGGATCGAGGATTGGACGGTTGAGGGAGATAGGGCAGTAACTTCACTGGCTCTGAAGTCAAAACCCGAGGTCGGCAAACTTTTGTCGTTTGCGTGCCAAAAGTACTTCGTTGAACACTGAAAACTGTCCTCGACCCACTGCCCTATCTCCATGACACACTGGCCGACCTCCCTCAACTTTCCTATCCTCGACCCTCTGCTCTTTCTCCCCAACTTTCACATTCTCGAACCACCGCTTTATCTCCCTCAACCTCTCTTTTTTCGACTTACTGTACTATCTCCCTCAACCTACCTATCCTCGGACCCACTGCCTTATCTGCCACAACTTACCTATCTTTGACCTACGGTGCCATACTATTCGATACCTGACCTAACGGCGCTATTTTCACGACCCGATCGCCACACTGAACTTTACTGGGTTATACTGGTCGTGTATGCCAATGAGATGATTCAATCGTACTTCGACAAAACATGATTGACAGCATTCGTATATGTAGGCTGAAATCTCAAATATTAAACAATAACCCTAATTGGCAGTTTAAAAATGTTTTACTAATTGGGCTACTGATGGTTCTTTGTTGGGAATAACGGTTTTCTAAATTTTAACGGGCCGTTTTATGCCCTTAATAATTGGCCACGTCGTCAGTCTCGTGACAAATATGATGCTGATCCGAAATAAGCAATAGTGCTCTGGTAGTATTTTTCTTCAACTTTTTATAGTAAAAGCGATGCCAAAGATAACGTACTAACTACGCGGCGCTTTATTCACTTTTTTTTTTTTTCTTAACGGATCAGGATGACATTACTGGAATCCAGCCCAATGCCTTCATGCCCAGTAATGCCAACGGAAGTATTAGACTCATTATCCCTTGATAAAGGGATCGTCTTTACCAAACTAGTATGGTAAGCTTCCTAACATCATATCCGCAATTCGAGATGGTATTGCTTATGTTTTATAAAAACAAAACCAGTAATTTTCGGACGTATCGGTCATCCGTAGTAGTAGTACATGGATAGTCGTCAAAACCATTTATATACTATCCCGCGATTGGTGTAGGTCAGGCCTGGTTGGCTAATACGACTGATGTTGGCTACCATTTGTGGTGACTGATTAGAAAGTTCCAGATTGTGCGTCTTACTTCTCAGCCAATTAAGGTCGTGCATCCTGTATGATCCCATCCAATGCATTCTCCCACTCGTTCGACAAATTGTAGAGGTCTGTTGATCCATATCGATCCTTGATTATGTACATCCAGGTTTTGAAATTACGGAAGACGGTTTCGAGAAGTATAGATGAATCTTCTGGATTTATGTATCGGTTATCCCTGTCCAGATTATGTTTGAGTGAGATGATTTCCAACTTGAATATGTTGTACATTTTCAGGATTGCCAAACTATTTACCCCTGTGTATGAGTTTTCAAAAATTGATTGTAGGGATATATCCAGCTGCATGCCACAGACCCTTTCCATTGTCAATCTTAGTTCTTCATGTAGATTCTGGTACTCCGGACATTCGAGAAAAATGTGACTTGTTTTATCCTGGTTATTTGCACAGAGTTTGCAATTGAGTTTCATTGGACGCTTGTTTACATCTCGACGAATCATTCCATACCGCCATTTCCTATGGCCAAACAAAAATCCATCCATGACAATTAGATATGATGTTTGACGCTCGATGTTAGTAAAATGATGTTTCAAATTTCGGTCCAAGAGATGTATCGCATACCAGTCCCGTGTTAGGTCTGATTTTGGTTGATCGTATGTCTTTAATTTTAGCCTGTTATATATTATCTTTAAGGATGTTGTGGTCCATTCGTCCGGAGTGAAATCTAATACATGAATAATATTAAGTAGATGTCGCCAGTGGAGATTAACTTTGATTGAGTGAGGCCTAGAGTTGGAATACAGTGATTTGTTGAGTGACATTATTCTTGATCCTAATGAAAACAGGGCTTCATGGTGCCAGAATTCGGTCGGGGATGATATGGCACATAGCTGGCTGATCTTGTATACCAAGCATGCTTGTGCCTTCAGTTTGACGTCAAGCATATTGATGCCTCCATTTGAAATGTGGTGTAGCAATTTTTTTCTGGACACCACCTCAATAGTTTCCGGAAACCAGAGGTACCTAAAAAGGTCGGATTGTAGCTGATGGATGAATGACAAAAGAATGATGTGAACTCTAGCACTGTAATTAATCAACGAGAGGGCCAGGGAGTTTAGAACAGTCATTCTACCCCTCCAGGACAGCATTCTTGGTTTAGTGCAGTTAAGGATTTGCCTGACATCTGCACACTTTTCCGTCCATGTAGTTTCAATAGATCCTCGACCGAAGTAAACTCCCAGAATTTTTATTTTATTTTTCCCAAATCTTTTGTATTGCGTTAAGTTTAATGAAGTTTCAGCTGGGTATGTAATGCACAAAATCTCAGTTTTATCCGGGTTCACCCTCTGTCCTGTTGCTTCTGAGTATCTCCATAATTCATTGAAAATGTGTTCCAGTGAAAAAGGGGAGCATGTTATAAAAGTGGCGTCGTCAGCATATTGTTCTAATTTTTCTTCCTTCCTCCCCAGCATAACTCCCTTGATACGTTTATTTGCGAGAACAAGCCTGGCCAGCGGTTCCGCATTCAACGTATAAAGGAGCATGCTGAGGGGGCATCCTTGTCGTATCCCACGCAGGATCCGGATTTCCTCGGTGAATGCACCATTAACATCAACGATGCTTACGATATTGGAGTATAGGCCTTTTATCAGATTGGTTGTTTTTTCGGTCCCTCCCACCGTTTCCAGTAGATTGAAAAGAAACTGGTGGTCAACCGTATCGAATGCCTTGAGTTGGTCGACTGTCATGATGCATGACGGAATATTTTTTTCGTGAGAGTAACGAATTACGCTATCCAGGTTGTTATGAATATCCTGTATTGATCTTCCGGGTAAAGTCGATTTTTGAGTACTTGAGATTACCCCGTCCAAAGCGATTTTAAGGCGGTTGGACAGAATTTTTGTCATGATTTTGTAATCGACGTTAAGGTTCGCAATTGGACGCCAGTTTTTTAGCATCGTCCTTTCCCCTTTTTTATGACACAGAATAATCCTTGCGTAGCGCCAACTGTTCGGTATTTGTCCGGATATCAAGATATTATTCATCAATTGGGTGAACTGTAATTTTATTAAAGGCCAAAAAGTGATGTAAAACTCTTTTGCTAGACCGTCAAAACCAGGTGATTTATAATTGTCCATTTGTTTGATAGTATTATAAATTTCCTCTTCAGTTATAGGTAGGTCCAGATTTTCGGAAACTTCATGTATGATTTTAGGTTCACTCATTAGGTCAACTAGGTGTCGCTGTTGTATTTCATCTGTGTTTGATTTCATTCCCCAGAGGTCGCTATAAAATTCATGAGTTGTTTCTAAGATGGTTTCTTTGTCTGTTGTAGTTTCCCCATTGGGGAGGACAAGCTTTCGTAGAGTGCATTTGTTTTTTCTGTATCTGATTTTATCATAGAAGAAGCGGGATGGTTTTTCTTCCTCCTCAGTGGCTTCGATATGAGCTATTGTTTTGGTAAAAGCAACTTTTTGTTTCTGTATGGCCTGTAATTTTGATTTTAATTCATAAATTTTATTGGTGTCCGAATCATTTCCGTTTCTAATCAGCTCCGCTAATTCTTGTTCAATTTGAAGTTTTTGGTCCCTTTTATATTTTGCTTTATATATCGAGAAGTTGATTGTCTCACTTTTAATTTGGTGTTTAAAGTAGTCCCCCCACTGTTGGGCTGTAACGAAGTGGCCCATGAAATCAAGGCACTCTTCAAACTTATGGGTTATGATTTCAATATAAATATCGTCGGCGTAATGCGACACGTTGTTCCGCCATGCACCTTTCCCCCACCGAGGTTGTGTGTACTCCCCAATTTCAAGGAATGAGAATAGCATGTGGTCCGAAACGAGATTTGGATAATATTGAAATTTTTTGACTATTGGATCCAAGTTTCTTGAGTGATGGATTCGATCTATACGTCGAGATTGTTTATGGATTTTCATAGTAAACACTTTTTTATCCGGGTATCTATATCTAAATGGGTCGATAATATCATGTTCCGTAAGGAAGGCGTCAAAAATTTTTTCGGCTTTGGAGAGAGTAAATTCCTTTACAAAATAAGCATCCTTTTTGTCCAATATAGAGTTAAAATCACCGCACATCACAAGATGCTGCATACATTGCAACTTTTCAGTCAATTTTTCCGATAAATCTCGAAAAAAGGTGGTTTGAGCACCTTGTCTTCCTGATGGGACATAAACGTTCACGATGTTCAAAGGTGTTTCGTCGAGTTTTATACGTAGCAGATCAACCCTGTTTTCAGTTATGATTTCATAGTTGATAACAGTATTTTCAGTTTTTTCGTGAACTAGGATACCAGTACCCGATTTAAAGAATTTGATGTCCGACCTGTTATGAGATAGCGTTTGTGATATAATTTGTAATGGAGATTTTTGGACCATGACTCTATAGGAACTATATTAATTTTGTGCATTTCCTGTATGAGTAAGATATCCGGTTTTTAGTTTTTGATAAGAGTTTCTATTTCTGCCCTGTGTATACTAAATCCGTTTACGTTGATGGAGCACAACCGCATCTAGTAAGTTTATTTCTTTTCGGTGTTGACTGCTTTTTTAACCGGTTTGGTTTTTTTCCTTTCGCTGGAGTCGGGTTTTTCTGGACTGGTATTCATTCTTTTTTGTGATGGTGAATCCGGTCTCCCTCTCAGGTCGCTGTGACTCCTTGGTCGGTTTAGAGAAGCTACTGGGTTCGACGATTTTAACAGAGTCACATTCTTGTTGGCAATAGCCTTCTTCCGAGAAGTTTGCTGTGACCTTGGGGCAAATAAGTATGCCATTGGACCTCCGTCTTCAATTTCTCTGGCTTCGAAAACATTATCTGTGTTAGGCTGGAAAGGCGGCGTACATAAGAACGTCCTATCCTCTCCCCATTGTGTTGGAGGCACGTTTTGGGCAAGCTGAATTTCTGGTTCTTGCGAGTCCAAAGTGATTCCTTGGCTGTTATCTTGTGACCAACTTCCATGGGTTATACTGGTCGTGTATGCCAATGAGATGATTCAATCGTACTTCGACAAAACATGATTGACAGCATTCGTATATGTAGGCTGGAATCTCAAATATTAAACAATAACCTTAATTGGCAGTTTAAAAATGTTTTACTAATTGGGCTACTGATGGTTTTTTTGTTGGGAATAACGGTTTTCTAAATTTCAACAGGCCGTTTTATGCCCTTAATAATTGGCCATATCGTCAGTCTCGTGACAAATATGATGCTGATCCGAAATAAGCAATAGTGCTCTGGTGGTATTTTTCTTCAACAGTTTATAGTAAATGCGATGCCAAAGATAACGTACTAACTGCGTCCTTTGCAACTTCATTAAGTTGCAGATGAGATAAGCTCAATTTTGGGACTATACGCTGATGTAAAGGGCAGTTGGTAACGCTAGCTCTAAAATAGTTTGGAAGGGATTACACTCACTGAGCGACTCATATTTTTGACTGTTTTTGATTTTTCAGCCCTCTCAGTCACGTAAAAGAAATTTGTATATACAACAGAATATGGCAGAACATTCGTTGAAAATGACTGCAAATATTTTATTATTTCCTCAGTGTTTTGTCTTGAACGGAAATACAAGCGACATTGAATGAGTTTCTGAAAATGAACTCAGGCATGTCGATATCGAATGACCTTTCGAAATTTTAAAAACAGTCACCTCAAACCCGATGCCACCAGTAGCTTAATTAGTAGCACATTTTTAAGCCACTCATTATGGTTATTGATTACCAATTGAGATTCCAGCCTACATTTACGAATGCCGTCAATCATGTTTTGTCGACGTACGATTGAATCATCTCATTGGCATACTCGACCAGTATAACACATGGAGGTTGGTCGCAAAATAGTAGAGTTCTTTTTGACGATCTAGTCGTGATTGTAGCGCCGTTAGGTTAGAGGCTGAGTGGTATAGCGTTGAAGGTAAGTAACTTGATGGAGATCGGATAGTGGGTCGAGGGTGGATAATTTGAGGCGGATAGTGCAGTGGATAGAGGAAAGAAACGTTGAAGGAGCTATGGCAATGAGTCGAGGATAAAGAGGTTGAAGGGGATGGGAATAGAACAGTGGATCGAGGATAGGACGGTTGAGGAAGATAGGGCGTTGGGTCGAGGATAGGAAGGTTGAGGGAGGTGGAGCAGTTGGGCGAGGGAGACAGGGCAGAGGATCGAGAATAGGAAAGGGCAGTGGGTGGCGGATTTGTGTGACTGTTTAACTTCACTGGCTCTGACGTCTAAACCAGAGGTCGGCAAACTTTTGTCGTTTGCGGGCCAAAGTTACTCCGTTAAAGAAAGAACACTTAAAACCGTCCTCGACCAACTTGCCCTACCTCCATCTACTTACTTACCTATCTATACTCGACCTACTGCCCGACCTCCTTCAACTTTCCTATCCTCAACCGACTGCCCTAGCTCCCTCAAACATCCTATCCTCGGCCCACTACGCCACCTACCTATCCTCGACCCACTGCTCTATCTCCACAACATTCACAACCTTGAACTACCGCTTCATCTCCCTCAACCTCTCTCTTTTCGACCTACTGTCCTATCTCCCTCAACCTACCTATCCTTGGACCCACTGCCTTATCTGCCACAACTTACCTATCTTTGACCTACGGTGGCATACTATTCGATACCTGACCTAACGGCGCTTTATTCACGACTTGATCGCCACACTGAACTATACTATCTTGCGACCAACTTCCATGGGTTATACTGTCCGTGTATGCCAATGAGATGATTCAATCGTACGTCGACAAAACATGATTGACAGCATTCGTATATGTAGGCTGGAATCTCAAATATTAAACAATAACCTTAATTGGCAGTTGAAAAATGTTTTACTAATTAGGCTACTGATGGTTTTTTGTTGGGAATAACAGATTTCTAAATTTTAATAGGACGTTTTATGCCCTTAATAATTGGCCATGTCGTCAGTCTCGTGACAAATATGATGCTGATCCGAAATAAGCAATAGTGTTCTGGTCCGTATAAGTATTTTTCTTCAACATTTTATAGTAAAAGCGATGCCAAAGATTACGTAATAACTGCGTCCTTTTCAACTTCATTATTAAGTTGCAAATAAGATAAGCTCAATTTTGAGACTATGCGCTGAATTAAAGGGAAGTTGGCAACGCTAGCTACGACAAAACATTTCATGGCTCTAAAATAGTTTGGAAGGGATTACACTCACTGAGCGACTTATATTTTTGACTGTTTTTGACTTTTCAGTCTCCTCAGTAACGAACAAGAAATTTGTATACACAACAGAATATGGCAGAACATTCGTTGAAAATGAGTACGCGTGCAAATATTTAATTATTTCCTCATCTTTTTGCCTTGAACGGAAATAAAAGCGACATTGAATGAGTTTCGGAAAACGAACTCAGGTATGTCGATATCGAATGGCATTTCAAAATTAAAACAATCACCTCAAACCCGACGCCATCAGTAGCTTATGTAGTAGCACATTTTTAAGCCACTCATTATGGTTATTGATTACCAATTGAGATTCCAGCCTACATTTACGAATGCCGTCAATCATGTTTTGTCGACGTACGATTGAATCATCTCATTGGCATACTCGACCAGTATGACACATGGAAGTTGGTTGCAAGATGGTGGAGTTCTTTTTGACGATCTAGTCGTGATTGCAGCACCGTTAGGTTATGGCCGAGTGGTATAGCGTCGTAGATCGAAGGTAAGTAACTTGATGGAGATCGGAAACTGGGTCGAGGGTGGGACATTTAAGGCAGATAGTGCAGTGGATAGATTAAAGAAAAGTTGAGGGAGATATGGCAATGAGTGGAGGATAAAGAGGTTGAAGGGGATAGGAAGTTTGGGCGAAATAGGACAGTGGATCGAGGATAGGACGGTTGAGGGAGATAGGGCGGTGGGTCGAGGATAGGAAGGTTGAAGGATAAAGGGCAACTTCACTGGCTCTGATGAAGTCTAAACCCGAGGTCGGCAAACTTTTGTCGTTTGCGTTCCAAAAGTACTCCGTTAAACACTTAAAACTGTCCTCGACCCACTGCCCTATCTCCATGACACACTGCCCGACCTCCCTCAATTTTCCTATCCTCGACCCTCTGCTCTTTCTCCCCAACTTTCACATTCTCGAACCACCGCTTTATCTCCCTCAACCTCTCTCTTTTCGACTTACTGTCCTATCTCCCTCAACCTAGCTATCCTCAGACCCACTCCCCTATCTGCCACAACTTACTTATCTTTGACCTACGGTGCTATACTATTCGGTACCTGACCTAACGGCGCTTTAATCACGACCCGATCGCCACACTATACTTTACTATCTTGTGACCAACTTCCATGGGTTATACTGGTCGTGTATGCCAATGAGATGATTCAATCGTACTTCGACAAAACATGATTGACAGCATTCGTATATGTAGGCTGGAATCTCAAATAATAAACAATAACCTTAATTGGCAGTTTAAAAATGTTTTACTAATTGGGCTACTGATGGTTTTTTTGTTGAGAATAACAGTTTTCTAAATTTTAGCAGCCCGTTTTATGCCCTCAATAATTGGCATGTCTTGAGTCTTGTGACAGATATGATGCTGATCCGAAATAAGCAATAGTGCTCTGGTCGGTATAAAGTATTTTTTTTCAACATTTTATAGTAAAAGCGATGCCAAAGATAACGTACTAACTGCGTCCTTTGCAACTTCATTAAGTTGCAGATAAGATAAGCTCAATTTTGGGACTATACGCTGAATTAAAGGGCAGTTGGTAACGCTAGCTACGACAAAACATTTCATGGCTCTAAAATAGTTTGGAAGGGATTACACTCACTGAGCGACTTATATTTTTGACTGTTTTTGACTTTTCAGCCTTCTCAGTCACGTAAAAGAAATTTGTATGTACAACAGAATATGGCAGAACATTCGTTGAAAATGACTAAGCGTGCAAATATTTTATTATTTCATCATCGTTTTGTCTTGAACGGAAATACAAGCGACATTGAATGAGTTTCTGAAAATGAACTCAGGCATGTCGATATCGAATGACCTTTCGAAATTTTAAAAACGGTCACCTCAAACCCGAGGCCACCAGTAGCTTAATTAGTAGCACATTTTTAAGCCACTCATTATGGTTATTGATTACCAATTGAGATTCCAGCCTACATTTACGAATGCCGTTAATCTTGTTTTGTCGACGTACGATTGAATCATCTCATTGGCATACTCGACCAGTATAACACATGGAGGTTGGTCGCAAGATAGTAGAGTTCATTTTGACGATCTAGTCGTGATTGTAGCGCCGTTAGGTTAGAGGCTGAGTGGTATAGCGGTGAAGGTAAGTAACTTGATGGAGATCGGATAGTGGGTCGAGGGTGGATAATTTGAGGCGGATAGTGCAGTGGATAGAGGAAAGAAAAGTTGAGGGAGATATGGCAATGAATCGAGGATAAAGAGGTTGAAGGGGATAGGAAGTTTGGGCGAAATAGGACAGTGGATCGAGGATAGGACGGTTGAGGGAGATAGGGCGGTGGGTCGAGGATAGGAAGGTTGAGGCATTGAATGACATTGACATTGAATGAGTTTCTGAAAATGAACTCAGGCATGTCGATATCGAATGACCTTTCGAAAATTCAAAAACGGTCACCTCAAACCCGAGGCCACTAGTAGCTTAATTAGTAGCACATTTTTAAGCCACTCATTATGGTTATTGATTACCAATTGAGATTCCAGCCTACATTTACGAATGCCGTCAATCATGTTTTGTCGACGTACGATTGAATCATCTCATTGGCATACTCGACCAGTATAACACATGGAGGTTGGTCGCAAGATAGTAGAGTTCGTTTTGACGATCTAGTCGTGATTGTAGCGCCGTTAGGTTAGGGTCTGAGTGGTGTAGCGTCGTAGGTCGACAATAAGTAACTTGATGGAGATCAGAAAGTGGGTCGAGGGTAGGAAATTTGAGGCAGATAGTGCAGTGTATAGAGGAAAGAAAAGTTGAGGGAAATATGGCAATGATTCGAGGAAAGAGGTTGAAGGGGATAGCAAGTTTGGGGGAAATAGGACAGTGGATCGAGGATAGGACGGTTGAAGGAGATAGGGCGGGAGGTTGAGGGAGAAAGGGCAGCACCTCACTGGCTCTGAAGTCTACCCACGAGGTCGGCAAACTTTTGTCGTTTGCGTGCCAAAAGTACTCCGTTAAACACTTAAAACTGTCCTCGACCCACTGCCCTATCTCCATGACACACTGCCCGACCTCCCTCAACTTTCCTATCCTCGACCCTCTGCTCTTTCTCCCCAACTTTCACATTCTCGAACCACCGCTTTATCTCCCTCAACCTCTCTCCTTTCTGTCCTATCTCCCTCAACCTAGCTATCCTCAGACCCACTCCCCTATCTGCCACAACTTACTTTGACCTACGGTGCTATACTATTCGGTACCTGACCTAACGGCGCTTTATTCACGACCCGATCGCCACACTGAACTTTACTATCTTGTGACCAACTTCCATGGGTTATACTTTTCGTGTATGCCCATGAGATGATTCAATCGTACTTCGACAAAACATGATTGACAGCATTCGTATATGTAGGCTGGAATCTCAAATATTAATAAACAATAACCTTAATTGGCAGTTTAAAAATGTTTCACTAATTGGGCTACTGATGGTTTTTTTGTTGGGAATAACGGTTTTCTAAATTTAACAGGCCGTTTTATGCCCTTAATAATTGGCCATGTCGTCAGTCTCGTGACAAATATGATGCTGATCCGAAATAAGCGATAGTGCTCTGGTAGTATTTTTCTTCAACATTTTATAGTAAAAGCGATGCCAAAGATAACGTACTAAATACGCGGCGCTTTATTCACGACCCGATCGCGACACTGAATTTACCATCTTGTGACCAACTTCCATGGGTTATACTGGTCGTGTATGCCAATGAGATGATTCAATAGTGCTCTGGTAGTATTTTTCTTCATCATTTTATAGTAAATGCGATTCCAAAGATAACGTACTAACTGCGTCCTTTGCAACTTCATTAAGTTGCAGATAAGATAAGCTCAATTTTGGGACTATACGCTGAATTAAAGGGCAGTTGGTAACGCTAGCTACGACAAAACATTTCATGGCTCTAAAATAGTTTGGAAGGGATTACACTCACTGAGCGACTCATATTTTTGACTGTTTTTGATTTTTCAGCCTTCTCAGTCACGTAAAAGAAATTTGTATGTACAACAGAATATGGCAGAACATTCGTTGAAAATGACTAAGCGTGCAAATATTTCATTATTTCCTCAGTGTTTTGTCTTGAACGGAAATACAAGCGACATTGAATGAGTTTCTGAAAATGAACTCAGGCATGTCGATATCGAATGACCTTTCGAAATTTTAAAAACAGTCACCTCAAACCCGATGCCACCAGTAGCTTAATTAGTAGCACATTTTTGAGCCACTCATTATGGTTATTGATTACCAATTGAGATTCCAGCCTACATTTACGAATGCCGTCAATCATGTTTTGTCGACGTACGATTGAATCATCTCATTGGCATACTCGACCAGTATAACACATGGAGGTTGGTCGCAAAATAGTAGAGTTCTTTTTGACGATCTAGTCGTGATTGTAGCGCCGTTAGGTTAGAGGCTGAGTGGTTTAGCGTCGAAGGTAAGTAACTTGATGGAGATCGGATAGTGGGTCGAGGGTGGATAATTTGAGGCGGATAGTGCAGTGGATAGAGGAAAGAAAAGTTGAGGGAGATATGGCAATGAATCGAGGATAAAGGGGATAGGAAGTTTGGGCGAAATAGGACAGTGGATCGAGGATAGGACGGTTGAGGGAGATAGGGCGGTGGGTTGAGGATAGGAAGGTTGAGGGAGAAAGGGCAGTAACTTCACTGGCTCTGAAGTCTAAACCCGAGGTCGGCAAACTTTTGTCGTTTGCGTGCCAAAAGTACTCCGTTAAACACTTAAAACTGTCCTCGACCCACTGCCCTATCTCCATGACACACTGCCCGACCTTCCTCAACTTTCCTAGACCCTCTGCTCTTTCTCCCCAACTTTCACATTCTCGAACCACCGCTTTATCTCCCTCAACCTCTCTCTTTTCGACTTACTGTCCTATCTCCCTCAACCTAGCTATCCTCAGACCCACTCCCCTATCTGCCACAACTTACTTTTGCCTACGGTGCTATACTATTCGGTACCTGACCTAACGGCGCTTTATTCACAACCCGATCGCCACACTGAACTTTACTATCTTGTGACCAACTTTCATGGTTTATACTGGTCGTGTATGCCAATGAGATGATTCAATCGTACTTCGACAAAACATGATTGACAGCATTCGTATATGTAGGCTGGAATCTCAAATATTAAACAATAACCTTAATTAGCAGTTTAAAAATGTTTTACTAATTGGGCTACTGATGCTTTTTTTTGTTGGGAATAACGGTATTCTAAATTTTAACAAGCCGTTTTTTGCCCCTAATTATTGGCCATGTCGTCAGTCTCGTGACAAATATGATTCTGGTCCGAAATAAGCGATAGTGCTCTGGTAGTATTTTTCTTCAACATTTTATAGTAAAAGCGATGCCAAAGATAACGTACTAACTGCGTCCTTTGCAACTTCATTAAGTTGCAGATAAGATAAGCTCAATTTTGGGACTATACGCTGAATTAAAGGGCAGTTGGTAACGCTAGCTACGACAAAACATTTCATGGCTCTAAAATAGTTTGGAAGAGATTACACTCACTGAGCGACTCATATTTTTGACTGTTTTTGACTTTTCAGCCTTCTCAGTCACGTAAAAGAAATTTGTATGTACAACAGAATATGGCAGAACATTCGTTGAAAATTACTAAGCGTGCAAATATTTTATTATTTCCTCAGTGTTTTGTCTTGAACGGAAATACAAGCGACATTGAATGAGTTTCTGAAAATGAACTCAGGCATGTCGATATCGAATGACCTTTCGAAATTTTAAAAACAGTCACCTCAAACCCGATGCCACCAGTAGCTTAATTAGTAGCACATTTTTAAGCCACTCATTATGGTTATTGATTACCAATTGAGATTCCAGCCTACATTTACGAATGCCGTCAATCATGTTTTGTCGACGTACGATTGAATCATCTCATTGGCATACTCGACCAGTATAACACATGGAGGTTGGTCGCAAGATAGTAGAGTTCTTTTTGACGATCTAGTCGTGATTGTAGCGCCGTTAGGTTAGGGGCTGAGTGGTGTAGCGTCGCGGGTCGAAGGTAAGTAAGTTGATGGAGGTCCGACAGTGGGTCGAGGGTGAGAAGTTTGAAGCAGATAGTGCAGTGAAGGAAGGAAAGAAAAGTTGAAGGAGCTATGGCAATGAGTCGAGGATAAAGAGGTTGAAGGGGATGGGAAATAGGACAGTGGATCGGGGATAGGACGGTTGAGGGAGATAGGGCGGTGGGTCGAGGATAGTAAGGTTGAGGGAGGTGGAGCAGTTGGGCGAGGGAGACAGGGCAGAGGATCGAGAATAGGAAAGGGCAGTGGGTGGCGAATTTGTGATGGGATGACTGTTTAACTTCACTGGCTCTGACGTCTAAACCAGAGGTCGGCAAACTTTTGTCGTTTGCGGGCCAAAATTACTCCGTTAAAGAAAGAACACTTAAAACCGTCCGTCCTCGACCCACTGCCCTACCTCCATCTACTTACTTGCCTATCTATACTCGACCTACTGGCCGACCTCCTCCAACTTTCCTATTCTCAACCAACTGCCCTAGCTCCCTCAAACATCCTATCCTCGGCCCACTACGCCACCTACCTATCCTCAACCCACTGCTCTATCTCCCCAACTTTCACATCCTCGAACTACCGCTTTATCTCCCTCAACCTCTCTCTTTTCGACCTACTGTCCTATCTCACTCAACCTACCTATCCTTGGACCCACTGCCTTATCTGCCGCAACTTACCTATCTTTCACCTACGGTGCCATACTATTCGATACCTGATCTAACGGCGCTTTATTCACAACCCGATCGCCACACCGAACTTTACTATCTTGCGACCAACTTCCATGGGTTATACTGGTCGTGTATGCCAATGAGATGATTCAATCGTACGTCGACAAAACATGATTGACAGCATTCGTATATGTAGGCTGGTATCTCAATTATTAAACAATAACCTTTTTAAGCCACTCATTATGGTTATTGATTACCAATTGAGATTCCAGCCTACATTTACGAATGCCGTCAATCATGTTTTGTCGACGTACGTTTGAATCATCTCATTGGCATACTCGACCAGTATAACACATGGAAGTTGGTTGCAAGACGGTGGAGTTCTTTTTGACGATCTAGTCGTGATTGTAGCGCCGTTAGGTTAGGGGCTGAGTGGTATAGCGTCGTAGGTCGAAGGTAAGTAACTTGATGGAGATCGGAAAGTGGGTCGAGGGTGGGAAATTTGAGGCAGATAGTCCAGTGGATAGAGGAAAGAAAAGTTGAGGGAGATATGGTAATGAGTCGAGGATAAAGAGGTCGAAGGGGATAGGAAGATTGGGCAAAATAGGACAGTGGATCGAGGATTGGACGGTTGAGGGAGATAGGGCAGTAACTTCACTGGCTCTTAAGTCAAAACCCGAGGTCGGCAAACTTTTGTCGTTTGCGTGCCAAAAGTACTCCGTTGAACACTGAAAACTGTCCTCGACCCACTGCCCTATCTCCATGACACACTGGCCGACCTCCCTCAACTTTCCTATCCTCGACCCTCTGCTCTTTCTCCCCAACTTTCACATTCTCGAACCACCGCTTTATCTCCCTCAACCTCTCTTTTTTCGACTTACTGTACTATCTCCCTCAACCTACCTATCCTCGGACCCACTGCCTTATCTGCCACAACTTACCTATCTTTGACCTACGGTGCCATACTATTCGATACCTGACCTAACGGCGCTATTTTCACGACCCGATCGCCACACTGAACTTTACTGGGTTATACTGGTCGTGTATGCCAATGAGATGATTCAATCGTACTTCGACAAAACATGATTGACAGCATTCGTATATGTAGGCTGAAATCTCAAATATTAAACAATAACCCTAATTGGCAGTTTAAAAATGTTTTACTAATTGGGCTACTGATGGTTCTTTGTTGGGAATAACGGTTTTCTAAATTTTAACGGGCCGTTTTATGCCCTTAATAATTGGCCATGTCGTCAGTCTCGTGACAAATATGATGCTGATCCGAAATAAGCAATAGTGCTCTGGTAGTATTTTTCTTCAACTTTTTATAGTAAAAGCGATGCCAAAGATAACGTACTAACTACGCGGCGCTTTATTCACTTTTTTTTTTTTTTCTTAACGGATCAGGATGACATTACTGGAATCCAGCCCAATGCCTTCATGCCCAGTAATGCCAACGGAAGTATTAGACTCATTATCCCTTGATAAAGGGATCGTCTTTACCAAACTAGTATGGTAAGCTTCCTAACATCATATCCGCAATTCGAGATGGTATTGCTTATGTTTTATAAAAACCAAAACCAGTAATTTTCGGACGTATCGGTCATCCGTAGTAGTAGTACATGGATAGTCGTCAAAACCATTTATATACTATCCCGCGATTGGTGTAGGTCAGGCCTGGTTGGCTAATACGACTGATGTTGGCTACCATTTGTGGTGACTGATTAGAAAGTTCCAGATTGTGCGTCTTACTTCTCAGCCAATTAAGGTCGTGCATCCTGTATGATCCCATCCAATGCATTCTCCCACTCGTTCGACAAATTGTAGAGGTCTGTTGATCCATATCGATCCTTGATTATGTACATCCAGGTTTTGAAATTACGGAAGACGGTTTCGAGAAGTATAGATGAATCTTCTGGATTTATGTATCGGTTATCCCTGTCCAGATTATGTTTGAGTGAGATGATTTCCAACTTGAATATGTTGTACATTTTCAGGATTGCCAAACTATTTACCCCTGTGTATGAGTTTTCAAAAATTGATTGTAGGGATATATCCAGCTGCATGCCACAGACCCTTTCCATTGTCAATCTTAGTTCTTCATGTAGATTCTGGTACTCCGGACATTCGAGAAAAATGTGACTTGTTTTATCCTGGTTATTTGCACAGAGTTTGCAATTGAGTTTCATTGGACGCTTGTTTACATCTCGACGAATCATTCCATACCGCCATTTCCTATGGCCAAACAAAAATCCATCCATGACAATTAGATATGATGTTTGACGCTCGATGTTAGTAAAATGATGTTTCAAATTTCGGTCCAAGAGATGTATCGCATACCAGTCCCGTGTTAGGTCTGATTTTGGTTGATCGTATGTCTTTAATTTTAGCCTGTTATATATTATCTTTAAGGATGTTGTGGTCCATTCGTCCGGAGTGAAATCTAATACATGAATAATATTAAGTAGATGTCGCCAGTGGAGATTAACTTTGATTGAGTGAGGCCTAGAGTTGGAATACAGTGATTTGTTGAGTGACATTATTCTTGATCCTAATGAAAACAGGGCTTCATGGTGCCAGAATTCGGTCGGGGATGATATGGCACATAGCTGGCTGATCTTGTATACCAAGCATGCTTGTGCCTTCAGTTTGACGTCAAGCATATTGATGCCTCCATTTGAAATGTGGTGTAGCAATTTTTTTCTGGACACCACCTCAATAGTTTCCGGAAACCAGAGGTACCTAAAAAGGTCGGATTGTAGCTGATGGATGAATGACAAAAGAATGATGTGAACTCTAGCACTGTAATTAATCAACGAGAGGGCCAGGGAGTTTAGAACAGTCATTCTACCCCTCCAGGACAGCATTCTTGGTTTAGTGCAGTTAAGGATTTGCCTGACATCTGCACACTTTTCCGTCCATGTAGTTTCAATAGATCCTCGACCGAAGTAAACTCCCAGAATTTTTATTTTATTTTTCCCAAATCTTTTGTATTGCGTTAAGTTTAATGAAGTTTCAGCTGGGTATGTAATGCACAAAATCTCAGTTTTATCCGGGTTCACCCTCTGTCCTGTTGCTTCTGAGTATCTCCATAATTCATTGAAAATGTGTTCCAGTGAAAAAGGGGAGCATGTTATAAAAGTGGCGTCGGCAGCATATTGTTCTAATTTTTCTTCCTTCCTCCCCAGCATAACTCCCTTGATACGTTTATTTGCGAGAACAAGCCTGGCCAGCGGTTCCGCATTCAACGTATAAAGGAGCATGCTGAGGGGGCATCCTTGTCGTATCCCACGCAGGATCCGGATTTCCTCGGTGAATGCACCATTAACATCAACGATGCTTACGATATTGGAGTATAGGCCTTTTATCAGATTGGTTGTTTTTTCGGTCCCTCCCACCGTTTCCAGTAGATTGAAAAGAAACTGGTGGTCAACCGTATCGAATGCCTTGAGTTGGTCGACTGTCATGATGCATGACGGAATATTTTTTTCGTGAGAGTAACGAATTACGCTATCCAGGTTGTTATGAATATCCTGTATTGATCTTCCGGGTAAAGTCGATTTTTGAGTACTTGAGATTACCCCGTCCAAAGCGATTTTAAGGCGGTTGGACAGAATTTTTGTCATGATTTTGTAATCGACGTTAAGGTTCGCAATTGGACGCCAGTTTTTTAGCATCGTCCTTTCCCCTTTTTTATGACACAGAATAATCCTTGCGTAGCGCCAACTGTTCGGTATTTGTCCGGATATCAAGATATTATTCATCAATTGGGTGAACTGTAATTTTATTAAAGGCCAAAAAGTGATGTAAAACTCTTTTGCTAGACCGTCAAAACCAGGTGATTTATAATGTCCATTTGTTTGATAGTATTATAAATTTCCTCTTCAGTTATAGGTAGGTCCAGATTTTCGGAAACTTCATGTATGATTTTAGGTTCACTCATTAGGTCAACTAGGTGTCGCTGTTGTATTTCATCTGTGTTTGATTTCATTCCCCAGAGGTCGCTATAAAATTCATGAGTTGTTTCTAAGATGGTTTCTTTGTCTGTTGTAGTTTCCCCATTGGGGAGGACAAGCTTTCGTAGAGTGCATTTGTTTTTTCTGTATCTGATTTTATCATAGAAGAAGCGGGATGGTTTTTCTTCCTCCTCAGTGGCTTCGATATGAGCTATTGTTTTGGTAAAAGCAACTTTTTGTTTCTGTATGGCCTGTAATTTTGATTTTAATTCATAAATTTTATTGGTGTCCGAATCATTTCCGTTTCTAATCAGCTCCGCTAATTCTTGTTCAATTTGAAGTTTTTGGTCCCTTTTATATTTTGCTTTATATATCGAGAAGTTGATTGTCTCACTTTTAATTTGGTGTTTAAAGTAGTCCCCCCACTGTTGGGCTGTAACGAAGTGGCCCATGAAATCAAGGCACTCTTCAAACTTATGGGTTATGACTTCAATATAAATATCGTCGGCGTAATGCGACACGTTGTTCCGCCATGCACCTTTCCCCCACCGAGGTTGTGTGTACTCCCCAATTTCAAGGAATGAGAATAGCATGTGGTCCGAAACGAGATTTGGATAATATTGAAATTTTTTGACTATTGGATCCAAGTTTCTTGAGTGATGGATTCGATCAATACGTCGAGATTGTTTATGGATTTTCATAGTAAACACTTTTTTATCCGGGTATCTATATCTAAATGGGTCGATAATATCATGTTCCGTAAGGAAGGCGTCAAAAATTTTTTCGGCTTTGGAGAGAGTAAATTCCTTTACAAAATAAGCATCCTTTTTGTCCAATATAGAGTTAAAATCACCGCACATCACAAGATGCTGCATACATTGCAACTTTTCAGTCAATTTTTCCGATAAATCTCGAAAAAAGGTGGTTTGAGCACCTTGTCTTCCTGATGGGACATAAACGTTCACGATGTTCAAAGGTGTTTCGTCGAGTTTTATACGTAGCAGATCAACCCTGTTTTCAGTTATGATTTCATAGTTGATAACAGTATTTTCAGTTTTTTCGTGAACTAGGATACCAGTACCCGATTTAAAGAATTTGATGTCCGACCTGTTATGAGATAGCGTTTGTGATATAATTTGTAATGGAGATTTTTGGACCATGACTCTATTGGAACTATATTAATTTTGTGCATTTCCTGTATGAGTAAGATATCCGGTTTTTAGTTTTTGATAAGAGTTTCTATTTCTGCCCTGTGTATACTAAATCCGTTTACGTTGATGGAGCACAACCGCATCTAGTAAGTTTATTTCTTTTCGGTGTTGACTGCTTTTTTAACCGGTTTGGTTTTTTTCCTTTCGCTGGAGTCGGGTTTTTCTGGACTGGTATTCATTCTTTTTTGTGATGGTGAATCCGGTCTCCCTCTCAGGTCGCTGTGACTTCTTGGTCGGTTTAGAGAAGCTACTGGGTTCGACGATTTTAACAGAGTCACATTCTTGTTGGCAATAGCCTTCTTCCGAGAAGTTTGCTGTGACCTTGGGGCAAATAAGTATGCCATTGGACCTCCGTCTTCAATTTCTCTGGCTTCGAAAACATTATCTGTGTTAGGCTGGAAAGGCGGCGTACATAAGAACGTCCTATCCTCTCCCCATTGTGTTGGAGGCACGTTTTGGGCAAGCTGAATTTCTGGTTCTTGCGAGTCCAAAGTGATTCCTTGGCTGTTATCTTGTGACCAACTTCCATGGGTTATACTGGTCGTGTATGCCAATGAGATGATTCAATCGTACTTCGACAAAACATGATTGACAGCATTCGTATATGTAGGCTGGAATCTCAAATATTAAACAATAACCTTAATTGGCAGTTTAAAAATGTTTTACTAATTGGGCTACTGATGGTTTTTTTGTTGGGAATAACGGTTTTCTAAATTTCAACAGGCCGTTTTATGCCCTTAATAATTGGCCATATCGTCAGTCTCGTGACAAATATGATGCTGATCCGAAATAAGCAATAGTGCTCTGGTGGTATTTTTCTTCAACAGTTTATAGTAAATGCGATGCCAAAGATAACGTACTAACTGCGTCCTTTGCAACTTCATTAAGTTGCAGATGAGATAAGCTCAATTTTGGGACTATACGCTGATGTAAAGGGCAGTTGGTAACGCTAGCTCTAAAATAGTTTGGAAGGGATTACACTCACTGAGCGACTCATATTTTTGACTGTTTTTGATTTTTCAGCCCTCTCAGTCACGTAAAAGAAATTTGTATATACAACAGAATATGGCAGAACATTCGTTGAAAATGACTGCAAATATTTTATTATTTCCTCAGTGTTTTGTCTTGAACGGAAATACAAGCGACATTGAATGAGTTTCTGAAAATGAACTCAGGCATGTCGATATCGAATGACCTTTCGAAATTTTAAAAACAGTCACCTCAAACCCGATGCCACCAGTAGCTTAATTAGTAGCACATTTTTAAGCCACTCATTATGGTTATTGATTACCAATTGAGATTCCAGCCTACATTTACGAATGCCGTCAATCATGTTTTGTCGACGTACGATTGAATCATCTCATTGGCATACTCGACCAGTATAACACATGGAGGTTGGTCGCAAAATAGTAGAGTTCTTTTTGACGATCTAGTCGTGATTGTAGCGCCGTTAGGTTAGAGGCTGAGTGGTATAGCGTTGAAGGTAAGTAACTTGATGGAGATCGGATAGTGGGTCGAGGGTGGATAATTTGAGGCGGATAGTGCAGTGGATAGAGGAAAGAAACGTTGAAGGAGCTATGGCAATGAGTCGAGGATAAAGAGGTTGAAGGGGATGGGAATAGAACAGTGGATCGAGGATAGGACGGTTGAGGAAGATAGGGCGTTGGGTCGAGGATAGGAAGGTTGAGGGAGGTGGAGCAGTTGGGCGAGGGAGACAGGGCAGAGGATCGAGAATAGGAAAGGGCAGTGGGTGGCGGATTTGTGTGACTGTTTAACTTCACTGGCTCTGACGTCTAAACCAGAGGTCGGCAAACTTTTGTCGTTTGCGGGCCAAAGTTACTCCGTTAAAGAAAGAACACTTAAAACCGTCCTCGACCAACTTGCCCTACCTCCATCTACTTACTTACCTATCTATACTCGACCTACTGCCCGACCTCCTTCAACTTTCCTATCCTCAACCGACTGCCCTAGCTCCCTCAAACATCCTATCCTCGGCCCACTACGCCACCTACCTATCCTCGACCCACTGCTCTATCTCCACAACATTCACAACCTTGAACTACCGCTTCATCTCCCTCAACCTCTCTCTTTTCGACCTACTGTCCTATCTCCCTCAACCTACCTATCCTTGGACCCACTGCCTTATCTGCCACAACTTACCTATCTTTGACCTACGGTGGCATACTATTCGATACCTGACCTAACGGCGCTTTATTCACGACTTGATCGCCACACTGAACTATACTATCTTGCGACCAACTTCCATGGGTTATACTGTCCGTGTATGCCAATGAGATGATTCAATCGTACGTCGACAAAACATGATTGACAGCATTCGTATATGTAGGCTGGAATCTCAAATATTAAACAATAACCTTAATTGGCAGTTGAAAAATGTTTTACTAATTAGGCTACTGATGGTTTTTTGTTGGGAATAACAGATTTCTAAATTTTAATAGGACGTTTTATGCCCTTAATAATTGGCCATGTCGTCAGTCTCGTGACAAATATGATGCTGATCCGAAATAAGCAATAGTGTTCTGGTCCGTATAAGTATTTTTCTTCAACATTTTATAGTAAAAGCGATGCCAAAGATTACGTAATAACTGCGTCCTTTTCAACTTCATTATTAAGTTGCAAATAAGATAAGCTCAATTTTGAGACTATGCGCTGAATTAAAGGGAAGTTGGCAACGCTAGCTACGACAAAACATTTCATGGCTCTAAAATAGTTTGGAAGGGATTACACTCACTGAGCGACTTATATTTTTGACTGTTTTTGACTTTTCAGTCTCCTCAGTAACGAACAAGAAATTTGTATACACAACAGAATATGGCAGAACATTCGTTGAAAATGAGTACGCGTGCAAATATTTAATTATTTCCTCATCTTTTTGCCTTGAACGGAAATAAAAGCGACATTGAATGAGTTTCGGAAAACGAACTCAGGTATGTCGATATCGAATGGCATTTCAAAATTAAAACAATCACCTCAAACCCGACGCCATCAGTAGCTTATGTAGTAGCACATTTTTAAGCCACTCATTATGGTTATTGATTACCAATTGAGATTCCAGCCTACATTTACGAATGCCGTCAATCATGTTTTGTCGACGTACGATTGAATCATCTCATTGGCATACTCGACCAGTATGACACATGGAAGTTGGTTGCAAGATGGTGGAGTTCTTTTTGACGATCTAGTCGTGATTGCAGCACCGTTAGGTTATGGCCGAGTGGTATAGCGTCGTAGATCGAAGGTAAGTAACTTGATGGAGATCGGAAACTGGGTCGAGGGTGGGACATTTAAGGCAGATAGTGCAGTGGATAGATTAAAGAAAAGTTGAGGGAGATATGGCAATGAGTGGAGGATAAAGAGGTTGAAGGGGATAGGAAGTTTGGGCGAAATAGGACAGTGGATCGAGGATAGGACGGTTGAGGGAGATAGGGCGGTGGGTCGAGGATAGGAAGGTTGAAGGATAAAGGGCAACTTCACTGGCTCTGATGAAGTCTAAACCCGAGGTCGGCAAACTTTTGTCGTTTGCGTTCCAAAAGTACTCCGTTAAACACTTAAAACTGTCCTCGACCCACTGCCCTATCTCCATGACACACTGCCCGACCTCCCTCAATTTTCCTATCCTCGACCCTCTGCTCTTTCTCCCCAACTTTCACATTCTCGAACCACCGCTTTATCTCCCTCAACCTCTCTCTTTTCGACTTACTGTCCTATCTCCCTCAACCTAGCTATCCTCAGACCCACTCCCCTATCTGCCACAACTTACTTATCTTTGACCTACGGTGCTATACTATTCGGTACCTGACCTAACGGCGCTTTAATCACGACCCGATCGCCACACTGAACTTTACTATCTTGTGACCAACTTCCATGGGTTATACTGGTCGTGTATGCCAATGAGATGATTCAATCGTACTTCGACAAAACATGATTGACAGCATTCGTATATGTAGGCTGGAATCTCAAATAATAAACAATAACCTTAATTGGCAGTTTAAAAATGTTTTACTAATTGGGCTACTGATGGTTTTTTTGTTGAGAATAACAGTTTTCTAAATTTTAGCAGCCCGTTTTATGCCCTCAATAATTGGCATGTCTTGAGTCTTGTGACAGATATGATGCTGATCCGAAATAAGCAATAGTGCTCTGGTCGGTATAAAGTATTTTTTTTCAACATTTTATAGTAAAAGCGATGCCAAAGATAACGTACTAACTGCGTCCTTTGCAACTTCATTAAGTTGCAGATAAGATAAGCTCAATTTTGGGACTATACGCTGAATTAAAGGGCAGTTGGTAACGCTAGCTACGACAAAACATTTCATGGCTCTAAAATAGTTTGGAAGGGATTACACTCACTGAGCGACTTATATTTTTGACTGTTTTTGACTTTTCAGCCTTCTCAGTCACGTAAAAGAAATTTGTATGTACAACAGAATATGGCAGAACATTCGTTGAAAATGACTAAGCGTGCAAATATTTTATTATTTCATCATCGTTTTGTCTTGAACGGAAATACAAGCGACATTGAATGAGTTTCTGAAAATGAACTCAGGCATGTCGATATCGAATGACCTTTCGAAATTTTAAAAACGGTCACCTCAAACCCGAGGCCACCAGTAGCTTAATTAGTAGCACATTTTTAAGCCACTCATTATGGTTATTGATTACCAATTGAGATTCCAGCCTACATTTACGAATGCCGTTAATCTTGTTTTGTCGACGTACGATTGAATCATCTCATTGGCATACTCGACCAGTATAACACATGGAGGTTGGTCGCAAGATAGTAGAGTTCATTTTGACGATCTAGTCGTGATTGTAGCGCCGTTAGGTTAGAGGCTGAGTGGTATAGCGGTGAAGGTAAGTAACTTGATGGAGATCGGATAGTGGGTCGAGGGTGGATAATTTGAGGCGGATAGTGCAGTGGATAGAGGAAAGAAAAGTTGAGGGAGATATGGCAATGAATCGAGGATAAAGAGGTTGAAGGGGATAGGAAGTTTGGGCGAAATAGGACAGTGGATCGAGGATAGGACGGTTGAGGGAGATAGGGCGGTGGGTCGAGGATAGGAAGGTTGAGGCATTGAATGACATTGACATTGAATGAGTTTCTGAAAATGAACTCAGGCATGTCGATATCGAATGACCTTTCGAAAATTCAAAAACGGTCACCTCAAACCCGAGGCCACTAGTAGCTTAATTAGTAGCACATTTTTAAGCCACTCATTATGGTTATTGATTACCAATTGAGATTCCAGCCTACATTTACGAATGCCGTTAATCTTGTTTTGTCGACGTACGATTGAATCATCTCATTGGCATACTCGACCAGTATAACACATGGAGGTTGGTCGCAAGATAGTAGAGTTCGTTTTGACGATCTAGTCGTGATTGTAGCGCCGTTAGGTTAGGGTCTGAGTGGTGTAGCGTCGTAGGTCGACAATAAGTAACTTGATGGAGATCAGAAAGTGGGTCGAGGGTAGGAAATTTGAGGCAGATAGTGCAGTGTATAGAGGAAAGAAAAGTTGAGGGAAATATGGCAATGATTCGAGGAAAGAGGTTGAAGGGGATAGCAAGTTTGGGGGAAATAGGACAGTGGATCGAGGATAGGACGGTTGAAGGAGATAGGGCGGGAGGTTGAGGGAGAAAGGGCAGCACCTCACTGGCTCTGAAGTCTACCCACGAGGTCGGCAAACTTTTGTCGTTTGCGTGCCAAAAGTACTCCGTTAAACACTTAAAACTGTCCTCGACCCACTGCCCTATCTCCATGACACACTGCCCGACCTCCCTCAACTTTCCTATCCTCGACCCTCTGCTCTTTCTCCCCAACTTTCACATTCTCGAACCACCGCTTTATCTCCCTCAACCTCTCTCCTTTCTGTCCTATCTCCCTCAACCTAGCTATCCTCAGACCCACTCCCCTATCTGCCACAACTTACTTTGACCTACGGTGCTATACTATTCGGTACCTGACCTAACGGCGCTTTATTCACGACCCGATCGCCACACTGAACTTTACTATCTTGTGACCAACTTCCATGGGTTATACTTTTCGTGTATGCCCATGAGATGATTCAATCGTACTTCGACAAAACATGATTGACAGCATTCGTATATGTAGGCTGGAATCTCAAATATTAATAAACAATAACCTTAATTGGCAGTTTAAAAATGTTTCACTAATTGGGCTACTGATGGTTTTTTTGTTGGGAATAACGGTTTTCTAAATTTAACAGGCCGTTTTATGCCCTTAATAATTGGCCATGTCGTCAGTCTCGTGACAAATATGATGCTGATCCGAAATAAGCAATAGTGCTCTGGTAGTATTTTTCTTCAACATTTTATAGTAAAAGCGATGCCAAAGATAACGTACTAAATACGCGGCGCTTTATTCACGACCCGATCGCGACACTGAATTTACCATCTTGTGACCAACTTCCATGGGTTATACTGGTCGTGTATGCCAATGAGATGATTCAATAGTGCTCTGGTAGTATTTTTCTTCATCATTTTATAGTAAATGCGATTCCAAAGATAACGTACTAACTGCGTCCTTTGCAACTTCATTAAGTTGCAGATAAGATAAGCTCAATTTTGGGACTATACGCTGAATTAAAGGGCAGTTGGTAACGCTAGCTACGACAAAACATTTCATGGCTCTAAAATAGTTTGGAAGGGATTACACTCACTGAGCGACTCATATTTTTGACTGTTTTTGATTTTTCAGCCTTCTCAGTCACGTAAAAGAAATTTGTATGTACAACAGAATATGGCAGAACATTCGTTGAAAATGACTAAGCGTGCAAATATTTCATTATTTCCTCAGTGTTTTGTCTTGAACGGAAATACAAGCGACATTGAATGAGTTTCTGAAAATGAACTCAGGCATGTCGATATCGAATGACCTTTCGAAATTTTAAAAACAGTCACCTCAAACCCGATGCCACCAGTAGCTTAATTAGTAGCACATTTTTGAGCCACTCATTATGGTTATTGATTACCAATTGAGATTCCAGCCTACATTTACGAATGCCGTCAATCATGTTTTGTCGACGTACGATTGAATCATCTCATTGGCATACTCGACCAGTATAACACATGGAGGTTGGTCGCAAAATAGTAGAGTTCTTTTTGACGATCTAGTCGTGATTGTAGCGCCGTTAGGTTAGAGGCTGAGTGGTTTAGCGTCGAAGGTAAGTAACTTGATGGAGATCGGATAGTGGGTCGAGGGTGGATAATTTGAGGCGGATAGTGCAGTGGATAGAGGAAAGAAAAGTTGAGGGAGATATGGCAATGAATCGAGGATAAAGGGGATAGGAAGTTTGGGCGAAATAGGACAGTGGATCGAGGATAGGACGGTTGAGGGAGATAGGGCGGTGGGTCGAGGATAGGAAGGTTGAGGGAGAAAGGGCAGTAACTTCACTGGCTCTGAAGTCTAAACCCGAGGTCGGCAAACTTTTGTCGTTTGCGTGCCAAAAGTACTCCGTTAAACACTTAAAACTGTCCTCGACCCACTGCCCTATCTCCATGACACACTGCCCGACCTTCCTCAACTTTCCTAGACCCTCTGCTCTTTCTCCCCAACTTTCACATTCTCGAACCACCGCTTTATCTCCCTCAACCTCTCTCTTTTCGACCTACTGTCCTATCTCCCTCAACCTAGCTATCCTCAGACCCACTCCCCTATCTGCCACAACTTACTTTGATCTACGGTGCTATACTATTCGGTACCTGACCTAACGGCGCTTTATTCACGACCCGATCCCCACACTGAACTTTACTATCTTGTGACCAACTTCCATGGGTTATACTGGTCGTGTATGCCAATGAGATGATTCAATCGTACTTCGACAAAACATGATTGACAGCGTTCGTATATGTAGACTGGAATCTCAAATATTAATAAACAATAACCTTAATTGGCAGTTTAAAAATGTTTCACTAATTGGGCTACTGATGGTTTTTTTGTTGGGAATAACGGTTTTCTAAATTTAACAGGCCGTTTTATGCCCTTAATAATTGGCCATGTCGTCAGTCTCGTGACAAATATGATGCTGATCCGAAATAAGCAATAGTGCTCTGGTAGTTTTTTTCTTCAACATTTTCTAGTAAATGCGATGAGAAAGATAACGTACTAACTTCGTCCTTTGCAACTTCATTAAGTTGCAGATAAGATAAGCTCAATTTTGGGACTATACGCTGAATTAAACGGCAGTTGGTAACGCTAGCTACGACAAAACATTTCATGACTCTAAAATAGTTTGGAAGGGATTACACTCACTGAGCGACTCCTATTTTTGACTGTTTTCGATTTTCAGCCTTCTCAGTCTCGTAAAAGAAATTTGTATGAACAACAGAATATGGCAGAACATTCGTTGAAAATGACTAAGCGTGCAAATATTTTATTATTTCCTCAGTGTTTTGTCTTGAACGGAAATACATGCGACATTGAATGAGTTTCTGAAAATGAACTCAGGCATGTCGATATCGAATGACCTTTCGAAATTTTAAAAACAGTCACCTCAAACCCGATGCCACCAGTAGCTTAATTAGTAGCACATTTTTAAGCCACTCAATATGGTTATTGATTACCAATTGAGATTCCAGCCTACATTTACGAATGCCGTCAATCATGTTTTGTCGACGTACGATTGAATCATCTCATTTGCATACTCGACCAGTATAACACATGGAGGTTGGTCGCAAGATAGTAGAGTTCTTTTTGACGATCTAGTCGTGATTGTGGCGCCGTTAGGTTAGGGCCTGAGTGGTGTAGCGTCGCGGGTCGAAGGTAAGTAAGTTGATGGAGGTCCGACAGTGGGTCGAGGGTGAGAAGTTTGAGGCAGATTGTGCAATGAATGAAGGAAAGAAAAGTTGAAGGGGATATGGCAATGAGTCGAGGATAAAGAGGTTGAAGGGGATGGGAAATAGGACAGTGGATCGAGGATAGGACGGTTGAGGGAGATAGGGCGGTGGGTCGAGGATAGGAAGATTGAGGGAGGTGGAGCAGTTGGGCGAGGGAGACAGGGCAGAGGATCGAGAATAGGAAAGGGCAGTGGGTGGCGGATTTGTGATGGGATGACTGTTTAACTTCACTGGCTCTGACGTCTAAACCAGAGATCGGCAAACTTTTGTCGTTTGCGGGCCAAAATTACTCCGATAAAGTAGTAGTCTATTCGGCTATTTGTATTTCGCAGTTGTTGGAAAACAGAGCAAAATCGAATGAAACGGCGACGAAAAGCCTACGACACTCGGTATTCACAGCCGGTCACCCATGCAAGTACTAACCGAGCCCGACATTGCTTAACTTCCGAGATCGAACGAGATCGGGTGCATTCAACGTGGTATGGTTGTAGGCGATAAAGTAGTAGTCTATTCGGCTATTTGTTTTTCGCAGTTGTTGGAAAACAGAGCGAAATCGAATGAAACGGCGACGAAAAGCCTACGACACTCGATATTCCCAGCCGGTCACCCATGCAAGTACTAACCGAGCCCGACATTGCTTAACTTCCGAGATCGGGTGCATTCAACATGGTATGGTTGTAGGCGATAAAGTAGTAGTCTATTCGGCTATTTGTATTTTGCAGTTGTTAGAAAACAGAGCAAAATCGAATGAAACGACACTCGGCGACGAAAAAAAATTCTACGACACTCGGTATTCCCAGCCGGTCACCCATGCAAGTACTAACCGAGCCCGACATTGCTTAACTTCCGAGATCGGGTGCATTCAACGTGGTATGGTTGTAGGCGATAAAGTAGTAGTCTATTCGGCTATTTGTATTTCGCAGTTGTTAAAAAACAGAGCAAAATCGAATGAAACGGCGACGAAAAGCCTACGACACTCGGTATTCCCAGCCGGTCACCCATGCAAGTACTAACCAAGCCCGACATTGCTTAACTTCCGAGATCGAACAAGATCGGGTGCATTCAACGTGGTATGGTTGTAGGCAACAAAGTAGTAGTCTATTCGTCTATTTGTATTTCGTAGTTGTTGGAAAACAGAACAAAATCGAATGAAACGGCGACGTAAAGCCTACGACACTTGGTATTCCCAGCCGGTCACCCATGCAAGTACTAACCGAGCCCGACATTGCTTAATTTCCGAGATCGAACGAGATCGGGTGCATTCAACGTGGTATGGTTGTAGGCGATAAAGTAGTAGTCTATTCGGCTATTTGTATTTCGCAGTTGTTGAAAAACAGAGCAAAATCGAATGAAACGGCGACGAAAAGCCTACGACACTCGGTATTCCCAGTCGGTCACCCATGCAAGTACTAACCGAGCCCGACATTGCTTAACTTCCGAGATCGAACGAGATCGGGTGCATTCAACGTGGTATGGTTGTAGGCGATAAAGTAGTAGTCTATTCGGCTATTTGTATTTCGCAGTTGTTGGAAAACAGAGCAAAAACGAATGGAACGGCGACGAAAAAGAAGCCTACCACACTCGGTATTCCCAGCCGGTCACCCATGCAAGTACTAACCGAGCACGACATTGCTTAACTTCCGAGATCGAACGAGATCGGGTGCATTCACCGTGGTATGGTTGTAGGCGATAAAGTAGTAGTCTATTCGGCTATTTGTATTTCCCAGTTGTTAGAAAACAGAGCAAAATCGAATGAAACGGCGACGAAAAGCCTACGACACTCGGTATTCCCAGCCGGTCACCCATGCAAGTACTAACCAAGCCCGACATTGCTTAACTTCCGAGATCAAACAAGATCGGGTGCATTCAACGTGGTATGGTTGTAGGCGATAAAGTAGTAGTCTATTCGGCTATTTGTATTTCGCAGTTGTTGGAAAACAGAGCAAAATCGAATGAAACGGCGACGAAAAGCCTACGACACTTGGTATTTCCAGCCGGTCACCCATGCAAGTACTAACCGAGCCCGACATTGCTTAACTTCCGAGATCAAACGAGATCGGGTGCATTCAACGTGGTATGGTCGTAGGCGATTAAGCAGTAGTCTATTCTGCTATTTGTATTTCGCAGTTGTTGGAAAACAGAGCAAAATCGAACGAAACGGCGACGAAAATCCTACGACACTCGGTATTCCCAGCCGGTCAACCATGCAAGTACTAACCGAGCCCGACATTGCTTAACTTCCGAGATCGAACGAGATCGGGTGCATTCAACGTGGTATGGTTGTAGGCGATAAAGTTGTAGTCTATTCGGCTATTTGTATTTCGCAGTTGTTGGAAAACAGAGCAAAATCGAATGAAACGGCGACGAAAAGCCTACGACACTCGGTATTCCCAGCCGGTCACCCATGCAAGTACTAACCGAGCCCGACATTGCTTAACTTCCGAGATCGAACGAGATCGGGTGCATTCAACGTGGTATGGTTGTAGGCGATAAAGTAGTAGTCTATTCGGCTATTTGTATTTCGCAGTTGTTGGAAAACAGAGCAAAAACGAATGGAACGGCGACGAAAAAAAGCCTACCACACTCGGTATTCCCAGCCGGTCACCCATGCAAGTACTAACCGAGCACGACATTGCTTAACTTCCGAGATCGAACGAGATCGGGTGCATTCACCGTGGTATGGTTGTAGGCGATAAAGTAGTAGTCTATTCGGCTATTTGTATTTCCCAGTTGTTAGAAAACAGAGCAAAATCGAATGAAACGGCGACGAAAAGCCTACGACACTCGGTATTCCCAGCCGGTCACCCATGCAAGTACTAACCAAGCCCGACATTGCTTAACTTCCGAGATCAAACAAGATCGGGTGCATTCAACGTGGTATGGTTGTAGGCGATAAAGTAGTAGTCTATTCGGCTATTTGTATTTCGCAGTTGTTGGAAAACAGAGCAAAATCGAATGAAACGGCGACGAAAAGCCTACGACACTTGGTATTCCCAGCCGGTCACCCATGCAAGTACTAACCGAGCCCGACATTGCTTAACTTCCGAGATCAAACGAGATCGGGTGCATTCAACGTGGTATGGTCGTAGGCGATTAAGCAGTAGTCTATTCTGCTATTTGTATTTCGCAGTTGTTGGAAAACAGAGCAAAATCGAACGAAACGGCGACGAAAATCCTACGACACTCGGTATTCCCAGCCGGTCAACCATGCAAGTACTAACCGAGCCCGACATTGCTTAACTTCCGAGATCGAACGAGATCGGGTGCATTCAACGTGGTATGGTTGTAGGCGATAAAGCTGTAGTCTATTCGGCTATTTGTATTTCGCAGTTGTTGGAAAACAGAGCAAAATCGAATGAAACGGCGACGAAAAGCCTACGACACTCGGTATTCCCAGCCGGTCACCCATGCAAGTACTAACCGAGCCCGACATTGCTTAACTTCCGAGATCGAACGAGATCGGGTGCATTCAACGTGGTATGGTTGTAGGCGATAAAGTAGTAGTCTATTCGGCTATTTGTATTTCGCAGTTGTTGGAAAACAGAGCAAAAACGAATGGAACGGCGACGAAAAAAAGCCTACCACACTCGGTATTCCCAGCCGGTCACCCATGCAAGTACTAACCGAGCACGACATTGCTTAACTTCCGAGATCGAACGAGATCGGGTGCATTCACCGTGGTATGGTTGTAGGCGATAAAGTAGTAGTCTATTCGGCTATTTGTATTTCCCAGTTGTTAGAAAACAGAGCAAAATCGAATGAAACGGCGACGAAAAGCCTACGACACTCGGTATTCCCAGCCGGTCACCCATGCAAGTACTAACCAAGCCCGACATTGCTTAACTTCCGAGATCGAACAAGATCGGGTGCATTCAACGTGGTATGGTTGTAGGCGATAAAGTAGTAGTCTATTCGGCTATTTGTATTTCGCAGTTGTTGGAAAACAGAGCAAAATCGAATGTATTCCCAGCCGGTCACCCATGCAAGTACTAACCGAGCCCGACATTGCTTAACTTCCGAGATCAAACGAGATCGGGTGCATTCAACGTGGTATGGTCGTAGGCGATTAAGCAGTAGTCTATTCTGCTATTTGTATTTCGCAGTTGTTGGAAAACAGAGCAAAATCGAACGAAACGGCGACGAAAATCCTACGACACTCGGTATTCCCAGCCGGTCAACCATGCAAGTACTAACCGAGCCCGACATTGCTTAACTTCCGAGATCGAACGAGATCGGGTGCATTCAACGTGGTATGGTTGTAGGCGATAAAGTAGTAGTCTATTCGGCTATTTGTATTTCGCAGTTGTTGGAAAACAGAGCAAAATCGAATGTATTCCCAGCCGGTCACCCATGCAAGTACTAACCGAGCCCGACATTGCTTAACTTCCGAGATCAAACGAGATCGGGTGCATTCAACGTGGTATGGTCGTAGGCGATTAAGCAGTAGTCTATTCTGCTATTTGTATTTCGCAGTTGTTGGAAAACAGAGCAAAATCGAACGAAACGGCGACGAAAATCCTACGACACTCGGTATTCCCAGCCGGTCACCCATGCAAGTACATACATGCAACTGACATTGCTTAACTTCCGAGATCGATCGATAACGGGTGCATTCAACGTGGTATGGTTGTAGGCGATAAAGTAGTAGTCTATTCGGCTATTTGTATTTTGCAGTTGTTGGAAAACAAAGCAAAATCGAATGAAACGGCGACAAAAAGCCTACGACACTCGGTATTCCCAGCCGGTCACCCATGCAGGTACTAACCGAGCCCGACATTGCTTAACTTCCGAGATCGGGTGCATTCAACGTGGTATGGTTGTAGGCGATAAAGTAGTAGTCTATTCGGCTATTTGTATTTCGCAGTTGTTGGAAAACAGAGCAAAATCGAACGAAACGGCGACGAAAATCCTACGACACTCGGTATTCCCAGCCGGTCAACCATGCAAGTACTAACCGAGCCCGACATTGCTTAACTTCCGAGATCGAACGAGATCGGGTGCATTCAACGTGGTATGGTTGTAGGCGATAAAGTAGTAGTCTATTCGGCTATTTGTATTTCGCAGTTGTTGGAAAACAGAGCAAAATCGAATGAAACGGCGACGAAAAGCCTACGACACTCGGTATTCCCAGCCGGTCACCCATGCAAGTACTAACCGAGCCCGACATTGCTTAACTTCCGAGATCGAACGAGATCGGGTGCATTCAACGTGGTATGGTTGTAGGCGATAAAATAGTAGTCTATTCGGCTATTTGTATTTCGCAGTTGTTGGAAAACAGAGCAAAATCGAATGAAACGGCGACGAAAAGCCTACGACACTCGGTATTCCCAGCCGGTCACCCATGCAAGTACATACATGCAACTGACATTGCTTAACTTCCGAGATCGATCGATATCGGGTGCATTCAACGTGGTATGGTTGTAGGCGATAAAGTAGTAGTCTATTCGGCTATTTGTATTTTGCAGTTGTTGGAAAACAGAGCAAAATCGAATGAAACGGCGACAAAAAGCCTACGACACTCGGTATTCCCAGCCGGTCACCCATGCAGGTACTAACCGAGCCCGACATTGCTTAACTTCCGAGATCGAGTGCATTCAACGTGGTATGGTTGTAGGCGATAAAGTAGTAGTCTATTCGGCTATTTGTATTTCGCAGTTGTTGGAAAACAGAGCAAAATCGAATGAAACGGCGACGAAAAGCCTACGACACTCGGTATTCCCAGCCGGTCAACCATGCAAGTACTAACCGAGCCCGACATTGCTTAACTTCCGAGATCGAACGAGATCGGGTCACTCGGTATTCCCAGCCGGTCACCCATGCAAGTACTAACCGAGCCAGACATTGCTTAACTTCCGAGATCGAACGAGATCGGGTGCATTCAACGTGGTATGGTTGTAGGCGATAAAGAAGTAGTCTATTCGGCTATTTGTATTTCGCAGTTGTTGGAAAACAGAGCAAAATCGAATGAAACGGCGACGAAAAGCCTACGACACTCAGTATTACCAGCCGGTCACCCATGCAAATACTAACCGAGACCGACATTGCTTAACTTCCGAGATCGAACGAGATCGGGTGCATTCAACGTGGTATGGTTGTAGGCGATAAAATAGTAGTCTATTCGGCTATTTGTATTTCGCAGTTGTTGGAAAACAGAGCAAAATCGAATGAAACGGCGACGAAAAGCCTACGACACTCGGTATTCCCAGCCGGTCACCCATGCAAGTACTAACCGAGCCCGACATTGCTTAACGGCAATAAAGTAGTAGTCTATTCGGCTATTTGTATTTCGCAGTTGTTGGAAAACAGAGCAAAATCGAATGAAACGGCGACGAAAAGCCTACGACACTCGGTATTCCCAGCCGGTCACCCATGCAAGTACTAACCGAGCCCGACATTGCTTAACTTCCGAGATCGAACGAGATCGGGTGCATTCAACGTGGTATGGTTGTAGGCGATAAAGTAGTAGTCTATTCGGCTATTTGTATTTTGCAGTTGTTGGAAAACAGAGCAAAATCGAATGAAACGGCGACAAAAAGCCTACGACACTCGGTATTCCCAGCCGGTCACCCATGCAGGTACTAACCGAGCCCGACATTGCTTAACTTCCGAGATCGAGTGCATTCAACGTGGTATGGTTGTAGGCGATAAAGTAGTAGTCTATTCGGCTATTTGTATTTCGCAGTTGTTGGAAAACAGAGCAAAATCGAATGAAACGGCGACGAAAAGCCTACGACACTCGGTATTCCCAGCCGGTCAACCATGCAAGTACTAACCGAGCCCGACATTGCTTAACTTCCGAGATCGAACGAGATCGGGTCACTCGGTATTCCCAGCCGGTCACCCATGCAAGTACTAACCGAGCCAGACATTGCTTAACTTCCGAGATCGAACGAGATCGGGTGCATTCAACGTGGTATGGTTGTAGGCGATAAAGAAGTAGTCTATTCGGCTATTTGTATTTCGCAGTTGTTGGAAAACAGAGCAAAATCGAATGAAACGGCGACGAAAAGCCTACGACACTCAGTATTCCCAGCCGGTCACCCATGCAAGTACTAACCGAGACCGACATTGCTTAACTTCCGAGATCGAACGAGATCGGGTGCATTCAACGTGGTATGGTTGTAGGCGATAAAGTAGTAGTCTATTCGGCTATTTGTATTTCGCAGTTGTTGGAAAACAGAGCAAAATCGAATGAAACGGCGACGAAAAGCCTACGACACTCGGTATTCCCAGCCGGTCACCCATGCAAGTACTAACCGAGCCCGACATTGCTTAACTTCCGAGATCGAACGAGATCGAGTGCATTCAACGTGGTATGGTTGTAGGCGATAAAGTAGTAGTCTATTCGGCTATTTGTATTTTGCAGTTGTTGGAAAACAGAGCAAAATCGAATGAAGCGGCGACGAAAAGCCTACGACACTCGGTATTCCCAGCCGGTCACCCATGCAAGTACTAACCGAGCCCGACATTGCTTAACTTCCGAGATCGAACGAGATCGGGTGCATTCAACGTGGTATGGTTGTAGTCGATAAAGTAGTAGTCTGTTCTGCTATTTGTATTTTGCAGTTGTTAGAAAACAGAGAAAAAACGAATGGAACGGCGACGAAAAGCCTACGACACTCGGTATTCCAAGCCGGTCACCCATGCAAGTACTAACCGAGCCCGACATTGCTTAACTTCCGAGATCGAACGATAACGGGTGCATTCAACGTGGTATGGTTGTAGGCGATAAAGTAGTAGTCTATTCGGCTATTTGTATTTCGCAGTTGTTGGAAAACAGAGCAAAATCGAATGAAACGGCGACAAAAAGCCTACGACACTCGGTATTCCCAGCCGGTCACCCATGCAAGTACTAACCGAGCCCGACATTGCTTAACTTCCGAGATCAAACGAGATCGGGTGCATTCAACGTGGTATGGTTGTAGGCGATAAAGTAGTAGTCTATTCGGCTATTTGTATTTTGCAGTTGTTGGAAAGCAGAGCAAAATCGAATGAAACGGCGACGGAAAGCCTACGACACTCGGTATTCCCAGCCGGTCACCCATGCAAGTACTAACCGAGCCCGACATTGCTTAACTTCCGAGATCGAACGAGATCGGGTGCATTCAACGTGGTATGGTTGTAGGCGATAAAGTAGTAGTCTATTCGGCTATTTGTATTTCGCAGTTGTTGGAAAACAGAGCAAAATCGAATGAAACGGCGACGAAAAGCCTACGACACTCGGTATTCCCAGCCGGTCACCCATGCAAGTACTAACCGAGCCCGACATTGCTTAACTTCCGAGATCGAACGAGATCGAGTGCATTCAACGTGGTATGGTTGTAGGCGATAAAGTAGTAGTCTATTCGGCTATTTGTATTTTGCAGTTGTTGGAAAACAGAGCAAAATCGAATGAAGCGGCGACGAAAAGCCTACGACACTCGGTATTCCCAGCCGGTCACCCATGCAAGTACTAACCGAGCCCGACATTGCTTAACTTCCGAGATCGAACGAGATCGGGTGCATTCAACGTGGTATGGTTGTAGGCAATAAAGTAGTAGTCTATTCGGCTATTTGTATTTCGCAGTTGTTGGAAAACAGAGCAAAATCGAATGAAACGGCGAGGAAAAGCCTACGACACTCGGTATTCCCAGCCGTTCACCCATGCAAGTACTAACCGAGCCCGACATTGCTTAACTTCCGAGATCGAACGAGATCGGGTGCATTCACCGTGGTATGGTTGTAGGCGATAAAGTAGTAGTCTATCCGGCTATTTGTATTTCGCAGTTGTTAGAAAACAGAGCAAAATCGAATGAAACGGCGACGAAAAGCCTACGACACTCGGTATTCCCAGCCGGTCACCCATGCAAGTACTAACCGAGCCCGACATTGCTTAACTTTCGAGATCGAACGAGATCGGGTGCATTCAACGTGGTATGGTTGTAGTCGATAAAGTAGTAGTCTGTTCTGCTATTTGTATTTTGCAGTTTTAGAAAACAGAGAAAAAACGAATGGAACGGCGACGAAAAAAAAGCCTACGACACTCGGTATTCCCAGCCGGTCACCCATGCAAGTACTAACCGAGCCCGACATTGCTTAACTTCCGAGATCGAACGAGATCGGGTGCATTCAACGTGGTATGGTTGTAGGCAATAAAGTAGTAGTCTATTCGGCTATTTGTATTTCGCAGTTGTTAGAAAACAGAGCAAAATCGAATGAAACGGCGACGAAAAGCCTACGACACTCGGTATTCCCAGCCGGTCACTCATGCAAGTACTAACCTAGCCCGACATTGCTTAACTTCCGAGATCGAACGAGATCGGGTGCATTCACCGTGATATGGTTGTAGGCGATAAAGTAGTAGTCTATTCGGCTATTTGTATTTCGCAGTTGTTAGAAAACACAGCAAAATCGAATGAAACGACGACGAAAAGCTTACGACACTCGGTATTCCCAGCCTGTCACCCATGCAAGTACTAACCGAACCCGACATTGCTTACCTTCCGAGATCGACGAGATCGAGTGCATTCAACGTGGTATGGTTGTAGGCGATAAAGTAGTAGTCTATTCGGCTATTTGTATTTCGCAGTCGTTGGAAAACAGAGCCAAATCGAATGAAACGGCGACGAAAAGCCTACGACACTCGGTATTCCCAGCCGGTCACCCATGCAAGTACTAACCGAGCTCGACATTGCTTAACTTCCGAGATCGAACGAGATCGGGTGTATTCAACGTGGTATGGTTGTAGGCGATAAAGTAGTAGTCTATTCGGCTATTTGTATTTCGCAGTTGTTGGAAAACAGAGCAAAATCGAATGAAACGGCGACGAAAAGCCTACGACACTCGGTATTCCCAGCCGGTCACCCAAGCAAGTACTAACCGAGCCCGACATTGCTTAACTTCCGAGATCGAACGAGATCGGGTGCATTCAACGTGGTATGGATGTAGGCGATAAAGTAGTAGTCTATTCGGCTATTTGTATTTTGCAGTTGTTGGAAAACAGAGCAAAATCAAATGAAACGGCGACGAAAAGCCTACGACACTCGGTATTCCCAGCCAGTCAACCATGCAAGTACTAACCGAGCCCGACATTGCTTAACTTCCGAGATCGAACGAGATCGGGTGCATTCAACGTGGTATGGTTGTAGGCGATAAAGTAGTAGTCTATTCGGCTATTTGTATTTCGCAGTTGTTGGAAAACAGAGCAAAATCGAATGAAGCGGCGACGAAAAGCCTACGACACTCGGAATTCCCAGCCGGTCACCCATGCAAGTACTAACCGAGCCCGACATTGCTTAACTTTCGAGATCGAACGAGATCGGGTGCATTCAACGTGGTATGGTTGTAGTCGATAAAGTAGTAGTCTGTTCTGCTATTTGTATTTTGCAGTTTTAGAAAACAGAGAAAAAACGAATGGAACGGCGACGAAAAAAAAGCCTACGACACTCGGTATTCCCAGCCGGTCACCCATGCAAGTACTAACCGAGCCCGACATTGCTTAACTTCCGAGATCGAACGAGATCGGGTGCATTCAACGTGGTATGGTTGTAGGCAATAAAGTAGTAGTCTATTCGGCTATTTGTATTTCGCAGTTGTTAGAAAACAGAGCAAAATCGAATGAAACGGCGACGAAAAGCCTACGACACTCGGTATTCCCAGCCGGTCACTCATGCAAGTACTAACCTAGCCCGACATTGCTTAACTTCCGAGATCGAACGAGATCGGGTGCATTCACCGTGATATGGTTGTAGGCGATAAAGTAGTAGTCTATTCGGCTATTTGTATTTTGCAGCTGTTAGAAAACAGAGCAAAATCGAATGAAACGGCGACGAAAAGCCTACGACACTCGGCATTCCCAGCCGGTCACCCATGCAAGTACTAACCAAGCCCGACATTGCTTAACTTCCGAGATCGAACAAGATCGGGTGCATTCAACGTGGTATGGTTGTAGGCGATAAAGTAGTAGTCTATTCGGCTATTTGTATTTCGCAGTTGTTGGAAAACAGAGCAAAATCGAATGTATTCCCAGCCTGTCACCCATGCAAGTACTAACCGAGCCCGACATTGCTTAACTTCCGAGATCAAACGAGATCGGGTGCATTCAACGTGGTATGGTCGTAGGCGATTAAGCAGTAGTCTATTCTGCTATTTGTATTTCGCAGTTGTTGGAAAACAGAGCAAAATCGAACGAAACGGCGACGAAAATCCTACGACACTCGGTATTCCCAGCCGGTCAACCATGCAAGTACTAACCGAGCCCGACATTGCTTAACTTCCGAGATCGAACGAGATCGGGTGCATTCAACGTGGTATGGTTGTAGGCGATAAAGTAGTAGTCTATTCGGCTATTTGTATTTCGCAGTTGTTGGAAAACAGAGCAAAATCGAATGTATTCCCAGCCGGTCACCCATGCAAGTACTAACCGAGCCCGACATTGCTTAACTTCCGAGATCAAACGAGATCGGGTGCATTCAACGTGGTATGGTCGTAGGCGATTAAGCAGTAGTCTATTCTGCTATTTGTATTTCGCAGTTGTTGGAAAACAGAGCAAAATCGAACGAAACGGCGACGAAAATCCTACGACACTCGGTATTCCCAGCCGGTCACCCATGCAAGTACATACATGCAACTGACATTGCTTAACTTCCGAGATCGATCGATAACGGGTGCATTCAACGTGGTATGGTTGTAGGCGATAAAGTAGTAGTCTATTCGGCTATTTGTATTTTGCAGTTGTTGGAAAACAAAGCAAAATCGAATGAAACGGCGACAAAAAGCCTACGACACTCGGTATTCCCAGCCGGTCACCCATGCAGGTACTAACCGAGCCCGACATTGCTTAACTTCCGAGATCGGGTGCATTCAACGTGGTATGGTTGTAGGCGATAAAGTAGTAGTCTATTCGGCTATTTGTATTTCGCAGTTGTTGGAAAACAGAGCAAAATCGAACGAAACGGCGACGAAAATCCTACGACACTCGGTATTCCCAGCCGGTCAACCATGCAAGTACTAACCGAGCCCGACATTGCTTAACTTCCGAGATCGAACGAGATCGGGTGCATTCAACGTGGTATGGTTGTAGGCGATAAAGTAGTAGTCTATTCGGCTATTTGTATTTCGCAGTTGTTGGAAAACAGAGCAAAATCGAATGAAACGGCGACGAAAAGCCTACGACACTCGGTATTCCCAGCCGGTCACCCATGCAAGTACTAACCGAGCCCGACATTGCTTAACTTCCGAGATCGAACGAGATCGGGTGCATTCAACGTGGTATGGTTGTAGGCGATAAAATAGTAGTCTATTCGGCTATTTGTATTTCGCAGTTGTTGGAAAACAGAGCAAAATCGAATGAAACGGCGACGAAAAGCCTACGACACTCGGTATTCCCAGCCGGTCACCCATGCAAGTACATACATGCAACTGACATTGCTTAACTTCCGAGATCGATCGATATCGGGTGCATTCAACGTGGTATGGTTGTAGGCGATAAAGTAGTAGTCTATTCGGCTATTTGTATTTTGCAGTTGTTGGAAAACAGAGCAAAATCGAATGAAACGGCGACAAAAAGCCTACGACACTCGGTATTCCCAGCCGGTCACCCATGCAGGTACTAACCGAGCCCGACATTGCTTAACTTCCGAGATCGAGTGCATTCAACGTGGTATGGTTGTAGGCGATAAAGTAGTAGTCTATTCGGCTATTTGTATTTCGCAGTTGTTGGAAAACAGAGCAAAATCGAATGAAACGGCGACGAAAAGCCTACGACACTCGGTATTCCCAGCCGGTCAACCATGCAAGTACTAACCGAGCCCGACATTGCTTAACTTCCGAGATCGAACGAGATCGGGTCACTCGGTATTCCCAGCCGGTCACCCATGCAAGTACTAACCGAGCCAGACATTGCTTAACTTCCGAGATCGAACGAGATCGGGTGCATTCAACGTGGTATGGTTGTAGGCGATAAAGAAGTAGTCTATTCGGCTATTTGTATTTCGCAGTTGTTGGAAAACAGAGCAAAATCGAATGAAACGGCGACGAAAAGCCTACGACACTCAGTATTACCAGCCGGTCACCCATGCAAATACTAACCGAGACCGACATTGCTTAACTTCCGAGATCGAACGAGATCGGGTGCATTCAACGTGGTATGGTTGTAGGCGATAAAATAGTAGTCTATTCGGCTATTTGTATTTCGCAGTTGTTGGAAAACAGAGCAAAATCGAATGAAACGGCGACGAAAAGCCTACGACACTCGGTATTCCCAGCCGGTCACCCATGCAAGTACTAACCGAGCCCGACATTGCTTAACGGCAATAAAGTAGTAGTCTATTCGGCTATTTGTATTTCGCAGTTGTTGGAAAACAGAGCAAAATCGAATGAAACGGCGACGAAAAGCCTACGACACTCGGTATTCCCAGCCGGTCACCCATGCAAGTACTAACCGAGCCCGACATTGCTTAACTTCCGAGATCGAACGAGATCGGGTGCATTCAACGTGGTATGGTTGTAGGCGATAAAGTAGTAGTCTATTCGGCTATTTGTATTTTGCAGTTGTTGGAAAACAGAGCAAAATCGAATGAAACGGCGACAAAAAGCCTACGACACTCGGTATTCCCAGCCGGTCACCCATGCAGGTACTAACCGAGCCCGACATTGCTTAACTTCCGAGATCGAGTGCATTCAACGTGGTATGGTTGTAGGCGATAAAGTAGTAGTCTATTCGGCTATTTGTATTTCGCAGTTGTTGGAAAACAGAGCAAAATCGAATGAAACGGCGACGAAAAGCCTACGACACTCGGTATTCCCAGCCGGTCAACCATGCAAGTACTAACCGAGCCCGACATTGCTTAACTTCCGAGATCGAACGAGATCGGGTCACTCGGTATTCCCAGCCGGTCACCCATGCAAGTACTAACCGAGCCAGACATTGCTTAACTTCCGAGATCGAACGAGATCGGGTGCATTCAACGTGGTATGGTTGTAGGCGATAAAGAAGTAGTCTATTCGGCTATTTGTATTTCGCAGTTGTTGGAAAACAGAGCAAAATCGAATGAAACGGCGACGAAAAGCCTACGACACTCAGTATTCCCAGCCGGTCACCCATGCAAGTACTAACCGAGACCGACATTGCTTAACTTCCGAGATCGAACGAGATCGGGTGCATTCAACGTGGTATGGTTGTAGGCGATAAAGTAGTAGTCTATTCGGCTATTTGTATTTCGCAGTTGTTGGAAAACAGAGCAAAATCGAATGAAACGGCGACGAAAAGCCTACGACACTCGGTATTCCCAGCCGGTCACCCATGCAAGTACTAACCGAGCCCGACATTGCTTAACTTCCGAGATCGAACGAGATCGAGTGCATTCAACGTGGTATGGTTGTAGGCGATAAAGTAGTAGTCTATTCGGCTATTTGTATTTTGCAGTTGTTGGAAAACAGAGCAAAATCGAATGAAGCGGCGACGAAAAGCCTACGACACTCGGTATTCCCAGCCGGTCACCCATGCAAGTACTAACCGAGCCCGACATTGCTTAACTTCCGAGATCGAACGAGATCGGGTGCATTCAACGTGGTATGGTTGTAGTCGATAAAGTAGTAGTCTGTTCTGCTATTTGTATTTTGCAGTTGTTAGAAAACAGAGAAAAAACGAATGGAACGGCGACGAAAAGCCTACGACACTCGGTATTCCAAGCCGGTCACCCATGCAAGTACTAACCGAGCCCGACATTGCTTAACTTCCGAGATCGAACGATAACGGGTGCATTCAACGTGGTATGGTTGTAGGCGATAAAGTAGTAGTCTATTCGGCTATTTGTATTTCGCAGTTGTTGGAAAACAGAGCAAAATCGAATGAAACGGCGACAAAAAGCCTACGACACTCGGTATTCCCAGCCGGTCACCCATGCAAGTACTAACCGAGCCCGACATTGCTTAACTTCCGAGATCAAACGAGATCGGGTGCATTCAACGTGGTATGGTTGTAGGCGATAAAGTAGTAGTCTATTCGGCTATTTGTATTTTGCAGTTGTTGGAAAGCAGAGCAAAATCGAATGAAACGGCGACGGAAAGCCTACGACACTCGGTATTCCCAGCCGGTCACCCATGCAAGTACTAACCGAGCCCGACATTGCTTAACTTCCGAGATCGAACGAGATCGGGTGCATTCAACGTGGTATGGTTGTAGGCGATAAAGTAGTAGTCTATTCGGCTATTTGTATTTCGCAGTTGTTGGAAAACAGAGCAAAATCGAATGAAACGGCGACGAAAAGCCTACGACACTCGGTATTCCCAGCCGGTCACCCATGCAAGTACTAACCGAGCCCGACATTGCTTAACTTCCGAGATCGAACGAGATCGAGTGCATTCAACGTGGTATGGTTGTAGGCGATAAAGTAGTAGTCTATTCGGCTATTTGTATTTTGCAGTTGTTGGAAAACAGAGCAAAATCGAATGAAGCGGCGACGAAAAGCCTACGACACTCGGTATTCCCAGCCGGTCACCCATGCAAGTACTAACCGAGCCCGACATTGCTTAACTTCCGAGATCGAACGAGATCGGGTGCATTCAACGTGGTATGGTTGTAGGCAATAAAGTAGTAGTCTATTCGGCTATTTGTATTTCGCAGTTGTTGGAAAACAGAGCAAAATCGAATGAAACGGCGAGGAAAAGCCTACGACACTCGGTATTCCCAGCCGTTCACCCATGCAAGTACTAACCGAGCCCGACATTGCTTAACTTCCGAGATCGAACGAGATCGGGTGCATTCACCGTGGTATGGTTGTAGGCGATAAAGTAGTAGTCTATCCGGCTATTTGTATTTCGCAGTTGTTAGAAAACAGAGCAAAATCGAATGAAACGGCGACGAAAAGCCTACGACACTCGGTATTCCCAGCCGGTCACCCATGCAAGTACTAACCGAGCCCGACATTGCTTAACTTTCGAGATCGAACGAGATCGGGTGCATTCAACGTGGTATGGTTGTAGTCGATAAAGTAGTAGTCTGTTCTGCTATTTGTATTTTGCAGTTTTAGAAAACAGAGAAAAAACGAATGGAACGGCGACGAAAAAAAAGCCTACGACACTCGGTATTCCCAGCCGGTCACCCATGCAAGTACTAACCGAGCCCGACATTGCTTAACTTCCGAGATCGAACGAGATCGGGTGCATTCAACGTGGTATGGTTGTAGGCAATAAAGTAGTAGTCTATTCGGCTATTTGTATTTCGCAGTTGTTAGAAAACAGAGCAAAATCGAATGAAACGGCGACGAAAAGCCTACGACACTCGGTATTCCCAGCCGGTCACTCATGCAAGTACTAACCTAGCCCGACATTGCTTAACTTCCGAGATCGAACGAGATCGGGTGCATTCACCGTGATATGGTTGTAGGCGATAAAGTAGTAGTCTATTCGGCTATTTGTATTTCGCAGTTGTTAGAAAACACAGCAAAATCGAATGAAACGACGACGAAAAGCTTACGACACTCGGTATTCCCAGCCTGTCACCCATGCAAGTACTAACCGAACCCGACATTGCTTACCTTCCGAGATCGACGAGATCGAGTGCATTCAACGTGGTATGGTTGTAGGCGATAAAGTAGTAGTCTATTCGGCTATTTGTATTTCGCAGTCGTTGGAAAACAGAGCCAAATCGAATGAAACGGCGACGAAAAGCCTACGACACTCGGTATTCCCAGCCGGTCACCCATGCAAGTACTAACCGAGCTCGACATTGCTTAACTTCCGAGATCGAACGAGATCGGGTGTATTCAACGTGGTATGGTTGTAGGCGATAAAGTAGTAGTCTATTCGGCTATTTGTATTTCGCAGTTGTTGGAAAACAGAGCAAAATCGAATGAAACGGCGACGAAAAGCCTACGACACTCGGTATTCCCAGCCGGTCACCCAAGCAAGTACTAACCGAGCCCGACATTGCTTAACTTCCGAGATCGAACGAGATCGGGTGCATTCAACGTGGTATGGTTGTAGGCGATAAAGTAGTAGTCTATTCGGCTATTTGTATTTTGCAGTTGTTGGAAAACAGAGCAAAATCAAATGAAACGGCGACGAAAAGCCTACGACACTCGGTATTCCCAGCCAGTCAACCATGCAAGTACTAACCGAGCCCGACATTGCTTAACTTCCGAGATCGAACGAGATCGGGTGCATTCAACGTGGTATGGTTGTAGGCGATAAAGTAGTAGTCTATTCGGCTATTTGTATTTCGCAGTTGTTGGAAAACAGAGCAAAATCGAATGAAGCGGCGACGAAAAGCCTACGACACTCGGAATTCCCAGCCGGTCACCCATGCAAGTACTAACCGAGCCCGACATTGCTTAACTTTCGAGATCGAACGAGATCGGGTGCATTCAACGTGGTATGGTTGTAGTCGATAAAGTAGTAGTCTGTTCTGCTATTTGTATTTTGCAGTTTTAGAAAACAGAGAAAAAACGAATGGAACGGCGACGAAAAAAAAGCCTACGACACTCGGTATTCCCAGCCGGTCACCCATGCAAGTACTAACCGAGCCCGACATTGCTTAACTTCCGAGATCGAACGAGATCGGGTGCATTCAACGTGGTATGGTTGTAGGCAATAAAGTAGTAGTCTATTCGGCTATTTGTATTTCGCAGTTGTTAGAAAACAGAGCAAAATCGAATGAAACGGCGACGAAAAGCCTACGACACTCGGTATTCCCAGCCGGTCACTCATGCAAGTACTAACCTAGCCCGACATTGCTTAACTTCCGAGATCGAACGAGATCGGGTGCATTCACCGTGATATGGTTGTAGGCGATAAAGTAGTAGTCTATTCGGCTATTTGTATTTTGCAGCTGTTAGAAAACAGAGCAAAATCGAATGAAACGGCGACGAAAAGCCTACGACACTCGGCATTCCCAGCCGGTCACCCATGCAAGTACTAACCAAGCCCGACATTGCTTAACTTCCGAGATCGAACGAGATCGGGTGCATTCAACGTGGTATGGTTGTAGGCGATAAAGTAGTAGTCTATTCGGCTATTTGTATTTCGCAGTTGTTGGAAAACAGAGCAAAATCGAATGAAACGGCGACGAAAAGCCTACGACACTCGGTATTCCCAGCCGGTCACCCATGCAAGTACTAACCGAGCCCGACATTGCTTAACTTCCGAGATCGAACGAGATCGGGTGCATTCAACGTGGTATGGTTGTAGGCGATAAAGTAGTAGTCTATTCGGCTATTTGTATTTTGCAGTTGTTGGAAAACAGAGCAAAATCGAATGAAGCGGCGACGAAAAGCCTACGACACTCGGTATTCCCAGCCGGTCACCCATGCAAGTACTAACCGAGCCCGACATTGCTTAACTTCCGAGATCGAACGAGATCGGGTGTATTCAACGTGGTATGGTTGTAGGCGATAAAGTAGTAGTCTATTCGGCTATTTGTATTAGGCAGTTGTTGGAAAACAGAGCAAAATCGAATGAAACGGCGACGAAAAGCCTACGACACTCGGTATTCCCAGCCGGTCACCCATGCAAGTACTAACCGAGCCCGACATTGCTTAACTTCCGAGATCGAACGAGATCGGGTGCATTCAACGTGGTATGGTTGTAGGCGATAAAGTAGTAGTCTATTCGGGTATTTGTATTTTGCAGTTGTTGGAAAACAGAGCAAAATCAAATGAAACGGCGACGAAAAGCCTACGACACTCGGTATTCCCAGCCGGTCACCCATGCAAGTACTAACCGAGCCCGACATTGCTTAACTTCGGAGATCGAACGAGATCGGGTGCATTCAACGTGGTATGGTTGTAGGCGATAAAGTAGTAGTCTATTCGGCTATTTGTATTTCGCAGTTGTTGGAAAACAGAGCAAAATCGAATGAAGCGGCGACGAAAAGCCTACGACACTCGGTATTCCCAGTCGGTCACCCATGCAAGTACTAACCGAGCCCGACATTGCTTAACTTCGGAGATCGAACGAGATCGGGTGCATTCAACGTGGTATGGTTGTAGTCGATAAAGTAGTAGTCTGTTCTGCTATTTGTATTTTGCAGTTGTTAGAAAACAGAGAAAAAACGAATGGAACGGCGACGAAAGAAAAGCCTACGACACTCGGAATTCCCAGCCGGTCACCCATGCAAGTACTAACCGAGCCCCGACATTGCTTAACTTTCGAGATCGAACGAGATCGTGTGCATTCAACGTGGTATGGTTGTAGTCGATAAAATAGTAGTCTGTTCTGCTATTTGTATTTTGCAGTTTTAGAAAACAGAGAAAAAACGAATGGAACGGCGACGAAAAAAAAGCCTACGACACTCGGTATTCCCGGCCGGTCACCCATGCAAGTACTAACCGAGCCCGACATTGCTTAACTTCCGAGATCGAACGAGATCGGGTGCATTCAACGTGGTATGGTTGTAGGCAATAAAGTAGTAGTCTATTCGGCTATTTGTATTTCGCAGTTGTTAGAAAACAGAGCAAAATCGAATGAAACGGCGACGAAAAGCCTACGACACTCGGTATTCCCAGCCGGTCACCCATGCAAGTACTAACCTAGCCCGACATTGCTTAACTTCCGAGATCGAACGAGATCGGGTGCATTCACCGTGGTATGGTTGTAGACAATAAAGTAGTAGTCTATTCGGCTATTTGTATTTCGCAGCTGTTAGAAAACAGAGCAAAATCGAATGAAACGGCGACGAAAAGCCTACGACACTCGGTATTCCCAGCCGGTCACCCATGCAAGTACTAACCAAGCCCGACATTGCTTAACTTCCGAGATCGAACGAGATCGGGTGCATTCAACGTGGTATGGTTGTAGGCGATAAAGTAGTAGTCTATTCGGCTATTTGTATTTCGCAGTTGTTGGAAAACAGAGCAAAATCGAATGAAACGGCGACGAAAAGCCTACGACACTCGGTATTCCCAGCCGGTCACCCATGCAAGTACTAACCGAGCCCGACATTGCTTAACTTCCGAGATCGAACGAGATCGGGTGCATTCAACGTGGTATGGTTGTAGGCGATAACGCAGTAGTCTATTCGGCTATTTGTATTTTGCAGTTGTTGGAAAACAGAGCAAAATCGAATGAAGCGGCGACGAAAAGCCTACGACACTCGGTATTCCCAGCCGGTCACCCATGCAAGTACTAACCGAGCCCGACATTGCTTAACTTCCGAGATCGAACGAGATCGGGTGCATTCAACGTGGTATGGTTGTAGTCGATAAAGTAGTAGTCTGTTCTGCTATTTGTATTTTGCAGTTGTTAGAAAACAGAGAAAAAACAAATGGAACGGCGACGAAAAAAAGGCCTACGACACTCGGTATTCCCGGCCGGTCACCCATGCAAGTACTAACCGAGCCCGACATTGCTTAACTTCCGAGATCGAACGAGATCGGGTGCATTCAACGTGGTATGGTTGTAGGCAATAAAGTAGTAGTCTATTCGGCTATTTGTATTTCGCAGTTGTTCGAAAACAGAGCAAAATCGAATGAAACGGCGACGAAAAGCCTACGACACTCGGTATTCCCAGCCGGTCACCCATGCAAGTACTAACCGAGCCCGACATCGCTTAACTTCCGAGATCGAACGAGATCGGGTGCATTCAACGTGGTATGGTTGTAGGCAATAAAGTAGTAGTCTATTCGGCTATTTGTATTTCGCAGTTGTTGGAAAACAGAGCAAAATCGAATGAAACGGCGACGAAAAGCCTACGACACTCGGTATTCCCAGCCGGTCACCCATGCAAGTACTAACCGAGCCCGACATCGCTTAACTTCCGAGATCGAACGAGATCGGGTGCATTCAACGTGGTATGGTTGTAGGCGATAAAGTAGTAGTCTATTCGGCTATTTGTATTTTGCAGTTGTTGGAAAACAGAGCAAAATCGAATGAAGCGGCGACGAAAAGCCTACGACACTCGGTATTCCCAGCCGGTCACCCATGCAAGTACTAACCGAGCCCGACATTGCTTAACTTCCGAGATCGAACGAGATCGGGTGCATTCGACGTGGTATGGTTGTAGGCGATAAAGTAGTAGTCTATTCGGCTATTTGTATTTCGCAGTTGTTGGAAATCAGAGCAAAATCGAATGAAACGGCGACGAAAAGCCTAGGACACTCGGTATTCCCAGCCGGTCACCCATGCAAGTACTAACCGAGCCCGACATTGCTTAACTTCCGAGATCGAACGAGATCGGGTGCATTCAACGTGGTATGGTTGTAGGCGATAAAGTAGTAGTCTATTCGGCTATTTGTATTTCGCAGTTGTTGGAAAACAGAGCAAAATGGAATGAAACGGCGACGAAAAGCCTACGACACTCGGTATTCCCAGCCGGTCACCCATGCAAGTACTAACCGAGCATGACATTGCTTAACTTCCGAGATCGAACGATAACGGGTGCATTCAACGTGGTATGGTTGTAGGCGATAAAGTAGTAGTCTATTCGGCTATTTGTATTTTGCAGTTGTTGGAAAACAGAGCAAAATCGAATGAAACGGCGACAAAAAGCCTACGACACTCGGTATTCCCAGCCGGTCACCCATGCAAGTACTAACCGAGCCCGACATTGCTTAACTTCCGAGATCGAGTGCATTCAACGTGGTATGGTTGTAGGCGATAAAGTAGTAGTCTATTCGGCTATTTGTATTTCGCAGTTGTTGGAAAACAGAGCAAAATCGAATGAAACGGCGACGAAAAGCCTACGACATTCGGTATTCCCAGCCGGTCACCCATGCAAGTACTAACCGAGCCCGACATTGCTTAACTTCCGAGATCGAACGATAACGGGTGCATTCAACATGGTATGGTTGTAGGCGATAAAGTAGTAGTGTATTCGGCTATTTGTATTTCGCAGTTGTTGGAAAACAGAGCAAAATCGAGTGAAACGGCGACAAAAAGCCTACGACACTCGGTATTCCCAGCCGGTCACCCATGCAAGTACTAACCGAGCCCGACATTGCTTAACTTCCGAGATCGAACGAGATCGGGTGCATTCAACGTGGTATGGTTGTAGGCGATAAAGTAGTAGTCTATTCGGCTATTTGTATTTCGCAGTTGTTGGAAAACAGAGCAAAATCGAATGAAACGGCGACGAAAAGCCTACGACACTCGGTATTCCCAGCCGGTCACCCATGCAAGTACTAACCGAGCCCGACATTGCTTAACTTCGAGATCGAAAGAGATCGGGTGCATTCAACGTGGTATGGTTGTAGGCGATAAAGTAGTAGTCTGTTCGGCTATTTGTATTTCGCAGTTGTTGGAAAACAGAGCAAAATCGAATGAAACGGCGACAAAAAGCCTACGACACTCGGTATTCCCAGCCTGTCACCCATGCAAGTACTAACCGAGCCCGACATTGCTTAACTTCCGAGATCGAACGAGATCGGGTGCATTCAACGTGGTATGGTTGTAGGCGATAAAGTAGTAGTCTATTCGGCTATTTGTATTTCGCAGTTGTTGGAAAACAGAGCAAAATCGAATGAAACGGCGACGAAAAGCCTACGACACTTGGTATTCCCAGCCGGTCACCCATGCAAGTACTAACCGAGCCCGACATTGCTTAACTTCCGAGATCGAACGAGATCGGGTGCATTCAACGTGGTATGGTTGTAGGCGATAAAGTAGTAGTCTATTCGGCTATTTGTATTTCGCAGTTGTTGGAAAACAGAGCAAAATCGAATGAAACGGCGACGAAAAGCCTACGACATTCGGTATTCCCAGCCGGTCACCCATGCAAGTACTAACCGAGCCCGACATTGCTTAACTTCCGAGATCGAACGAGATCGGGTGCATTCAACGTGGTATGGTTGTAGGCGATAAAGTAGTAGTCTATTCAGCTATTTGTATTTTGCAGTTGTTGGAAAACAGAGCAAAATCGAATGAAGCGGCGACGAAAAGCCTACGACACTCGGTATTCCCAGCCGGTCACCCAAGCAAGTACTAACCGAGCCCGACATTGCTTAACTTCCGAGATCGAACGAGATCGGGTGCATTCAACGTGGTATGGTTGTAGGCGATAAAGTAGTAGTCTATTCGGCTATTTGTATTTTGCAGTTGTTGGAAAACAGAGCAAAATCGAATGAAGCGGCGACGAAAAGCCTACGACACTCGGTATTCCCAGCCGGTCACCCATGCAAGTACTAACCGAGCCCGACATTGCTTAACTTCCGAGATCGAACGAGATCGGGTGCATTCGACGTGGTATGGTTGTAGGCGATAAGGTAGTAGTCTATTCGGCTATTTGTATTTCGCAGTTGTTGGAAAACAGAGCAAAATCGAATGAAACGGCGACGAAAAGCCTACGACACTCGGTATTCCCAGCCGGTCACCCATGCAAGTACTAACCGAGCCCGACATTGCTTAACTTCCGAGATCGAACGAGATCGGGTGCATTCAACGTGGTATGGTTGTAGGCGATAAAGTAGTAGTCTATTCGGCTATTTGTATTTCGCAGTTGTTGGAAAACAGAGCAAAATCGAATGAAACGGCGACGAAAAGCCTACGACACTCGGTATTCCCAGCCGGTCAACCATGCAAGTACTAACCGAGCCCGACATTGCTTAACTTCCGAGATCGAACGAGATCGGGTGCATTCAACGTGGTATGGTTGTAGGCGATAAAGTAGTAGTCTATTCGGCTATTTGTATTTCGCAGTTGTTGGAAAACAGAGCAAAATCGAATGAAACGGCGACAAAAAGCCTTCGACACTCGGTATTCCCAGCCTGTCACCCATGCAAGTACTAACCGAGCCCGACATTGCTTAACTTCCGAGATCGAACGAGATCGGGTGCATTCAACGTGGTATGGTTGTAGGCGATAAAGTAGTAGTCTATTCGGCTATTTGTATTTCGCAGTTGTTGGAAAACAGAGCAAAATCGAATGAAACGGCGACGAAAAGCCTACGACACTCGGTATTCCCAGCCGGTCAACCATGCAAGTACTAACCGAGCCCGACATTGCTTAACTTCCGAGATCGAACGAGATCGGGTGCATTCAACGTGGTATGGTTGTAGGCGATAAAGTAGTAGTCTATTCGGCTATTTGTATTTCGCAGTTGTTGGAAAACAGAGCAAAATCGAATGAAACGGCGACAAAAAGCCTACGACACTCGGTATTCCCAGCCTGTCACCCATGCAAGTACTAACCGAGCACGACATTGCTTAACTTCCGAGATCGAACGAGATCGGGTGCATTCAACGTGGTATGGTTGTAGGCGATAAAGTAGTAGTCTATTCGGCTATTTGTATTTCGCAGTTGTTGGAAAACAGAGCAAAATCGAATGAAACGGCGACGAAAAGCCTACGACACTCGGTATTCCCAGCCGGTCACCCATGCAAGTACTAACCGAGCCCGACATTGCTTAACTTCCGAGATCGAACGAGATCGGGTGCATTCAACGTGGTATGGTTGTAGGCGATAAAGTAGTAGTCTATTCGACTATTTGTATTTCGCAGTTGTTGGAAAACAGATCAAAATCGAATGAAACGGCGACGAAAAGCCTACGACATTCGGTATTCCCAGCCGGTCACCCATGCAAGTACTAACCGAGCCCGACATTGCTTAACTTCCGAGATCGAACGAGATCGGGTGCATTCAACGTGGTATGGTTGTAGGCGATAAAGTAGTAGTCTATTCAGCTATTTGTATTTTGCAGTTGTTGGAAAACAGAGCAAAATCGAATGAAGCGGCGACGAAAAGCCTACACCACTCGGTATTCCCAGCCGGTCACCCAAGCAAGTACTAACCGAGCCCGACATTGCTTAACTTCCGAGATCGAACGAGATCGGGTGCATTCAACGTGGTATGGTTGTAGGCAATAAAGTAGTAGTCTATTCGGTTATTTGTATTTCGCAGTTGTTGGAAAACAGAGCAAAATCGAATGAAACGGCGACGAAAAGCCTACGACACTCGGTATTCCCAGCCGGTCACCCATGCAAGTACTAACCGAGCCCGACATTGCTTAACTTCCGAGATCGAACGAGATCGGGTGCATTCAACGTGGTATGGTTGTAGGCGATAAAGTAGTAGTCTATTCGGCTATTTGTATTTTGCAGTTGTTGGAAAACAGAGCAAAATCGAATGAAGCGGCGACGAAAAGCCTACGACACTCGGTATTCCCAGCCGGTCACCCATGCAAGTACTAACCGAGCCCGACATTGCTTAACTTCCGAGATCGAACGAGATCGGGTGCATTCGACGTGGTATGGTTGTAGGCGATAAAGTAGTAGTCTATTCGGCTATTTGTATTTCGCAGTTGTTGGAAAACAGAGCAAAATCGAATGAAACGGCGACAAAAAGCCTACGACACTCGGTATTCCCAGCCGGTCACCCATGCAAGTACTAACCGAGCCCGACATTGCTTAACTTCCGAGATCGAACGAGATCGGGTGCATTCAACGTGGTATGGTTGTAGGCGATAAAGTAGTAGTCTATTCGGCTATTTGTATTTCGCAGTTGTTGGAAAACAGAGCAAAATCGAATGAAACGGCGACGAAAAGCCTACGACACTCGGTATTCCCAGCCTGTCACCCATGCAAGTACTAACCGAGCCTCACATTGCTTAACTTCCGAGATCGAACGATAACGGGTGCATTCAACGTGGTATGGTTGTAGGCGATAAAGTAGTAGTCTATTCGGCTATTTGTATTCGCAGTTGTTGGAAAACAGAGCAAAATCGAAAGAAACGGCGACAAAAAGCCTACGACACTCGGTATTCCCAGCCGGTCACCCATGCAAGTACTAACCGAGCCCGACATTGCTTAACTTCCGAGATCGAGTGCATTCAACGTGGTATGGTTGTAAGCGATAAAGTAGTAGTCTATTCGGCTATTTGTATTTCGCAGTTGTTGGAAAACAGAGCAAAATCGAATGAAACGGCGACGAAAAGCCTACGACACTCGGTATTCTCAGCCGGTCACCCATGCAAGTACTAACCGAGCCCGACATTGCTTAACTTCCGAGATCGAACGAGATCGGGTGCATTCAACGTGGTATGGTTGTAGGCGATAAAGTAGTAGTCTATTCGACTATTTGTATTTCGCAGTTGTTGGAAAACAGATCAAAATCGAATGAAACGGCGACGAAAAGCCTACGACATTCGGTATTCCCAGCCGGTCACCCATGCAAGTACTAACCGAGCCCGACATTGCTTAACTTCCGAGATCGAACGAGATCGGGTGCATTCAACGTGGTATGGTTGTAGGCGATAAAGTAGTAGTCTATTCAGCTATTTGTATTTTGCAGTTGTTGGAAAACAGAGCAAAATCGAATGAAGCGGCGACGAAAAGCCTACACCACTCGGTATTCCCAGCCGGTCACCCAAGCAAGTACTAACCGAGCCCGACATTGCTTAACTTCCGAGATCGAACGAGATCGGGTGCATTCAACGTGGTATGGTTGTAGGCAATAAAGTAGTAGTCTATTCGGTTATTTGTATTTCGCAGTTGTTGGAAAACAGAGCAAAATCGAATGAAACGGCGACGAAAAGCCTACGACACTCGGTATTCCCAGCCGGTCACCCATGCAAGTACTAACCGAGCCCGACATTGCTTAACTTCCGAGATCGAACGAGATCGGGTGCATTCAACGTGGTATGGTTGTAGGCGATAAAGTAGTAGTCTATTCGGCTATTTGTATTTTGCAGTTGTTGGAAAACAGAGCAAAATCGAATGAAGCGGCGACGAAAAGCCTACGACACTCGGTATTCCCAGCCGGTCACCCATGCAAGTACTAACCGAGCCCGACATTGCTTAACTTCCGAGATCGAACGAGATCGGGTGCATTCGACGTGGTATGGTTGTAGGCGATAAAGTAGTAGTCTATTCGGCTATTTGTATTTCGCAGTTGTTGGAAAACAGAGCAAAATCGAATGAAACGGCGACAAAAAGCCTACGACACTCGGTATTCCCAGCCGGTCACCCATGCAAGTACTAACCGAGCCCGACATTGCTTAACTTCCGAGATCGAACGAGATCGGGTGCATTCAACGTGGTATGGTTGTAGGCGATAAAGTAGTAGTCTATTCGGCTATTTGTATTTCGCAGTTGTTGGAAAACAGAGCAAAATCGAATGAAACGGCGACGAAAAGCCTACGACACTCGGTATTCCCAGCCTGTCACCCATGCAAGTACTAACCGAGCCTCACATTGCTTAACTTCCGAGATCGAACGATAACGGGTGCATTCAACGTGGTATGGTTGTAGGCGATAAAGTAGTAGTCTATTCGGCTATTTGTATTCGCAGTTGTTGGAAAACAGAGCAAAATCGAAAGAAACGGCGACAAAAAGCCTACGACACTCGGTATTCCCAGCCGGTCACCCATGCAAGTACTAACCGAGCCCGACATTGCTTAACTTCCGAGATCGAGTGCATTCAACGTGGTATGGTTGTAAGCGATAAAGTAGTAGTCTATTCGGCTATTTGTATTTCGCAGTTGTTGGAAAACAGAGCAAAATCGAATGAAACGGCGACGAAAAGCCTACGACACTCGGTATTCTCAGCAGGTCACCCATGCAAGTACTAACCGAGCCCGACATTGCTTAACTTCCGAGATCGAACGAGATCGGGTGCATTCAACGTGGTATGGTTGTAGGCGATAAAGTAGTAGTCTATTCGGCTATTTGTATTTCGCAGTTGTTGGAAAACAGAGCAAAATCGAATGAAACGGCGACGAAAAGCCTACGACACTCGGTATTTCCAGCCGGTCACCCATGCAAGTGCTAACCGAGCCCGACATTGCTTAACTTCCGAGATCGAACGATAACGGGTGCATTCAACGTGGTATGGTTGTAGGCGATAAAGTAGTAGTGTATTCGGCTATTTGTATTTCGCAGTTGTTGGAAAACAGAGCAAAATCGAGTGAAACGGCGACAAAAAGCCTACGACACTCGGTATTCCCAGCCGGTCACCCATGCAAGTACTAACCGAGCCCGACATTGCTTAACTTCCGAGATCGAACGAGATCGGGTGCATTCAACGTGGTATGGTTGTAGGCTATAAAGTAGTAGTCTATTCGGCTATTTATATTTCGCAGTTGTTAGAAAACAGAGCAAAATCGAATGAAACGGCGACGAAAAGCCACGACACTCGGTATTCCCAGCCGGTCACCCATGCAAGTACAAACCAAGCCCGACATTGCTTAACTTCCGAGATCGAACAAGATCGGGAGCATTCAACGTGGTATGGTTGTAGGCGATGAAGTAGTAGTCTATTCGGCTATTTGTATTTCGCAGTTGTTAGAAAACACAGCAAAATCGAATGAAACGACGACGAAAAGCTTACGACACTCGGTATTCCCACCCGGTCACCCATGCAAGTACTAACCGAACCCGACATTGCTTAACTTCCGAGATCGACGATATCGGGTGCATTCAACGTGGTATGGTTGTAGGCGATAAAGTAGTAGTCTATTCGGCTATTTGTATTTCGCAGTTGTTGGAAAGCAGAGCAAAATCGAACGAAACGGCGACGAAAAGCCTGGGACACTCGGTATTCCCAGCCGGTCACCCATGCAAGTACTAACCGAGCCCGACATTGCTTAACTTCCGAGATCGAACGAGATCGGGTGCATTCAACGTGGTATGGTTGTAGGCGATAAAGTAGTAGTCTATTCGGCTATTTGTATTTCACAGTTGTTGGAAAACAGAGCAAAATCGAATGAAACGGCGACGAAAAGCCTACGACACTCGGTATTCCCAGCTGGTCACCCATGCAAGTACTAACCGAGCCCGACATTGCTTAACTTCCGAGATCGAACGAGATCGGGTGCATTCAACGTGGTATGGTTGTAGGCGATAAAGTAGTAGTCTATTCGGCTATTTGTATTTCGCAGTTGTTGGAAAACAGAGCAAAATCGAATGAAACGGCGACGAAAAGCCTACGACACTCGGTATTCCCAGTCGGTCACCCATGCAAGTACTAACCGAGCCCGACATTGCTTAACTTCCGAGATCGAACGAGATCGGGTGCATTCAACGTGGTATGGTTGTAGGCGATAAAGTAGTAGTCTATTCGGCTATTTGTATTTCGCAGTTGTTGGAAAACAGAGCAAAATCGAATGAAACGGCGACGAAAAGCCTACGACACTCGGTATTCCCAGCCGGTCACCCATGCAAGTACTAACCGAGCCTGACATTGCTTAACTTCCGAGATCGAACGATAACGGGTGCATTCAACGTGGTATGGTTGTAGGCGATAAAGTAGTAGTCTATTCGGCTATTTGTATTTCGCAGTTGTTGGAAAACAGAGCAAAATCGAATGAAACGGCGACAAAAAGCCTACGACACTCGGTATTCCCAGCCGGTCACCCATGCAAGTACTAACCGAGCCCGAAATTGCTTAACTTCCGAGATCGAGTGCATTCAACGTGGTATGGTTGTAGGCGATAAAGTAGTAGTCTATTCGGCTATTTGTATTTCGCAGTTGTTGGAAAACAGAGCAAAATCGAATGAAACGGCGACGAAAAGCCTACGACACTCGGTATTCCCAGCCGGTCACCAATGCAAGTACTAACCGAGCCCGACATTGCTTAACTTCCGAGATCGAACGAGATCGGGTGCATTCAACGTGGTACGGTTGTAGGCGATAAAGTAGTAGTCTATTCGGCTATTTGTATTTCGCAGTTGTTAGAAAACAGAGCAAAAACGAATGGAACGGCGACGAAAAAAAAGCCTACGACACTCGGTATTCCCAGCCGGTCACCCATGCAAGTACTAACCGAGCACGACATTGCTTAACTTCCGAGATCGAACGAGATCGGGTGCATTCACCGTGGTATGGTTGTAGGCGATAAAGTAGTAGTCTATTCGGCTATTTGTATTTCCCAGTTGTTAGAAAACAGAGCAAAATCGAATGAAACAGCGACGAAAAGCCTACGACACTCGGTATTCCCAGCCGGTCACCCATGCAAGTACTAACCAAGCCCGACATTGCTTAACTTCCGAGATCGAACGAGATCGGGTGCATTCACCGTGGTATGGTTGTAGGCGATAAAGTAGTAGTCTATTCGGCTATTTGTATTTCGCAGCTGTTAGAAAACAGAGCAAAATCGAATGAAACGGCGACGAAAAGCCTACGACACTCGGTATTCCCAGCCGGTCACCCATGCAAGTACTAACCAAGCCCGACATTGCTTAACTTCCGAGATCGAACGAGATCGGGTGCATTCACCGTGGTATGGTTGTAGGCGATAAAGTAGTAGTCTATTCGGCTATTTGTATTTCGCAGCTGTTAGAAAACAGAGCAAAATCGAATGAAACGGCGACGAAAAGCCTACGACACTCGGTATTCCCAGCCGGTCACCCATGCAAGTACTAACCAAGCCCGACATTGCTTAACTTCCGAGATCGAACGAGATCGGGTGCATTCAACGTGGTATGGTTGTAGGCGATAAAGTAGTAGTCTATTCGGCTATTTGTATTTCGCAGTTGTTGGAAAACAGAGCAAAATCGAATGAAACGGCGACGAAAAGCCTACGACACTCGGTATTCCCAGCCGGTCACCCATGCAAGTACTAACCGAGCCCGACATTGCTTAACTTCCGAGATCGAACGAGATCGGGTGCATTCAACGTGGTATGGTTGTAGGCGATAAAGTAGTAGTCTATTCGGCTATTTGTATTTTGCAGTTGTTGGAAAACAGAGCAAAATCGAATGAAGCGGCGACGAAAAGCCTACGACACTCGGTATTCCCAGCCGGTCACCCATGCAAGTACTAACCGAGCCCGACATTGCTTAACTTCCGAGATCGAACGAGATCGGGTGCATTCAACGTGGTATGGTTGTAGGCAATAAAGTAGTAGTCTATTCGGCTATTTGTATTTCGCAGTTGTTGGAAAACAGAGCAAAATCGAATGAAACGGCGACGAAAAGCCTACGACACTCGGTATTCCCAGCCGGTCACCCATGCAAGTACTAACCGAGCCCGACATTGCTTAACTTCCGAGTTCGAACGAGATCGGGTGCATTCAACGTGGTATGGTTGTAGGCAATAAAGTAGTAGTCTATTCGGCTATTTGTATTTTGCAGTTGTTGGAAAACAGAGCAAAATCGAATGAAGCGGCGACGAAAAGCCTACGACACTCGGTATTCCCAGCCGGTCACCCATGCAAGTACTAACCGAGCCCGACATTGCTTAACTTCCGAGATCGAACGAGATCGGGTGCATTCGACGTGGTATGGTTGTAGGCGATAAAGTAGTAGTCTATTCGGCTATTTGTATTTCGCAGTTGTTGGAAATCAGAGCAAAATCGAATGAAACGGCGACGAAAAGCCTACGACACTCGGTATTCCCAGCCGGTCACCCATGCAAGTACTAACCGAGCCTGACATTGCTTAACTTCCGAGATCGAACGATAACGGGTGCATTCAACGTGGTATAGTTGTAGGCGATAAAGTAGTAGTCTATTCGGCTATTTGTATTTCGCAGTTGTTGGAAAACAGAGCAAAATCGAATGAAACGGCGACAAAAAGCCTACGACACTCGGTATTCCCAGCCGGTCACCCATGCAAGTACTAACCGAGCCCGACATTGCTTAACTTCCGAGATCGAGTGCATTCAACGTGGTATGGTTGTAGGCGATAAAGTAGTAGTCTATTCGGCTATTTGTATTTCGCAGTTGTTGAATGAAACGGCGACGAAAAGCCTACGACACTCGGTATTCCCAGCCGGTCACCCATGCAAGTACTAACCGAGCACGACATTGCTTAACTTCCGAGATCGAACGAGATCGGGTGCATTCACCGTGGTATGGTTGTAGGCGATAAAGTAGTAGTCTATTCGGCTGTTTGTATTTCCCAGTTGTTAGAAAACAGAGCAAAATCGAATGAAACGGCGACGAAAAGCCTACGACACTCGGTATTCCCAGCCGGTCACCCATGCAAGTACTAACCAAGCCCGACATTGCTTAACTTCCGAGATCGAACGAGATCGGGTGCATTCACCGTGGTATGGTTGTAGGCGATAAAGTAGTAGTCTATTCGGCTATTTGTATTTCGCAGTTGTTGGAAAACAGAGCAAAATCGAATGAAACGGCGACGAAAAGCCTACGACACTCGGTATTCCCAGCCGGTCACCAATGCAAGTACTAACCGAGCCCGACATTGCTTAACTTCCGAGATCGAACGAGATCGGGTGCATTCAACGTGGTACGGTTGTAGGCGATAAAGTAGTAGTCTATTCGGCTATTTGTATTTCGCAGTTGTTAGAAAACAGAGCAAAAACGAATGGAACGGCGACGAAAAAAAAGCCTACGACACTCGGTATTCCCAGCCGGTCACCCATGCAAGTACTAACCGAGCACGACATTGCTTAACTTCCGAGATCGAACGAGATCGGGTGCATTCACCGTGGTATGGTTGTAGGCGATAAAGTAGTAGTCTATTCGGCTATTTGTATTTCCCAGTTGTTAGAAAACAGAGCAAAATCGAATGAAACAGCGACGAAAAGCCTACGACACTCGGTATTCCCAGCCGGTCACCCATGCAAGTACTAACCAAGCCCGACATTGCTTAACTTCCGAGATCGAACGAGATCGGGTGCATTCACCGTGGTATGGTTGTAGGCGATAAAGTAATAGTCTATTCGGCTATTTGTATTTCGCAGCTGTTAGAAAACAGAGCAAAATCGAATGAAACGGCGACGAAAAGCCTACGACACTCGGTATTCCCAGCCGGTCACCCATGCAAGTACTAACCAAGCCCGACATTGCTTAACTTCCGAGATCGAACGAGATCGGGTGCATTCACCGTGGTATGGTTGTAGGCGATAAAGTAGTAGTCTATTCGGCTATTTGTATTTCGCAGCTGTTAGAAAACAGAGCAAAATCGAATGAAACGGCGACGAAAAGCCTACGACACTCGGTATTCCCAGCCGGTCACCCATGCAAGTACTAACCAAGCCCGACATTGCTTAACTTCCGAGATCGAACGAGATCGGGTGCATTCAACGTGGTATAGTTGTAGGCGATAAAGTAGTAGTCTATTCGGCTATTTGTATTTCGCAGTTGTTGGAAAACAGAGCAAAATCGAATGAAACGGCGACGAAAAGCCTACGACACTCGGTATTCCCAGCCGGTCACCCATGCAAGTACTAACCGAGCCCGACATTGCTTAACTTCCGAGATCGAACGAGATCGGGTGCATTCAACGTGGTATGGTTGTAGGCGATAAAGTAGTAGTCTATTCGGCTATTTGTATTTTGCAGTTGTTGGAAAACAGAGCAAAATCGAATGAAGCGGCGACGAAAAGCCTACGACACTCGGTATTCCCAGCCGGTCACCCATGCAAGTACTAACCGAGCCCGACATTGCTTAACTTCCGAGATCGAACGAGATCGGGTGCATTCAACGTGGTATGGTTGTAGGCAATAAAGTAGTAGTCTATTCGGCTATTTGTATTTCGCAGTTGTTGGAAAACAGAGCAAAATCGAATGAAACGGCGACGAAAAGCCTACGACACTCGGTATTCCCAGCCGGTCACCCATGCAAGTACTAACCGAGCCCGACATTGCTTAACTTCCGAGTTCGAACGAGATCGGGTGCATTCAACGTGGTATGGTTGTAGGCAATAAAGTAGTAGTCTATTCGGCTATTTTTATTTTGCAGTTGTTGGAAAACAGAGCAAAATCGAATGAAGCGGCGACGAAAAGCCTACGACACTCGGTATTCCCAGCCGGTCACCCATGCAAGTACTAACCGAGCCCGACATTGCTTAACTTCCGAGATCGAACGAGATCGGGTGCATTCGACGTGGTATGGTTGTAGGCGATAAAGTAGTAGTCTATTCGGCTATTTGTATTTCGCAGTTGTTGGAAATCAGAGCAAAATCGAATGAAACGGCGACGAAAAGCCTACGACACTCGGTATTCCCAGCCGGTCACCCATGCAAGTACTAACCGAGCCTGACATTGCTTAACTTCCGAGATCGAACGATAACGGGTGCATTCAACGTGGTATAGTTGTAGGCGATAAAGTAGTAGTCTATTCGGCTATTTGTATTTTGCAGTTGTTGGAAAACAGAGCAAAATCGAATGAAACGGCGACAAAAAGCCTACGACACTCGGTATTCCCAGCCGGTCACCCATGCAAGTACTAACCGAGCCCGACATTGCTTAACTTCCGAGATCGAGTGCATTCAACGTGGTATGGTTGTAGGCGATAAAGTAGTAGTCTATTCGGCTATTTGTATTTCGCAGTTGTTGAATGAAACGGCGACGAAAAGCCTACGACACTCGGTATTCCCAGCCGGTCACCCATGCAAGTACTAACCGAGCACGACATTGCTTAACTTCCGAGATCGAACGAGATCGGGTGCATTCACCGTGGTATGGTTGTAGGCGATAAAGTAGTAGTCTATTCGGCTGTTTGTATTTCCCAGTTGTTAGAAAACAGAGCAAAATCGAATGAAACGGCGACGAAAAGCCTACGACACTCGGTATTCCCAGCCGGTCACCCATGCAAGTACTAACCAAGCCCGACATTGCTTAACTTCCGAGATCGAACGAGATCGGGTGCATTCACCGTGGTATGGTTGTAGGCGATAAAGTAGTAGTCTATTCGGCTATTTGTATTTCGCAGCTGTTAGAAAACAGAGCAAAATCGAATGAAACGGCGACGAAAAGCCTACGACACTCGGTATTCCCAGCCGGTCACCCATGCAAGTACTAACCAAGCCCGACATTGCTTAACTTCCGAGATCGAACGAGATCGGGTGCATTCAACGTGGTATGGTTGTAGGCGATAAAGTAGTAGTCTATTCGGCTATTTGTATTTCGCAGTTGTTGGAAAACAGAGCAAAATCGAATGAAACGGCGACGAAAAGCCTACGACACTCGGTATTCCCAGCCGGTCACCCATGCAAGTACTAACCGAGCCCGACATTGCTTAACTTCCGAGATCGAACGAGATCGGGTGCATTCAACGTGGTATGGTTGTAGGCAATAAAGTAGTAGTCTATTCGGCTATTTGTATTTCGCAGTTGTTAGAAAACAGAGCAAAATCGAATGAAACGGCGACGAAAAGCCTACGACACTCGGTATTCCCAGCCGGTCACCCATGCAAGTACTAACCTAGCCCGACATTGCTTAACTTCCGAGATCGAACGAGATCGGGTGCATTCACCGTGGTATGGTTGTAGGCGATAAAGTAGTAGTCTATTCGGCTATTTGTATTTCGCAGCTGTTAGAAAACAGAGCAAAATCGAATGAAACGGCGACGAAAAGCCTACGACACTCGGTATTCCCAGCCGGTCACCCATGCAAGTACTAACCAAGCCCGACATTGCTTAACTTCCGAGATCGAACGAGATCGGGTGCATTCAACGTGGTATGGTTGTAGGCGATAAAGTAGTAGTCTATTCGGCTATTTGTATTTCGCAGTTGTTGGAAAACAGAGCAAAATCGAATGAAACGGCGACGAAAAGCCTACGACACTCGGTATTCCCAGCCGGTCACCCATGCAAGTACTAACCGAGCCCGACATTGCTTAACTTCCGAGATCGAACGAGATCGGGTGCATTCAACGTGGTATGGTTGTAGGCGATAAAGTAGTAGTCTATTCGGCTATTTGTATTTTGCAGTTGTTGGAAAACAGAGCAAAATCGAATGAAGCGGCGACGAAAAGCCTACGACACTCGGTATTCCCAGCCGGTCACCCATGCAAGTACTAACCGAGCCCGACATTGCTTAACTTCCGAGATCGAACGAGATCGGGTGCATTCAACGTGGTATGGTTGTAGGCAATAAAGTAGTAGTCTATTCGGCTATTTGTATTTCGCAGTTGTTGGAAAACAGAGCAAAATCGAATGAAACGGCGACGAAAAGCCTACGACACTCGGTATTCCCAGCCGGTCACCCATGCAAGTACTAACCGAGCCCGACATTGCTTAACTTCCGAGTTCGAACGAGATCGGGTGCATTCAACGTGGTATGGTTGCAGGCAATAAAGTAGTAGTCTATTCGGCTATTTGTATTTTGCAGTTGTTGGAAAACAGAGCAAAATCGAATGAAGCGGCGACGAAAAGCCTACGACACTCGGTATTCCCAGCCGGTCACCCATGCAAGTACTAACCGAGCCCGACATTGCTTAACTTCCGAGATCGAACGAGATCGGGTGCATTCGACGTGGTATGGTTGTAGGCGATAAAGTAGTAGTCTATTCGGCTATTTGTATTTCGCAGTTGTTGGAAATCAGAGCAAAATCGAATGAAACGGCGACGAAAAGCCTACGACACTCGGTATTCCCAGCCGGTCACCCATGCAAGTACTAACCGAGCCTGACATTGCTTAACTTCCGAGATCGAACGATAACGGGTGCATTCAACGTGGTATAGTTGTAGGCGATAAAGTAGTAGTCTATTCGGCTATTTGTATTTCGCAGTTGTTGGAAAACAGAGCAAAATCGAATGAAACGGCGACAAAAAGCCTACGACACTCGGTATTCCCAGCCGGTCACCCATGCAAGTACTAACCGAGCCCGACATTGCTTAACTTCCGAGATCGAGTGCATTCAACGTGGTATGGTTGTAGGCGATAAAGTAGTAGTCTATTCGGCTATTTGTATTTCGCAGTTGTTGAATGAAACGGCGACGAAAAGCCTACGACACTCGGTATTCCCAGCCGGTCACCCATGCAAGTACTAACCGAGCCCCACATTGCTTAACTTCGAGATCGAACGAGATCGGGTGCATTCAACGTGGTATGGTTGTAGGCGATAAAGTAGTAGTCTATTCGGCTATTTGTATTTCGCAGTTGTTGGAAAACAGAGCAAAATCGAATGAAACGGCGACAAAAAGCCTACGACACTCGGTATTCCCAGCCTGTCACCCATGCAAGTACTAACTGAGCCCGACATTGCTTAACTTCCGAGATCGAACGAGATCGGGTGCATTCAACGTGGTATGGTTGTAGGCGATAAAGTAGTAGTCTATTCGGCTATTTGTATTTTGCAGTTGTTGGAAAACAGAGCAAAATCGAATGAAGCGGCGACGAAAAGCCTACGACACTCGGTATTCCCAGCCGGTCACCCATGCAAGTACTAACCGAGTCCGACATTGCTTAACTTCCGAGATCGAATGAGATCGGGTGCATTCGACGTGGTATGGTTGTAGGCGATAAAGTAGTAGTCTATTCGGCTATTTGTATTTCGCAGTTGTTGGAAATCAGAGCAAAATCGAATGAAACGGCGACGAAAAGCCTACGACACTCGGTATTCCCAGCCGGTCACCCATGCAAGTACTAACCGAGCCCGACATTGCTTAACTTCCGAGATCGAACGAGATCGGGTGCATTCAACGTGGTATGGTTGTAGGCGATAAAGTAGTAGTCTATTCGGCTATTTGTATTTTGCAGTTGTTGGAAAACAGAGCAAAATCGAATGAAGCGGCGACGAAAAGCCTACGACACTCGGTATTCCCAGCCGGTCACCCATGCAAGTACTAACCGAGCCCGACATTGCTTAACTTCCGAGATCGAACGAGATCGGGTGCATTCAACGTGGTATGGTTGTAGGCAATAAAGTAGTAGTCTATTCGGCTATTTTTATTTCGCAGTTGTTGGAAAACAGAGCAAAATCGAATGAAACGGCGACGAAAAGCCTACGACACTCGGTATTCCCAGCCGGTCACCCATGCAAGTACTAACCAAGCCCGACATTGCTTAACTTCCGAGATCGAACGAGATCGGGTGCATTCGACGTGGTATGGTTGTAGGCGATAAAGTAGTAGTCTATTCGGCTATTTTTATTTCGCAGTTGTTGGAAAACAGAGCAAAATCGAATGAAACGGCGACGAAAAGCCTACGACACTCGGTATTCCCAGCCGGTCACCCATGCAAGTACTAACCGAGCCCGACATTGCTTAACTTCCGAGATCGAACGAGATCGGGTGCATTCAACGTGGTATGGTTGTAGGCAATAAAGTAGTAGTCTATTCGGCTATTTTTATTTCGCAGTTGTTGGAAAACAGAGCAAAATCGAATGAAACGGCGACGAAAAGCCTACGACACTCGGTATTCCCAGCCGGTCACCCATGCAAGTACTAACCGAGCCCGACATTGCTTAACTTCCGAGATCGAACGAGATCGGGTGCATTCAACGTGGTATGGTTGTAGGCGATAAAGTAGTAGTCTATTCGGCTATTTGTATTTTGCAGTTGTTGGAAAACAGAGCAAAATCGAATGAAGCGGCGACGAAAAGCCTACGACACTCGGTATTCCCAGCCGGTCACCCATGCAAGTACTAACCGAGCCCGACATTGCTTAACTTCCGAGATCGAACGAGATCGGGTGCATTCGACGTGGTATGGTTGTAGGCGATAAAGTAGTAGTCTATTCGGCTATTTGTATTTCGCAGTTGTTGGAAAACAGAGCAAAATCGAATGAAACGGCGACGAAAAGCCTACGACACTCGGTATTCCCAGCCGGTCACCCATGCAAGTACTAACCGAGCCCGACATTGCTTAACTTCCGAGTTCGAACGAGATCGGGTGCATTCAACGTGGTATGGTTGTAGGCAATAAAGTAGTAGTCTATTCGGCTATTTGTATTTTGCAGTTGTTGGAAAACAGAGCAAAATCGAATGAAGCGGCGACGAAAAGCCTACGACACTCGGTATTCCCAGCCGGTCACCCATGCAAGTACTAACCGAGCCCGACATTGCTTAACTTCCGAGATCGAACGAGATCGGGTGCATTCGACGTGGTATGGTTGTTGGCGATAAAGTAGTAGTCTATTCGGCTATTTGTATTTCGCAGTTGTTGGAAATCAGAGCAAAATCGAATGAAACGGCGACGAAAAGCCTACGACACTCGGTATTCCCAGCCGGTCACCCATGCAAGTACTAACTGAGCCCGACATTGCTTAACTTCCGAGATCGAACGATAACGGGTGCATTCAACGTGGTATGGTTGTAGGCGATAAAGTAGTAGTCTATTCGGCTATTTGTATTTCGCAGTTGTTGGAAAACAGAGCAAAATCGAATGAAACGGCGACAAAAAGCCTACGACACTCGGTATTCCCAGCCGGTCACCCATGCAAGTACTAACCGAGCCCGACATTGCTTAACTTCCGAGATCGAACGAGATCGGGTGCATTCGACGTGGTATGGTTGTAGGCGATAAAGTAGTAGTCTATTCGGCTATTTGTATTTCGCAGTTGTTGGAAATCAGAGCAAAATCGAATGAAACGGCGACGAAAAGCCTACGACACTCGGTATTCCCAGCCGGTCACCCATGCAAGTACTAACCGAGCCCGACATTGCTTAACTTCCGAGATCGAACGAGATCGGGTGCATTCAACGTGGTATGGTTGTAGGCGATAAAGTAGTAGTCTATTCGGCTATTTGTATTTTGCAGTTGTTGGAAAACAGAGCAAAATCGAATGAAGCGGCGACGAAAAGCCTACGACACTCGGTATTCCCAGCCGGTCACCCATGCAAGTACTAACCGAGCCCGACATTGCTTAACTTCCGAGATCGAACGAGATCGGGTGCATTCAACGTGGTATGGTTGTAGGCAATAAAGTAGTAGTCTATTCGGCTATTTTTATTTCGCAGTTGTTGGAAAACAGAGCAAAATCGAATGAAACGGCGACGAAAAGCCTACGACACTCGGTATTCCCAGCCGGTCACCCATGCAAGTACTAACCGAGCCCGACATTGCTTAACTTCCGAGATCGAACGAGATCGGGTGCATTCAACGTGGTATGGTTGTAGGCGATAAAGTAGTAGTCTATTCGGCTATTTGTATTTTGCAGTTGTTGGAAAACAGAGCAAAATCGAATGAAGCGGCGACGAAAAGCCTACGACACTCGGTATTCCCAGCCGGTCACCCATGCAAGTACTAACCGAGCCCGACATTGCTTAACTTCCGAGATCGAACGAGATCGGGTGCATTCGACGTGGTATGGTTGTAGGCGATAAAGTAGTAGTCTATTCGGCTATTTGTATTTCGCAGTTGTTGGAAAACAGAGCAAAATCGAATGAAACGGCGACGAAAAGCCTACGACACTCGGTATTCCCAGCCGGTCACCCATGCAAGTACTAACCGAGCCCGACATTGCTTAACTTCCGAGATCGAACGAGATCTGGTGCATTCAACGTGGTATGGTTGTAGGCGATAAAGTAGTAGTCTATTCGGCTATTTGTATTTCGCAGTTGTTGGAAAACAGAGCAAAATCGAATGAAACGGCGACGAAAATCCTACGACACTCGGTATTCCCAGCCGGTCACCCATGCAAGTACTAACCGAGCCTGACATTGCTTAACTTCCGAGATCGAACGATAACGGGTGCATTCAACGTGGTATGGTTGTAGGCGATAAAGTAGTAGTCTATTCGGCTATTTGTATTTCGCAGTTGTTGGAAAACAGAGCAAAATCGAATGAAACGGCGACAAAAAGCCTACGACACTCGGTATTCTCAGCAGGTCACCCATGCAAGTACTAACCGAGCCCGACATTGCTTAACTTCCGAGATCGAACGAGATCGGGTGCATTCAACGTGGTATGGTTGTAGGCGATAAAGTAGTAGTCTATTCGGCTATTTGTATTTTGCAGTTGTTGGAAAACAGAGCAAAATCGAATGAAACGGCGACAAAAAGCCTACGACACTCGGTATTCCCAGCCGGTCACCCATGCAAGTACTAACCGAGCCCGACATTGCTTAACTTCCGAGATCGAACGAGATCTGGTGCATTCAACGTGGTATGGTTGTAGGCGATAAAGTAGTAGTCTATTCGGCTATTTGTATTTCGCAGTTGTTGGAAAACAGAGCAAAATCGAATGAAACGGCGACGAAAAGCCTACGACACTCGGTATTCTCAGCAGGTCACCCATGCAAGTACTAACCGAGCCCGACATTGCTTAACTTCCGAGATCGAACGAGATCGGGTGCATTCAACGTGGTATGGTTGTAGGCGATAAAGTAGTAGTCTATTCGGCTATTTGTATTTTGCAGTTGTTGGAAAACAGAGCAAAATCGAATGAAACGGCGACGAAAAGCCTACGACACTCGGTATTCGCAGCCGGTCACCCATGCAAGTACTAACCGAGCCCGACATTGCTTAACTTCCGAGATCGAACGATAACGGGTGCATTCAACGTGGTATGGTTGTAGGCGATAAAGTAGTAGTGTTTTCGGCTATTTGTATTTCGCAGTTGTTGGAAAACAGAGCAAAATCGAGTGAAACGGCGACAAAAAGCCTACGACACTCGGTATTCCCAGCCGGTCACCCATGCAAGTACTAACCGAGCCCGACATTGCTTAACTTCCGAGATCGAACGAGATCGGGTGCATTCAACGTGGTATGGTTGTAGGCGATAAAGTAGTAGTCTATTCGGCTATTTGTACTTCGCAGTTGTTAGAAAACAGAGCAAAATCGAATGAAACGGCGACGAAAAGCCTACGACACTCGGTATTCCCAGCCGGTCACCCATGCAAGTACTAACCGAGCCCGACATTGCTTAACTTCCGAGATCGAACGAGATCGGGTGCATTCAACGTGGTATGGTTGTAGGCGATAAAGTAGTAGTCTATTCGGCTATTTGTATTTCGCAGTTGTTGGAAAACAGAGCAAAATCGAATGAAACGGCGACGAAAATCCTACGACACTCGGTATTCCCAGCCGGTCACCCATGCAAGTACTAACCGAGCCCGACATTGCTTAAATTCCGAGATCGAACGAGATCGGGTGCATTCAACGTGGTATGGTTGTAGGCAATAAAGTAGTCGTCTATTCGGCTATTTTTATTTCGCAGTTGTTGGAAAACAGAGCAAAATCGAATGAAACGGCGACGAAAAGCCTACGACACTCGGTATTCCCAGCCGGTCACCCATGCAAGTACTAACCGAGCCCGACATTGCTTAACTTCCGAGATCGAACGAGATCGGGTGCATTCAACGTGGTATGGTTGTAGGCGATAAAGTAGTAGTCTATTCGGCTATTTGTATTTTGCAGTTGTTGGAAAACAGAGCAAAATCGAATGAAGCGGCGACGAAAAGCCTACGACACTCGGTATTCCCAGCCGGTCACCCATGCAAGTACTAACTGAGCCCGACATTGCTTAACTTCCGAGATCGAACGAGATCGGGTGCATTCGACGTGGTATGGTTGTAGGCGATAAAGTAGTAGTTTATTCGGCTATTTGTATTTCGCAGTTGTTGGAAAACAGAGCAAAATCGAATGAAACGGCGACGAAAAGCCTACGACACTCGGTATTCCCAGCTGGTCACCCATGCAAGTACTAACCGAGCCCGACATTGCTTAACTTCCGAGATCGAACGAGATCGGGTGCATTCAACGTGGTATGGTTGTAGGCAATAAAGTAGTAGTCTATTCGGCTATTTTTATTTCGCAGTTGTTGGAAAACAGAGCAAAATCGAATGAAACGGCGACGAAAAGCCTACGACACTCGGTATTCCCAGCCGGTCACCCATGCAGGTACTAACCGAGCCCGACATTGCTTAACTTCCGAGATCGAACGAGATCGGGTGCATTCAACGTGGTATGGTTGTAGGCGATAAAGTAGTAGTCTATTCGGCTATTTGTATTTTGCAGTTGTTGGAAAACAGAGCAAAATCGAATGAAGCGGCGACGAAAAGCCTTCGACACTCGGTATTCCCAGCCGGTCACCCATGCAAGTACTAACCGAGCCCGACATTGCTTAACTTCCGAGATCGAACGAGATCGGGTGCATTCGACGTGGTATGGTTGTAGGCGATAAAGTAGTAGTCTATTCGGCTATTTGTATTTCGCAGTTGTTGGAAAACAGAGCAAAATCGAATGAAACGGCGACGAAAAGCCTACGACACTCGGTATTCCCAGCCGGTCACCCATGCAAGTACTAACCGAGCCCGACATTGCTTAACTTCCGAGATCGAACGAGATCGGGTGCATTCAACGTGGTATGGTTGTAGGCGATAAAGTAGTAGTCTATTCGGCTATTTGTATTTCGCAGTTGTTGGAAAACAGAGCAAAATCGAATGAAACGGCGACGAAAATCCTACGACACTCGGTATTCCCAGCCGGTCACCCATGCAAGTACTAACCGAGCCTGACATTGCTTAACTTCCGAGATCGAACGATAACGGGTGCATTCAACGTGGTATGGTTGTAGGCGATAAAGTAGTAGTCTATTCGGCTATTTGTATTTCGCAGTTGTTGGAAAACAGAGCAAAATCGAATGAAACGGCGACAAAAAGCCTACGACACTCGGTATTCCCAGCCGGTCACCCATGCAAGTACTAACCGAGCCCGACATTGCTTAACTTCCGAGATCGAGTGCATTCAACGTGGTATGGTTGTAAGCGATAAAGTAGTAGTCTATTCGGCTATTTGTATTTCGCAGTTGTTGGAAAACAGAGCAAAATCGAATGAAACGGCGACGAAAAGCCTACGACACTCGGTATTCTCAGCAGGTCACCCATGCAAGTACTAACCGAGCCCGACATTGCTTAACTTCCGAGATCGAACGAGATCGGGTGCATTCAACGTGGTATGGTTGTAGGCGATAAAGTAGTAGTCTATTCGGCTATTTGTATTTTGCAGTTGTTGGAAAACAGAGCAAAATCGAATGAAACGGCGACGAAAAGCCTACGACACTCGGTATTCGCAGCCGGTCACCCATGCAAGTACTAACCGAGCCCGACATTGCTTAACTTCCGAGATCGAACGATAACGGGTGCATTCAACGTGGTATGGTTGTAGGCGATAAAGTAGTAGTGTTTTCGGCTATTTGTATTTCGCAGTTGTTGGAAAACAGAGCAAAATCGAGTGAAACGGCTACAAAAAGCCTACGACACTCGGTATTCCCAGCCGGTCACCCATGCAAGTACTAACCGAGCCCGACATTGCTTAACTTCCGAGATCGAACGAGATCGGGTGCATTCAACGTGGTATGGTTGTAGGCGATAAAGTAGTAGTCTATTCGGCTATTTGTACTTCGCAGTTGTTAGAAAACAGAGCAAAATCGAATGAAACGGCGACGAAAAGCCTACGACACTCGGTATTCCCAGCCGGTCACCCATGCAAGTACTAACCGAGCCCGACATTGCTTAACTTCCGAGATCGAACGAGATCGGGTGCATTCAACGTGGTATGGTTGTAGGCGATAAAGTAGTAGTCTATTCGGCTATTTGTATTTCGCAGTTGTTGGAAAACAGAGCAAAATCGAATGAAACGGCGACGAAAATCCTACGACACTCGGTATTCCCAGCCGGTCACCCATGCAAGTACTAACCGAGCCCGACATTGCTTAACTTCCGAGATCGAACGAGATCGGGTGCATTCAACGTGGTATGGTTGTAGGCAATAAAGTAGTAGTCTATTCGGCTATTTTTATTTCGCAGTTGTTGGAAAACAGAGCAAAATCGAATGAAACGGCGACGAAAAGCCTACGACACTCGGTATTCCCAGCCGGTCACCCATGCAAGTACTAACCGAGCCCGACATTGCTTAACTTCCGAGATCGAACGAGATCGGGTGCATTCAACGTGGTATGGTTGTAGGCGATAAAGTAGTAGTCTATTCGGCTATTTGTATTTTGCAGTTGTTGGAAAACAGAGCAAAATCGAATGAAGCGGCGACGAAAAGCCTACGACACTCGGTATTCCCAGCCGGTCACCCATGCAAGTACTAACTGAGCCCGACATTGCTTAACTTCCGAGATCGAACGAGATCGGGTGCATTCGACGTGGTATGGTTGTAGGCGATAAAGTAGTAGTCTATTCGGCTATTTGTATTTCGCAGTTGTTGGAAAACAGAGCAAAATCGAATGAAACGGCGACGAAAAGCCTACGACACTCGGTATTCCCAGCCGGTCACCCATGCAAGTACTAACCGAGCCCGACATTGCTTAACTTCCGAGATCGAACGAGATCGGGTGCATTCAACGTGGTATGGTTGTAGGCGATAAAGTAGTAGTCTATTCGGCTATTTGTATTTCGCAGTTGTTGGAAAACAGAGCAAAATCGAATGAAACGGCGACGAAAATCCTACGACACTCGGTATTCCCAGCCGGTCACCCACGCAAGTACTAACCGAGCCTGACATTGCTTAACTTCCGAGATCGAACGATAACGGGTGCATTCAACGTGGTATGGTTGTAGGCGATAAAGTAGTAGTCTATTCGGCTATTTGTATTTCGCAGTTGTTGGAAAACAGAGCAAAATCGAATGAAACGGCGACAAAAAGCCTACGACACTCGGTATTCCCAGCCGGTCACCCATGCAAGTACTAACCGAGCCCGACATTGCTTAACTTCCGAGATCGAGTGCATTCAACGTGGTATGGTTGTAAGCGATAAAGTAGTAGTCTATTCGGCTATTTGTATTTCGCAGTTGTTGGAAAACAGAGCAAAATCGAATGAAACGGCGACGAAAAGCCTACGACACTCGGTATTCTCAGCAGGTCACCCATGCAAGTACTAACCGAGCCCGACATTGCTTAACTTCCGAGATCGAACGAGATCGGGTGCATTCAACGTGGTATGGTTGTAGGCGATAAAGTAGTAGTCTATTCGGCTATTTGTATTTTGCAGTTGTTGGAAAACAGAGCAAAATCGAATGAAACGGCGACGAAAAGCCTACGACACTCGGTATTCCCAGCCGGTCACCCATGCAAGTACTAACCGAGCCCGACATTGCTTAACTTCCGAGATCGAACGATAACGGGTGCATTCAACGTGGTATGGTTGTAGCCGATAAAGTAGTAGTGTATTCGGCTATTTGTATTTCGCAGTTGTTGGAAAACAGAGCAAAATCGAGTGAAACGGCGACAAAAAGCCTACGACACTCGGTATTCCCAGCCGGTCACCCATGCAAGTACTAACCGAGCCCGACATTGCTTAACTTCCGAGATCGATTGAGATCGGGTGCATTCAACGTGGTATGGTTGTAGGCGATAAAGTAGTAGTCTATTCGGCTATTTGTATTTCGCAGTTGTTAGAAAACAGAGCAAAATCGAATGAAACGGCGACGAAAAGCCTACGACACTCGGTATTCCCAGCCGGTCACCCATGCAAGTACTAACCAAGCCCGACATTGCTTAACTTCCGAGATCGAACAAGATCGGGAGCATTCAACGTGGTATGGTTGTAGGCAATGAAGTAGTAGTCTATTCGGCTATTTGTATTTCGCAGTTGTTAGAAAACACAGCAAAATCGAATGAAACGACGACGAAAAGCTTACGACACTCGGTATTCCCAGCCGGTCACCCATGCAAGTACTAACCGAGCCCGACATTGCTTAACTTCCGAGATCGACGAGATCGGGTGCATTCAACGTGGTATGGTTGTAGGCGATAAAGTAGTAGTCTATTCGGCTATTTGTATTTCGAAGTTGTTGGAAAACAGAGCAAAATCGAATGAAACGGCGACGAAAAGCCTACGACACTCGGTATTCCCAGCCGGTCACCCATGCAAGTACTAACCGAGCCCGACATTGCCTAACTTCCGAGATCGAACGAGATCGGGTGCATTCAACGTGGAATGGTTGTAGGCGATAAAGTAGTAGTCTATTCGGCTATTTGTATTTCGCAGTTGTTGGAAAACAGAGCAAAATTGAATGAAACGGCGACGAAAAGCCTACGACACTCGGTATTCCCAGTCGGTCACCCATGCAAGTACTAACCGAGCCCAACATTGCTTAACTTCCGAGATCGAACGAGATCGGGTGCATTCAACGTGGTATGGTTGTAGGCGATAAAGTAGTAGCCTATTCGGCTATTTGTATTTCGCAGTTGTTGGAAAACAGAGCAAAATCGAATGAAACGGCGACGAAAAGCCTACGACACTCGGTATTCCCAGCCGGTCACCCATGCAAGTACTAACCGAGCCCGACATTGCTTAACTTCCGAGATCGAACGAGATCGGGTGCATTCAACGTGGTATGGTTGTAGGCGATAAAGTAGTAGTCTATTCGGCTATTTGTATTTTGCAGTTGTTGGAAAACAGAGCAAAATCGAATGAAACGGCGACGAAAAGCCTACGACACTCGGTATTCCCAGCCGGTCACCCATGCAAGTACTAACCGAGCCTGACATTGCTTAACTTCCGAGATCGAACGATAACGGGTGCATTCAACGTGGTATGGTTGTAGGCGATAAAGTAGTAGTCTATTCGGCTATTTGTATTTCGCAGTTGTTGGAAAACAGAGCAAAATCGAATGAAACGGCGACGAAAAGCCTACGACACTCAGTATTCCCAGCCGGTCACCCATGCAAGTACTAACCAAGCCCGACATTGCTTAACTTCCGAGATCGAACGAGATCGGGTGCATTCAACGTGGTATGGTTGTAGGCGATAAAGTAGTAGTCTATTCGGCTATTTGTATTTCGCAGTTGTTGGAAAACAGAGGAAAATTGAATGAAACGGCGACGAAAAGCCTACGACACTCGGTATTCCCAGTCGGTCACCCATGCAAGTACTAACCGAGCCCAACATTGCTTAACTTCCGAGATCGAACGAGATCGGGTGCATTCAACGTGGTATGGTTGTAGGCGATAAAGTAGTAGTCTATTCGGCTATTTGTATTTCGCAGTTGTTGGAAAACAGAGCAAAATCGAATGAAACGGCGACGAAAAGCCTACGACACTCGGTATTCCCAGCCGGTCACCCATGCAAGTACTAACCGAGCCCGACATTGCTTAACTTCCGAGATCGAACGAGATCGGGTGCATTCAACGTGGTATGGTTGTAGGCGATAAAGTAGTAGTCTATTCGGCTATTTGTATTTCGCAGTTGTTGGAAAACAGAGCAAAATCGAATGAAACGGCGACGAAAAGCCTACGACACTCGGTATTCCCAGCCGGTCACCCATGCAAGTACTAACCGAGCCTGACATTGCTTAACTTCCGAGATCGAACGATAACGGGTGCATTCAACGTGGTATGGTTGTAGGCGATAAAGTAGTAGTCTATTCGGCTATTTGTATTTCGCAGTTGTTGGAAAACAGAGCAAAATCGAATGAAACGGCGACAAAAAGCCTACGACACTCGGTATTCCCAGCCGGTCACCCATGCAAGTACTAACCGAGCCCGACATTGCTTAACTTCCGAGATCGAGTGCATTCAACGTGGTATGGTTGTAGGCGATAAAGTAGTAGTCTATTCGGCTATTTGTATTTCGCAGTTGTTGGAAAACAGAGCAAAATCGAATGAAACGGCGACGAAAAGCCTACGACACTCGGTATTCCCAGCCGGTGACCCATGCAAGTACTAACCGAGCCCGACATTGCTTAACTTCCGAGATCGAGTGCATTCAACGTGGTATGGTTGTAGGCGATAAAGTAGTAGTCTATTCGGCTATTTGTATTTCGCAGTTGTTGGAAAACAGAGCAAAATCGAATGAAACGGCGACGAAAAGCCTACGACACTCGGTATTCCCAGCCGGTCACCCATGCAAGTACTAACCGAGCCTGACATTGCTTAACTTCCGAGATCGAACGATAACGGGTGCATTCAACGTGGTATGGTTGTAGGCGATAAAGTAGTAGTCTATTCGGCTATTTGTATTTCGCAGTTGTTGGAAAACAGAGCAAAATCGAATGAAACGGCGACGAAAAGCCTACGACACTCGATATTCCCAGCCGGTCACCCATGCAAGTACTAACCGAGCCCGACATTGCTTAACTTCCGAGATCGAACGAGATCGGGTGCATTCAACGTGGTATGGTTGTAGGCGATAAAGTAGTAGTCTATTCGGCTATTTGTATTTCGCAGTTGTTGGAAAACAGAGCAAAATCGAATGAAACGGCGACGAAAAGCCTACGACACTCGGTATTCCCAGCCGGTCACCCATGCAAGTACTAACCGAGCCTGACATTGCTTAACTTCCGAGATCGAACGATAACGGGTGCATTCAACGTGGTATGGTTGTAGGCGATAAAGTAGTAGTCTATTCGGCTATTTGTATTTCGCAGTTGTTGGAAAACAGAGCAAAATCGAATGAAACGGCGACGAAAAGCCTACGACACTCGATATTCCCAGCCGGTCACCCATGCAAGTACTAACCGAGCCCGACATTGCTTAACTTCCGAGATCGAACGAGATCGGGTGCATTCAACGTGGTATGGTTGTAGGCGATAAAGTAGTAGTCTATTCGGCTATTTGTATTTTGCAGTTGTTAGAAAACAGGGCAAAATCGAATGAAACGGCGACAAAAAGCCTACGACACTCGGTATTCCCAGCCGGTCACCCATGCAAGTACTAACCGAGCCCGACATTGCTTAACTTCCGAGATCGAACGAGATCGGGTGCATTCAACGTGGTATGGTTGTAGGCGATAAAGTAGTAGTCTATTCGGCTATTTGTATTTCGCAGTTGTTGGAAAACAGAGCAAAATCGAATGAAACGGCGACAAAAAGCCTACGACACTCGGTATTCCCAGCCGGTCACCCATGCAAGTACTAACCGAGCCCGACATTGCTTAACTTCCGAGATCGAACGAGATCGGGTGCATTCAACGTGGTATGGTTGTAGGCGATAAAGTAGTAGTCTATTCGGCTATTTGTATTTCGCAGTTGTTGGAAAACAGAGCAAAATCGAATGAAACGGCGACGAAAAGCCTACGACACTCGGTATTCCAAGCCGGTCACCCAGGCAAGTACTAACCGAGCCCGACATTGCTTAACTTCCGAGATCGAACGAGATCGGGTGCATTCAACGTGGTATGGTTGTAGGCGATAAAGTAGTAGTCTATTCGGCTATTTGTATTTTGCAGTTGTTGGAAAACAGAGCAAAATCGAATGAAGCGGCGACGAAAAGCCTACGACACTCGGTATTCCCAGCCGGTCACCCATGCAAGTACTAACCGAGCCCGACATTGCTTAACTTCCGAGATCGAACGAGATCGGGTGCATTCAACGTGGTATGGTTTAAGGCGATAAAGTAGTAGTCTATTCGGCTATTTGTATTTTGCAGTTGTTGGAAAACAGAGCAAAATCGAATGAAACGGCGACGAAAAGCCTACGACACTCGGTATTCCCAGCCGGTCACCCATGCAAGTACTCACCGAGCCCGACATTGCTTAACTTCGAGATCGAACGAAATCGGGTGCATTCAACGTGGTATGGTTGTAGGCGATAAAGTAGTAGTCTATTCGGCTATTTGTATTTCGCAGTTGTTGGAAAACAGAGCAAAATCGAATGAAACGGCGACAAAAAGCCTACGACACTCGGTATTCCCAGCCTGTCACCCATGCAAGTACTAACCGAGCCCGACATTGCTTAACTTCCGAGATCGAACGAGATCGGGTGCATTCAACGTGGTATGGTTGTAGGCGATAAAGTAGTAGTCTATTCGGCTATTTGTATTTCGCAGTTGTTGGAAAACAGAGCAAAATCGAATGAAACGGCGACGAAAAGCCTACGACACTCGGTATTCCCAGCCGGTCACCCATGCAAGTACTAACCGAGCCCGACATTGCTTAACTTCCGAGATCGAACGAGATCGGGTGCATTCAACGTGGTATGGTTGTAGGCGATAAAGTAGTAGTCTATTCGGCTATTTGTATTTCGCAGTTGTTGGAAAACAGAGCAAAATCGAATGAAACGGCGACGAAAAGCCTACGACACTCGGTATTCCCAGCCGGTCACCCAGGCAAGTACTAACCGAGCCCGACATTGCTTAACTTCCGAGATCGAACGAGATCGGGTGCATTCAACGTGGTATGGTTGTAGGCGATAAAGTAGTAGTCTATTCGGCTATTTGTATTTTGCAGTTGTTGGAAAACAGAGCAAAATCGAATGAAGCGGCGACGAAAAGCCTACGACACTCGGTATTCCCAGCCGGTCACCCATGCAAGTACTAACCGAGCCCGACATTGCTTAACTTCCGAGATCGAACGAGATCGGGTGCATTCAACGTGGTATGGTTGTAGTCGATAAAGTAGTAGTCTGTTCTGCTATTTGTATTTTGCAGTTGTTAGAAAACAGAGAAAAAACGAATGGAACGGCGACGAAAAAAAAGCCTACGACACTCGGTATTCCCAGCCGGTCACCCATGCAAGTACTAACCGAGCCCGACATTGCTTAACTTCCGAGATCGAACGAGATCGGGTGCATTCAACGTGGTATGGTTGTAGGCAATAAAGTAGTAGTCTATTCGGCTATTTGTATTTCGCAGTTGTTGGAAAACAGAGCAAAATCGAATGAAACGGCGACGAAAAGCCTACGACACTTGGTATTCCCAGCCGGTCACCCATGCAAGTACTAACCGAGCCCGACATTGCTTAACTTCCGAGATCGAACGAGATCGGGTGCATTCAACGTGGTATGGTTGTAGGCGATAAAGTAGTAGTCTATTCGGCTATTTGTATTTTGCAGTTGTTGGAAAACAGAGCAAAATCGAATGAAGCGGCGACGAAAAGCCTACGACACTCGGTATTCCCAGCCGGTCACCCATGCAAGTACTAACCGAGACGGACATTGCTTAACTTCCGAGATCGAACGAGATCGGGTGCATTCGACGTGGTATGGTTGTAGGCGATAAAGTAGTAGTCTATTCGGCTATTTGTATTTCCCAGTTGTTAGAAAACAGAGCAAAATCGAATGAAACGGCGACGAAAAGCCTACGACACTCGGTATTCCCAGCCGGTCACCCATGCAAGTACTAACCAAGCCCGACATTGCTTAACTTCCGAGATCGAACAAGATCGGGTGCATTCAACGTGGTATGGTTGTAGGCGATAAAGTAGTAGTGTATTCGGCTATTTGTATTTCGCAGTTGTTGGAAAACAGAGCAAAATCGAGTGAAACGGCGACAAAAAGCCTACGACACTCGGTATTCCCAGCCGGTCACCCATGCAAGTACTAACCGAGCCCGACATTGCTTAACTTCCGAGATCGAACGAGATCGGGTGCATTCAACGTGGTATGGTTGTAGGCGATAAAGTAGTAGTCTATTCGGCTATTTGTATTTCGCAGTTGTTGGAAAACAGAGCAAAATCGAATGAAACGGCGACGAAAAGCCTACGACACTCGGTATTCCCAGCCGGTCACCCATGCAAGTACTCACCGAGCCCGACATTGCTTAACTTCGAGATCGAACGAGATCGGGTGCATTCAACGTGGTATGGTTGTAGGCGATAAAGTAGTAGTCTATTCGGCTATTTGTATTTCGCAGTTGTTGGAAAACAGAGCAAAATCGAATGAAACGGCGACGAAAATCCTACGACACTCGGTATTCCCAGCCGGTCACCCATGCAAGTACTAACCGAGCCTGACATTGCTTAACTTCCGAGATCGAACGATAACGGGTGCATTCAACGTGGTATGGTTGTAGGCGATAAAGTAGTAGTCTATTCGGCTATTTGTATTTCGCAGTTGTTGGAAAACAGAGCAAAATCGAATGAAACGGCGACAAAAAGCCTACGACACTCGGTATTCCCAGCCGGTCACCCATGCAAGTACTAACCGAGCCCGACATTGCTTAACTTCCGAGATCGAGTGCATTCAACGTGGTATGGTTGTAAGCGATAAAGTAGTAGTCTATTCGGCTATTTGTATTTCGCAGTTGTTGGAAAACAGAGCAAAATCGAATGAAACGGCGACGAAAAGCCTACGACACTCGGTATTCTCAGCAGGTCACCCATGCAAGTACTAACCGAGCCCGACATTGCTTAACTTCCGAGATCGAACGAGATCGGGTGCATTCAACGTGGTATGGTTGTAGGCGATAAAGTAGTAGTCTATTCGGCTATTTGTATTTTGCAGTTGTTGGAAAACAGAGCAAAATCGAATGAAACGGCGACGAAAAGCCTACGACACTCGGTATTCCCAGCCGGTCACCCATGCAAGTACTAACCGAGCCCGACATTGCTTAACTTCCGAGATCGAACGATAACGGGTGCATTCAACGTGGTATGGTTGTAGGCGATAAAGTAGTAGTGTATTCGGCTATTTGGATTTCGCAGTTGTTGGAAAACAGAGCAAAATCAAGTGAAACGGCGACAAAAAGCCTACGACACTCGGTATTCCCAGCCGGTCACCCATGCAAGTACTAACCGAGCCCGACATTGCTTAACTTCCGAGATCGAACGAGATCGGGTGCATTCAACGTGGTATGGTTGTAGGAGATGAAGTAGTAGTCTATTCGGCTATTTGTATTTCGCAGTTGTTAGAAAACAGAGCAAAATCGAATGAAGCGGCGACGAAAAGCCTACGACACTTGGTATTCCCAGCCGGTCACCCATGCAAGTACTAACCGAGCCCGACATTGCTTAACTTCCGAGATCGAACGAGATCGGGTGCATTCAACGTGGTATGGTTGTAGGCAATAAAGTAGTAGTCTATTCGGCTATTTGTATTTCGCAGTTGTTGGAAAACAGAGCAAAATCGAATGAAACGGCGACGAAAAGCCTACGACACTTGGTATTCCCAGCCGGTCACCCATGCAAGTACTAACCGAGCCCGACATTGCTTAACTTCCGAGATCGAACGAGATCGGGTGCATTCAACGTGGTATGGTTGTAGGCGATAAAGTAGTAGTCTATTCGGCTATTTGTATTTTGCAGTTGTTGGAAAACAGAGCAAAATCGAATGAAGCGGCGACGAAAAGCCTACGACACTCGGTATTCCCAGCCGGTCACCCATGCAAGTACTAACCGAGACGGACATTGCTTAACTTCCGAGATCGAACGAGATCGGGTGCATTCGACGTGGTATGGTTGTAGGCGATAAAGTAGTAGTCTATTCGGCTATTTGTATTTCCCAGTTGTTAGAAAACAGAGCAAAATCGAATGAAACGGCGACGAAAAGCCTACGACACTCGGTATTCCCAGCCGGTCACCCATGCAAGTACTAACCAAGCCCGACATTGCTTAACTTCCGAGATCGAACAAGATCGGGTGCATTCAACGTGGTATGGTTGTAGGCGATAAAGTAGTAGTGTATTCGGCTATTTGTATTTCGCAGTTGTTGGAAAACAGAGCAAAATCGAGTGAAACGGCGACAAAAAGCCTACGACACTCGGTATTCCCAGCCGGTCACCCATGCAAGTACTAACCGAGCCCGACATTGCTTAACTTCCGAGATCGAACGAGATCGGGTGCATTCAACGTGGTATGGTTGTAGGCGATAAAGTAGTAGTCTATTCGGCTATTTGTATTTCGCAGTTGTTGGAAAACAGAGCAAAATCGAATGAAACGGCGACGAAAAGCCTACGACACTCGGTATTCCCAGCCGGTCACCCATGCAAGTACTCACCGAGCCCGACATTGCTTAACTTCGAGATCGAACGAGATCGGGTGCATTCAACGTGGTATGGTTGTAGGCGATAAAGTAGTAGTCTATTCGGCTATTTGTATTTCGCAGTTGTTGGAAAACAGAGCAAAATCGAATGAAACGGCGACGAAAATCCTACGACACTCGGTATTCCCAGCCGGTCACCCATGCAAGTACTAACCGAGCCTGACATTGCTTAACTTCCGAGATCGAACGATAACGGGTGCATTCAACGTGGTATGGTTGTAGGCGATAAAGTAGTAGTCTATTCGGCTATTTGTATTTCGCAGTTGTTGGAAAACAGAGCAAAATCGAATGAAACGGCGACAAAAAGCCTACGACACTCGGTATTCCCAGCCGGTCACCCATGCAAGTACTAACCGAGCCCGACATTGCTTAACTTCCGAGATCGAGTGCATTCAACGTGGTATGGTTGTAGGCGATAAAGTAGTAGTCTATTCGGCTATTTGTATTTCGCAGTTGTTGGAAAACAGAGCAAAATCGAATGAAACGGCGACGAAAAGCCTACGACACTCGGTATTCCCAGCCGGCCACCCATGCAAGTACTAACCGAGCCCGACATTGCTTAACTCCCGAGATCGAACGAGATCGGGTGCATTCAACGTGGTATGGTTGTAGGCGATAAAGTAGTAGTCCATTCGGCTATTTGTGTTTCGCAGTTGTTGGAAAACAGAGCAAAATCGAATGAAACGGCGACGAAAAGCCTACGACACTCGGTATTCCCAGCCGGTCACCCATGCAAGTACTAACCGAGCCCGACATTGCTTAACTTCCGAGATCGAACGATAACGGGTGCATTCACCGTGGTATGGTTGTAGGCGATAAAGTAGTAGTCTATTCGGCTATTTGTATTTCGCAGTTGTTAGAAAACAGAGCAAAATCGAATGAAACGGCGACGAAAAGCCTACGACACTCGGTATTCCCAGCCGGTCACCCATGCAAGTACTAACCAAGCCCGACATTGCTTAACTTCCGAGATCGAACAAGATCGGGAGCATTCAACGTGGTATGGTTGTAGGCGATGAAGTAGTAGTCTATTCGGCTATTTGTATTTCGCAGTTGTTGGAAAACAGAGCAAAATCAAATGAAACGGCGACGAAAACCCTACGACACTCGGTATTCCCAGCCGGTCACCCATGCAAGTACAAACCGAGCCCGACATTGCTTAACTTCCGAGATCGAACGAGATCGGGTGCATTCAACGTGGTATGGTTGTAGGCGATAAAGTAGTAGTCTATTCGGCTATTTGTATTTCGCAGTTGTTGGAAAACAGAGCAAAATCGAATGAAACGGCGACGAAAAGCCTACGACCCTCGGTATTCCCAGCCGGTCACCCATGCAAGTACTAACCGAGCCCGACATTGCTTAACTTCCGAGATCGAACGAGATCGGGTGCATTCAACGTGGTATGGTTGTAGGCGATAAAGTAGTAGTCTATTCGGCTATTTGTATTTCGCAGTTGTTGGAAAACAGAGCAAAATCAAATGAAACGGCGACGAAAAGCCTACGACACTCGGTATTCCTAGCCGGTCACCCATGCAAGTACTAACCGAGCCCGACATTGCTTAACTTCCGAGATCGAACGAGATCGGGTGCATTCAACGTGGTATGGTTGTAGGCGATAAAGTAGTAGTCTATTCGGCTATTTGTATTTTGCAGTTGTTGGAAAACAGAGCAAAATCGAATGAAACGGCGACGAAAAGCCTACGACCCTCGGTATTCCCAGCCGGTCACCCATGCAAGTACTAACCGAGCCCGACATTGCTTAACTTCCGAGATCGAACGAGATCGGGTGCATTCAACGTGGTATGGTTGTAGGCGATAAAATAGTAGTCTATTCGGCTATTTGTATTTCGCAGTTGTTGGAAAACAGAGCAAAATCGAATGAAACGGCGACGAAAAGCCTACGACACTCGGTATTCCCAGCCGGTCACCCATGCAAGTACTAACCGAGCCCGACATTGCTTAACTTCCGAGATCGAACGAGATCGAGTGCATTCAACGTGGTATGGTTGTAGGCGATAAAGTAGTAGTCTATTCGGCTATTTGTATTTCGCAGTTGTTGGAAAACAGAGCAAAATCGAATGAAACGGCGACGAAAAGCCTACGACACTCGGTATTCCCAGCCGGCCACCCATGCAAGTACTAACCGAGCCCGACATTGCTTAACTTCCGAGATCGAACGAGATCGGGTGCATTCAACGTGGTATGGTTGTAGGCGATAAAGTAGTAGTCTATTCGGCTATTTGTATTTCGCAGTTGTTGGAAAACAGAGCAAAATCGAATGAAACGGCGACGAAAAGCCTACGACACTCGGTATTCCCAGCCGGTCACCCATGCAAGTACTAACCGAGCCCGACATTGCTTAACTTCCGAGATCGAACGATAACGGGTGCATTCACCGTGGTATGGTTGTAGGCGATAAAGTAGTAGTCTATTCGGCTATTTGTATTTCGCAGTTGTTAGAAAACAGAGCAAAATCGAATGAAACGGCGACGAAAAGCCTACGACACTCGGTATTCCCAGCCGGTCACCCATGCAAGTACTAACCAAGCCCGACATTGCTTAACTTCCGAGATCGAACAAGATCGGGAGCATTCAACGTGGTATGGTTGTAGGCGATGAAGTAGTAGTCTATTCGGCTATTTGTATTTCGCAGTTGTTGGAAAACAGAGCAAAATCAAATGAAACGGCGACGAAAACCCTACGACACTCGGTATTCCCAGCCGGTCACCCATGCAAGTACAAACCGAGCCCGACATTGCTTAACTTCCGAGATCGAACGAGATCGGGTGCATTCAACGTGGTATGGTTGTAGGCGATAAAGTAGTAGTCTATTCGGCTATTTGTATTTCGCAGTTGTTGGAAAACAGAGCAAAATCGAATGAAACGGCGACGAAAAGCCTACGACCCTCGGTATTCCCAGCCGGTCACCCATGCAAGTACTAACCGAGCCCGACATTGCTTAACTTCCGAGATCGAACGAGATCGGGTGCATTCAACGTGGTATGGTTGTAGGCGATAAAGTAGTAGTCTATTCGGCTATTTGTATTTCGCAGTTGTTGGAAAACAGAGCAAAATCAAATGAAACGGCGACGAAAAGCCTACGACACTCGGTATTCCTAGCCGGTCACCCATGCAAGTACTAACCGAGCCCGACATTGCTTAACTTCCGAGATCGAACGAGATCGGGTGCATTCAACGTGGTATGGTTGTAGGCGATAAAGTAGTAGTCTATTCGGCTATTTGTATTTCGCAGTTGTTGGAAAACAGAGCAAAATCGAATGAAACGGCGACAAAAAGCCTACGACCCTCGGTATTCCCAGCCGGTCACCCATGCAAGTACTAACCGAGCCCGACATTGCTTAACTTCCGAGATCGAACGAGATCGGGTGCATTCAACGTGGTATGGTTGTAGGCGATAAAATAGTAGTCTATTCGGCTATTTGTATTTCGCAGTTGTTGGAAAACAGAGCAAAATCGAATGAAACGGCGACGAAAAGCCTACGACACTCGGTATTCCCAGCCGGTCACCCATGCAAGTACTAACCGAGCCCGACATTGCTTAACTTCCGAGATCGAACGAGATCGAGTGCATTCAACGTGGTATGGTTGTAGGCGATAAAGTAGTAGTCTATTCGGCTATTTGTATTTCGCAGTTGTTGGAAAACAGAGCAAAATCGAATGAAACGGCGACGAAAAGCCTACGACACTCGGTATTCCCAGCCGGTCACCCATGCAAGTACTAACCGAGCCCGACATCGCTTAACTTCCGAGATCGAACGAGATCGGGTGCATTCAACGTGGTATGGTTGTAGGCGATAAAGTAGTAGTCTATTCGGCTATTTGTATTTCGCAGTTGTTGGAAAACAGAGCAAAATCGAATGAAACGGCGACAAAAAGCCTACGACACTCGGTATTCCCAGCCGGTCACCCATGTAAGTACTGACCGAGCCCGACATTGCTTAACTTCCGAGATCGAGTGCATTCAACGTGGTATGGTTGTAGGCGATAAAGTAGTAGTCTATTCGGCTATTTGTATTTCGCAGTTGTTGGAAAACAGAGCAAAATCGAATGAAACGGCGACGAAAAGCCTACGACACTCGGTATTCCCAGCCGGTCACCCATGCAAGTACTAACCGAGCCCGACATTGCTTAACTTCCGAGATCGAACGAGATCGGGTGCATTCAACGTGGTATGGTTGTAGGCGATAAAGTAGTAGTCTATTCGGCTATTTGTATTTTGCAGTTGTTGGAAAACAGAGCAAAATCGAACGAAACGGCGACGAAAAGCCTACGACACTCGGTATTCCCAGCCGGTCACCCATGCAAGTACTAACCGAGCCCGACATTGCTTAACTTCCGAGATCGAACGAGATCGGGTGCATTCAACGTGGTATGGTTGTAGGCGATAAAGTAGTAGTCTATTCGGCTATTTGTATTTTGCAGTTGTTGGAAAACAGAGCAAAATCGAATGAAACGGCGACGAAAAGCCTACGACCCTCGGTATTCCCAGCCGGTCACCCATGCAAGTACTAACCGAGCCCGACATTGCTTAACTTCCGAGATCGAACGAGATCGGGTGCATTCAACGTGGTATGGTTGTAGGCGATAAAATAGTAGTCTATTCGGCTATTTGTATTTCGCAGTTGTTGGAAAACAGAGCAAAATCGAATGAAACGGCGACGAAAAGCCTACGACACTCGGTATTCCCAGCCGGTCACCCATGCAAGTACTAACCGAGCCCGACATTGCTTAACTTCCGAGATCGAACGAGATCGAGTGCATTCAACGTGGTATGGTTGTAGGCGATAAAGTAGTAGTCTATTCGGCTATTTGTATTTCGCAGTTGTTGGAAAACAGAGCAAAATCGAATGAAACGGCGACGAAAAGCCTACGACACTCGGTATTCCCAGCCGGCCACCCATGCAAGTACTAACCGAGCCCGACATTGCTTAACTTCCGAGATCGAACGAGATCGGGTGCATTCAACGTGGTATGGTTGTAGGCGATAAAGTAGTAGTCTATTCGGCTATTTGTATTTCGCAGTTGTTGGAAAACAGAGCAAAATCGAATGAAACGGCGACGAAAAGCCTACGACACTCGGTATTCCCAGCCGGTCACCCATGCAAGTACTAACCGAGCCCGACATTGCTTAACTTCCGAGATCGAACGATAACGGGTGCATTCACCGTGGTATGGTTGTAGGCGATAAAGTAGTAGTCTATTCGGCTATTTGTATTTCGCAGTTGTTAGAAAACAGAGCAAAATCGAATGAAACGGCGACGAAAAGCCTACGACACTCGGTATTCCCAGCCGGTCACCCATGCAAGTACTAACCAAGCCCGACATTGCTTAACTTCCGAGATCGAACAAGATCGGGAGCATTCAACGTGGTATGGTTGTAGGCGATGAAGTAGTAGTCTATTCGGCTATTTGTATTTCGCAGTTGTTGGAAAACAGAGCAAAATCAAATGAAACGGCGACGAAAACCCTACGACACTCGGTATTCCCAGCCGGTCACCCATGCAAGTACAAACCGAGCCCGACATTGCTTAACTTCCGAGATCGAACGAGATCGGGTGCATTCAACGTGGTATGGTTGTAGGCGATAAAGTAGTAGTCTATTCGGCTATTTGTATTTCGCAGTTGTTGGAAAACAGAGCAAAATCGAATGAAACGGCGACGAAAAGCCTACGACCCTCGGTATTCCCAGCCGGTCACCCATGCAAGTACTAACCGAGCCCGACATTGCTTAACTTCCGAGATCGAACGAGATCGGGTGCATTCAACGTGGTATGGTTGTAGGCGATAAAGTAGTAGTCTATTCGGCTATTTGTATTTCGCAGTTGTTGGAAAACAGAGCAAAATCAAATGAAACGGCGACGAAAAGCCTACGACACTCGGTATTCCTAGCCGGTCACCCATGCAAGTACTAACCGAGCCCGACATTGCTTAACTTCCGAGATCGAACGAGATCGGGTGCATTCAACGTGGTATGGTTGTAGGCGATAAAGTAGTAGTCTATTCGGCTATTTGTATTTCGCAGTTGTTGGAAAACAGAGCAAAATCGAATGAAACGGCGACAAAAAGCCTACGACCCTCGGTATTCCCAGCCGGTCACCCATGCAAGTACTAACCGAGCCCGACATTGCTTAACTTCCGAGATCGAACGAGATCGGGTGCATTCAACGTGGTATGGTTGTAGGCGATAAAATAGTAGTCTATTCGGCTATTTGTATTTCGCAGTTGTTGGAAAACAGAGCAAAATCGAATGAAACGGCGACGAAAAGCCTACGACACTCGGTATTCCCAGCCGGTCACCCATGCAAGTACTAACCGAGCCCGACATTGCTTAACTTCCGAGATCGAACGAGATCGAGTGCATTCAACGTGGTATGGTTGTAGGCGATAAAGTAGTAGTCTATTCGGCTATTTGTATTTCGCAGTTGTTGGAAAACAGAGCAAAATCGAATGAAACGGCGACGAAAAGCCTACGACACTCGGTATTCCCAGCCGGTCACCCATGCAAGTACTAACCGAGCCCGACATTGCTTAACTTCCGAGATCGAACGAGATCGGGTGCATTCAACGTGGTATGGTTGTAGGCGATAAAGTAGTAGTCTATTCGGCTATTTGTATTTCGCAGTTGTTGGAAAACAGAGCAAAATCGAATGAAACGGCGACAAAAAGCCTACGACACTCGGTATTCCCAGCCGGTCACCCATGTAAGTACTGACCGAGCCCGACATTGCTTAACTTCCGAGATCGAGTGCATTCAACGTGGTATGGTTGTAGGCGATAAAGTAGTAGTCTATTCGGCTATTTGTATTTCGCAGTTGTTGGAAAACAGAGCAAAATCGAATGAAACGGCGACGAAAAGCCTACGACACTCGGTATTCCCAGCCGGTCACCCATGCAAGTACTAACCGAGCCCGACATTGCTTAACTTCCGAGATCGAACGAGATCGGGTGCATTCAACGTGGTATGGTTGTAGGCGATAAAGTAGTAGTCTATTCGGCTATTTGTATTTTGCAGTTGTTGGAAAACAGAGCAAAATCGAACGAAACGGCGACGAAAAGCCTACGACACTCGGTATTCCCAGCCGGTCACCCATGCAAGTACTAACCGAGCCCGACATTGCTTAACTTCCGAGATCGAACGAGATCGGGTGCATTCAACGTGGTATGGTTGTAGGCGATAAAGTAGTAGTCTATTCGGCTATTTGTATTTCGCAGTTGTTGGAAAACAGAGCAAAATCGAATGAAACGGCGACAAAAAGCCTACGACACTCGGTATTCCCAGCCGGTCACCCATGTAAGTACTAACCGAGCCCGACATTGCTTAACTTCCGAGATCGAGTGCATTCAACGTGGTATGGTTGTAGGCGATAAAGTAGTAGTCTATTCGGCTATTTGTATTTCGCAGTTGTTGGAAAACAGAGCAAAATCGAATGAAACGGCGACGAAAAGCCTACGACACTCGGTATTCCCAGCCGGTCACCCATGCAAGTACTAACCGAGCCCGACATTGCTTAACTTCCGAGATCGAACGAGATCGGGTGCATTCAACGTGGTATGGTTGTAGGCGATAAAGTAGTAGTCTATTCGGATATTTGTATTTCGCAGTTGTTGGAAAACAGAGCAAAATCGAATGAAACGGCGACGAAAAGCCTACGACACTCGGTATTCCCAGCCGGTCACCCATGCAAGTACTAACCGAGCCCGACATTGCTTAACTTCCGAGATCGAACGATAACGGGTGCATTCAACGTGGTATGGTTGTAGGCGATAAATTAGTAGTCTATTCGGCTATTTGTATTTCGCAGTTGTTGGAAAACAGAGCAAAATCGAATGAAACGGCGACAAAAAGCCTACGACACTCGGTATTCCCAGCCGGTCACCCATGCAAGTACTAACCGAGCCCGACATTGCTTAATTTCCGAGATCGAACGAGATCGGGTGCATTCAACGTGGTATGGTTGTAGGCGATAAAATAGTAGTCTATTCGGCTATTTGTATTTCGCAGTTGTTGGAAAACAGAGCAAAATCGAATGAAACGGCGACGAAAAGCCTACGACACTCAGTATTCCCAGCCGGTCACCCACGCAAGTACTAACCGAGCCCGACATTGCTTAACTTCCGAGATCGAACGAGATCGGGTGCATTCAACGTGGTATGGTTGTAGGCGATAAAGTAGTAGTCTATTCGGCTATTTGTATTTCGCAGTTGTTGGAAAACAGAGCAAAATCGAATGAAACGGCGACGAAAAGCCTACGACACTCGGTATTCCCAGCCGATCACCCATGCAAGTACTAACCGAGCCCGACATTGCTTAACTTCCGAGATCGAACGAGATCGGGTGCATTCAACGTGGTATGGTTGTAGGCGATAAAGTAGTAGTCTATTCGGCTATTTGTATTTCGCAGTTGTTGGAAAACAGAGCAAAATCGAATGAAACGGCGACAAAAAGCCTACGACACTCGGTATTCCCAGCCGGTCACCCATGTAAGTACTAACCGAGCCCGACATTGCTTAACTTCCGAGATCGAGTGCATTCAACGTGGTATGGTTGTAGGCGATAAAGTAGTAGTCTATTCGGCTATTTGTATTTCGCAGTTGTTGGAAAACAGAGCAAAATCGAATGAAACGGCGACGAAAAGCCTACGACACTCGGTATTCCCAGCCGGTCACTCATGCAAGTACTAACCGAGCCCGACATTGCTTAACTTCCGAGATCGAACGAGATCGGGTGCATTCAACGTGGTATGGTTGTAGGCGATAAAGTAGTAGTCTATTCGGCTATTTGTATTTCGCAGTTGTTGGAAAACAGAGCAAAATCGAATGAAACGGCGACGAAAAGCCTACGACACTCGGTATTCCCAGCCGGTCACCCATGCAAGTACTAACCGAGCCCGACATTGCTTAACATCCGAGATCGAACGATAACGGGTGCATTCACCGTGGTATGGTTGTAGGCGATAAAGTAGTAGTCTATTCGGCTATTTGTATTTCGCAGTTGTTAGAAAACAGAGCAAAATGGAATGAAACGGCGACGAAAAGCCTACGACACTCGGTATTCCCAGCCGGTCACCCATGCAAGTACTAACCAAGCCCGACATTGCTTAACTTCCGAGATCGAAAAAGATCGGGAGCATTCAACGTGGTATGGTTGTAGGCGATGAAGTAGTAGTCTATTCGGCTATTTGTATTTCGCAGTTGTTGGAAAACAGAGCAAAATCAAATGAAACGGCGACGAAAAGCCTACGACACTCGGTATTCCCAGCCGGTCACCGATGCAAGTACTAACCGAGCCCGACATTGCTTAACTTCCGAGATCGAACGAGATCGGGTGCATTCAACGTGGTATGGTTGTAGGCGATAAAGTAGTAGTCTATTTGGCTATTTGTATTTCGCAGTTGTTGGAAAACAGAGCAAAATCGAATGAAACGGCGACGAAAAGCCTACGACTCTCGGTATTCCCAGCCGGTCACCCATGCAAGTACTAACCGAGCCCGACATTGCTTAACTTCCGAGATCGAACGAGATCGGGTGCATTCAACGTGGTATGGTTGTAGGCGATAAAGTAGTAGTCTATTCGGCTATTTGTATTTCGCAGTTGTTGGAAAACAGAGCAAAATCAAATGAAACGGCGACGAAAAGCCTACGACACTCGGTATTCCCAGCCGGTAACCCATGCAAGTACTAACCGAGCCCGACATTGCTTAACTTCCGAGATCGAACGAGATCGGGTGCATTCAACGTGGTATGGTTGTAGGCGATAAAGTAGTAGTCTATTCGGCTATTTGTATTTCGCAGTTGTTGGAAAACAGAGGAAAATCGAATGAAACGGCGACGAAAAGCCTGCGACCCTCGGTATTCCCAGCCGGTCACCCATGCAAGTACTAACCGAGCCCGACATTGCTTAACTTCCGAGATCAAACGAGATCGGGTGCATTCAACGTGGTATGGTTGTAGGCGATAAAATAGTAGTCTATTCGGCTATTTGTATTTCGCAGTTGTTGGAAAACAGAGCAAAATCGAATGAAACGGCGACGAAAAGCCTACGACACTCGGTATTCCCAGCCGGTCACCCATGCAAGTACTAACCGAGCCCGACATTGCTTAACTTCCGAGATCGAACGAGGTCGGGTGCATTCAACGTGGTATGGTTGTAGGCGATAAAGTAGTAGTCTATTCGGCTATTTGTATTTCGCAGTTGTTGGAAAACAGAGCAAAATCGAATGAAACGGCGACGAAAAGCCTACGACACTCGGTATTCCCAGCCGGTCACCTATGCAAGTACTAACCGAGCCCGACATTGCTTAACTTCCGAGATCGAACGAGATCGGGTGCATTCAACGTGGTATGGTTGTAGGCGATAAAGTAGTAGTCTATTCGGCTATTTGTATTTCGCAGTTGTTGGAAAACAGAGCAAAATCGAATGAAACGGCGACAAAAAGCCTACGACACTCGGTATTCCCAGCCGGTCACCCATGTAAGTACTAACCGAGCCCGACATTGCTTAACTTCCGAGATCGAGTGCATTCAACGTGGTATGGTTGTAGGCGATAAAGTAGTAGTCTATTCGGCTATTTGTATTTCGCAGTTGTTGGAAAACAGAGCAAAATCGAATGAAACGGCGACGAAAAGCCTACGACACTCGGTATTCCCAGCCGGTCACCCATGCAAGTACTAACCGAGCCCGACATTGCTTAACTTCCGAGATCGAACGAGATCGGGTGCATTCAACGTGGTATGGTTGTAGGCGATAAAGTAGTAGTCTATTCGGCTATTTGTATTTCGCAGTTATTGGAAAACAGAGCAAAATCGAATGAAACGGCGACGAAAAGCCTACGACACTCGGTATTCCCAGCCGGTCACCCATGCAAGTACTAACCGAGCCCGACATTGCTTAACTTCCGAGATCGAACGAGATCGGGTGCATTCAACGTGGTATGGTTGTAGGCGATAAAGTAGTAGTCTATTCGGCTATTTGTATTTCGCAGTTGTTGGAAAACAGAGCAAAAACGAATGGAACGGCGACGAAAAAAAAGCCTACGACACTCGGTATTCCCAGCCGGTCACCCATGCAAGTACTAACCGAGCACGACATTGCTTAACTTCCGAGATCGAACGAGATCGGGTGCATTCACCGTGGTATGGTTGTAGGCGATGAAGTAGTAGTCTATTCGGCTATTTGTATTTCCCAGTTGTTAGAAAACAGAGCAAAATCGAATGAAACGGCGACGAAAAGCCTACGACACTCGGTATTCCCAGCCGGTCACCCATGCAAGTACTAACCAAGCCCGACATTGCTTAACTTCCGAGATCGAACAAGATCGGGTGCATTCAACGTGGTATGGTTGTAGGCGATAAAGTAGTAGTCTATTCGGCTATTTGTATTTCGCAATTGTTAGAAAACAGAGGAAAATCGAATGAAACGGCGACGAAAAGCCTACGACACTCGGTATTCCCAGCCGGTCACCCATGCAAGTACTAACCGAGCCCGACATTGCTTAACTTCCGAGATCGGGTGCATTCAACGTGGTATGGTTGTAGGCGATAAAGTAGTAGTCTATTCGGCTATTTGTATTTCGCAGTTGTTGGAAAACAGAGCAAAATCGAATGAAACGGCGACAAAAAGCCTACGACACTCGGTATTCCCAGCCGGTCACCCATGTAAGTACTAACCGAGCCCGACATTGCTTAACTTCCGAGATCGAGTGCATTCAACGTGGTATGGTTGTAGGCGATAAAGTAGTAGTCTATTCGGCTATTTGTATTTCGCAGTTGTTGGAAAACAGAGCAAAATCGAATGAAACGGCGACGAAAAGCCTACGACACTCGGTATTCCCAGCCGGTCACCCATGCAAGTACTAACCGAGCCCGACATTGCTTAACTTCCGAGATCGAACGAGATCGGGTGCATTCAACGTGGTATGGTTGTAGGCGATAAAGTAGTAGTCTATTCGGCTATTTGTATTTCGCAGTTATTGGAAAACAGAGCAAAATCGAATGAAACGGCGACGAAAAGCCTACGACACTCGGTATTCCCAGCCGGTCATCCATGCAAGTACTAACCGAGCCCGACATTGCTTAACTTCCGAGATCGAACGAGATCGGGTGCATTCAACGTGGTATGGTTGTAGGCGATAAAGTAGTAGTCTATTCGGCTATTTGTATTTCGCAGTTGTTGGAAAACAGAGCAAAAACGAATGGAACGGCTACGAAAAAAAAGCCTACGACACTCGGTATTCCCAGCCGGTCACCCATGCAAGTACTAACCGAGCACGACATTGCTTAACTTCCGAGATCGAACGAGATCGGGTGCATTCACCGTGGTATGGTTGTAGGCGATGAAGTAGTAGTCTATTCGGCTATTTGTATTTCCCAGTTGTTAGAAAACAGAGCAAAATCGAATGAAACGGCGACGAAAAGCCTACGACACTCGGTATTCCCAGCCGGTCACTCATGCAAGTACTAACCGAGCCCGACATTGCTTAACTTCCGAGATCGAACGAGATCGGGTGCATTCAACGTGGTATGGTTGTAGGCGATAAAGTAGTAGTCTATTCGGCTATTTGTATTTCGCAGTTGTTGGAAAACAGAGCAAAATCGAATGAAACGGCGACGAAAAGCCTACGACACTCGGTATTCCCAGCCGGTCACCCATGCAAGTACTAACCGAGCCCGACATTGCTTAACATCCGAGATCGAACGATAACGGGTGCATTCACCGTGGTATGGTTGTAGGCGATAAAGTAGTAGTCTATTCGGCTATTTGTATTTCGCAGTTGTTAGAAAACAGAGCAAAATGGAATGAAACGGCGACGAAAAGCCTACGACACTCGGTATTCCCAGCCGGTCACCCATGCAAGTACTAACCAAGCCCGACATTGCTTAACTTCCGAGATCGAAAAAGATCGGGAGCATTCAACGTGGTATGGTTGTAGGCGATGAAGTAGTAGTCTATTCGGCTATTTGTATTTCGCAGTTGTTGGAAAACAGAGCAAAATCAAATGAAACGGCGACGAAAAGCCTACGACACTCGGTATTCCCAGCCGGTCACCGATGCAAGTACTAACCGAGCCCGACATTGCTTAACTTCCGAGATCGAACGAGATCGGGTGCATTCAACGTGGTATGGTTGTAGGCGATAAAGTAGTAGTCTATTTGGCTATTTGTATTTCGCAGTTGTTGGAAAACAGAGCAAAATCGAATGAAACGGCGACGAAAAGCCTACGACTCTCGGTATTCCCAGCCGGTCACCCATGCAAGTACTAACCGAGCCCGACATTGCTTAACTTCCGAGATCGAACGAGATCGGGTGCATTCAACGTGGTATGGTTGTAGGCGATAAAGTAGTAGTCTATTCGGCTATTTGTATTTCGCAGTTGTTGGAAAACAGAGCAAAATCAAATGAAACGGCGACGAAAAGCCTACGACACTCGGTATTCCCAGCCGGTAACCCATGCAAGTACTAACCGAGCCCGACATTGCTTAACTTCCGAGATCGAACGAGATCGGGTGCATTCAACGTGGTATGGTTGTAGGCGATAAAGTAGTAGTCTATTCGGCTATTTGTATTTCGCAGTTGTTGGAAAACAGAGGAAAATCGAATGAAACGGCGACGAAAAGCCTGCGACCCTCGGTATTCCCAGCCGGTCACCCATGCAAGTACTAACCGAGCCCGACATTGCTTAACTTCCGAGATCAAACGAGATCGGGTGCATTCAACGTGGTATGGTTGTAGGCGATAAAATAGTAGTCTATTCGGCTATTTGTATTTCGCAGTTGTTGGAAAACAGAGCAAAATCGAATGAAACGGCGACGAAAAGCCTACGACACTCGGTATTCCCAGCCGGTCACCCATGCAAGTACTAACCGAGCCCGACATTGCTTAACTTCCGAGATCGAACGAGGTCGGGTGCATTCAACGTGGTATGGTTGTAGGCGATAAAGTAGTAGTCTATTCGGCTATTTGTATTTCGCAGTTGTTGGAAAACAGAGCAAAATCGAATGAAACGGCGACGAAAAGCCTACGACACTCGGTATTCCCAGCCGGTCACCTATGCAAGTACTAACCGAGCCCGACATTGCTTAACTTCCGAGATCGAACGAGATCGGGTGCATTCAACGTGGTATGGTTGTAGGCGATAAAGTAGTAGTCTATTCGGCTATTTGTATTTCGCAGTTGTTGGAAAACAGAGCAAAATCGAATGAAACGGCGACAAAAAGCCTACGACACTCGGTATTCCCAGCCGGTCACCCATGTAAGTACTAACCGAGCCCGACATTGCTTAACTTCCGAGATCGAGTGCATTCAACGTGGTATGGTTGTAGGCGATAAAGTAGTAGTCTATTCGGCTATTTGTATTTCGCAGTTGTTGGAAAACAGAGCAAAATCGAATGAAACGGCGACGAAAAGCCTACGACACTCGGTATTCCCAGCCGGTCACCCATGCAAGTACTAACCGAGCCCGACATTGCTTAACTTCCGAGATCGAACGAGATCGGGTGCATTCAACGTGGTATGGTTGTAGGCGATAAAGTAGTAGTCTATTCGGCTATTTGTATTTCGCAGTTATTGGAAAACAGAGCAAAATCGAATGAAACGGCGACGAAAAGCCTACGACACTCGGTATTCCCAGCCGGTCACCCATGCAAGTACTAACCGAGCCCGACATTGCTTAACTTCCGAGATCGAACGAGATCGGGTGCATTCAACGTGGTATGGTTGTAGGCGATAAAGTAGTAGTCTATTCGGCTATTTGTATTTCGCAGTTGTTGGAAAACAGAGCAAAAACGAATGGAACGGCGACGAAAAAAAAGCCTACGACACTCGGTATTCCCAGCCGGTCACCCATGCAAGTACTAACCGAGCACGACATTGCTTAACTTCCGAGATCGAACGAGATCGGGTGCATTCACCGTGGTATGGTTGTAGGCGATGAAGTAGTAGTCTATTCGGCTATTTGTATTTCCCAGTTGTTAGAAAACAGAGCAAAATCGAATGAAACGGCGACGAAAAGCCTACGACACTCGGTATTCCCAGCCGGTCACCCATGCAAGTACTAACCAAGCCCGACATTGCTTAACTTCCGAGATCGAACAAGATCGGGTGCATTCAACGTGGTATGGTTGTAGGCGATAAAGTAGTAGTCTATTCGGCTATTTGTATTTCGCAATTGTTAGAAAACAGAGGAAAATCGAATGAAACGGCGACGAAAAGCCTACGACACTCGGTATTCCCAGCCGGTCACCCATGCAAGTACTAACCGAGCCCGACATTGCTTAACTTCCGAGATCGGGTGCATTCAACGTGGTATGGTTGTAGGCGATAAAGTAGTAGTCTATTCGGCTATTTGTATTTCGCAGTTGTTGGAAAACAGAGCAAAATCGAATGAAACGGCGACAAAAAGCCTACGACACTCGGTATTCCCAGCCGGTCACCCATGTAAGTACTAACCGAGCCCGACATTGCTTAACTTCCGAGATCGAGTGCATTCAACGTGGTATGGTTGTAGGCGATAAAGTAGTAGTCTATTCGGCTATTTGTATTTCGCAGTTGTTGGAAAACAGAGCAAAATCGAATGAAACGGCGACGAAAAGCCTACGACACTCGGTATTCCCAGCCGGTCACCCATGCAAGTACTAACCGAGCCCGACATTGCTTAACTTCCGAGATCGAACGAGATCGGGTGCATTCAACGTGGTATGGTTGTAGGCGATAAAGTAGTAGTCTATTCGGCTATTTGTATTTCGCAGTTATTGGAAAACAGAGCAAAATCGAATGAAACGGCGACGAAAAGCCTACGACACTCGGTATTCCCAGCCGGTCATCCATGCAAGTACTAACCGAGCCCGACATTGCTTAACTTCCGAGATCGAACGAGATCGGGTGCATTCAACGTGGTATGGTTGTAGGCGATAAAGTAGTAGTCTATTCGGCTATTTGTATTTCGCAGTTGTTGGAAAACAGAGCAAAAACGAATGGAACGGCTACGAAAAAAAAGCCTACGACACTCGGTATTCCCAGCCGGTCACCCATGCAAGTACTAACCGAGCACGACATTGCTTAACTTCCGAGATCGAACGAGATCGGGTGCATTCACCGTGGTATGGTTGTAGGCGATGAAGTAGTAGTCTATTCGGCTATTTGTATTTCCCAGTTGTTAGAAAACAGAGCAAAATCGAATGAAACGGCGACGAAAAGCCTACGACACTCGGTATTCCCAGCCGGTCACCCATGCAAGTACTAACCAAGCGAAAAGCCTACGACACTCGGTATTCCCAGCCGGTCACCCATGCAAGTACTAACCAAGCCCGACATTGCTTAACTTCCGAGATCGAACAAGATCGGGTGCATTCAACGTGGTATGGTTGTAGGCGATAAAGTAGTAGTCTATTCGGCTATTTGTATTTCGCAATTGTTAGAAAACAGAGCAAAATCGAATGAAACGGCGACGAAAAGCCTACGACACTCGGTATTCCCAGCCGGTCACCCATGCAAGTACTAACCGAGCCCGACATTGCTTAACTTCCGAGATCGGGTGCATTCAACGTGGTATGGTTGTAGGCGGTAAAGTAGTAGTCTATTCGGCTATTTGTATTTCGCAGTTGTTGGAAAACAGAGCAAAATCGAACGAAACGGCGACGAAAAGCCTACGACACTCGGTATTCCAGCCGGTCACCCATGCAAGTACTAACCGAGCCCGACATTGCTTAACTTCCGAGATCGAACGAGATCGGGTGCATTCAACGTGGTATGGTTGTAGGCGATTAAACAGTAGTCTATTCGGCTATTTGTATTTCGCAGTTGTTGGAAAACAGAGCAAAATCGAACGAAACGGCGACGAAAAGCCTACGACACTCGGTATTCCAGCCGGTCACCCATGCAAGTACTAACCGAGCCCGACATTGCTTAACTTCCGAGATCGAACGAGATCGGGTGCATTCAACGTGGTATGGTTGTAGGCGATAAAGTAGTAGTCTATTCGGCTATTTGTATTTCGCAGTTGTTGGAAAACAGAGCAAAATCAAATGAAACGGCGACGAAAAGCCTACGACACTCGGTATTCCCAGCCGGTCACCCATGCAAGTACTAACCGAGCCCGACATTGCTTAACTTCCTAGATCGAACGAGATCGGGTGCATTCAACGTGGTATGGTTGTAGGCGATAAAGTAGTAGTCTATTCGGCTATTTGTATTTCGCAATTGTTGGAAAACAGAGCAAAATCGAATGAAACGGCGACGAAAAGCCTACGACACTCGGTATTCCCAGTCGGTCACCCATGCAAGTACTAACCGAGCCCGACATTGCTTAACTTCCGAGATCGAACGAGATCGGGTGCATTCAACGTGGTATGGTTGTAGGCGATAAAGTAGTAGTCTATTCGGCTATTTGTATTTCGCAGTTGTTGGAAAACAGAGCAAAATCGAATGAAACGGCGACGAAAAGCCTACGACACTCGGTATTCCCAGCCGGTCACCCATGCAAGTACTAACCGAGCCCGACATTGCTTAACTTCCGAGATCGAACGAGATCGAGTGCATTCAACGTGGTATGGTTGTAGGCGATAAAGTAGTAGTCTATTCGGCTATTTGTATTTCGCAGTTGTTGGAAAACAGAGCAAAATCGAATGAAACGGCGACAAAAAGCCTACGACACTCGGTATTCCCAGCCGGTCACCCATGCAAGTACTAACCGAGCCCGACATTGCTTAACTTCCGAGATCGAGTGCATTCAACGTGGTATGATTGTAGGCAATAAAGTAGTAGTCTATTCGGCTATTTGTATTTCGCAGTTGTTGGAAAACAGAGCAAAATCGAATGAAACGGCGACGAAAAGCCTACGACACTCGGTATTCCCAGCCGGTCACCCATGCAAGTACTAACCGAGCCCGACATTGATTAACTTCCGAGATCGAACGAGATCGGGTGCATTCAACGTGGTATGGTTGTAGGCGATAAAGTAGTAGTCTATTCGGCTATTTGTATTTTGCAGTTGTTGGAAAACAGAGCAAAATCGAATGAAACGGCGACGAAAAGCCTACGACACTCGGTATTCCCAGCCGGTCACCCATGCAAGTACTAACCGAGCCCGACATTGCTTAACTTCCGAGATCGAACGATAACGGGTGCATTCAACGTGGTATGGTTGTAGGCGATAAAGTAGTAGTCTATTCGGCTATTTGTATTTCGCAGTTGTTGGAAAACAGAGCAAAATCGAATGAAACGGCGACGAAAAGACTACGACACTCGGTATTCCCAGCCGGTCACCCATGCAAGTACTAACCGAGCCCGACATTGCTTAACTTCCGAGATCGAACGATAACGGGTGCATTCAACGTGGTATGGTTGTAGGCGATAAAGTAGTAGTCTATTCGGCTATTTGTATTTCGCAGTTGTTGGAAAACAGAGCAAAATCGAATGAAACGGCGACAAAAAGCCTACGACACTCGGTATTCGCAGCCGGTCACCCATGCAAGTACTAACCGAGCCCGACATTGCTTAACTTCCGAGATCGAACGAGATCGGGTGCATTCAACGTGGTATGGTTGTAGGCGATTAAACAGTAGTCTATTCGGCTATTTGTATTTCGCAGTTGTTGGAAAACAGAACAAAATCGAACGAAACGGCGACGAAAAGCCTACGACACTCGGTATTCCAGCCGGTCACCCATGCAAGTACTAACCGAGCCCGACATTGCTTAACTTCCGAGATCGAACGAGATCGGGTGCATTCAACGTGGTATGGTTGTAGGCGATAAAGTAGTAGTCTATTCGGCTATTTGTATTTCGCAGTTGTTGGAAAACAGAGCAAAATCAAATGAAACGGCGACGAAAAGCCTACGACACTCGGTATTCCCAGCCGGTCACCCATGCAAGTACTAACCGAGCCCGACATTGCTTAACTTCCGAGATCGAACGAGATCGGGTGCATTCAACGTGGTATGGTTGTAGGCGATAAAGTAGTAGTCTATTCGGCTATTTGTATTTCGCAATTGTTGGAAAACAGAGCAAAATCGAATGAAACGGCGACCAAAAGCCTACGACACTCGGTATTCCCAGTCGGTCACCCATGCAAGTACTAACCGAGCCCGACATTGCTTAACTTCCGAGATCGAACGAGATCGGGTGCATTCAACGTGGTATGGTTGTAGGCGATAAAGTAGTAGTCTATTCGGCTATTTGTATTTCGCAGTTGTTGGAAAACAGAGCAAAATCGAATGAAACGGCTACGAAAAGCCTACGACACTCGGTATTCCCAGCCGGTCACCCATGCAAGTACTAACCGCGCCCGACATTGCTTAACTTCCGAGATCGAACGAGATCGAGTGCATTCAACGTGGTATGGTTGTAGGCGATAAAGTAGTAGTCTATTCGGCTATTTGTATTTCGCAGTTGTTGGAAAACAGAGCAAAATCGAATGAAACGGCGACAAAAAGCCTACGACACTCGGTATTCCCAGCCGGTCACCCATGCAAGTACTAACCGAGCCCGACATTGCTTAACTTCCGAGATCGAGTGCATTCAACGTGGTATGATTGTAGGCAATAAAGTAGTAGTCTATTCGGCTATTTGTATTTCGCAGTTGTTGGAAAACAGAGCAAAATCGAATGAAACGGCGACGAAAAGCCTACGACACTCGGTATTCCCAGCCGGTCACCCATGCAAGTACTAACCGAGCCCGACATTGATTAACTTCCGAGATCGAAAGAGATCGGGTGCATTCAACGTGGTATGGTTGTAGGCGATAGAGTAGTAGTCTATTCGGCTATTTGTATTTCGCAGTTGTTGGAAAACAGAGCAAAATCAAATGAAACGGCGACGAAAAGCCTACGACACTCGGTATTCCCAGCCGGTCACCCATGCAAGTACTAACCGAGCCCGACATTGCTTAACTTCCGAGATCGAACGAGATCGGGTGCATTCAACGTGGTATGGTTGTAGGCGATAAAGTAGTAGTCTATTCGGCTATTTGTATTTCGCAATTGTTGGAAAACAGAGCAAAATCGAATGAAACGGCGACGAAAAGCCTACGACACTCGGTATTCCCAGTCGGTCACCCATGCAAGTACTAACCGAGCCCGACATTGCTTAACTTCCGAGATCGAACGAGATCGGGTGCATTCAACGTGGTATGGTTGTAGGCGATAAAGTAGTAGTCTATTCGGCTATTTGTATTTCGCAGTTGTTGGAAAACAGAGCAAAATCGAATGAAACGGCGACGAAAAGCCTACGACACTCGGTATTCCCAGCCGGTCACCCATGCAAGTACTAACCGAGCCCGACATTGCTTAACTTCCGAGATCGAACGAGATCGAGTGCATTCAACGTGGTATGGTTGTAGGCGATAAAGTAGTAGTCTATTCGGCTATTTGTATTTCGCAGTTGTTGGAAAACAGAGCAAAATCGAATGAAACGGCGACAAAAAGCCTACGACACTCGGTATTCCCAGCCGGTCACCCATGCAAGTACTAACCGAGCCCGACATTGCTTAACTTCCGAGATCGAGTGCATTCAACGTGGTATGATTGTAGGCAATAAAGTAGTAGTCTATTCGGCTATTTGTATTTCGCAGTTGTTGGAAAACAGAGCAAAATCGAATGAAACGGCGACGAAAAGCCTACGACACTCGGTATTCCCAGCCGGTCACCCATGCAAGTACTAACCGAGCCCGACATTGATTAACTTCCGAGATCGAACGAGATCGGGTGCATTCAACGTGGTATGGTTGTAGGCGATAAAGTAGTAGTCTATTCGGCTATTTGTATTTCGCAGTTGTTGGAAAACAGAGCAAAATCGAATGAAACGGCGACGAAAAGCCTACGACACTCGGTATTCCCAGCCGGTCACCCATGCAAGTACTAACCGAGCCCGACATTGCTTAACTTCCGAGATCGAACGATAACGGGTGCATTCAACGTGGTATGGTTGTAGGCGATATAAAGTAGTAGTCTATTCGGCTATTTGTATTTCGCAGTTGTTGGAAAACAGAGCAAAATCGAATGAAACGGCGACAAAAAGCCTACGACACTCGGTATTCGCAGACGGTCACCCATGCAAGTACTAACCGAGCACGACATTGCTTAACTTCCGAGATCGAACGAGATCGGGTGCATTCACCGTGGTATGGTTGTAGGCGATGGAGTAGTAGTCTATTCGGCTATTTGTATTTCCCAGTTGTTAGAAAACAGAGCAAAATCGAATGAAACGGCGACGAAAAGCCTACGACACTCGGTATTCCCAGCCGGTCACCCATGCAAGTACTAACCAAGCCCGACATTGCTTAACTTCCGAGATCGAACAAGATCGGGTGCATTCAACGTGGTATGGTTGTAGGCGATAAAGTAGTAGTCTATGCGGCTATTTGTATTTCGCAATTGTTAGAAAACAGAGCAAAATCGAATGAAACGGCGACGAAAAGCCTACGACACTCGGTATTCCCAGCCGGTCACCCATGCAAGTACTAACCGAGCCCGACATTGCTTAACTTCCGAGATCGGGTGCATTCAACGTGGTATGGTTGTAGGCGGTAAAGTAGTAGTCTATTCGGCTATTTGTATTTCGCAGTTGTTGGAAAACAGAGCAAAATCGAATGAAACGGCGACGAAAAGCCTACGACACTCGGTATTCCCAGCCGGTCACCCATGCAAGTACTAACCGAGCCCGACATTGCTTAACTTCCGAGATCGAACGAGATCGGGTGCATTCAACGTGGTATGGTTGTAGGCGATTAAACAGTAGTCTATTCGGCTATTTGTATTTCGCAGTTGTTGGAAAACAGAACAAAATCGAACGAAACGGCGACGAAAAGCCTACGACACTCGGTATTCCAGCCGGTCACCCATGCAAGTACTAACCGAGCCCGACATTGCTTAACTTCCGAGATCGAACGAGATCGGGTGCATTCAACGTGGTATGGTTGTAGGCGATAAAGTAGTAGTCTATTCGGCTATTTGTATTTCGCAGTTGTTGGAAAACAGAGCAAAATCAAATGAAACGGCGACGAAAAGCCTACGACACTCGGTATTCCCAGCCGGTCACCCATGCAAGTACTAACCGAGCCCGACATTGCTTAACTTCCGAGATCGAACGAGATCGGGTGCATTCAACGTGGTATGGTTGTAGGCGATAAAGTAGTAGTCTATTCGGCTATTTGTATTTCGCAATTGTTGGAAAACAGAGCAAAATCGAATGAAACGGCGACCAAAAGCCTACGACACTCGGTATTCCCAGTCGGTCACCCATGCAAGTACTAACCGAGCCCGACATTGCTTAACTTCCGAGATCGAACGAGATCGGGTGCATTCAACGTGGTATGGTTGTAGGCGATAAAGTAGTAGTCTATTCGGCTATTTGTATTTCGCAGTTGTTGGAAAACAGAGCAAAATCGAATGAAACGGCTACGAAAAGCCTACGACACTCGGTATTCCCAGCCGGTCACCCACGCAAGTACTAACCGCGCCCGACATTGCTTAACTTCCGAGATCGAACGAGATCGAGTGCATTCAACGTGGTATGGTTGTAGGCGATAAAGTAGTAGTCTATTCGGCTATTTGTATTTCGCAGTTGTTGGAAAACAGAGCAAAATCGAATGAAACGGCGACAAAAAGCCTACGACACTCGGTATTCCCAGCCGGTCACCCATGCAAGTACTAACCGAGCCCGACATTGCTTAACTTCCGAGATCGAGTGCATTCAACGTGGTATGATTGTAGGCAATAAAGTAGTAGTCTATTCGGCTATTTGTATTTCGCAGTTGTTGGAAAACAGAGCAAAATCGAATGAAACGGCGACGAAAAGCCTACGACACTCGGTATTCCCAGCCGGTCACCCATGCAAGTACTAACCGAGCCCGACATTGATTAACTTCCGAGATCGAAAGAGATCGGGTGCATTCAACGTGGTATGGTTGTAGGCGATAGAGTAGTAGTCTATTCGGCTATTTGTATTTCGCAGTTGTTGGAAAACAGAGCAAAATCGAATGAAACGGCGACGAAAAGCCTACGACACTCGGTATTCCCAGCCGGTCACCCATGCAAGTACTAACCGAGCCCGACATTGCTTAACTTCCGAGATCGAACGATAACGGGTGCATTCAACGTGGTATGGTTGTAGGCGATGAGGTAGTAGTCTATTCGGCTATTTGTATTTCGCAGTTGTTGGAAAACAGAGCAAAATTGAATGAAACGGCGACAAAAAGCCTACGACACTCGGTATTCCCAGCCGGTCACCCATGCAAGTACTAACCGAGCCCGACATTGCTTAACTTTCGAGATCGAACGAGATCGGGTGCATTCAACGTGGTATGGTTGTAGGCGATAAAGTAGTAGTCTATTCGGCTATTTGTATTTCGCAGTTGTTGGAAAACAGAGCAAAATCGAATGAAACGGCGACAAAAAGCCTACGACACTCGGTATTCCCAGCCGGTCACCCATGCAAGTACTAACCGAGCCCGACATTGCTTAACTTCCGAGATCGAACGAGATCGGGTGCATTCAACGTGGTATGGTTGTAGGCGATAAAGTAGTAGTCTATTCGGCTATTTGTATTTCGCAGTTGTTTGAAAACAGAGCAAAATCGAATGAAACCGCGACGAAAAGCATACGACACTCGGTATTCGCAGCCGGTCACCCATGCAAGTACTAACCGAGCACGACATTGCTTAACTTCCGAGATCGAACGAGATCGGGTGCATTCACCGTGGTATGGTTGTAGGCGATGGAGTAGTAGTCTATTCGGCTATTTGTATTTCCCAGTTGTTAGAAAACAGAGCAAAATCGAATGAAACGGCGACGAAAAGCCTACGACACTCGGTATTCCCAGCCGGTCACCCATGCAAGTACTAACCAAGCCCGACATTGCTTAACTTCCGAGATCGAACAAGATCGGGTGCATTCAACGTGGTATGGTTGTAGGCGATAAAGTAGTAGTCTATTCGGCTATTTGTATTTCGCAATTGTTAGAAAACAGAGCAAAATCGAATGAAACGGCGACAAAAAGCCTACGACACTCGGTATTCCCAGCCGGTCACCCATGCAAGTACTAACCGAGCCCGACATTGCTTAACTTCCGAGATCGAGTGCATTCAACGTGGTATGATTGTAGGCAATAAAGTAGTAGTCTATTCGGCTATTTGTATTTCGCAGTTGTTGGAAAACAGAGCAAAATCGAATGAAACGGCGACGAAAAGCCTACGACACTCGGTATTCCCAGCCGGTCACCCATGCAAGTACTAACCGAGCCCGACATTGATTAACTTCCGAGATCGAAAGAGATCGGGTGCATTCAACGTGGTATGGTTGTAGGCGATAGAGTAGTAGTCTATTCGGCTATTTGTATTTCGCAGTTGTTGGAAAACAGAGCAAAATCGAATGAAACGGCGACGAAAAGCCTACGACACTCGGTATTCCCAGCCGGTCACCCATGCAAGTACTAACCGAGCCCGACATTGCTCAACTTCCGAGATCGAACGATAACGGGTGCATTCAACGTGGTATGGTTGTAGGCGATGAGGTAGTAGTCTATTCGGCTATTTGTATTTCGCAGTTGTTGGAAAACAGAGCAAAATTGAATGAAACGGCGACAAAAAGCCTACGACACTCGGTATTCCCAGCCGGTCACCCATGCAAGTACTAACCGAGCCCGACATTGCTTAACTTTCGAGATCGAACGAGATCGGGTGCATTCAACGTGGTATGGTTGTAGGCGATAAAGTAGTAGTCTATTCGGCTATTTGTATTTCGCAGTTGTTGGAAAACAGAGCAAAATCGAATGAAACGGCGACAAAAAGCCTACGACACTCGGTATTCCCAGCCGGTCACCCATGCAAGTACTAACCGAGCCCGACATTGCTTAACTTCCGAGATCGAACGAGATCGGGTGCATTCAACGTGGTATGGTTGTAGGCGATAAAGTAGTAGTCTATTCGGCTATTTGTATTTCGCAGTTGTTTGAAAACAGAGCAAAATCGAATGAAACCGCGACGAAAAGCATACGACACTCGGTATTCGCAGACGGTCACCCATGCAAGTACTAACCGAGCACGACATTGCTTAACTTCCGAGATCGAACGAGATCGGGTGCATTCACCGTGGTATGGTTGTAGGCGATGGAGTAGTAGTCTATTCGGCTATTTGTATTTCCCAGTTGTTAGAAAACAGAGCAAAATCGAATGAAACGGCGACGAAAAGCCTACGACACTCGGTATTCCCAGCCGGTCACCCATGCAAGTACTAACCAAGCCCGACATTGCTTAACTTCCGAGATCGAACAAGATCGGGTGCATTCAACGTGGTATGGTTGTAGGCGATAAAGTAGTAGTCTATGCGGCTATTTGTATTTCGCAATTGTTAGAAAACAGAGCAAAATCGAATGAAACGGCGACGAAAAGCCTACGACACTCGGTATTCCCAGCCGGTCACCCATGCAAGTACTAACCGAGCCCGACATTGCTTAACTTCCGAGATCGGGTGCATTCAACGTGGTATGGTTGTAGGCGGTAAATTCGGCTATTTGTATTTCGCAGTTGTTGGAAAACAGAGCAAAATCGAATGAAACGGCGACGAAAAGCCTACGACACTCGGTATTCCCAGCCGGTCACCCATGCAAGTACTAACCGAGCCCGACATTGCTTAACTTCCGAGATCGAACGAGATCGGGTGCATTCAACGTGGTATGGTTGTAGGCGATTAAACAGTAGTCTATTCGGCTATTTGTATTTCGCAGTTGTTGGAAAACAGAACAAAATCGAACGAAACGGCGACGAAAAGCCTACGACACTCGGTATTCCAGCCGGTCACCCATGCAAGTACTAACCGAGCCCGACATTGCTTAACTTCCGAGATCGAACGAGATCGGGTGCATTCAACGTGGTATGGTTGTAGGCGATAAAGTAGTAGTCTATTCGGCTATTTGTATTTCGCAGTTGTTGGAAAACAGAGCAAAATCAAATGAAACGGCGACGAAAAGCCTACGACACTCGGTATTCCCAGCCGGTCACCCATGCAAGTACTAACCGAGCCCGACATTGCTTAACTTCCGAGATCGAACGAGATCGGGTGCATTCAACGTGGTATGGTTGTAGGCGATAAAGTAGTAGTCTATTCGGCTATTTGTATTTCGCAATTGTTGGAAAACAGAGCAAAATCGAATGAAACGGCGACCAAAAGCCTACGACACTCGGTATTCCCAGTCGGTCACCCATGCAAGTACTAACCGAGCCCGACATTGCTTAACTTCCGAGATCGAACGAGATCGGGTGCATTCAACGTGGTATGGTTGTAGGCGATAAAGTAGTAGTCTATTCGGCTATTTGTATTTCGCAGTTGTTGGAAAACAGAGCAAAATCGAATGAAACGGCTACGAAAAGCCTACGACACTCGGTATTCCCAGCCGGTCACCCATGCAAGTACTAACCGCGCCCGACATTGCTTAACTTCCGAGATCGAACGAGATCGAGTGCATTCAACGTGGTATGGTTGTAGGCGATAAAGTAGTAGTCTATTCGGCTATTTGTATTTCGCAGTTGTTGGAAAACAGAGCAAAATCGAATGAAACGGCGACAAAAAGCCTACGACACTCGGTATTCCCAGCCGGTCACCCATGCAAGTACTAACCGAGCCCGACATTGCTTAACTTCCGAGATCGAGTGCATTCAACGTGGTATGATTGTAGGCAATAAAGTAGTAGTCTATTCGGCTATTTGTATTTCGCAGTTGTTGGAAAACAGAGCAAAATCGAATGAAACGGCGACGAAAAGCCTACGACACTCGGTATTCCCAGCCGGTCACCCATGCAAGTACTAACCGAGCCCGACATTGATTAACTTCCGAGATCGAAAGAGATCGGGTGCATTCAACGTGGTATGGTTGTAGGCGATAGAGTAGTAGTCTATTCGGCTATTTGTATTTCGCAGTTGTTGGAAAACAGAGCAAAATCGAATGAAACGGCGACGAAAAGCCTACGACACTCGGTATTCCCAGCCGGTCACCCATGCAAGTACTAACCGAGCCCGACATTGCTTAACTTCCGAGATCGAACGATAACGGGTGCATTCAACGTGGTATGGTTGTAGGCGATGAGGTAGTAGTCTATTCGGCTATTTGTATTTCGCAGTTGTTGGAAAACAGAGCAAAATTGAATGAAACGGCGACAAAAAGCCTACGACACTCGGTATTCCCAGCCGGTCACCCATGCAAGTACTAACCGAGCCCGACATTGCTTAACTTTCGAGATCGAACGAGATCGGGTGCATTCAACGTGGTATGGTTGTAGGCGATAAAGTAGTAGTCTATTCGGCTATTTGTATTTCGCAGTTGTTGGAAAACAGAGCAAAATCGAATGAAACGGCGACAAAAAGCCTACGACACTCGGTATTCCCAGCCGGTCACCCATGCAAGTACTAACCGAGCCCGACATTGCTTAACTTCCGAGATCGAACGAGATCGGGTGCATTCAACGTGGTATGGTTGTAGGCGATAAAGTAGTAGTCTATTCGGCTATTTGTATTTCGCAGTTGTTTGAAAACAGAGCAAAATCGAATGAAACCGCGACGAAAAGCATACGACACTCGGTATTCGCAGCCGGTCACCCATGCAAGTACTAACCGAGCCCGACATTGCTTAACTTCCGAGATCGAACGAGATCGGGTGCATTCAACGTGGTATGGTTGTAGGCGATAAAGTAGTAGTCTATTCGGCTATTTGTATTTCGCAGTTGTTGGAAAACAGAGCAAAATCGAATGAAACGGCGACGAAAAGCCTACGACACTCGATATTCCCAGCCGGTCACCCATGCAAGTACTAACCGAGCCCGACATTGCTTAACTTCCGAGATCGAACGAGATCGGGTGCATTCAACGTGGTATGGTTGTAGGCGATAAAGTAGTAGTCTATTCGGCTATTTGTATTTTGCAGTTGTTGGAAAACAGAGAAAAATCGAATGAAGCGGCGACGAAAAGCCTACGACACTCGGTATTCCCAGCTGGTCACCCATGCAAGTACTAACCGAGCCCGACATTGCTTAACTTCCGAGATCGAACGAGATCGGGTGCATTCAACGTGGTATGGTTGTAGTCGATAAAGTAGTAGTCTGTTCTGCTATTTGTATTTTGCAGTTGTTAGAAAACAGAGAAAAAACGAATGGAACGGCGACGAAAAAAAAGCCTACGACACTCGGTATTCCCAGCCGGTTACCCATGCAAGTACTAACCGAGCCCGACATTTCTTAACTTCCGAGATCGAACGAGATCGGGTGCATTCAACGTGGTATGGTTGTAGGCAATAAAGTAGTAGTCTATTCGGCTATTTGTATTTCGCAGTTGTTGGAAAACAGAGCAAAATCGAATGAAATGGCGAAGAAAAGCCTACGACACTCGGTATTCCCAGCCGGTCACCCATGCAAGTACTAACCGAGCCCGACATTGCTTAACTTCCGAGATCGAACGAGATCGGGTGCATTCACCGTGGTATGGTTGTAGGCGATAAAGTAGTAGTCTATTCGGCTATTTGTATTTCGCAGTTGTTAGAAAACAGAGCAAAATCGGATGAAACGGCGACGAAAAGCCTACGACACTCGGTATTCCCAGCCGGTCACCCATGCAAGTACTAACCAAGCCCGACATTGCTTAACTTCCGAGATCGAACAAGATCGGGAGCATTCAACGTGGTATGGTTGTAGGAGATGAAGTAGTAGTCTATTCGGCTATTTGTATTTCGCAGTTGTTAGAAAACACAGCAAAATCGAATGAAACGACGACGAAAAGCTTACGACACTCGGTATTCCCAGCCGGTCACCCATGCAAGTACTAACCGAGCCCGACATTTCTTAACTTCCGAGATCGAACGAGATCGGGTGCATTCAACGTGGTATGGTTGTAGGCAATAAAGTAGTAGTCTATTCGGCTATTTGTATTTCGCAGTTGTTGGAAAACAGAGCAAAATCGAATGAAATGGCGAAGAAAAGCCTACGACACTCGGTATTCCCAGCCGGTCACCCATGCAAGTACTAACCGAGCCCGACATTGCTTAACTTCCGAGATCGAACGAGATCGGGTGCATTCACCGTGGTATGGTTGTAGGCGATAAAGTAGTAGTCTATTCGGCTATTTGTATTTCGCAGTTGTTAGAAAACAGAGCAAAATCGAATGAAACGGCGACGAAAAGCCTACGACACTCGGTATTCCCAGCCGGTCACCCATGCAAGTACTAACCAAGCCCGACATTGCTTAACTTCCGAGATCGAACAAGATCGGGAGCATTCAACGTGGTATGGTTGTAGGAGATGAAGTAGTTGTCTATTCGGCTATTTGTATTTCGCAGTTGTTAGAAAACACAGCAAAATCGAATGAAACGACGACGAAAAGCTTACGACACTCGGTATTCCCAGCCGGTCACCCATGCAAGTACTAACCGAACCCGACATTGCTTAACTTCCGAGATCGACGAGATCGGGTGCATTCAACGTGGTATGGTTGTAGGCAATAAAGTAGTAGTCTATTCGGCTATTTGTATTTCGCAGTTGTTGGAAAACAGAGCAAAATCGAATGAAACGGCGACGAAAAGCCTACGACACTCGGTATTCCCAGCCGGTCACCCATGCAAGTACTAACCGAACCCGACATTGCTTAACTTCCGAAATCGAACGAGATCGGGTGCATTCACCGTGGTATGGTTGTAGGCGATAAAGTAGTAGTCTATTCGGCTATTTGTATTTCGCAGTTGTTGGAAAACAGAGCAAAATCGAATGAAACGGCGACGAAAAGCCTACGACAGTCGGTATTCCCAGCCGGTCACCCATGCAAGTACTAACCAAGCCCGACATTGCTTAACTTCCGAGATCGAACAAGATCGGGAGCATTCAACGTGGTATGGTTGTAGGCGATGAAGTAGTAGTCTATTCGGCTATTTGTATTTCGCAGTTGTTAGAAAACACAGCAAAATCGAATGAAACGACGACGAAAAGCTTACGACACTCGGTATTCCCAGCCGGTCACTCATGCAAGTACTAACCGAACCCGACATTGCTTAACTTCCGAGATCGACGAGATCGGGTGCATTCAACGTGGTATGGTTGTAGGCGATAAAGTAGTAGTCTATTCGGCTATTTGTATTTCGCAGTTGTTGGAAAACAGAGCAAAATCGAATGAAACGGCGACGAAAAGCCTACGACACTCGGTATTCCCAGCCGGTCACCCATGCAAGTACTAACCGAGCCCGACATTGCTTAACTTCCGAGATCGAACGAGATCGGGTGCATTCAACGTGGTATGGTTGTAGGCGATAAAGTAGTAGTCTATTCGGCTATTTGTATTTCGCAGTTGTTGGAAAACAGAGCAAAATCGAATGAAACGGCGACGAGAAGCCTACGACACTCGGTATTCCCAGCCGGTCACCCATGCAAGTACTAACCGAGCCCGACATTGCTTAACTTCCGAGATCGAACGAGATCGGGTGCATTCAACGTGGTAAAGTTGTAGGCGATAAAGTAGTAGTCTATTCGGCTATTTGTATTTCGCAGTTGTTGGAAAACAGAGCAAAATCGAATGAAACGGCGACAAAAAGCCTACGACACTCGGTATTCCCAGCCGGTCACCCATGCAAGTACTAACCGAGCCCGACATTGCTTAACTTCCGAGATCGAACGAGATCGGGTGCATTCAACGTGGTATGGTTGTAGGCGATAAAGTAGCAGTCTATTCGGCTATTTGTATTTCGCAGTTGTTGGAAAACAGAGCAAAATCGAATGAAACGGCGACGAAAAGCCTACGACACTCGGTATTCCCAGCCGGTCACCCATGCAAGTACTAACCGAGCCCGACATTGCTTAACTTCCGAGATCGAACGATAACGGGTGCATTCAACGTGGTATGGTTGTAGGCGATGAAGTAGTAGTCTATTCGGCTATTTGTATTTTGCAGTTGTTAGAAAACACAGCAAAATCGAATGAAACGACGACGAAAAGCTTACGACACCCGGTATTCCCAGCCGGTCACCCATGCAAGTACTAACCGAACCCGACATTGCTTAACTTCCGAGATCGACGAGATCGGGTGCATTCAACGTGGTATGGTTGTAGGCGATAAAGTAGTAGTCTATTCAGCTATTTGTATTTCGCAGTTGTTGGAAAACAGAGCAAAATCGAACGAAACGGCGACGAAAAGCCTACGACACTCGGTATTCCCAGCCGGTCACCCATGCAAGTACTAACCGAGCCCGACATTGCTTAACTTCCGAGATCGAACGAGATCGGGTGCATTCAACGTGGTGTGATTGTAGGCGATAAAGTAGTAGTCTATTCGGCTATTTGTATTTCGCAGTTGTTGGAAAACAGAGCAAAATCGAATGAAACGGCGACGAAAAGCCTACGACACTCGGTATTCCCAGCCGGTCACCAATGCAAGTACTAACCGAGCCCGAAGTTGCTTAACTTCCGAGATCGAACGAGATCGGGTGCATTCAACGTGGTATGGTTGTAGGCGATAAAGTAGTAGTCTATTCGGCTATTTGTATTTCGCAATTGTTGGAAAACAGAGCAAAATCGAATGAAACGGCGACAAAAAGCCTACGACACTCGGTATTCCCAGCCGGTCACCCATGCAAGTACTAACCGAGCCCGACATTGCTTAACTTCCGAGATCGAACGAGATCGGGTGCATTCAACGTGGTATGGTTGTAGGCGATAAAGTAGTAGTCTATTCGGCTATTTGTATTTCGCAGTTGTTGGAAAACAGAGCAAAATCGAATGAAACGGCGACGAAAAGCCTACGACACTCGGTATTCCCAGCCGGTCACCCATGCAAGTACTAACCGAGCCCGACATTGCTTAACTTCCGAGATCGAACGAGATCGGGTGCATTCAACGTGGTATGGTTGTAGGCGATAAAGTAGTAGTCTATTCGGCTATTTGTATTTCGCAGTTGTTGGAAAACAGAGCAAAATCGAATGAAACGGCGACGAGAAGCCTACGACACTCGGTATTCCCAGCCGGTCACCCATGCAAGTACTAACCGAGCCCGACATTGCTTAACTTCCGAGATCGAACGAGATCGGGTGCATTCAACGTGGTAAAGTTGTAGGCGATAAAGTAGTAGTCTATTCGGCTATTTGTATTTCGCAGTTGTTGGAAAACAGAGCAAAATCGAATGAAACGGCGACAAAAAGCCTACGACACTCGGTATTCCCAGCCGGTCACCCATGCAAGTACTAACCGAGCCCGACATTGCTTAACTTCCGAGATCGAACGAGATCGGGTGCATTCAACGTGGTATGGTTGTAGGCGATAAAGTAGCAGTCTATTCGGCTATTTGTATTTCGCAGTTGTTGGAAAACAGAGCAAAATCGAATGAAACGGCGACGAAAAGCCTACGACACTCGGTATTCCCAGCCGGTCACCCATGCAAGTACTAACCGAGCCCGACATTGCTTAACTTCCGAGATCGAACGATAACGGGTGCATTCAACGTGGTATGGTTGTAGGCGATGAAGTAGTAGTCTATTCGGCTATTTGTATTTCGCAGTTGTTAGAAAACACAGCAAAATCGAATGAAACGACGACGAAAAGCTTACGACACCCGGTATTCCCAGCCGGTCACCCATGCAAGTACTAACCGAACCCGACATTGCTTAACTTCCGAGATCGACGAGATCGGGTGCATTCAACGTGGTATGGTTGTAGGCGATAAAGTAGTAGTCTATTCAGCTATTTGTATTTCGCAGTTGTTGGAAAACAGAGCAAAATCGAACGAAACGGCGACGAAAAGCCTACGACACTCGGTATTCCCAGCCGGTCACCCATGCAAGTACTAACCGAGCCCGACATTGCTTAACTTCCGAGATCGAACGAGATCGGGTGCATTCAACGTGGTATGGTTGTAGGCGATAAAGTAGTAGTCTATTCGGCTATTTGTATTTCGCAGTTGTTGGAAAACAGAGCAAAATCGAATGAAACGGCGACAAAAAGCCTACGACACTCGGTATTCCCAGCCGGTCACCCATGCAAGTACTAACCGAGCCCGACATTGCTTAACTTCCGAGATCGAACGAGATCGGGTGCATTCAACGTGGTATGGTTGTAGGCGATAAAGTAGTAGTCTATTCGGCTATTTGTATTTCGCAGTTGTTGGAAAACAGAGCAAAATCGAATGAAACGGCGACGAAAAGCCTACGACACTCGGTATTCCCAGCCGGTCACCCATGCAAGTACTAACCGAGCCCGACATTGCTTAACTTCCGAGATCGAACGATAACGGGTGCATTCAACGTGGTATGGTTGTAGGCGATAAAGTAGTAGTCTATTCGGCTATTTGTATTTCGCAGTTGTTGGAAAACAGAGCAAAATCGAATGAAACGGCGACAAAAAGCCTACGACACTCGGTATTCCCAGCCGGTCACCCATGCAAGTACTAACCGAGCCCGACATTGCTTAACTTCCGAGATCGAACGAGATCGGGTGCATTCAACGTGGTATGGTTGTAGGCGATAAAGTAGTAGTCTATTCGGCTATTTGTATCTCGCAGTTGTTGGAAAACAGAGCAAACTCGAATGAAACGGCGACGAGAAGCCTACGACACTCGGTATTCCCAGCCGGTCACCCATGCAAGTACTAACCGAGCCCGACATTGCTTAACTTCCGAGATCGAACGAGATCGGGTGCATTCAACGTGGTATGGTTGTAGGCGATAAAGTAGTAGTCTATTCGGCTATTTGTATTTCGCAGTTGTTGGAAAACAGAGCAAAATCGAATGAAACGGCGACAAAAAGCCTACGACACTCGGTATTCCCAGCCGGTCACCCATGCAAGTACTAACCGAGCCCGACATTGCTTAACTTCCGAGATCGAACGAGATCGGGTGCATTCAACGTGGTATGGTTGTAGGCGATAAAGTAGTAGTCTATTCGGCTATTTGTATTTCGCAGTTGTTGGAAAACAGAGCAAAATCGAATGAAACGGCGACGAAAAGCCTACGACACTCGGTATTCGCAGCCGGTCACCCATGCAAGTACTAACCGAGCCCGAAATTGCTTAACTTCCGAGATCGAACGAGATCGGGTGCATTCAACGTGGTATGGTTGTAGGCGATAAAGTAGTAGTCTATTCGGCTATTTGTATTTCGCAGTTGTTGGAAAACAGAGCAAAATCGAATGAAACGGCGACGAAAATCCTACGACACTCGATATTCCCAGCCGGTCACCCATGCAAGTACTAACCGAGCCCGACATTGCTTAACTTCCGAGATCGAACGAGATCGGGTGCATTCAACGTGGTATGGTTGTAGGCGATAAAGTAGTAGTCTATTCGGCTATTTGTATTTTGCAGTTGTTGGAAAACAGAGCAAAATCGAATGAAGCGGCGACGAAAAGCCTACGACACTCGGTATTCCCAGCCGGTCACCCATGCAAGTACTAACCGAGCCCGACATTGCTTAACTTCCGAGATCGAACGAGATCGGGTGCATTCAACGTGGTATGGTTGTAGTCGATAAAGTAGTAGTCTGTTCTGCTATTTGCATTTTGCAGTTGTTAGAAAACAGAGAAAAAACGAATGGAACGGCGACGAAAAAAAAGCCTACGACACTCGGTATTCCCAGCCGGTCACCCATGCAAGTACTAACCGAGCCCGACATTTCTTAACTTCCGAGATCGAACGAGATCGGGTGCATTCAACGTGGTATGGTTGTAGGCAATAAAGTAGTAGTCTATTCGGCTATTTGTATTTCGCAGCTGTTGGAAAACAGAGCAAAATCGAATGAAACGGCGAGGAAAAGCCTACGACACTCGGTATTCCCAGCCGGTCACCCATGCAAGTACTAACCGAGCCCGACATTGCTTAACTTCCGAGATCGAACGAGATCGGGTGCATTCACCGTGGTATGGTTGTAGGCGATAAAGTAGTAGTCTATTCGGCTATTTGTATTTCGCAGTTGTTAGAAAACAGAGCAAAATCGAATGAAACGGCGACGAAAAGCCTACGACACTCGGTATTCCCAGCCGGTCACCCATGCAAGTACTAACCAAGCCCGACATTGCTTAACTTCCGAGATCGAACAAGATCGGGAGCATTCAACGTGGTATGGTTGTAGGCGATGAAGTAGTAGTCTATTCGGCTATTTGTATTTCGCAGTTGTTAGAAAACACAGCAAAATCGAATGAAACGACGACGAAAAGCTTACGACACTCGGTATTCCCAGCCGGTCACCCATGCAAGTACTAACCAAACCCGACATTGCTTAACTTCCGAGATCGACGAGATCGGGTGCATTCAACGTGGTATGGTTGTAGGCAATAAAGTAGTAGTCTATTCGGCTATTTGTATTTCGCAGTTGTTGGAAAACAGAGCAAAATCGAATGAAACGGCGACGAAAAGCCTACGACACTCGGTATTCCCAGCCGGTCACCCATGCAAGTACTCACCGAGCCCGACATTGCTTAACTTCCGAAATCGAACGAGATCGGGGGCATTCACCGTGGTATGGTTGTAGGCGATAAAGTAGTAGTCTATTCGGCTATTTGTATTTCGCAGTTGTTGGAAAACAGAGCAAAATCGAATGAAACGGCGACGAAAAGCCTACGACACTCGGTATTCCCAGCCGGTCACCCATGCAAGTTCTAACCAAGCCCGACATTGCTTAACTTCCGAGATCGAACAAGATCGGGAGCATTCAACGTGGTATGGTTGTAGGCGATGAAGTAGTAGTCTATTCGGCTATTTATATTTCGCAGTTGTTAGAAAACACAGCAAAATCGAATGAAACGACGACGAAAAGCTTACGACACTCGGTATTCTCAGCCGGTCACCCATGCAAGTACTAACCGAACCCGACATTGCTTAACTTCCGAGATCGACGAGATCGGGTGCATTCAACGTGGTATGGTTGTAGGCGATAAAGTAGTAGTCTATTCGGCTATTTGTATTTCGCAGTTGTTGGAAAACAGAGCAAAATCGAACGAAACGGCGACGAAAAACCTACGACACTCGGTATTCCCAGCCGGTCACCTATGCAAGTACTAACCGAGCCCGACATTGCCTAACTTCCGAGATCGAACGAGATCGGGTGCATTGAACGTGGTATGGTTGTAGGCGATAAAGTAGTAGTCTATTCGGCTATTTGTATTTCGCAGTTGTTGGAAAACAGAGCAAAATCGAATGAAACGGCGACGAAAAGCCTACGACACTCGGTATTCCCAGCCGGTCACCCATGCAAGTACTAACCGAGCCCGACATTGCTTAACTTCCGAGATCGAACGAGATCGGGTGCATTCAACGTGGTATGGTTGTAGGCGATAAAGTACTAGTCTATTCGGCTATTTGTATTTCGCAGTTGTTGGAAAACAGAGCAAAATCGAATGAAACGGCGACGAAAAGCCTACGACACTCGGTATTCCCAGCCGGTCACCCATGCAAGTACTAACCGAGCCCGACATTGCTTAACTTCCGAGATCGAACGAGATCGGGTGCATTCAACGTGGTATGGTTGTAGGCGATAAAGAAGTAGTCTATTAGGCTATTTGTATTTCGCAGTTGTTGGAAAACAGAGCAAAATCGAATGAAACGGCGACGAAAAGCCTACGACACTCGGTATTCCCAGCCGGTCACCCATGCAAGTACTAACCGAGCCTGACATTGCTTAACTTCCGAGATCGAACGATAACGGGTGCATTCAACGGGGTATGGTTGTAGGCGATAAAGTAGTAGTCTATTCGGCTATTTGTATTTCGCAGTTGTTGGAAAACAGAGCAAAATCGAATGAAACGGCGACAAAAAGCCTACGACACTCGGTATTCCCAGCCGGTCACCCATGCAAGTACTAACCGAGCCCGACATTGCTTAACTTCCGAGATCGAGTGCATTCAACGTGGTATGGTTGTAGGCGATAAAGTAGTAGTCTATTCGGCTATTTGTATTTCGCAGTTGTTGGAAAACAGAGGAAAATCGAATGAAACGGCGACGAAAAGCCTACGACACTCGGTATTCCCAGCCGGTCACCCATGCAAGTACTAACCGAGCCCGACATTGCTTAACTTCCGAGATCGAACGAGATCGGGTGCATTCAACGTGGTATGGTTGTAGGCGATAAAGTAGTAGTCTATTCGGCTATTTGTATTTCGCAGTTGTTGGAAAACAGAGCAAAATCGAATGAAACGCCGACAAAAAGCCTACGACACTCGGTATTCCCAGCCGGTCACCCATGCAAGTACTAACCGAGCCCGACATTGCTTAACTTCCGAGATCGAACGAGATCGGGTGCATTCAACGTGGTATGGTTGTAGGCGATAAAGTAGTAGTCTATTCGGCTATTTGTATTTCGCAGTTGTTGGAAAACAGAGCAAAATCGAATGAAACGGCGACGAAAAGCCTACGACACTCGGTATTCCCAGCCGGTCACCCATGCAAGTACTAACCGAGCCCGACATTGCTTAACTTCCGAGATCGAACGAGATCGGGTGCAATCAACGCGGTATGGTTGTAGGCGATAAAGTAGTAGTCTATTCGGCTATTTGTATTTCGCAGTTGTTGGAAAACAGAGCAAAATCGAATGAAACGGCGACGAAAAGCCTACGACACTCGGTATTCCCAGCCGGTCACCCATGCAAGTACTAACCGAGCCCGACATTGCTTAACTTCCGAAATCGAACGAGATCGGGTGCATTCACCGTGGTATGGTTGTAGGCGATAAAGTAGTAGTCTATTCGGCTATTTGCATTTCGCAGTTGTTGGAAAACAGAGCAAAATCGAATGAAACGGCGACGAAAAGCCTACGACACTCGGTATTCCCAGCCGGTCACCCATGCAAGTACTAACCAAGCCCGACATTGCTTAACTTCCGAGATCGAACAAGATCGGGAGCATTAAACGTGGTATGGTTGTAGGCGATGAAGTAGTAGTCTATTCGGCTATTTGTATTTCGCAGTTGTTAGAAAACACAGCAAAATCGAATGAAACGACGACGAAAAGCTTACGACACTCGGCATTCCCAGCCGGTCACCCATGCAAGTACTAACCGAACCCGACATTGCTTAACTTCCGAGATCGACGAGATCGGGTGCATTCAACGTGGTATGGTTGTAGGCGATAAAGTAGTAGTCTATTCGGCTATTTGTATTTCGCAGTTGTTGGAAAACAGAGCAAAATCGAACGAAACGGCGACGAAAAGCCTACGACACTCGGTATTCCCAGCCGGTCACCCATGCAAGTACTAACCGAGCCCGACATTGCTTAACTTCCGAGATCGAACGAGATCGGGTGCATTCAACGTGGTATGGTTGTAGGCGATAAAGTACTAGTCTATTCGTCTATTTGTATTTCGCAGTTGTTGAAAAACAGGGCAAAATCGAATGAAACGGCGACGAAAAGACTACGACACTCGGTATTCCCAGCCGGTCACCCATGCAAGTACTAACCGAGCCCGACATTGCTTAACTTTCGAGATCGAACGAGAACGGGTGCATTCAACGTGGTATGGTTGTAGGCGATAAAGTAGTAGTCTATTCGGCTATTTGTATTTCGCAGTTGTTGGAAAACAGAGCAAAATCGAATGAAACGGCGACGAAAAGCCTACGACACTCGGTATTCCCAGCCGGTCACCCATGCAAGTACTAACCGAGCCCGACATTGCTTAACTTCCGAGATCGAACGAGATCGGGTGCATTCAACGTGGTATGGTTGTAGGCGATAAAGAAGTAGTCTATTAGGCTATTTGTATTTCGCAGTTGTTGGAAAACAGAGCAAAATCGAACGAAACGGCGACGAAAAGCCTACGACACTCGGTATTCCCAGCCGGTCACCCATGCAAGTACTAACCGAGCCTGACATTGCTTAACTTCCGAGATCGAACGATAACGGGTGCATTCAACGTGGTATGGTTGTAGGCGATAAAGTAGTAGTCTATTCGGCTATTTGTATTTCGCAGTTGTTGGAAAACAGAGCAAAATCGAATGAAACGGCGACAAAAAGCCTACGACACTCGGTATTCCCAGCCGGTCACCCATGCAAGTACTAACCGAGCCCGACATTGCTTAACTTCCGAGATCGAGTGCATTCAACGTGGTATGGTTGTAGGCGATAAAGTAGTAGTCTATTCGGCTATTTGTATTTCGCAGTTGTTGGAAAACAGAGGAAAATCGAATGAAACGGCGACGAAAAGCCTACGACACTCGGTATTCCCAGCCGGTCACCCACGCAAGTACTAACCTAGCCCGACATTGCTTAACTTCCGAGATCGAACGATAGCGGGTGCATTCAACGTGGTATGGTTGTAGGCGATAAAGTAGTAGTCTATTCGGCTATTTGTATTTCGCAGTTGTTGGAAAACAGAGCAAAATCGAATGAAACGGCGACAAAAAGCCTACGACACTCGGTATTCCCAGCCGGTCACCCATGCAAGTACTAACCGAGCCCGACATTGCTTAACTTCCGAGATCGAAAGAGATCGGGTGCATTCAACGTGGTATGGTTGTAGGCGATAAAGTAGTAGTCTATTCGGCTATTTGTATTTCGCAGTTGTTGGAAAACAGAGCAAAATCGAATGAAACGCCGACAAAAAGCCTACGACACTCGGTATTCCCAGCCGGTCACCCATGCAAGTACTAACCGAGCCCGACATTGCTTAACTTCCGAGATCGAACGAGATCGGGTGCATTCAACGTGGTATGGTTGTAGGCGATAAAGTAGTAGTCTATTCGGCTATTTGTATTTCGCAGTTGTTGGAAAACAGAGCAAAATCGAATGAAACGGCGACGAAAAGCCTACGACACTCGGTATTCCCAGCCGGTCACCCATGCAAGTACTAACCGAGCCCGACATTGCTTAACTTCCGAGATCGAACGAGATCGGGTGCAATCAACGCGGTATGGTTGTAGGCGATAAAGTAGTAGTCTATTCGGCTATTTGTATTTCGCAGTTGTTGGAAAACAGAGCAAAATCGAATGAAACGGCGACGAAAAGCCTACGACACTCGGTATTCCCAGCCGGTCACCCATGCAAGTACTAACCGAGCCCGACATTGCTTAACTTCCGAAATCGAACGAGATCGGGTGCATTCACCGTGGTATGGTTGTAGGCGATAAAGTAGTAGTCTATTCGGCTATTTGCATTTCGCAGTTGTTGGAAAACAGAGCAAAATCGAATGAAACGGCGACGAAAAGCCTACGACACTCGGTATTCCCAGCCGGTCACCCATGCAAGTACTAACCAAGCCCGACATTGCTTAACTTCCGAGATCGAACAAGATCGGGAGCATTAAACGTGGTATGGTTGTAGGCGATGAAGTAGTAGTCTATTCGGCTATTTGTATTTCGCAGTTGTTAGAAAACACAGCAAAATCGAATGAAACGACGACGAAAAGCTTACGACACTCGGCATTCCCAGCCGGTCACCCATGCAAGTACTAACCGAACCCGACATTGCTTAACTTCCGAGATCGACGAGATCGGGTGCATTCAACGTGGTATGGTTGTAGGCGATAAAGTAGTAGTCTATTCGGCTATTTGTATTTCGCAGTTGTTGGAAAACAGAGCAAAATCGAACGAAACGGCGACGAAAAGCCTACGACACTCGGTATTCCCAGCCGGTCACCCATGCAAGTACTAACCGAGCCCGACATTGCTTAACTTCCGAGATCGAACGAGATCGGGTGCATTCAACGTGGTATGGTTGTAGGCGATAAAGTACTAGTCTATTCGTCTATTTGTATTTCGCAGTTGTTGAAAAACAGGGCAAAATCGAATGAAACGGCGACGAAAAGACTACGACACTCGGTATTCCCAGCCGGTCACCCATGCAAGTACTAACCGAGCCCGACATTGCTTAACTTTCGAGATCGAACGAGAACGGGTGCATTCAACGTGGTATGGTTGTAGGCGATAAAGTAGTAGTCTATTCGGCTATTTGTATTTCGCAGTTGTTGGAAAACAGAGCAAAATCGAATGAAACGGCGACGAAAAGCCTACGACACTCGGTATTCCCAGCCGGTCACCCATGCAAGTACTAACCGAGCCCGACATTGCTTAACTTCCGAGATCGAACGAGATCGGGTGCATTCAACGTGGTATGGTTGTAGGCGATAAAGAAGTAGTCTATTAGGCTATTTGTATTTCGCAGTTGTTGGAAAACAGAGCAAAATCGAACGAAACGGCGACGAAAAGCCTACGACACTCGGTATTCCCAGCCGGTCACCCATGCAAGTACTAACCGAGCCTGACATTGCTTAACTTCCGAGATCGAACGATAACGGGTGCATTCAACGTGGTATGGTTGTAGGCGATAAAGTAGTAGTCTATTCGGCTATTTGTATTTCGCAGTTGTTGGAAAACAGAGCAAAATCGAATGAAACGGCGACAAAAAGCCTACGACACTCGGTATTCCCAGCCGGTCACCCATGCAAGTACTAACCGAGCCCGACATTGCTTAACTTCCGAGATCGAGTGCATTCAACGTGGTATGGTTGTAGGCGATAAAGTAGTAGTCTATTCGGCTATTTGTATTTCGCAGTTGTTGGAAAACAGAGGAAAATCGAATGAAACGGCGACGAAAAGCCTACGACACTCGGTATTCCCAGCCGGTCACCCACGCAAGTACTAACCTAGCCCGACATTGCTTAACTTCCGAGATCGAACGATAGCGGGTGCATTCAACGTGGTATGGTTGTAGGCGATAAAGTAGTAGTCTATTCGGCTATTTGTATTTCGCAGTTGTTGGAAAACAGAGCAAAATCGAATGAAACGGCGACAAAAAGCCTACGACACTCGGTATTCCCAGCCGGTCACCCATGCAAGTACTAACCGAGCCCGACATTGCTTAACTTCCGAGATCGAAAGAGATCGGGTGCATTCAACGTGGTATGGTTGTAGGCGATAAAGTAGTAGTCTATTCGGCTATTTGTATTTTGCAGTTGTTGGAAAACAGAGCAAAATCGAATGAAACGGCGACCAAAAGCCTATGACACTCGGTATTCCCAGCCGGTCACCCATGCAAGTTCTAACCGAGCCCGACATTGCTTAACTTCCGAGATCGAAAGAGATCGGGTGCATTCAACGCGGTATGGTTGTAGGCGATAAAGTAGTAGTCTATTCGGCTATTTGTATTTCGCAGTTGTTGGAAAACAGAGCAAAATCGAATGAAACGGCGACAAAAAGCCCACGACACTCGGTATTCCCAGCCGGTCACCCATGCAAGTACTAACCGAGCCCGACATTGCTTAACTTCCGAGATCGAACGATAACGGGTGCATTCAACGTGGTATGGTTGTAGGCGATAAAGTATTAGTCTATTCGGCTATTTGTATTTCGCAGTTGTTGGAAAACAGAGCAAAATCGAATGAAACGGCGACGAAAAGCCTACGACACTCGGTATTCCCAGCCGGTCACCCATGCAAGTACTAACCGAGCCCGACATTGCTTAACTTCCGAGATCGAATGAGATCGGGTGCATTCAACGTGGTATGGTTGTAGGCGATAAAGTAGTAGTCTATTCGGCTATTTGTATTTCGCAGTTGTTGGAAAACAGAGCAAAATCGAATGAAACGGCGACGAAAAGCCTACGACACTCGGTATTCCCAGCCGGTCACCCATGCAAGTACTAACCGAGCCCGACATTGCTTAACTTCCGAGATCGAAAGAGATCGGGTGCATTCAACGCGGTATGGTTGTAAGCGATAAAGTAGTAGTCTATTCGGCTATTTGTATTTCGCAGTTGTTGGAAAACAGAGCAAAATCGAATGAAACGGCGACAAAAAGCCCACGACACTCGGTATTCCCAGCCGGTCCCCATGCAAGTACTAACCGAGCCCGACATTGCTTAACTTCCGAGATCGAACGAGATCGGGTGCATTCAACGTGGTATGGTTGTAGGCGATAAAGTAGTAGTCTATTCGGCTATTTGTATTTCGCAGTTGTTGGAAAACAGAGCAAAATCGAATGAAACGGCGACGAAAAGCCTACGACACTCGGTATTCCCAGCCGGTCACCCATGCAAGTACTAACCGAGCCCGACATTGCTTAACTTCCGGGATCGAACGAGATCGGGTGCATTCAACGTGGTATGGTTGTAGGCGATAAAGTAGTAGTCTATTCGGCTATTTGTATTTCGCAGTTGTTGGAAAACAGAGCAAAATCGAATGAAACGGCGACGAAAAGCCTACGACACTCGGTATTCCCAGCCGGTCACCCATGCAAGTACTAACCGAGCCCGACATTGCTTAACTTCCGAGATCGAACGATAACGGGTGCATTCAACGTGGTATGGTTGTAGGCGATAAAGTAGTAGTCTATTCGGCTATTTGTATTTTGCAGTTGTTGGAAAACAGAGCAAAATCGAATGAAACGGCGACCAAAAGCCTACGACACTCGGTATTCCCAGCCGGTCACCCATGCAAGTACTAACCGAGCCCGACATTGCTTAACTTCCGAGATCGAAAGAGATCGGGTGCATTCAACGCGGTATGGTTGTAGGCGATAAAGTAGTAGTCTATTCGGCTATTTGTATTTCGCAGTTGTTGGAAAACAGAGCAAAATCGAATGAAACGGCGACGAAAAGCCTACGACACTCGGTATTCCCAGCCGGTCACCCATGCAAGTACTAACCGAGCCCGACATTGCTTAACTTCCGAGATCGAACGAGATCGGGTGCATTCAACGTGGTATGGTTGTAGGCGATAAAGTAGTAGTCTATTCGGCTATTTGTATTTCGCAGTTGTTGGAAAACAGAGCAAAATCGAATGAAACGGCGACGAAAAGCCTACGACACTCGGTATTCCCAGCCGGTCACCCATGCAAGTACTAACCGAGCCCGACATTGCTTAACTTCCGAGATCGAACGATAACGGGTGCATTCAACGTGGTATGGTTGTAGGCGATAAAGTAGTAGTCTATTCGGCTATTTGTATTTTGCAGTTGTTGGAAAACAGAGCAAAATCGAATGAAACGGCGACCAAAAGCCTACGACACTCGGTATTCCCAGCCGGTCACCCATGCAAGTACTCACCGAGCCCGACATTGCTTAACTTCCGAGATCGAACGAGATCGGGTGCATTCAACGTGGTATGGTTGTAGGCGATAAAGTAGTAGTCTGTCTATTCGGCTATTTGTATTTCGCAGTTGTTGGAAAACAAAGCAAAATCGAATGAAACGGCGACGAAAAGCCTACGACACTCGGTATTCCCAGCCGGTCACCCATGCAAGTACTAACCGAGCCCGACATTGCTTAACTTCCGAGATCGAACGAGATCGGGTGCATTCAACGTGGTATGGTTGTAGGCGATAAAGTAGTAGTCTATTCGGCTATTTGTATTTCGCAGTTGTTGGAAAACAGAGCAAAATCGAATGAAACGGCGACGAAAAGCCTACGACACTCGGTATTCCCAGCCGGCCACCCATGCAAGTACTAACCGAGCCCGACATTGCTTAACTTCCGGGATCGAACGAGATCGGGTGCATTCAACGTGGTATGGTTGTAGGCGATAAAGTAGAAGTCTATTCGGCTATTTGTATTTTGCAGTTGTTGGAAAACAAAGCAAAATCGAATGGAGAGGCGACGAAAAGCCTACGACACTCGGTATTCCCAGCCGGTCACCCATGCAAGTACTAACCGAGCCCGACATTGCTTAACTTCCGAGATCGAACGAGATCGGGTGCATTCAACGTGGTATGGTTGTAGTCGATAAAGTAAGTAGCCTGTTCTGCTATTTGTATTTTGCAGTTGTTAGAAAACAGAGAAAAAACGAATGGAACGGCGACGAAAAAAAAGCCTACGACACTCGGTATTCCCAGCCGGTCACCCATGCAAGTACTAACCGAGCCCGACATTGCTTAACTTCCGGGATCGAACGAGATCGGGTGCATTCAACGTAGTATGGTTGTAGGCAATAAAGTAGTAGTCTATTCGGCTATTTGTATTTCGCAGTTGTTGGAAAACAGAGCAAAATCGAATGAAACGGCGACGAAAAGCCTACGACACTCGGTATTCCCAGCCGGTCACCCATGCAAGTACTAACCGAGCCCGACAATGCTTAACTTCCGAGATCGAACGAGATCGGGTGCATTCACCGTGATATGGTTGTAGGCAATAAAGTAGTAGTCTATTCGGCTATTTGTATTTCGCAGTTGTTGGAAAACAGAGCAAAATCGAATGAAACGGCGACGAAAAGCCTACGACACTTGGTATTCCCAGCCGGTCACCCATGCAAGTACTTACCGAGCCTGACATTGCTTAACTTCCGAGATCGAACGATAACGGGTGCATTCAACTTGGTATGGTTGTAGGCGATAAAGTAGTAGTCTATTCGGCTATTTGTATTTCGCAGTTGTTGGAAAACAGAGCAAAATCGAATGAAACGGCGACAAAAGCCTACGACACTCGGTATTCCCAGCCGGTCACCCATGCAAGTACTAACCGAGCCCGACATTGCTTAACTTCCGAGATCGAGTGCATTCAACGTGGTATGGTTGTAGGCGATAAAGTAGTAGTCTATTCGGCTATTTGTATTTCGCAGTTGTTGGAAAACAGAGCAAAATCGAATGAAACGGCGACGAAAAGCCTACGACACTCGGTATTCTCAGCCGGTCACCCATGCAAGTACTAACCGAGCCCGACATTGCTTAACTTCCGAGATCGAACGATAACGGGTGCATTCAACGTGGTATGGTTGTAGGCGTTAAAGTAGTAGTCTATTCGACTATTTGTATTTCGCAGTTGTTGGAAAACAGAGCAAAATCGAATGAAACGGCGACCAAAAGCCTACGACACTCGGTATTCCCAGCCGGTCACCCACGCAAGTACTAACCGAGCCCGACATTGCTTAACTTCCGAGATCGGGTGCATTCAACGTGGTATGGTTGTAGGCGATAAAGTAGTAGTCTATTCGGCTATTTGTATTTCGCAGTTGTTGGAAAACAGAGCAAAATCGAATGAAACGGCGACGAAAAGCCTACGACACTCGGTATTCCCAGCCGGTCATCCATGCAAGTACTAACCGAGCCCGATATTGCTTAACATCCGAGATCGAACGAGATCGGGTGCATTCAACGCGGTATGGTTGTAGGCGATAAAGTAGTAGTCTATTCGGCTATTTGTATTTTGCAGTTGTTGGAAAACAGAGCAAAATCGAATGAAACGGCGACAAAAAGCCTACGACACTCGGTATTCCCAGCCGGTCACCCATGCAAGTACTAACCGAGCCCGACATTGCTTAACTTCCGAGATCGAACGAGATCGGGTGCATTCAACGTGGTATGGTTGTAGGCGATAAAGTAGTAGTCTATTCGGCTATTTGTATTTCGCAGTTGTTGGAAAACAGAGCAAAATCGAATGAAACGGCGACGAAAAGCCTACGACACTCGGTATTCCCAGCCGGTCACCCATGCAAGTACTAACCGAGCCCGACATTGCTTAACTTCCGAGATCGAACGAGATCGGGTGCATTCAACGTGGTATGGTTGTAGGCGATAAAGTAGTAGTCTATTCGGCTATTTGTATTTCGCAGTTGTTGGAAAACAGAGCAAAATCGAATGAAACGGCGACGAAAAGCCTGCGACACTCGGTATTCCCAGCCGGTCACCCATGCAAGTACTAACCGAGCCCGACATTGCTTAACTTCCGAGATCGAACGAGATCGGGTGCATTCAACGTGGTATGGTAGTAGGCAATAAAGTAGAAGTCTATTCGGCTATTTGTATTTTGCAGTTGTTGGAAAACAGAGCAAAATCGAATGAAGAGGCGACGAAAAGCCTACGACACTCGGTATTCCCAGCCGGTCATCCATGCAAGTACTAACCGAGCCCGACATTGCTTAACTTCCGAGATCGAACGAGATCGGGTGCATTCAACGTGGTATGGTTGTAGTCGATAAAGTAGTAGCCTGTTCTGCTATTTGTATTTTGCAGTTGTTAGAAAACAGAGAAAAAACGAATGGAACGGCGACGAAAAAAAAGCCTACGACACTCGGTATTCCCAGCCGGTCACCCATGCAAGTACTAACCGAGCCCGACATTGCTTAACTTCCGGGATCGAACGAGATCGGGTGCATTCAACGTGGTATGGTTGTAGGCAATAAAGTAGTAGTCTATTCGGCTATTTGTATTTCGCAGTTGTTGGAAAACAGAGCAAAATCGAATGAAACGGCGACGAAAAGCCTACGACACTCGGTATTCCCAGACGGTCACCCATGCAAGTACTAACCGAGCCCGACATTGCTTAACTTCCGAGATCGAACGAGATCGGGTGCAATTACCGTGGTATGGTTGTAGGCGATAAAGTAGTAGTCTATTCGGCTATTTGTATTTCGCAGTTGTTAGAAAACAGAGCAAAATCGAATGAAACGGCGACGAAAAGCCTACGACACTCGGTATTCCCAGCCGGTCACCCATGCAAGTACTAACCGAGCCCGACATTACTTAACTTCCGAGATCGAACGAGATCGGGTGCATTCAACGTGGTATGATTGTAGGCGATAAAGTAGTAGTCTATTCGGCTATTTGTATTTTGCAGTTGTTGGAAAACAGAGCAAAATCGAATGAAGAGGCGACGAAAAGCCTACGACACTCGGTATTCCCAGCCGGTCACCCATGCGAGTACTAACCGAGCCCGACATTGCTTAACTTCCGAGATCGAACGAGATCGGGTGCATTCAACGTGGTATGGTTGTAGTCGATAAAGTAGTAGCCTGTTCTGCTATTTGTATTTTGCAGTTGTTAGAAAACAGAGAAAAAACGAATGGAACGGCGACGAAAAAAAAGCCTACGACACTCGGTATTCCCAGCCGGTCACCCATGCAAGTACTAACCGAGCCCGACATTGCTTAACTTCCGGGATCGAACGAGATCGGGTGCATTCAACTTGGTATGGTTGTAGGCAATAAAGTAGTAGTCTATTCGACTATTTGTATTTCGCAGTTGTTGGAAAACAGAGCAAAATCGAATGAAACGGCGACGAAAAGCCTACGACACTCGGTATTCACAGCCGGTCACCCATGCAAGTACTAACCGAGCCCGACATTGCTTAACTTCCGAGATCGAACGAGATCGGGTGCATTCACCGTGGTATGGTTGTAGGCGATAAAGTAGTAGTCTATTCGGCTATTTGTATTTCGCAGTTGTTAGAAAACAGAGCAAAATCGAATGAAACGGCGACGAAAAGCCTACGACACTCGGTATTCCCAGCCGGTCACCCATGCAAGTACTAACCAAGCCCGACATTGCTTAACTTCCGAGATCGAACAAGATCGGGAGCATTTAACGTGGTATGGTTGTAGGCGATAAAGTAGTAGTCTATTCTGCTATTTGTATTTCGCAGTTGTTAGAAAACACAGGAAAATCGAATGAAACGACGACGAAAAGCTTACGACACTCGGTATTCCCAGCCTGTCACCCATGCAAGTACTAACCGAACCCGACATTGCTTAACTTCCGAGATCGACGGGATCGGGTGCATTCAACGTGGTATGGTTGTAGGCGATAAAGTAGTAGTCTATTCTGCTATTTGTATTTCGCAGTTGTTGGAAAACAGAGCAAAATCGAATGAAACGGCGACGAAAAGCCTACGACACTCGGTATTCCCAGCCGGTCACCCATGCAAGTACTAACCGAGCCCGACATTGCTTAACTTCCGAGATCGAACGAGATCGGGTGCATTCAACGTGGTATGGTTGTAGGCGATAAAGTAGTAGTCTATTCGGCTATTTGTATTTCGCAGTTGTTGGAAAACAGAGCAAAATCGAATGAAACGGCGACGAAAAGCCTACGACACTCGGTATGCCCAGCCGGTCACCCATGCAAGTACTAACCGAGCCCGACATTGCTTAACTTCCGAGATCGAACGAGATCGGGTGCATTCAACGTGGTATGGTAGTAGGCAATAAAGTAGAAGTCTATTCGGCTATTTGTATTTTGCAGTTGTTGGAAAACAGAGCAAAATCGAATGAAGAGGCGACGAAAAGCCTACGACACTCGGTATTCCCAGCCGGTCATCCATGCAAGTACTAACCGAGCCCGACATTGCTTAACTTCCGAGATCGAACGAGATCGGGTGCATTCAACGTGGTATGGTTGTAGTCGATAAAGTAGTAGCCTGTTCTGCTATTTGTATTTTGCAGTTGTTAGAAAACAGAGAAAAAACGAATGGAACGGCGACGAAAAAAAAGCCTACGACACTCGGTATTCCCAGCCGGTCACCCATGCAAGTACTAACCGAGCCCGACATTGCTTAACTTCCGGGATCGAACGAGATCGGGTGCATTCAACGTGGTATGGTTGTAGGCAATAAAGTAGTAGTCTATTCGGCTATTTGTATTTCGCAGTTGTTGGAAAACAGAGCAAAATCGAATGAAACGGCGACGAAAAGCCTACGACACTCGGTATTCCCAGACGGTCACCCATGCAAGTACTAACCGAGCCCGACATTGCTTAACTTCCGAGATCGAACGAGATCGGGTGCAATTACCGTGGTATGGTTGTAGGCGATAAAGTAGTAGTCTATTCGGCTATTTGTATTTCGCAGTTGTTAGAAAACAGAGCAAAATCGAATGAAACGGCGACGAAAAGCCTACGACACTCGGTATTCCCAGCCGGTCACCCATGCAAGTACTAACCGAGCCCGACATTACTTAACTTCCGAGATCGAACGAGATCGGGTGCATTCAACGTGGTATGATTGTAGGCGATAAAGTAGTAGTCTATTCGGCTATTTGTATTTTGCAGTTGTTGGAAAACAGAGCAAAATCGAATGAAGAGGCGACGAAAAGCCTACGACACTCGGTATTTCCAGCCGGTCACCCATGCGAGTACTAACCGAGCCCGACATTGCTTAACTTCCGAGATCGAACGAGATCGGGTGCATTCAACGTGGTATGGTTGTAGTCGATAAAGTAGTAGCCTGTTCTGCTATTTGTATTTTGCAGTTGTTAGAAAACAGAGAAAAAACGAATGGAACGGCGACGAAAAAAAAGCCTACGACACTCGGTATTCCCAGCCGGTCACCCATGCAAGTACTAACCGAGCCCGACATTGTTTAACTTCCGGGATCGAACGAGATCGGGTGCATTCAACGTGGTATGGTTGTAGGCAATAAAGTAGTAGTCTATTCGGCTATTTGTATTTCGCAGTTGTTGGAAAACAGAGCAAAATCGAATGAAACGGCGACGAAAAGCCTACGACACTCGGTATTCACAGCCGGTCACCCATGCAAGTACTAACCGAGCCCGACATTGCTTAACTTCCGAGATCGAACGAGATCGGGTGCATTCACCGTGGTATGGTTGTAGGCGATAAAGTAGTAGTCTATTCGGCTATTTGTATTTCGCAGTTGTTAGAAAACAGAGCAAAATCGAATGAAACGGCGACGAAAAGCCTACGACACTCGGTATTCCCAGCCGGTCACCCATGCAAGTACTAACCAAGCCCGACATTGCTTAACTTCCGAGATCGAACAAGATCGGGAGCATTTAACGTGGTATGGTTGTAGGCGATAAAGTAGTAGTCTATTCTGCTATTTGTATTTCGCAGTTGTTAGAAAACACAGGAAAATCGAATGAAACGACGACGAAAAGCTTACGACACTCGGTATTCCCAGCCTGTCACCCATGCAAGTACTAACCGAACCCGACATTGCTTAACTTCCGAGATCGACGGGATCGGGTGCATTCAACGTGGTATGGTTGTAGGCGATAAAGTAGTAGTCTATTCTGCTATTTGTATTTCGCAGTTGTTGGAAAACAGAGCAAAATCGAATGAAACGGCGACGAAAAGCCTACGACACTCGGTATTCCCAGCCGGTCACCCATGCAAGTACTAACCGAGCCCGACATTGCTTAACTTCCGAGATCGAACGAGATCGGGTGCATTCAACGTGGTATGGTTGTAGGCGATAAAGTAGTAGTCTATTCGGCTATTTGTATTTCGCAGTTGTTGGAAAACAGAGCAAAATCGAATGAAACGGCGACGAAAAGCCTACGACACTCGGTATGCCCAGCCGGTCACCCATGCAAGTACTAACCGAGCCCGACATTGCTTAACTTCCGAGATCGAACGAGATCGGGTGCATTCAACGTGGTATGGTTGTAGGCGATAAAGTAGTAGTCTATTCGGCTATTTGTATTTTGCAGTTGTTGGAAAACAGAGCAAAATCGAATGAAGAGGCGACGAAAAGCCTACGACACTCGGTATTCCCAGCCGGTCACCCATGCGAGTACTAACCGAGCCCGACATTGCTTAACTTCCGAGATCGAACGAGATCGGGTGCATTCAACGTGGTATGGTTGTAGTCGATAAAGTAGTAGCCTGTTCTGCTATTTGTATTTTGCAGTTGTTAGAAAACAGAGAAAAAACGAATGGAACGGCGACGAAAAAAAAGCCTACGACACTCGGTATTCCCAGCCGGTCACCCATGCAAGTACTAACCGAGCCCGACATTGCTTAACTTCCGGGATCGAACGAGATCGGGTGCATTCAACGTGGTATGGTTGTAGGCAATAAAGTAGTAGTCTATTCGGCTATTTGTATTTCGCAGTTGTTGGAAAACAGAGCAAAATCGAATGAAACGGCGACGAAAAGCCTACGACACTCGGTATTCCCAGCCGGTCACCCATGCAAGTACTAACCGAGCCCGACATTGCTTAACTTCCGAGATCGAACGAGATCGGGTGCATTCACCGTGGTATGGTTGTAGGCGATAAAGTAGTAGTCTATTCGGCTATTTGTATTTCGCAGTTGTTAGAAAACAGAGCAAAATCGAATGAAACGGCGACGAAAAGCCTACGACACTCGGTATTCCCAGCCGGTCACCCATGCAAGTACTAACCAAGCCCGACATTGCTTAACTTCCGAGATCGAACAAGATCGGGAGCATTCAACGTGGTATGGTTGTAGGCGATAAAGTAGTAGTCTATTCTGCTATTTGTATTTCGCAGTTGTTAGAAAACACAGGAAAATCGAATGAAACGACGACGAAAAGCTTACGACACTCGGTATTCCCAGCCTGTCACCCATGCAAGAACTAACCGAACCCGACATTGCTTAACTTCCGAGATCGACGAAATCGGGTGCATTCAACGTGGTATGGTTGTAGGCGATAAAGTAGTAGTCTATTCTGCTATTTGTATTTCGCAGTTGTTGGAAAACAGAGCAAAATCGAATGAAACGGCGACGAAAAGCCTACGACACTCGGTATTCCCAGCCGGTCACCCATGCAAGTACTAACCGAGCCCGACATTGCTTAACTTCCGAGATCGAACGAGATCGGGTGCATTCAACGTGGTATGGTTGTAGGCGATAAAGTAGTAGTCTATTCGGCTATTTGTATTTCGCAGTTGTTGGAAAACAGAGCAAAATCGAATGAAACGGCGACGAAAAGCCTACGACACTCGGTATTCCCAGCCGGTCACCCATGCAACTACTAACCGAGCCCGACATTGCTTAACTTCAGAGATCGAACGAGATCGGGTGCATTCAACGTGGTATGGTTGTAGGCGATAAAGTAGTAGTCTATTCGTCTATTTGTATTTTGCAGTTGTTGGAAAACAGAGCAAAATCGAATGAAACGGCGACGAAAAGCCTACGACACTCGGTATTCCCAGCCGGTCACCCATGCAAGTATTAACCGAGCCCGACATTGCTTAACTTCCGAGATCGAACGAGATCGGGTGCATTCAACGTGGTATGGTTGTAGGCGATAAAGTAGTAGTCTATTCGGCTATTTGTATTTCGCAGTTGTTGGAAAACAGAGCAAAATCGAATGAAGCGGCGACGAAGAGCCTACGACACTCGGTATTCCCACCGGTCACCCATGCAAGTACTAACCGAGCCCGACATTGCTTAACTTCCGAGATCGAACGATATCGGGTGCATTCAACGTGGTATGGTTGTAGTCGATAAAGTAGTAGTCTGTTCTGTTATTTGTATTTTGCAGTTGTTAGAAAACAGAGAAAAAACGAATGGAACGGCGACGAAAGAAAAGCCTACGACACTCGGTATTCCCAGCCGGTCACCCATGCAAGTACTAACCGAGCCCGACATTGCTTAACTTCCGAGATCGAACGAGATCGGGTGCATTCAACGTGGTATGGTTGTAGTCGATAAAGTAGTAGTCTGTTCTGCTATTTGTATTTTGCAGTTGTTAGAAAACAGAGAAAAAACGAATGGAACGGCGACGAAAAAAAAGCCTACGACACTCGGTATTCCCAGCCGGTCACCCATGCAAGTACTAACCGAGCCCGACATTGCTTAACTTCCGAGATCGAACGAGATCGGGTGCATTCAACGTGGTATGGTTGTAGGCAATAAAGTAGTAGTCTATTCGGCTATTTGTATTTCGCAGTTGTTAGAAAACAGAGCAAAATCGAATGAAACGGCGACAAAAAGCCTACGACACTCGGTATTCCCAGCCGATCACACATGCAAGTACTAACCGAGCCCGACATTGCTTAACTTCCGAGATCGAACGAGATCAGGTGCATTCACCGTGGTATGGTTGTAGGCGATAAAGTAGTAGTCTATTCGGCTATTTGTATTTCGCAGTTGTTAGAAAACAGAGCAAAATCGAATGAAACGGCGACAAAAAGCCTACGACACTCGGTATTCCCAGCCGATCACCCATGCAAGTACTAACCAAGCCCGACATTGCTTAACTTCCGAGATCGAACAAGATCGGGTGCATTCAACGTGGTATGGTTGTAGGCGATAAAGTAGTAGTCTATTCGGCTATTTGTATTTCGCAGTTGTTAGAAAACACAGCAAAATCGAATGAAACGACGACGAAAAGCTTACGACACTCCGTATTCCCAGCCGGTCACCCATGCAAGTACTAACCGAACCCGACTATGCTTAACTTCCGAGATCGACGAGATCGGGTGCATTCAAGGTGGTATGGTTGTAGGCGATAAAGTAGTAGTCTATTCGGCTATTTGTATTTTGCAATTGTTAGAAAACAGAGCAAAATCGAATGAAACGGCGACGAAAAGCCTACGACACTCGGTATTCCCAGCCGGTCACCCATGCAAGTACTAACCGAGCCCGACATTACTTAACTTCCGAGATCGAACGAGATCGGGTGCATTCAACGTGGTATGATTGTAGGCGATAAAGTAGTAGTCTATTCGGCTATTTGTATTTTGCAGTTGTTGGAAAACAGAGCAAAATCGAATGAAGAGGCGACGAAAAGCCTACGACACTCGGTATTCCCAGCCGGTCACCCATGCGAGTACTAACCGAGCCCGACATTGCTTAACTTCCGAGATCGAACGAGATCGGGTGCATTCAACGTGGTATGGTTGTAGTCGATAAAGTAGTAGCCTGTTCTGCTATTTGTATTTTGCAGTTGTTAGAAAACAGAGAAAAAACGAATGGAACGGCGACGAAAAAAAAGCCTACGACACTCGGTATTCCCAGCCGGTCACCCATGCAAGTACTAACCGAGCCCGACATTGCTTAACTTCCGGGATCGAACGAGATCGGGTGCATTCAACGTGGTATGGTTGTAGGCAATAAAGTAGTAGTCTATTCGGCTACTTGTATTTCGCAGTTGTTGGAAAACAGAGCAAAATCGAATGAAACGGCGACGAAAAGCCTACGACACTCGGTATTCACAGCCGGTCACCCATGCAAGTACTAACCGAGCCCGACATTGCTTAACTTCCGAGATCGAACGAAATCGGGTGCATTCACCGTGGTATGGTTGTAGGCGATAAAGTAGTAGTCTATTCGGCTATTTGTATTTCGCAGTTGTTAGAAAACAGAGCAAAATCGAATGAAACGGCGACGAAAAGCCTACGACACTCGGTATTCCCAGCCGGTCACCCATGCAAGTACTAACCAAGCCCGACATTGCTTAACTTCCGAGATCGAACAAGATCGGGAGCATTTAACGTGGTATGGTTGTAGGCGATAAAGTAGTAGTCTATTCTGCTATTTGTATTTCGCAGTTGTTAGAAAACACAGGAAAATCGAATGAAACGACGACGAAAAGCTTACGACACTCGGTATTCCCAGCCTGTCACCCATGCAAGTACTAACCGAACCCGACATTGCTTAACTTCCGAGATCGACGGGATCGGGTGCATTCAACGTGGTATGGTTGTAGGCGATAAAGTAGTAGTCTATTCTGCTATTTGTATTTCGCAGTTGTTGGAAAACAGAGCAAAATCGAATGAAACGGCGACGAAAAGCCTACGACACTCGGTATTCCCAGCCGGTCACCCATGCAAGTACTAACCGAGCCCGACATTGCTTAACTTCCGAGATCGAACGAGATCGGGTGCATTCAACGTGGTATGGTTGTAGGCGATAAAGTAGTAGTCTATTCGGCTATTTGTATTTCGCAGTTGTTGGAAAACAGAGCAAAATCGAATGAAACGGCGACGAAAAGCCTACGACACTCGGTATGCCCAGCCGGTCACCCATGCAAGTACTAACCGAGCCCGACATTGCTTAACTTCCGAGATCGAACGAGATCGGGTGCATTCAACGTGGTATGGTTGTAGGCGATAAAGTAGTAGTCTATTCGGCTATTTGTATTTTGCAGTTGTTGGAAAACAGAGCAAAATCGAATGAAGAGGCGACGAAAAGCCTACGACACTCGGTATTCCCAGCCGGTCACCCATGCGAGTACTAACCGAGCCCGACATTGCTTAACTTCCGAGATCGAACGAGATCGGGTGCATTCAACGTGGTATGGTTGTAGTCGATAAAGTAGTAGCCTGTTCTGCTATTTGTATTTTGCAGTTGTTAGAAAACAGAGAAAAAACGAATGGAACGGCGACGAAAAAAAAGCCTACGACACTCGGTATTCCCAGCCGGTCACCCATGCAAGTACTAACCGAGCCCGACATTGCTTAACTTCCGGGATCGAACGAGATCGGGTGCATTCAACGTGGTATGGTTGTAGGCAATAAAGTAGTAGTCTATTCGGCTATTTGTATTTCGCAGTTGTTGGAAAACAGAGCAAAATCGAATGAAACGGCGACGAAAAGCCTACGACACTCGGTATTCCCAGCCGGTCACCCATGCAAGTACTAACCGAGCCCGACATTGCTTAACTTCCGAGATCGAACGAGATCGGGTGCATTCACCGTGGTATGGTTGTAGGCGATAAAGTAGTAGTCTATTCGGCTATTTGTATTTCGCAGTTGTTAGAAAACAGAGCAAAATCGAATGAAACGGCGACGAAAAGCCTACGACACTCGGTATTCCCAGCCGGTCACCCATGCAAGTACTAACCAAGCCCGACATTGCTTAACTTCCGAGATCGAACAAGATCGGGAGCATTCAACGTGGTATGGTTGTAGGCGATAAAGTAGTAGTCTATTCTGCTATTTGTATTTCGCAGTTGTTAGAAAACACAGGAAAATCGAATGAAACGACGACGAAAAGCTTACGACACTCGGTATTCCCAGCCTGTCACCCATGCAAGAACTAACCGAACCCGACATTGCTTAACTTCCGAGATCGACGAAATCGGGTGCATTCAACGTGGTATGGTTGTAGGCGATAAAGTAGTAGTCTATTCTGCTATTTGTATTTCGCAGTTGTTGGAAAACAGAGCAAAATCGAATGAAACGGCGACGAAAAGCCTACGACACTCGGTATTCCCAGCCGGTCACCCATGCAAGTACTAACCGAGCCCGACATTGCTTAACTTCCGAGATCGAACGAGATCGGGTGCATTCAACGTGGTATGGTTGTAGGCGATAAAGTAGTAGTCTATTCGGCTATTTGTATTTCGCAGTTGTTGGAAAACAGAGCAAAATCGAATAAAACGGCGACGAAAAGCCTACGACACTCGGTATTCCCAGCCGGTCACCCATGCAACTACTAACCGAGCCCGACATTGCTTAACTTCAGAGATCGAACGAGATCGGGTGCATTCAACGTGGTATGGTTGTAGGCGATAAAGTAGTAGTCTATTCGTCTATTTGTATTTTGCAGTTGTTGGAAAACAGAGCAAAATCGAATGAAACGGCGACGAAAAGCCTACGACACTCGGTATTCCCAGCCGGTCACCCATGCAAGTATTAACCGAGCCCGACATTGCTTAACTTCCGAGATCGAACGAGATCGGGTGCATTCAACGTGGTATGGTTGTAGGCGATAAAGTAGTAGTCTATTCGGCTATTTGTATTTCGCAGTTGTTGGAAAACAGAGCAAAATCGAATGAAGCGGCGACGAAGAGCCTACGACACTCGGTATTCCCACCGGTCACCCATGCAAGTACTAACCGAGCCCGACATTGCTTAACTTCCGAGATCGAACGAGATCGGGTGCATTCAACGTGGTATGGTTGTAGTCGATAAAGTAGTAGTCTGTTCTGCTATTTGTATTTTGCAGTTGTTAGAAAACCGAGAAAAAACGAATGGAACGGCGACGAAAAAAAAGCCTACGACACTCGGTATTCCCAGCCGGTCACCCATGCAAGTACTAACCGAGCCCGACATTGCTTAACTTCCGAGATCGAACGAGATCGGGTGCATTCAACGTGGTATGGTTGTAGGCAATAAAGTAGTAGTCTATTCGGCTATTTGTATTTCGCAGTTGTTAGAAAACAGAGCAAAATCGAATGAAACGGCGACGAAAAGCCTACGACACTCGGTATTCCCAGCCGGTCACACATGCAAGTACTAACCGAGCCCGACATTGCTTAACTTCCGAGATCGAACGAGATCAGGTGCATTCACCGTGGTATGGTTGTAGGCGATAAAGTAGTAGTCTATTCGGCTATTTGTATTTCGCAGTTGTTAGAAAACAGAGCAAAATCGAATGAAACGGCGACAAAAAGCCTACGACACTCGGTATTCCCAGCCGATCACCCATGCAAGTACTAACCAAGCCCGACATTGCTTAACTTCCGAGATCGAACAAGATGGGGTGCATTCAACGTGGTATGGTTGTAGGCGATAAAGTAGTAGTCTATTCGGCTATTTGTATTTCGCAGTTGTTAGAAAACACAGCAAAATCGAATGAAACGACGACGAAAAGCTTACGACACTCCGTATTCCCAGCCGGTCACCCATGCAAGTACTAACCGAACCCGACTATGCTTAACTTCCGAGATCGACGAGATCGGGTGCATTCAAGGTGGTATGGTTGTAGGCGATAAAGTAGTAGTCTATTCGGCTATTTGTATTTCGCAATTGTTAGAAAACAGAGCAAAATCGAATGAAACGGCGACGAAAAGCCTACGGCACTCGGTATTCCCAGCCGGTCACCCAAGCAAGTACTAACCGAGCCCGACATTGCTTAACTTCCGAGATCGAACGAGATCGGGTGCATTCAACGTGGTATGGTTGTAGGCGATAAAGTAGTAGTCTATTCGGCTATTTGTATTTCGCAGTTGTTGGAAAACAGAGCAAAATCGAATGAAAGGGCGACGAAAAGCCTACGACACTCGGTATTCCCAGCCGGTCACCCATGAAAGTACTAACCGAGCCCGACATTGCTTAACTTCCGAGATCGAACGAGATCGGGTGCATTCAACGTGGTATGGTTGTAGGCGATAAAGTAGTAGTCTATTCGGCTATTTGTATTTCGCAGTTGTTGGAAAACAGAGCAAAAACGAATGGAACGGCGACGAAAAAAAAGCATACGACACTCGGTATTCCCAGCCGGTCACCCATGCAAGTACTAACCGAGCCCGACATTGCTTAACTTACGAGATCGGGTGCATTCAACGTGGTATGGTTGTAGGCGATAAAGTAGTAGTCTATTCGGCTATTTGTATATCGTAGTTGTTGGAAAACAGAGCAAAATCGAATGAAACGGCGACAAAAAGCCTACGACACTCGGTATTCCCAGCCGGTCACCCATGCAAGTACTAACCGAGCCCGACATTGCTTAACTTCCGAGATCGAACGAGATCGGGTGCATTCAACGTGGTATGGTTGTAGGCGATAAAGCAGTAGTCTATTCGGCTATTTGTATTTCGCAGTTGTTGGAAAACAGAGCAAAATCGAATGAAACGGCGACGAAAAGCCTACGACACTCGGTATTCCCAGCCGGTCACCCATGCAAGTACTAACCGAGCCCGACATTGCTTAACTTCCGAGATCGAACGAGATCGGGTGCATTCAACGTGGTATGGTTGTAGGCGATAAAGTAGTAGTCTATTCGGCTATTTGTATTTCGCAGTTGTTGGAAAACAGAGCAAAAACGAATGGAACGGCGACGAAAAAAAAGCCTACGACACTCGGTATTCCCAGCCGGTCACCCATGCAAGTACTAACCGAGCCCGACATTGCTTAACTTACGAGATCGGGTGCATTCAACGTGGTATGGTTGTAGGCGATAAAGTAGTAGTCTATTCGGCTATTTGTATATCGTAGTTGTTGGAAAACAGAGCAAAATCGAATGAAACGGCGACGAAAAGCCTACGACACTCGGTATTCCCAGCCGGTCACCCATGCAAGTACTAACCGAGCCCGACATTGCTTAACTTCCGAGATCGAACGAGATCGGGTGCATTCAACGTGGTATGGTTGTAGGCGATAAAGCAGTAGTCTATTCGGCTATTTGTATTTCGCAGTTGTTGGAAAACAGAGCAAAATCGAATGAAACGGCGTGGAAAAGCCTACGACACTCGGTATTCCCAGCCGGTCACCCATGCAAGTACTAACCGAGCCCGACATTGCTTAACTTCCGAGATCGAACGAGATCGGGTGCATTCACCGTGGTATGGTTGTAGGCGATAAAGTAGTAGTCTATTCGGCTATTTGTATTTCGCAGTTGTTGGAAAACAGAGCAAAATCGATTGAAGCGGCGACGAAAAGCCTACGACACTCGGTATTCCCAGCCGGTCACCCATGCAAGTACTAACCGAGCCCGACATTGCTCAACTTCCGAGATCGAACGAGATCGGGTGCATTCAACGTGGTATGGTTGTAGTCGATAAAGTAGTAGTCTGTTCTGCTATTTGTATTTTGCAGTTGTTAAAAAACAGAGAAAAAACGAATGGAACGGCGACGAAAGAAAAGCCTACGACACTCGGTATTCCCAGCCGGTCACCCATGCAAGTACTAACCGAGCCCAACATTGCTTAACTTCCGAGATCGAACGAGATCGGGTGCATTCAACGTGGTATGGTTGTAGTCGATAAAGTAGTAGTCTGTTCTGCTATTTGTATTTTGCAGTTGTTAGAAAACAGAGAAAAAACGAATGGAACGGCGACGAAAAAAAAGCCTACGACACTCGGTATTCCCAGCCGGTCACCCATGCAAGTACTAACCGAGCCCGACATTGCTTAACTTCAGAGATCGAACGAGATCGGGTGCATTCAACGTGGTATGGTTGTAGGCAATAAAGTAGTAGTCTATTCGGCTATTTGTATTTCGCAGTTGTTAGAAAACAGAGCAAAATCGGATGAAACGGCGACGAAAAGCCTACGACACTCGGTATTCCCAGCCGGTCACCCATGCAAGTACTAACCGAGCCCGACATTGCTCAACTTCCGAGATCGAACGAGATCGGGTGCATTCACCGTGGTATGGTTGTAGGCGATAAAGTAGTAGTCTATTCGGCTATTTGTATTTCGCAGTTGTTAGAAAACAGAGCAAAATCGAATGAAACGACGACAAAAAGCCTACGACACTCGGTATTCCCAGCCGGTCACCCATGCAAGTACTAACCAAGCCCGACATTGCTTAACTTCCGAGATCGAACAAGATAGGGTGCATTCAACGTGGTATGGTTGTAGGCGATAAAGTAGTAGTCTATTCGGCTATTTGTATTTCGCAGTTGTTAGAAAATACAGCAAAATCGAATGAAACGACGACGAAAAGCTTACGACACTCGGTATTCCCAGCCGGTCACCCACGCAAGTACTAACCGAACCCGACATTTCTTAACTTCCGAGATCGACGAGATCGGGTGCATTCAACGTGGTATGGTTGTAGGCGATAAAGTAGTAGTCTATTCGGCTATTTGTATTTTGCAATTGTTAGAAAACAGAGCAAAATCGAATGAAACGGCGACGAAAAGCCTACGACACTCGGTATTCCCAGCCGGTCACCCAAGCAAGTACTAACCGAGCCCGACATTGCTTAACTTCCGAGATCGAACGAGATCGGGTGCATCCAACGTGGTATGGTTGTAGGCGATAAAGTAGTAGTCTATTCGGCTATTTGTATTTCGCAGTTGTTGGAAAACAGAGCAAAATCGAATGAAACGGCGACGAAAAGCCTACGACACTCGGTATTCCCAGCCGGTCACCCATGCAAGTACTAACCGAGCCCGACATTGCTTAACTTCCGAGATCGAACGAGATCGGGTGCATTCAACGTGGTATGGTTGTAGGCGAAAAAATAGTAGTCCATTCGGCTATTTGTATTTCGCAGTTGTTGGAAAACAGAGCAAAAACGAATGGAACGGCGACGAAAAAAAAGCCTACGACACTCGGTATTCCCAGCCGGTCACCCATGCAGGTACTAACCGAGCCCGACATTGCTTAACTTACGAGATCGGGTGCATTCAACGTGGTATGGTTGTAGGCAATAAAGTAGTAGTCTATTCGGCTATTTGTATATCGCAGTTGTTGGAAAACAGAGCAAAATCGAATGAAACGGCGACAAAAAGCCTACGACACTCGGTATTCCCAGCCGGTCACTCATGCAAGTACTAACCGAGCCCGACATTGCTTAACTTCCGAGATCGAACGAGATCGGGTGCATTCAACGTGGTATGGTTGTAGGCGATAAAACAGTAGTCTATTCGGCTATTTGTATTTCGCATTTGTTGGAAAACAGAGCAAAATCGAATGAAACGGCGACGAAAAGCCTACGACACTCGGTATTCCCAGCCGGTCACCCATGCAAGTACTAACCGAGCTCGACATTGCTTAACTCCCGAGATCGAACGAGATCGGGTGCATTCAACGTGGTATGGTTGTAGGCGATAAAGGAGTAGTCTATTCGGCTATTTGTATTTCGCAGTTGTTGGAAAACAGAGCAAAATCGAATGAAACGGCGACGAAAAGCCTACGACACTCGGTATTCCCAGCCGGTCACCCAAGCAAGTACTAACCGAGCCCGACATTGCTTAACTTCCGAGATCGAACGATAACGGGTGCATTCAACGTGGTATGGTTGTAGGCGATAAAGTAGTAGTCTATTCGGTTATTTGTATTTCGCAGTTGTTGGAAAACAGAGCAAAATCGAATGAAACGGCGACGAAAAGCCTACGACACTCGGTATTCCCAGCCGGTCACCCATGCAAGTACTAACCGAGCCCGACATTGCTTAACTTCCGAGATCGAACGAGATCGGGTGCATCCAACGTGGTATGGTTGTAGGCGATAAAGTAGTAGTCTATTCGGCTATTTGTATTTCGCAGTTGTTGGAAAACAGAGCAAAATCGAATGAAACGGCGACGAAAAGCCTACGACACTCGGTATTCCCAGCCGGTCACCCATGCAAGTACTAACCGAGCCCGACATTGCTTAACTTCCGAGATCGAACGAGATCGGGTGCATTCAACGTGGTATGGTTGTAGGCGAAAAAGTAGTAGTCCATTCGGCTATTTGTATTTCGCAGTTGTTGGAAAACAGAGCAAAAACGAATGGAACGGCGACGAAAAAAAAGCCTACGACACTCGGTATTCCCAGCCGGTCACCCATGCAGGTACTAACCGAGCCCGACATTGCTTAACTTACGAGATCGGGTGCATTCAACGTGGTATGGTTGTAGGCAATAAAGTAGTAGTCTATTCGGCTATTTGTATATCGCAGTTGTTGGAAAACAGAGCAAAATCGAATGAAACGGCGACAAAAAGCCTACGACACTCGGTATTCCCAGCCGGTCACTCATGCAAGTACTAACCGAGCCCGACATTGCTTAACTTCCGAGATCGAACGAGATCGGGTGCATTCAACGTGGTATGGTTGTAGGCGATAAAACAGTAGTCTATTCGGCTATTTGTATTTCGCAGTTGTTGGAAAACAGAGCAAAATCGAATGAAACGGCGACGAAAAGCCTACGACACTCGGTATTCCCAGCCGGTCACCCATGCAAGTACTAACCGAGCTCGACATTGCTTAACTTCCGAGATCGAACGAGATCGGGTGCATTCAACGTGGTATGGTTGTAGGCGATAAAGGAGTAGTCTATTCGGCTATTTGTGTTTCGCAGTTGTTGGAAAACAGAGCAAAATCGAATGAAACGGCGACGAAAAGCCTACGACACTCGGTATTCCCAGCCGGTCACCCAAGCAAGTACTAACCGAGCCCGACATTGCTTAACTTCCGAGATCGAACGATAACGGGTGCATTCAACGTGGTATGGTTGTAGGCGATAAAGTAGTAGTCTATTCGGTTATTTGTATTTCGCAGTTGTTGGAAAACAGAGCAAAATCGAATGAAACGGCGACGAAAAGCCTACGACACTCGGTATTCCCAGCCGGTCACCCATGCAAGTACTAACCGAGCCCGACATTGCTTAACTTCCGAGATTGGGTGCATTCAACGTGGAATGGTTGTAGGCGATAAAGTAGTAGTCTATTCGGCTATTTGTATTTCGCAGTTGTTGGAAAACAGAGCAAAATCGAATGAAACGGCGACGAAAAGCCTACGACACTCGGTATTCCCAGCCGGTCACCCATGCAAGTACTAACCGAGCCCGACATTGCTTAACTTCCGAGATCGAACGAGATCGGGTGCATTCAACGTGGTATGGTTGTAGGCGAAAAAGTAGTAGTCCATTCGGCTATTTGTATTTCGCAGTTGTTGGAAAACAGAGCAAAAACGAATGGAACGGCGACGAAAAAAAAGCCTACGACACTCGGTATTCCCAGCCGGTCACCCATGCAGGTACTAACCGAGCCCGACATTGCTTAACTTACGAGATCGGGTGCATTCAACGTGGTATGGTTCTAGGCAATAAAGTAGTAGTCTATTCGGCTATTTGTATATCGCAGTTGTTGGAAAACAGAGCAAAATCGAATGAAACGGCGACAAAAAGCCTACGACCCTCGGTATTCCCAGCCGGTCACTCATGCAAGTACTAACCGAGCCCGACATTGCTTAACTTCCGAGATCGAACGAGATCGGGTGCATTCAACGTGGTATGGTTGTAGGCGATAAAACAGTAGTCTATTCGGCTATTTGTATTTCGCAGTTGTTGGAAAACAGAGCAAAATCGAATGAAACGGCGACGAAAAGCCTACGACACTCGGTATTCCCAGCCGGTCACCCATGCAAGTACTAACCGAGCTCGACATTGCTTAACTTCCGAGATCGAACGAGATCGGGTGCATTCAACGTGGTATGGTTGTAGGCGATAAAGGAGTAGTCTATTCGGCTATTTGTATTTCGCAGTTGTTGGAAAACAGAGCAAAATCGAATGAAACGGCGACGAAAAGCCTACGACACTCGGTATTCCCAGCCGGTCACCCAAGCAAGTACTAACCGAGCCCGACATTGCTTAACTTCCGAGATCGAACGATAACGGGTGCATTCAACGTGGTATGGTTGTAGGCGATAAAGTAGTAGTCTATTCGGTTATTTGTATTTCGCAGTTGTTGGAAAACAGAGCAAAATCGAATGAAACGGCGACGAAAAGCCTACGACACTCGGTATTCCCAGCCGGTCACCCATGCAAGTACTAACCGAGCCCGACATTGCTTAACTTCCGAGATCGAACGAGATCGGGTGCATCCAACGTGGTATGGTTGTAGGCGATAAAGTAGTAGTCTATTCGGCTATTTGTATTTCGCAGTTGTTGGAAAACAGAGCAAAATCGAATGAAACGGCGACGAAAAGCCTACGACACTCGGTATTCCCAACCGGTCACCCATGCAAGTACTAACCGAGCCCGACATTGCTTAACTTCCGAGATCGAACGAGATCGGGTGCATTCAACGTGGTATGGTTGTAGGCGAAAAAGTAGTAGTCCATTCGGCTATTTGTATTTCGCAGTTGTTGGAAAACAGAGCAAAAACGAATGGAACGGCGACGAAAAAAAAGCCTACGACACTCGGTATTCCCAGCCGGTCACCCATGCAGGTACTAACCGAGCCCGACATTGCTTAACTTACGAGATCGGGTGCATTCAACGTGGTATGGTTGTAGGCAATAAAGTAGTAGTCTATTCGGCTATTTGTATATCGCAGTTGTTGGAAAACAGAGCAAAATCGAATGAAACGGCGACAAAAAGCCTACGACACTCGGTATTCCCAGCCGGTCACTCATGCAAGTACTAACCGAGCCCGACATTGCTTAACTTCCGAGATCGAACGAGATCGGGTGCATTCAACGTGGTATGGTTGTAGGCGATAAAACAGTAGTCTATTCGGCTATTTGTATTTCGCAGTTGTTGGAAAACAGAGCAAAATCGAATGAAACGGCGACGAAAAGCCTACGACACTCGGTATTCCCAGCCGGTCACCCATGCAAGTACTAACCGAGCTCGACATTGCTTAACTTCCGAGATCGAACGAGATCGGGTGCATTCAACGTGGTATGGTTGTAGGCGATAAAGGAGTAGTCTATTCGGCTATTTGTATTTCGCAGTTGTTGGAAAACAGAGCAAAATCGAATGAAACGGCGACGAAAAGCCTACGACACTCGGTATTCCCAGCCGGTCACCCAAGCAAGTACTAACCGAGCCCGACATTGCTTAACTTCCGAGATCGAACGATAACGGGTGCATTCAACGTGGTATGGTTGTAGGCGATAAAGTAGTAGTCTATTCGGTTATTTGTATTTCGCAGTTGTTGGAAAACAGAGCAAAATCGAATGAAACGGCGACGAAAAGCCTACGACACTCGGTATTCCCAGCCGGTCACCCATGCAAGTACTAACCGAGCCCGACATTGCTTAACTTCCGAGATCGAACGAGATTGGGTGCATTCAACGTGGTATGGTTGTAGGCGATAAAGTAGTAGTCTATTCGGCTATTTGTATTTCGCAGTTGTTGGAAAACAGAGCAAAATCGAATGAAGCGGCGACATAAAGCCTACGACACTCGGTATTCCCAGCCGGTCACCCATGCAAGTACTAACCGAGCCCGACATTGCTTAACTTCCGAGATCGAACGAGATCGGGTGGATTCAACGTGGTATGGTTGTAGTCGATAAAGTAGTAGTCTGTTCTGCTATTTATATTTTGCAGTTGTTAGAAAACAGAGAAAAAACGAATGGAACGGCGACGAAAAAAAAGCCTACGACACTCGGTATTCCCAGCCGGTCACCCAAGCAAGTACTAACCGAGCCCGACATTGCTTAACTTCCGAGATCGAACGATAACGGGTGCATTCAACGTGGTATGGTTGTAGGCGATAAAGTAGTAGTCTATTCGGTTATTTGTATTTCGCAGTTGTTGGAAAACAGAGCAAAATCGAATGAAATGGCGACGAAAAGCCTACGACACTCGGTATTCCCAGCCGGTCACCCATGCAAGTACTAACCGAGCCCGACATTGCTTAACTTCCGAGATCGAACGAGATCGGGTGCATCCAACGTGGTATGGTTGTAGGCGATAAAGTAGTAGTCTATTCGGCTATTTGTATTTCGCAGTTGTTGGAAAACAGAGCAAAATCGAATGAAACGGCGACGAAAAGCCTACGACACTCGGTATTCCCAACCGGTCACCCATGCAAGTACTAACCGAGCCCGACATTGCTTAACTTCCGAGATCGAACGAGATCGGGTGCATTCAACGTGGTATGGTTGTAGGCGAAAAAGTAGTAGTCCATTCGGCTATTTGTATTTCGCAGTTGTTGGAAAACAGAGCAAAAACGAATGGAACGGCGACGAAAAAAAAACCTACGACACTCGGTATTCCCAGCCGGTCACCCATGCAGGTACTAACCGAGCCCGACATTGCTTAACTTACGAGATCGGGTGCATTCAACGTGGTATGGTTGTAGGCAATAAAGTAGTAGTCTATTCGGCTATTTGTATATCGCAGTTGTTGGAAAACAGAGCAAAATCGAATGAAACGGCGACAAAAAGCCTACGACACTCGGTATTCCCAGCCGGTCACTCATGCAAGTACTAACCGAGCCCGACATTGCTTAACTTCCGAGATCGAACGAGATCGGGTGCATTCAACGTGGTATGGTTGTAGGCGATAAAACAGTAGTCTATTCGGCTATTTGTATTTCGCAGTTGTTGGAAAACAGAGCAAAATCGAATGAAACGGCGACGAAAAGCCTACGACACTCGGTATTCCCAGCCGGTCACCCATGCAAGTACTAACCGAGCTCGACATTGCTTAACTTCCGAGATCGAACGAGATCGGGTGCATTCAACGTGGTATGGTTGTAGGCGATAAAGGAGTAGTCTATTCGGCTATTTGTATTTCGCAGTTGTTGGAAAACAGAGCAAAATCGAATGAAACGGCGACGAAAAGCCTACGACACTCGGTATTCCCAGCCGGTCACCCAAGCAAGTACTAACCGAGCCCGACATTGCTTAACTTCCGAGATCGAACGATAACGGGTGCATTCAACGTGGTATGGTTGTAGGCGATAAAGTAGTAGTCTATTCGGTTATTTGTATTTCGCAGTTGTTGGAAAACAGAGCAAAATCGAATGAAACGGCGACGAAAAGCCTACGACACTCGGTATTCCCAGCCGGTCACCCATGCAAGTACTAACCGAGCCCGACATTGCTTAACTTCCGAGATCGAACGAGATTGGGTGCATTCAACGTGGTATGGTTGTAGGCGATAAAGTAGTAGTCTATTCGGCTATTTGTATTTCGCAGTTGTTGGAAAACAGAGCAAAATCGAATGAAGCGGCGACATAAAGCCTACGACACTCGGTATTCCCAGCCGGTCACCCATGCAAGTACTAACCGAGCCCGACATTGCTTAACTTCCGAGATCGAACGAGATCGGGTGGATTCAACGTGGTATGGTTGTAGTCGATAAAGTAGTAGTCTGTTCTGCTATTTATATTTTGCAGTTGTTAGAAAACAGAGAAAAAACGAATGGAACGGCGACGAAAAAAAAGCCTACGACACTCGGTATTCCCAGCCGGTCACCCATGCAAGTACTAACCGAGCCCGACATTGCTTAACTTCCGAGATCGAACGAGATCGGGTGCATTCAACATGGTATGGTTGTAGGCAATAAAGTAGTAGTCTATTCGGCTATTTGTATTTCGCAGTTGTTAGAAAACAGAGCAAACTCGAATGAAACGGCGACGAAAAGCCTACGACACTCAGTATTCCCAGCCGGTCACCCATGCAAGTACTAACCGAGCCCGACATTGCTTAACTTCCGAGATCGAACGAGATCGAGTGCATTCAACGTGGTATGGTTGTAGGCAATAAAGTAGTAGTCTATTCGGCTATTTGTATTTCGCAGTTGTTAGAGAACAGAGCAAAATCGAATGAAACGGCGACGAAAAGCCTACGACACTCGGTATTCCCAGCCGGTCACCCATGCAAGTACTAACCAAGCCCGACATTGCTTAACTTCCGAGATCGAACAAGATCGGGTGCATTCAACGTGGTATGGTTGTAGGCGATAAAGTAGTAGTCTATTCGGCTATTTGTATTTCGCAGTTGTTAGAAAACACGGCAAAATCGAATGAAACGACGACGAAAAGCTTACGACACTCGGTATTCCCAGCCGGTCACCCATGCAAGTACTAACCGAACCCGACATTGCTTAACTTCCGAGATCGACGAGATCTGGTGCATTCAACGTGGTATGGTTGTAGGCGATAAAGTAGTAGTCTATTCGGCTATTTGTATTTCGCAGTTGTTAGAAAACAGAGCAAAATCGAATGAAACGGCGACGAAAAGCCTACGACACTCGGTATTCCCAGCCGGTCACCCATGCAAGTACTAACCGAGCCCGACATTGCTTAACTTCCGAGATTGGGTGCATTCAACGTGGAATGGTTGTAGGCGATAAAGTAGTAGTCTATTCGGCTATTTGTATTTCGCAGTTGTTGGAAAACAGAGCAAAATCGAATGAAACGGCGACGAAAAGCCTACGACACTCGGTATTCCCAGCCGGTCACCCATGCAAGTACTAACCGAGCCCGACATTGCTTAACTTCCGAGATCGAACGAGATCGGGTGCATTCAACGTGGTATGGTTGTAGGCGATAAAGTAGTAGTCTATTCGGCTATTTGTATTTCGCAGTTGTTGGAAAACAGAGCAAAATCGAATGAAACGGCGACGAAAAGCCTACGACACTCGGTATTCCCAGCCGTTCACCCATGCAAGTACTAACCGATCCCGACATTGCTTAACTTCCGAGTTCGAACGAGATCGGGTGCATTCAACGTGGTATGATTGTAGGCGATAAAGTAGTAGTCTATTCGGCTATTTGTATTTCGCAGTTGTTGGAAAACAGAGCAAAATTGAATGAAACGGCGACGAAAAGCCTACGACACTCGGTATTCCCAGCCGGTCACCCATGCAAGTACTAACCGAGCCCGACATTGCTTAACTTCCGAGATCAAACGAGATCGGGTGCATTCAACGTGGTATGGTTGTAGGCGATAAAGTAGTAGTCTATTCGGCTATTTGTATTTCGCAGTTGTTGGAAAACAGAGCAAAATCGAATGAAGCGGCGACGAAAAGCCTACGACACTCGGTATTCCCAGCCGGTCACCCATGCAAGTACTAACCGAGCCCGACATTGCTTAACTTCCGAGATCGAACGAGATCGGGTGGATTCAACGTGGTATGGTTGTAGTCGATAAAGTAGTAGTCTATTCTGCTATTTATATTTTGCAGTTGTTGGAAAACAGAGCAAAATCGAATGAAGCGGCGACATAAAGCCTACGACACTCGGTATTCCCAGCCGGTCACCCATGCAAGTACTAACCGAGCCCGACATTGCTTAACTTCCGAGATCGAACGAGATCGGGTGGATTCAACGTGGTATGGTTGTAGTCGATAAAGTAGTAGTCTGTTCTGCTATTTATATTTTGCAGTTGTTAGAAAACAGAGAAAAAACGAATGGAACGGCGACGAAAAAAAAGCCTACGACACTCGGTATTCCCAGCCGGTCACCCATGCAAGTACTAACCGAGCCCGACATTGCTTAACTTCCGAGATCGAACGAGATCGGGTGCATTCAACATGGTATGGTTGTAGGCAATAAAGTAGTAGTCTATTCGGCTATTTGTATTTCGCAGTTGTTAGAAAACAGAGCAAACTCGAATGAAACGGCGACGAAAAGCCTACGACACTCAGTATTCCCAGCCGGTCACCCATGCAAGTACTAACCGAGCCCGACATTGCTTAACTTCCGAGATCGAACGAGATCGAGTGCATTCAACGTGGTATGGTTGTAGGCAATAAAGTAGTAGTCTATTCGGCTATTTGTATTTCGCAGTTGTTAGAGAACAGAGCAAAATCGAATGAAACGGCGACGAAAAGCCTACGACACTCGGTATTCCCAGCCGGTCACCCATGCAAGTACTAACCAAGCCCGACATTGCTTAACTTCCGAGATCGAACAAGATCGGGTGCATTCAACGTGGTATGGTTGTAGACGAAAAAGTAGTAGTCTATTCGGCTATTTGTATTTCGCAGTTGTTAGAAAACACGGCAAAATCGAATGAAACGACGACGAAAAGCTTACGACACTCGGTATTCCCAGCCGGTCACCCATGCAAGTACTAACCGAACCCGACATTGCTTAACTTCCGAGATCGACGAGATCTGGTGCATTCAACGTGGTATGGTTGTAGGCGATAAAGTAGTAGTCTATTCGGCTATTTGTATTTCGCAATTGTTAGAAAACAGAGCAAAATCGAATGAAACGGCGACGAAAAGCCTACGACACTCGGTATTCCCAGCCGGTCACCCATGCAAGTACTAACCGAGCCCGACATTGCTTAACTTCCGAGATTGGGTGCATTCAACGTGGAATGGTTGTAGGCGATAAAGTAGTAGTCTATTCGGCTATTTGTATTTCGCAGTTGTTGGAAAACAGAGCAAAATCGAATGAAACGGCGACGAAAAGCCTACGACACTCGGTATTCCCAGCCGGTCACCCATGCAAGTACTAACCGAGCCCGACATTGCTTAACTTCCGAGATCGAACGAGATCGGGTGCATTCAACGTGGTATGGTTGTAGGCGATAAAGTAGTAGTCTATTCGGCTATTTGTATTTCGCAGTTGTTGGAAAACAGAGCAAAATCGAATGAAACGGCGACGAAAAGCCTACGACACTCGGTATTCCCAGCCGTTCACCCATGCAAGTTCTAACCGAGCCCGACATTGCTTAACTTCCGAGTTCGAACGAGATCGGGTGCATTCAACGTGGTATGATTGTAGGCGATAAAGTAGTAGTCTATTCGGCTATTTGTATTTCGCAGTTGTTGGAAAACAGAGCAAAATTGAATGAAACGGCGACGAAAAGCCTACGACACTCGGTATTCCCAGCCGGTCACCCATGCAAGTACTAACCGAGCCCGACATTGCTTAACTTCCGAGATCGAACGAGATCGGGTGCATTCAACGTGGTATGGTTGTAGTCGATAAAGTAGTAGTCTGTTCTGCTATTTGTATTTTGCAGTTGTTAGAAAACAGAGAAAAAACGAATGGAACGGCGACGAAAAAAAAGCCTACGACACTCGGTATTCCCAGCCGGCCACCCATGCAAGTACTAACCGAGCCCGACATTGCTTAACTTCCGAGATCGAACGAGATCGGGTGCATTCAACGTGGTATGGTTGTAGGCAATAAAGTAGTAGTCTATTCGGCTATTTGTATTTTGCAGTTGTTAGAAAACAGAGCAAAATCGATTGAAACGGCGACGAAAAGCCTACGACACTCGGTATTCCCAGCCGGTCACCCATGCAAGTACTAATCGAGCACGACATTGCTTAACTTCCGAGATCGAACGAGATCGGGTGCATTCACCGTGGTATGGTTGTAGGCGATAAAGTAGTAGTATATTCGGCTATTTGTATTTCGCAGTTGTTAGAAAACAGAGCAAAATCGAATGAAAATGCGACGAAAAGCCTACGACACTCGGTATTCCCAGCCGGTCACCCATGCAAGTACTAACCAAGCCCGACATTGCTTAACTTCCGAGATCAAACAAGATCGGGTGCATTCAACGTGGTATGGTTGTAGGCGATAAAGTAGTAGTCTATTCGGCTATTTGTATTTCGCAGTTGTTAGAAAACACAGCAAAATCGAATGAAACGACGACGAAAAGCTCACGACACTCGGTATTCCCAGCCGGTCACCCATGCAAGTACTAACCGAACCCGACATTGCTTAACTTTCGAGATCGACGAGATCGGGTGCATTCAACGTGGTATGGTTGTAGGCGATAAAGTAGTAGTCTATTCGGCTATTTGTATTTCGCAATTGTTAGAAAACAGAGCAAAATCGAATGAAACGGCGACGAAAAGCCTACGACACTCGGTATTCCCAGCCGGTCACCCATGCAAGTACTAACCGAGCCCGACATTGCTTAACTTCCGAGATCGAACGAGATCGGGTGTATTCAACGTGGTATGGTTGTAGGCCATTAAAGAAAGAACACTTAAAACCGTCCTCGACCCACTGCCCTACCTCATCTACTTACTTACCTATCTATACTCGACCTACTTCCCGACCTCCTTCAACTTTCCTATCCTCAACCAACTGCCCTAGCTCCCTCAAACATCCTATCCTCGGCCCACTACGCCACCTACCTATCCTCAACCCACTGCTCTATCTCCCCAACTTTCACATCCTCGAACTACCGCTTTATCTCCCTCAACCTCTCTCTTTTCGACCTACTGTCCTATCTCCCCCAACCTACCTATCCTTGGACCCACCGCCTTATCTGCCACAACTTACCTATCTTTGACCTACGGTGCCATACTATTCGATACCTGATCTAACGGCGCTTTATTCACGACCCGATCGCCACACTGAACTTTACTATCTTGCGACCAACTGCCATGGGTTATACTGGTCGTGTATGCCAATGAGATGATTCAATCGTACGTCGACAAAACATGATTGACAGCATTCGTATATGTAGGCTGGAATCTCAAATATTAAACAATAACCTTAATTGGCAGTTGAAAAATGTTTTACTAATTAGGCTACTGATGGTTTTTTGTTGGGAATAACAGATTTCTAAATTTTAACAGGACGTTTTATGCCCTTAATAATTGGCCATGTCGTCAGTCTCGTGACAAATATGATGCTGATCCGAAATAAGCAATAGTGTTCTGGTCCGTATAAGTATTTTTCTTCAACATTCAATAGTAAAAGCGATGCCAAAGATTACGTAATAACTGCGTCCTTTTCAACTTCATCAAGTTGCAAATAAGATAAGCTCAATTTTGGGACTATGCGCTGAATTAAAGGGAAGTTGGCAACGCTAGCTACGACAAAACATTTCATGGCTCTAAAATAGTTTGGAAGGGATTACACTCACTGAGCGACTTATATTTTTGACTGTTTTTGACTTTTCAGTCTCCTCAGTCACGAAAAAGAAATTTGTATGTACAACAGAATATGGCAGAACATTCGTTGAAAATGACTAAGCGTGCAAATATTTTATTATTTCCTCAGTGTTTTGTCTTGAACGGAAATACAAGCGACATTGAATGAGTTTCTGAAAATGAACTCAGGCATGTCGATATCGAATGACCTTTCGAAATTTTAAAAACAGTCACCTCAAACCCGATGCCACCAGTAGCTTAATTAGTAGCACATTTTTAAGCCACTCATTATGGTTATTGATTACCAATTGAGATTCCAGCCTACATTTACGAATGCCGTCAATCACGTTTTGTCGACGTACGATTGAATCATCTCATTGGCATACTCGACCAGTATAACACATGGAGGTTGGTCGCAAGATAGTAGAGTTCTTTTTGACGATCTAGTCGTGATTGTAGCGCCGTTAGGATAGGGGCTGAGTGGTGTAGCGTCGTGTTGATGGAGGTCCGACAGTGGGTCGAGGGTGGGAAGTTTGCGGCAAATAGTGCAGTGGACGAAGGAAAGCAAAGTTGAAGGAGATATGGCAATGAGTCGAGGTTGAAGGGGATGGGAAATAGGACAGTGGGTCGAGGATAAGACGGTTGAGGGAGATAGGGCGGTGGGTCGAGGATAGGAAGTTTGAGCAGTTGGGCGAGGGCGACAGGGCAGAGGATCGAGAATAGGAAAGGGCAGTGGGTGGCGGATTTGTGATGGGATGAATGTTTAACGTCACTAGCTCTGAAGTCTAAACCAGAGGTCGGCAAACTTTTGTCGTTTGCGGGCCAAAATTACTCCGTTAAAGACACTTAAAACTGTCCTCGACCCACTGCCCCACCTCCATCTACTTACTTACCTATCTATACTCGACCTACTGCCCGACCTCCCTCAGCTTTCCTATCCTTGCCCCTCTACGCCACCTCCCTATCTCCCCAACTTTCACGTCCTCGAACCACCGCTTTATCTCCCTCAACCTCTCTCTTTTTAACCTACTGTCCTATCTCCCTCAACCTACCTATCCTCGGACCCACTGCCCTATCTGCCACAACTTACCTATCTTTGACCTACGGTGCCATACTATTCGATACCTGATCTAACGGCGCTTTATTCACGACCCGATCGCCACACTGAACTTTACAATCTTGCGACCAACTGCCATGGGTTATACTGGTCGTGTATGCCAATGAGATGATTCAATCGTACGTCGACAAAACATGATTGACAGCATTCGTATATGTAGGCTGGAATCTTAAATATTGAACAATAACCTTTTTAAGCCACTCATTATGGTTATTGATTACCAATTGAGATTCCAGCCTACATTTACGAATGCCGTCAATCATGTTTTGTCGACGTACGTTTGAATCATCTCATTGGCATACTCGACCAGTATAACACATGGAAGTTGGTTGCAAGATGGTGGAGTTCTTTTTGACGATCTAGTCGTGATTGTAGCGCCGTTAGGTTAGGGGCTGAGTGGTATAGCGTCGTAGGTCGAAGGGAAGTAACTTGATGGAGATCGGAAAGTGGGTCGAGGGTGGGAAATTTGAGGCAGATAGTCCAGTGGATAGAGGAAAGAAAAGTTGAGAGAGATATGGCAATGAGTCGAGGATAAAGGGGTCGAAGGGGATAGGAAGTTTGGGAAAAATAGGACAGTGGATCGAGGATTGGACGGTTGAGGGAGATAGGGCAGTAACTTCACTGGCTCTGAAGTCAAACCCGAGGTCGGCAAACTTTTGTCGTTTGCTTGCCAAAAGTACTCCGTTAAACACTTAAAACTGTCCTCGACCCACTGCCCTATCTCCATGACACACTACCCGACCTCCCTCAACTCTCCTATCCTCGACCCTCTGCTCTTTCTCCCCAACTTTCAAATTCTCGAACCACCGCTTTATCTCCCTCAACCTCTCTCTTTTCGACTTACTGTCCTATCTCCCTCAACCTACCTATCCTCGGACCCACTGCCTTATCTGCCACAACTTACCTATCTTTGACCTACGGTGCTATACTATTCGGTACCTGACCTAACGGCGCTTTTTTCACGACCCGATCGCCACACTGAACTTTACTATCTTGTGACCAACTTCCATGGGTTATACTGGTCGTGTATGCCAATGAGATGATTCAATCGTACTTCGACAAAACATGATTGACAGCATTCGTATATGTAGGCTGAAATCTCAAATATTAAACAATAACCTTAATTGGCAGTTTAAAAATGTTTTACTAATTGTGCTACTGATGGTTTTTTTGTTGGGAATAACGGTTTTCTAAATTTTAACAAGCCGTTTTATGCCCTTAATAATTGGCCATGTCGTCAGTCTCGTGACAAATATGATGCTGATCCGAAATAAGCAATAGTGCTCTGGTAGTATTTTTCTTCAACATTTTATAGTAAATGCGATGCCAAAGATAACGTACTAACTGCGTCCTTTGCAACTTCATTAAGTTGCAGATAAGATAAGCTCAATTTTGGGACTATACGCTGAATTAAAGGGCAGTTGGTAACGCTAGCTACGACAAAACATTTCATGGCTCTGAAATAGTTTGGAAGGGATTACACTCACTGAGCGACTCATATTTTTGACTGTTTTTGACTTTTCAGCCTTCTCAGTCACGTAAAAGAAATTTGTATGAACAACAGAATATGGCAGAACATTCGTTGAAAATGACTAAGCGTGCAAATATTTTATTATTTCCTCAGTGTTTTGTCTTGAACGGAAATACAAGCGACATTGAATGAGTTTCTGAAAATGAACTCAGGCATGTCGATGTCGAATGACCTTTCGAAATTTTAAAAACAGTCACCTCAAACCCGATGCCACCAGTAGCTCAATTAGTAGCACATTTTTAAGCCACTCATTATGTTTATTGATTACCAATTGAGATTCCAGCCTACATTTACGAATGCCGTCAATCATGTTTTGTCGACGTACGATTGAATCATCTCATTGGCATACTCGACCAGTATAACACATGGAGGTTGGTCGCAAGATAGTAGAGTTCGTTTTGACGACCTAGTCGTGATTGTAGCGCCGTTAGGTTAGGGGCTGAGTGGTGTAGCGTCGTGGGTCGAAGGTAAGTAAGTTGATGGAGGTCCGACAGTGGAGCGAGGGTGAAAAGTTTGAGGCAGATAGTGCAGTGAATGAAGGAAAGAAAAGTTGAAGGAGATATGGCAATGAGTCGAGGATAAAAAGGTTGAAGGGGATGGGAAATAGGACAGTGGATCGAGGATAGGACGGTTGAGGGAGATAGGGCGGTGGGTTGAGGGAGGTGGAGCAGTTGGGAGAGGGAGACAGGGCAGAGGATCGAGAATAGGAAAGGGCAGTGGGTGGCGGATTTGTGATGGGATGACTGTTTAACTTCACTGGTTCTGACGTCTAAACCAGAGGTCGGCAAACTTTTGTCGTTTGCGGGCCAAAATTACTCCGTTAAAGAAAGAACACTTAAAACCGTCCTCGACCCACTGCCCTACCTCCATCTACTTACTTACCTATCTATACTCGACCTACTGCCCGACCTCCTTCAACTTTCCTATCCTCAACCAACTGCCCTAGCTCCCTCAAACATCCTATCCTCGGCCCACTACGCCACCTACCTATCCTCAACCCACTGCTCTATCTCCCCAACTTTCACATCCTCGAACTACCGCTTTATCTCCCTCAACCTCTCTCTTTTCGACCTACTGTCCTACCTCCCTCAATCTACCTATCCTTGGACCCACTGCCTTATCTGCCACAACTTACCTATCTTTGACCTACGGTGCCATACTATTCGATACCTGATCTAACGGCGCTTTATTCACGACCCGATCGCCACACTGAACTTTACTATCTTGCGACCAACTGCCATGGGTTATACTGGTCGTGTATGCCAATGAGATGATTCAATCGTACGTCGACAAAACATGATTGACAGCATTCGTATATGTAGGCTGGAATCTCAAATATTAAATGGTTATTGATTACCAATTGAGATTCCAGCCTACATTTACGAATGCCGTCAATCATGTTTTGTCGACGTACGTTTGAATCATCTCATTGGCATACTCGACCAGTATAACACATGGAAGTTGGTTGCAAGAAGGTTGAGTTCTTTTTGACGATCTAGTCGTGATTGTAGCGCCGTTAGGTTAGGGGCTGAGTGGTATAGCGTCGTAGGTCGAAGGGAAGTAACTTGATGGAGATCGGAAAGTCGGTCGAGGGTGGGAAATTTGAGGCAGATAGTCCAGTGGATAAAGGAAAGAAAAGTTGAGGGAGATATGGCAATGAGTCGAGGATAAAGAGGTCGAAAGGGATAGGAAGTTTGGGCAAAATAGGACAGTGGATCGAGGATTGGACGGTTGAGGGAGATAGGGCAGTAACTTCACTGGCTCTGAAGTCAAAACCCGAGGTCGGCAAACTTTTGTCGTTTGCTTGCCAAAAGTACTCCGTTAAACACTTAAAACTGTCCTCGACCCACTGCTCTATCTCCATGACACACTGCCCGACCTCCCTCAACTTTCCTATCCTCGACCCTCTGCTCTTTCTCCCCAACTTTCACATTCTCGAACCACCGCTTTATCTCCCTCAACCTCTCTCTTTTCGACTTACTGTCCTATCTCCCTCAACCTACCTATCCTCGGACCCACTGCCTTATCTGCCACAACTTACCTATCTTTGACCTACGGTGCCATACTATTCGATACCTGATCTAACGGCGCTTTTTTCACGACCCGATCGCCACACTGAACTTTACTATCTTGCGACCAACTTCCATGGGTTATACTGGTCGTGTATGCCAATGAGATGATTCAATCGTACTTCGACAAAACATGATTGACAGCATTCGTATATGTAGGCTGAAATCTCAAATATTAAACAATAACCCTAATTGACAGTTTAAAAATGTTTTACTAATTTGGCTACTGATGGTTTTTTGTTGGGAATAACGGTTTTCTAAATTTTAACAGGCCGTTTTATACCCTTAATAATTGGCCATGTCGTCAGTCTCGTGACAAATATGATGCTGATCCGAAATAAGCAATAGTGCTCTGGTAGTATTTTTCTTCAACATTTTATAGTAAATGCGATGCCAAAGATAACGTACTAACTGCGTCCTTTGCAACTTCATTAAGTTGCAGATAAGATAAGCTCAATTTTGGGACTATACGCTGAATTAAAGGGCAGTTGGTAACGCTAGCTACGACAAAACATTTCATGGCTCTAAAATAGTTTGGAAGGGATTACACTCACTGAGCGACTCATATTTTTGACCTTTTTTAATTTTTCAGCCCTCTCAGTCACGTAAAAGAAATTTGTATATGCAACAGAATACGGCAGAACATTCGTTGAAAATGACTAAGCGTACAAATATTTTATTATTTCCTCAGTGTTTTGTCTTGAACGGAAATACAAGCGACATTGAATGAGTTTCTGAAAATGAACTCAGGCATGTCGATATCGAATGACCTTTCGAAATTTTAAAAACAGTCACCCCAAACCCGATGCCACCAGTAGCTTAATTAGTAGCACATTTTTAAGCCACTCATTATGGTTATTAATTACCAATTGAGATTCCAGCCTACATTTACGAATGCCGTCAATCATGTTTTGTCGACGTACGATTGAATCATCTCATTGGCATACTCGACCAGTATAACACATGGAGGTTGGTCGCAAAATAGTAGAGTTCTTTTTGACGATCTAGTCGTGATTGTAGCGCCGTTAGGTTAGGGGCTGAGTGGTGTAGCGTCGTGTTGATGGAGGTCCGACAGTGGGTCGTGGGTGGGAAGTTTGCGGCAGATAGTGCAGTGGATGAAGGAAAGAAAAGTTGAAGGAGATATGGCAATGAGTCGAGGATTAAGAGGTTGAAGGGGATGGGAAATATGACAGTGGGTCGAGGATAGGGCGGTGGGTCGAGGATAGGACGGTTGAGGGAGATAGGGCGGTGGGTCGAGGGTAGGAAGGTTGAGGGAGAAAGGGCAGTAACTTCACTGGCTCTGAAGTCTAAACCCGAGGTCGGCAACTTTTGTCGTTTGCGTGCCAAAAGTACTCCGTTAAACACTTAAAACTGTCCTCGACACACTGCCCGACCTTCCTCAACCTTCCCAGACCCTCTGCTCTTTCTCCCCAACTTTCACATTCTCGAACCACCGCTTTATCTCCCTCAACCTCTCTCTTTTCGACTTACTGTCCTATCTCCCTCAACCTAGCTATCCTCAGACCCACTCCCCTATCTGCCACAACTTACTTTGGCCTACGGTGCTAAACTATTCGGTACCTGACCTAACGGCGCTTTATTCACGACCCGATCGCCACACTGAACTTTACTATCTCGTGACCAACTTCCATGGGTTATACTGGTCGTGTATGCCAATGAGATGATTCAATCGTACTTCGACAAAACATGATTGACAGCATTCGTATATGTAGGCTGAAATCTCAAATATTAAACAATAACCCTAATTGACAGTTTAAAAATGTTTTACTAATTGGGCTACTGATGGTTTTTTGTTGGGAATAACGGTTTTCTAAATTTTAACAGGCCGTTTTATGCCCTTAATAATTGGCCATGTCGTCAGTCTCGTGACAAATATGATGCTGATCCGAAATAAGCAATAGTGCTCTGGTAATATTTTTCTTCAACATTTTATAGTAAATGCGATGCCAAAGATAACGTACTAACTGCGCCCTTTGCAACTTCATTAAGTTGCAGATAAGATAAGCTCAATTTTGGGACTATGCGCTGAATTAAAGGGCAGTTGGTAACGCTAGCTACAACAAAACATTTCATGGCTCTAAAATAGTTTGGAAGGGATTACACTCACTGAGCGACTCATATTTTTGACTGTTTTTGATTTTTCAGCCCTCTCAGTCACGTAAAAGAAATTTGTATATACAACAGAATACGGCAGAACATTCGTTGAAAATGACTAAGCGTGCAAATATTTTATTATTTCCTCAGTGTTTTGTCTTGAACGGAAATACAAGCGACATTGAATGAGTTTCGGAAAATGAACTCAGGCATGTCGATATCGAATGACCTTTCGAAATTTGAAAAACAGTCACCTCAAACCCGATGCCACCAGTAGCTTAATTAGTAGCACATTTTTAAGCCACTCATTATGGTTATTGATTACCAATTGAGATTCCAGCCTACATTTACGAATGCCGTCAATCATGTTTTGTCGACGTAAGATTGAATCATCTCATTGGCATACTCGACCAGTATAACACATGGAAGTTGGTTGCAAGATGGTGGAGTTCTTTTTGACGATCTAGTCGTGATTGTAGCGCCGTTAGGTTAGGGGCTGAGTGGTGTAGCGTCGTGTTGATGGAGGTCCGACAGCGGGTCGAGGGTGGGAAGTTTGCGGCAGATAGTGCAGTGGATGAAGGGAAGAAAAGTTGAAGGAGATATGGCAATGAGTCGAGGATTAAGAGGTTGGAGAGGATGGGAAATAGGACAGTGGGTCGAGGATAAGACGGTTGAGGGAGAGATAGGGCGGTGGGTCGAGGATAGGACGGTTGAGGGAGATAGGGCGGTGGGTCGAGGGTAGGAAGGTTGAGGGAGAAAGGCTCTGAAGTCTAAACCCGAGGTCGGCAAACTTTTTTCGTTTGCGTGCCAAAAGTACCCCGTTAAACACTTAAAACTGTTCTCGACACACTGCCCGACCTTCCTCAACTCTCCTAGACCCTCTGCTCTTTCTCCCCAACTTTCACATTCTCGAACCTCCGCTTTATCTCCCTCAACCTCTCTCTTTTCGACTTACTGTCCTATCTCCCTCAACCTAGCTATCCTCAGACCCACTCCCCTATCTGCCACAACTTACTTTGGCCTACGGTGCTAAACTATTCGGTACCTGACCTAACGGCGCTTTATTCACGACCCGATCGCCACACTGAACTTTACTATCTTGTGACCAACTTCCATGGGTTATACTGGTCGTGTATGCCAATGGGATGATTCAATCGTACTTCGACAAAACATGATTGACAGCATTCGTATATGTAGGCTGGAATCTTAAATATTAAACAATAACCTTTTTAAGCCACTCATTATGGTTATTGATTACCAATTGAGATTCCAGCCTACATTTACGAATGCCGTCAATCATGTTTTGTCGACGTACGTTTGAATCATCTCATTGGCATACTCGACCAGTATAACACATGGAAGTTGGTTGCAGGACGGTGGAGTTCTTTTTGACGATCTAGTCGTGATTGTAGCGCCGTTAGGTTAGGGGCTGAGTGGTATAGCGTCGTAGTTCGAAGGTAAGTAACTTGATGGAGATCGGAAAGTGGGTCGAGGGTGGGAAATTTGAGGCAGATAGTCCAGTGGATAGAGGAAAGAAAAGTTGAGGGAGATATGGTAATGAGTCGAGGATAAAGAGGTCGAAGGGGATAGGAAGATTGGGCAAAATAGGACAATGGATCGAGGATTGGACGGTTGAGGGAGATAGGGCAGTAACTTCACTGGCTCTGAAGTCAAAACCCGAGGTCGGCAAACTTTTGTCGTTTGCGTGCCAAAAGTACTCCGTTGAACACTTAAAACTGTCCTCGACCCACTGCCCTATCTCCATGACACACTGGCCGACCTCCCTCAACTTTCCTATCCTCGACCCTCTGCTCTTTCTCCCCAACTTTCACATTCTCAAACCACCGCTTTATCTCCCTCAACCTCTCTTTTTTCGCCTTACTGTACCATCTCCCTCAACCTACCTATCCTCGGACCCACTGCCTTATCTGCAACAACTTACCTATCTTTGACCTACGGTGCCATACTATTCGATACCTGACCTAACGGCGCTTTTTTCACGACCCGATCGCCACACTGAACTTTACTGGGTTATACTGGTCGTGTATGCCGATGAGATGATTCAATCGTACTTCGACAAAACATGATTGACAGCATTCGTATATGTAGGCTGAAATCTCAAATATTAAACAATAACCCTAATTGGCAGCTTAAAAATGTTTTACTAATTGTGATACTGATGGTTCTTTGTTGGGAATAACGGTTTTCTAAATTTTAACAGGCCGTTTTATGCCCTTAATAATTGGCCATGTCGTCAGTCTCGTGACAAATATGATGCTGATCCGAAATAAGCAATAGTGCTCTGGTAGTATTTTTCTTCAACTTTTTATAGTAAAAGCGATGCCAAAGATAACGTACTAACTACGCGGCGCTTTATTCACGACCCGATCGCCACACTGAACTTTACTATCTTGTGACCAACTTCCATGGGTTATACTGGTCGTGTATGCCAATGAGATGATTCAATCGTACTTCGACAAAACATGATTGACAGCATTCGTATATGTAGACTGGAATCTCAAATATTAAACAATAACCTTAATTGGCAGTTTAAAAATGTTTTACTAATTGGGCTACTGATGGTTTTTTTGTTGGGAATAACGATTTTCTAAATTTTAACAGGCCGTTTTATGCCCTTAATAATTGGCCATGTCGTCAGTCTCGTGACAAATATGATGCTGATCCGAAATAAGCAATAGTGCTCTGGTGGTATTTTTCTTCAACAGTTTATAGTAAATGCGATGCCAAAGATAACGTACTAACTGCGTCCTTTGCAACTTCATTAAGTTGCAGATAAGATAAGCTCAATTTTGGGACTATACGCTGAATTAAAGGGCAGTTGGTAACGCTAGCTCTAAAATAGTTTGGAAGGGATTACACTCACTGAGCGACTCATATTTTTGACTGTTTTTGATTTTTCAGCCCTCTCAGTCACGTAAAAGAAATTTGTATATACAACAGAATATGGCAGAACATTCGTTGAAAATGAGTACGCGTGCAAATATTTTATTATTTCCTCATCGTTTTGCCTTGAACGGAAATAAAAGCGACATTAAATGAGTTTCGGAAAACGAACTCAGGTATGTCGATATCGAATGGCATTTCAAAATTAAAACAATCACCTCAAACCCGACGCCATCAGTAGCTTATGTAGTAGCACATTTTTAAGGGGATAGGAAGTTTGGGCGAAAAAGGACAGTGGATCGAGGATAGGATGGTTGAGGGAGATAGGGCGGTTTTATGCCCTCAATAATTGGCATGTCTTGAGTATTGTGACAGATATGATGCTGATCCGAAATAAGCAATAGTGCCCTGGTCGGTATAAAGTTTTTTTTTTTCAACATTTTATAGTAAAAGCGATGCCAAAGATAACGTACTAACTGCGTCCTTTGCAACTTCATTAAGTTGCAGATAAGATAAGCTCAATTTTGGGACTATACGCTGAATTAAAGGGCAGTTGGTAACGCTAGCTACGACAAAACATTTCATGGCTCTAAAATAGTTTGGGATTAGGGATTACACTCACTGAGCGACTTATATTTTTGACTGTTTTTGACTCTTCAGCCTTCTCAGTCACGTAAAAGAAATTTGTATATACAACAGAATATGGCAGAACATTCGTTGAAAATGACTAAGCGTGCAAATATTTTATTATTTCCTCAGTGTTTTGTCTTGAACGGAAATACAAGCGACATTGAATGAGTTTCTGAAAATGAACTCAGGCATGTCGATATCGAATGACCTTTCGAAATTTTAAAAACAGTCACCTCAAACCCGATGCCACCAGTAGCTTAATTAGTAGCACATTTTTAAGCCACTCATTATGGTTATTGATTACCAATTGAGATTCCAGCCTACATTTACGAATGCCGTCAATCATGTTTTGTCGACGTACGATTGAATCATCTCATTGGCATACTCGACCAGTATAACACATGGAAGTTGGTTGCAAGATGGTGGAGTTCTTTTTGACGATCTAGTCGTGATTGTAGCGCCGTTAGGTTAGGGCCGAGTGGTATAGCGTCGTAGATCGAAGGTAAGTAACTTGATGGAGATCGGAAAGTGGGTCGAGGGTGGGATATTTGAGGCAGATAGTGCAGTGGATAGAGGAAAGAAAAGTTGACTGAGATATGGCAATGAGTCGAGGATAAAGAGGTTGAAGGGGATGGGAAATAGGACAGTGGATCGAGGATAGGACGGTTGAGGGAGATAGGGCGGTGGGTCGAGGATAGGAAAGTTGAGGGAGGTGGAGCAGTTGGGCAGGGCAGGGCAGAGGATCGAGAATAGAAAAGGGCAGTGGGTGGCGGATTTGTGATGGGATGACTGTTTAGCTTCACTGGCTCTGACGTCTAAACCAGAGATCGGCAAACTTTTGTCGTTTGCGGGCCGAAATTACTCCGATAAAGTAGTAGTCTATTCGGCTATTTGTATTTCGCAGTTGTTGGAAAACAGAGCAAAATCGAATGAAACGGCGACGAAAAGCCTACGACACTCGGTATTCACAGCCGATCACCCATGCAAGTACTAACCGAGCCCGACATTGCTTAACTTCCGAGATCGGACGAGATCGGGTGCATTCAACGTGGTATGGTTGTAGGCGATAAAGTAGTAGTCTATTCGGCTATTTGTTTTTCGCGGTTGTTGGAAAACAGAGCAAAATCGAATGAAACGGCGACGAAAAGCATACGACACTCGATATTCCCAGCCGGTCACCCATGCAAGTACTAACCGAGCCCGACATTGCTTAACTTCCGAGATCGGGTGCATTCAACGTGGTATGGTTGTAGGCGATAAAGTAGTAGTCTATTCGGCTATTTGTATTTCGCAGTTGTTAGAAAACAGAGCAAAATCGAATGAAACGACACTCGGCGACGAAAAAAAATTCTACGACACTCGGTATTCCCAGCCGGTCACCCATGCAAGTACTAACCGAGCCCGACATTGCTTAACTTCCGAGATCGGGTGCATTCAACGTGGTATGGTTGTAGGCGATAAAGTAGTAGTCTATTCGGCTATTTGTATTTCGCAGTTGTTAGAAAACAGAGCAAAATCGAATGAAACGGCGACGAAAAGCCTACGACACTCGGTATTCCCAGCCGATCACCCATGCAAGTACTAACCAAGCCCGACATTGCTTAACTTCCGAGATCGGACGAGATCGGGTGCATTCAACGTGGTATGGTTGTAGGCGACAAAGTAGTAGTCTATTCGTCTATTTGTATTTCGTAGTTGTTGGAAAACAGAACAAAATCGAATGAAACGGCGACGTAAAGGCTACGACACTCGGTATTCCCAGCCGGTCACCCATGCAAGTACTAACCGAGCCCGACATTGCTTAACTTCCGAGATCGAACGAGATCGGGTGCATTCAACGTGGTATGGTTGTAGGCGATGAAGTAGTAGTCTATTCGGCTATTTGTATTTCGCAGTTGTTGAAAAACAGAGCAAAATCGAATGAAACGGCGACGAAAAGCCTACGACACTTGGTATTCCCAGCCGGTCACCCATGCAAGTACTAACCGAGCCCGACATTGCTTAACTTTCGAGATCGAACGAGATCGGGTGCATTCAACGTGGTATGGTTGTAGGCGATAAAGTAGTAGTCTATTCGGCTATTTGTATTTCGCAGTTGTTGGAAAACAGAGCAAAAACGAATGGAACGGCGACGAAAAAAAAGCCTACCACACTCGGTATTCCCAGCCGGTCGCCCATGCAAGTACTAACAAAGCACGACATTGCTTAACTTCCGAGATCGAACGAGATCGAGTGCATTCACCGTGGTATGGTTGTAGGCGATAAAGTAGTAGTCTATTCGGCTATTTGTATTTCCCAGTTGTTAGAAAACAGAGCAAAATCGAATGAAACGGCGACGAAAAGCCTACGACACTCGGTATTCCCAGCCGGTCACCCATGCAAGTACTAACCAAGCCCGACATTGCTTAACTTCCGAGATCGAACAAGATCGGGTGCATTCAACGTGGTATGGTTGTAGGCGATAAATTAGTAGTCTATTCGGCTATTTGTATTTCGCAGTTGTTGGAAAACAGAGCAAAATCGAATGAAACGGCGACGAAAAGCCTACGACACTTGGTATTCCCAGCCGGTCACCCATGCAAGTACTAACCGAGCCCGACATTGCTTAACTTCCGAGATCAAACGAGATCGGGTGCATTCAACGTGGTATGGTTGTAGGCTATTAAGCAGTAGTCTATTCGGCTATTTGTATTTCGCAGTTGTTGGAAAACAGAGCAAAATCGAACGAAACGGCGACGAAAAGCCTACGACACTCGGTATTCCCAGCCGGTCAACCATGCAAGTACTAACCGAGCCCGACATTGCTTAACTTCCGAGATCGAACGACATCGGGTGCATTCAACGTGGTATGGTTGTAGGCGATAAAGTAGTAGTCTATTCGGCTATTTGTATTTCGCAGTTGTTGGAAAACAGAGCAAAATCGAATGAAACGGCGACGAAAAGCCTACGACACTCGGTATTCCCAGCCGGTCACCCATGCAAGTACTAACCGAGCCCGACATTGCTTAACGGCGATAAAGTAGTAGTCTATTCGGCTATTTTTATTTCGCAGTTGTTGGAAAACAGAGCAAAATCGAATGAAACGGCGACGAAAAGCCTACGACACTCGGTATTCCCAGCCGGTCACCCATGCAAGTACATACATGCAACTGACATTGCTTAACTTCCGAGATCGAACGATAACGGGTGCATTCAACGTGGTATGGTTGTAGGCGATAAAGTAGTAGTCGTCTGTGTTACATTACAAATGTATATACAAATTTCTTTTACGTGACTGAGAAGACTGAAAAGTCAAAAACAGTCAAAAATATAAGTCGCTCAGTGAGTGTAATCCCTTCCAAACTATTTTAGAGCCATGAAATGTTTTGTCGTAGCTAGCGTTACCAACTGCCCTTTAATTCAGCGTATAGTCCCAAAATTGAGCTTATCTTATCTGCAACTTGATGAAGTTGCAAAGGACGAAGTTAGTACGTTATCTTTGGCATCGCATTTACTATAAAATGATGAAGAAAAATACTACCAGAGCACTATTGCTTATTTCGGATCAGCATCATATTTGTCACGAGACTGGCGACATGGCCATTTATTAAGGGCATAAAATTCCTTCATCCACTGCACTATCTGCCGCAAACTTCCCACCCTCGACCCATTGTCGGACCTCCATCAACACGACGCTACACCACTCAGCCCCTAACCTACAGCGCTACAATCACGACTAGATCGTCAAAAAGAACTCTACTATTTTGCGACCAACCTCCATGTGTTATACTGGTCGAGTATGCCAATGAGATGATTCAATCGTACGTCGACAAAACATGATTGACGGCATTCGTAAATGTAGGCTGGAATCTCAATTGGTAATCAATAACCATAATGAGTGGCTTAAAAATGTGCTACTTATTAAGCTACTGGTGGCATCGGATTTGAGGTGACTGTTTTTAAAATTTCGAAAGGTCATTCGATATCGACATGCCTGAGTTCATTTTCAGAAACTCATTCAATGTCGCTTGTATTTCCGTTCAAGACAAAACACTGAGGAAATAATAAAATATTTGCACGCTTAGTCATTTTCAACGAATGTTCTGCCATATTCTGTTGTACATACAAATTTCTTTTACGTGACTGAGAAGGCTGAAAAGTCAAAAACAGTCAAAAATATGAGTCGCTCAGTGAGTGTAATCCCTTCCAAACTATTTTAGAGCCATGAAATGTTTTGTCGTAGCTAGCGTTACCAACTGCCTTTAGTTCAGCGTATAGTCCTAAAATTGAGCTTATCTTATCTGCAACTTAATGAAGTTGCAAAGGACGCAGTTAGTACGTTATCTTTGGCATCGCATTTACTATAAAATGTTGAAGAAAAATACTACCAGAGCACTATTGCTTATTTCGGATCAGCATCATATTTGTCACGAGACTGAAGACATGGCCAATTATTAAGGGCATAAAACGGCCTGTTAAAATTTAGAAAACCGTTATTCCCAACAAAAAAACCATCAGTAGCCCGATTAGTAAAACATTTTTAAACTGCCAATTAAGGTTATTGTTCAATATTTGAGATTCCAGCCTACATATACGAACGCTGTCAATCATGTTTTGTCGAAGTACGATTGAATCATCTCATTGGCATACACGACCAGTATAACCCATGGAAGTTGGTCACAAGATGGTAAATTCAGTGTGGCGATCGGGTCGTAAATAAAGCGCCGCGTAGTTAGTACGTTATCTTTGGCATCGCTTTTACTATAAAATGTTGAAGAAAAATACTACCAGAGCACTATTGCTTATTTCGGATCAGCATCATATTTGTCACGAGACTGACGACATGGCCAATTATTAAGGGCATAAAACGGCCTGTTAAAATTTAGAAAACCGTTATTCTCAACAAAAAACCATCAGTAGCCCAATTAGTAAAACATTTTTAAACTGCCAATTAAGGTTATTGTTTAATATTTGAGATTCCAGCCTACATATACGAATGCTGTCAATCATGTTTTGTCGACGTACGATTGAATCATCTCATTGGCATACACGACCAGTATAACCCATGGAAGTTGGTCGCAAGATAGTAAAGTTCAGTGTGGCAATCGGGTCGTGAATAAAGCGCCGTTAGGTCAGGTATCGAATAGTATGGCACCGTAGGTCAAAGATAGGTAAGTTGTGGCAGATAGGGCAGTGGGTCCGAGGATAGGTAGGTTGAGGGAGATAGGAAAGTAGGTCGAAAAGAGAGAGGTTGAGGGAGATAAAGCGTTGGTTCGAGGACGTGAAAGTTGGGGAGATAGAGCAGTGGGTCGAGGATAGGGAGGTGGCGTAGAGGGGCAAGGATAGGAAAGCTGAGGGAGGTCGGGCAGTAGGTCGAGTATAGATAGGTAAGTAAGTAGATGGAGGTGGGGCAGTGGGTCGAGGACAGTTTTAAGTGTCTTTAACGGAGTAATTTTGGCCCGCAAACGACAAAAGTTTGCCGACCTCTGGTTTAGACTTCAGAGCTAGTGACGTTAAACATTCATCCCATCACAAATACGCCACCCACTGCCCTTACCTCTCGATCCTCTGCCCTGTCGCCCTCGCCCAACTGCTCAACCTTCCTATCCTCGACCCACCGCCCTATCTCCCTCAACCGTCCTACAATCGACCCACTGTCCTATTACCCATCCCCTTCAACCTCTTTATCATCGACTCACTGCCATATCTCCTTCAACTTTTCTTTCCTTCATCCACTGCACTATCTGCCGCAAACTTCCCACCCTCGACCCACCGTCGGACCTCCATCAACACGACGCTACACCACTCAGCCCCTAACCTAACGGTGCTACAATCACGACTAGATCGTCAAAAAGAACTCTACTATCTTGCGACCAACCTCCATGTGATATACTGGTCGAGTATGCCAATGAGATGATTCAATCGTACGTCGACAAAACATGATTGACGGCATTCGTAAATGTACGCTGGAATCTCAATTGGTAATCAATAACCATAATGAGTGGCTTAAAAATGTGCTACTAATTAAGCTACTGGTGGCCTCGGGTTTGAGGTGACTGTTTTCAAAATTTCGAAAGGTCATTCGATATCGACATGCCTGAGTTCATTTCAGAAACTCATTCAACTCATTCAACGTTCAAGACAAAACGATGAGGAAATAATAAAATATTTGATAAAATATTGAGGGAGATAAAGCGTTGGTTCAAGAATGTGAAAGTTGGGGAGAAAGAGCAGAGGGTCGAGGATAGGAAAGTGGAGGGAGGTCGGGCAGTGTGTCATGGAGATAGGGCAGTGGGTCGAGGACAGTTTTAAGTGTCTAACGGAGTACTTTTGGCACGCAAACGACGAAAGTTTGGCGACCTCGGGTTTAGACTTCAGAGCCAGTGAGGTGCTGCCCTTTCTCCCTCAACCTTCCTATTCTCGACCCACCGCTCTATCTTCTTCAACCGTCCTATCCTCGATCCACTGTCCTATTTCCCCCAAACTTCCTATCCCCTTCAACCTCTTTCCTCGACTCATTGCCATATCTCCCTCAACTTTTCTTTCCTCTACCCACTGCACTATCTGCCTCGAATTTCCCACCCTCGTCCCACTTTCCGATCTCCATCAAGTTACTTATCTTTGACCTACGACGCTACACCACTCAGCTCCTAACCTAACGGCGCTTTATTCACGACCCGATCGCCACACTGAACTCTACTATCTTGCGACCAACTTCCATGGGTTATACTGGTCGTGTATGCCAATGAGATGATTCAATCGTACGTCGACAAAACATGATTGACAGCATTCGTATATGTAGGCTGGAATCTCAAATATTAAACAATAACCTTAATTGGCAGTTTAAAAATGTTTTACTAATTGGGCTACTGATGGTTTTTTATTGGGAATAACAGATTTCTAAATTTTAACAGGCCGTTTAGTGCGTCCTTTGCAACTTCATCAAGTTGCAGATAAGATAAGCTCAATTTTGGGACTATACGCTGAATCAAAGGGCAGTTGGTAACGCTAGCTACGACAAAACATTTCATGGCTCTAAAATAGTTTGGAAGGGATTACACTCACTGAGCGACTTATATTTTTGACTGTTTTTGACTTTTCAGTCTTCTCAGTCACGTAAAAGAAATTTGTATATACAACAGTATATGGCAGAACATTCGTTGAAAATGACTACGCATGCAAATATTTTATTATTTCCTCATCGTTTTGCCTTGAACGGAAATACAAGCGACATTGAATGAGTTTCGGAAAATGAACTCAGGTTTGCGATATCGAATGGCATTTCAAAATTTTAAAAACAAACAATCACCTCAAACCCGACGCCATCAGTAGCTTATGTAGTAGCCCATTTTTAAGCCACTCATTATGGTTATTGATTATCAATTGAGATTCCAGCCTACATTTACGAATGCCGTCAATCATGTTTTGTCGACGTACGTTTGAATCATCTCATTGGCATACTCGACCAGTATAACACATGGAAGTTGGTTGCAAGATGGTGGAGTTCTTTTTGACGATCTAGTCGTGATTGTAGTGCCGTTAGGTTAGGGGCTGAGTCGTATTGCGTCGTAAGTCGAAGGTAAGTAGCTTGATGGAGATCGGAAAGTGGGTCGAGGGTGGGAAATTTGAGGCGGATAGTGCAGAGGATAGAGGAAAGAAAAGTTGAGGGAGATATGGCAATGAGTCAAGGATGAAGAGGTTGAAGGGGAGAGGAAGTTTGGGGGAAATAGGACAGTGGATCGAGGATAGACGGTTGAGAGAGATAGGGCGGTGGGTCGAGGATAGGAAGGTTGAGGGAGAAAGGGAAGTACTTCACTGGCTCTGAAGTCTAAACCCGAGGTCGGCAAATTTTTGTCGTTTGCGTGCCAAAAGGTCCTCGACCTTACTCACTGCCCGACCTCCCTCAACTTTCCCATCCTCGACCCTCTGCTCTTTCTCCCCAACTTTCACATTCTCGAACCACCGCCTTACCTCCATCAAACTCTCTCCTTTCGACTTACTGTCCTATCTCCCTCAACCTAGCTATCTTCAGACCCACTCCCCTATCTGCCACAACTTACTTTTACCTACGGTGCTATACTATTCGGTAACTGATCTAACGGCGCTTTATTTACGACCCGATCGCCACACTGAACTTTACTATCTTGTGACCAACTTCCATGGGTTATACTGGTCGTGTATGCCAATGAGATGATTCAATCGCACTTCGACAAAACATGATTGACAGAATTCGTATATGTAGGCTGGAATCTCAAATATTAAACAATAACCTCAATTCGCAGTTTAAAAATGTTTTACTAATTGGGCTACTGATGGGTTTTTTTGTTGAGAATAACAGTTTTCTAAATTTTAGCAGGCCGTTTTATGCCCTCAATAATTGGCTATGTCGTGAGTCTTGTGGCAGATATGATGCTGATCCGAAATAAGCAATAGTGCTCCTCTGGTCGGTATAAAGTATTTTTTTTCAACATTTTATAGTAAAAGCGATGCCAAAGATAACGTACTAACTGCGTCCTTTGCTACTTTATTAATTAAGTTGCAGATAAGATAAGCTCAATTTTGGGACTATACGCTGAATTAAAGGGCAGTTGGTAACGCTAGCTACGACAAAACATTTCATGGCTCTAAAATAGTTTGGAAGGGATTACACACTGAGCGACTTATATTTTTGACTGTTTTTGACTTTTCAGCCATCTCAGTCACGTAAAAGAAATTTGTATATACAACAGAATATGGCAGAACATTCGTTGAAAATGACTAAGCGTGCAAATATTTTATTATTTCCTCATCGTTTGGTCTTGAACGGAAATACAAGCGACATTGAATGAGTTTCTGAAAATGAACTCATGCATGTCGATATCGAATGACCTTTCGAATTTTTAAAAACGGTCACATCAAACCAGAGGCCACCAGTAGCTTAATTAGTAGCACATTTTTAAGCCACTCATTATGGTTATTGATTACCAATTGAGCTTCCAGCCTACATTTACGAATGCCGTTAATCATGTTTTGTCGACGTACGATTGAATCATCTTATTGGCATACTCGACCAGTGTAACACATGGAAGTTGGTTGCAAGATGGTGGAGTTCTTTGTAGCGCCGTTAGGTTAGAGGCTGAGTGGTATAGCGTCGTAGGTCGAAGATAAGTAAGTTGATGGAGGTCGGAAAGTGGGTCGAGGGTGGGAAATTCGAGGCAGAGGCAGTGGATAGAGGAAAGAAAAGTTGAGGGAGATAGGTCAATGAGTCGAGGATAAAGAGGTTGAAGGGAATAGGAAGTTTGGGGGAAATAGGACAGTGGGTCGAGGATAGGAAGGTTGAGGGAGATAAGGCGGTGGGTCGAGGATAGGAAGGTTGAGAGAGGTGGAGCAGTTGGGCGAGGGAAACAGGGCAGAGGATCGAGAATAGGAAAGTCGAGGGAGATAGGGCAGTGGGTCGAGGATTTGTGTTGGGATCACTGTATAACTTCACTGGCTCTAAAGTGTAAACCAGAGGTCGGCAAACTTTTGTCGTTTGCGGGCCAAAATTAAAGGTTGCAAGTCATTGGCGGGTAGCACGTATTTCGGAAAGTTAAAAACCAAAGGAATGGCCAATGAATCACATTTTTTCACCCAGAAATTCCAAGCAGTGCGCGAAGACTGATCCTTTGAATATTTTCAGCGTCATTAAACCATTTGCGCTCAGCATCTACATTTTTACGTACTGTTGCCATTTCTCTAATTATAATCAATTATAGGCTCATTAAACGAGTGATTGTGAATTATATACTTGTTATGTTATAGTATAATTTAGTTTCTCAAAACAAATTTTGACACGTAAAGAATATATTCGTCAATAAAGCTGTTTTGTTATTATAATTCAGCGAAGCGGCGCGGGCTGAATTCGTGAAATTTCATTTTAAGAATTATTATTATTCTGGGTAAGTTACTATGATAATGATATTGTTGAGTTTAATGGGCATTTTGACATCGCATTCCCGCGGCAGCAACATTCTGTTTTTAGGGCGCCAAAGCATATCGATTGTGCAGATAAATAAATGTTGAGTGTAACCTGTGAAGGATTGTGAGAAACACATTAACAAAATTGGATGTTCACCTGCTATTTTATTTTTGAGTAGATGATGAGAAACATTGTTTTAAAAAGCTTAATATAAAATGAATCTAAAGCAGCTTCATAATTCTATTTTGACAATGCAGTCTATTACACGTTATTTATATTTTCAAACATAGATCTGAGCCTAAAGAATTCGTGGTCGCACTTTTCAAAATCAAGGAAACAGCAACATATCGAGGAATTCGTGAGTTCTCAGTTGTTAAACACTATCTGATTTATTAGTTGTAAATTGGAACTATTTCTAAAATTACAGAAGACGCAGATCATAGAGACTCTCGAGTTTATTCGCACGTCCATGACACAGCAGCTGCGCAAGAAGGTATTGTGTTATTTTCAAAGGGAATTAATTCATCAGGATATCACGGCGATTATATACATGTTCGAAAGCAGCAGATAATGGTAGCTGAAGAATGAGCTTTTTTCGTGAATACAGCCTTGCGTGGAAGTAAGTATATATGTGAAAATGTGGCATTGGGCCAACGGACGAGATACTAGAATTTTCGATTTATAAAAAAAGTAACTATGCACTGGAATCCATTTTTAGCAAAAAAGCAATATCTGATATCTAATAAACTAAGCAATTCATTAGTCAACGAGGGCACTGTTGAAAAATAACATTTTATAATCTGATTGATTCAATATTTCTATATAGTGTGATCAATTACTTCGATTGTGATCACTATGGTTGTAACAAAACCGTTTGTATAATCCATGTGTGTACGGTTACAGTTGAATCTATTGAAAATGGCGACACGGAGATCACGATTGCAACCGACTATTCAACATACATCGTTTGTATTGATTGTATTATTTTTAAAGGTAATTTGTTTATGATTTGGAGATGGCAAGAAACGAATTAGCTTTTTATTCATACACAACCGTAAGTATATGAAAACGAGTTAAGCAACTTATTTGTAAATTAACTGTTTCAAGTTAAAGCAAATGCGTTAATTGAAATCGAAGTATAACTTTGAAATGTGGTTTTGAGTATTGTGCTGCCGGGGAAATCAGACAAGCGTGACGTGAAATGGTATCGCATTTATTGTTGATTATTTCATACAAATATCAAACATGTCTTATTTCAAATTACAATGTCAATGACATCATAGATAATATCTTGCAGGGATTCAGTGGATCGGAGTCGCAATCGCTTAATTGTGAAAGTGGAAATAAGTTGAGAGCCAACAAACGAAAGTCGAAAACTCGGGAGAAATAACAAAATTCGTCGCAATACCACAAGTAGCCTACAGTAGATGTGTATATATTATAATTTTTTAATATTAGGTAATGCTTTTGTGTTTTGCCCTCTGGCAATAATGAATTTCCAGCCTGTAAAGCATCAGATATAATGTTTAGAATCAGAGGTTGGTGTACGTTACCTTGTATAAAGTGAATTATCGCGGATTCTTTTTGAGCAACGAGGTGGGGTTAATTTTCAAACAAAATTGATATTTTTGTTGTTCTTACTGAATGGATAATAGTTAGTTTTAATGTTGGATGAATGAATAAATTTTTCGCTCAACCGCCCCTACTATATGACTACACGAGGCCGATCAATTCGCTGTACAATACTTGAATCATACATTTTTCGGTGGGTACTCCTGTAATATGTGAACCAAGATGGCGGACACCGGAACGTAGTATTCGTACCAGATTAGTGTTAGGCCATAATTTCAGGCACAAATACTACGAGAGTCGCTTGGCTAGTCACCGAACTTGGAATAGAACTAAAATAAAGAAAATTGGAATGAAAATATGGCAGGACCCTAACCTGGTACACATATTGCGTTCCGGTGCCCGCTATCTTGGTTCAGGAGTACCCATTTTTTTCTTTCTAATGTCGACAATCGTTTATGGAACGAAGTGCAGATTGAAGACAATTATATAGATTTAGGTGCCATTCTTGCATCGCCTATTAAAATGTTTCTTTGTTCTCAATTAGTCCAGTGAGATGACAATAGTGATAAAACTTCTACTTCTGCTGTACGTGTGTATGGCGCACGGATACATGTGGGGACCAGAAGACACTGCGTGTGATTTCATGAAGCCGCTTTTACCCCCTTTTGCCAAGAATTTTGCAAATCTTCGATATTATCGAATTGTTGTGAATAAATATAGATTCTTACCGGGAAAAAAACTTTACAGTCAGTATTAGTGTTTAATATTCAAAAATAACTCGCTTTTTCAATGCGTATAATGCAATCTCTGCAAACCAACACGGTACCACATATTTTAATCCTTGAACTCTTTCTAAATTCAAATACTTCATTATTACTATTGTGATGTAGACGTGTGAGAAGTATGGCAAAATCGCTTTAAAATTTCTTTCTAATGTTTACAGTCTCTAGATAACATTATCAGTCGGTAACTGCTAATTATTTTGTTCTTCCATAGTTCGGATCCAAGGAAAAACTGGCGATGACAGATATACATACCAGGGGGCAAAGCTAACGGTGAGGCTTTAAATATTTATTTTAAGAATAGTAGGGTGAAAGAATAGAAACATTAGTTTCATTGATAACTCAACAGCCAAGTAAAATTTTGACAAAACCTGCGGTCATCAAGACGGTAAATATTTATAGCCTGATTTTTAGCTGACGGACACGGTACCACATATTTTAATCCTTGAACTCTTTCTAAATTCAAATACTTCATTATTACTATTGTGATGTAGACGTGTGAGAAGTATGGCAAAATCGCTTTAAAATTTCTTTCTAATGTTTACAGTCTCTAGATAACATTATCAGTCGGTAACTGCTAATTATTTTGTTTTTCCATAGTTCGGATCCAAGGAAAAACTGGCGATGACAGATATACATACCAGGGGGCAATGCTAACGGTGAGGCTTTAAATATTTATTTTAAGAATAGTAGGGTGATAGAATAGAAACATTAGTTTCATTGATAACTCAACAGCCAAGTAAAATTTTGACAAGACCTGCGGTCATCAAGACGGTAAATATTTATAGCCTGATTTCTAGCTGATAAATTTTGATATAGAACGGTTCTTAGTAACAATAAACTTCTTTATGAATTTTCATGTGTGCGAAATATCTGATATCAAAAGAGGTTGAGTATTGTTCATAGTGATATCAAAATGACCTTTTAAAATATGTATAAGTCAGGAGTGTGTAAACTGCGGCCCGCGGACCAAATGCGGCCCGCAAGGAAAAATTGTGCGGACCGCGGAGAAGTGCCAATGTTAAATAGTGTGTTCGCGAAACGAGTTTTTAGTTTAGTTAATCTGGTATGTGCGAGCAATTCTAATCTCTTTGCGGCGCAAAGTCAATACCAGTACTTGACTGCTACTGTCATATTAGCAAAACTAGTTAGCAAAATCCTGTTCCAAAAACAAACAAAAAAATGTTATAAAAACAGGTTTTTTATACTGTATTCGTTTAAAGTCGGTGTGATAATAAATTTGAATAGCTGTTTTCATTAGAAATCTATGCATTTTAACTCAACATTTCTGCTAGAACCCCTAACAATGCCATAAGATCAATAAAAAAGTTGTGCTTGCAACTACAGTATAAACTCTATCTACATAATTTATTCGTTTCGTAAATTCCTTCGTAGGTAGAAAATTCCGTAAGTAGGGATACATTTCACCTGTAAATGCCCTAACGGTCTAAGCCCCTACAAAATGGACATAACATTTGTATAAATCATAATAATGGTTAGAACCCGCAACAAATACATGTTAGACTTAAATTACTGCATCATAAATAAAGAAGGTACATATGGAAAAAAGAAAGAACAGAGAAATACCGAATAAAAACACTACGAACGGTATGTTTGTTTATCTTTGGCGTTGGGTAGACTAGGCTACGCTAAACGAAGACCGCAGAGAGTGGGAGGAGGCGGCAAAAGCTGACCGCTGAGAGAGAACGTAATTTTCGATAATGAGCACGCACACATGCAATTCAAATTTTTTTATTGTATCATCGTCTTCTCACTAAATTTCGCTATGCCCGCGGGGAAAAAACGGGTCAATAATTGTAAAATATTTCAAATCAAAACGTGGACGACGGCGCTAGGATATGTGCGCCATATTCGATATTCTTATAAACACGAAAAACGATATTCGAAGGTCGCGATATTCGATTTTTAAATTCGAATTGGACATTGCTTATTCAAGCACTGCATTAAATTTTTCTAAGATAAACAAATATCACTGCACATATTTTTAAGTTTTCGGCCTTTCGTATGTAGAAAATCTTACGATAGCCGTAGCAATATTTTTACGATAAAAATTTTCGTAATTCGGACTTTTCGTATCCAGAGCCTTTCGTAGGTAGAGTTTCTAGGTGCGGCCCGCGGCTTCACCCAGTTACTTGTACCTGGCTCTCCTGTAATAAAGGTTGCACACCCCTGGTATAAGTGTATAATCAGTTTCTAAATTAATACAGTTTCTGTATATGCATGGTTCAATGTTGATTTTTTGTCTGCGGTAATAAAGACGGTAAATATTTTTAGCTTGATTTCTAGTTGATAACTTTTGATATAGAACAGTTCTTAGTAACAATATATTTGTTTATAAATTTTCATGTTTGCGGAAAATCTGATTTCACAACAGGTCGAGTACTGCTGATAGTGTATAGCCAGTTTCTAAATGAGTAGGCTACAGTTTCTGTATGCACGGTTTAATGTTGATTTTTCGTAAAACTTGCATAGTTTTTGCAATACAAATTTAATATGTGTCAGTTCAAGGAACAGTATACCAAATTTGAAAAAATAAAAGAAAAAATTCATATTGTATAAAATATATATATATATATATATATACATTGAACAAACATGACAGGTACTGACAGCGCCGGATTAACCATTAAACAATATAAGCACGTGCTTAGGGTACCAAGCAAGGAGGGGCATCACAGAAATTTTAGAGCAGAATTTTATATAGTTTATCGGTATTTATTAAAATATTACAAGTTCAACAGACGACTCAAACTTCAAAATGTTCGCTTATTTTTTGTCTTCAAGTATCATATTAACCTTCTTTACTAAAAAGAAACACTGAAACTTATTTATTGGACACGAAATGAGCCTATGAGTCGTTTTCTCAAAATGTTGTGGTTTTTGCTTTCTAGTATTTACCTTGTTGCTGCACCTTGTTGCCGCATTTTTATTTTGAAAATTTTTTTATTTTCTTCAACAATTGGACCAATGAACTATTTACACTATGTGGCGGTTCCACGATCGCATTTCAACGATATATTGGTCAGCAAAGTCGGGAGTTTCTTGATAAGGTAGACCAGGGTGGTCCAAACTCTGTCATGCTGATACATTCCGTGCGGCTCACAGAACATTTTTAGCATATATTTGTATCTAATGGAGTAACGTTTTTGAGTTTTTTTTTAGATGGGGTTGGTATCCCGAAATTCCAACCCCTTTTCTAACGCTTTGTGCCTTTATTTTAGTAAAAACACTCGCGTCGGCCATGTGACAGTAGTGACGAAACGCAGGGCCGACTTAACGCCGCGTAATCCAGTTTTTTTTAGCTAGGTCCCGAAAACCAACGTAGTCTGACTTGGTGTATTTGACGATGTCTTATTTTATTTTAAAAAAAGAATTTTCATCGACCTTACATATCAAAACACTGTCTATAGGTTTGAGTTATGGAATGTAAAGCCATTTGGTTGCGAGGTCGAAACCATATGAAAAGGTAGAAATCGAGTGATTAAAGAATTGTTGCGAGTCTTAATTAAGTAAATATAAAATAAGCCGTGCCAGAATGTCGAAATGAAACGTTTGTTGTTGCAGAAATTCATCGAAATTATAAGATAATCCAAAGAAATTATTTTAAAGTGCATAAGGAAGTGAGAACAGGTACGAAGTTATAAGTCGCACAAGGTATTCCGGGTCAGGGCGTAGATTGAGTTTATCTTTAAAGAATATTGTGAATAAACAGACAAACATATGGGTTTATAAATGATTTTAAGTTAGAGATAGAAGGCTCTGCTGCCAAATACACATTGTTCGAGTGAATTTGTTATTTAAATCATTTTGTCCACCTTAATGCTTATTACAAATAATTTTATTGTTCGCTTCGGAATCGGAGTTTAATTTTTATTTTCAAACCATTTTCAATTTACCCGAATTCAGATTTTTGAGTATTAGTCTATTAAAAGCCAAACCTTTTCAAAGATTTGTGTCTTTATGTGTTTTAATGAATAATTAGGATTATGATATACTGGTACACAGCAGGTGAAGTTTAAATATGTTTTGACATATACATATATACTAATTAAATTGTTACTTATGCAGAGTTTATATCTAGAGTACTCACATATGAAAAATACCTAGTCGGTACCTTCAACACTTTACGGTTTATGTCTACCGCCTTTTGAATGTAGCTGAGTAGTGAATAATAATCACCTTATGTTATGACTATACCTAACATTTCCTTAAACTCGACAACGTAGTATATATACAGTATAATAGCACTTTGAAAAGTTCGCGAATAAAAGAAAATAATATTGTTTTAGAAGATAAAATGTGTTGTAACTTTATATATTTTGATTATTGAAATTCACCTATAATTTAAAAACCACGTAAATGCAAATTATAGAGAAATTCGTGGTTGTATAAAAAAGTGTGTCATCAGTGACCTCTCAGCTCATATTGTTTCGAGATATATCGGTCGAAAGTTAAATTTGATCAAGCATTTATCTGATGCATACAGCATTGAGTGATGGAAGATGTTCATTTATATACCCGTTATTAGTGGTACTTTAGGACACAGAGAGCAGTTTAGAATTAGGCTGTACATCAATACGTCTAATTACTATAATATGTTAAAATGGAATCTATAACATCTATACAACAACAAACCACCCATGTGGTCTCCAATCGTGATGGTAGTATACATTCGAAAACCGGAAGCTTTAGAAAAAGACGACTTCAAAGACAGAAAATGTCGTTCAAAGAAGAACCGGAATCCGAAAGTCAAAACTTTTCATTCTTTCTGCTATATATAAAGAACGAAACGCAACTGAAAGACATGGATACCAAACGGAATTATATGGCCCTGGAATGTTAGATGTTTCGCAAACAATTTTCTCTTATTCGAATATATCTGGCCTTACTTTGTTTTAACGTCACATCTCAATATCCAAAAACGCCTAAAATTTTTCCTGGTTTAAGTCTAGTATGAATAAGTATGTTTGTTCAAGATTCGAAAGATATTACAGATTATCATCCCTAGTGTCGTCATTAAAATTATTTTGTCATCAATGTTACAATTGTTCATACACTGGTACAAATATCTAAGAAAATATTGATATTCTAAACCTCACCTATATATAAATGAATATGCAACGGGTAATAACGGATGGCCACCATAAAACGGGTCTAAGCTAGAGATGTACCGATACCACTTTTGTCACCGATATTTCAGATTGAAAAAAAGATATATCACATAAGAAACTGATGTTTGGTATCGGAATGCATTAACTGATTCGGATGCATTGTACACTGACGCTAGTAATCTCGGTGTCCAATTAGAAAACTCATATGCCGGGATGTCCAATTCCAATTTATTATTAATATCGCGACCTTCGAATATCGTTTTTCGTGTTTAAAAGAATATCGAATATATGCAAATATTTTATTTTGTGTTTAATCGTGATCGTCGCGACAATTACAGCCAAAATTAAAGGATATCAATCAGTGCCGACTAGAAATACCTATACCACGTATGATACTAGGCGGCCACATCAATAAATCTATAAAGAAATTGTGTATTTGAACAAAATTAAAATTACTATAATCACAATATTTAATACCTGTGTAGAGAGATAATTGCGTCGGAATTTAGCCTAACGATGTCCATGGACTGAATGACACTCGCGCTTGACGATAAACAGAATTTATAACTGTGCCAAACAGTGCATGTCCTGTAAAAAGGACTTCGATTCCACTGTATGATTTAAAACTGAGCGCCTAGTTGCTCTCTTTTCTGTGCCGTGTTGATATATTTCTTCCTAATTAATATGTAATATGTATTAAAAATGTCAATATAAAAAGTTGGCAGCAAAAAAAAGTCAGATTAGATGAGCTGGTTCTGCAGTCTGGACAAAAAAATAAATTAAAAAGTAATATTTTAACTTACCTTTTAAAACATTCTGGATCATATCTAAAAGGTAAATATATCGGAAATATCGGTATTAATTCAGCCGATACCGATACATGACCGATACCGAAAAAATAGCCGATATTGCCGATACCGATACCCGATACCGATACATCGACTCTAAACTGGTAGAGGAATCGATTAGGTAATAGATTAGATTTTATAGCACCATACGTACAAGCGAGCAATGTGCTATTTTTGAAAATAAATAAAAGCCACTCTATAATCGGACCATCGGTATTTGAGAAAAATCAAGATGGATAGATTTCAATCATCGAACTGTTATAATTTCTCTTCAAAAGAACATGAAACATAGACAAAGCGCCCACTGATTAGGTGACTGTATACGGACTCGAATTTGCAAAATACAATGCAATACTAGTTGAAAAGTTTGGATCAATACATGCATTATCACTGAATAACGACAAGTTGAGGGGAAAGGCTATTTACTCTCCATTGTGCCCGAGTTGCGGCTTTTCTTGGTCTTGGTCCATTTTGAGTTTATTTTCACTCGATATTTTGTAGTACAAATTAGGCAAATGACTGACTGGAACTTAATGATGAGAGACTTGATATTAAAGTTAATCATGAGCTACAACGTTTCGTTTGGGTACACCTGGTGATAAAAAGTTAAGTTGGCGGGACTAATGCATAGTGGGGTAAATGTAGATTTTATTCAGCGACTAAGAAATTCTCTTGCGACACACATCTTACTACCAAAATGCTTTGAAAAACGTCTGTTAAGTGTCCCACTGTACCCCACTTGTGGGGCACATTCGGACAGACCCTGGGGCACAGTGGGTCAGTCTGTCGAAATTCAACGAAGTGAGCCCTTAAAAATAAGCAATTAATCAGCACAATCGTCTAACGAACAGGGAGACTTCAAATTTGAAGATTTAATATTTTTGAAATCAATGTTCAACTGAAATAGTTCAAATATTTTGACAAAAAAATTCGCAAACAAATTTGAATATTTCCTTCCTCGAATCTAAATCTGAAAATATTATTGAAAAAATGAAAAATATCAGACGGTGGTTTGTCATGTTGGAAAAGCTAAGGTAGAAAAAAAAAACTGGAACGGTGAAATTTTAGTTTCAACCTCCCAAATCCAATTTCACCTCATAGCTTGCGCCGCTCTACCCGTCCGTTGTCCGTTCGCGGGGACGTTGTAACTCACCGATGTGCGGATTGAAACATCGAACCGCGGACAGGATTGCGGATATAGTATCAGTGCGAGAGCTGATTTTCCACTGTGTCCCATGTCCCAACGTGCCCCATCTTCCCCTGCAATATTGGTTATATTCACACTCAAATTTATTTATTAGCACATTTGATCTGTTTCTGGAACTAGGCAAAAGCATGTTCCGGCCACGGAAATGGGATGATTAAATGTCCTTCAAACTAAAAAATCTTATTTTCACGGTGACTCACCCCGAATAATAGTAATTTGTAAAATGAAACTTCACAGCACCTATTGGATCAATTGTAAAATTTTTATTATTTAAAAATGGATTTTCTCTTGTATCGACCTCCAACAACAGGTTCTACGGAACGCCAAATATAATCGTAATCGTTAACTACGGTGTTGCATTTGTTTAACGTCTAAAACAAGAACGCGTTCATTCCAATAACGGGTTCGCACGAACCCGCTGAATCGTATCACAAATTTTAATTGCAATTATGTTTTCGGGTTTCCACAAGATATATTGCTTCGAGGTCCCACTTTACAAAACTCGGTTCCAAAATCACAACTGAAAGAATATTATTTTAGATATTTCAATATGCTTTGTATAAATAAAAAAAAGCTTAATGCTCATAAAATCAAACAAAAACAACGATAACATGCGCATCAAGTTTTTGATATTATGACGGTATACAATTGGCACGGATATAATTTAAAGGAAAACTCAGTCACGCCGTGAAAAATTTTGTTTCACTCCTGAAGCTAATTTTATTTTAATCATAATATATGAGTTTACTCATTTCTTCGGACTAAATTAATTCATAACGATGTCAATAACTTTCGAGATAAAAGCTGTCAGCAGGTCCCACTTTACAAAACTAGGTTCCAAAATCTCAACTGAAAGAATATTATTTTAGATATTTCAATATGCTTTGTATAAATAAAAAAAAGCGTAATGCTCATAAAATCAAACAAAAACAACGATAACATGCGCATCAAGTTTTTGATATTATGACGGTATACAATTGGCACGGATATAATTTAAAGGAAAACTCAGTCACGCCGTGAAAAATTTTGTTTCATTCCTGAAGCTAATTTTATTTTAACCATAATATAAGAGTTTACTCATTTCCTCGGACTAAATTAATTCATAACGATGTCAATAACTTTCGAGATAAAAGCTGTCAATGTTCATATATCTCAAGTTTAGTAACGTTTCATGTCAGACATCTTTTTATATAAAATATATTGTTGACATATCATTAAAAGTTGTATATTTATATATGGGTCGTAAAAACAATTCCTCGCATAATTTGATGAAAGATATTACAAGGTCTGGTTCAGATTATAATCAAAGGGGTGAAGAGTCTTTTTTAAGCCAAGAACAATGATTGTAAATTAGAGCATTACTTGAACTATTCAATTAATTGCCGCTGTATCGAGTATCGTTACAACATTTGCGTTGGCGTTCCCAGTACTGTTATTAAGCTTCATGACCAATATCTAGAGTTGTAAATATGACTGGTCTCAAACTTGTTTCGGGATGCGTCATTTTTTTCACCAATGACGTGTTGAGTCACATTGGCTTAAAACTTCGATGGTTAACAGCAGCAGCAGTTAAGGCAACGTTTTTTGGATAAATCCATTTCTTCAATTTGTTCCTGATTCTTACAGGACTCGATATTTAACCTAGAACTTTGCTGTTTACTTATAGTAAGACACTTTCTAGTTCATTTTGCACACTTTTACTCAGTGTTCCTCAAAAATCCCTCATTTCTTGAAAACTTAGCCGACCTTTCGTAAACCAAAAGTCCTGGATAATTAAATAGAATCAAATTCTCGAAAATAAATTCTCCGTGGTAACCTACCTTCAAAATAGATAGTAAATATGGAAAGTATTCTAAACAAAGTTTATCAAACGAACAATAAAATCAATGACCCAAAAGTATTTACGGTAGGTATGTTTCGGATTGTGACATAACGAATCACTGATAATATGTAAAGCATTAATAAGCGTTCCTGCGGCATTGCGACAAATTGTGTTACTTCGTCCGAGGGCTCGACTTTCATTTAATCGCTTTCAACTTATTCCCACTTCCACAATGAAGCGATCGCATAAGACCATACAAAAGTTAAAAATAATGCGTTCCAGGCCTGCCGAAATCTACGTTACTATTCTAAAAGAAACATTCTATCATAGCCTATGTCTGAATATTTATTTGCTACATTGTTCTATAATAAAATGAGTAGATAAATATAAGTCATCAGAACCGTCAGATAATGTAATATTTGCGTCGTTGCATTATTTCGTTGAGAAGTCGGAAGCACTCATAACATCTGAGCATTGAGAATTATTTAGACGTGATGTCACGTTCAAATCAATTAAAGTATTCCAAATGTCATAAAGGTATTTTGCCGATGGATATGGTGTTGGTGTGTACACTTCGATCCACTGAATCCCTGCGAGATGTTGACTATGTCATTATTAACATTGTATTTTCAAATAAGCTATAGGATCGGCCTGGTAATAAAGTGGTGCCCTGTGTCATAATTTGGGATTATGGCTAAATTAAATGTATTTTGGGGGGTCAATAATATTTCATAGTGGTCTGCATGTGAACAAAACCAATTTCAAAACTCAAAATGTTTGAGTTTAAATTATCCATGCTTGATCCGAGTGTTCTCAATTACGGTGACGTACCTGTGTCATAATTTGGGATTATGGCTAAATTAAATGTATTTTGGGGGGTCAATAGTATTCATAGTGGTCTGCATGTGAACAAAACCAATTTCAAAACTCAAAATGTTTGAGTTTAAATCATCCATGCTTGATCCGAGTGTTCTTAATTACGGTGACGTCATCATATTTTTTTTAATGTATAATTTTTATTTTGATACAAGATCAATTTTATTTGTATGAATATTTCAAAGCTTAAAAATAAACAAAGAATCTGTTGTTAGTTGAAAACGAAGTAATTTGAACGCGCGAGCAACGTTCTCCGGCTCATAATAAATAAACAAACAAAGATACCAGACAGTACGCGATCAAATGCTCTTCGATAAAACGAATATCACTTCACTTCAAAATCCCACTCTTGTTTTATTTTGAAGGTGACGTAAAGCTCGTCCAAAAGAAAGCTCTTTCTCTAGCATATCAATCACGTGTTGACCAAGCGTTAAAAGTGAGAAACTTTATCTCGAGATTTTTTGAAATTTCTCTCTTCTTACCGGCATATGGTCGAACGCATTTGCGCTACGTAATTCGGGCGCATTTTAGTGGAAAGCGACGAAAATAAGCTTTTTAAAGATATATTGGGAAATGTACTAGCGTGTTTGATTACCTATTTATGTCATATTATAAAAGGGGTATAAAAAGTCGATTGGGACCAACGTATATAAAGGGTACCATATGGCGAACCACGGCCTCTCGTCCGGTTTCCATTCCATGTCGGGTATGTGATTAGTTAGTTATATGTCTTCGGTACCATGGACTTGCTGGTGGAGGAAGGCGTATCCGATCAGCGGTTACGTGAATCACCCTACGGTGGCGAGGAGTCCAGCAATCCTTTCGCACATAACTATCCCCGCATGGTATTCGAACCTGCGAACCCATACAGAGTAATTAGAGATGCGTTGGCGAGCGTATTCCTAACGCTTAGGACGATTAGTAACTCACCCATAATAATAATAATTCTTAAAATTTTGCACTGCCTTCGAGGTCATTTTGTGATAATTTTTATCACCTGACAACTTTCGAAAATACTTCATTTGATGATTTGAACGAAAGATACCAATCTGAAGATGGAGTCTATTATGGAGTATTGTTGCCACATTTGTGCTGGTGCTCCCTGTACTGTTATTAACCTTCATGACCAATATCAAATGAGTTATTAATATGATTGGTCTCAAACTTGTTTCGGGGTGCATCATCTTTTTTACCATTGAAGTGTGGCCTCATAAGCTCATAACATAGATCAGGGTTGTCCAACCATTTTGGACGAAGGGCCACATTTAGTTTACGAATGATTGAGCGGTCCAATTGACATGGTAGTTATATTCTAGTTTCACCGACTACAGATCAAAGAAAAAACAAACAAAGCACCTAAATTATTAGAACAACGAAAATACGAAGATACAGTAAAGTCAAAAGTTTTAACCACACATAAATATTTATGGGAAGTATGGCACTGCGTTTATCCGACAAGTTTGTCAATCATAGGTGCAATGGACGATGTACAAATGCGGAACGGATTTTTCACGTGGCTGTCAGAAATTAGTCTCACGGGGGATTTTACTTGGTTCATCCTTGAAAAAAAAATTGCTCGAGAAGTGAATGCTGTCAAATATTGAGGTCATGAAACTGCCTCTTCTAGCTTCACAGAAAAAAATACAGGAAAACAGATTGAAATACATGGCAGACGATAAAAATAAATTCAAACATGTCTCACTAGCAATAACGACCATAAATGGACATAAAAGAAGCTTTCGATAGCTAGGTGGTGCTTCTCGTGCGTTTGAACGACATTTTTTGTTAGAAGTTTCAATAAAGGCTCAGATTTGTGAAAGACATTGCGATTCGAATAATACCACGCGGGCCACTCGGAAATCTTCTGCGGGCCACATGTGGCCCGCGTGCCACGGGTTTGACGACTCTAACATAGATGGTCAACAGCAGCAGCCAGAGCAGCTTTATTGAATTTATTCATTTTTTCCCCGATTACTATGGGACCCTATACTTCACCTAGACCTCGACCATTGCTGTTTAAATATAGCAAGGCACTTTCTAGTTCATTTCGCACACTTTTCCTTCAGTGTTCCTTGAAATGGCATTACTTGGAAACTTGATCGACTTTATGTAAACCAAAATTCCTAGATAATTGAATAGAATCAAATTCTTTGAAATATGGAAAGTAGGCTATTCTAAACGTCCTGTCATTTGGACCCCCAAATAAAAGTCTTCATGCAATAACTTCTGGCATTCTGAACATCTTACAATCTCGCATCACACTGAATATGATGTGAGCATGTAGGCAGCGCACGATGCAATCTCCAAGGGCGGTACATTTACGTTGGAAGTAACTTTACTATGTACACAGCTTACAAGCCGAAAAGAAACCCCAAACTAATTACACAATCAGCATTTCAGAACCCACTCTCCTACCAAAACGTACTTCACATCTATGATATATATATTGTAATATGCGTCCTTACGTGAATTACTTTCTCTCTTTTCTCTCCACCTACCTACGCGAAGAGAAGCTTCAATCAAATATAGAAAATAATGGTACCTTACAACGACATATATATAACTTGAATCAAAGTTTGAAATCGGACTCTGCTTCCAGCCTCATCTAAGGTCAGCTCGGTTCATTGAAGTGGCTGTAATCAATTTCTGCTGATTCAAACCCTATAAATAATGCCATGAAAACTAAGCCGATTTTATGTAAATGTTAATTTTTCTTTACCGTTTAAATAGACAAAAATACAGATAGAGAGAGCTGATAGAAAATAAAGAAAGTATATTATGCACTGTGTAAAACGATTGGTGACTCAAAGGCAAGTGGGCTCAATAGAGTCCCTGGTGTATCATAGCTAGTAAAAGCAGGAAAAACGGTTTTAATAAATTTATTTGCCACAGGTCTCGTGTCTCAGCGTTCCACTTTTGTTTGATAGAATTCCACTCATCTCTAGTTCCACAGAGAAACAAATTGGTCAGATTGAACGAGAATGAAAAACAACTTTTTTCTCTGAAATATGCAGAAGTCTTCGTTTTTATTTTAAAAAAGTATTTATTATTTATTCCATTTTAAGAGAGCAATGTCCGAAGATGGGTACGAATGTACAATGACTAACAATGACACTGTACCCGTAGCTTACGGTGTCTACAAATGCCGTTTTCTAATTTGTGCCATTTTAGGGCATTTGTCTCACATTTACCAAATTCCCACTATTCCAACTGAACTGTTACCATATAGATTATAGAATATATATATATATATCGACAGAGTAAAGTATTTTTTTCACTGCTCATTTCCATTGTATATATATGAACTATAGCGAGAGTGTTAGCAGATACATTAACGATTGTCTTAATTCATTGATTTATCAATATTCATAAACGAGTTCCCGGAAGATCCCAAAGCTTGCTTCTAATTAATTACCGACCCTCCATTAGCGTTGCTCTGAACGTCTTCATATGGTATGACGCAAGAATGTCCTCCTAACAAATTCATTCCAATTTCTGTTGATATTTTAGTGCGTGTGCTGGTTTTCTCAAAGATCATTCCAAGTGATTTTCCTTCCAGCTTGCGGAATCGAATGCAGTAGGATAAAACAAACAATTGATCTTAACCTAAAATGATCATCATTCGAATGCAGTAGGATAAAACAAACAATTGATCTTAACCTAAAATGATCATTAACATCCACTTATCGGCGCAATGATCATTAGAAGGATATTTAAATTTGATGGTACGTCTCCATCATTACACCATAGCTTACAAACTGATTTAAAACAATTTCCTCAACTATTTTGAAGCGTAACTTATGAATTAACAGACAAATTGTATTATTAATGGCGATTTATTGCACTTTGAATAAATTTAGCGTATACCAAATTGAATAGATTTATAAAAACCATGCATAAATTGTGGCCCCGCTATTTATAACATTTATGAAGGCGATGTCGATGCTTAAGTGTACTTATGAAAGTTTTCCTGGATCACGTAACAGCTGGTCGGTTATTGCTTCCTTCATCATCTAGATTCTAGAACTATATGCTACAATGAAATCGACCTAGAGTATGATCGAGAGGGATTCAAAAAAGCTTCATTCAAAGAGTTCATCATATATATATGACTGAGCTGTCTGATCATCTTTTCGATTCCCAGGATAAACACAGAAACCCTACCCTATTCCTACCCTTCTCAATCTTCCACGACAAAGGAAGACATTGGGAAAGATTTGTAATACCTTTCGTTCAGTTGCTTCATCCTTAACTTTAGGTCAGCAGCACTGCTCAATAAATGAAGAAGATCTTCTCTAGTATAGTCTGCTAGTGAAAGCAAACTTCTTCCTTTCATCGAGATGTCCTGCTGTCGACATATCTGAGCATGATTTGTAGATGCAACACTGTGGGCATGAAAAGGTAAACAATAAACTAACTCTGTTTTTTATTTGTAAAAAAAAGTAGTTTGGGTTGATTTAAATATGTATTTCCTACCTTTTTGGTGATGTAGATTGTTTTCGAATATGAGTAACACATCTGAGTGTATTACATCGAGGCAGTGTTCGATGAATCCACATTCTATGTAGTATGTTTTTACCCTACCCTCATGTGTATGATGATTAGGGTGCTCGCCGCACATGAAGTTTGTGCATTCCTTCTATATGCAATCAGAGCAAAGTGTGTGTGTTTGTATAAGCAAATTCACTGAAAGCAAAGTTACGCGCATCACTCAAAAATATAGAACAATGATCTCTGAGCAAAGTTACAAGAGACAAATGAAGTTGAGCGAACTTCTGATACATTTTTGCACTTTTTAGCAAGGTTTCTAGTGCTTTTTGACGGTTTTTTATTGTTTTTACACGTTTTAACAAGATAAAGCATTTTGAAAACCTAAAGTCTACGTAGTAGGATGTAACAATGCGAACAACTAAGTAACGAATGTTTCCTCGACTTTTGATCTCTTGAATTCTTCCTCTTGGATCTACACTCTACCATTGCAAAATTATTTGTTCTTATTTCAAGAATTAGGACTTATTACTTATCGATCTGAAGATCGGTAAGTATGTTGATAGGTATTTGTCTGTCTGTGTGTGTGTCTGTTAGATGCACGCGATATCTCACGAAAGCGAGATTGAATCTGCTCCAGATTTTGCATGTGCATTCATCTTATCTCGGACCAGAAGACTTTTGATTTTGGGCGAATTATGTCGTATAATTAGCGAGTTATCAATCAATTATTGATATAGTGATCTAGATTTTTGTAAAGCGAGAGAATTTTGAAACCCGCCGAGTGTGTGTGTGCGATGCGCAGTGCGCAAGTTACAAGAGCGGATGAATCGAAACTGCAGTTTCTGTTTTGGGGGATCCCCTAACTATCGATCGATAAGTCTTCGGTTTCCAACCGGTATTCTCGGTTATTTGATTAGGACGTATATTTACCAAAACACAACTAAAAACTAACAAACAACACGCGAAAATTGCCAAAACGAGATAATATCCACAACCACGAAAGACTGTCTGAATGGAAAAAGTATCTGAGCGCTTCTGAAACGTTTATTGTTACTTCATTTTTGCAATTATGCTGATTGGAAAATGTTACGACATCAAATAAGGAAGTGTATACTCGGGGAAACATTCATAATTATAATCAGTGATTTATAAAGTTGTTATACATAAATACGCTACACAGACGCAATGCTCAAATTTATGGAAAATTTAAATTGTTTCGCGATCCAGAGCGGGGGGTTTCGCGTCCCAAATTTGGGTCGCAACCCCGTAGTTGCGGACCCCTGCCCTACAGAACGTCTAATTCTTACGTATTTTATGACTAAGATATTACTTCTAATTTTAAGATTAGAGTGACTAAGTTTAAACACGTAATCTATTAACCAAAAGCAGATAGTTTACCCAATATCGTATAGTCCTATAAGTGTCCCTGTCTAGACCGGCTTTTACCTCTTCTTTCCAGTGGAGGGGTACTGGTACTGGTGTGTGATGAACGACAGGCTTTGCTTCAGGGTCAACATAAGTTTTTTTGGCGGCCCGTCCATCATATAGGGAGCGGTTGGTGTTCGCAGGTGTTGAAAGTGCTAGATTTGTATTATTCGATTAGATACTCCTGTATCTTCTGTCGGTTTTCCCCATTCGGCGAGTATGGTAACGACGTTGGGATTGGCGGCGGGAACATGTGCATATTTATATGTCACCATTTTTAGTCCCTGTCAAAGTTTTGTCCGTCATGTTAATTGATGTCATTTCACTGTTGACTCCGCCAATCTTTGAAAAATTAAACAAGTTCTATGCATGCTTTCCTGCCCAAGAACAGCTTGTCCGAGCTGTCGGTAACTAGGGCGCCAAGGATATGTATCCATTTGTTATTGGCCGCAGTCATTGTTGTTGGGGTTTGAAATTTTTTTTTAAACCCCAATTTAGCAAAGTCAGATGGCAGTATGTCGATCATAATATCAAAAAATAGCTGTGGATCTGACTTGCGTTTTTCCCATCTTTGGCACATATTGGTGGTGGTCCAGAGCCATTCCGTTGGATGAATTCTTGTAAACTGAGCGTAATGAATTGGACATAGAGTTCTCCATGTCATCAGGTTCCTGTGATGGTTTGACCATTTTTGACGATGTTTTGCCTCTACAAACTGATTCAAAATGATGTAGTTTCAAGCAGTGGTAGCAAGTCTGATTGTTTCTCCGCAGAAAGTACATGTGGCTTGCATCTTATCGGATGTGGGCTTGACTTGAATGCGCCCCTTTCGATATGAGCTGATGGCGTCTGTGGACTGGGAATCTGTCGCTTGGCAGACCGTCGCTTGGCCACAAATGCGGGCGCCAAAGTTTCTTACTGGTTCGTCTCTGTCTTGTTTCATGTTGGCGAGCTTGACTCTGGCGATCATGGCATTTTCCTTTGATAGCGTTCAGTATGTCTTGTTCTGATTTTCCTGTAAGATTAGGTGAGGTGCGAGTTAGATCTTTGCGCAGTGGATCGTCACAGCCTTCCAATAGTTGGAAAATTGTGTCTTGGCCAAATATTTTTGTGGCAGCTTTGTAGTCTGTCCATCTTGATTCAAAATATGTCCATTCTTCAGTTGAGCTAGCAGATGTGATGGTTGGACGTTTTACTTTCTCAACTTGGGTTGTTGAGTTTTTTGTGCGCTGTGTGTGGTAGCGTGTAAATTCAGCAATGCAGCAACAATAGAAGCCTCATCCTCTGTTTCAAATTCACATTCGTTGATTGGGCATCTGATCTTTGGCATCTTGATGTCACAAGGTATCCCACATAGGGTAAATCATAGATAATTATATATCACTATTTGTTTATTAGGCTATCAGTAAATAATAATTTACCCACTATAAGAAAAGAAAGTATATGGTGAATAACGAATACCAATAAATATATAAACATAAAGAAATGCACAATGCTACTGATAATCTACTAATAACTTTGTCATTTTTTAGCTCTCATTCTAAAAATAGGTTGGCTCTGGTTTTACTTGCGAAATTCTGTTGACAAGCTGGTATATATAATTGTGATGGATCATGGCTAAGGCAAAGTGCTAAATTTGTTTTCGATTGATATTCATGCTAAAATTTAAAACAAAATGATATTTTGTAATGTGGTTTAATATTTTGATAAAATTATATTTAAGCAGGATCAAAAAAACGCCGCTCCCGAAGTATGTGCACCAAGATGGCGCACAACCTGAACCATAACCTGGTACAAATACTATGTTCAGGATGTGCGCTATCTTGGTGCATATACTTCTGGAGCTCTGAAAAAAAAACGGAGGTTGGCAACAGCAAGCGGATGTACTTGATGAATATCCAGCTTGTCAAGTTGAAAATAGTACGACAAATTGACATGTAAAAATAGGAATGATTTAAAACAGAGGAATAAGTCTCGGAAGCATGAAAATGTTTTGTGAAACCGTACGTATATGCATAAGCTGCCGGGAGACCATTATGAACGTAGAGGATAAGAGCATGTATATATACTGGAATGAATTTTCTCGAATCATTGACTATACTCTATCGACCGTAAAGAAGATTTCGAATTTTTAAAACTATTAGTATATTTTGCAATAGAAACGTGAATAAAAAGAGAAGTGAGAATCTGTGAATGGCTTGTGTGTAAATCTTGCCAATCCTTCTGACCATTACTTTTTACCGACGGCGTCTATATTAAGAAACGTATAGCAGTCACATCGCATGAACTAAACTGACAACACAATCTTGTCCCAAGCCAAGCTAATTCGTGGCGAATTCGCTTTACGCTTTTCGAAATTCTCAAAATACCCAAATCAAAACCTAATTAACAATAAATTTGGTCATAGTAATTATATTTAACGTATTTTTTAGCATTTTTTTTTATCAATGGCTAACTTGTCAAATAGTGATATTATCTCACAGGTTACCAGTTAGTCATTATTTTCATTCATATACTGGTGTGATAAAATATATTTAGATAATTATAAAACAACGTAATCAGCGTTATTTTTTAAAATACAATATTCTGAATAATAGCAAACATCGAGGACTGTTGATGAAATTAGTATATATATATATATATATAGATATGTAACTAACATTGATAAATAATAGTTGGTTAGCTCAAATAATGACTTCAGTCAGTTTCTGGACATGTTGAAGGAGAAAATTTTGCAGATATTGCGACATCATGAAAGACGTTAATGAAGGCTGCAACCTGTCACAAAGTTGGATTTGGACTTGGAAAAAATCCACGAATCACCTGATGATCTGAACAAAGTAAAGCAAAGTTTTTTCGATAAGATTCGGATATCACCAGAACTTGCATATATATATAGCTAAGGCAAAACGAGACTGCTGTTCATGTCCACAATGGGTAGAGAACAAACGTTTGAACTCAATGGAAGGAGTATTTATATTCCGGTATTTGTACTAGTTCATGATGCAACAACAAATACTTCGACTTGGTAATTTAATTTACAATATCTTCCAGTACTTAAAAAGTTTGATATAAGTTTTCATACCTTTGTCGAGTGGACATAACAAAGCCGCAAAATAATTTTCATAGTCAGAAAGAAAAACTATAGCTGCATTGTCTAAAAGGTTGTCTGATTAAAACAAATAGAATTAAATGAGTTTAACTGCAGACCAACAAAACATTTATTAATTTATCTATATATCGAATATTATATTATATATGTACATGTATTAGTAATTTTACCCATATTTGACACCGCTTCATTCGCAAGTCCGTTCATTTCCTCTACGTGCTCGAGGTGAATAAATTCTGCAAACGTTCAATTTGTGTCAAAAAATTAACAAAGGTCTTAAATTAGAAGGAAAATAATAAAAGAGTTTACTAGTACTTTTCATTGTTATGCTAATCAATAACTTTCCACGACGTTTTGAAAGCATTCAATTGGGATACATTTTGTGTACACAACATACCATCGTCTGATTTCCTAATATGATAAGTTCCATCTCCTTCATAGTCAACATGAAATTCAAATTCAACATATCTGGCAAATAAAACGGTGTTACAAAAATTGTTCTTCTATGCAACCTGTTATCTAATTTTATAATTGTGTTTTCGAGAATTTATTGGAAAGCATTATTAATTAGTATGCTATCAGATCCGAGGCAATAGACTCGTAACTCTTGGACGAGTAAATAATAGGTAAATAATTTATTTTTAATTTTAGCTATTTTCAACAATATTTTACTTATTGTAACACATTTATACTCTGTAGATTATGCTTTTCGTTTTCATATATTTACCTGGACCCATTTTCCTTTGAAACAGCTTGGAATCAAGTTTCTGTAGACGTGATATTAGTGAATCTGGCACAAGAGACCATAGACGTTATTTCATCAGTCCAGAATACCACGTAGTTTTTGATAACTACAAAATGGGAAAAACCTTAATTACGGTGTTTCCCCGAAAATAAGTCCTTATAGCCTGAAAATAGGACCTAGCCCAAATTTAAAAATGATTTTAATCCAAGCCCTACCCTTAAAATAAGATCTAGCCGATAGCGTGAAATTTGTTTTGACCTAATCGAAGGCAAGAAATCTCTCTTACACGTTTCAAATGGTTAAACTAAAACGCGTGAGAAAGGAAAAGGTTCAATGAGTAAAATCTTCATTGGAATTTATGAATCTAGTGACTGGCATGACATTCCAGAGGATGATGATATGGTCAATTTTGAATAATGGCAGTTTTTTGTTTAATAAAAACGTGTTATTTTTAAGTAAATGGATATCGGGTTTCATATTTTGTATATTTGAAAATCTCGTAATTTTCTACTTCGTAATTTTGTTTTTGATAAATGGCATCCTCCCATATAAGCCCTAGTGTTATTTTTCGAAAGAAAATTAAAATAAGACCCTGTCTTATATTTGGGAAACACGGTGTATGTTAGCATTGGTTGATTAGAATTTAATACTAGTTACACAAAAATGGTTTTGACTAATAACGGATTGGAAGTAATTTAATATTAACTTAAAGAGTCATGTTTTTCATTAAAATCAGCAAAAACAAGTGGGACACTTCTATAATTTAGTCTCAATTTGAGTTGTCGCATTGCTCAAATTTTCTGTATATATATATATATATATATATATATATATATATATATATATATATTTGCTGCATTGAGGTTACATATTATTTTTTGCTGCATTTTGGGCCACTCGTTTTCTGTGGCATATAGTGAGCTACTCACAGCGTTAATTTGGGTGGTTTTCAGTGGGAAATGTTTTGACAAAATTTCACGCCAGTAATACAGTTTGTTTAAAATATAGTCGAGTTGGGGCCCAATCGTCGTCGCCCAATTCCGAGAGACTATTTTTTTTAGCCTATTTGCGGGAATGAGGAACATTATTGGATATGGTCGTCACCGCAAGGAATAGATATAGTCATTGAATATTTACTCATTGTCCCTCATTAAAATCTTTCACAGCTACCGCTAAATGCTTTTCTTGTAAGGTAAATTAAACCCCGGTTACAATTTGTACGCTGAAAGAGCCAAGAATAGTGGTTTGCATGTTGTAGGGCGTGGCTGAGGCTTGGCGTCTGACAATATTTACAGCATGATATGTTGTTATTTTGGCGTCACAGTTGATCGCTCCCTGAGCGATGTGATATTCATCCGCCGCTGATTTTGATTGCCTGTATCTTCAATTCTCGATGCCCTCACACGAAAGTATAAAAAGTATTTGCGTATATACTGTATATATATATATATATATATATATTGTGTATGTACGTAGGCCAAAGTGTAACCTGAAAATAGCTTCAATAGCGATATTTGAAGTTGTTCTTAGTGGATTCTAGATAACAGATGACAAAACTTCCATAATTTCATAAATTGGATTGTCTGATATATGACTTATTGCTGAAAGTTAGGAAGTCGTGAGTTAAGCTTAAAACACATATAAATCAGGGAATTCTCAGTCAAACTTAAAAATTTTTGCATCAGTCGATGTGGGAATTTTGTATTTATATTTTAAGGGAGTGGTTCCAATTAACTATTTGACCTTTGACCTCAAAATAGAAAATTTGGTATATTCGGATAGATTTCGACATAAGAAAGCTAAAAATGTCATTATCATTAAAATTTGTTGAATAGTTTTTGAAAAATTTGAATTTGAAATTTATTTTTTTTCATCGTTTTTTGGTCATAACTTTTGATATAAACAATGAAAACGAAAAATGTTAATACCATTCAATTGGTATTTCAGAGACGCATTCAACGATACTTCACTCGATAAGATTGGATTTCTAGAAAAGAAATTGATAATTTAGAAATTTGCAAATAAATGGGGTTAGAAAACTAGTTACGCGTATTGAAGGTACTAGGGTTTCATCGATTATCACAATTTTATGCTTTCAATATCGTTTTTTTTGTTGCATTCAAATACATTTGACTATAATGAGTGCATTACACGTGCTTTACACCACTTCTAAGCAAAGGAACTAGAAAATATCGATTTATGATGGTGAGGTCTCGCAAACGCAATTTTCGCCATAATTATTAAGTTGTCTTGCGATAATTTATTGTATTAGCAATTGAAAGTATTTACATGAGCAGGATATACCTATACCTAGTATTTTGGTACTTCATACTATTAAATCAAACCATCACCTGAATTATTACCCCTTCCTTAAAAAAATATAGTTAACATATCGGGAACGATAAGAGGAATTGGTGACGTATGAAAACTCAAATTCCCGCAGAATTAAGTCCAATAGACCGGCCTAGTAAGGCAATAAACTTTTCCTATTTAATGCAATATTTCTTGTTGTGATGACCGTGAGTTTGCATAATTATGTAATTAAAACTGGAGAGCAAAGGGAATGAACGTGGAAAAAGAAATAACTTGGCATCTGTATGGGTTAATTGACCTACGGTGTATAAACTGGCCCATAATCCGCATAATGGACGTTAAGATAATTGATGAAAACAAAATAAATGAGATGAAACATAGAATCGGGTGAGCTAACAAAATCACAAGTGAGGTTAAAAGCGCACAGATTTCCGATGGAAAGGTATTGTTAAAAGGGTATTACGCGCTCGCTCACCTATTATTCCATATTTTTTCAATTGTGAGTTACCACGATAAAGATATCTAAAAAAATATACGAAAAAAAAACAGAATGTAAAAACGAAGTAATACAACGGGGACGTAGCCAGGTGGTGTTTTTTTTTTTTTTGTATTATACATAACAATTTATCATAGGTCGAAAAGCTTTTTATATCCCAGAGACTCCATGAGAACACACGTTTTCCGGCGTCTGGTCGATTAACATGGCAAATAGCAATTTCAGAACCCCCCTCGAAAATTTCTGAATACTCCCCTGTAACACGATATCAGCATCGACGACATATACATGTCATATTTTTTGCGTCTTATGCAAGTTCAGTAACAAGTTGTATCTCAGTTGTTATCACTGAAATAATCACTGAAACTGTCTTCTTTTTTGGCATAATGTTTTCACCACAATTGTGACTGCAAGTTACCTAAAGAGGTTTTTGGCATTGGCTTGCTCGACAATAGGTTAGTATTAATTGTAAAATCGCTTATGTATGATATTGCAGGTAAAGTATCGTTTGAGCAGTCCAGAGGATTATTTAAAATGAGCAAATGCATGTGACACCACAATGCCATTTTCCGCGCATACGCATAAAGATGCTGAATGTAACATTCCATAGAATTCTATTCAGGCAACGAGAATCTCCATCATTGCCCTTACCTCCACATTCTCCGATACCCTTTGGGATTATACCAGCCATGATTCAAAGGTAATAAACGAGAAAAAATCAATCGGTTTACAATGTATGCCCTAGCTGTCACTGTAAATTTGCATGTTTGAACATCGTTCCGCAAGATCATTCACTTCTCAACCCATAACGGCAAAAGGACACATGTTGTTTGTGGTGCACCTTGCGACTTAGTGACTGTTATGTCTAACGACCCTCGATTCCAATGCAACCAATTTTTTCATTGTAAGCATTTTATTGCCGAAACGAAACGGACAGTAAGCAAATTTATTAAAAAATTCAAGTAAGCGAGTAGACCTCGTCAAACAATTTAACTTGTCAACGGAATTCGCATACAGAGAGATGGAAAAAATATTGACACAGGTCCGATGTTTGGACATTATTTTACAGAAATACTATAAAATGAAATTACAAATTTATTAATAAAAATAAGTAAGCGAGTAGAACTCGTCACACATAAGTTAATTCGTCAACGAAATTCGCATACAAAGATATGGAAAAAAATTATTGACACAGGTCCAATATTTGGACATGATTTTACAGAAATACTATAAAATGAAATTACAAATTTATTAATAAAAATAAGTAAGCGAGTAGAACTCGTCAACAAAATTCGCATACAAAGATATGGAAAAAAATTAGTGACACAGGTCCGATGTTTGGAAATGATTTTACAGAAATACTATAAAATGAAATTACAAATTTATTAATAAAAATAAGTAAGCGAGTAGAACTCGTCACACATAAGTTAATTCGTCAACGAAATTCGCATACAAAGATATGAAAAAAAATTACTGACACAGGTCCGATGTTTGGACATGATTTTACAAAAATATTATAAAACTAAATTAAAAAAATGTTACATAATCGATATAATTTAAGTATTCCACCGGAACATGATATAATAGAGAAGTGGTTTTCAAACGATGCGGGTGGGGAATTGGCGGTCTTTGACAATTTTTGAGGGGGGTATAAAGCTTAATTGAATAAATATGTGAGATTTGAATTTGCCCGCCTTATTTTGAATATATATGTTCCATCCACACATGCTGTGAATAAAACATACATACGCCTTACTATCTGTTATTCATAGCTTATTTTAGCTACAATTATTTTTAAGGTGGGTTGCAAAACTTGAAAATTCTAAAAAGGGGGCTCATCTTAAAAATTTTGAGAACCACTATCATGGAGTGTAAAACGCTTTTTTGTTTTCAGTCATGATACTTGTTTTTCACAACTATCGAAGAGGGTTTTATTCACAGAAAGCTAAGTTCAACAAAAATTATGATGAATGTATATTTATGAAATTAAATACATAAACCTCCCCCTCGAATAATCCATTCTGTAATTCTACTGGCAAATCCAAAATTATGTTAGCATTTTAATTAAGTTAATGCTGTCAGTATTTTAATTAGAATAAATGTATTTGCTCAATATTGTATTTTGAGCAAAGAAATCTGTTTTTGATGCAATCTAATGCTGTCAGCTGTTTTTCTGATAAATTTGCTGCCACTGATGTCTAATTTAAATTTGCAAGCCTTTTCCCAAAGTCCTTTCTGAATTTCTTTCTCTCATTAAATAGCTTTGCATGAATTATTCTCAATTTACTTTTCCTGTCTTTAACGCCTGACAGTATATTCTCCTTTTGGAGAAATTCTTCAATGTCTTTGTAACCTGCATAGCAATTTAGAACGCATTAGTCTGAGAATAATGTAAACTGCTCAAGTCCTCGTCATCCAACAAACTTTCTATTTTCTGACTAATATTAACAGACAAAAAGTAAACTTTACCTGGTAAGCTACCGGTATTATTTTCACCAGAAGTGTCTTCAATACAAGACTTGAAATGAGTTAACAAAGCTGCAGTGTCACTGCTTGACCATCTAACATATTGTCGTTTTCTGCGCTTAGTTGAAGTACTTGGCATATCTGAAACCAAATAAATGACACACTCATTAAATGATTTTCGACATGTTTAAGTTTTTAAATTTAGCCCCAACATCAAACTATTTACACTATTTAGCTTTTATACGTAGTTTCATATATTAGTGCACTTTTCAAGACTGTAGAATTTATGTGGTCTATTTTAACAATTTTATAATGATGTATATTTGTCGCCACAATGTAGCAAAAACAACTACAGGAAAGATACCTAGGCTTAAATACTTTCGGCTTCTTTGCTCGAATATCAAATAAAACTTTATTATGTGGTAGATTGTTGAGAATAAAGTTGAAATTTGTACTCTTTGCTGAAAGGATTTATAAAGAAAGTGAAACACAAAACTATGTGGGAAAAATGAAAAATGTTGCCCAAATATTTTCAACGCCCAAATACAGCAAAATAACTTCGCGTTGCCGACCAAATAAAGAAACTAAAAATATATATATACAGTATTGTCCAGTTGAGCTTTTTTGCTCGAATTTCATAGCATACATTACGTCGTAGATTGTTGAGAGTAAAGTTGAATTTCGGACTCTTTGCTGAAGGGATTCATAAAGAAAGTAAAGCACAAACTATTTGGGCGACAGAAAAATGTTGCCCAAATATTTTCGATGCCCAAATACAGCAAAATAACCCCGCGTTGTCGACCAAATAAAGGAACTAGGAATATATATATATATATATTGTCTAGTTGTTTAAATAAAACTATTATTATGCTACTCACTATATTTATTACCTCGCACAACAGAGCAACATGATAAAGTTATTATATATAAGTAATTGTCATAAAATCCGGTTATTTTCCACCGACCTGCCAATGAGAATTTAGGGAACGCAACCAGCTGGCTATTCAAAACAGTGCCCATATATACTATCCCAGAATATTGAATTCACTATTACGAAGAAACTATCGCTAATGCGAAACCTGTTATGCCGCCTCGGAAGGTACTGCCTCGAATGCTGCTTATATTCCTGAAGCTCCCATAGTGAGGTAGTGAGATACCCAAGGTTAGACTTACCATAATTTCTTGGGCATAATCCGGGACAAACTCAAAACTATGAATGAAATAACTGGACGAAAGGCCGAATGCCTGATCTTGGCAAATTTTTATTCCATATTTATATTTATAAGCTTTAATATTGCATAATAAAGTATTCTACTTAGATTGAATAAAAAATTTTATTACTTTATTTAAAGGAAAATGCACGTAAATTTAAGCAACACTAAGTCACAAATCAGACATTTGTTCTAATGCAGCAGTTGCTGTAGTTTCATTGAAGTCAATAGAATAATGACGCAATAAACGTCACTCATTATTCCCTAACTAAAAGATTTCTCAGGCTATGTGTGATATTTCACTCAACCTAATAAGCTAAAAAAATAAGATATTAAAATAAGACTCGACTTAAAGCAAAGTTATGCCTTTTGGGACGGAATTATTTCATAATTTTGCGTCAGGTTAGAGTTAATTTTGAAAATTTCACTAAAGTAAAATTCCGGGACATTTTGCTAACCGGGACGGGACACCGGGAAAGGCGTTTAAACCGGGACTGTCCCGGCCAAATCGGGACGTATGGTAGGTCTACCCAAGGTTATATCCAAAACTATGTCTTTGTATACCGTATTTTAGAGCGTTTGTACTACAAAGCGACATGTGTTCCATTTCTGCAAACCAAACCATCGACCTCTTTTCCAATACAAATGGAAAACCTATGTTATGCACGGTAAAGCGAGCACGATTCTTTCTACAAACTGAATTCATTATTAATTTGATGGATAAAATCAACCCTCCATCGTATCTGACAAAGCGGACTCAGACTATATATGACGTAATAAGTCCCGTCTGCAAGTTTGCAATTTTATTAAGGTGAAATTTACCATAACAGTGTACCAAGTTCCAGATAAGTTTCCGGTGAATTATTGGAATACAATACGATAGCGAAAAATTTTTTCTGTTAATCCTCTAATTCTGGCCAAAAGATAACCGGGTTAGAAAAGAGAAAATCATGATTTATTTTTGTAGCCACAATTTAGCAAAACTAGCAACACGGGTTATAGCTATGCCTAGAAACTGTCGGCAAAAAAACAGAGTTTTTTTGCTCGAATTTCTTATCCAACATTATGTGGTGATGGTTGAGGGCAATGTTGAAAATGACGAACAGTTTCAGACCTTTATCTTGAGGGATTCTTGGAGAAAATAAAGCCCAAACTATTTGGGCTACAGCATTATGTCGCCCCAAAATTCCCGTCGCCCAAATACAGCAAAAATAAACCCGTGTTGTCGACCAAATCGATAAAATAGAAATATATATGTATATATATTACGGAGGCGCTTTGACGAAATATCAAATTAATGCATTAAGTTAGGTTGCAATAAAAAATAAATTGAGAAACAATCGAAATATGATACGGCATAGCATTTATCAAACGTTAAGAGATACTCCCGTACAACGATTGCAACATCAAAAAGATCTAATGTACTTTGCAAAAATCAGATTAAATAGAATCTGTTATTTGTTATCATCGCGCGAGGGGTGATATTTATAATATCATAGATATTTATGTATGGTCTCTAGCTTTACGAATAATGTATACTGTTAATTGGCAGTATCGGACGTTGTGCATACTGTATAATAATAATGTACATCTAGCTACATATGATATTTTTTCAAATACTATTGTTTTAAATAAAATTGTCTTGAATCCGTAATTATTCAATGAAGGCGTTTTTTGTTCTCAATTTTTACAAAAAATATATAGGTATATAATTATATTCAACTCGAAAATATTTAGTCTAATGTGGAAGGCCTCCAGCACTGCACATATTCTTGGTCTGATAAAACTTTGTATATATTTATTTGAATAATTTAGCTCATAATTGTACGTCACTGATTTGAATGTCCTCATCGGGACATTTTACTTTTAGCTCATTGTTTACTCGTGGTATGGGCTTTTCGACAAAACAGCGTCAAACCGGTTTGAGAATGCAAATCAACCTCAGATCACTTCAATATAAAGCACAAACAAGATTTATCAAAAAAGTTATTTTATTTGAAAAATTGCTCAAATTTGAACGTTTAATGGAAATAACTAAACGGGAATGCTATTTTACGGTATGTTTATTCAAAGTACCGCCATTTAAAAATTACTCAGATTATACATTGGTAAAAATGACCCGCATTGATTGTACGGTACACATAAATCTTGCATCGACAGTAATATGGCAGGACAAGAATAATTATTCTATGGGTTGAGTCCAACAAGCTTAGAACAGAGACATCAGCCCTAATGTGACTGCGCGATTTCGAATTATTTACTTATATTACTGAACCAAAAGTCATCTTAACATCGTGTATTCGTAAGCAATTTTCTTAAGGTAATTTGTTTTAGTTCGATATTGGCAGAACAAAGCAAAAAGTTATCCAAATTGCCTCGTATCATAAACATTCAAATTTTGCCACCAACGCGAAAACGTTATTAAAAAGCTTCTCCTTGTTTTATTATATGATGAATCATGTTAATATCACTCGGAATTTATGAACTAATTGCTATGCGGAAGTATCAACATTCATAAAAGCCCACTCGTATAAATGGTGGGAAGCGTTGAGACGTATGGGTAAATGCTATGTTGATGATAATTCGGAGGCTAAAGAAATCGGGCAGAATAAAAATGAAGAATAAAATTTATTGGCTTTTGCTCGGCTTAATCGCAGGTAAGAATCTTATCGAACTTGTAAATAACGCTATTTTATTCAAGTGAGGTTATTTAGAAATAAATTGGCTGTATTAATCTGTTTTGAAACGTTAAACGCAATGGCAAATATGAAACGAGTTAAATACATAAAACAAGGCAACAGAACAACCGTACTGTCTAAGCCGCGAAACGATACAAACTGAATAGGTTTCCATCCGATGGCTATGAACTTTATAAGGTTCACAGAAATATTCTGTGAGTCTGTGAGCTTGGTTAGCTATAAGACGTCAAATCTAGAAAACTTATAGAAGATTAAACCAGGTGACTGAGCAACACGGGATTTTGCTCGCATCCCATGGTTGTATTCCTTATAAATTTGCAAGATGTCAGTTTATCAAGTTCAATGTGATGTTTTACACTGTTCGTTCCTGAATGTAATCTAAGCAAATAGTTTCCGACAAATCACATCTTATAGCATCGCTCAAACTGAGGGAGTTTTCTGTAGGTTTGAAGCGAATGAAATGAACAATAATTCAACGATTTTTAATTCAGATATATATATTCCGACTTCAGCACAAGGCAACTGTCAGGTGACAAATGATTTAAGTAAGAAAGTAGGATATATCAACTCGCCACAAGCAAGCGGAAAACACGTTCAAAACTGCGTGTGGACGTTTCCCGGAAATATTGACAAAAATAACGATATGATTGTTTTACAAGTTAAAAAAATGGGATTAATATACTTGTATGAGTCAACTACTTGGTGGTGTACTGGGGAGCTAGATTTACAAGGTATATCTGTTTCTACTGCAAACATCCTAAAAACTTACCTAACGTTATGTTGACTAATATTGAACCGTCTCATTTTTAGGGCAAAACATTTGCGATTTTACTCAAGGTGTTTGTTTCATATTTTCACGAATATACAAAACCTGTGAACTTTTATCGAATGTAACTTCAACTTGCAGTCAAAAAATTTGGGTGTTGGGGAACGCTACATATCCACCCAAGCTTACATTCAAAAACAAAGGAAAGTATTACGAGAGTAAACACAATTTTCGAATAAAATACACCTATGCGAATTGCAACAATTATACCAGTAAGTTTATGATTTGTACTGTATGTTCAATATCAATATACATTTTACTCTAGTATAGATTGTTTTATTTCTTGAATGATTTTTGTAGTAGGTTCCTTTCCAGATGCTCTCCATGGGTTAATTTCGCGCGCTGTTTCGCGCTTACAGAATGCTAAAAATAAGTTCTGAACTTTTTTTGGTCGTTTCCGCATTAAAGTTTTTATTAATTAAACCCAAAGTCCATTTGCCAAGAAAGTTTCTATGCTAAACTTTTTTTATTAAATGTAATCCAATGTCGACTCACCATCCACTTTCCTGTTTTCCTTGTGTGAAATTGAATTCTTTCTAGATTGTGATAACCTACTGACATCACTGTCGAAAGGATAAACATACAAATAGAAATTACCATGTCTGAGGTCGCTTGGAGTTCTATTGTCAGTTTCTGTTATTTAACTTAGTTTTACTAGTGAGGCTCGAGATTTTCTTTGAGCAAAATTATGTGAGAAAATTACTCTCGTTTCTAACAAGCAGGTTAATTGTAAACAATTTCAGTTGTACTATAAGACTAAAAATGCGTCTTTCATATTCGAAATTGTGAAAAAAAAACTTCAATATTTGCTAAAAACTTAAACGAAGTAGCGTAATTTTACTCATTTCTTTTCAGACACTGCCAGGGCAACGATTTCGACAACGACGCCAAAGGACAACGTAATTTCTGGGACAGATTCTTTCAACAACAGAACTAATGAACCGAAACTAGTAACGACAGCGTTGGGTGGTTCCAAAGAACAATGTAACGGGACAAGTGAAGTCAACTATATTACATCAGTGATTGTTCTTGGATGTTTTTGCGTCATTCTGTCAGTATCTCTGATATATGCAGTAGTAAGGTATTGTTAATCTACGATATATACATATAGTTATACCACTACCACTCAACAAAAAACAGCACAGCAATAAATCCCATTTCTATTTAGAATAATCAAGTATCGATCTGCATCTGAAGCAATTGAAAGTCACATCATCAGAAAGACCGAAGTTGTTGCTGCTGCAACTGGAGAACCGCAAGTGATGCCAGTATACAGCACGATATACGAAACTTCATATCAATATGAAAATTCAAGCGAAAGAATTGTTGTAGAGGACCATCTATATTCTTCATAAATCAACTCTTTGAAAACGCTTGAATTTCTACGATCGGATATTGGCCAATACGTAGTAGCCTAATGTGGAATCAAGCACTTGTTGAAATAATGTAAAATATTTTCATTAAATCAACATCGATCAAAATATTTTTGTGTCGTTCCAGATATGCCTTTCCGAAGTGCAACAATCGAATCCAACTAAATATTTAGAGTAGGCTACTTTAATCCAAAGATACAATTCTTTTAATTGCGTTATTCATATAATCTGTGATATATTGACTTTTGAACGATGCTTCTGAAATGGAATTATTGTTTTAAATTTCTGCCCATTTTTACAAATTTTTCTAAGTATGTACATATGCAACGGGAAAGCGACTTCAAGGATTTCGTTTTGCATTGACAAAATAGATCTCTAATTCAAGCATTTGAATTTTCGATGTGCGGTTAAGAAAATTGTATCAACCTAATAAACAAAATTGACCAATAATTGCTCCCAATGTGAAGAAAAAATATACAACGCGAATATTGTCACTCGACACGCGATCCATGAACTTATTCCAAATTGGAAATCCGTTTAATATAGTTTACTTCAATATGGATTGCTAAATACTGTCAAACTATAATAAGTCTTCTAATAAACGTGATTTTGCTATGCAGACGGATAAAGAATTATCTCGATACACTTGGATTAGAGGATGTATTTGAGTAGACACCTACGCTTTCCTATCGATCTATGTTTTATTATTATTATTTGATGATAAGCATGAGCACAGGGATGGTCAATACTGAATAATTCATCATTTCGAATAGCCTACATTTGAAATTTAGGAAGTGTCTCAAAACAAATGCATTACAGAATGTATAATCAGCTGCTCTAAATAGTTTAATTGAAATAATATATACAAAATGCATTAAGCCTAATATTAATATTGCCTTAGCTCGAATATACATTACAAATTAAATACAACTAGAAATATGACTTTTTTCGGAATTTTCTTACAAATTCAGATAAAAAACATTTGCAATTTCACCATTGGAGTTTGCTTCATATTACTACAGCGATAGGAAGAAAATTTTTATAATTAAGAACAAGAACAACTTAATAACAAATGGATCCATAGTTCCACAATAACAACAATTTGCACCCGTGAATCGTGATAAGCTCGATCAATATATTTTCACCATGTTAGGGCTCGTGATAGACAGTCTGCATTAGACATACACAGTTTCAAGACAAAGCGTGAGTGTAGATGTGTCAGTGGTATCTATCTATTTATCATTGAAAAGCGACTCCGTCAAGGCGCTGAATCATTCCAATCACATTGGGCTGTCTATGTGTGATAGCAACAATTAAGTCGTATGGTTAAGTGTGTGTTAGGAAATCGGGAATATATTAATGCCTCATCTATCGTTCTATCGTTAGCTTGGTAAGTTGTTGCCCACAGTCAATAATTGTACAAGTCGAGTTACAACATAAAAAATCATTCAAATTGAGAACCTAAGGTAGAACGGTGACGCTCTGACGAATGTCAGGTTGATGCAGAATGCATCGGTAACATACAACGCTCATGAACCAGATTTGCTGAAGAGGTTTTGTTTGAAAATCACTCAAATTTGAAAGTTTCTTGGAGTAACTAAACAATAAACATACATGATATTTGAGGATACACTATACCGTCATTCAGAATTTATTCACATTATACATCAGTACAATTGTTTGTACGGTAAACATAAATCTTTTATCGACAGTTTAGGCATAATTATTCTAGGAATTGAGTCTAACAAGCTTAGACAGAGACACCATCCTCAATGTGACTGCGTGATTTTAAATTATTGAATTCTATTACCGAACTAAAAGTCCCTTAGAGGTCGTGTATTCGTAAGCATTTCTCTCAAGTTAATTTTTGTCAGTGCAGATTCGAAATTGGCAAAAAAAAACTTTAAGCCAAAAGTAATCCCAATTGTTTCATATCATAAACATTCAAATTTACTCACGAACGCGACAACGTTGGCAAAATGCTTCTCATCTATTTACATGATGAATCAAGTTTATATCACTTGGAACTTATGAATTAATAACTATGCGGAAGTATCAACATTCTTAGATGCCCACTCGTAAGATGGTGGGAAGTGTTAAGATGATAAGGATAAATGCTATGATCATTATATCGAACGCATTTAGTGCTGAACACAACGGACTTTGCTCTTTGTTTTTTGAAGCAATGAATAACAGAGTGATAAGAACAGGAGCTAAAATAGAACTAGATAGAAATGAAGAATAAAAGTTATTGGCTCTTGCTCGGATTAATCGCAGGTAAGTTTCTTATCTAACTTGTAAATGGAGCTATTTTATTCAAGCGAGGTTATTTACAATTAAATTGGCTGTAATAATCTGCCATGAAATTTTTAAACGCAAAGGCGCTTATGAAACGAGTTGGATACATCTAACAACGCGACAAAACAACCGTACTCTTTAAGTCGCAAAACGATACAAACTGAGTCGGCTTTCTACCGATGGACGTGGACTCCAAGAGGTTCACAGAAATATTCTGTGAGTCTGTGACCTTTGCTAGCTACCATCAGACGTCAAATCTAGGAAACTTTATAACAAAAAATAAACCGGGACACTTTGCAACACGGGATCTTGCTCGTATCGCATGGTTTTCTTTCTTTAAACTTTGCAAGTTTATCAAGTTCAAGGGAATGTTTAACACAGTTTCTTCTTGAATCTCATCTATGCAATAAGGTTCCGGCAGATCTTACAAACTGAAGTCATTTTCCGTTTGTGGGCATTGTATCTATATTAAAGGCCACTCGTGCAGTACAGTATTGACTGGTTTTCTTCGAAGGCGTTCACAAATCAGGCAAATCATCAAAATCAAACTTCTTTGTGAGGGCAACTTGAGGCAGAATATAAAATATAAACATTAATTTAACGATTCCTAATTCAGATATATATATTCCGACACCAACGAGAGGTGACTGTCGGGTGACAAATGATTTAAGTAAGAAAGTTGGATATATCAACTCGCCACCACCAGCAAGCGGGTCAAACTTTCAAAAGTGCGTGTGGACATTCCCCGAAAATATTAACAAGAATAATGATATGATTGTTTTACAAATTAAACGAATGGAATTAATATACTTATACTATTCAACTTGGTGGTGTACCGGAGAGCTGGATTTACAAGGTATATCTGTTTAAATGGCAAAGATTCTAAAATCTTACGTTACGGTATTCTAATTAATGTTAAACTATCTTACTTTTAGGGCAAAACATTTGTGATTTCATTCAAGATGTTTGTTTCATATTTTCACGAATATACAAAACCTGTGAACTTTTATCGAATGTAACTTCAACTTGCACTCAAAAAATTTGGGTGTTGGGAAACGCTACATATCCACCCAAGCTTACGTTCAAAAACAAAGGAAAGTATTACGAGAGTAAACACAATTTTCGAATAAAATACACCTATGTGGATTGCAATAATTATAATAGTAAGTATATTATTTGTACTGTATGTTCAATATCAATATACATTTTACTCTAGTATAGATTGTTTTATTTCTTGAATGATTTTTGTAGTAGGTTCCTTTCCAGATGCTCTCCATTGGTTAATATCGCGCGCTGTTTCGCGCTCACGGAATGCTAAAATAAGATCTGAACTTTCTTTGGTCGTTTCCGCATGAAAGTTTTTATTAATTAAACTCAATGTTCATTTGCCAAGAAAGTTTCTATGCTAACCTTTTTTAATAAAAGTAATCCAATGTCGTCGACTGCCCATCCACTTTTCTGTTTTCCTTGTGTGAAATTGAATTCTTTCTAAATTCTGATAATTCACTGACATCACTGTCGAAAGGATAAACATACAAATAAAAATTACCATGTCTGAGGTCGCTTGGAGTTCTATTGTCAGTGTCTGTTATTTAACTTTGTTTACTAGTGGGGCTTTGAGCAAAATTATGTGGAAAATTACTCTCGTTTCTAACAATCAGGTTAATTGTAAACAATTTCAATTGTACTATAAGACTAAAAATGCGTCTTTCATATTCGAAATTGTGAAAAAAAAACTTCAATATTTGCTAAAAACTTAAACGAAGTAGCGTAATTTTACTCATTTCTTTTCAGACACTTCCAGGGCAACGATTTCGACAACGACGGCAAAGGACAGCGTAATTTCTGGGACTGATTCTTTCAACAACAGAACTAATGAACCGAAACTAGAAACGACAGCGTTGGGTGGTTCCAAAGACCACTGTTACGGGACAAGTGAAGCCAACTATATTACATCAGTGATTGTTCTTGGATGTTTTTGCGTCATTCTATCAGTATCTCTGATATATGCAGCAGTAAGGTATTGTTGAACCACGATATATATATAGTTATACCACTACCACGCCAACAAAAAACAGGGCAGCAAAAAATTCCATTTTTATTTAGAATAATCAAGTATCGATCTGCATCTGAAGCAATTGAAAGTCACATCATCAGAAAGAACGAAGTTGTTGCTGCTGCAACTGGAGAACCGCAAGTGATGCCAGTATACAGCACGATATACGAAACTTCATATCAATATGAAAATTCAAGCGAAAGGATTGTTGTAGAGGACCATCTATATTCTTCATAAATCAACTCTTCGAAAACGCTTGAATTTCTACGATCGGATATTGGCCAATACGTAGTAGCCTAATGTGGAATCAAGCGGTTGTTGAAATAACGTATAATATTTTCATTAAAACAACATCGATCAAAATATTTTTGTGTCGTTCCAGATATACCTTTCCCGGAGTGCAACAATCGAATCCAACTAAATATTTAAAGTAGGCTACTTTAATCCAAAGATACAATTCTTTTCATTGCGTTATTCATATAATATTACGAAGGCGCTTTGGCGAAATATCAAATTAATGCATGTTAAGAGATACTCCCGTACAACAACTCATCATCAAAAAGAACTAATGTACTTCGCAAAAATCAGATTGAATAGAATCTGTCATTTGTTATCATCGCGCGAGGGATAATATTTATAATATTAGATGTATGGTCTCTAGCTTTACGAATATTGTATACTGTTAATTGGCAGTATCGGACGTTGTGCATACTGTATAATAATAATGTACATCTAGCTACATATGATATTTTTCTAAATACTATTTTTTTAAATAAAAGTGTCTTGAATCCGTAATTATTCAATGAAGGCGTTTTTTGTTCTCAATTTTTACAAAAAATATATAGGTATATAATTATATTCAACTCGAAAATATTTAGTCTAATGTGGAAGGCCTCCAGCACTACACATATTCTTGGTCTGATAAAACTTTGTATATATATATATTTGAATAATTTAGCTCATAATTGTACGTCACTGATTTGAATGTCCTCAGCGGGACATTTTACTTTTAGCTTATTGTTTACTCGTGGTATGGGCTTTTCGACAAAACAGCGTCAAACCGGTTTCAGATTATTTCAATATAAAGCACAAACAAGATTTATCAAAGAGGTTATTTTTTTTTTTTTGAAAAAATGGTCAAATAGAACGTTCCATGGAAACAACTAAACGGGCATGTTATTTTACGATATGTTCATTCAAAATACCGCCATTTAAAATTTACTTAGATTATACATTGGTAAAAATGACCCGCATTGATTGTACGGTACACATAAATCTTGCATGGACAGTAATATGGCAGGACAAGAATAATTATTCTATGAGTTGAGTCCAACAAGCTTAGAACAGAGACACCAGCCCTAATGTGACCGCGTGATTTCAAATTATTGACTTATATTGCTGAACTAAAAGTCATCCCAACATCGTGTATTCGTAAGCAATTTTCTTAAGGTAATTTGTTTTAGTTCGATATTGGCAGAACAAAGCCAAAAGTTATCCAAATTGCCTCGTATCATAAACATTCACATTTTGCCACCAACGCGAAAACGTTAACAAAAAGCTTCTCCTTGTTTTATTATATGATAAATCATGTTAATAATTAATATCACTTGGAATTTATGAACTAATTGCTACGCAGAAGTATCAACAATCATAAAAGCTCACTCGTATAAATGGTGCGAAGTGTTGAGACGTAAGCTATGTTGATGATAATTTAGAGGTGAAAGAAATCGGGGAGAATAAAAATGTGGAATAAAAGTTATTGGCTCTTGCTCGGATTAATTGCAGGTAAGAATCTTATCGAACTTGTAAATGACGCTATTTTATTCAAGCGAGTTTATTTAGAATTAAATTGGCTGTAATAATCTGTTTTAAAACGTTTCAGTGGTTTTCAACCTTTCACTGACCGCGTACCATTTTACTGTTTTTTACTATGGCCGCGAACCACCGACAAAGCTCTTTTTTAGCGTGAGGAAAAAGACACAAGAAACGTGCTATGGGAGTATTTTATAATGTGGCACTACATTCTTTGTGGCGTAACACGCAAAACGGACAAAAACATGCCCATATCGCTTCATTCGAGGTGGGAAATAGCGGGCGAGGGCGATCTCTAGAGACAAGGACTGATAGCGCACCAGCGGTATGGACGTTTCCCCGACCATTGACTGCGGGAAAATTACCCCTATACTTTACAATTGTAAACTTCATGCTTATTCTGGAAGTATTTCGATGCGTTGGCGCATGTAAAATGGTTTACGTGTTTGAAACCATCATTTTCATTAAAATTAATCAACCATGTGCCGCTTGCAGGTACTATAAAGCCAGGGCTGCCATAACGTCCTCATTTCTAAGATTTGTCCTTATTCCGATGGTATTTGTCTTCGAAAATAATTTTGCCCTTATTTCTAAAAAACGTCCTTTTTTCAACATGTGTCCTTATTTTATGGGTAGAGGTTCAAATATCAGACATTTAAATTGGTCAAATCGAATGGTTGATTTGCTAGAAATGATATTTTACTACATCATTGATTGCTACGTGCATTCATTACGTAATAACAGCAAATTAATTGACACAGTGACAAAACAATAGCCTACCGACCAAAATCACTGCGTGTAACCTAAATCAAAATACAACTTAAAAGTGAGATGGAACAGATTGTTTCTAAGAATAAAGAACTGCTGGAGCAAATCTTTTGCAAAGTATGATCAGACACGGGTCGCACTAGCATGAATACAGTGGCGTATCTAGGGTATGGCAGCCATGGCTCGTGCCATGAGCGCCGTTCGGACGGGGGCGCAAAAAACGCGAAAAGTTCTAATTGTATAATTTTCAATAAAACATGAAAATGAATGAAACTCGTATTTCTAATTAAATCAGAACAAATTTAACAAAAGTCAATGCAGTTTGCAGTTTCCAACGATCAAGCAGTTTGTTCAGTCACTTAGCGCAATTGACGGTGATGTCATAATTCAACATCAATAAGCCGAAACTGATACGGTACTGGACTTACTGCACCTCATATTAGCTCTGATATCGTACTGGAGTGAAAATTTATGAATATTCGTACCAGTGGCGTAGCATCCACCCCCGCAACCCCCGCGGTCGCGGGAGGGCCCACAGCGCAAAGGGGCCAAAGCGGTTAGAATTTAGAAATTTAAGCCGCAAACCAAAAGCTGCAGTGCAAAACAAGTAATGCACATCTTATAACGATGATGTTAGTTCTGCACAAATCGTTTTGTTACGTAACAATGCCATGGAGTCGTCGATTTTCGGCGTCTTGTGGTTTGATCGCACCGGCAAAATTACAAAGGCTGTCAGAATGATGTCAAAAGCAAAACCTCTCAGTGGCGCACAGAAACGCAGAAAAAGGGCAGAAGAGGATGAACGTATGAAAAAATTAAAGTAACCAAGATAAACGGCAAATTTTAGGTTACCATTGCCGACATGTTATGCTTTTTGACGAAATAAAAAAAGCGTTGTTTCAGCTTATGTCCGAGAGTTTTTAGGGGGGTCACGAGAGTCTTGCTACGCCACTGATTCTTACAATGAGAGAGAATGTTTTACAGCGTGTAAAGAAATTTGAGCAATAAACAAGAATTATTGACGCCGATTTCCATGTACAAATTAAAAAGGAAAGGCAAAAATGTAGTGGGGTTCTTAAATGAATATCGCATGGAATAAAGTGTCTGGCGGAACAAAATCTCGCTTTGTTAGGGCACAGGGAGTCACTTCAAGCAGATAGTAATTCAAATGTTGGTCATTTTCTTGGCTTAATAAAATTCCTTGCCGTCTTTGATCCTGTGCTGCGAGAGCATCTCGGTTTCATTGGAAGCCATCCACATTCAACCTCTTACATTTCCCCAGGTGTTCAAAACGAATTTATTCACATTATGGCATCTCATGTTCGCAAAAACTTGACAGGAAAAATTAAAAAAGCAAAGTCATATGGTCTTATATTTGACTCAACTCATGACCAGGCGCATCGAGATCAGGTTTCAGAAGTTGTGAGGTCTGTTAATATAGACCAGGGGGGCAAGGTCTTCGGTTCACGGGCCAACCATTTTGCCCGCCTATAGTGACGGGAAATGTAAGTGTGACGTAAAAAGTTACATATTATGGACAATATTTACAGTATTACAAAAGCAAAAGTGCAAAACAATTAGCCTCGTGCAGAAACTAAATTTAATCGCAATCTAAACAAATTCCTCGAGCTATTTTTCAGCTAAAACATCAAAATTTGGTTTTAGTTTGGTTGTGGAAGCATCAGGCTGGCCAGTTTTAAATAGCCAACGGGCCGGATTTGGCCAGCGGGCCGTAGTTTGCCCATGTAAGATATAGACTATGACGAGAAAACAGTGTGTGTCAAAGAGTCTTTTCTGGATCTCCCCAATCTCCGGATAGCTTTGCAAATTTTGCTGACATTGGCAGTATCCATAGAAAATTGCGATCGGTCGTTTAGTAAACTAAAATTAATTCTGTCATACCTTCGATCTTCAATTAGCCAGGAAACCTTTGTGATCTGGCTATATTAAGTATAAAGAGGGGTGAAACAAGAAAAACAAATTTTGATGAAATCATTGGCAAATTTGCGTCACGAAATATATATAGTATTCTAAGAACTTGTTATTGCCGATCGCCTACTGCTTATTGTTTATTGTGTAGTTATTAATTTGCTTGTTATGTTGCGTAGTTGAGAGCAACCAATTTCATGTAAACGAAAAAAGGAAACAAGCGAAGTAGGGGGCGCATTTTTAAACCTTTGCCATGGGCGACATTTTACCTAGATACGCCACTGCATGAATACATTTTGTTTATTACATTTCGTTCTTTGTTATTCTATTATTATGTTTCCCTGATGTCTTTATTTTTGGGTTCATATCGATAGCACCCTACATATAGCTAAGTTTAGCTTTGTCCATCGCAGCATTTGCGAGATTCAATTTCGATTACTGCAACTAAAGTAAAGCTCTGCGGAAAACATAATGACAATTAGGTTAATTAATTCACAATAAATTTCTTGAAATACAACTGAAAACTGACAAAAATCATTCAAAACTACAAAAACGAGGCAATGTTTGCAACCATGCTTGAATATCTGTTTTAGCGACAGAAGTGTCTGTGCGGCAGGGTGCAGAAATTGCAATTGTTACGTGTTGCGTCATTATTGACTCCTTGCTGATTGGTTATAGTTACGGAAATAAACAAGGAAACTGATGGGAAACCTTCATAAACGCTGTTCAGCGGATACATACAGTAAGGAATTGAAAGCGTTGCCGGCGCATGCCGACAAACTGAATGGGTTTCCAACCGATGGGCGGTGGACTTGAGGTTCACGGAAATATCTCGGGAGTCTATGAGCTTCGCATTAGTAAGATCTGAACAAAATACTGAGCTATCAAAACTACTGTACTGCCTATTCTGGTCTAGCTGGTATAAGACGTCAAATATAGGAAACTTTACGGTGTCTCCAAAATGTCGTGTCCCACTTGTGTCACGTGTCCCACTTGTTCCCCGTGTCCCACGTGTTTCACTAGTACCTGGTGTCCCACTTGTCCCGTGTCCCACTTCTCCCACGTGTCCCACTAGTCGCTAATACCGCGTGTATTTTGCTAAAATCGTCAATTGTTTCGCCTCAGGCACACATTATGGTTGGTTAGCGTTGGAAACCATACCATGACTAAAATCGAATCGAATCACTGAAACATTATACAAAGTTGTAAACGCAACGCGGATTGTGATAATAAATTAATTAATCCAATTAGGTTTTATAGTACTAAAATAAATTTTACTTCGTGAGATGATAACGGGTATATCTTAAAAATAAGCTGAGTGGCAGCATTGCGATAAAGCGGATCGGTGTTACGAGTACAGATTTCTCTATTCCGCGAAATGTCAAAAATACGGATTCCTAACGGCGACAATGAATTAGCAAGATTGCAAACATATCTATCAAAACTAAATATAACCAGGCAGTTTATCTCGTGTGTTATGTGCATATATAATAAACGAGTGGGACACGTGCTACAAGCGGGACACGTAGGACACGTGGAACTAGTGAGACAAATGGGACACGTGATACAAGTGGGACACGTCGAACAAGTAGGACACGTGGGAAAAGTGAGACACGTAGGACACGACATTTTGGAGACACCCGAAACTTTATAGAAAATTAAACCAGGCGACTGGGCAACACGGGATCTTGCCTGTATCGCATGGAATTCCCAAGTTCATTGGGATGTTTAACACAGTTTGTTTTTAAATCTGATCTATGCAAGAAGTTCCCAATCACATCTTGTAGCAATCTTTCAAATTGAAGGCGTTTTGTCTGTAGGCATTGTTTCTATTAGGGGATACTCGTACAGTACAGCATTAGATATTCAGGAGTTCACAGGTCAGGTAAATGATCAAAACCAAACTTTTATGTCGGGGGGAAATATGATGAAGAATATAAAAAATTAGCATTAATTCAACGATTCCTCATTCAGATATATATATTTCCTCACCAACACGAGGTGACTGCCGGGTGACAAATGATCTAAGTAAAAAAGTTGGATATATCAACTCACGATTAGCAAACGGAAAACCAAGTTAAAAACTGCGCGTGGACATTCTCCGAAAATATTGACAAAAATAACGATATATATGATTGTTTTACAAATGGAATTAATATACTTGTATGAGTCAACTACTTGGTGGTGTACTGGGGAGCTAGATTTACAAGGTATATATATCTGTTTCAACTGCAAACATCCTAAAAACTTACCTAACGTTATGTTGATTAATATTGAACTGTCTCATTTTTAGGGCAAAACATTTGCGATTTTACTCAAGGTGTTTGTTTCATATTTTCACGAATATACAAAACCTGTGAACTTTTATCGAATGTAACTTCAACTTGCAGTCAAAAAATTTGGGTGTTGGGGAACGCTACATATCCACCCAAGCTTACATTCAAAAACAAAGAAGAGTATTACGAGAGTAAACACAATTTTCGAATAAAGTACACCTATGTGGACTGTAACAATTACATCAGTAAGTATTATGATGTATATTTAATTTTCAATGCATAATGTAGTTTAAATCGAAGTATCGATTTCATTTTAGCCACCACCAGGACACCGGTTTCAACAACGGTCAGTGTAGCTGCGACAACGACGGCAGCTGACAACCCAACTTATGAGACTGGCTCTTTCAACAACAGCAGGTATGGATCGAATGTTGAAACGACCATTCCCGGTGGCACTAAAGACCGGTTTAACCAAGCAAAAGAAGCTAACTACATTACATTAGTGATCGCTCTTGGATGTTTTTGACAGTTTTGTTGATGTATACAACAGTAAGGTATTGTTAAACTACGATATATACACACATAATGCTATATCATTTTATCGCAAGGAATGAATTTCTACAGTTCTAAATTCAATTTTTAGATTAATTAAATATCGATCTGCTTCGGGTGCAAATGAGGGTAACTCCATCAACGAGAATGAAGTTGCTGGCTCTGAAGATCTGCAAGAGATGCCAGTGTACAGCACGGTTAACAATACTTTAACTCAATTAAAAAAGTCTGACGAAAGGATAATGGTAGACAACCAGTTATATTCTTCTTTATAAACTACGTTTTTAAAAAGGCGGAAATATTGACGGTTAGTCAGTATACATTGGTGCGGTATCAAACCGTTGTTAAATTTAGTTGCCATTGGATCAAACTTGAATCAGATTTCTGTAATGTCGATAAACTTTTCCGAAGTGACACAGTCGAAGCTGAATGCACTGTAAGGTAAAGATACACTTTTTCATCAAGCTATTGATATATATAATCATTGACATATTGTTATTTGATATTTGTTCAATTTTTTATTCGGTTTAAAATTTGTGTTCAAAATATATACAGTTTACCAGGTAAAAAATCAAATACGGTTGAATAACTGTATTTTTCCGGATTTGAAACATTCTGCCTCTTCAATCTTCAAAACGAAATATGCTAATTTAGATAAATTGAACAGTTTTTAATGTAATGTAGCCTTTATTTAAAATAAAATATCTATTTAGAGCCATGCTAATTTATCTGAGCAATAACGAATCTAAGAAATATTATATTTTTACTGTCGTGTCTTTTTATCGTATACCCCTTTATTTCAATTAATAAAATTATAATTTTATTCGTCAGCAACTAGGCCATGCTCCCCTATCTCTCGCGGTTAGAAATAAATATTTTGACCTCAGGTTTTTTGGTGTCATGACGTTTTATTACAGTTGAGTTTCTTAAAATGTTTTTAAATCAATCAACTCGCAATCATTCTCCTTGGGTGAATAGAGTACGTATCTTGCCTGTAGATAAAATTTTGTATATGACGGAATTAAAAGATTATTATATGTCGTCATGATATATTTCAAAAGAAAAGTGGAATGCTTATTATGATGTCATAGTAAATTCCACGTGACGTCACCATTGAAGATGAGCGTCACAAATGGCCTATAGCCTGGGGCAGTGGTTCTCAAACTTTTTTAGTCCCAGAGCCGCACACAAACAACGCAAGGTAAAATAGCAACAAACCTTAAGCGCTTATTTAAAATACCAAATCATCGTAACAACAACACACGTAACAACTAGGGCTGGGCGTAACATTCCAATAATAAAGTGTTCGAATGGCATTTTACTATTCGAATATCCGGTACCACGTGACCTGCGCCGCTCTGCTTGGAATCCGAACTCGTGCGTCTCCAACTCAATCTTGAATTGTGCAAGATTTCCCAACGGTGATCGCTGTCAGAAAAAAACGACAAATTTGAGAAGTCGTTGTCTTTGCGTTATAGTGTTATATGCTTATCTTTGCACTTAACGCATCGTTTCAATTCCATATTTTGCAAAAAAACGTACCGACCGAAATTTAGAAACGTCAAACCAGATTAGGTATTTAAAATAAATTTCTCAGATTTTAAACTCCGCATGCTTGGTGACATGTCATTAGTCACTTCTGGACTTCTTAACGAACATAAAGTTGATTAAAATAAATGTTAAAATGACTTCTCGGTGTTTCATTGTGAAAAAGGCGATTTTAGGTCGTTGGAAAACTCTAGTTATATAAATAGCATGGATTTAAAAATGACCAAAAGTTTTTCCAAAAGTTGGTATGAGTTACTTGTATGAAAAACACTCATTGAGTTGTAACCAGATAAGAAATGTCATGTCCTACTCCCTTTAAAGCACTTTGTATTAGCTCTTTGGCGATCCCTTCCATCCTTGGCCAAGTAATGTTTCGAATATGTAAACATTTTACTCGACCATGCATGGCCGTTGAATCAACAGAAGAACGTAAAATCAATCGTGAATTTCGTTGTAACAATGCACACTGACTAGTTCAAGAATTGTTGCGTCTATTATCATCGAAAATGATAACAATCGTTAAATTTTGAAGCATTTGGGCAGTGATAATTGAGCCTTAAGGCATGACATAATCAAAATCATTAAGTGAAGTGCTGAATTTGCAAATTCCGTAAAAAGAATTGAGCATTACTCAGTAAGTATTTTAGCTATAATAACTATCGGGGTGTTGTTTTGTTAAAAAAAACGTTAAAACTTGAAGGAATTAGTTATAATTGGCGTCTGGACCCTATAATAGGAACAAAGGCCTAGAAGTTCCTTTATTTTCAATTTATTTAATCGCTATTTTAAATCAACATTCAGGATTCACACAATCGTAAATTTGATAGTCCAATACTAAAATAACACGAACACCATGAAAGCATGAGAAACTCAATTATCATTTTATTAAATATCTGCATCTCGGTTACCGTTCCCTTTAAACAGGCACGGTTAATTTACAAGCGATGAAAAGGAAGATCAAATCCAAGGCAGAGGATAAAACTCAAAATAAAATTAATTTGGTTTTTAAATCAGCCCTTAATGTATTCAACAGCTGTCGCTGATGTGAACGCAAGGGTATACTACAAATATGAAACTTCGATATCCGGTGACCTTTTATTCTTACAAAAAAACGAGAAAGGGCGGGAATATGGAATATCAACTTCAGGATATCGCCGCCGAAACGATCGCGGTGACAAAGACAGTCAGCGATTATGATGAAATTGACCATTTTCGTTTTTCGCATACGGCTCTCAAACCCTAGTTTGAGAATCACTGGACTAGGGCCTCACATTGTCCAAATCCGGTCCTGAATTCCCTTGGTTTAGTTGCCATAATAAAGCAAAATAGGTAGGCTACAGTAGTTCGCTAGCATATGGAACAATCAAAAATTTCTGTAGAGACTCAAGTATAAATTACCGATTTCAAAGATTTTCCAATTCAAAGTTCAACTAAACAATAACTTGTTGAACCAACGATCCCTTTTTACAACAAAAAAGCGATGCTCAAATATATGGACACGAAAGCCCAAACGAAGTAGTACGGGTATGCAATCCGTCACGACATCGCCTGACCACTAACGCGGAAACGCCACAAGGTGCGCAATTTTTAATTTTGATTCCATTTGATCATAGCACTAATAAAAGTAACAGCCTTCTAGCGAAAAATACAATCTTTAACCAATTAAAATTTCAAGACAATTGGTCAAGTAGTTAAAGAGAAAAGCGATTTTTCCACAACAATAACAACGAGAAATCCTAACAACACAATAATAAAACGATGTGTATGTCCATTTCTTGTCCAATAACATAACAATATCTTAATAGAACTGAATTGCTTAAGCATAAACAGACGGTTCCTATTACGAAAAAGTCGAGGGCTATACGTTACAGCTTATGCCATATGTGATTGTTTTATATGACTTAGCAGTAATGAACAAAGAAGAAATAAATCCAAAGAAAGAATATTTGTAGGTATGATGATACACTGGCTTTCAAAAACAGGTCAATTTTAGGACCACGAGAAAATGAATCGTAGATGGTAATTTAACCAGTTACGTCGTACGGTTAAATTTTGTGCAAAATTCGTGCGGATATTAATAGTTCTATGATGCGAAATGAAAACATTGTCTAACTCGTTTTTCACCAACCATTTAGAATTTTGTTTGAAGGGGTAGGTATATACATAAGCAGTAATGAAAAGTAATAATAAAAGTAATAACTCAAACTGAAAAATAAATATTAAATCCGAACTTTTAATTTTGTTATGTTCATTATTTCTAGTTGGGTCTAGTTATTAGTCTAGTTATTTCTAGCCCATTTAAATATTACTGAATACTTAGAAACCAAGATAGGTCCTGTTATGAACGTTTTGCTATGTAGGTGGTATAAGAGTAGTGCAATATATTAGGATTACAGAATACAGTCAACTAAACACCTACTCTTTCCTGTTGAGCTACGGTTTTGGGTATATTATCATCTCATGATGAGCATTGTGCAAAAGAATTGAAATTGTACGCGCAGAAATATATCAGTTGCTTTGAAATGTTGCATGTAAAATCAAGTTAAAAAAAATGTATACGAAGTAATTGTTTTTTTATTATGAATGTTTCCAAATCTCATCCTGATTTTTTGGCAAATGCCTATTTTATGATGAAGTGATGAAATTCGCTCAGAAAACAAAAAATTTCACATATCGAGGTCGTAAAAAAGCAGATGATATTTTGTGAAAATGATCACTTTTATCTTTTGTATTTGAATTTCACTCACGTAAAATGTTTGTAGATGATCTTTCACCGCTCTCTGGAGTCAACAGTTAGGCAGATAAATACTATACTTACTTAAATATATACTATTAGTATTCCTACTAGTTTACATCATATTTTTGGTGTTTGGCCATAGCAATGAACATACGCAAACAGGATACTTGATCCAGCGTCATTGCCGTATCGAAACGAGTTCAAGCGCATGATGGGAATGACTCGTCCAAACCACCAGACAATTGAATGTTAAACGCATCAATATTTTGAACCCAGGCTAGAAAACTGTTGGAGTTATGTGCTGGCGGTGAAAGTGAAACTATTGTTAGAATTCGACGAAACTTAAAAGAAATAGACACACAGGAAGTCACTTCATGGAAACTGATGAATCATCTAAACCAGTGCTCTTCAACAGGGGTTCCGCGGAACCCTAGGGTTCCGCAATACATGCAGTGGGGTTCCGTGAGTTTATAGGGTTCCTCAGGGGTTCCGCGTTTTTCTTTTTCAGGGAAAATCATTTCTTGCTTCAGCATGTTGATGCGTCATTATAAATATTTTTAGACCATCTCAATCTCATGCAAACTCCAAGTAGGCCAATTCGTTAAACAGGAGGTTTAGTCACAGTGCAGTTAATAGACAAAACAGAAATATTTTCGGTTGTTTCGTTACTTTAGTCATTGTTATGCAACTTACAAGAACGCTATTGTTGCACCATAGTTACATGATGTTCAAAGAATGTAGATATTGATTGGGTTTCTACAAGACCAACTACTTTTTCGTTTTCTATGCGTTTGCGTCGGTGGATCTGTATGCATATAATGCAAGGATGCTGCAGCAAGAGTGAAGATAACTATCCTGAGTAATTCAATAAATAGTCTTGCTGCATACTAACACAAATATATTTCTGTAACGTTTCGTCTGACCAAGGTCAAACTTCCTCAGACATACATATTTCAACTAAAGCAAGAATAGCAATTTGGGAATATAATTTAACATTCTTGCTTTAGTTGAAATATATATGTATGTCTGAGAAAGTTTGACCTTGGTCAGACGAAACGTTACAGAAATATATTTTTGTTAGTGTGCAGCAAGACTATTTATTGAATTACTCAGGATCTGTAGATATTGCTCGAGACTAGAGAAAGTATATACTACAAAATAGAGTTGTTGTTCAGCTTTTCGTGTTACGAGTATTTCGTGTTTTTTTTTTAATTCTGTTAATTGGGGTTCCATAAAAATTTTATCAGGGCTTCCACAATAACAAAAAGGTTGAAGAGCACTGATCTAAACTAAGCAAGGTCAATATATTACTAAAAAACATAGTTCTGTCAATGATCCATGGGTGACAGATATAAATATCTCACGCAGCATTCACATTCAAATTTGAAATGAAATCTTATATATTAGGAATAGGATAGAAGGTAGAAAGAAATTGTAGACAACTTAATAAAAGATGCAGAAACTTACTTTGCTGCGTAATTTGTGTATATCATTTTTTCAGGGCTAGATAAAAGGGTCCGTAAACGTTATAGATCTAACAGACTAATTTTTATTACGGTGGTTCCACATACAAAAAAATTGAAATTAACTTTTTTCATTTTATTGCACTATAGCTTTATCATTAATATATTCAGTAATGAAAGCAATGTCGTATTCTCAGTACGTTTTGTACGCGAATATTATCCTAGGTAAGTAAACGCCTTCAATACTATACATTTCTAATCGAAATTTGGTTATGGTAAACAAATATTTTTGTTTTTTTTAGCCTATTTGACAAATTGTTCCAGAGGATATTGCAGTCTTGAAAATCTGTATCTAAACAATACCGAAGGATATATAACAACACCACCTTATCAAAATATTAGGAACGAAAATTGCTTGTGGAAATTTTCCGACGCGTCGACATCCAGGGGAGATGCAATCATCATCTTGAAAATAGATGAAATGAAATTAGTTACATATACAGCGATGAATACTGGTGGTATACTGTCCGACTGAGATTAAATGGTTTGTTTGGATTGATATATTCTCGTTAGCCTACTTCATTCCACAGTTATATATCATATTTCACATAAAAATTTTCATTGAACAAAAAGTGAATCAAATTATCTTGCAAGATTTTACTTTGGCACTCTTTGGCACACTGTTATAAAGCACCCTTTTCCTGTTAGACCGATATCAAATGAAATTGGCTTCAAGCGTTTTCCGCCAACAAAATTAACGATCGTTTACTTTTTGGACACCTAGTGGAAAACCGAAAAAGTCGCTTTTCTCTTTGATTACTGGACCAATCGCTTTATAAATTTTTAGTGGTTAAAAATGACATTTTTAGGATATTACTTTTATTTATTTCAAATATTTCTGTTAGCTCTGTGAGATTTGTTTCTGTTTGCTATGACTTCACCGAACGTTCAGCGGACACTAATGCTGGCACTCCTCTTCATGTTCTTTCGATCACGTGCCATCGAACGTCGGTGGTTCGTAACGAAATCCTTGCTTTGCTAAGATTTGAGGAATGGGGAAGCAAGTGGTGTTGTATTACAGTCGTGACTCGGATCGTTGGTGTTACTACAGTTGTGAGTCGGACCATCTCGCAATTTTAATTCACGCTGTCACGAGAACTTCTAAAGGTAGGGCAGTTCCGGTACCCTAACACAGCGCGGTGACACTGAACTAACTCGTAACTGTCTCGTAAAAGCGGGGCTTGCAGTCACTGTTATAACTGATGTCTGTAAATGTTGGTGAATTTCTGAGAATCGGTAAACGTGTCATATATTTGAGCATAGCTCTCTTGTTTTTTTCTGAGCTTTGCAGCTTGTTCCAAAGACAAGAAATGTCAGTCAACATACTTATATAGCTGTGCGCTATCATTCATTTATTATTGTCAATTTTCTCAGAAAAGACGAAATAAATACTAAAGGCCGTTGATGTTGTCTCGACCTCTGTGGTGAACCGATGGGCCACCTGTGATGCTGTCTGTAACTTATAATAAAACAGTCACAAATGGCATCCACGCTACATTTCTCGACAATTATGGCATATTAAACATATGAAACGAAACATTATGATTGAGACTAGCCGAAATTCACCTTATTTTTCTGATAAAGTATGTGATCTTACATATTTTTTTTGAAACAGGCCAAAATATATGTGATTTCCAGCCAGGTGTTTGCTTCATATTTAAACCTGGCAAAATTGATTGTGATATACTTCAAAATGCCACAGCCACATGTACACACAAGATTTGGTTCACCGAAAAAGACGCGTATCCTCCAAAAGTTTTGTTTGAAAGCCAAATTAAACATTACGAAACGAGTCACAAATTCAAAATAAAATACAGCTACGTTGCTTGTAATAACGACCCAGGTAAGCAGTAAATTCTTCTAACGAAATGTATAAGTTAAGGTAAAAGAGTCATAATTAATCAATAGTATATAACATGAAAAGAGCTATCGACAACAAAATAATACACAAACTTGTGCTCTTCTGATAATTTACGTACATATTATCTCTATTGTGCAAATTAATTTGACCACTGGTATATTTTCATACAAGTATGCTGCAAAAGTACTCTGGTAGAGGTAGTCACTTTTGCCGAAAATACAATTAGGTCTTGTATTATGCACCTTTATTATAACTCATCTACCTCTATGCAAATTTTACCCTGTAAATGTTTTCCTTCCACAGATAACAATAATGACCAATTGAGCTGAAAAGTCTTTAGAAGTATAAATTTCTATGTAGAATTGTGGACGTGGATACCCAAAACTGATTGCGTTGCATGGGAAATCTTAACTTCAGCAAAAACATGCTGCAATGCTGATATTTTTATTCCCACAGCCACACAGGATTCTCTGCACAGGGAGCATAATATCACTTTATTGCGCATCGGAGGGTATTGTAATCCCACCAACGTTGCTATCTGCTATGTTCACTTTTGGTCATTAATAAGATGAAACTGATATATAGCTTAATTATGACTTAGTATAAATTCCTTGCTTGTAAAATTATTCATCAAGCCAGGTCATATTCACCCCTAGATGACAACCCCAAATGTGAATGAATTTAATAAATTATTTGCAGTATCAACCACCGATGCCACATTTATAAGCTCAACGCAGAAACCCGACCAAGCTACCAGAGGTACATCTCGATTTTCACGTAAAACAGCATTTACCGGTACTCATGGACGTACTACAAAGCGTAAGAATAGACATTAAACACTATAATCATATAAAACATAATATTAAGTTTAAGATGTCGTTAAAATATATAGTATTATTTTGACCAGGGGTTAAGCATGTCGCATCTTCAACAACGAATAGCGATGAAGCAATAGAAACTGGCGTTTACGAAAACAGTCAAGGACAAACAGCTGCATGCACTATCGTTATTATTTTTGGAATCTTATGTGGAATCTTAACGATTGATCACAAAGACAATATGTCAATGTAAAACTATACAAGTAGTGACAATTATATTTGTATATGCTGTCTTATATATTGAATATCAGGCATGTGGGCTATTAGTAATTTTCACTAATTTTAACGTTTCATTGTTTTATTATATTTTTCTGAGTGATCTCAAAATATTTCAATGCTGTAGAAAGTGAAAGCAATCTTTACATGCCTTATTAAAAAATACAACAAAATACTATTTGAAACAAGTTTTGTTGAAACAATAGCTATATGAAACTATTTTTTGAATCCGTTGTCAGCAGAAAAAAAACGATCTTCAACGCTGCTTTTGGTATTTTACCACAACGTGTACTCATGAATAAGGATGCAAAGTATGGCTACTTACAAATATTCGATTCTTATCCGATTCTTAAATTTTCGATTCTCGAATCCTCGACATATCTTACCGAGAAAACATACCCACCTAAACAAAACCATATGAAATTAAACACGAGAGCGATGTTCAAATATATGGACGGACAATAAGGCCAAAACTAAGTAGAATGGGTGTTCAATCTGTCACAGTAGACAAAATCGCCCAAAAAAAAAAACGAATCCCTAAAACTCACAGAGATTTTTGAGTGACACAGTCGAAGCTCAGCTAATTAAATGTACTGTAAGCCAAAGATACACTTTTTATCAAGCTATTGATATATACTATGGCCTATTCCTATTTGATTAATTGGTTGGGTATTGGTAACAAATTAAAAAATTAAATACGACCAAATAAGTGAATTTTTTCGACTTCGAAAAACTATGCTTCTTTAACACTAAAACAAAATATGCTAATTTTGATGAATTGAACAGTCCTTAACGTAATATAGCCTTTCTTTTTTGAAAACAAAAATAAATATATATATATATATAGCTATGTTATTTTATCTGCGCAATAACGAATCTAAGAATTAATAAATTTTTACGGTCGAATCTGTTTTATCGTTTACCCGTTTTTTCAAAATATGGAATGACAATTTGATTCGTCAGCAACTAGTAGGCCATGCTCCCCTATCTCTCGCGGCTAGAAACAAGTATTCTGACCTCAGGTTTTCTGATGGTGTGAAGTTTTATTACCGTCTTGAATTTGTAAAATTGTTTTCAAATTAATCAACTCGCAATCATTTTCATTGGGAGTTTAGTGTACATGTCTTTCCTGTTAATAAACTTTTGTAGACTATATCACGCGATTAAAAAAAATTATATCTATAGTATATATATGTCGTCATGATATATTTTAAAAAGAAAGTGGAATGCCCAATATGATACCATTAACCCGAAGACACACTTCTTTTCATTACGTTGTTGATATTATCTGTTATATACTGTCTTTTGAGCGATACATGGAATGGAATTATCGTTTGGACTTGATTTTTTACCCATTTTTAGGGAAGCGACTTCTAGAATTTTGTCTTCTATTGAAAAAATAAAAATGTAATTCAAGCTTTTAACTTTGCTATGTCCGGTTAAGAAAATGATATCAACATTATACACGAAATTGATCAAAATTGCTACCCATGTGAAGACAAAAATATACAACGCCACTATTGTCACTCTACACGTGATCCATAAACTTATACCATTTTAGAAATCCGTCTAATAAAGTTTATCTCAATATATATTGCTAAATACCGTTAAAGTATGATAAGTCCTCTAATAAAGGTTACCAAGTTCTTATTTTATGACTATTAGATTAGGATTTGTTTAGATATTTTAATGCTAGTAAGTAAGATGATCAGTGGCTAGATGGAATGTACCGGGTTTTAGAGGCTGTCTTCAGATTTAATGATTTTTCTGGTCACGCTTTCTCCGCCATCAAGCCCATGCTTCCGATAGAAAAATAAAACGAAATCCATACTCGACATGGAATGGTAACCGGGCGAGAGACCATGGTTTATCATATGGTTAAGCCGTCTTATCGGCTTTCCTCTCCCCCGGGATAAAAATGTAAATCCTATCTTATTCATAAAAAACTTCACACTTTCGCCAAGCACGAAATCCGCTGATATACGTTCGCGGAATCGCCACGAGGTACGCAAATTTTGATGACGTCATAACAAACAAAACAAAAAAACGAATCCCATAGAGCTAACAGAAACATTTAATAAAAATAAAAGTAATAGCCTTCTAGCGAAAATACAAGCTTTAACCACCTTTAATTTTAAAACAATTGGTCCAGTAATCAACGAGAAAAGCGATTTTTTTCATAACGATAGGGAATAAAATTCTATAATAAAGAAAAAGTACAATTTAATAACAAAACGATCCATAGGTTCAAAATAACATCCATTTGCACCCCCAAAATTGGATTATCATACCCATTATGAGTTCCACATAAATCCCATCCCTTACATGAGAAACACGACCATATTTCCACCTTGTTAGGGCTCGTGATGGACAGCCTGCATTAGACATACAAAGTTTCAAAACGAAGCGTGAGTGTAGTGGTATCTATCTATATATCTATCTGTAAAAAGCGGCTTCGTTACGAAGATGAATCAATCACATTGGGCTGTCTATGTATGATAGCAACAAGGAAGTCGAATAATTAAATGTGTGTTAGCGAATCGGGAATATATTAATGTCTCATTTATCGTGAGCTTGGTAAGTTGTTGTCTACAGTCAATTTAGATGATTGTACAAGTCGAGTTGCAAGATAGAAAATCATTCAAATTGAGAACTTAAGTAGACATGTTTCATAACAGAACAGTGACGCTCAGACGAATGTCAGGCTGATGCAGAATGTATCGGACGCAAAAACAAAGCAAAGATAAAATACAAAAAAAATTAGAAAACCATCGACCCGTTCTCTAAACCAAGCTTTAAGTCAGACAGCATCAGATCGGTTAAAGCATGCAAATGTATCTCAAATGAGATCAAATTAATACAACGCTTACAAACAAAATTTGCCAAAGAGGTTATTTTTTAAAAAATTGCTCAAATTTCAAAGTTTCTAGAAATAACTAAACATTCATATTATTTTATGATACAGTATACTGTCATTTGAAATCAGCACATTATACACTAGTAAAAAAGACCTGCCATGGAATTATAGTATATCTGAATCTTATACATCTCATACTTATTCTATGATATGAGTCTAACAAGCTTAAAACAGAAACAGGGGCACCAGCCAGCCTCAATATGACTTCTTGACTTGGAATTATTAACTTATATTCTTAAACAAAAAGTCAATTCAACGTCATATATATTCGTAGCAACTCTACCCAAGTTTATATGTGCCAATTTGATTTCGAAATAGGCAGAACTTCAAGCCGGAAGAATTCAAAATTGCTTTATATCATAAACATTCAAATTTTGACTACTAATGTTAGTAAAATGATTCTCATTTATGATATAATATAATGAATCATGTTCTTAACACTCCGCGGAAGTAATAATGGTGGGGAGTGTTGGGATGATAAAGGTAAATGCTATGTTATGATAACGCACGCATTTAATGTTGAACACAACCAGCTTTTGCTCTTTGTTTTTTGAAGCAATGAACAACAGAATAATAAGAACAGAAGCTAAATTTGACATTATAGAGAGCAGGCAGAATAGAAATGAAGTCTACAAGTTATTGGATCTTGCTCGGATTAATTGCAGGTAAGAATCTTATTAAACTTGTCTCATTCAAGCGAGGTTATTTAGAATTAAATTGGCTGTAATAATAATCTGCCCTAAAACGTTAAACACAAAGTCATATATGAAACGAGTTGAATACATGCAACAAATCAATAGAACAACTGTAATGTCTAAGCCGCGAAATGATACAAATTGGATCGGTTTCCAACTTGGTCCAACTCCATTGTGGTTTTCTTTAAATGGTTTCACAAATCAGACAAATCATTAAAACAAAATTTTTTTGTCGGGGGCAACATGATGCAGAATATAAAAAACTAAGCATAATTCAACGATTCTCATTTCAGATATATATTTTCCGACATCAACGAGAGGTGACTGTCGGGAGACAAATGATCTTGGAAAGAAAGTTGGATATATCAACTCGCCACAAGCAAGCGGGTCAAACGTTCAAAACTGCGTGTGGACATTCCCCGAAAATATTGAAAAAAATAACGATATGATTGTTTTACAAATTGAACGAATGGAATTAATATACTCATACTATTCAACTTGGTGGTGTACTGGAGAACTGGATTTACAAGGTATATCTGTTTAAATTGCAAACATCCTAAAATCTTACGTAACGTTATTTTTATTAATGTTGAACTATCTTACTTTTAGGGCAAAATATTTGTGATTTCATTCAAGGTGTTTGTTTCATATTTTCACGAATATACAAAACCTGTGAACGTTTATCGAATGTAACTTCAACTTGCAGTCAAAAAATTTGGGTTTTGGGGAACGCTACATATCCACCCAAGCTTACATTCAAAAACAAAAGAAATTATTACGAGAGTAAACACAATTTTCGAATAAAATACACCTATGTGGACTGTAACAATTACATCAGTAAGTATTATGATTTATATTAAATTTTCAATGCATAATGTAATTTGAATTTGAATTTTACGAATTCATTTTAGTCCCCACCAGGACACCGGTTTCAACAACGGCCAGTTTAGCTGCAACAACGACGGCAGCTGACAACGCAACTTCTGAGACAGGCTATTTTAACAACAGCACTGATGGTCCGAAATTGGAAACGACCATTCCCGTTGGCACTAAAGACCGATTTAACGAAGCAAAAGAAGCCAACTACATTACATTAGTAATCGTTCTAGGCGGTTTTTGTGTCATTTTGACAGTGTTGCTGATGTATACAACAGTAAGGTATGGTTAAACTACAATATATATATATATATAAAGCTATATCACTTTCTCGCAATGACTGAATTTCAGTTTTAAATTCTTTTTTCAGATTAATTAAATATCGATCAGCTTCTGGTGCAAATGAGGATACCTCTATCAACGAGAATGAAGTTGCTGGGGCAACTGAAGATCTGCAAGAGATGCCAGTGTACAGCACGGTTAACACAACTTCAATTCAATCAATAAATCACGACGAAAGGATAATGGTAGACAACCAACTATATTCTTCTTTATAAATAAGCTTTTTGAAAATGCTTGGAGCTCTTCGAAACTTTACGGCAAGTCAATTGGTTGTTGAATTTAGATTCATTGAATCATCTTCCTGTTATGTCGTTCTAGGTACGAATCTCGACTAATTTAATATACTTTAAGCCGGCTAGATAGAAGATACACTTCTTCAGTCCTCCAGCGTTATCGATATAATCTGTGAAATATTGTATTTTAGGTTGATTGAATTTTAGGGTTAAGTAGAGTGTGCATTTGTCAGATATTATGTTTTTGAACTAAACAAAAATGAAGTGTATTTATATATATATATTATTTTCAGATTAACAATAGATGAATATTTCAAGAATTTAATCCTTTTCACAACCATTTTATGTGGTATTCAATCTTAAATATTTTTAAACATAGTTTTAATGTATTTGGTTTGTTTACAAACATTATTTACGTGACCTTGTATACATTTTTCTACATTGGAATGTTTCAAAAAATATTAAGCTTGTTTAATTCAAGAGATATTAAAGGTCTATTAGATATCAAACTATAAAGTAACAATGGACTAATTTGGTATTACGTAATATGTATAAGCAGTGCTGGATTTACCAATATAGCCTGAAGCCTCCAGCCTCGGGGTCTAGACATTTAATTTTGAACTATTAGACTGTTTTTCATTAAATTTTTAATCGTGAAGACTTGTTCCAGAATAAAAAACAGTTGGAAAATTCATGAAATTGATATTTGTTTAATTCTTTTTAATCGTCTCAATATTTTTTGTTCCGAATATTTACCGTATGAAAAGTTGAAAAATTAAAAGGGTCAAATAATTGAATTAATCAAATGGCATAGCCTAGGGGCCACTCATCGTCTAAATCCGGCCCTGCGTATTAAATAGCAGATATATTTTCATGTAAATTTCTTGTTTGAATGCTAAATAAAATTGTCGCCAATCTCTCCCAATAGTGCTTGAAGTGCATGGCGTACCTTTATTGGGCGTAGATAAGTATCACCACTCCGGCTTCTTTTGCCATTTTCCTGGATACTAAATTGCTAATGATGCAAACTATCTTCTTGCGGTTCCAACCAAGTGAACCTATAATAATTTGACAAATGTAAGAGCTCAATACAAACGAATATTGGGATGAATCGACAGTAAAACATGAAAATATAGTACAAATACCATAAAACACAAGATACGCAAATAGTCTACGACGTCACAATCCCAAAGAAATGACTCGTAATCGGATGTGTGAAAACCTGGAAAAACATACGTAGAAATGAATAAAAAAAATTAGTGTGACACTATCAGTACAATACAGATCGAATGCTGTGACATCTAAAAAGGCACGGAAATGGGCGCTCCCGTAGTATGTACACAACATAATGGCGGACACCTGAACATAGTATGTGTACCAGGTTAGGTTTAGGCCATAATTTCATTCAAATTTTCCCTATTTTAGTTCTATTACGAGTTCGGGGACTAGCCAAGTGACTCCCGTAGTATTTGTACCTGAAATTATGGCCTAACCTTTCCCTGATACACATACTACGTTCCGGTACCCGCCATCTAGTTGCACATACTACGGGAGTTACCGGAAATGTGGTAATCACACAGAAAATTAACTGCAAGTGTTGACTAGTTACGAAAACACTAACTCACGACAACAACACTATAATAATGACTTTGCACATAAGCGAATCCCACATTGACGGCAGTTTGACAAACCAGCTGAAAAGGAAATGCTCAATGGCACTCCTAGTGGTATGAATGAATATGGATACTCCATACACGACTGTTATAGACGTGGTCAGTTTCTAAATTTGCAGTTGTGAAGCGAATTCTAGACTTTTGTCTCTTACTAATGAAATAGAAATTAAAACGGTAAAAACATGATTCCCAAGTTGAGCAAAATTATTATCAGTGTAACAACACACCACTCATCTACTGTCTCTCCACAAGCGATTCATAAACTTATGTCATTTTAGAATTAAGTTATGTATAGTCCACTATATGCATTGATAAATATTGCAATGATGAGCTGTTTTATAAAAGTGTTTTTGCTTTTTAGAGTTAGGTATAACAATTGTTCCAATATACCGTACCTGGATTAAAAGGATGCAGAATATTTAACTAGGCATCCACTATTTCCTGTTAACCTATGGTGTGTGGGCTATTATCATTACATAGTGAGCGTGAGCATTGTGCAGACAAGTATGCAAAAACATATATCATGTTTATTAATCAGTCGCTCTGAAAGGTTTTTTGTAATATAAGATATAAGCAAATTTTATTCAGGTTACTGAATACTGTAAAACCCGGTGAGTTGCTTTTGTTAATTAAGTACCAAGGAAAACCACAAGTCTTACTACGAAATTTTAGAGTCGCATAGTCCTAATAAATATCTTATTCAGTAAAATCGACGTTCATAATAAATGGTCAATTAATCGTTGAAAATAGGGTTATTTCATATTGGGAGAACTTTATGATGCAATCATTTGACTTTTGTATCCATATATTTGAGCATTTCTGTCATGTTTCGAGTGGCATGTTAACTGTTAAGCACTGAAATAGTGCCCATGATAGTGTCAAAAGCAAAAACAGGATTGGACACCAGAAACATACATTTGATGTTTTAAGGTTTGAGTTTGGGTTTGATAAAACTAGGTGTCCAGTCTGTTTAACAAGTGTCATCTCATTTCAAGACATGACTATATACTGAACAGAGCTTGGATGGTTAAATCTCCCCCAGTGAAAATATATCGGCCGAAACCACGACTCAGCATGACTTCGTAGTTCGTACACGATCCCCAGATAATATTAACATATAAAAAATGAGCAAAATCCAGCCTATGCATTAGTTGAAATGTTGGTGAAAAAGGTTATACGCACAAAGGGTTACCAGTTACAATACTGTTTACTCAATACTGACCATACTCAGACAGGATACTTCATCAAGCGTCATTTCACGATCAAAATTAGTGCAAACGAATGGAATGACTAGTCCAAACTACTAGTCGATTAAATGTTAAACGCATCTTCATTTTGTATCCAGAAAATACAAGTTATGTAGCAGTCTAAGTAGAAATATAGTTAGAGGTAAAAAATGAAACTTCCTAGTATAAACGGTATCAGTACATTGTAAAAAAGTCTTGAACGGAACTTAAATGAAATTGATGCAGAGGAAGTCACTTCATGAAAACTGATGAATCATCCAAACTGAGCAAGGTTAATATATTACTAAACAACATAGTCATGTCGATGATCCATGGGGGACAGATATAAATATCTCACGCATCATTTACATTCAAATTTGAAATGAAAGCTTATATATTAGGATAGAAGGTAGGAAGAAATTGTAGACAACTTGATAAAAGATGCCGAAACTTACTTTGCTGCGTAATTTTTGTATATCATTATTTCAGGGATAGAAAAAGGGGTCGTGAACGTTATAGATCTAACAGACTAATTTTTACTACGGTGGTTCCACATACAAAAAAAAATTGAAAACAACTATTCTTATTTTACTGCACTATAGCTTGATCATTAATGTATTCAGTAATGAAAGCAATGTCGTATTCCCAGTACGTTTTGTACGCGAATATTATCCTAGGTAAGTAAACGCGTACAATACTATACACTTCTAATCGAAATTCGGGTATATTAAACAAATATTTTTGTTGTATTTAGCCTATTTGACAAATTGTTCCAGAGGATATTGCAGTCTTGAAAATTTGTATCTAAACAATACTGAAGGATATATATCAACACCACCTTATCAAAAAAGTAAGAACGAAAATTGCTCGTGGAAATTTTCCGACGCGTCGACATCCAAGGGAGAAGCAATCATCTTGAAAATAGATAAAATGAAATTAGTTGCAAAACACAGAGATGAATAATGGTGGTATAGCGTACGACTGAGCTTAAATGGTTTGTTTGATATATTTCCGTTGGCCTACTTTATTCCACAGTTATATACCATATTTCACATAAAGATTTTCGTTGAAGAAAAGGGGAATCAAATTATCTCGCAAGATTTTACTTTGGCACTCCTGTAGGTAGGCATCCTCTTTCTGTTAGACCAATATCAAATAGAATTGGCTCACAATTGGCTTCGAGTGTTTTTCACCAACAAAATTTTTCTTTGTTGTACTTGTACAGTTACATTAACAAACTTTCTTTTTCTGAGCTTCGCAGCTTGTCCCAAAGAAAATAAATGTCAGTCGACATACCCAGATAGCTGTGAGCTGTCATTCATTTAGTATTGTCAATTATTCCCAGAACAGATGAAACAAATACTAAGAAATCGCCGTTGATGTTGTCTCGACCTCTAGGTTTTTCAGGCTATTTGATGTACTGCTAAACCAATGGGTCACTAGGGCTGGGCGTTTCGAAACACTGTTTCGATACGTTTCGAAACACTGATATGTCGAAACGGCGCTCATTCGACTTCCGAAACGGATATTATGACGTCATAGCAAATGCAACCAGAAATCAGTCAAGGTATTATTCAGCGATGTCCAATTCGAAATTAATATCCGAATTCATTCGAATATTGCGACTCTCAAATATCGTTTTTAGTGTTTATAAGAATATTGAATATCGCACACAAGTCCTAGCGCCGCCGTCCGCGGTTTGATTGAAAACATTTCACAATTATTTCATTTTTTATGTTTTATCGTAATCGAAGACACTCTTTGCGACGCGCAATAAATGACTGTCGACATGAAATGATTCAAGTCAGCGCCGACTTGCAGTATAACTTATCGGGGAAGTTTTTGATTGAAAATATTTTACAATTATTATCGTATATTTCAACATTGTCGAGATAGTCTGTGTTAGCGCGGCAATAAATATAAAATCAAATTTTGTCGTAATTATTCTTTTTCATCCTTAGTTTTGATAATGACCGAGCATTTCTTGCATTTACCTCATAGGAAATAGCTCTTAAATATTATTTAGTATATATCGCAGATTTTATTGTTAGACTGCCGTCGTTAATAATAATATCGTTCAGTTCAAGTTTGTGGTATTAACTTAAAAACAATACTAAAACCACAACAGTCGACATGAAATATTTAAATCACAGAGCTGCCTTGAAGAAAAATAAAACACGATTTTCAGTCTTAATTCTCCGTCATTGGCGGATGGAAATTTGTGAATCGGGTCCACTCATTTCATTACGACGATGATCGCGTTATAAGCAAAATAAAAATCAATTCCCCCCAGTAGCACAATAGTCAATATTTGTGGGAAGGGATAATTGTGGCGAAATTTAGTTGAACGAGGTCGATGTCACGTTGACGATAAACAGTCAATGAGTTAATGTTAATTTTACCGTATAATTTAAAACATTTCTCTGGGCGCCTAGTTGTTCTTTTTTCTGTGCTGGTCAAGATAGGCCACAATTCATAACTACTGTAATGTTTATTAATTAAGTCCATTTCCCTAGAGCAAAAATAACTAATTTCACTCACCGATAATATCATGAAAGCCCATTTCCTATGTTCCTGGAGTTTAGAATGTATTCGGAATTCAGATTAAAAAATATTTTTTACAATGTACTGGATCAAGAGGATCTGTGGCGTCGGATAAAATAGAAAATGAGCATTGATACGTTAAGAGCCCCATATGCTATGCTGCTTGTGAGCCCCATCTCTAACAATGACGTAATTCGTATTATTCTGGTGCCATTTGGTCACTGCTTTGTCATTAAGCAGAAACGTTTGTGGAATTATCATTATCGGTTCATGCTTACGAATTAGCCACCAGTGCTTCCTTTTTGTAGTTTTAATTCTGGAAAATATGTACCGTGGCCAGTATATATACGGTACAATAAATTCGTTGGGTAATATTGGTGACATGTTTCACTGTCTGTGACAAACGTGTGTTTCGTTTCGATTTCGTTTCGAAAGCAAAATTTCGTTTCGATTAAAATGCCCAGCCCTATGGGTCACCTATGAAGCTGTCTGTAATTTATAATAAAGAAGTCAATGGCATCCAAATTGCATCCACGCTACATTTCTCGACAAGTAAGTTATGGCATAATCAACATATTATGAAACTAGCAAAAATTTTACCTTATTTTTTTGAATAATGTATGTGATCTTACAAATTTTTTTTCGAAACAGGTCAGAACATATGTGACTTCCAACCAGGTGTTTGCTTTATATTTAAACCTGACAAAATTGATTGTGAAATCCTTCACAATGCTACTACCACATGTACACACAAGATTTGGTTCACCGGAAAAGACGCATATCCTCCAAAAGTTTTGTTCGAAAGCGACAATCATGATTACAAAGATTGGCACATATTCAAAATAAAATACAGCTACGTTGCTTATAATAATGACTCAGGTGATCATTAAATTATTCTAACGTAATCTAGAGGTTAGGTTGCGATAAAAGAGAGTGAGGTAAAAAAGCTATCGACAACAAAATGACGCACAAACTTGTTATCTTCAGATAATTTACGTACAGACATATTTCCTATTGTGCAAATTAATTTGGACTCTGGTATATTTTGACACAAATACACTGCAAAAGTGCTCTGGTAGTGGTAGTCACTATTGCCGAAAATTCCAATGAGGTCTTGCTCTCCCTATTCACTCATCTATCTCTAAGCAAATTTTAAGCTGAAAATATTTTACTCCCCAAAAATACCTACAATGGGCTAAAAAGTCTTTAAAAGTGGTAATTTCAATGTAGAATTGTGGATGTGGATACCCAAAACTGATTGTGGTGCATGGGTATACATAACTACAGAAAAAGCATGCAGCAACGCTAATATTTTTATTCCTAACAAACACCACACATGCTTCTCTGTACTGGGAGCATATTAGCAATTTATTACCCAACCGAGGGTGTTGTATTCCCAACAATGTGCCTATCTACTCGAAGACTATTGGTCACTTTTGGTTAATAATGAGATGAACCTGATAGCTTAATTACGGAAAGATACGAATTTCATGCTCGCAAAATTAATCTCCAATCCAGATAATATTCACTCCTGCATTATAACTCCAAATGTGAATGAATTTAATAAATCGTTTGCAGTATCAACCACCGATGCCGCATTTATAAGCTCAACGCAGAAACCCGATCAAGCTACCAGAGGTACATCTCAATTTTCACTTAACGCAGCCGCTACCGTTACTCTTGGACGTAAGTGTAAGAATAGACATTAAACAAAGTGTAAGAATAGACATTAAAGCTATAATCATATCAAACAAAATATTAAGAAAATGTATTATTTTGAGCAGGGGTGAACCATGTCGTTTACGAAAACAGTAAAGGACAAACAACTGAAAGCCTCGTTGTCATTATTCTTGGGATCCTATGTGGAATCTTAGCGATTGCATTGATACTATCGGCTGTAAGGTATGAGTGAAATAAATAAACTAAGAATATTTAACAGATGATAAGGTATTCTTCGCTTTCTTCACTATAAAAATATTTGAAATCAACTTCTGTATATATATATATATATATAGTGATGAATTGCATCAAGACATTATGAGGAAAGTAATTGTTCATATCGCGAACAGGTTTACTTTTCATAAGTGTAAGATGAATAAAACTGTTAAACTCAATATTTTTTCAAAAGGACGTCTAAATTTTTGCTTGATAAAAACCCGAAGTTACATTCAATGAAAACAAAAATGTAAAAATGTCAATTTATGGCTGTGGATAGTTTGACACCTATATTGCTGTACTTTAAAATGTATGTACTTCATAATTCATTGTACTGATACTTTCAATTTAGGCTCCATACAACACATCAGAAGTTGAAGAAAAGCAAAACCATTGATTTGAACGACATATCAAATAACGATTCTCCAGTAGAAGAAGTCAACGATATTCCTATATACAGCGAAGTCAACAAACAAAAGAAAAATAAACGTAGTGTTTCAGACGAGAAATTAGTTGTAGATAATGAATTATATAATGCGTTATAGAAAAAAGGAGATAGGATTATGTTTTCTGTAGTAAACTGGCGTTAATCGAAAATACTGTTTAACTAACCTGGCCTATGTTAGCACAGCATTCCTAATTCAATAAAAAGAGGGATTGCTAAATATTAAAAATGTTGTTTATTTAAAAGCCTATTTGTCACTGTAAAACTATACAAGAAGTGTCAATTCTATTTCTATAGCTATCTTTATCCAATATACATAGTGATATCAAGCTTGCAGGCTATTGCTAATTTTGGAGTTTCATTTGTTTTATCATATCTTTCTGAGTGTCAAAAATTTTTTTTTCATGTTGAAACAATAACTATGAGACTATTTTTATGATACTGTGCCAGAAAAACGATCTTTATTGCTACTTTTAGTATTTTCACCCATATACTATTCACTTCTGACTGATCGCATATTTTCAGTAATTGATGATATATTATTGTCGAACTTTTTTACACCGGACACCCTAGAGAAATTTTTGAACCAGTGGATTCGTATTATTGAATAGTACTCGCCTAAATAAATATTTGGCGTTACCACTCGGTGTAGACTGTGGCGTAATTCAGTGTTCGTGCAATACCATAGAAATACTACAGATATACTTATCTCAAAGTATATCAGTCAACACTTGCTGCATTGACTGTTTTCATTGAGTGGTGAAAGTTTCCTCCGCAGTTACTCATAATTTATCTATTTTTGACTCCAAATAATGGGGAGGGGGGGGTAAATTAATTTTAGTTCAAGTTTATGTTGACGCAATCTCGGTTGTATTACCACAAAACATACTTGAAAAGTCAAAAAAAATCCAAATGATACATACCCAGTAGAAATGCTGTTGGTTAAATATAGAATATATAGGTATAAATAGTACCGCTACGAGTAGCCTATTACGACATAATTATAAAGACTTTGTTCCTTTTGCATTGAGAAGTCATTTAACGTACTTCAAGTCATTGATAGCAGAGATGGTTGTCAGTTATTTATGTTATCATCCTGTAAATATTAACAAATTTGCGATTTGGACTGTGTCAAATGCCCCAAATGAAGAGGCCCTACCAGTGAAATAATGGTTGGACGGATTCGATGGTTGAGCGCATGATCGAGAACATACTTTTGAAAGCTGGATTTTACGTACAAGATACTGGAAGCACGGAAAAGATTTTGCGGTTTCGATAAGATAATCGAATGTAATTCAATTTCGCAGTTCTATCCTTTTTCCTCTCATGATTTTCTGTCTTTCAGGACCCGTTCAATAAATAACAACCCCTTCCCCTTGAGAAATGTGTAAGAATCGGGCCAAAGTGGCACTGCAGCAATAGGGGGAAGTAGTAATTTGGTAGTAAAATTATTAAAAAAAAATTTTAAAATGTTACTTATAGTGATACAACAATTCAAACTCAATACGAAAAACAACTCAAAAGAAATAATACCAAAATATACATTCCAAATGGAACAATAAAGAACGGCTCTTCGCAGTCGGCTACTATTTGTGGCCACGGCGACATAGTATTAATCAATTTCGATTGGTATGTGTTGTATAGATAGAGCAGCAATATTGAGTGAAAGCTCCATTGTGAATTGTAATCAGCAAAAATATATATAGTGAGCATAACCCGCGGTGAAAATTGTCGCTTGCTGTTTGCGAAGAAACAGAAATCTGGTGTTATCTTTCTATACTACATAAAGTATGTATATTGAAACTTAATTAACTAACAAGAAGTGCATTACTTACTCACTTGTTAGAAATGGAAATTCCATTTATCGTTAGATTTGAGAAAATGAACCGGGCAATATTTTTCAAGGAAGCGTGTCGTGGTGATTTTCTTTTTGTATTCTAACATTCGACCTTGGTTTAATCTTTCATCGCAACAATTTTTACCACCGACATATCAAGTATGTCCTTTAATAAGCTAACTATACTGCAACATGATTTAATATCAGAATAACAACAGTTTGTGTCAGTGACGTCATCACCGCAGATGTCATTGTATTTTAAAACATGGGATATGACGCTGGTGACAAATCTGTTACTACGTAACATACATGGCCGTACCGTGTATCATGGTGCGAGCGCGCTTAACGTATAATCCAATCTTTGGCAACCAGGACAATTATTCCAAATCGAAACAGGGAAATACGTCAAGCATGGCGGTCATGTCGATATAAGGCAGCTCTTATTCCAAATAACCGTAATTAAATTATTTGTGCAGGCAGCTAAGGCCTATCACGCTTCTCGTGTACATTAAATTGTTTTAACAGGCAAACGCAGATCATAAGACTGTGACTAATTAGTCCACCAGACGCTACATGTACGCGGTCAACGCGATTAGCAGACACCTCTTGTTTAGGCTTATATCCTACGTTGACTGAGGCGTTGAAAGCTTTATGATGCCTTTATGATATCCTTGCTGTCTCGATGATGTAATATCCGATTCGCTTCCTCGGAGCGGCTCAGCAGTATTGCATTTCAGTGCAGGCTACTGTATCGTTCAGTACGCTGATTAGGAGGCTAAGCGTTGGCCGCAGGCAGGGTTTTGCGTAAGACGGATTATCTTTTCTGATTGTAGCTAAGTCCGAATGTCTGTAAATTTGAAATTCGTGTCACTAATGAACGGAATACTTCAATAAAGAGCCAGCATAGCCGCGCCACAAAGCATGCATAAGTTAAAGGCTCGTGATTGTGTGTGTCTCGCGCTCATTTCACGACGCCCTAAGCAGTGTAGCTTGCTTGCTCTGACCACCAAGCAACAGATACTTCAGTTTGAATTGGTGTGAAAAAATCTAGACATAATTAAAACGAAGGTAGCGTAACGTTAGCGGAATTTGATATAACATTTCAATTCTACACCATGACTTTCATTTTATAAATGTCAGTATTTGAGCCGTGTTATGGTATGTAAAATATCAAATTTGATATAAAAAATCTGTATTGATTGTTGCAGAGAAATCTGAACATCGCTTCAACAGCTGTTTTCAATTTTATTCAGGGTAGATTATAATGTTCGCATATGCCAAAGAGTTATTTTTATGCCCGGAGCATTAACAGTAACTTGTATACTGTAAAGTGTATGAATAGACTTTGAGCATAAAAGAATACAATTGATCAGGATATTCAGCATCCGTACATGCATGAATGAATGACAACAAAATAGATAAAGATAAAATGGCAAGTATGCTCCGATGCGTGACCGTTGGGGATGGAGCCGTGGGAAAAACTAGTATGCTTCTCAGCTACAGCCAAGGCGGATTCCCAGATGAATACGTGCCGACCATCTTAGACCAATACGCAGGTAAATATCTTTATTGTAACCGACACCACATTAACATAAAATTTAAAATGAAGCAGATTGCAAATGACGTAATAAACGGTACGGGTGTATGATGTCACATTATTATAAAATTAACCAGTTTCTAAAAATTCTTCAGTTCCAAAATAAAACTTTAATGTCAACATGAAGAAAAAGCAAATAAAAAACCCCATGTTCGACAAAATAGTTACACGCATTCCGATGCCCTTATATAATCTTGTTGCGTATTTTATTGCCCAAACATTAGCTTATAGGTGTTACTTTGGGTATAAATCGTTTTGAATACGATCAAACATGAACCACGCTCAAAGTGTACGATTTTTTTGTGGCGATTGCATGACATAATGAAATCATTCGACTTTAAATTTTCAATACTAAAATCCCAACTTATGTTTTTGTTATCATTGTAAAATATTGATCTCCAAGTTAAAAATTATATGAGATTTACAAGATTTCACAGTAACTTGATTTAGGATCCTCATATCTTTATATAATTGGATAAGTTAACTGACGTTGTTCGCTATCAGAGCGTACAAATTGATGTTAAATTTACTAATTTTGATTATCTTTAATAGCAATCGCTCTATCAAAAAGTTATTGATCACTGTGTTATTTATTTATTTCATTATGTTCAATTCATGTTTGTACCACGTTTGTGAAAAGGTAAAATTTGACAGGTCATGAAAACCCATTGAATGTTTTATATCCATTCCCGATATCGTTCGGTAATTTACTGGTTAGTAGTGTTTGAAACTGAAACGCGAAAATCAACTGGTAATATCGAACCTTCAAAAGGATATTAAGATCCGCAGTTGCCAAGGAGTTTATGAGGATTGGTTCGATAATTTATAGCATGGTCGTTGCTTCATCCTTGAGCAATTTTTGGCCAAAAATATGACCGACAATTTGAGTTGTATTTGAGGTGATAATTGTGTAAAAATTACAACTAAACCACAACTTAAAAAACACCATGCTGCGTAGCCAATATAGCTTTACTTAAACAATTTTAGTGATTTCTTCTCAACTACTTTTAAAATGTAACTGCTGGTAAAGCTTTTCGACCCAACCAGAATCGTTTTATCCTCTTTTGACAAGACTAAGTTGTTAATATTAAACATAGAGTATTTTTAATAATTTAAACCATTGTGTTTGGGAAAAATATCACCTAAGTGAGAAAATTCTGCATCATTAAGTTCAATAAAGTCGATGCAATAAAGTTTTCTTCGCGAATGCGATTGAACCAATTTTATTTTTAAACATGTTTGTGATCCATAAAAACGAATTCTATATCCAACGATTTCTAAATTGAAAAATCACATGAATTTCATAAATGATAATGAAGTGCTGGGAGTCAATCAGTAGGCATTAAATCGAAGCTTAGGCAAATGGTAAGACCACTTTTTTTCTCTTTAGGCGATGATATATATGATACCTAGATCGTCATAGATCAAACATTTTCACGCCATCGTTTTATTCAATAAAAATGTTGTCAAAATCGTTAGCATTTTTCAAAAAAGTTACATAGCAAATTTCCTAATTCGTGATAGACGGTGGACATAAATAAATGTTTATTTCAAACTACAGGCTGCCTTCCTTATCATTAGGCGATGCGTATAAGTCATGTAAAATCGTTACTAGTCAAATTGGTAATGTAATACGAAGCAAGCTTGATACAACATTGAAAATAGGCATAGATTATACTTGGCCGAGCCAAGTGTGCGCTTCGGTCAAGAATAGACACAAGCAATTTCTCGCTAGGAAAACGTACCAAACAGCGATGCTAAATCAATACCCATTTGGGTGGACATTGTTCCCGGGTCAGCGATTGATTAAAAGGCCATTTAATACATTTGAGCATACTACGTTAAATTTACTGTAATTTTGAAATATTTGGTATTGTATAAAATGAATGAATCGAGATTTACACCACATAGGTTTATATATACAATTTTTTTGAACTTTTCAATCAATATTAGTTTATTTTTTTGTATTTGGCAATGATTTCAATTTTATCAACTTTTCGCCAGACTGCATCTAATTATCTATATTCAAATAAACGATTGATTAGCTTGACGCCGACATGACAATATCAAAAATTTGTCTTTGAATGCGGAGTTACAGTCTCATTTTGAAGGTCTATTGAATTTGTGCCAAAATCCGAATCAATGACCAATGTCAATATATAAGATGACATTCAGAAAACAGATGAAGACACGCAAACTAAAAAGTGATTTTGGTCAGACGAAACGTTACAGAAATATATTTGTGTTAGTGTGCAGCAGGACTCTTTATTTGCATATTAACTTAACAATGTTTGCAAGTGAATAATGTGAAACGCCAGCGATTACATATGAGTGCTAAATTCCGGTGTGATGTCATAATACAAACCTATATGTAAAACTGCCAAGATATGATCACACAAACTAATAATAATAAACCTTATTGTGCGTGTGCACCACAGCTCAGCGATGTATTTCCTAATCGTCAGTATTTTTTCAATTAAACGCTACTGAATGGGGGCAGCATGGTCTAATCGTTAGTGCGTTGGTGTAACCGTGGTCGCATCTTGCTGGCTATGAATTTCGTTGTCGGTAATTGGTCTTTTTCATTGTTCAACCCAGAGCTATAACTTCGGCCATTGTGTAAGACAACATCATTGCAAAGATGTACAAACATAAATATTTAAAAACAAGCAAGTGCCACAGCAATATAAAAAGGTTAATACAATTTAATCATTTGATTTCGAATTTGTCATGGCATTAAAAACTATTAACTTATAGTATATGCCATTTTATCGCAATGTTTTGTCAGGTTTCATTGCACAAATATGACAATGTCATTCACAAACCTTGTAAGAATGACGACATACGACGAGCCAATGTCTGCCCACGTTGAAATTTATTACAATGAAGCAACTGACCAAATATGGTAGCAAAGCACGTGGGAATTCCTTTGTTGTACATGTAATAAATAAGATGACGCGCTATTTCCTAGCCCAGTAACGTAGACTGTGTTATGATTATTGATTTTATTTTTACTATACATGTATTATTCTAAAATTACATTGACATGTTTTGGGTCTGAGGTGTTTGAGTTTGAAAGAGACAATTTGTCCAGCATCTTGTAGGGACTTTGTTGAAGTATTACATTTATTAAGCCTAATGAATCTATGATGTTTAGGATTAATCGGTGTATTTTATCGTCCCAAATTATGGCTTGTTTCTCGATATTATTCGGATTTTCAACATTCTTGCCGTATTGGTGGAAAACGATACCCAACTTTCGCAAACAAATTTAGTACAATATGTTAATGATGTTATATTTTAGAGTCAGCTATTTACTTCAAATGCATCAGCGCACTTTGTGTTTGATCATGTCACGCTCTATATAAGTTCGCTTATAATTTAAATGTCAGCTTCAGTGGTAGAGCTTAATTTTTGCATGCATAAATTTTGCTTCATGATGTGCAAGTGAACTTGTAATGCAATTATGGTTGCTTGACATATTTTCGTGTCCATATTTTTTTTGTTATCCATACAGAGAGAAGCTACCGCCGTCGTTAGACTGGCTGTCGACTTTTTTACATATATGTGCATATATCACCAGACATTGATTGATAAAATTGTAGAAACAGAGAATAAATTTTCTTATATATGGTAGCAAAACAACAATGTCGTCAAGCCATGCTATAGCAAAAAAGGTGGATACTTTACTTCATAATTTTGAGGCAAAAGAGTGACACTACATTTTTTAACGGCATTCGTAGTTCATTTGTCATTTATGTTTTTCTACAGCTAATATCACTGTCAATGGAACTCCATATATTCTGGAACTTGTGGACACAGCTGGACAAGAGGATTACGATCGTTTGCGACCTCTTTCTTACAACAAAGCAGATATATTTTTAGTTTGTTTTTCTGTAGTCGTACCATCATCTTACAACAATGTTAAAGAAACATGGATTCCAGAATTGCACGCAACGAAATCTAATGTACCGTTTTTATTGGTAAGTCCCATCTATATTTTTTAACCTGCAGATTACAAGGCCAGTGCTCAGTTGATATTATTGTCAGTACAAAATCCCGTGCTTATAAGACAAAAATTTGGTCAGTGATTTTCGCCTACCTTTTTATGTGTTTGAATATTATTGCATTGACGATTCCTAGTTCATTCTATGGGACCGTACACTTGGCCTTTACCAGCTTCCGCTCTTGGCAGCTCTACAAACGCTTCTCACAAATTCACGCGCGCAATATAGACTCGCTGACTGACTAGGCCTAACTCAATTACAAATCTACGTATATTATGCAGTACCCCTGGGACCTGGTCGGTTTTATTGGTTTCAAGAAAGGTTATATATCCCTACAGCAAATATACGAAGGTTTTGCAGGGTTCATGTACTCTTTTGCAAGGTTCGAACGACCTATTGTTGAAATTTCTTGCTACAATCGAACGGAAGTCAATTTCACCGCTTTTCAATTTGATTGGGTCAAACTCATGAGCACGTACACAGCAAGGCATTGTAATGCCAATAGTTAAAGCAAAACATTGTTCATGATTAATCATTCCGCTTTTCCACTATCATTAGGTCTAGCTATCATTTTTAGCCATCATTTTTAGTCTTTTAGCTAGGCCATCATTCATTCGCTTGGTACACAAGTGCCGTTATCTTTACATTTTGAAAAACGTCGCTACGTCAGTGTATTTGCTGAAAGATTCTGTGGATTATTGCTTGAAGAATATCATGGACGCCGCTAAACTATCACAAGTAGTGTCAAATATTCCCAATTCTTGACTTAAGCCTAATTTATTCTTTGTATGAAATTGGACTTTTAATTTTATTTTCGTGAATGCCTGGTAACTTAAGCGATGCATTGAACTATAAATAAAACAGATTGGCAAAATGCAATAGACCTGTTTTTGTCCGAAACAAGGTAACCAGTAGTACTGAGAATAAGAAAATTCGCCCAAATGCGTGTCGACGATACCAAGGGCCATTGGCTCAGTCAGACCAGACGACCAATATTTATTTTGTTCTGTTAACAGGTTGGAACCCAAATTGACTTGAGAGATGATCCGAAAGTATTACAAGATCTTCACTCAAGAAAGCAAAAGGTTATATCTAAAGAAATCGGACAAAAAATAGCCAAAAAACTCGGAGCAGCGGGTTACCGAGAATGTTCAGCTTTGACAATGGTCGGGATTAAGGACGTTTTTGATGAAAGCATTTACATTATTCTCAACCCACCGGAAAAGGAGAGGAGTATACGAAAAACTTGCTGTCCTATATCCTGATAGGTGGGACATGAAATGATCAAAATATGGAAATATCCATTCATATGTTATATGGAGCAAATCAATCGGATCTGTATGATACCCGCGTGGTCCAACAGTTTCTATCGTGAAACAGCACATGTAATTCCTGCCAATTATATAAAATTGCATGGACTTGTTTTTCTTCCAGGATTGTTTTCAGGAGTGTTGGGCAAAGTCGGACTTATGCTAAAATCTAGAATACAAACAATTTTAACACGAGAGAACTTTCGGTTGTTGTTGTTGGGGTAGGAATGGCGGCGGTTGTTGACTTTCCAACCACTAGACCGACCGCTGTCAAACTTTACTAGTCTAAAATCAAAGTGTTTTCCCGGATGCTGTTGATTTGCGTTTATCCCAAATTTTGAAAATGTTGAAAATTATGCCACTTGATTTTATCTAGCTTTATCTCGTTAAAGTGACTCGTAGCGCCATAACTAACTTGATCTGTAAATGGAGCGATTATTATAATTATAAAATCATTGCGAAATATTGCGAATAACTAAACATCACACATGTTTTTATTAGAAAATTTCTGTATGGCAACAATATGAACAAACATTATATTGTATACAATATTCAAACATTGCACACACAGAAAAATCACATTTTTATTACGGTGATTTATGCACGTCAATGTAGTCTCCTATCGTAACAATCTTTCCCCTTTTGCATATGGATACACGTTGCATTGCTTTAAGAAATTTATAGACGTTTAGACAAAATAGACGTTTAAAAGTGTTGTGTGACCTTCAAGTTTTGAGTGTCACAGTGAAGCAGAAGGTCTATCCATAGCTTGCACTTCTTCATTAACCTTGTTTTGTTGCATTTTACTCAGTTATTGTATTCAAATTCCGAATTACAACTCGTCCGAATAAATACGTTTTATAAATATTGCTGTTCATCTAAGATTTTTGCTGTATATCATGGCACCTTGTACTCTTCGTATTCCTCTATTTATTGATACTTTTTTCAATTTTCCCACTTTTATCCATTTTCATTTCTGATTATCGAGAAAATTTTGTTATTGGCAACACGTGAGCGTGTTTGACCTATTTCAAAATTTTCGTAGCAAAATTAGTGTTTTTGATAAAATTAAAAAAAAATGAACAAATAAACACCGACTATTTTTGTAAAATATCATGGTTTAAGATTCAAATTTGTCGCTTGGCTGCAATTGCAAAAACTAAAATGAAAAAATAAAAGGTAGTGACGGTATCTAATGAATATATATACCAGATAATATTTTAAGGTAAAACATTTAGCTCAATTTCTTTTAAAATCTGGCAGCTTCAGAACTATTGGACACAGCCTACTTACTACAACTTCTTCATTTCATCTTTACCAAATTAGGGTTTTAAAAGATTTAAAACGAATTATTTTCTTAATTTTCTCTTCTCACCACTGGTTAGAACATGATTCTCTAAGCTGTCACATATAGATTTCAGATACTAATGATCTGATCTAAATAACCAGAATCTTTTTCCAAAGGGGCTTTCTACTTTCCACTAAATTAGAAGTGACTGGACTGACTAGAACTCACAGACCCACGGTAAGGTAATGGGCTTGGAATAGTCACTGCATTGACTAGAACTCGGAAGTAAAGTGATGGACTTCAAAAAAGTACTAGACTGACCAAAACTGGAGGTAAGGTGATAGACTTGAAATAGTTAATAGACTGACTAGAACTGGAGGTAAAGTGGTAGATTTGAAATAGTTTAGTAGTATCTAGACTGGCTAGAACTCGAGGTAAGGTGGTAGACTTGAAATAGTTACTAGACTAACTAAAACTCGAGGTGAGGTGGTGGACTTGATATAGTCACTAGTTCAGCGTTTCCCAAACTTTTTCGGCCACGAAACACTTTTTATCTCGCCTCGCGGAACACCTGTTTGCCTGTAATGTTAGTCTAATGGAGATAGAGAAGTACCTGCCGCAATTAACTGCAGACCTGCAGTTTATTTACCTGCTGAATCGAGTTTAGCGAACATGAGTAACTTGTTCAGCATTTCAAAGTAAAACCAGGGAGAGATGGAGGAAGAAGAGTTGACCTTTTGCCTTCATTCTTTAAAGTTTAGACATACTTTTTGCCTATGGCAAAACCAAAAGGATTGCTGTAAACTTGATAATGAACTAACAACCAATAAGCTGGGCCGACGGTTACTGAATTACGAAAATGCAACTACTATAGTTAGTCCGCTTTGGGTCGACTGTGACTCGATGTTGAGCAACAACTTCACGATCCCTAGATCGCCATGGCGACCAATTTAAATGTATTTAGATTTTTTCCCCGGAACACTCGGAAGACTCTTGGGTACACTAGTGTTCCGCGGAACACAGTTTGGGAAACGCTGCACTAGAATAACTAGAACTCGAGGTAAGGTGGTAGACTTGAATTACCAACTAGGTTGACTAGGACTGAAGTTAAGCTGATACACTTGAAATAGTTACTAGACTTACTAGAACTGGAGGTAAGGTGGTAGATTTGAGATAGTTACTAGACTAACTAGAACTTGAAGTAAGGTGGTAGACTTGAAATAATTAGGCTACTAGACCAACTAGAACTCGAGGTAAGGTGGTAGACTTGAAATAGTTACTAGACTGACTTAAACTGGAGGTAAGGTGGTAGATTTGAAATAGTTACTAGACTAACTAGAACTCGAGGTAAGGTAGTAGACTTGGAATAGTTACTAGACTGAGTAGAACTCGAGAGAAAATGGTAGATTTGAAATAGTTACTAGACTGACTAGAACTCGAGAGAAAAGGTGGTAGATTTGAAATAGTTACTAGACTGACTAGTTCGAGGTAAGGTGGTAGACTCGAAATAGTTACTGAACTGACTAGAACTCGAAAAAAGGTGGTACATTTGAAATAGTTACTAGAACTCACGATGAGGTGGTAGACTTGAAATAGCTACTGGACTGACTAGAACTCACGATAAGGTGGTAGACTTGAAATAGTTACTGGACTGACTAGAACTCAAGAAAAGGTGGTAGACTTGAAATAGTTACTGGACTGACTAATACTCGAGGTGAGGTGGTAGATTTGAAATAGTTACTAGAATGACTAGAACTCGAGGTAAGGTGATAGACTTGAAATAATTACTAGACTGACTAATACTCGAGGTAAGGTGGTAGACTTGAAATAGTTACTAGACTGACTAATACTCGAGGTGAGGTGGTAGATTTGAAATAGTTACTAGAATGACTAGAACTCGAGGTAAGGTGGTAGACTTGAAATAGTTACTAGACTGACTAATACTCGAGGTGAGGTGGTAGATTTGAAATAGTTACTAGAATGACTAGAACTCGAGGTAAGGTGGTAGACTTGAAATAGTTACTGGACTGACTAGAACTCGAGAAAAGGTGGTAGACTTGAAATAGTTACTAGAACTCAAGGTAAGGTGGTAGACTTGGAATAGTTACTAGGCTGAATATAACTTAAGAAAAGGTGATAGATTTGAAATAGTTACTGGACTGACTAGAACTCGAGATAAGGTGGTAGACTTGGAATAGTTACTAGAACTCGAGGTAAGGTGGTAGACTTGAAATAGTTACTATACCAGGGGTCACCAACCTTTCCGAAGCCGAGGGCTACCAGTTCAATGCACACACAAAATTCAATTTGCTCGATTAAGCCCAACTATTGATAATTACTGGTATTTAGTCAAATATAGACACAGATAAAGTCAAAGATTTTTTAGGAAATTATAAACGATTATTACAACATAGCAAATGAATTAATATTAATGATACTTACATTTTTAAACTGAGTGTTTTTCAAATTGATTCTGAAATGATCACTACTGTAATATACCAGGAAACCCCAATGTACCTACATTTTTCACAAACACCCTGCACAAGCCTAAGATAAAATGGACTTAACAGTTGTACTATCAAATGTTACATTTTACAAACACTTTCAACAAATTATGAATATCTTATTTGCAACCAGGAGAAAACCAAAATCAAACAAATCTGGTCTATTTCCTCGTCAGTTAGTGGGAAACTTGGCATTTCATATTCTTCACCAGTGTGTTGTACTCTGGCGTGTAATTTGTCACTGCAACTCTGAGCGAATCTTGCAGATCTTCATCAGTGAGGCGTGTTCCGTGTTTAATCTTGGTGAAGTTCATGTCAGAAAATGTTGATTCACGGAGATTTACATTACCGAGGTCAAATACAAATCAGGATGATCGTTACAATAACTAAGATAGTGTCATTTCCAGTTCCCTCATGCAGACATATATGTGATTTATACAAGAATAGCATGACAAAAATTAATTGATGTGGCTTACTAATAAGCGCCGTTATTAAGCTTATTTCGGATAAGACCTGCGGGCGACTCATGCGGTCTTCACGGGCGAATTGGTGCCCGTGGGCAACGGGTTGGTGATACCTGTACTAGACTGACTAGAACTCGAGAAAAGGTGGTAGATTTGAAATAGTTACTGGACTGACTAGAACTCGAGGTAGGGTGAAAGACTTGAGTTAGCAACTAGACTGACTAGAACTGGAGGTAAGGTGATATACTTGAAATACTTGCCATACTCGAGGTAAGGTGGTAGACTTGAAATAGATACTAGACTGACTAAAACTCGAGGTAAGGTGGTGAACTTGAAATAGTTACTAGGACCTAGACCGACTAGAACTCGAAGTGAGATAATTAACTTGAAATAGTAACTTTACTAGACTCACTAGAACTCAAGGTAAGGTGCACAGGTAATAAATATGAGAAATTTTACCATGGTAAACTATCGTGGAAACATCGATTGAATTGCATTAATTCTGACAGAGACTTTTAATCGCCAGTGAAAGCAAAACTGCGGAACGCTACTATATATATGATATATTATTTATTTGCATTAATCCTAATATGTAATATGCAGCAAAAATCATTCATTAATATAATAACATATTGCCCAAACACGTCTATAACATTATCATATACTTTCTGATATATAAACGACCCATCAAACATTTAAGTTTTGTAAAAGCAATAAACAAATTAAAATTCATAAATCACACATATAATGTATTCAAATATTTCAGAAAATATACCTTTTTCAACAAAAATACTGAAAAAATAATATATCTCAAAATTGTCACAGATGTATAGTACTGATTGCCATTTTTTATTTAAAAATATCTGATATTTCAAAAAAATATATATTATCAAAAACTAAGAAATAGACAACGTACAAAAGCGATATATATATACATATCGGAGCGGTGAAAAATATTAATTTTAATTATATTTTTTTTCAAAACAGGATGATTACAATGTGTTCTTGGAATACGATTCAAAATTTGAAATTCGATGAGTGACCCCCGCCACTGCTATTATTATTGATTAGTTTGGATTGCAGTATTGTCCCTTTATTTAAATGTTGATCATGTTCTCGCTTCAAAAATCTCGTTGCTATTCTGAAAAAAAATAATATAGATTTGTATTGGGCAACACTTTATATAAAAACAAGAAATGAGAAAATGTAAGTTTAATCCAACATAGTCCAACAGATAGTAACAAAGGTTTAAATGAGCTATTTTTCGAACAGATGCCAACACGACAAATGAATGCATTGTTGCATTGACTGTGTCTTGCAGCAAATATTGATACTGTCGCTACTCTTATCAATATGACAACTATAGTTCTGCTGGAGCTACATAAATGAATAACTTAGACTAATATTGTGCGAAATAGAGATTTTTATTTACATTTATTTTTATCCTGTACCCTATATATATATATATACTGTAGATGGCGTTTTGGGGGTTATTATTCAAGCGGGCATCTTATAGCCAAAGGAGAAATCTGAAATCGACCCGAGCAAAGTTCTTACTTTGCATAGAAATTGCGTTTGAAATCCGTTTTTGTATTCCCAAATTAACGAGAATTATTTACTCAATTGTATATAAAGTTTTTAAATTCGATGTGGAAAAAGTTTCAGCATTATTGAGAGTTACAGTCAAGTGCAATATCAATCGAACAATGTTATCTAAAATCCACTTACTGTCTCACGAGTCTGTTGCCTTCTTCTCGTTCGTGAATTCTATATAATTCTTGTTGTCGGGGAGCTACGTATTCCATTAAGTCAAGAGCTTCCTTAACTCGCTTCAAGATGTCGTACTTTTCTCTCCCACGAATCTACAACAAAATAAATAGACACATAAATAGAATACAAAGTATATTTACCAAAGATGTAACATTGTCAACAGTCATATTAAGTGCCCAAGATTAGTGGCGCGAGTGCCCAAGATTAAATAAAAATCAGTGTTTTTAAGATAATGCATCAGGACGCTATTGTTATATAACAAAGAAACAAACCTTTAAAAAATATTCTTCCGATTCCGGATCTCCATTTTGTCTTCTTCGTTTTCCGAGTAAGCTTGAAACTGGTGAAACAACTGTTTCTGTATCTGAAATGAACAAAAATATGAAAGAGTATGCCCACAACGAGTTTTGTTTTTACCGTTTTGTAAGTGTAATAAATGTAATTCGGATAATTTGGACTTGACATTACGATCAGACAGTTTTCTGGATCTACTGGAAATTTTCGGTGGAACATGTATTGGCGTAGTCACGGACTGGATTAATTTGTTGATCGTGCGTATCTGTTCGGTCAATTTAAACCAACAATTTTAATTTTATATAGGTAAAGATCCGACGTGTTCCTATTTTTTGTCCGATTTTTATAAAAAAAATTGAAATAAATTGACATTTTCGCTCTCTCTCTCTCTGTCTATATATATATATATATATATATATATATATTTCGATATGTACTCACTTCGTTCGCGAATTTCTGGAATATCACAATTCTGTTCCTCTCTTTTGCATTGTCCATGAGTGAGAGTGTCTCTCCTCATGACACGCTTTTCTTCTTGGGCACGATCTCTTCCGGGACATGAACAAACACGCATTTCCACAGCCCTTCTGCCTAAAACTTGACCTCTGTGAAAATAGTTTGATAATCAATAAAAAAACGAATCAAAAATTACTAAATAATTGATTAAAGAACAATATAGTTCTAACCACAACTTAAGAACTTCTCAAAACATTTCAAACACAGGGAAAAACAACTAAAATTAATAAATTGTCCAGTTATCCAATCATCTAAATTGAAATTTTATTGGACAATTCAAATTTGTTAAAATAAACATTTCAAAAATTTTGTATACACAAGAAAAGCAACGGTAGCATCAACTCACTCCATATTCTCAAACGTAAACACCAACATAAGAGGTCTTCTGTTTATTCCGCCCACACAACTTGACAAACACATAAATTTGAATAATACTGTGCTGTATTCTGTTCCAACCTTGAAATATAAACATAGCATATTACTGTATATTTGTGTGAATAACAAAATACGTTTCTCTGAGACCACATTGCACTAAATATATAGAAGAGGGCGAGAAAAATTCGACAGTATAGCGACAAAAAACACGTAAAATTCAAATGCTCAAGTAAGACACCAAAACATGGTTTAGTTTGGAAATCATGCATTTATGATATACAGTTGTTATTTCTTTTATAAATAGACTGAATTATTTGTCCATTGCGCAAAACAATTTTGATTTTTTGACGTTTGATTTTGCTACAAAATATATATTTTAATCCAGATTGTTTAATAATTTTCATGATGTACCAAATATTTATTTTTTTAAGAAACCACACAATCTACGATCTACCGATTTGTATGTAAAAAATTGATAAATTATTGACATACCTGTGGATTTTCATATAATACTGATACACTCTCTCTTCCATCTGCACCGTAGTTATACTGCACATTATGGCGACCGGTAGGCATTTCTACGCGTATTAAATGGTTCACGGGAATATGATTTGGAGTTCCTGAAAACATGAATATATTAAATTAATCCAAGTAGCCAATATTGAAATTTAAAATTTGTAGTTTTGAAATACAGTATTACAATATTTTTGTTGTTGGCTGAGTCGCTGCAAACACTTGCAAACCATCCCATCAAACACAAATTGCCGTTGCCAGACAATTTCTAATATTAAAGCTATCAATGACAACGACTGTTTGCTTACTTGAAAAGCGTAAAGAACATTGTTTGTATAGTTGGAAAATATTGCTTTGTGGGGGACATGACTTGGCATTTTAAACTCTGTGAAGGTTAAAGGTTGTTTTCAACTGAAAACAGTCGTTGTCAGATTGTAGTTTATTGTATCAACAAGATAAAATATTTGGGACTTGAAGTTGGAAAAGTCACGGATATTGGAGTGCAAATAAGTCCCGATTACACATGATCTTAAATATCATTCATTACACTTGAACAAGAATTTTATTCTTCATATTGAAATTCCATCAGAACAAAATACATGTAATCTTTGTCGTGTATTACTAGCAATTCTACTACAATTTAGAAATTGTTCCAGTCATTCTTTCACCGGTTAAACATTTATTAGTTTTCAATAGATAATGTGTAATTGAACAGGGTTTGATTACAAAGAGAAGTTTCAACCAGGATTTTAAAAACCGGAGATATCTACCTAGCGAATCCAATAAATAACCTACTGATCGTTTTGCGAAGATGCAATCAAAATTGAACGAACCTGTATCTGTGATTTTATGGTTCGGGCATCTCGTTACAATGTCTTTGATATGTTGCGCTCGTTTAAATATCGGTGTTGCTTTAATAATACATCCTTGAGGAGGAGGAACATTACACTTGAAATGTATTGGGCAGGTAACGTTCATTTTTACAAATAGTTTATTGAGAATTGAAGAATGCTGTATGAAAAAATATAGCAAATTAGAGCATTTTAGAGTTTTGTGGCCCCGTGATTATAGATATAAAAACATGAGACCGTAATATATTATTTGAAATTTTTCAAGGAAATTTTTATCAGCTGAGAACTAATGCCAGCTAAAATATACAAAAATTTGTCTATCACTTGAAACATTACGTCAAATTTTAAGATAAAATTGAAATTAAAATATGGATTTCAATATTAAATAACAATCCATACAATACAGAAAGATATTTACCGTATATTGTGCATTTTTTGGAGCGGATGGTGTCTTCTCTCCAAAATATATTTCAAATCCATAATCGCCTGGGTAATCGCTGCCAACAAAAAAGGTCAGTGTTAAACTTAAAAATTTTAACTTCTGATTAAGATCAATGAAATTAAATATTGATTTATCTATAACTGAAAAACACTTACTTCACGGGAAGTACCATTTTTTCTTGTGGCATTTGATACTCAAATGGGGGTCCTGGGGTGTAAGGACTGTGAGTTGTAACGGCCGGGTCACCCGTGTTGGGGCTACTAGTATGAACATAGACATTTTGAGCTGCCGCAGTATGCTGTGCATGATGATCTTGCCCGTCCAACGTTGATGATTGGCTAGCAAAAGCAGCGATTGCACTTAAAGCACTGTCGTTGTTTGAAAATACGTTCTGAAGGTCGGAAGAAAATGAATTAATTGTGGTACATCACATGTGAAATGTGCCACTGACAAAATTTTGAAATTTAGCTGAAATAGTGTTTCTGGGCAGTATTATCAAACATCTCCAATCTTCAAAAGTGTAATTTTTCCTGACTTTCAAAACAAGGCTTCTTGCTATTAGCCACTTGAATATAGAATAGTTATATGCTCGATAACCTAAAATGTTTCCTTTATCAAATTTTGTCTCGGCTCCAACAAATTGCACCAATCACTTTGAAATCTAGCCTAAAGATATGCGTTACGCTGATAAAACTAAGCATACCCTACCTGAACACAAAATTGACAAAAACAGCCTACGCCTAAACACGTCTAAAGCGCGAAGGAGACGTAGCCTAACATTAGCCCTCGTATTCACAATATAAAATACAAATCTTCTTACCGTCATGTCGTTCTGAATAACCAGTTGGGACATGTTTGTCTGGATCTGAATACTTTGCCAGGCTTGCCCTCAAACGAAAACCTGCCCACGAAAATTTTTTCCTCAGTACATTTCTTATGTAGGTGACATGGATCTTTAAATCTCCGAGGCGATGTATAACAAAGGCGGCCGTTGGCTGAGCTAACAATTATCCCAGATTTTATTCAATATTAAATATGTATGTATATATTTTAAATATATTTGGATAAGAAACTTTCGTTCGTGCTGTCATTACACACACAATAGGTTAGCTATAATAATAAAACGGTTTCTTGGAGGTTATAAGGAATTACGTTCGATTCTTCGGCCCACGCCATAAAACTGACCTAAGCTGTAACGGCACTTCTATTAGCTTTTCTCTCAATAGCATATTTAACTACAAACTCGGCGAGTTATTATTCCAAACAATAGATTTGAAGAGGATTTATGGCCAACGGTTTTAAAGGGAAAGTGATAAAAAATAAACAAAGACAAATTCAAGTAATTTGGAGATTTAAACTTCGTACTGGTAAAATAAAAACTTTTTGATGGAAAATAACACCCAATATTTACTTATATTCATCTCTTACACTATGCTCGCTGAAAAATAATATAAATATACGATGCTTGATCAGACAATTCTCGCCAAAATTGGACCCCCGTAGCAATTTGCTAACATACTAATGTTAAAGTTGTAAACATTCTGAACTCTTCTCATTTAGTGATATATTATAGGTCCAAAAACACAACGGATCAAATATGTGGCTATGTATTTTAAAACGTGGCAAGTCGTTGGTCAGAATTATTGTTGTCTCTCACTTGTTCTTTCAGAGATTTCAGACACGAGAGAGAACCGTTGGAATTACCTAACAGACGGGAATATGAGTCCTTTTGTTTGTCTTCAGGTAAAGAAAGGCGTGTTTGTTTTTCGTTGTTCGTTTGCCTCACCGCGAGAAAAGCTCGTTCGTCAATTGTAAATTGTCTTCGCTTGGGTAGCGACTTTTATATGTGTTTATATAAAGTTTGGTTCATAAGCCCTGTCACCGTCGGCCTATAAAAAGCTATGGATGAAGATCCTATCGTTTATCAAATAATGTGTTGGTGTATTAAGTAGTCAAAAGCCACCAAACGTTTTTTGAAACATCATATTAATTTTATCACGATATGGAGCGATATTAAAATATCCAGAAAATAGGTAGTGAAATTTTAAGTTTCACACTTTTACACAAATCAAAATTTTTATCAAAGCCACTAGAGCGCAAGGTGCAAGTAGTCTATATGTTTGAGTGGGTCAAAAATTTCTGCCCATACACAGTCTACCCTATTTCATTTATCATGAAACTCCGCCGCATCATCCCCTTTAATGTAAGTTGCAAAATATAGCGAGGCTTGAAAACTTTGCTCTTATATTGAGGTTTTTATTTATTTGTAAACAACAAATTGTTGTTGTATAAGAAAACACCATCACCAAATATTTTGATTTGAAATTCACCAAAAACTAAAAATCGTTTTAAAGACTGATTAGAGCAATTCCACAATGACTGCCATACCGCAAAATCGCCATTCTTCAGTCAGATCTCAAAGCGTATACTTTGTTTGGAATATTAGACCTAAATTTGGTTTGAAATAAAAATAGACCTCTGCAAATTACACCGAGTTTTTTATAATTTTTAAAAATTGAATGTCTTTTTTTGTATTTCTTACTAGAACTATGAAACATATATATATTATATATCCAAAAATATTGAAATGTGATATCTTGTTTTTGAACTTCACCCATTTTTAATGGAAATCACGCATGGGATATTTTAGTACAATATGTCATATATATTTACTGATTTAGAATTTCCAATATTAAAGACATATATATATTCTAATGTTTTCTAGTTAGGTGTGTGATCCATGTTTTTAATAGTGATCTTCTTCAGTGGTCGACTCTCTTTATCAACCGGTGTTTCTGCAATTTTATTAAAGACTTCCATACCTAAATACAAATAAAAAGTGTATAAATTAATAAGTGTTTTAATTTTTATCATGAAGACTAATGATGGTTTTCAATGTTCTACTTATAAATGAAATAAAAAAAACTTTGGATCAAACGAAAAAGAAATGTGTAGCTATTAACTGCTTAATATGCAGTATTATGTTTCAATATTTATGAATGAATCTCGTCATCAAATTATGGCCAGCAGTGATTTGTAGATCTCCAAGAGTTGTTATATTTTTCTAGTTATGGCACCACCCTGAAGAATACGTGAAAAGGGCGGAGTAAGGTATAAAACAAAAAAGAGGAGAAAATAGTATATTAAACCTTTTAACACTTTTCCAAATATCACACTCTTCCCATCCATGTGTCGTAAGGCACCGAGCGTGATATAAAATTGTGACATCCGTCGGCTGATACCATGGCCGCTTCCAATTGATACCATCCCTAAATAACCAGGTCCGGTATGACTAACGCCGAAGTTTTCATTTAGGAATGGTTTCTTGAGGGCGCTCTTGCCGCCAGTTCCGTCATCATTTTCCGTATCACCACCCTGTAATATGCAATTTTGAGTTTATTTTCAATTGGGCCGCTTCGGGAATTTATTGAATTACCGGAAAACGGTAGGACAACTAGTATACATAGCCGATCAGCGGCACCCATCTCAACGAACTTGCCATGTCTCTAAACCAATTCACAGGTTCACGTTTGTTTACTCACCGCTATCAAGTGGTCACGCATCACCATAAAAAGCTGAGTTCCGCGGTAGCCATATCCCTTTTCATGAGTTGCCAGCATTATGAAGTTAGTGGATGTTTTGGGGCAAACTTGACCAAATAAACCAAGAGTAACTGTTCCCAAAGATGTTCCGTTTTGTGCAAATTCAACTATCACCTGAAATAATAAAAAATTTAGACCTCAGACTGACAAAATTCTTTTAAGACCGTAATCTATGAATTACTATTCAAATCAAACGGTAGCGAGAATGTCTCCCTATAAAGTTCTGCTTTGGGCATATGTGCTTTAGTGGTGCTAATTTACCACCAATGGGTTTGTTGAAGATTAATAGAAATCTTCTGCAAATGAAATTCTAAATAGTAAAGAGCTGTTGAATCGAATAGCAAATCGACATCAACTTTGATAGCGTGTAACTATCTGTTGCCTAAAAGTGATCAATTAGAATAATTAGTAAAAAGTGTTGTTTGCAACACGAAGTTTACATATGTACATCTTTTTCCCATATTCTTGTCGATGTATTTCTTGCTGAGGAGAATGTAGAAGTTAAAAAAAATCGATTTTCACCGTAACTATTAAACCCAACCGATTTTGTCAGTAGCCTACATAAAGAAAACCATGCTACTCATGACGATATTGCGAGTTTGGAAAATATGACGGATATGAGATGTAGCTCTGTTGTACAATGTGAAATGAACGAGACCTACGTAACCAGCAACTTCAGAATTGTTACGTCCCCTTACCTTATCCGTCACAGGAGGGGTTCGTTGATCATCAAGATCTGCCATATTGTACATGGCAATAAGCAGTACAAAGATGAAAGCACCAATAAGAAGTTTTATCCAATGTCGACGGGCGTGGAATTCGCATGTACGTGCCAGTTTACGCCACTCTTTAAACTTATCCAACTTCTCCTCCCGTCGTTTCTTTCTGTTCTCAGTCTTCTGAGTTCGCTTCCATAATTTCTGCGGATGACCCTTTTTAACACGCTGCTTAACTTCAGTTTCTTCATTAGGCGTCATTGCTGGAATAATAAAACTCACTAACGGAGAATCGCAACTGAATTTGATAAAATGATTAAGAGTAGAATAATAGGCATAAGTGAGCAAGTCTCTGTTAAGTTTTGTTGTATTATCTTTGTTCAAACTTTTGCTTTTCAACAACCCATATTCAAATAAATTGTTGAACGACTTTGAAAGGGGGATTGGTTAAAGAGATGCTCAGCCCTACAGCCCAATTTCCAGAGATGTATTACGTGGTATTCCGTTAGGAATTATTAACATATCCACAAGTATTTCGTCTAATTCACATGGCGGTGAGATCATACGTAAAAAGATTCCCTTCGATTGCGAACCACTCAAAAAAGCGACATGGGCCCTGACCCATTATTCCGGGTTGACAAAAATGTCACAGCCCAGCCTCTGCGTCTACGATTTTCACATTCAACTACTTATTTCTTCGTTAAATTAGTAAGAACAGCAAGTGGGTAACAGGTACAAATTCCAAAAAGTAAAAACTCGAATTCGATAAATCTCGGTTCTATCTATTAAAATATCGATTCAACTGACCCGAACATCGCGATAACAAAATAACAATCCATATATGCATTTTTCGGTTAACATACAGGTTTTGATATAATATTATGCCTAAGCGTTGAAACAAAAACGCGCCTCAATCTCGCCAAATCGGGACGGGCGCCTGGTGTGCTATCGAAATTACCTATTACCCTCCAGCATTTGCGACTATGAGACACGTTTAGTCTGTACCGCTCTCGCCACCTTCCATACCCTTACTCCTAAAGGGTCATCCTCGCCACGTAACGCTTGTTGCACTACACGTCACCGGCAAATGCAGGTGGAGTCGCCCAAGCAATTCATTTCAAGTACACTTACATGGATGCATATCTATGAATGTAGATATAACATACGATTCAATTTATTATTAAAACAAGAGTCCGTTTGAAAGGCACTTCAATAGACAAGAACAACTAGGTATTACGGGTGATGTTCAGCACATTAGGTCGTCAACCCAGAGAAGATGTACTGGTAACTGGTATATTAGCTTAGTTTTGCGATAAATAAATGACTAACCTAATAAACTAAATTCAAGCAATAATAACTATACTAAATAATAATTTTGCCTGCTAGCATAAAAATAGGCAAAATAAAATTTAGACACTGTAAACGGTTCGAATGAAATAATCCAATAACCAGTTAAAAAGCAGCCCGTTTTGTTAAAATCGTCTTTATCAAATTTTGTAGTAATGTGTACGGCAGTTAATACTTTTTACCTACACATGATTTGTGAATACAGTAAATATAAATTGACATTTTTAAATCTTTTTGGAGGTTGGCCTAGTAAATTTTTACAAGATTTTAGCAGGGCGTCAATAAGATAATGTAGGAAGATATAGCTGAAAGCTGCTTTCAATGTTTATGAAGCCGAGCGTGTGTTAAGAACAAAAATCCAATTAAGCCAAATTTTATTTTTATTTCCAATTTTCAAAAAAAAGTCAAATTGGTCCAGCATGTCAAAGTAATAAACAACCAACAAAAAATAAGAATGAATGATGGATTGGATCTATAAAACACACTCAACATTACTTCAACAAAAACAAGTAAAAAACAAAACAAGTTTTGTGGCAATGTTACACTTCAAGAAGGGAAGACCTATTTTGGGCTAAAATCAAACACATATGAATAACAATGTGGGCCATGACTGTACTTAAAGAGCGAAGCAATAAAAAGGAAGGCCATAATAGTGAGTAAAATGAATTTCCCTTTCTTACCTATGCTTATCACTGAGAAGATAAACAGCACTTATTGTATTGTATTCAAAAAAGTACTAATTCTACGATTGCTAATGTAACTGATAAAATATTTTGAGTCAAAAACGAAACTGCACCATCCACTTCAAGTTGCATAAAAACCATACATCTATATTGTTAAATAATAACTAGGTCACTTTAAACACTTAGAAAAAAACATCTATGTAGACCTATTCAAAAAGAAAAAAGGATTTCAAGAATTGGTCAGAATGAGAAGCGAAATATTTTTCATGTGAAAACAAACTCTCATCTTTTGAAAAGTTTTGAGATTATTTTTGTAAAAAGATCAAGGTACCCAATTCAAATTTACAAAAATGAAATTCAGCATAAATTTTTTATCGATAGAGAGTAGAGACCAAATGAAATAAAGCATTAAATACCCAACTAAAATGCCTGACCATTGTGCGGGAATTTTAGACACTTTGCTCAAAATTCAGTAATTCCAGATTGTGGTTATAGAATAACGAAGTCAATTGGTAAAACTCGTAAAACGAATAATCATTTACATGATTCCAGGAAAATATTTCAAAACAAAAATAACTTCATGAATATCAAAACACTGTTAGCTAGTTTTCAGAATTCCTTGTGATAAAAAAAATCTTTTATATATTTATATATATTGTGTATAAACATGACTGCTGAACTGATAATGAAATAAACTGCAATTTTGCTACTGCATTGATAAAATAATTTCTACATTTATCTGCCTGCTCACAGATTTTTTATAATCGGGTAAAGATTAAAACATGACTGATAAAAGTAAAATCCATGTGTATAAAGTATTGCCGTGTATTAGGCAAGCTTGGTAAGTCGTCGACAGGATAATATTAGATGTTTATTTTATATATGATGAAAAAATATGAATCTTTATGCCATGCTAGACTTACAATCAATGTAAAATGAGACAAGCTGTCCTAAAATTAATGAAAGATTAAAACTCTGAAAACATTTTCTTTCGATAAGTTCGACTTTTGATTAAATATAAATCAATTTGAGCTGAGAAAAAGGGAATCTTTAAAATAAAAATTTATGTATGCTCCAATGAGTGAAAATATCAGTCAAAACAGAATTCACCATGTATGCTGGGGAATCCTGCTATTATATAAATAAAATATTAAAATTGCATTCAATACAACATTGAATGAAAACAGCTATCATTTTTAAATATAATGTCTTTGTTGTTGTAATAAGAGCGTCTATAATAATGATAATCATTAGCATTTGCCTAAGACGATATAAAAAATTTTCCAGAATAAAAGACTTGATCACGATAATTTTCCAAGGGCAAATTTCTTGTACATCTCAGTTGCTGAAAACACGAAAGAGTCGACGATGCCAGCGACAGTGAAAGTTCCTCCTATAATTGCACAAACCTGAAATAAATAATGTTTTTATTAATTGAAAAACTAGATCATTTCATGAAAATTTGTGCTAATTGTTTTGCAAATATTCATATTCTGTAACTTTAAATGAAACTATCTTTCCGCGGACATAAATCATGTTTTGATAGAAAAAATCACAATCCCCAAAAGAAAAGTATTTAAATAATATCAATGTAAAAAAGACACTTGAAGAAACTAAAAATAAACAAATTGAAAAGTTGTAAGTTTTCACAAATAATATTACACCATTTGGCATATAATAATCAAATACAGATCTAAATGTACTTTGTAAATATATTAATCATGTCCTAAAAAGTAACCTACCATTGTTATAAAATGATAAAATGGTTGTCTCTTTTCTGTATACTTTACTGTGATTGGTGTCAATTCATATTTAAACCAGATCGCAGGCAAGATTCTGTGACCATGTCCATATGAAATATAATCCTGAAACACAAAATATTTACAAATTTAAAACTACAGTAAATATGACCAAAAATAAGGTGTATTCAGAAACAACAAATATTAGTTATCAATTCTAGACTAGTAAAGTGAATCCTGGAATATCTTATGTCATTTCCGTATTTTGTATCCTGTGATATTTTGTACAACGTGTGTCATAATGATATTCTCAGAACGGGCTCGTAAACCAGATTTCCTTTTATCAGTTTCCTTTTATTGTAATTTGCAAATGAACATTATTGTAATGTCGCTAAGGCGCTAACGATCACTGTAACACAGCAATATAATTTCGCTAAGATTTCAGAGTACATGAATAATGTTTCAAGTTAGGTTTTGAATAACTATTTGTTAAAATTGAACATGACCAGTACTTACTTTGTAAGCTGACGTATATTGATATGCATACTGCATATCTCCGTTTATATTTTCATGTACGGTTGGTACGATCTTCATAACGTAATCATGAGAAGACAAAGCTGGAATAAGTATATGATCGTTATTTCTATATGAAACGAAATTTATTTTAGTTCTGGAATCTATTTTGTATTTTCCTCAGAAATTGATAACACAGTTTTTTGACGTTTACTAAAAACGCCATTTTTCATGAGTCTAATAGATATAATATTGATAGTTTAATTAGGCAAGCGAAGCGTAATTTTCAATAATATTAGCATGTTTCTTCTTGCTTAAATGAACTTAAGTCAACCATGTGAATATAGGAATAGATGAATATAGAACAATTGAATTTTGTTACATGACACTTATTCACAATTTTTGCTCCAAATGAGGCTATGTGCAAGCAACCAGAATCTTTCAGTTTCGGCTTCGTCTACCCAATTTATTACACTGGGTGAAGTGGCTGGCATGGGAATTGAACCAAGACAAGATATGTAAAATGTGACGCCATCACAATCAACACAATCACACTTTGACTGGGATAATTAGATATATAACTCACCATGTTTTTCCAATGTCTTCTTTCCACTCAATGAATTCAAAGCTGCATTTTTAATGTTGTTCGACTAAAATAGAAAATTCAGATAAGTTTACGTCACATATATAGTATGTAATCGTGCATTTACGACAGGTATGTATGTCCTCACTTAACATCATTTATGACTGAGCAGGTACCCACTTTTGGTATATTAAATTTAGTGTTGGACTATACTTCTCATCTGCTCACAATTTAGTTGGTTAATGTAATAAACCATAAATGTTAATATTCTAGTGAAATAATTAGTAAAGAGTAAAGAAATAAATTTACCATGATCCTATCTCCAAATCTCAATTCCCGAATTTCGTGAGTCATGTCAGGATTAGGAGGTTGACTTGGTGCACTGTGTGTTGATACATGGAAGTTACCAGGGACCTAAAATATTTCAAAAATTACTTAAATTCAGTACAGTTTGGTTAATAAATATGAAAGCCTTACTTATTTATAAGAATGTATTTTTTTATTTATCCAGGGGAGCAAAAAGCTTAACAAGATGACTTGAAAAAATAAAATTAACCATGACGTCTTGTCCGGTTACTGATCATGCTAGGTATGCGAATATTTGTTTTGAATGCCTTTACTTGATGGTAGAGAAAGCCATATAACCGACCAGAGGATACATGAACTACATTGAAATACAGAGTCAGCAATTCTGTGCTATTTCACATAATTTTTAACAAGATCTGAACCTGCGGAACCAAGCAGAGTAACGCAGTGTGATGGCGAGCGTGGTCCTAACACTTAACACTAACTTGCAGTTCCATACATAAATTTCAGGTTCAAGACAGCAATGACAAAATCTCTCACCTTATTGATATGGAATGAAGTTGTAAACAAACATCCGGCTCCTTCATTGATTGGAACTTTATTTGTGTTATCAACCAATCCTACTTCGTGCCTTCCCATTTCATCTTGAATATCGAGCCCAACATCTATAATAAAAGTTTACATAAAAAACTTGTGTATATTGAAGAGATAAAACTACCGGTATATAAATTGGACAATGTTACAATTATTACAAGTTAGTCACTTTAATTGTATGTATACCATGATAATTTTTTTTATATACTCTGAAAATTTTTTGAGGCATATCAATACGCAACAATTTTATCACAGTATTAGCATTATAGTTTTTATATCTTGATCAAATAATAATTAAATTCCTTGAAGCAGAAAAATCTAATTTGTTGAAATTTAACATAACAATAGAATTGAAAAATAGGACCTTAATTTATTATATATATGAATATAGAAAATAAATAAGTATTTTACTTACATTCACATGCCATCCCTGGCAATGAAATATCCAAATATACGGGAATTCTATCTCCAGACTGTGGGTCATCAACATATAGTTCACTTACACTAAAAAGAAATACGTACTGTACTGTAAATGTTGGTGTCATTACGTCAAAATATATTTCGGACAGAAGTAAGTTTAACACAGTAGAAGTTGCACCAAAAAAGAAGTCTGTTGGTGTCCAAGTAAGCCCGAATAAAAGCTTATTAACACACATCTGCCAATTTGCAATTCACTAATCTGAAACTAGATAGTTACCTAGGTAGAGCAAATGATATAATACATGGATGACCCAGGAAGCAATACCTCTACGGCTCGCAAGTAAAATGAAATATAAAGTCTACAGATTTAAAATGGAATGAAACTGGTTCAGAATATGAATTTGGGCAAATTAAATCAAATTTTTAGAGACTGGGTGGCCTAGTGCAGGGGTTCTCAATCTTTTTACCTTAGCGGACCAGTAAGATAAAACAAAATGGCCTCTCGGACTGGCAATATAATATTGAACTGACACAAAGCAATGAAAATAAATTGGGAAAAATATAAAGGAGGTTTCATTTTATTGAGTCCATTCCTCCATTAAGTTGTTTTGAATGCTTGAAGTGGTTGGAATCCTATACTCACCGGCCACCACCTCACCCAGAATGTGATGAATCGGGTAGGTAGTGCCGAATCGAGGAAATTAGTGGTTGCTTATACAGAGCCTTGTTGATGGCAGTCATATAAACACTTCATATAAAAAATTATACTTACACGTCTACTGTGATGAAACTTGCAAGCTCAGAGATGAAGAGGAAAAATATAAACAAAGAACAGGCTATTGAAACTGAAAAAGAGAAAAAAAAATACTGTTATTGTAAATAATTCCCAGCGTTTCTTTAAATCACTATTAAGTCATAAAACTGTTAATCATTCATGGTGAAAATTGAATAATGGGATGAGGGACTATGATTTATGAATCTGGTAAAAATTTGGCTACATCAGTTTGCTGGACATTAAACCTTTGCATTCAATACCTGTGGAAATTTGTTTGCAGTGAGAAAGAGTCGACTAATTCGAAGTATTTTGTCACTTTGTTTTCTATTATCTTAGCAATATAACAGTGTTTATTGATAAAGTATTAAAAGCATTCGTTTTGAATTAGCATTTTACCACCTACAGTTATATCTACATTGTTTTCACAAACAATAAGTTTTTCTGATTCCAAGATGTTCTGACATTTGGTTCAATAGAACACATATACAGTATTTGTCTCTGAAATGAGGGCGTCTGACACGATGGCAATGCATCAGATCGTGGCATGCTTGTCTCAATAATAATTTAAATTGATTGCGAGGAGCGTTGGCTGTTACAAAATTGCGTTTTTTTCATAAGAATTTTTGAATGATATAATAATCCTTATTATTAAGAAATCTAATGGTGACGTTTTTTAAATTGCGCTTCCGGTTTGCCGATATGAAGGCTCAGACTGTCTTGTAATAAAAGTGTTTGCATTCCCTGTTAGCTAAGAGCTACCGTATCCCTGTATTCTTGGAATCGTTCAACTTTGCCGTACTAACAATTGTTTTTTCTAACAATTGAATGAATAAAGAACTCACTTGCTGCACCGGCTGTTGTAGGTTGTGTTAGGTCTTTTGGGACTTTTCTGTAAACGTCGAACCTAAATAAATTGATGAGATTGTGTTAGTATCGTATGTGCCTTTTCCATTTTCGGATTTGTCTGTCCGCAGATCTTTGATAAGTTAGGTTAAATGTCTATCACAAACTGACAGACAGACAGAAAAGCTTCTACAGTTCTAATATTATTACCGTACCGTTCAGCGGTATGGTAGGCCTATTTCTTATCAAAAATGAGAAAACGGAAAAAAAGTTCAAAAGTAGGCCCTATAATGCTATTAAAATATCAAGCTTACCTTCTGAAGTCAAACACCATTTTTAAACTGTTCGGAATATCCTATGACTGTATGACAGTATGAAGTCCGTAAGTGACGTTACGTCAACCTCCAGCAGTAAGTAAACTAGTATTGCTGTGTTCAAGTACCGGTATCGGACTGAAGCTTGCAGGGCGACGGAAAAAGAAGGCGTTCAACCAGTCAACAGCGTTTCAAATCTCTGAATCTAGGTAAGTAAAGTCTCAGTTGGCTGGTTGTGGGAATCTGATATATTATTGGTACCACAGGTTCACTATTCGTACTATGGAGTTTCACAATTTCAGATTTAAATCCAGGAAGCGCCAACTCAAAGACCAAACTAACAACGAAGCGCGAACAAGTAGACACGCAAAGCAATAATGCAGCAGCAACCGAGGAAGGAATGAATTTCCCGGTTTGTGGTGACGTCATATTCAAGTAAACGTGGCCCTTACTCGTGTGTCGTATATGCCCAGAGGCATACCGGTAGCTTTTGGACACGCCAGGGGCCTGTAAAATATTCGAATCTATTATCATAAAAACTACCGTATGCAGGTTCGTGTAAGTTAAAATAATTACGTGCCTCTATGTTCAATTCAAGGATATTATCACTAATTCCTCTGGGCAGTTTTTGTTATTTCGATCTCTAGCGCCCTCTCGCCTAGATAACGGACTTTCCTCAAGTATCGATTTCCTTTTTTACTTTGTGACATTGGCCAATCAGCAAGATGCAAAAAGTGACGTAACAATGCTCCCTTTTCGCTTCCGCTCAGACACTTATGTTTGGTTGCCTCAAAAATGTAACAGTATCTGCATAATAATTAAACAGTGAAACAGAGACGGGATACATGTTCAAGACCTTACTGGCCTAAGACACAGATGTGCGACATGTACCCCTAACAATGATAACAGCAGTTTAGGACTGCTGCGTTATACTAGGACAACAGACATGAAATTGACTATACAAATAAAACTCTAGTGAAATACACAAGACAAAGAGGTACGGCACAACGGCGATATGTACAATAGTCAGTTTATGGCACGTCCATATCCCAGGTTCCGGTGTTAAAAGATGGAGATAGGGTATAGGTCGCTGAATTGATATGTTTTTACACTAAGTCTCACGAAACACGTAAAGATTTGTTCGGAATATAAACTTACCAGAAACCAACGTTGGATGGGCCACGACACGAGAACAAATTTGTAAAAGATAAATTTAGAAAACCTTCGTTTAAACTTGAGTTGTTAATCATAGTTTGCACTGGACTAAAGATATGGGAACAATAGAGAGTCTGGCATAAAATGCGGCCACTCCCATAAGATAAGCGCTATTGTGTGAAATTTATTGTCGCCATGTCTCAGCATGATAATTATAAATTGTTATTGAATGATCTAGTTTGCATGATTGACGATCCAGCGAAGGAAGTAAATAAACAATAAAACTATGCCGGAAAGAGAGACAATAGATCCGTGGAGGCCTCGAAACTTGTTTTCCGATCAATGGAGGTTTGTTGCATGTTGACATTGTTAATCGATTGGGGGTATTTTTCATCTCTGTAATTTTTTTCTCATCTTCTATGTACCCTTTGTATCTGAAAAATATTGTCTGAAAAGTAGGATGTCATTAACTCACTAAATCTAATAGAATTCCAATAAATGTCTCTTAAGCTTGGATCTAAATTCGGACGTCGTTTTCGAGCTTGGGGTTCCATACTTTAGGTCCAAAGAATGTGATCGATTCTTGTGCTATTGATGTTCTATCATGCGGAACAAAAAATCTGTCGTGACTTCTGCTATTTTGGGTATTATTATTCGCAAATACGCGATTAAAACAACTAGGGAGTTGACCAGTAGAAGCTAAAAATCTCTGGTGTTAGTAAATCTTCAACACGTAGTAGTTTTTCACTTTTGAACAAATCCCGAACACTACCTCTCCGATCCCTATCAAAAGTCATCCTCAAGAACTGATCACAGACACTTTGAATTTTTGCTGTAATACCTTTTTGACGATGCATCCAAGTGTTTATACAATATCCTATATGACTTTCTATTAATGAATAGTATATTGTTAACAGACACGACTTATTAAGGTTTTTATTGGACATAGCAATCGTTTCAATATTATGTTGTTGTTGTTCTTAGTGTCCTTGTTCTTTGACACGTTTTGAAGAAATCGCTCTTCTCTTCGAATACTGGACCAATTGCTTTGAAATTTTTAGTGGTTGAAGATAAAATTTTTCCCCAGAAGGCTATCACTTTTATTCATTTTAAATATTTCTGTTAGCTCTGTGAGATTTGATTTTGTTTGTTATGACGTCAATAAACGTTCTGCGGACATCGGACGCCATTTTGTGTCCTACTGTACTGCATCGCTTGGTGTGAATATATTTGTAGACTGTGATCTGACGGTACGGTAAACCGTACTGTACTGCGAACAGACGCGTCCATATATTTGGGCGTAGCTCTCTTGTTGATTTTTGAAATAGCTCTCCTTGCTGTCCTTGTTTTAGATAGTACCAATTGTGACTGATATTTCCATGACAATTTGTCATCGAATAAAACACCCAGGAAACGAATTCGGTTTACTCTTTGAATGCACGTGGACTGCAGAATTGGCGTTTTTTAACTCTTTTCGTTAGTTTTCAGTTGTGTTTCGGAAATTTAAATATAAGTCATATATTTCAATGACCACTCTGTCTTATTAGGAGTTTTACCTTATTTGCAGTAATAAAAAATTAGTGCAGAAATAACTGTGATAGACTAGGCTAAAATTCTTTACCGGTACTTTTTAAAAAACAGATTGTTGCATGCGATGAATCATAATGATGGTTTAAAACGTATATCCCATTTCACAGGCGCCAACTCGCGAAACCACTCTTAAAATAATCCCCGAAAAGTTTGCAATGGTAAAGTTTGCGAAGAATTTTTGGGGGTCAAAGGTCGGGGAAAGGTCCATTGCTGTACAAATGACTACTACTCGCGTTGCTAACAGCTTCATTGCACTGAGGAGTGCCGAATCATGGCCACGAAAGCGAGAATCAGCTTGCGAACACACTCACAAGCTCAGTATGGGCATTCGTGAAGCCTATAGTGTGATTGTTCCCAACAAATAATTAGGGGTTCGTACCACTTTTACGCCATTCAATTTTACCACTTCAATCTCTACCAAATATACATGAAATTGAATTGTAATTAATAAATCTGATGCTTTTTATCTCTATTACATATCTTCCATAACATTAGAAATGCGAAAATGTTTATTAATTCGAAATTTTTTTTTTACGGAAGAGGATTTTTAGTTGCCAGAACTTACTAGTTGAGAGTTATCTAATCAGAAATCTTACTGAAAAATCGTGTGAACCATAAACAACACCAAATAAACCATCACTAAAGTTTGGCAACCGATGATTAGAGTCAGGGATGATTTTAAATTTCTGAACAATGCTCGTAACAAATAAAAACAGTTCCATTCGTGCGAGTTGCTCCCCGAGACAAATACGAGGTCCAACTGAAAATGGTATCACGTGATTACAGGGGATAAATTCTCCTGATTTGATGAATCTTTCAGGTCGAAATTTTTCTGGATCTCCAAAATATTCGGCATCGAAGTGGACCGACCAGATGTTGGGCATTATCTGAATGATAAAATTAATATATTACGTGGTTGTGTTGTGCTTACTTCATAAGTCAATTTGAAGAAAGTTGAGATTTTCATATTTGCGGGATAGAAGAAGGTCAAGAAGGTTGTTTTCAAAAAACATGTATGCGACGCTATACACTTAGATTACGAAATTTTGTAGTATGGTTAAATGTTTAAGACATCTCATTGGAAAACAGTGACTTACTGGAGTCTCTTTTGGAATGTCATATCCATTTACTGAAGTATTTGATGTCGTCTTATGTGGTAATGCTAAAGGCAGCATTGTTCTGTGCCTCATAACCTCTTGGACGAATGCACGTGTATACGGCATACGCTCTCTGTGATCCATCGTAGGAATTCCATTCAATCCTGTTCAAATTGTAATGATATACAATGTAATATAAACCTAGTTGAAAAAATTAATCTTTTGTAGGAAGCCGCCGCCAATAAAAAGTCTAACCCTCGCCACCGCTCGAAATGAAAAAAAAGTGGCGCTCCCGTAGTATGTGCACCAAGATGGCGAACACCTGAACATAGTATGTGTACCAGTTTAGGATTAGGCCATAATTTTATTTCAGTTATTTTCTTATTTCCGTATTTTAGTTCTATTACGAATTCTGGGACTAGACAAGTGACTCGCGTAGTATTTGTATCTGAATATATGACCTAACCTTAACCTGATACACATACTACGTTCCGGTGTCCGCCATATTGGTGCACATACTACGGGAGAACCAAAAAAGTAGTAATTATCCAGTTAGGAATACAGATTGCACTGGAAATTCAAATTTTTAAATGATTTTTAACCCGAAACCTAACTGGATTAATACTAATTTGTTATTTTTAAACGTGGAGATGTGCTTTTCTCAAATCTCATATTTTTGCATTAGTGGCGGGGGCTTTCTACAATAGATCCAAAAAAAGGATACTCACCTATGACCTTTTGTACCTCTTCCGCAATTCGACTCTGACAATCGGGAAAATGTGCAAAGCCAAGAATGCACCATCTCAGGGTGCTAGAACTCGTCTCCGTTCCAGCAGAAAACAAATCTAACACGTTGTGCAAGAGTTGTTTTTCCTGTAAGTTTAGGTGAAGTAATAAACTCAAAGGAGATCAAAATTTTATTTTAGCAAAATTTAGGACATTTATATACAAACGTTGAAAACACTCTCGTCGCTGGTTTTAAGTTTAGTTTCCCTCAAAAATTCATCAATAAAGTCTCGTATATCGTTTTCATCAAAACGTTCCTTGTGGTCTTCAATAATTTCCAGCATAACACCTTGAAATTTGAAAAACAAAAAGGAAAAACAAATTTCAGTCGCAGACATATTGAGCTTTAAAAAGTTTATTTTTTTGAAGAATAATTTCTCACGTCTTATCTGTATTAAATTGTTATGAATGCGGTTATACGAAGTCCAAAACACAGGCAGGTATCTCAGCAAAGGGAAGAAAACAAGAATTCCGAATATCGTGCCGTCGAGTTTGTCTGATGATCTGATCAAAAATAATTAGTGTTCGATGTGCTCAAGCTAACTATCTTTACAATACTCTTGAATTAATGTTTTTATCAGCACGAACCAAATCTGATTTATTCGTTTACAGCGCGGTATTCTTCAACAATTTGGGTATTTTAATTTCGGGTTGGCACGAAAATTTTTCAAATAAACCTTATTCAGATTTTGAATGTTTCTGCCGAAACTGAATTCAAACTTTATAGTGAACCGAAAAAGATGAATAAACGCAAAAAAATGATATTCACCAACATTTTGTTTAATCTTTCAACTATTTCAACAAATCTTTTATCGTCATATGAAAATCTTGATCCCATTGTAATACTACAAATTATATTAGAAAGTGCGTTGGAGATTGCGATCTGAAACAAAATAAAAATTATCATTCGAGCTAAGATGAAAAAATAATTATAAACCCAAACCTTGCAGTTGAATGGCTTTCCATTTTGTTGTTCAATAGCATGAGTTAAATGGCAAATTTCCTCCATAATTCTTTCCTCCATCGATTTTCTCCCAACGCCAAATCTATGGAGATAATCTTTAGTTAATATGCTTTTTAGGCTTACTTAACTCAATACCGAAAGTATGGACTTACCCTCTTAACGTTTTCATTCCAAATGCTCGCAGAAGTTTCCAGCTCTTCCCATAATCGGCGAACGCAACTCCGTGCCCTCCGCCAGAAAATACATCAAACATATGTGTTGAGGTTTTACCAGAAAAAAACGCCGCCTTGCTGGACCAAAGCCTAAAATGCAAAGATTTTATTCGAAGCACTAAAACAAATGCCAGAATCAATACTGGAAACCGCAAGGTAAAGACTTGCAACTCATCTTCTATACCCTTACAGGAACTTGTATAGACGATTTGATAAATAATGATAAAGGTCAGTTATAACGTCATATACAGAACTAGATCGATATATGCACAACTTGACTAACGTGACAAATGTCAGGTATTCTATCATTTACAGAAATGAATCGATAGCTGCTGTAATCATATATTTGCTAAGTTATTTAAATTTACCTTGTAAATAGCGTCATATCCGTTGATCACGACCCAAACTTTTGATCCAATCTTTACGGATAAAACAGGTCCGTACTTTTTTGACAATTCCATAAATGTTACGCCAGGATTGAGTCCTAAAAATGGTGCGTAGCCGACAACAGGAATACCTCTTGGGCCTGGGGGAAAATTCATTTGCTTCCTAGGTCGCTTGAAAAGGCGGATAAAAAGAAATAAAACCCCCAAAAATACCAGTTTTGACAGTACGTCCAACTGCAGCATGGTCATCACAAATATATAACGACACGAACGAGTTTACTCTACAAATTGAAATAATTACATTTGTTTTAACGAAAAACGCCGACGAAAATTTTCCAATCTTATGAAACGAATCCAATTTTCGAAGAATGAAAATTTTAAAATCTTGCAGTTATGAATCCATATGCTTAATTAATCCTGCAAATTTTTTACCCTCGGGCTATATGTGGTGTGCTTTAAATTGCGCCCGTTGCTTGAATAATTCTAATTTGCTTCTTGCGCTTTACCAAGAAAGTGCTTTAATAATTAACTAACACGCGTCTATTGTTATTCAGATATACAACGGTATGAAAGGCACGGCGTGTACTGTTCCTGGCATCTCACACCATATAGAGCATTGTGTTTCGTGAACCTTCAACAAATTTTGACCACACCAGTTACTACAATATGCTCGACTGACTTCAAGTTTATTCTTCTAGTGACCTATTGTCGCAGAAAGCGCCACGCTTCAACAAATTGAAAGCGTAATGCTGACGGGCTGAAGGTACGGAAGGCTATTTTGTACGCAGAGGTGGCGACTAGAGAAACAGACGCATGCTTTCGCGACTCGTTGAAGATTGTTGCATTTTTTTCAAACAGTGCTTGTCGGTACATCGTTCAGGTCTTTAGAAATACTCCCGCCATTACATCATTCAAGTCTTTAGAAATACTCTCGCCATTACATCGTCTACGTGGAATGTTCAGTTACATATTACTGACAGTTGACTAACATGATTTATTTCAGCTAGCCTGCTTTTCATCTGAATATATATATATATCACGGATTTATATATCTTTCTCGGTGATTATATTATATTCATTTAATGCGATGCACAAGTAAACAAACAACAAACAGATTACAGTTTAACATATATATAGTTAGATAGAATTGAAGTTTTCCACAGAATCGTCCATGCACCTGCGTTTTTTGACACTGTTCAAGTTAATTTGTCTTCTTCTCCAAACTGATATTGTTTAGTGCCCTGCAAAAGCGATTGATCTTTACAGAAAACTCAATTATTAATATAGAAAATTACCCAGACAGAGGGGTTTTCATCCACTTTTATTCAAATCATAGTAACATTGTGATTTAAAATGAACGTATTATCTTATGTCGGTTCGTAAGTCGAAGTTTTACTTTACCTCATATTTTTGGGGTTCTTTTTGAACAAGCGATAAACTTGGTTTGCTAACGGACCGCCCTTCCCCCCTTTCAAGCATGCCTTAGATTTTCCGTATTTTTTGTAATTCAGATGGGCATTACGTCCCGTAAAACACCTGTTAAATAGAAAATACATATATAATAAATTTGTGGGAAGTCAATTAGCCAAATACCCAAATCATTTGGCTTCAGTATTTATATATTTTAGCATTGCTCTCCTGTTGTTAATACTGAGCACTTTACAAGAAATGAAGGTGGGAAATTAACCGCTATGCCTAATCCTAATTCTTTCTGAAATGTGCTGTTTTAAAATATTGATGACTGCGTAGATACACGTAGCCAGGGATGTATATACTTTATTATTCGATGTCAAAAATTGACTACAAAAACTTACATCCCACCATCCTGTAGAGCGAAAACTTTGAATCCTTTTTTTGCCGCGATTCTTGCACATTTTTTTATGGGTTTGGTGCGCTTTTTATAATTGTCCTTTAGGATTGTATATTGGCCATCCGCTTTTTGTAGAGCTGGCTTGTTTTTTGAATCGTTGTAGCATCCCACACGCTTGAACCAGAAACCTATATGTTGTGTGTTCAACATGTTCAACAAAATATTCAAGTTATTTATAAATTTATTCACCTTATAATAGATTATTTTATATGTTAAAGTTTTATTTCGACGCATCTATTGGTGAGCGAGAACAGGTCTCGAATACTTGTTCACGTGAAAGTAATCATTGGCTTATTTTAAGAACACTTCTTGTACCTCGAATTTGCTTTTTGAGTATTATCATTGAATAACAATCGCCAGTTTAATTGACGATCGTACTTTATATACAATTAATCATACCCAGTTTCTTCCGTGGCGCCTCTGAAAAAAGACACATGGATAGTGGTCTACTTTGCAGAAACGAGATCAATATGATATTTATGCAATATGGAACATAGACATCATACCTGGAGTCCATCCATTCAACGCGAAAACTCCATTTACTAATGGCCCGCCGACGTAGTTATTGCAATTTTCTGCAGGTCCATACTTGCTGTACGTCAGATGAGCTCTAGGCCCCGTCATGCACCTGTAATTTTAAGCAGGTATACATTTTTGATAGAATCCATGAATATTTAATAAAATACGGTGGTCAACATGGCTCTACGGCCCACGCTAACAAAATATAATATGTAATCGATTAATCATAACTTTATTCTTTTTTAGTTATGATAAAATTTGAAATAATTAACTTTTGTATTAGCCGATGTTTCTGACATATGAGTGACCGCTTCGACAAATTTCAAATTAACGTAAACGATTTGACAATAGTAATGTTTTGGACATTGTTTCTCTGTGAAAGGGCAAATGACAAACTTGATTTATCTGTCTCATATTTACACTAGATTGGAGAAGTGGATTAAAGTTCCAAAGAACACGGCAGATACCACTCACTACATCTTGTAAAGATGTTAAGTTCAATTTTTTTCATACACTTAAAGCATAATATAAGGCTCCAGAATTCAATAATTAAAAGGAGGGAATTCCTGTCTCTTTCCTTGGATGTTGTTGAATAATTAGTTCAGCAAATTGGACTATATTACATAAAAATTTAATTGTTCTGTGTCCAAGAGTATAAATAAAATCATGTATATATAATAAATATACAACATACATTCTTTCTTGTATTGCAAAAACGTGGTAGCCATTTGTTGCCGCATATTCCGCACACTTCTCGTAAGACTTTGACCGTGTCCTGTAATCTTCTTCTAACAGCTCTGATTTACCTTCTGCCGAGGGAATTGCCCTTTCTTCATCGTCTTTAAAGCATCCTATTGGTGTCATTTGAAACACTGCATCCAATAAAATGCAGGAATATTTCAGGTTTTACATTTTTTCATATCGCACGGGGACTGGATTATAATTTTTTTTATTATTTTTACCATCTGCCATTTTTACCATTTACGAAGTTTCTATTTACATATATATTCTATACACAAGATAATACCCTTCATTCTGTAAATCCATGTACATTTTTGAGAATCATAACAAAAGCGTAAGCGGAATATCTGGTAACTTGGAATGAAATCTCAAATTAAACATATTATTTTTTTCAACTAGATAACCAAACCAAATGTGTTTCCAATAATAAACTCCCTGGTTACTATAATTTGTGATAAAAAATTTCAAATTGGTGTGAAAAATAGGTAAAAAATTCATTGTCATCTTTTTCTATCTGCTGCTGCCTAAAGAAGCGGATTCACTTGGCACTACAAACTACGCAAGGACATTTCTATAGTTTATAAAGACAAATTATACCTGTTGTCCATCCATTTATACCGTATATTTGGTTGGCATTCAGTCCACCTTTGCCATTTTTACCACACAAGTCGGATGGACCAAAATATCTGAATGTTTTGTAGGCCGTAGGCGACATTGCACACCTATAAAGATCGAATATATTTGATTTGTTGATGTTGATATTAGGCTTAAGGCATCTTAAATAGATATAATCTTATCACACTCATGAATATTTTGATTCATAATTTGAAACGTTTTTTAAAATATTGACCATCTTCAATAACAATGGCTTGGTAAAATACTCACAGTCCTCCGTCTGAAATTGCAAACATGTTGTATCCTTCTGATGCAGCTAATGTTGCACATTTTGCAATCGCATTGTTACGTGTTTTGTAATCATCTTTCAAAGTGGGGTATTGGCTCTCCACCGACGGAACAGTTCGACGTTCGGAGTTTTCTCGATAGCAAGCAAGCGATTTGAATGATCTGAGAGCTGAAATATTAGTGATCAAGTATCTCTCCATATTGACTGTTTCGTATGTTGCTTGCGAGCATTGGTGATTAACGGCAATGGGCCGTCATTTCTCCGCTAAATTTTTTTCTCGTGCAAATTTGCCTGTGCTAAATAGGCTCTCGGTCCTTTCACATATATATTATTTGAAGTATAATTTAAATCATACCAGTGATATTTCAAGGATTCACAAAACTTAGCCCTATACAGTAGGCTAAAACTGGTCATTTTCGAATACCTGATGATTTCAGAATTGAATCGAATATTTTTTTGAATCACATCAAATCTCAACAGCCTAAAACTCACCTATCGGAGCAGAGGATACAAGCACTGGCGCGAAGACGATGACAAAAAAGAGCAAATTTTTCATATTAAATTTCAAGTTTTGTTGTATATATTTATTATCCTAAGGATCTCCACCACCAAATATATATATATTTCACACAAATAACTCGTCGGGTAATTTTATGTCCTTTTGAGAGATGTTTCGAAAAAAAATCATTTTCTAATTATCAAGGAAACTATTTTTGTTTATTTTCAGCTAAACATGAATCACTCGTTTCATGCATCACGCTATAAACATAAATATACTGATAATTTAATAATAAGTACATTCAATAATAATAGTAATAATAATTTTATCATGATGCATGATGTCACCGGAAGTTTGTGTACAAACAAACATCTATACAGCAGAAGTTTTGCATATTATCATAATCTGTCGATATTCGTAATGAATACGAATGTGGCGGAGAGATGACGGAAACAAAGTAATCCAACAACAACTTTTACCTCATCACCTCAATTCATTTTTTATATCGTCCACGGTGTTCATAATGTCGATTCCATGATTGCAGCGTATGTTCTAAATCAGGGTGGTTCAGGTTGCCGGCATCGAGGGCTACATTATTAAGTTTGTGTTGTTCGCGCGCCACATTAGTCCCAACTCCTTTGATTATTACTTATCATTATTCAATGCTTTTATATCAACAATTATGTTGGTCATTGAAAGTTCCTAACTGGCATCCAATGTTTCGTCTCCCAACCTGTCCCTTGTATATTTTGTTTGAATTGGTCATCGTTTACAGGGCGACTTACAAATCACTGCAGATGGCTCGATTACTAAATTTCGGCAATAACACTCCCGTGTTATTGAACACACGCTAACGCCCTCCAGTGGCGTAAGAAGGTTGCGCACATAAAAATGAAGCTATCGAGAAATAAAATAGATAGGTATGTTGGGAAAATTTAGTTTAATGCTTTTTTCAAGAAATTTTTTTTCTCTCACTCCCCAGTCATGGTCTAGTGATTTTGGCTTATTGCAGGCCTCTGAAAGGACCTATTAACCTTCGGACAGCTCAAATCCCTCACCATTTTATGGGTATTTTTAAACTTATTTTTTTTGTCAACCATTAAGCCCTAAATCTTAACTCATGGCTTTTTGAAAACGTCTGCTAGAGTTCTATTCAGCAATATATCTTTAAAACACACTCATCGAAAAAAAATTTTTGAAAAAAAATTTCAAAAATTTCTAAAAAAAAATTGAACTTTGAGATATTCTGTGTACAGTAGAGGGTTAATAATTAATTCCTAATTAATTAATTTTTTCTTCAACGTTTTCGTCAAGTTTTTCCTAACATAACAATACCAAAACGACTATTATAGCATAAATGGTTATTACTCTGAAATTCACAATTGTATTTACAGTATTGTCAAGTTCAAGGTCAAATTACCGATATTGATGACGTCACAGCTCTTATTATTACTGCACAGACCACCCCCAATGCAAAAAAATTAAATTTTTTCGACGGAAATGCGCGTAGAACGACGTAAACAATCCCATACGCACATTTACGCGTTAAAATTACCATTAATTTTACGTTTTTTTTACATACAAAAAATCTCCATACCTCTGCCAACTATGGAGCAGTCAAAATCATATTTATCAAAACAACACAGCGCCAGGGATGGTCAGGGATAGTTAGTATGACTGAAAATACATGCTAAAACAATAATAAGTCGTTATAAAGGAGTATTTCCTGTCTGAGCTGAGTCGACATTTTCAGACGTCTGACAGGCAATTTTGAAATCCACGTTATTTATACGATTCGCACTTTGCGTCACGGCTGGAAGGTTTTATCGCTTCTCTCATACCAGGGCATTACGTCAATAAACAGCTAAGAGCGATAGCAACAGTAGTTTACCATTCGCTAGCTTTAATAGCGTTGAAAAGCCCATATGGGCTTACCGGCTGTGGGAGGGTTGAAAGTAAAGGCATGGGCATGTTAAGAAAAATTATTTGAATCTATTTCGGAAGAAATTTTATTTCCTCATCTCCTCAGTCACGCTCCAGTGATTTTACGTTATATCTCGAGAATGGTAGAAGGTAGAGGTGCCATATTCGGGTCATACAAGGTAGTTGAGGTCTAGTTTGTGTCAAAAAAAATTCGTCACGGTTGAGTGATCACGGACCTTAAAATTGGAAAAATTCGACTCCGGTTAGGGGTGATCAGTTTATTACGTGGTATTTGAACTTCTTAATGGACTGAAGGGGTCGGGGGCAGAGCGCCGGACGAATTTCCCGCCATTCGTCTGGCGCAACGACCCGGGTCCTCCAACAAACTTCAAACAAACATCTGCTTCTTAATTTACTAAAAATATTTCTATACATTTCCCCTCGCGGGTAGCGTAGCGACCTCCCCTGGATTACTAAATTTCGGCAATAACACTCCCGTGTTATTGAACACACGCTAACAGAGTGTAATGAAAGTGTAACAGAGTGTGATGAAACCGAATTTCTAACTAACAAAGAACGAATACTTGAGCGAGAGAAAATATCATAAAGAAAATGAATTAGAGCAACGACCTTGTTTCAGGCATATATATATAACACGAGTGGTGAAGAATATTAGAACACACAGTAACTACCCGTATGTACTCGCTACACCATAAAACAGTTTATAAAAATTAAAATTTACTCTATTTATATATTCTAATTTTGTTTGTTTGTTTGCTGTGGTCCTTTATCAAAAAAATTCTGAGTATTAAATTGCTGAGTATAATGACGTTTTGTTCTCGAGTTATTCCTTAAGCTGCTCCACATTGTGATGCATGGAAACCTGCAGATATTCCCATGCGATGCATTTTGTTGTAAGCTGCTGCAATGTTTGAAAGATCTGGATTCGGAGTAGGAAAAAAGATCCAAATGACCCATTGTGCTGAAAATGGATAGTGGCTTATAAATATTTATGTGAGCAAAATGGAAACTATGGGAAAATGTTGCAATGAACTCATTTAAAAAACAAAACAATATTGCAATGCTCAAACGGACACGAAAGTATAATAACTATCTTAAGAAATTCCAACTTCTATCGTCAATGATACCTCGATTTTTTATTTCCCGTGCCTCTCTAACTTTACTCAATTAGCTTCACTTAGACATTCATAAATAGTATTTTAGTCAAGGAAGAAGGTGAAATGAGTATGAAGTCAAGACAATCGTCACAACAACAACAAGAAAATTAACAACAACAATTTAACACTTCATTTATAATAAAAAGAGAATACCAGACAAATCTGTTGAGCGTTTGGAATATTTTGTTTAAACCTTCATAAAATCTGCACGATGGCATATGTGTTAAAACTTAATTTGCATTTTTCTTACCGTCATTAGAACAAAATATCGTCATGATATAGTTCCGATGATCCGTTACGAACAAGAAATCGTTATCAAGAATAACCTTGTGAACTGTGGAAATCAAAATAATTTAGGTTATTGTAAAAGCATGTACTTGAAATCATGATCTACCTCTACAGTAGCAACTCTCCACCATTTCAGAAGCATCTTCTTTATAGAGTTATTGTACAAACCTTTAGTCCTGTAAGCTTCCGTATAAATTTTAATAATTCTTCAGGTGACTGAGGCGTAAATAAAAATGGCAAAGCTGGGCTTTATTCTTACGTACTAACCAAGTTTGTTTGCAGCTCTGTTGAAATTTCCGTTTTTTTCACGTGTATAGAGTGTTGTCATCACAGGTTCTGTAAAATTATATAATTTATTAGAAATATAGTTTCAGAAAACAATTTATGTTCGGGTTAACACGAGAAATTTCTATCAGATGGTCAATAACAGGAATGTGTGACATCATCTTCCATTTCCTCAAGAATAAGTATACACGAAAAAAAATCATTAAAACGCGATAGAAAAAGAGCCACGTAAATACGGTAATATGACACCAGAGATCCTGAGCGTTGATGGTGAACAGGTTGGGAGTGCAAAAGCATAAACCGCAAACATGTATGAACCTTCATTTATGCCAGAATTTATTGTAAGACATCATTTAGTATTATTATGCTCACCATCTTTCTCTCCGCTCTCTTGATACACTCCTGGTCTCTGGCGAGTAAAATGGGAAACCCAATCAACGTATTGATTACTGCAACAATTGAAATTAGGTTATCATCATTTAGATATATATACACTTCATATCATGAACTAATAAAAAGAAGTATCTATGGTTATTGGACACAAAATGACCTGTGAATCATTTGGCTATTGTGTTGTTGTTGTCTTTTTCATTTTATCGCTATTTTCTCGCCAAGTGAATGCTGTAATTATATACCACATTCCATCACTCACACAAGGATGCCGATAAGACGCCCAGAGTTCAAATAAATTAGACGTTTTAGTAATCCGGTCTCTGCGGCACGCTACGTTACTGAAACATCCCCTATTAATACGTCATAGCAACCCTGAACTGACCCGGGCCTCCAGTAAAAGCGGCGATCGCGGGCGCCGCATGGCTTGTATGTATATGCATTATATTTGATTCTGGCAATCCAGTCGGCTAGATTATATAAATTATGCGTTGACAACTGCTTGCATTGTTTTCGTGCTTGAGTCCAAGGAGTAGTTGATGAGATACAAATGCTGCTTGACATACTCTGCTATATGTTGACTAAAAACTCATATATATATGCGGGAAAATGTTCTCAAATTTGTGTTTATTGTATTCTAACGGTATATCTATTTTTATTTGCAAAACATGGCATTACCTTTGAGTCATGTAGCTTCTTGTGGTAGCCGTAAAACCATAGTCAGTTTCTGTAAAATTTCTTAATGATTCACAGTCAATATCAGATGCCGCAGCATCATTGGTTTGTAGTCCGGTGTACCATTTGGTTCTGTTTAACTATGTAAAGAGTTTTCATGAACAAATATATATGAGTAAATTTAAAGTAATTGACAGAAAATATATAGTAACGCTACCGCTATGATTTTTGGAAGCGAATTAATTGTATATTAGCTCCATTATATTAAATTATTCGAAGGAAATGTTGCTATTTTGTGAAAATGTTAGATAAATTTAGGTTTAATCCAGCATTTGTTGCAACTTTTAGCTAATTTCATATTTTTACAATATAAGGATATATCTCTGGTCGAATACAATAAAATTTAAAAAATATGCATATTCTCTGCACAATATTTGAATATAACATTACCTTTACCTTTTCAATGTCGAAGTCTTGCAATACTTGCTCCGACAGAGTGCATTTATGTTCAAATGCCAAAGAAGCGGTAATCAACAATGATGCTAGAAATATCACCGACAAATGCATCATGTCCAAACTTTAAAGCCAGGAATAGCGAAGTAAACTTTCTCAGTTTTATATTCTTTGCATTTGTTGACAAATTGTGACACAATTTTGGCCAAGACAGAGAAAATCGTGATTGTATCATGTATTCGTCAACGAAGCAAATTAACGTGTACAGACATATCCAGGTTTTCTCTCAGATCAATTCAATATGCAACAACATTCATTTGATACAGCCGGAATTATTGCAATATCGTTTTATATTGTAGAATATATTGTAGAATGCAGATCACGCATAAAATTTCACACTCGCTATCTTGAGAAAACACGATATATTGATCATAGTAGGGAAAAGCATGTCACAACAACGTTCTCAAGAGTGAGAAGCATATCTGCTACTGAGTTCATACTTTCATTAAAGTTAACAAACACGAATACTATTTTTCTTTTCAGAACATCTTCAGAGCCATAATATTGTGTTCTGTAATTTTTATATGCCAAGATCTTGAAAGCAATACTAGTAAATGGACCATATTTTCAATTAAGACAATAACTATAACTACTACATACACATCAACAAATATTTGTTATCTATGAAATTTGAAAAATTTAATTACATATTAGGAATCATGAGGTCTCAAAATGTCGTGTCCCACTTGTTGCAATTGTATAAATTTTACTTCATGTGAATACGCCCACCTTATAACGACTTATTTTATTTATCCCAACCTGGGTCGGATTTACCATTTAGCAAGGTAGGCTGAGGCCTAGGGGCCTCAATCCTTAGAGGTATCGACACTCAAGCTATCAAATATGAACTCGTATTTTTAAAATATAATTTTTTTAAATTAGATCCCACTTACTAACAAATATTTGCAACAAAACTCTACAGTCGACTTGCATTGTTACTTGGTTTACGAATATATTGCACAATGAGAGAATTTCTTATGAAACATGTTCGTTTTGACGACGATTTACGATTCTCTGGTACATTGTTATTGTGTCAAATATGATTCAGAGCAAATATCCTGACGCTCTCCCAATAACGGACCATAGTATAAACCGTTTTATGAATTGAGACTTTTCAACGACATTCTTCCCAATTATTATATTTACTAAACATACTATATGAATCTTTATCACTCTATTTCATTATGTGGACCTCCAGAAGTATGCGAACCAAGATGGCGCACAACCTGAACATAGTATGTGTGTACCGGTTAGGATTCAGGCTGTGCGACATCTTACTCTCGCATACTTCTAGAGCAGTGGTTCCCAACCGCCGGTCCGCGGACCGGTGCCGGCCCGCGAAGCTTTTTTGCCGGTCCGCAAGAAGTTTTGTTGTTTTTATGCCGTTTCAATCGCTTTACCGTAGGCAAAGTTGCGTTGGCTCATTACGCAGTTCTCTTCTGCCGTCATATTACGACGTCTTTCGCGACATGTTGGCGCCGTATTACGCGACATCTTGGCGCCGATCACTCACACTTTTCGCTTTTCCAGCTCCGATTCACCGCGAATGCGCTCCATCAAATCTCGCAAAATTAAGAAGCCTAAAAATCGGCACGCGTGCCTTTACTGTTCTGCGTGCTTTTCCTGATTAATATGACCAATCATATGAAACGTAATGGATATCTCCTTGTTCAAACTAGAAAACAGTCAAGAACAGTATAATAATCCAGTAAGATATGAACTTGTTGCGACCCCACAGGTGGTCACGCGATACACGCAAAACAAAAGCACGAGCCGCAGAGATCTTTTCCAGACACAGTAGGATTTTGAGCTTGTCGCCAAGTTATCGACGACTTTGTCATTGTAATGCAAATTCATTCCGTTTGAGGCGTCGATTAACTGCAGAGGGATTAATATTATGAACCCAATGAAAAAGAAAGGGCTTGATTAAAATCGTGATTCTTCTTTACAGTCCAGATTGAAAAAGAATTACTTATCACAATTTTAGATATCTCTTGATAACGAATACCCATCGCCAAGTAATCGAGCAATCAAACTGTGGTCCGTCTTTTCAGCCAGTTACTGCGTTATGCGAAAAAACATTCTCATCACTCGATTCAATTAAAACCTCACTTTGATTAAAACGAGGCAAGGAAATCGGCTGCACGCGGCTGCAGAGCTATGTGTTGCAAAAACTTCTTTGCCTCGTTCGCAATCTTGTATTGGAAACGAAACAGCAGCAAAATTCTCACAGAAGTTAATTGTGCATTATTTTAATGTGAGAATTTAATGCGTGCCTTTCTCACGCATAATGGGTGCCCAGCACTGCATTTCATTACGCAAATATATGGTATTATTTTATGTTTCACTCATTTTTAATTTTTGGTCGGCACATTATTTGATAGTTATTCTTCGTGTGAAATGTTTTAAAGTGTGCTTTTTTGTCTAGAAGCATATTGAGTGCCCGACATTGCATTATAAGACGCAAATATATGTTATTCTTTTCTGTTACGGCCATTTCAATTTTTGCCGGTCCGCGAGTACATTTAATCTAATTTTACCGGTCCGCCAGGGTAGAAAGGCTGGGAACCGCTGTTCTAGAGCATAGGTTCTCAAAGTGCTCCGTACGGAGCCCCAGTGCTCCGTGAAGTACACCTAGGGGCTCCGCAAACTATTCGATTACTTTTCAAAATACTGACTTGGCTAATTTTCAACTGTTTAAAGAAGCAGTAACAGCTTCGCGATTTAAAAAAAAGGTCTGGAAAAAATACAAACGATTGAAATTTATTTTATTGCATGCGGCTCCGTCGGTAGTTTCAGAATGAAAAAAAATGCACATCGCGCGTATACAATTGATTGTGTTTCGATTTCGCAGTGACTACGATGAATACCCGAGGAAAACCTAATATAACATCAAATTTTGTGCTTTACAATCACGTTTTTAATCAGACGTGAGTCTGCTGAAACCAAACTTATAGTGTGAGTTTCCATTTTAAATTTTTTAATATTTTAGAATGCCGTTTTTCATTCAAGAAATTTGAGCTGCGGATTTACCTCTTTATTAATCATTATTTTCAGCATTTCGTTGCCGATGACTATAAAATGGTAACATGTTTTTCACATTGAACTTACAATTCCCCCACGAGAACAAAAAAGCAATTATCGTCGTCGTTGTGGAACAATACATGTATATGCCGAAGAAAATTTTTGATTTAGGGAGAATAAACACCGGCGTAAAGACGCCATGCTGACGTAAGAAATCGGCGATTGTAACAAAATGCAATTGCGCACGTTATTAGAGGCCTTTTTAGTCAACCGAGTCTAAGTCTACCGACCTTTAAACCCCGAAAATTTCTTCCTATACTTTACCATTGCAAAATTTTAGCGGCTATTTTAAGAGTGCTTTTGCGAGTTGGCGTCTGTAAAAATGGGGTATGTGTCTCAAACCATTATAATGATTCATTGCATACATGTATTTCAAAAGTACCAGTAAAGAATTTTAGCCTAGTCCATCACAGTTATTTCTACACTATTTTTTATAACTGCAATTAAATTAAAACTCATAGGAAAACAGAGTGATCATTGAATTATCTGATTGATATTTAAGTTTCCGAAACACAACAGAAAACTAACGAATAGAGTTCAAAAACGCGAAAACGAGGTAATGTTTACGACCACGCTTGAAAATCTGTCAGAGTGAGAAAAGTGTCTGAGCGGATGCGAAAAGAGAGCATTGTTTGTTAAGTGTCAAATTTACAGCTTTAGTATATATAATTTATATTTGAAATTTAGGTTTATTTTGACTTGTATTAAACCTATTGAAAGAGGTTTAGCATTTAAATTAAGTAAAGTACTTTTAACTTATCCAGGAATACTAATCAGGAAGTAACTATGCTAACATTTTATTTGGGGCTCCGTGAACAGTAGTCGGGCTTTTCAAGGGCTCCGCAACACCTAAAGTTTGAGAACTCCTGTTCTAGCTAGAGCACCCATTATGTACGTTATCCACTAACGCTGATAAACACAATCTCACTCTTCCCATGGCCGTCCTGACCCTGCATAATTATACATTACACATATATCCAATAGTCATTTTATAGCTCTATTAATATATTATTTTACCTAAAAACATTTTTTATAATATTTATATTAATTTAATGTTGCACTACGTGTTCAATGGACATTCGAGCTTGTAGCTATCATTTGTCGGTCTCTTAAAAATGATAAAATTCCTACTGTAGGCTACTTAATCGCCAGATCCGGACCCAGAGCCGGAGCCAGATCCAGATATTTCCGCAGCAGAAACTGAGAATGTTAGGACAGCCGAACCTTGAATACAGTTACGCCTCGCTTCAGTTTTAGCCAGCTTTGGATGAATTGCTTCACTATAGAAGATACCAAGTTCTGGAATATGAGCCGCGAGTGCTGGAGCTGTGAGACTCGGCTTACCCAACAAAGTTTCTATTTTCCTTTGATATTCATCCACGATGTCTTGAAATGAGCTTGTGTTGATTGTTATGTTTGGTGGGATCACAAAAGCAAAATTGAATCCGTTCAGTTTTGGAGTGATGGTCACTTCCGTTCTGTCAAATTCATTATCTGATAGGGTATCTCTGAAGATAATTTTGTACATTTTATTTAATGTTGCCAGTAAATCGCATTAAGACGTTAATATGTCTTCCGCAAAGTTGTTAACATTTCTCCAAACCAAGTCACTTTCATCTAGTTTACGGCATTACTGAAATTGTACATACCCATTTTTTAAATATTTTTTTATATACGGTATATTATATTAGATTGTAATGAGATACAGCAAAATTTTGCCTCGCGTAAACTAATGCAAAACAGAAAAAGTACATACGGACACTTGTATTCAACACATGCTGTTAGGCCATTTCCTCGAGATATTCTACGACCGTATTCCTTTCCTTTTGTAACTGCATGTGTTCCTCCACGGCTGATTGCCTCAACTGTCCACTCTTTCAAGTCGTCTTCGTTGGCATCAATTGGCAATATCTTAACCTTAAAAGAACGTGTGAAGTTTTTAAAAATATTGATTTATACAGTGAAGTAAAAGCCCAGCGCATTTCAAAACTGTCTTTCCGTGCAGGCGATTTTTATATTTTGATTGTATTTTATTGTATTATTTATTGAATTCATTTTGAATAAGCATTCATTTCAAACAACTACGGTATTGTATAATATAATTAGCATTATGGGATTCTTAATACACTAATGCATCTTCAATGTATTGAGATTTTTGTTGCACTTACTTTCACATAGCAAGCTTTGAAGAGATTTCTATTCGGCCACCAAGAAAACAGATCATTTATCCAAGGTGAAAAAATGTTGTTTTCGTCTATGGGAATTGTATTCACTTCAATATCTTCAGGTAAAACTCTTCAAAAATGGAAACATTGTTTATTTCAAATTCAAAAAAACGTGTCAGTAGTTATTTTATATCTACAACATTTTGCTTCGGTTTCAAGCGAGACATTGTCACCGAAACCAGCACCTCCATAGAATAGAATGCCATGTTACTGGTTATCATGATTCTTTGGTGTCCAAGAAGCTGTAGATGTTATGAAGTGCCGTAGGTATAATAGAAGCCAATTACTAAAACTGAGATGTTACGACTATGTCATTAGTTTAAAAATTAATGCGATAAAGCAACTCAGGTTCCGATATTTATTTCCGTCGTGCAGGAATCATTGTAACGTAATAAACACACACAATAAGACAAAAAACTATCAAAAACGGAAAACATTGACCCATAGAGGGATCCATTGATCCATTGATGAGGGATCGCGAAAGACTCAGTCATCCAGTTAGCGACACCTTATTGCTGAATTCAAGCAGCAGGTATAGCGGATTAGTTACAGGGAGCAGAGGAAGACGAATCAGCGACATCTAGTGATCAGGATATACTTCGATGAGTGCTCTTCTGGTGCTAACACAGCAACATTTCTGCCGATTGTGTTGACTAAGCACAGTATGAAAATGACGCGGCTGCCCAACAACGAGGATACGATGAAAGCGAAATACGTGGAATGGTAAACCGGTATGCATTTGGCTAATGTTAGATGATGAGTAGTTAGAATATGTCAATACCAAGCATGTAACAGATAAAAGCAAAGTAAATGATGCATAACTTTCGTGAAAGGGGTGGGAAACGTACATAAGTAAAAATGAAAATTTAGACACGTCACAAAGAGATCTCTTCAGCAATTCTCTATTTGATTTTGTTAGTTCCGGGGGAAAATATATGCGCGTGTTAAACGCCTGTTTTACAGCGTTTGGCGCAAAATACTTTTATTGGTAAAGGCGACATTTATTTTCAAAACCCATTTGGTACGAGATAAATGTACGTTTTGATGGTGCTATGGAAATAACGTACCTGGATAATCGAAAATGATTATCTCCGAACGGCGCACTATAACATTCATAGTGGTATCTGTATATGGGCCCATTTGAGCCATGGACATTTTCATTTTTTGGTATTTGCACAGTGAAGTAATTCAATTTGTTCCTGTGTGATAATAATATGATGGATTTAGTCAATGTTAGAATTATATGCATAAAAAAATTCTCCATCTTACCTTGTGCACTTTTACATACACGTAAAGTATATATTTGTAATTATTGATTGCATAATTATATTGGTCTTTGTTATCTGATATATATCCTAGATAAAATTCAGTTGAATCGACAATCTAGAAACTTCTGTTATTTAAGAATTCTTGTAGATCAGTTAATGATTCAGTATCCTATATGTTATACTTACTCAAACTTTAGTGTAGTCTGGATGTCATCTGGCACTTTGGGCTCAACAACTATGTAGTCATTGTCTTCAGCTTTAAAAAACAACATTAGCAATGCAAGAATGTGGGGGTTGTTTTGCTTTGATATCAGTGATAAAATTATTGTCACAAAAAATAGACCAATGCTTGAACAGAAAATATAAGCATATCGGTATAGCGAATGTGGAATGTAACTACGTATTTTAATGGTATTTAACCCCTTTATATTATTAGCAAGTTGAATTCAATAAAAATAGGTAATTTTGTCAATTTTCCTGATACTGATTTAGCGCAGCAACCCCTTAGTCTTTAAGCAGTGCTTTTTTGTACCGAGCGACTCGGCCTCCGCCCGGGAGTTGAGACTGTAGCTTTTTTACATTTTTGTAGCTTTACTGATTTGGATTTCAACTTATAACTTGTATATAATTTAAAAATGTTCATTTAAATATTGAACCAAAAAATAATAACGAGAATATTGGTCGGAGACCGAAGACTTATCGATCTCAGATCGGTAATTAGTTAATAACTCGCTAATTATACGACATAATTAACCCAAAATCTATAGGCTTCTGGTCCGAGGTAAGATGCATGCACATGCAAAATTTGGAGCAGATTCAACCATGCGTTCGTGAGATATCGCGTTTATCTAACAGACAAACAGACAAACATACAAACAGACAAACAGACAAATACCTATCAACATACGTACCGATCTTAAGATCGATAAGTAATTACCATATACTTGAGCGATGTCGAACCAATTCCCGTTGCATGGAACCGAAACACAAACTCCATTATATGCATATCTTCTAAGATAATTCGCCCACGCTCCGTTTGTAGACCTTGCGTATAATGAGATCACAACAATTCCATTTACTTGCGAGGACTCGAGATATTGGGCATCGCTGAATACTCGAACTAAAAAAAACAGATTTTTTGTTATACGTAGCTTGAATGTTATAGGACTTCATGGTCTATTTTTTGGAATTTAGATATTGTAAACGTGTTTTTCTTCGAAGCCTTCAAATGACAACACTTGGCTTTATGTCTGAGCACGAAAACTTGGACTTGGAAAAGCTTAGAAAGCTTAAGGCCTCAAAGGAAAAAAATTAAAATAGGTGTTTACCTTTCATATGACAATATGGATAAACTAATGCATCTAGATTCCAAATTTGACGAACGCTGCTTATGTCAATACGTGTAATAACAGACGCATGATTACTTCTTTTTCGTCTTCTCAATGAAGTTCCTGACGATGTCTATGTACAAATATCATTCAACAATGCTACTGTTTTGAATTATACGATTAAAGGATTGAAAGTTTTTTATGTACGTAGGCCTACATTCATTTGAGAAACTTCTTGCCAAACGCCGTCCTCTGTTCCGAGCCTGTATAGTTTAACTCCGTCAGTTTCATCTTGTGAGAGTCCATCCGTGATCAACTCAATTTGTACCTACGGAACAGTATTGTTGACATGTATAAAATCATGAATTTATAAATTGTAATTTATTGGGCTTGCATCCTTATTCAATTATTGAAGTAAAATTTAAACTGCACTCAAAGCGAAACGACAGTAGAGTTACTCCATCTCTAAGTATTTCCTAATAGAGTAAGATTTTCACAGAGGGATCAATATATTCTTCAAATGTAAAAGAGTAAACAAAATGGAAAATCGTCATGTAGCCAATATTTGCGAGAAAATAAACTACATGTGCGTATATACCTACCCCGCGTGCATTCAACTGTCTTCCATCTGCGGTTTTAATGTCAGTTTGCAACATTCCGGTGGACGACAATAAGCCAGGACCCTCTCCGTCGACATCCTCAGTTAGAAGCTGTGCGGGTATATTGTCTGAATTTTCTCTGTTTGACGGGTCTATGAAATTGATCGCAGCTTTGACCTGGAAGTAGAGATTTGGCAATTTAACAGAGAGAAAGTTTTTGTTACAGGTTTGAAACAGTAATTGGTATTATGCAAATCCCCATATTGTTACATGAATATCTTATCTATAGGATGCTTCATAGGTATTGTGTCCAATAAAATAAATGGAATCCGATTCCTGGATGAATTTTTGTGTTTAAGCTGATAAAAATATTCATTCCTCTACACTGCCTTTAATTCAACCTAGATTTAATTTATACTTATTTAGTTCAAAAATTTCATTTGTGGTTTGTGATTATTTAAGCGGCCCAAATTCGCTTGTCTTTAGATAAATTTCCTTACCTCTCCGCTATATTCAGTTCCATCTGGAAGAAACATTGAGTTTTCAGCAAATTCAATCGCTACATCTTGAGTTGTTCCAAGTTCGACAGTTTTCCTTGTATCTGATGAAAAACTTATAGCAGCTGGTTTTAGAACCATTTTCACAGTTACTGAATAAGCATATTGGTTGCTTATAAGATTAATGAGCTGAAATTTCGAATAAAACAAATTATGGTATATCAAAATGTTGTCATGATACCATGATTTTGGCACAAGGTAAATAAATATATAAAAAGCTGTATCCTACCTTTACTTGTGTAAAATACAGATCGTCTACGTCGTCAATTATTGAAAAAGTGATACGATAATTTGATGGATATTCCACACTGAAACTGAAGTGTCCATTTGTGTTTGCTCTTCCAACTTCGGTGTCGTTTATTTCAATTCCAAATGAACAGTTGTGTACCTTCGAATCACACCCTTCCATGCTGAAACAAATTTTTTATAGTTTTTAATTGTGCTTAGAACATTAGTTCATTTCATTCATTCCTGTATTTGTGGCACAATGTCGATTCTAAGCCTCTTGTTGTATTTTGAACACATGAATTTGTATGATTAAGTTATTTTTGTGAAATTTACCACAAACTTCACCTCACACTGGTTATGATATTTCAAAGGCATTTTGCAAGTAAAGTTCAACTAAAATCAGCAAACCTTCCGGCAACAAAAACTTTTGGTGATTCGCAAATCTGGCATTCACATCTCAGTACTCGTGAAAACTCAATGTCGCCTCCTTAAAATAATAAAATATTAATTTCATTTTGACACTCTGTAGTTTATCGACTGTGAATATATATATATAAATACCTGAACAAGATGCGATGCTTCTTTCGTACACTGGTCCACAGCATTTAGGGTTGACGTCGTTGCTACAAAAACTAACCGAGCAATTTCCAACATCTCTCTCACAATTTGGTGCAATGGTTTGAAAGTTCTGGGCACGTTGGCAAGCTGTGATTGTGATTTCATTTATAATTGAAAAACCATGGCGATAATCTATTTGTGCAATATATATTAATATATGAAGATTTCTATTACCAGGGGCTTTTGTACAATTTTGTTCATCCGTCCCTCCTTTGCAATCATCGGAACCATCACATGCCCAATCTTTGGAGATGCAATTTCCATGTGAACCACCTTGTATGCACCAGAACTGACCGCTATTACAAGCTAAAATAAAACAGATATATAAAGTATCTAACTACACGGGTATAAAATAACCATAAATATTTGAAAAAAACAAACAATAAATGAATTGTCGCATTTTTCTACAAGTCCACATTGATTAGTTTCATGCTCATAAGTAAAAACGCATGAAGATATCATGACACTGTATAGGAATATTTTTGATCGGGATTAATAATTAATCGAAAAATTAGAAATTTTCAGAGCATATTTACGTGTGGTTATATAAACTTATTTACGTGATATCGGACAGTCTTTTTCGTCTTCTCCATTTTTACAGTCTTCCACATTGTTACATACACTTGATGACAAGATGCAATCAGATCCACCGTTTGCCATAGCGCCAGAAGTACATTGGAACCCATCACAAGTATCTGTAGAACGTGAAAATTTATAAACAACGTTTAAACTATAAAAATAATAATAAACGAACAAGGGGTTAATAAAATGAGTTAATCATGCATCGATAGCAAATTGGCATTTAAGGATAAAATTTTCAGAATAATTCTCATAACGTAGTTTTTATTTTTTATTAGGTTGCTCAATTCTGATCCGCTGTCTCGTCTTCACTTAGAAATATTATCTAATTACTTAGAATCGTAATCCCAATAAAACGAGAAACAATTTATTTCGTGACGTACTATCATATAGAAATGAAAAAATAATTTCATTATGTTCATATCCAAATATTGCATAACTTACCGTTATTGCGAGAAAACACGACTGCAATGGCTATAACAGCTCCAACTAGTGCCGCGGCGGCAACAATTGAAACAGCTATCGCCCATTTAGGACATGTCTGTGACGCTGGTTCTTTTGGCTGAAATTAATAAATTATTAATTTTGCGTTAATAAGAAAAACAACGCTCTACTGATATATGACTATCAGTATTTCGGCATATAATTTTTTACATAATATTAAATAATGAATTAAATGCTCTCTTTCCAGTTCAAATATTTAAATCCATTTTTCCCATTTACAAAAAATTGAATTAAAAAAAAAATCACTATTCCTATATATCTCTAAGCAACGTAACTATATACATGTTAAAAATTAATCCCGTTTGCTATAGGGTACACAAATTTGAAATATTCTGAAAAATAAACTTGCCACTCCGTCATTCTGGTCTGTAGATACCACCGTATAGAAATTATGTCTTTTTGACATTGTCAATTCGATCTAACAATTATACCTGCAAACTATGATTTCTTGATTGATATTTGCAAGTAAATTACTCCGAATATATAATCGAAATCTAAGTACAACTAAAATGAAAACAAAACACATGATGACATATATATTTTTGTTTTGCTAACCTGGTAGATATATCAATTCTTGTTAACAGCATATATAAGGATAACACCAATTTCAATAATGTTATTACTATACATATTATTCACTATTCATTTCAATAGAAATGTTTCATTTTCCACTTTTCAGTTATAATACTACCCAATTGTAGTTATCTCCATCATTGCCAGTTTCACCTAATTGCAATACTTACTATAAATACATTTCTAATGATTAAGTGAATAAATTTCTTGCAGAAGAAACAAAATTGATACCAGTGCGACAAGCGAGCTCATGTTTGGGCAAAACCTTATGTACGTCGGTTACGCCGAAATCCACTCTCACAATCATTTTGCTTAATAGCAATAAGAAATCAAATGCTAATGATGATGTTGATACCAAAGTTAATATCAAGATAAATGTTGGATGAGATATCATTTTACCCTAAATATTCTTTTATAAGAGTAAGATTTAAACAAAAACAACAGCATTTTTTGCATGCTTCACAGTTTACTATCAAAATTTTTTTAATGGTTCAATAGTTTTTCAAATAACATATTTTTTATTCATAATCAGGTTCAAAGGGTATTGCCAATTTTGACAAGTTAAAAAACTTCAGTTATTTTGCATTCCAGTTTGTTGACACTTTCATAGAGAACACAAATTTTTAAAATTTTGGACAATCGAGCTTATTTTATAACATTATTATAATTGGTAATAAAATCTACTGAAAAAGGCACCATTTAAAACAAATGGCAAATTATTTTTTTAAAATCTTACACAGCTTGCAAACTCGACATCGCTAAAAGAAATAAATAAATCTCAAAATTTCAAGTTAATATGCCATGTGGTTATACCGACACTAACTTACATTCAAACATCATCAGTAGAATATACTATAATGCTCGTTATGGTGCTAAACCCGAACTTGATACACTCGTGGCAGTCGCCATGTCTTGTAATAGCTTGACTGACACAGAACCTCATTGGAATAATACCTTCGCTAGCGTAAACAAACCAAACAGTTGCTTTAAAATCGGTTTGCTTTCAATACTGGAATGTCTCACGCGGATTCAGTTTATCACTAAGTTTATCATCACGGAACAATAAGATGGAATCGTTTGAATACTGCATTGTCTATTTTGCGTACTCAGCGTGTAAGGGAAACTCACTGCGTAACACAATAATGAAGCGAAACCTAGGGGCAATTTACAGTTTGCCAAGCAACGATTTTGGTTCTCTATTTGTTGATTTTCGGTTTACCATAGGGATAACAAAAGATTTTATTGATGAATGAAGTCATCAACGATCGAACAAATCAAAATAAACCATGGGCGTTCCTGAGAAATTAGCGCTAATGCGTTTCCCAAGGGTTAAAGGACAATTCTTGATTGTGTATTATTGATTTGTGAAATTATCTAATACAATAAAATTTAATAAAAGTTTTTTCGGCTCCAATTGACAATTACCTAAGCAATATTTTTACCGAGCATAGCATCTATGCAACTAAACAGGGATAAAAACTCCAACTTCTCTATTCTTAAAAGTACAATATTGGCCATTTATTCAACCAAGCAATAGAGCCAATGTAGAAATGTGCACCTAACAACTCACAAACGATAGTCAGTTAGGTTTTTTATTATATGAAATCTAATATTTAGGTGATCATAACATAATGTAGAATATAAATTTTTCGCCAGTAGAAAAACATTTCAATTTTGTAATAAAATACACTGCAGAAAATATTTAATTGGTTATCCTAAAAAAATTCTGTTCATATTCGATAATATTTCCGTAAGTGTAATAATTTAGTACCATGCTAAACTTTTATATATAAAAACGTACTAAACGTAAATATATATAATAGATTGACACAAACAGCTCATGAATCTCTGGCTCCAGAGGCAAACCTTTAATTTTAATCACTAAATCTGAGGATGGAAAATTTATAAGAATCATCAATACAACTTTCGCTTTTTTATTAAAGCATTTTATGCTAAAGCTGGGTCAGGTACCTAGATAGTAGTATAGCGTGAACTTTAAAGCTGAATTATGAAAGGCTAGTAGATAGCATGGGGTCTACCACTGCATATCGTTTATTTCAATAAAATCAATTTAGCGATAAACACTCCATGGACTGCACGTTGATAGACAACATATGGCAGTAGACGCTATGCAAAATAATAGCACCATTTCGACCTAATATGTAAAACACGCTTTTCAAATACACTCGGTGTTAATTTTATTACTCAAGAGAAATATTTCAATGTCCGTATTTCATTGTATTATATACCCATAATCGGGTCAACAAAATCTGAGTAACAAGAACTGTCTGTTTAGAAAGTATTCACTCGCGGTGTATTTGTTTTTCGTAGTTTCACGTTTCGGGCTTTTCCACGCGAATTCAAATTTCAATAGAATGCGGCAAGTCTAATGTACACAGTACGAAGAAGTTAACTTTGTATTCTTTTGTTCGTAAAAGTTGAATACTCTTTCAAAAGCCACTTGTGAAAATATAATGTTATCAAAGAAAAGGATCGGCTAGAATGCGTATACTTCCGGATTAATAAAAAAATGACGTTTCAAAATGGCCCGATCAATAGAATGTATTTGGACAGTACATGATTCTGAGACGTTATCGCATTATTTTCTAGTAAAATAATTTAGTATTTTTGAAATAAATAAAAGCAATAGCCTTTTAGAAAAAAATACAATCTTCAATTACTGAAAATTTTGGCAATTGGTTCAGTAGTTGATGAGAAATGCTATTTTTGCATGACAATAAAAAGAAAAATATTAATAAAAATAACAACAACAACAACATAATATCAAAACAACCCATATGTAAACTTCGTGTTAAAAAAGGTAATACGCAGTAACCAACCCAATATGCATACCTGCACGGGTGTAAATGGCGTTTATTTCTGTCCTGATTTTGAAACATTAGAGTTTTAGGAAAAATTTCATGATATTGTTACATCGAGAATTAAAAAATAACAAATAATTTTCAAAAAACACATTCACATGACAGGTATTTAACTATATACTATGGTTGAAAAATAATAGTTATGAAGTAAATAATAAGTAAACTGTAATCGATATCATGAAAGGCAACAAGAACGACAAACATTCTCACTATGTATCATTTATCAGATTACACAGCTTAAGAGGTGAATTCAAACGACCAGTGTTATTAGTTGTATGCAGCCCTATTATGCTACCTTGGACACTGCTAATTAAACGGTTCCTGAATTAATTTTATGATTTTTGTTTATTTAATATTTGTATATTTATATTTTGAATTTTTTAAATCTCTGTAAGTTACATGAAATACAGTTGTTTTTATTTCAAAAATAAGAAGTAACTCACCATCTTTCCGTAGCACGTTGGAGTTGGGTATGGATAGCATGTGGATGTTGATTTTTTTGTCATAATTGTCTAACCTCATACTAAGTTTGAATATATTGAGAGATTTTCTTGCACAAATGAGCACAAATGAGGTAAATTTCACATATTTGGGAGATTTATTCATGGAAAAATCAGTTGAAAGATTTTTAAAGTAGGAATGATTTCAAATATATAGATTTCGAATTTTAATATTTGATTAGTTCATTTTCACCCAGCCCAGGTAACAATCATACTACAAATAGAATGTTTCTGGCAATTGATATTAGTCGTCTAAGCGTCATAATTAATACGGCGTAAGATTAAAAGACAAATTTTCCATAATCTCAATTAATTTCAATATATTTCTGAAATAAATACTGTACTTTCACACTGTAGAAAATAAAAGAATCTGACCCTCATTCTATCGTTTCCATATGACCCTTTTACACAACTGTATGAATAATTTGGAGGATATCGCACGCCAAAGAAATTGGGTTTTGAGAATTCAGCATACCTAAAACATCGTTAAACTAGAAAAATGTTACCAAATTTGGGCGTTGCTGTGGGGCAAATATATTTGATGAATATAAAAGTCAAAAATATTAAGTTTCAAGTTCAAACAAAAATCAAAACCCCGTTCTACATAAAGCCAAAAACAAATATTTTTGATAATGGATTCCTTACCACGGACATAATGAAACATGAAGAGGCACGAATATCATATTTTATTACGAATTGTGGAATGCTTACAAGTTTGCCACGCCCAAGTTATAATAAGATTCCAAGAAACGGCTTGAATACATATTTACAGGGTATTGTATAACGACAATACACTTTACAACACTTTATTTGCTTTTTACAACACAATATCATGGCTTTATTTTATTAGATAGTTTATGGTAAAATATCCCTTTGGTTGCAGTTTTACTTTGGGGTTGTTTGCGCAATGTCTGGAGCGTATGGCTATGTTTCATCGGTATACGGTTTTGTGAGGTGTCCACTAAAATTTTAAATATTCGCTCCAAATATACTTGTCGTAAGAGTTCTTACTTACAATTAGGACTGGGTCGCATACTTGGTGATTTCAGAATTGAAAGGAGGATTTGTTCGAATCGAATCTCGAATACTTGGAATATATATATACTTCAACTGTATGTGATTTTTGGACACGTTTAGTGGCCATAACGATCGTTTCAAAATGTTGTTGTTATTGTTATTTTCTTTCGTCATTATCATTAAAAAATCGCTTTTCTCTTCGAATACTGGACCAATTGCTCTGAAATTTTCAGTGGTTAAAGATAAAATTTTTCTCCAGAAAGCTATTACCTTTTTTTCGCTATGACGTCATCAAAATTATTGCCATTGGGTGGCGCTACGTGTCCAGATATTTGAGCATAGCTCTCTTGTTTTTATTGTGATGGCAGTCCAGACACATAAATTACTGAAAACATCATCTGAGTTCATCACCTAGTCCTAGAAAGTTTGCTGAAACTATACACACAGTAAAAAACTGAGATGACCGTAAATGGTCGTATCGTTACCTCCCAGTCATACCGAAAACTTTTGTTCCACTTATTTTGTTACAATGATATTTTATATTATGTGTTTCTTGGTTGACAAAAAAAATAAATTCTCTTACTCTCTCTTCCACCAATAACTCACTAATAGGCAAAGAGTCATATGTCAGAACTGCATTGTGAAAAATGACTTCAATAAAAAATTAAAAAATTCACCTCGACCCTTGGCAGTCAAATAAATAACAACATGGCGGCAATTTACAACTTTCGTCAGAACCTATTCAATATGTTACTATTTTACTATGTACTATTCTACTATGTACTATTTTACAAAATGGTTATATGGAGCTTCTACAATATCTTACATCAGGCCTGGGCAACCCTTATTACAGGAGGGCCAGAAACAATTAACTGAGTGAAGCCGCGGGCCGCACCCAAAAATTCTACTTAATAAAGATTTGGATACGAAAAATTCAACTTTCGAAAATTCGTCTCGTTAAAATATTGCTTCGACTAACGTAAGATTTTCTACATACGGAAGGCCGAAAACCGAAAACGAAAAAACGCGTGTAGTGATATTTGTTTATTTCAGGTTAATTTAATGCAGTTCTTGAAGAAGGGATGTTCAGTTTGAATTTACTATTCGAATATCGCAATCATCGAATATCGTTTTTGTGTTTATAAGAATACCAAATATGACGCACATATTATAGCGCCGCCGTCCACGTTTTGATTTAGAATATTTTTCAATTATTTATTTTTTACATCGTAATCGAAGCAGCCGTCTGCAGAGTGACAATAAATTATTTGCCAAACCATTGGCCCATTTTCCCCCCATGGGCACGCATAATGTGTGGCTAGCGAAATTCAATGAGAAGACGAAGATACGATGGAAAAATAAACATGAAATTTTGAGCTTCATGTGTGTGTGTGCTCATTTTCGTATATTACGTTTTCTCTCAGCTGTCAACTTTTGCCGCCTCCTCCAACCCACTTTCCGCGGTGTTCATTTAGTCTAGCCTAGTTGGCTGACGACAAAGGTAAACAAACATCGTAGTTTTAATTCAGTATTTCTCTATTCATTCTTTTTTACATGTGAACATTTTCTATTTATTATGCAGTAATTTAATTCTAACATGTATTTGTTACGGGTTTTCATCATTATTATAATTTACACAAATATTATGTCCTAGTTTTGTGGATTAGGGCATTTACAGGTAAAATATGTTCCTACTTACGGAATTTTCTACCTGCGAAAAGGCTTCCGAAACCAATAATTTTGTATGTACAGTTTTGTAACTGTAGTTGCAAGCACGAAAAATTGTTTGCAACGCAATTGACTTTGCAACGCAAAAAGATTGGGATTGCTCGCACGTACCAGATTAACTAAACTAAAAACTCGTTTCGCGGGCACACTATTAAAATTGGCACTTCTCCTCAGGCCGAACAATTTTTCCTTGCGGGCCGCATTTGGCCCGCAGTTTGCACACCCACACGATCACATTTTTTATTTCGTTTAAATTAGATAGGACTTGGTGAAAACAAATTCATTGTTAGTTTTCGAGTTTCGTAAATATATTTATTCCGGTTTATATAAGTTTAAAGTCTTTTGATGAATCATATAATATTTTTATAGATCTGCAATGCCAAAGCTAATGGCAGAGAACAGAATTGAAATGATCTCGCAACTGGTCTCCACATAATCAAGCATCCTATGTCCATTTAGCCATGAAAAGAGTTTCAACTGAAATCAATATTTCAAAATGATGTATTCCATAAATTTAATTTTGATTTTTTTTTATACGGATATGTTTTGAAAATGCCAGAAAGCCCATATCGTTTCAAATTTTGAAGCCAGCATTTTTTTTTATCCAATTTTGGTTAAATTTGAGAATATTTCGGGAAATGAAGAATGCTCCTTTAGATGTCGAACGATTGCGATACGAATGGACGTCACCACAATCAGTGAAGTATGTATCGAAAGCCTCTGACAACATGTCCTATGCCTGAATTTAAACATCAATTTGGCAACTTCATAAATATAAACATCATATAATTTTAAAATATTTATACGCTTATAAACGCCTATTCCATAGCCTACTGCAATTCGACCTAAAAATGAGAAAAATACACAGTTTGCATGACGTTTTTAGGAATAAATTTATTTAGCCTTGTCGTGATTCCTACGGCCCTTGACAACTCCAATTTAGTTGATGTGATGATCCCACCTTTATATTATATTATCGATAAATAGACCACCCCAATATATTTAAAAAAAAATCATGAATCTTTAATTTGGTGCCATTGAATGTAAAATTGAGGATGGGTGAAGAATTGTTTATCTTATCAGTGAGATAATTATTTAACATTACTTGAGTTTATTAGATTTCACCCAAACTGCGAGACTCTCCTAATTTGTACAACTAGGCTGGATATTTGAGTTACATTCGAAGTTATGGAGGTTGTGCTAGTATTATCAGCGAAGAGTTTTATAAAAGCTGAGGTGGAACTTACTACATTGTTGATATAGACTAGAAGCAGTGTTGGGCCAAGCACTGAACAGGGCGGGACGCCTACAGATGAAGGTTGACGACAATTTATTCATTACGCATATGCCACAAACTCCCCAACGTTTTAGTTTGCTCATATACATATATATATATAATATGATCAACCGTATCGAACGCTCTTTTAGATCTAGATTCAGATTCAGATATTTATTTTCATCGTGCAAGAAACAATGCAAAATAATAAACACACATAAAAATAACAAAAAAACGAAAGACATTAAATCTAGCAATTGATGAGGGGTCGCGAAAGACTCGGTGAGTCATCCAGTCAGCGACACATTTTTGATATACAGCCTACCAATCCCTTATCTGCAATTTCATAATATTTACTAATAATATGATTGCATGTTTGTAGAATGATGACAATTTATAATAAAGTCTTTATCAAGAAACGCAGCCTTGTGCACCGGAACAACCTTTGCCACTTTAGGATGATCTGGGAACCCTTCAAAGCACATAGGATAAATAAATAGTTCGCAGGGAACATGACTTATTGTACTACTGAAAAGTTTGAGAAGATAAGTATATGGTCATACCTCGGAGCTTCAATCGTTTTTGAGAATTTACGATATTCTTTATTTCGGTCACTGAGCACTCTTCGATAAACATAGATGATATATTTGGAGTACCCATGTTTCCAAGATGTTCGTTATCATTAACATTTGGAATGCCGTGGACAAATTTTGCCCAATCTGTGAGAAGTAACTATTGAATAGTGGTGACATTTCCCTACTATCACGCACAATCATCCCTGAATTAGGATTGTTTTTAGTCTTTAGGGGATCTGTTTGTCAGATTCCGAATTTATTAGCGAATTAACAGTATTCCAGGTCTTTTAGGAGTTATTTATACTTTTTTATAACATTCAGCAAAAACGTTTCCTTGGATCTTTCAAATGACATAATTTGTTAGCGTATCACTTACAAAAATGATTTTGTTGTTCAGTACCATTACTAAAGTGAATTTTGTTCAATTTATCTCTTAGACTGGTTGATCGTAGAATACCAGGAGGGATTCAAGGTTTTTTCTAAGTTGGCGCTTTTTTTCGAGCCATCTAGAACTTCAGAGCCAAAATAATCAGAATATGAATTTAAATTTCCAGCACAAATACTACTGGGTATCTCATATGAATAGAAAAATTATTGGGCTTTCCTAACAAATTCGTCCACAACAAAGTATCTCATATCCTTTTTATTTTTATTTTATCGATATAATGAGGTAATGCAAGATTGAGTTGGAATTGACAAAATACAGGGTGATGGTCGATCATACAATTCTGCCACACAATTGGCAAAATTATCGTTTCGGATATAATAGAACATAGGGGAAAGTGGGGAAGGTTGGGACACTTTTTTTCTTTTGCATATTTTGAGCCGTTAGTTCTGCATATTCTCTTAAGTTTGCGGGACTAATGCATAGAGGGGTAAATGTAGTTTTTATTCAGCAACAAAGAAATTCCCTTGCGACATACATCTTACCACCAAAATGCTTTGAAAAACGTCTGTCAAGTGTCCCACTGTACCCCACTTGTGGGGCACAATCGGACAGACCCTGGGGCACAATGGGTCAGTCTGTCACAATTCAACGAAGTATGTTCTTAAAAATAAGCAATTAATCAGCATAATCGTCTAAAGTACGGGGAGACTTCGGATTTGAAGATTTAATATTTTTAAAATCAATGTTCAACTGAAATAGTTCAGATTTTTTGACAAAACATTTTGCAAAAAAATTTGATTATTTCCTTCCTCGAATCTAAATCTGGAAATATTATTGATTCTCGAATATATTCCATATTGGGCCATGGGTCGAAAGAAACCATTATATTACACAAAATATAACGCATCTCTAAGTCTCTAAGCACTTATTGTATCAAACACTGTCGAATTGTGCCCTGTAGAGCATGTCCCACTGAACCCCGGTCCATTGTTCCCCATAGGAAACAAATATTTTCAGACCATCCCACGGCAAAATTCGGAAGGCACAGCCACTCGCTAACGTTAGGAATATTTTACAGTGGACTGCCGCTAAAGAATATCAGACGATGGTTTGTCTCGTTGGAAAGGCTAAACTAAAAAAAAGAAAAAACTGGAACGGTGAAATTTTTTTTTCAACCTCCCAAAACCAATTTCACCCCATAGCTTGCGCCGCTCTACCCGTCCGTTGTCCGTTCGCGGGGACGTTGTAACTCACCGAAGGGCGGATTGGAACATTGAGCCGCGGACAGGATTGCGGATATAGTATCAGTGTGATAGCTGATTTTCCACTGTGCCCCATGTCCCAACGTACCCCTAACGTAACGTACCATTAACGCATGTCAATAAAACGGAGGGGGAGCTCAATAAATTAATGTTAGCGTCACCTAATATTCTATATTTTTGTTGTTAAATGCCAAATTGTACAAAGTATTGCTGAGGCATTATAAAATTTCAATTGATCAAAACCAGGATGGAGATATACTACACCCATAATAATTAAAGTTGACTTTTCAATACGAACAGGTACTTCCACCCATAACTCTTCACATTTGGTGATGAGAGAAAGATGGGTAGCATATGCTACTATTTATTGATCAAAGACATTTCAACACCACCGGCAATGTTTTTTGTTTGCCTCTTCGTTTTGGCTTTTGTGTCTATATATTTGAGCATAACTCTCTTGTTTTACTGGTAAAATCAGAAAATACACTGAGGATATCATGGAAAAATTGAAAAATTTTTAAAAACTGATTTTAAACGGGTTATGTTTAACAAATATTGATGGCGTTCTGAATTGGGGGTTCTCTCGTGCACGAACCCTACAAGTACAAAAGTTAGGATGTCGTCTCTTGAGATATGTACGTACGGTATCCCAGCGGGGAATGATGATGTATATGTGACAAGAGTGTGTATGATGACATACGTACCTTGAGAGACGAGCCACATAGGATATGATTTGTTCTTCTGCCAATTCGTTGTAACATTAGTTTCCACAGTGAATTACAAATTTTCTGAAGTATTGACTAGTAACAACATATGTCGCTACTATACTAAACCGAATTTTGTTGGGATTTTTACTGGCCTTCGCAAAATTTAAGTAAAAGTATGCTAAATGAAAAACAGAAATTTAGGTGATGAACACACGAGCAAAATTGACTTTCTTTTTCCATTGTATATGACAAATAACACGCGTCTGATATTTGCTGCGACTGAAGCCCTTTTAGTATCGGAACAATTTCAAAGAAAACAATCTGGATTCATATTATTTAGATACAGAAATAATATGGTACAAGGGTAATTTAGCAATCAAAATTCTGACTCTCGGTCAATAATATTTCATACTATAGAAACTTTACTGTAAGCCTACCAGTGGAAAAAATTATCTGTTTCATTGCTCCACTCGATCATACTCATGATAGACGTTTGGGCATAATAGGATTTTTATATTTATATTTATTAAATCTTATCTGGCGCATCAGCCCTGCAGTTCAGTATGCTAGAATTGTCGACAGACTTGATACGTTTGAAACTTAAAGTATCGACACTTCTGTAGGCCCCGAGTAGAAGTAAATTTCTATTATTGAACTATAATGTTAGAGACTTAAAATATCCACCCTCTAACTGCAATCACCATGCTAATGCTTCCTAGTGCGGGCACAGATATGACGCCATATCCTAAAATAATTCCATGAGTTTGGTCAAGATTGACAAAATGACTATGCAAGTGCTTAGAGCATCTTTCTAGTTGTTTCTGCTCATAAAATCAATCAAAAATTACACATAAATATCAGACAGAGGCCGCTCCTCTGCGTTCCAAGATATAGGAAAACGATGACGTAGTGCAGTCGCATTCAGGCGTAGCGGAACAGCATTGAGCTAACTATATTTCAAGTACAACCATGATCTGACATTAGCCCGCTTCTGTGATATTACTGTCAGTGCTGTAGTAGGAACCGACGTTTTATGTCGGGGATTTAATACGGTACATTGGATCAATAACATGAGCAGGAGAAAACCTGCGTTACGAATTGGAGGAGGTGTTCTGAACAGGAGCACACTTTATCAAAAAAGTGAGTAATTTTCGAATTAATTAATGTATGGTAATGTTCGGTGTTACCGTGCAAATTTTGAAATTACTTTAACATAGCTTCATGAATTCTGGAATAGGATAGAATTCACATATTTCTGTATTCGGATAATCTTATTTGTAGTTTTGTGTTAGATTTTATTCATGCAGTTGTGTATCCTGAGATTGAATATAAGGGTACCGGTACCGGTACGGTAGCATTGCGGTACGGTAGCCTACCGTACGATAGGCGCGGTGGTGTGGCTCAACGGGCTAAGCGTTAGGAATACGCTCGTCACCGCACCTCTAATTACTCTGCATGGGTTCGCAGGTTCGAATCCCATGCAGGGATGGTTATGTGCGAGAGGATTGCTGGACTCCTCGCCGTCGTTGGGTGGTTCACGTAACCGCTGGTCGGTTACGGCTTCCTCCACTACCAACAGACCAAGTCCATGCTTCCAAAAAAAAAAAAAAAACTAATCCCATACCCGACTTGGAATGGTAACCGGACGAGAGGCCGTGGTTCGCCATATGGATATGCCGTCTTATGGTCTTTCCTCTCCCCCGGGATAAATATGTAAAATCCTATCCTAAATCCATTAATTCTGTATCCTGGTATCGTAATTCAGTAATTGCAGAATTGGCACTCAGATATTTCAGTATTTCTGAGCAGCATAAGTTTATACCAGTACTTATGGGTATTTACAGATACCGTATATAACTTATATAAACAATGCAAAAAATTAAACACTGATCGCTTCGAGTCCATTTTGATATTCCGTGTATACAGTCCAGCAGTCTGACAGTTCATTGATTGACAACTAACGCTGTCTCTTGCAGAACATGCATGTCACTATTTTTCTGCAGCATAAAATCAAGGGTTATTTTGATCTTGGGTGAGTATTTCTGTGATTGCGCATTCCTCTTTCTGTTTTTGCTTGAGGCCACCCGCAAGCAATGCTTGTGTGCTATTTTCTTTTCTGTCCCTGGTCTTAAAATAGAAAACAAAGCACAAACATTTAAATTATATTATGATACAGATAGAACATGATAGATGATTTTAATTTCTTCTTTAGATGTACCTGAAAATGAAGGACTCGGTTTGCGTGGTTCTCATGGTGACAATGATGAAAAGAAGATTGACTCACCATCTCTCGTACAAAATAATTTAACACAGGCAATCCATAATCTTGATTCTAAAGTTGCGGATTTTTTGAAGGAAATTGATGAGCTTGAAGCAGGTGACACAAAGGAACAAGATACACAAGCAGTGCAGTCGCAGCAAAGTAAATATAATTTTAGTGTTTTCAAAAATTGTTGCCTCTTCAAATTGAATTGATTATCTAATTAATTTGTTCATTAGGTAGTATAGGATTTATAGAATAAGATAGGATTTACATATTTATCACAGAGAGGGAAAAGAGGATAAGACAGCTTAATCATATGTCGAATCACAGTCTGTTGTCCACCATTAGTTCTCAGATGCTTGGACTTGATGGTTGAGGAAGTCGTAACCGATCAGTAGTTATAGTTATGTGACTTCTCGCAAGTGGTGGGGAGTCCCGCAATCCTCTTGCACATTGTTATTCCCCACAGGATTCGAACCTGCGAACCCAAGCATGGTAATCAGAGGTGCAATGGCAAGCGTATTCCTAGTGCTTGGCACAATGCGCCACATTGTGCGCCACATGAGTGGGTGAAACGATCGAATACAAATGAGATTTATATTAAATATTACAATAGTTAGTTTTCATCCAAATTTGTAATTTTTTTTAGTTGTGTCTTAATTTTGATAAATTCATGTCACAGTTCATAAAGATGAGGGCTTGAATACAATATTTATCTGTAACAACAATTGCCTTTAATTGGGCATATCAACATCAATAACATTGACGTACAACTGAGTCATACCTTTATCATAGGGGTCACTTTTACTATTCATTGCCTATTCTTGGCGGTACCTTAGTTGTTAATTTTGTATTTAGTTTCCTATGGAAGCTGGCAACAATGCATTGATGAGAACACTCAACACCCATACTACTGGAATACTGAGACTAATGAAGTTACATGGGTATTACCAGAAGAAATCTCAAAACAATTAGAAGCTGTTTCTCAGGTTGTTACTGAAGCTTCTTCGATAATTCTAGTTTGTTAGGCTTGAGGGAAATTGATTCTACAATTCAACATTTAAATTTTGTTCTAATAAGATTGACTAACATTAACTTCAAAATTTGGACGAATTACCAATTGCTCTAAAATTAATAGATGATGATGCATACACTACACACCAATATTTCAAACCAAGAACTCCTAATATTTAAAGTTCTTCTATTTCCCTTTACTATTACTTAGGCCCAGAATTCTTAGGATTCGGCCTTACCTACACGATTCAATAAATCCTGGGCATATGGTTGGGGCCTGACACTCTCGGTCACTCGGATGTTATGCTAGGCTTCAATATGTTTCTTTTATTATCAAATTACTGTTGCTCTTTAGAAAATGAAATGTTGAACTACAATTTTTATCAAAGTCATGTTATTGGTTTAGGTATTTTAATAAAACGCTACCACATTTATTCTCATCTTTTATGTTTATGAGTGTATTTAATAAATATGAATTAAAAAATTTACAGGTACCTCAAGCACACGTTGAGACTGATACGACAGCAGTGAAAGACATCAATATAAATGAAGAATCTGAAGGTGGTTTCTATTTTTTTAAATTGTTTTAGAGTTTAAAAGTTGAATTTGAAATAACATCGATGTCTTATATTTTAGACCATAACAAGAATGATCAAGAAACAACCGATGTGAAAAATCAAGCTAAAATTGAATCATCAATTGCTGTACAAAAGTATGAGTTGACTTTTTTAGGAATTTTTTTTAAGAGTCTTATTAATTTGTATATTATGCTTGTTTTGAATATAATGATCTTAAAAATGTATTACATGAAGATTTGATTAATAGAATTAAATTTTTTGAATTGCTAAATATTGACATTTCAAAATATTTTTTTCTAGTCATAACAAATATAAAGAATACCATAATCTTTTTACTATAAAATGTATTAATATGTCTGAATGTTTATAATGTGTTAAAAAGAAATTTGCTTTAATTGTGAGGAATACTTGATCTTTCTGCGCTATAGATCAATTTTGGTATTTCTTCATCAACATATTACTTGAATGCCAAACTTTTTTGAATAAAAACCAGCGATAGGGATCATCTATCTATATTTATATTTTCAACAGCTTGTCTAAATTATAAAATTTGAGTACTGTAAAATGACAATTCAAACATGTTTTTTATTCATATTCTTTTTGTGAGAAACAAGAGCTGTGTTTTTGCTATTTTTAAATATTCCTTATCCTATTACCAACTCTGTTCTTTTAAATTAGTGAAACTCAAAATGAAGATTCATTTGATATTGATGTTGATGCAGAATTGGAACAAGCTCTTGAAAGTGTTTCAGGTAAAATTTAAATGCATTTTGATCAAATATCCTTACTTTACTCTTTTATACAAATATGCTTAATGCGGATAGGCTCAGCGGTGGGCGCTCCAGAGGTATGTGTACCAATATGGAGGTAACTAATTTTGTTCGCCTTCTTTACATCAAGTTGTGTAAAGAGACGGACACCCATGGGCATATGGCAGGGGTGGGCACAATTTTTAAGTATAAGAGCCGCATGCTGCAAGTCAGAACTTTAAAAGAGCCGCAGAATTTTTGAATTTCAGAATTTATTAATATTAGCGAAATACCATGAACAGAAAAGAAATTCAAACAAGAGTCTAATAACAATAAATAGATAAACAAGACAGCTATGCTCAAATATATGCACAATTTGAGCTCATTCAATTTGTGTTTCCTTATAGCTGATTTACGAGGGTAGTCTTGTAAGAGGTTTTCATGATTCGTTTCATGGTGCCGTTTAACATTGCTGACTTTATTCTGACTTAGTAGCTTATGACAGATTAAGCACGAAGGTTTATTCTCCTGACTGGTGAATGCGTATTCTTCTTCCCATTCTGACTTGACAACTCTGTTTTCATCTTCGTACTTACGTTTTTTAATTGAGGACATATCGCACAGTAACTTAGAGTTTAGACTAACTAACCGCAATCAAGCTGCAATACCGCTGACGCATCAATAAACATTGACCATTGTGACGAAAGATTTGCTGTTTAAGAGTTTACATTAAAGTTTTTCTCTTAGTTAAAATTCGGATAATAATTTATGTTAGCGAGAAGAGCCGCACAAAAAGTCTGGCGAGCCGCGGTGTGCCCACCCCTGGCATATGGTATATTCACTTGGCCAACACAAACAGTCTCCGATTTCGTAATAGAACTAAAACAAGGAAAATAGGAATGGATGTATGGCCTGACCCTAACCTTGTACACACAGGCTGATTTAATCTGCGTAAAACCTCTTCAAAATTCCTGAAACTTAATATGATGCATTGTTCAACTGATCACAGATAAAAAAAAAACTACAATAGGAAACGTTAGAATCAAAATATTTTCTTCACAAATTTTAGATCCGATTGTGCAACCTACGGAGCTCGATATTGAGATAGAAATATTGAGAAGACGATTGCTCCCATTATCTGATCAAGAGGAACAAGATCTTATGACAAGGTTTGAAACTAAGAATTCCTGGATACCAAATTGAATTAAAGCATTATTTTGTTCATGGAAGCAATTTATTAATTCATGATTGCAATTAAGTCTGAGAATCATCAAATTACTTCACAACGTCATTTAGGAATTAACAGTTATTTGCGGAACTCAATCATAGTATATTAATCTGTTTTTTATTATTTAGGTTTGAATCGGAAATTTTGAAATTAGAAGAAGCAGAAGAAGAAAAAAGGAAGAAGGGTATATGGAAGAATTATGACAAACAGGTTTTGGAAAGGTAAGTTTTAAATAGATAAAGTTTCAAATTTTATGGGTTTGTGTGGGTCATCACGATTTTTTTTTTACGACGAATTATGAATATAAATTTATTTTAAGAAACCTTTTCAATGAAAATCGATGACATTTCGAAATTGATCTGTAATGACGTAGTACTAGGAACTCTTGAGATTTCTCTTTTTTAGTATTTTCCTTTCATACTTATGGAGAGGTCAATTACGGTAGGTAGATAAAGCTCACTATTTGAACTCGTTTCATATTGGTGACAAAGGTATCATTATCATTTAATATTTCTATGTTTGTGTATTGTTTTGCTTTTTAGAAAAAATGAAATCAATCTTGATAAAACAAAATGGAGGACGGAAAGATTACCTGTATTACAAAAAATGGGGTAGGTTTATTTGGTAATAGTGAACTGGCACAGCATGATGCAGTGTGAGATGATGATTGTGTTTGCGCGCTCTCAATATGTCTTTTGTTTGCTAGTCGATAGTTTAATGAGAGAAAGTATTGTTTCACAACAGTAAATGTCCATGATTTCAATTTAATAAATTTCTAAGTTCATTTTTTTCATGTTATGAAAATTTATAGAATTTGTGAAATTACAGCAAAGTTTTCGATAAATTTTGCAATTTTAGTACTTGAAAAATTAGCAATAATAGTGTTTTTGCTGCGTAAAGTATAAATTTAGAATTTATCAGCCTGAATAATTTACATGAAAAATTCTACAACATCAAACTTTCCTATCTTGGATAAGATATATGATCATTATGAGCTCTCTCATTTCAAGAAAATTTTGTTTTTCAAAGAAAACATCTCATAAATTGTACTAAAATTCTTTTGAACAGTGGTAAATGCACTAAAATTGTTTGTATTTTTCCAAAGTTTAACACCCGAAAAAGAAGAGCAAAGTGAAATTTTCAGTGACGAAGAAGAAGATTTTGAGCAAAATCATGTTGATGACGATACAATCACACATATCAAAGACATTGATCCTTCTCATAATAAGTAAGAAATAGTCCATGGTGAATAAATTTTGACTCTATGTAAAACTGTATATCACCCCAAATGCCAATTTTCACGAAAGCAGAACTTAGAAACTATAATATAAGGGATTCAAAATTAAACTTTCAACTTTCAAATTGAATTCAAACTGAAAAATTGAATCCCAAAAAATAATAGGCTGAGCAGGACAGTTTTTTTTATTATGTGTATGAAGTATTAGAAAATTATAAACGTGAATAAATAATTAGATGATTATGAGCTGAAGACACTAACCTTTCTGGTAGCTTCAGCTCCATCTAATATGGTAAGCTAGGCTCAAGCTACAACAAAAAGTTAGACTCTGACTTCCAATCCATGAGTATACCATTTCTAAGATGATAGCAAAGTCTGAATCGTTGAGTCTCTTTGTGTTTTCTGCAGAGCTGGGAATTTTAAATTGAATAGTAAATTATTTGAATCGATGCAGACGAAAATTTCGAATCTTTGCCATTTTGTTTTTTCATTCTGCCAAAGGTCTACGTCCTTTCCCCATTTTTTTCAATGTAATTCTGACATGATATGATGACTCTTTTTTTTCCCGAGTTACTGAAGAAACATGTTTTTTATTGTGTGTCAACACTCAGCCAACAGTCTAAGTGATGGATTCTATGTTTCTAGTAATTTATGTGTCAAAGTGGACCCATTACAATGAAAATGTCACATGCCAATACATATCTCCCAAGTATTCAAGATTCGATTTTGTTGAAAAAAATATATTGATTTAATCATCAGGTATTCGAAAATGCCCAGCCTTAATTTCAAGATGTAGTGTCTCTTTTTACAGCCAATAAATTTCTTATCCTTTTCCAAGTACAACACACAACTAGTGTGTAGTATTGTACAGGTTTCTTATCTCAATTACTAGATGGATTTTCATTATTTGTACTAGTTTGCAATCCTGGGTGCCAAATTTTGCTAAAATAGCAAATCTCATGATTTGAATCTTAAAATACATTGTCTTATTTTCACCATAGGTTGAATGAATCAAAATTATCCAAAATATTGGACGTAGAACCACAAGAAACAACAAATACTGATTCTTCAACACTAAACAACGCTATTCCTGATGATGCCAGTAAAACTAAGGTAATTATATTTATTTGTCCAAGTATTGTAAAGTGTCGTGTGGGTGGGGATATGAAGTCAAATACTCAACCAATTTCTGACATTTGAAACAGTAAGTTCGATTGTCATCGAACGAATGAACTTTATTTCAACAGCAAGCCCCGTTATACATTTTCTGGCTGAGATATTCCAGATTCACAGTGTGAGAGTGCCGATTCAGTAAAAACTGTCAGGAAAAGAACATTATTGTCCAATACCCAATTTCATATTGGTCTAATGATAATAATAAGCAGATGCCAGAAAAAAGAAAATAAGTCAAGCGCCGAGTACAGACCCCAGAGAATCAGGCCAAAACAATTGTGTCTAGAAGATTAGCATATTACTCCTAAATACTGTATGTAATTCGATATGATACCATCTACTGTGGAAAAGATGATGGAACTGAAGGTTTTCTTACACCATCCCAGGTCTGTGAGTTAGTGTGAAAAGTTGACTGGAACCTAGAGTATATGGCCTGATGAAGCTTCCTATTACTTCTATTGTAGATATGTTAAGTGTGCTCTTTGATTATTCTTCAATCCTTAGAACGTCTTTAATAACAAGATGTGATTATAGCATCCTCATAAATTTGAAATTATAGTTCGAAATTATTGAGCGTTTGAAATGGGGTTATTCAGGGTATTTATATTACAGTTGCATCATGATATATGCTGGTTGTTGTTTTGTACACCTACAAAATTCCAAGTTCTCTTCATTATGTAGCTTCAGCCCCCCTTTTTATTATTTTTAATCTTTCAGGATGATATTTCAACATTATCTGGAACCATATTCGACAAACTCAATTTTCTTGGAATTTCAGCAAAAGCTTTCACTAACTTTCATCGTCTTCTGATTGAATTAGAGGTAACTATTAAAGTAGGATAGGATTTCCTATTTATCCCGGAGGAGAAGAAAGTCGATAAAAGGCTCAATCATGTTTCGAACCACGTCCTCTCGTCCGGTTACCAGTCCATGTCGCCGTCGGGTATGGGATTTGTCAGCCATTTATTTGTTTTCAAAAGTATGGACTTGATGGTGGAGAAAGCCGGTTACGAGAACCACCCTACGGCAACGAGGAGTCCAGCAATCCTCTCGCAAATAACTATCCCCACATGGGATTATGCATAAATATGCATAAATGTTCTTAGTAATAGGACTTCAACTCTCGAATATAATCTTAAATAGAAATAACTCAATGGTGATATTTTATAAAATCTTTTAACGAAAAAAAAACAAGATAACAAGTTTTTGATAGTTTCATATATATATTGTTCCGACTTGATAAAATTTTCTCATTCTTGTTTATATACATCTAATTTAACTGAATGTGGTAAAAAATTTGTTTTAAGTAACCAAATTCTGAAAATGAAATTTTTGATTTTCCATTTTTTTATTTATTTTTGAAGCTTTATAAATTTTTGCATGAATGCGACGAGTTCATCATTCCCTAAATTCTCAATTTCAGACGAGAATTACAGATTGGAAAGAAGATGTGCTGCCAGCATCATATTTGTTAAAAAAGCTACAAATCGCAACACAACAATTGAAAACATATGAAGAAACAGCAACGCCTGATGGGTGGTCTTGTCAATGGGACAGGTAGATTGAATAATAATTGGAATTCTTTCACCTTAATTTTGACAAACCACAGAAAAGGAGAAAATATTCGATGGAATCCGATTTCGAAAGAAATTCTTTTAAATGGATCTCGAAGTTTATTTGCTAACTCTCTGTGGAAAATCATTTCTATAAATTTTTGATCGAATTTTCAAAATTGAATGCAATGCGGGGTGGGGTATAGGTTATAGAATGCAGTCGAGAAGAGGACGTCTACACAAGCAGTGGTGCCGAAAACGTCAAAGAAATTTGTCGATATCAACAACATTTGGTATGATCTCATGAGGTGCTGGTGAGTTGAAATGCAATTTATGTTTTAATGAATTATATATTTCCATTTTTCATGTATTTGAATGTTTTTTCAACTTTGATTTCAGATGTGGTGAACATTTATACAGTATTTTCATGTTGTTGTAAGGTTTTTCTTCTTCTTTTTTTTTCATATAAACCTGTTCGTGATTTCAATGGAAAAAGATCTGCAAAAAGATATTTTTATGTGAATAACAAGACCAAAGAAGCTCAATGGCATTATCCAGAAAGCAAAAAAGAAGATGAATCAATAGAAAGTAGTGATATTGCTTCGAAAAAAGAAGGTCCTGTTGCATTATACTTAATACCGTCTATCTATTAGATCTGGATAATTTGTGGTGATTTGTTAATATTAATATTTGTTAACACTAAAATTTAGAATTTTTCAATTTGATTCACACTATGGAAATTTGTAAATCTGATTTGCTTTTTTTAATATACTGTCAAAAAATTATTTGCAAAATTAAATTTCCACTAATGAAATATCAAATTTAATCATATATCTAATTTGGTTCTCTCTTAATATTATCAATTTTATTCTACACCACAGGCAGGATAGTTGGTATGATAATAACCTGGTTTAAGATATCACAAATTGTATTAGTTTATCTGACTGGAAGACTAACTGCTTGTTGGTGGATGCTATTCTGAGCAAAAGTGACACTTAAAAAAGTTCTGTACCAAAAAAATTTTTCTCATAGATGTGCATTTTCTATATAGATTCAAACAAGAACAAGCGTAGTGGTACGCCTGTGACATCTGAAATTAACATTCAGACAAAGAAAAGTAAAACTGAAAAAGAAGATGATATTTCTTCGAAAAATACATCAGATGTTCCCAAACGAATGCCTACTTCATCTACTCAATCTCTATACCAGGGATATACACAGAACTATAGTTCATACCCCTCACCATTTTCAATGGAAGGTCCTCAACCTCCACCCCCTCCAGGAGAGGAGTCTGTTCCTTTTGAAATTCCTCCTCCGTTGCCGAGTGCCCCTGCAGAAAAGCCTCCTCTCCCGCCTCCACCTCCTGATGAAGATGTCGAGGGAGATGTTGAAGATTTTGAAAATGATGACGGAATTATGATGGAAATGAGTGATGAGGAGGGTCAGTTGTTCAATAACTTGTACATATATATCTTATCAGGGATGGCCAAAATTGAACAATTGTTTTGAATACATTCTGAGATGATATTTCTCAATAAATAATAAAGAATACAGGGATGTCCAAATCGGATAGTCAAATATATTTGAATTGCATCATAATTTATTGTTTCAATCTTCAGTTTTGATCGTTACCATAACAGGATTGTTATGGTTACGATCAATTATTAATATTTGCATTTCTTGCTTAAATAGTGTTTACATAATATTTTGTATCTATCTGGTATATTATCGATATCCTGTTATAGTTGATTATAATATTGTTCAATTTAAGGAGGCAGCTTAATTTTTGAGCAAAGTTAAAAGCATTACATCCTACAAGAAATTTAGCAAATGTAACTTAAAACACAATTTTTCGATCTGATGACCGATTTTTTTCTGAATGAAAGTACATTTTTGCATGCAAACTAAAGATTAATCAGCTTTTCTGTGATAGCATAAGACTTAATACTCGTATAGAGGAATACTTACGAGTATTGAGGAATACTTGTGAGATAGGGAGAAGTTTCGGGAATCAGCTTAACAATGTCGGCTAGCCTAATGTGATAAAGAAAAACATTTTACTTCAGTATTTAAAACATTTCTCTATTCTTACCCAGAAGTAAAAAAATTCCTAAATTTTAATCATGCCACACATGCCATTTGTAACTGTGATAATATTATTAGGCTTAATTCCAATTTTCTCCAGATTTTTCAAAAGTCCATAAATTTTAAGTTTGTGGGATTTTGGCATTTTTATAATGTATTTGGTAAAGTCCAGTATTCGATTATGGTCATCCCCGAATGAAAATATTTTGAATTTGTTCATGTTCAGTTGAGAAATTGATAGAAATCATTGTGAATTTATAAAACTTGAATTTAATAATGCATTATATATATCTCCTTAATCAATTTGTATCGGAAATATATTTAATGTAACTAACTTCGGTTGTATTCAATGGTCCATTGTTTCGGGACATCCCTATTTTGTATAATTTCTGGTTATATTCTGAACGTTTGGTGATTGATTTATATATTATAATATATATTCTGTTTGAAACTCTTCAGTTTCCTAATATTATGATATCAGAATTGTTTGACTATTTCAGATAATGTTAAAAAAGCGGAAGCGGATACAACGTCAGCAATCATGTCACAACCTGTTTTATACAAGGTAGGATTTTTATTTCATAAGTAAAGCTATTTCATAGCTCACATTATGGGACTAGTATTGGAATCCTATACTTTATTGAGTACTGCCGTAGTGTTTGTACCAGGTTAGGGTTAGGCCATGATTTTATTAGATTTTCCTTATTTTAGTTCTATTGCGAGTTCGGGGACTGTGTTAGCCAAGTGAATATACCCTCTGCCAATAGGTTTTAGTCCCTTTACACAACTCGATGAAAAGTAGGCGAACATGCACTTCTAAAGCGCCCAATTTTCATTACAGCAATGTGTTGTGAAATTTACGCATTTGTCTTTTATGTTAATAGTATACAAACTAGACAAATTTTTTTATTTTCAGCCTCAAGTTCAATCTCATTTTCAAGCTCCCAGTAGAACTGGGTATGCTATGTATATGACACAGAATTCTGATCTATCGTATGTACAACGATCATCTTCACCTTTATCTCAAGTAGAAGGTTCATCGTCGCCTCAAGCTGTTCCTCAATCTTCTAGTCTGATGAAGGCCTCTGTAAGCAATACCAAATCCAAAAAAGTTAAAAAGGTATGCTTGTCATTCATTGCAAGAGAATATTTACACTTGATTACAAATTGTTGGCAAACTAAAAATGAAAATTAGCTCCAAACTTAACAGTGATTCCTAACCGCTGTGCCAAAACTTTGTGGATCATGTTACTTAAATACATGTTACTAATTTCTGTTTCATTATTAGATTTTTTTGCCAGTTTGCGAGACTGGTCCGCCAAAGTCAAAATGTTGGGAATTACTGTTCTATATAACTGAATTTTGTTAACAAAAACTTGAAAATTTTTTGAGACTAAGAATCAGTGTTAACTCTAAGCAAATTATGAGTGCGAAAGTGCTTCGCAGTCGAAAAAAAAAGTGCGAAAGTGCTTTTGCCGATATAAACAAGTTAGGTGCCTTAGCCTTTCATATAACCCATTTAAAACGGCATAGATACTCGAAAAAGCGCTCCTCCGGTTAATATTATGAATTAAAGAGAAGACTTTTCGTTAACCGAGTTCCCTTTAAGCGAATTCATGTTTAATTAAAACAAGCGAATTCATCGGCAACGAAATAACATCTGCTAACACCTGCCGCGGACAAAACTTTCATGCAATGTATCACGGTGTCAGTTGCTTACTCGTGTAAACAGCAAAGACTATCACATTTGTTACTCCTTCCATCTAACAGACACGAGGCAGGCTGGAAACCATATTAGTTACAGGGTGGATCGTTTGTACAAATCCTGTGCAAAATAATCCCCCCCCCCCCCCCCCCCTCAAATATAAATAGCAATCAACTAATTAGGGTTGGGTGCGCTGGAAATTCAACTTTTCGATTTATCCCTAAACCTAATCTGATAATTATTAATTTGTGATTTTGAACCACTTTGTAAGTCGCCACCCGCTGTTTTAAAAGATAGGTTAACCTACGTTCCCTCCAAAATATTACGCAGGATACTCCCCTGTTTTAGGAGATAGGTTGACCTACTTTCCTTTCAAACTTTTTTCTCCGAAATATTACACAAGATCACTTTGAAAATCCTCCCGTTTCGTGAGCTAGCGTGACCTAATTTCTCATTTACATTTATATTATACTATTTCAGAGCTTACCCAAAGACAAGTAATTTTTAAATGTCGACATGCCTTGGTTTGCGTGCGAGTTAGTTTAAATCGGGCAGAAAACATCATATATTGGCAAAATGTTTAGTAATGTCATGTACTTTCAGCATTCATAAATAGCACTCTTTGTAATGCTGCTGACCTAGTATCAAATATTCGCATCACAACGCCACTTGCGGGGTTTCCATATATTTCAATTACACTAATAGGAAGGATGACACCAAAGAGTTTTCTTTTGCGAAGGTACACTAAATATAACAAGGGTGATTATTGAGAAAAACATGAATATAAAAAATAAACGAATGATATGATAGTGGATCCCAAATAATTTTGAGAGTGTCTCGAAATACCAATCCATTTAATAAATAATTTTTATTCGACCACATGAACGCTGATATCCTGAAAATTAATGTTGAAAGAGAATTACGCATTCTCAGATATCGGACATCCAGTCGCGATATTCAATCGTTCATATGCACAAATCTCACATAATTGCTACCCAAGTTTGTAAAGTTTAGAAACCAACAAACAGAAAATAACTTATCCTAAAACACAATTGAAATTTAGTCGGCAATAAATTCGTCGCCAAGACGATGCCATACAAAACAAAAAAGATTTGGTCGCGAGAGTTACGTGAGATGCTGCCGTTGTTTTTTAAGCAGAATGTAAAAAAATTTATAATTAATAAACGGGTGTTACGACGCCCTTTACACATCGTGTGTATTAAACTTCCCTGGTAAGAACTTTGGTAAGTACTATTATTATTGTACTTATACACCTGTTGGAGTATTTCAGACAATTTCGAATTTAAAATAAATGAAAACCCGACATATAATAAAGACGCAAAAGTAAAATGAACATTTATTGAAAAAGTTATTATTTAAGAAAGATTTAAATATTATTTAAACATGATCGTACAATTCCGCCAAAACCTCGATGTTCGCAAGTGAGATGATAAATAAATACTTCCCTGTATTCGATCAATTAACTTTAGCGTATCGTTGTTCTGCCAACAAACAGCCGGGTGCAAAATATTTCCGTCCTGTGATATGCTCACAAATATTCTCGATATTAATATCATACCCTCGCGTATGTACTTTCTATTAGTTCTTTTGTGATCCCTTCCATCCTTGGCCAAGTCATGTTTCGAATATGTGAACATTTTATTCGACCATACATGGCCGACGGGATGTTAAAATTGTAAACAAGAGAGAGGTAAAATCAATCGCGAATTTCGTTATAACAGCTCGTTTACGAATTGTTGCGCCTGTTATCGTAGAAAATGATTACATTTGTTGTATTTTGAGGCATTTAAGCAGTAATAATTAGGGCATGACATCATCAAAATCGTCAAGTGAGATATTGAAATTGCAAATTCCGTAAATAAAATTGTGAATTATTCGGTAACGAATTCAGCTTTAATGACCGTAGGGGTATTGTTTTGTTGAAAATTAATATCAATGTGAGAGCGCCAAAAACATACAGTCCATACCGATGCGACTACAATTGGTGTGGCGCGTTTATTAATAGTGTAAAATAAATTAAACGAATATCAATTATAACCAAGCCTTTCAGCGTGTTTATTTTCTGTGGGCAGGAATCGTAAAATACCATCTTGAGACAAATTCACTTCTATTATAAAATCTTAATTTTAAGGTATTATCGTTATACAAATAACGTGTGGCAACTTTTTAATTTATCGTCGACCAAAAAACCGCCCCACACTCGTCCAAACGTGTGTCGAGCTTGAACGACAGGAACAGATTCATCGACGACCTTTATTAGGGAAAATATGTATTTTATTGGGAATGCAAAATAAATGTAACAAAACGCATTTTTTTGTGATATAACTTTGTATTTTCGGAAACGGGTTGCCGTGAAAGGTAAAATTTGATCTAAATTAATCGCAAAAATGTTTTATTTTAAATGTAACAAAACACATTTTGCGATATAACCTTGTATTTTCGAAAATGGGTGTCCTGAAAGGAAAATATGATCTAAATTAATCGCAAAAATGTTTTATTTTAAATGTAACAAAACACATTTTCGCGATATAACCTTGTATTTTCGGATACCGGGTGTCATGAAGAGTAAAATATGATCTGAATTAAGCGTAAATAATGTTTCATTCCAAATGTATCATAACGCATTTTTTGCGATATAACTTTGTATTTTCGAAAACGGGGCGTCACGAAAATTATTAATCTAATGTTTTATCTATCGTCTAACTAAGTCTGGAACACATCATTTTCGGGGAGAACTCTAGCCCGCGAAACGTCATTTAATTTAAAATAGAGAATGTTTCACGCATTTCAAAACGGAAAATCACCAGTACCATTCAACCCTCCGGATTCAGTATTCTATATCCCCGTGTCAAAACTTTCTGAAGAATGGAACAAAGAACCCGTCAAACCGCCGCGGAAGAAGGGGAGTATTTTTTGCACTAATATTTAGGGCGTGACAATATCAAAATCGTCAAGAAACTGGTGAATTTGCAAATTCCATAAATAAAATTGTGAATTGCTGGGTAACATTTTAGCTATAATTATCGCCGGGGTATTGTTTTGTTGAAAACACGTTGAAACTTAAGGGAATTAGTTACAATTAGCGCCTGACCTCTATTAGGCACTCGAAAAAAAAGCACTCGAGCCCAATCTTTTTAGCATTAAGTCGCATACGTAAAATATCCTGTAAAAGAAGTGCTGTTCATTAACGTCATCTCGTCTTATGACCACGCAGATATGCCTTTATTGCCGAATTATTCAATCACTATTTTAAATCAACATTCAGGATTGGCACAATTTCAGATTTGCGAAGTTTATCACCATAGAAATACATGAGAAAGTTAATTATCGTCTTAATAGATATCTGCAAAACGGTATGGATAATAATATTACCATTCGCATAAAATTGGGACAGTAAATTTACAAATCTTGATAGGTAATATTAAAGCCAACGCAAATGTTAATTTGAGTCCTCAATGTCTTCAACAGCTGTTGCCGATGTGAACGAACGGGTAAACCCGAAATATAAAACTTCGATGTCTGCCGACCCACAAGAATTCATATTTGTGAAAAAGAGAGGGCGGGAATATAGATTACCCAAACCCTGGACCATCGCCTCGGTGACAAGAACAATTAGCGATTACAACGGAATTAACCAGTAAAAAGGCTTTGTTGCCGATTTTTTAATGTTTCCACCACGTTTATTCGGTACTCCTTAAAAATATTCGATTCAAAAAAATATTGAATTTTGCCCACCCGTACTCGCATATCAATGAGAAATAGTAAATATCGCAAAATTCCGGAAAATGCCACGTCCTTTCAACATTCGATTACAATAAAATGGCACTTAATGGTATTTTGTGAATTTGGTGATTTTGCAAATCTGTGACATGCTACTAAAAGTTTCGTCTGATTTGAAAATCATGCAGTTTGGTCACAATTTATCCAAAGTGACTATAACACGTTACTAACACTTTTATAGTCATTTTGAATTCATCGATATCAATGATAGTCACATGACCACTCTCGTTTAAAGAAACGCACTGCTAGTATTCCAACATCTGGTTTCAAACACCCGGGAGCGTTTTTTGCGGGAGAAGCGGAATCGGTGTGCTTGTATAATAATCATATTATAAACAAGAATTTTGCGGTTAATGCAAAAGCTTTATCTCCTATGTCTGCATCTCATAGGTTAAAATTCCGGTAAATATCCTTATGATATGCAGAATTGAGTTACAAAAGTACTAGTATGTTAATTATTTGTCAACTTAATACTCGAAAATATTTGTTAACTTTGAATTTTTATTCCATTCGGAAAAAAGTGCTATTTCTCTTCAAAATCGGAAAAAAGTGCTATTCGCAGTCCCTAAAAAAAGTTGCGAAAGTGCTTCGCAATTTTCGCAAAAAAGTGCGCTAATAGTGAACACTGCTAAGAATGCTCAGTCATGTTTTTGAGTTTCGTTATCATCATTGAAAGTCTGAAATTCAACTAAAGAGAATTCAATATTTTTATTCCAGAGATAAATAAAGCACTACGGCTCTGATATCGATCAAAACTTGCAAAACTCTGATTGCGACTCCATAGATTTGGTTTATAGTATGATGAACTATCAAATGATATAAATGTTATTTCCTTTTGTAGGTGAAAAAATCAGCAGTAGTGAAAAAACCTGCAAAAGGTATTAGTTCTCTCGTTGCTCAGTGGCAAAAAGCAAAACATCAAATTGAAGAAGAAGATCGAATGCTAGAAAAAGATGATGAGGATGAAATTGATCATAAGGAATTGAGCAAAAAGCAAATTGAGAAATGGAAACAGGAACAGATATTGAGGTAGGTAGTACGGATTTGATGTGAACATTCGCTATTCATAGAACACCAGCTCACTGGAATCGATTGTGAAAATGGAAAATCTGTGAGGTAGCTCGATTTTTCCCACACCCAGCTGAATTTTCCTCAACTCAGTTGATTTTCGGGTGAAACAATGGCCCCCTCAGTACATTGAGGAAATAGTTGTTCGATTATGGCTTCCTCCACCATCAAGTCCATACTCCCAAAAACAAATAACTGGCTGACTGATCCTATAACCAACATGGACTGATAATCGGACAAGAGTCCATGGTTTGCCATATGATTAAGCCGTTTTTTATCGACTCTCATCTCCCCCTGGAATGAAAATGTCAATCCTAATCCTTCTCAAACCGCTTTTTACGTCGTTTGAAAGTTACCACTAACCATTGAATTTACTTCACAGTGGAAAAGCTTCAAGCAATGCCAATTTCGAGCCTGTGCCTGAAGATTGGAGAAACAGGATTTTAAAGAAAAAGGGAAAGGGTTAAGACTAACTCTTTAACAGCAACATTCCGAGGGCAGTTATCGTGCTGCGCATCGTTGATGATATGTGGAGAGACGAATATTTTTCTACCATGCTAAGCAGATTCAATTTTTTCTAAAACTTGCAATTTTTTGTCACGCCACAACTTTTTGAAATGCTTTAAAATATCCAATACAATCGTATTCTTCTGGATTTGCTTTATTGGTTATTTTGGTTGATCACTGTCATATTTTTCAAATGGTTCCACCTCATATTTTTTTTACAAACTTCCAACGCATGAAGGCTCATGACAACAACTGCGACTGTTTAGGGCAATGTTTCCCAAACATTTTTCTGCCAGCGCCCCCTTGGACGACCTTTTAGCTAACAAACGCCCCCCTGACTGAAAAGTAGAAATAAATTTATCCTCCATTTATCATTAGTCTAATTAGATGAATGGGCCTAGCGAAAGGCCGCGAGCACATCAATAGACGGCTTCAATATAGTCAAAAACAATCCTATGTTTCTTAAATATGTCAAATACGGTTTCTCTTGCCATCTAGAATCACGGTACGGCAATCGAGTACGAGCTGCGGGAAAAAAAAATTTCCTAATTAATCCCTCATGTGAGGATATTTCATTTAATTCAGGAGGGATAATATGAAACACTGGACTTCGTTTTGGGTTCAAGATCGCTTTGCAATGCAATCCTAATAAGAATTCCATGTTAGTAAATATGCCGAAAGGGTCAATTTCCCACTTCGGATTAAAATATATCATAGAAACAGATTTCTATGTCGGTGTGTAATTCTTGAATATGCTGCTTTACGCGACGAAAACATAAAACTCGCATTCCAGGGTGAAGGGAGCCGCGAAAAACCATTGCTATCCTAACCAATTGTCTATCGAGCAACGACACCGGTCGGGCTGGTGTAAGGCAGTTTCCATTGGGAAGCCGTCTTAATTCGGTGTGGTGTATTAAGCGCTTGAGTGCTTCATCCTTTTCATTGCATAATTGTTTAAGTAAGCGATAATTTAGCGCATGGGCCGTTATTTATTTTACTGCCATTATCAGCTCAAAGGTACAGAAGGCGTCTTATATTCCAAACAATCAACCAGAACTTACTTTGCTGATGGTGTGTTAATAAATCTGAAAGGACATTGCTATTGGCTTTTTTAATTCGAAAAATGTAACATTTTTGCTTGATTAATCCGGATGATTTTGAAGCCTGAGCGGCTTCATTAGAAATCGTTTAGGTACAAAGAAAACTTGTTGTTTGCAAATCAGAATTTTGGACTGAAATAGGTTCATATAATCGATAACTTCTATCATATTGCCTAAATTTTTGGCTTTGGACAACGAGACATGCCAGACAATATAGAAGGGCTGTGGCGAATGAAGTGTCAATAAACGTAAGCCATGCGCTAGACCTGCATCATACCGAAACAATACAATAGATTAACAAAAATCATATATAATATTTAACGTTAAACGAGCAATTTCAAACACCGAAATGGATGAGTAAACCAGATCAAACAAAAAGGGGAACTGGAATAAATAAAAATGTCAAATACTGTTACATTTCTTGTAAGTTCCCGATTTGTTGCCAGCGCCCCCCAATTCGCAGTCAGCGCTTCCTGGGTTATCGCATGGGGCGTTTTCGCCCACTTTGGGAACCGCTGGTTTAGGGCGATAGATATTTCGAGACCCCTAATCCTTATTTTAATTAAAAGAGTTTCCGTGAGCTCCTCCTAAACTGGTAGTCGATATTTCCTATATTTTGATCCAAAATATTTCCCCATTTGCCATACAAAAGTTCTGATAGCCAATTTCAGCTTATAGTCTATCACAAGGCTTTTCCGATCTCCGTAACTAAACTAAAACTCTTAGGAAGACCGAACCTTTGAGAATGAAAGTGTCTGGTTTTTAAAGCTGTTCTAAAATTGGTATGCGACCCTTGATACTTCGATGATCAAGCCGTTGTTACAGAAGAAAAACTAAGAAGTAGATGAACGAAACATCCATAGATTTCATTAAGCACCCAAACGAAATGCGTAATTCAATACCCAATTATTTGAGTCGCTGTTTGGAATGGTGTCCTATTATTGTCTCAAAGACAAAGGAAATATGGCGACGAAATAGGGATGCAGTTTTCAGGAAAAAAAACTGCTTGATTCTAATTTAAAATATAATAATTCCGATAACCTGAGGCAATTGCACGGCGCAATGGCCTTGTTTCAACATCGACCAAAAACGTTTATGTATTTCCTTCGCGTTCATACTTTTTCCTTAGTTGTGAAACTGCTGGGGTTGGTTTAATTCATACGAGTAACAGTTTGAGGCTTCAATGGTTTGGCTCAATTTCGTTCGGCACATAAATAAATGTCACCATCACCACGTTTTACAGACAGGAGGTCCTGACATATAAGTTCCTTTGAATTGCCTATATAAGTATGATAATACCAACATAATTGCATTATTTCTTATTAAAAATGTAGATCTGCGGTGTTTCCCTTTGAATATTAACGCAAACGGCACTAAAACACATCTAACTAGCGTTTAATCATTTATATAAACTTTAGGGTAAAGGTCAAGTTAAAAAAAAATACAAACTTTAGGTATGTTATTGTTTGCAAACGAAAATTTGTGCAATAAAAATAGACATACAGCAGAGTGAAAATATTTAACAAGAACACATCCCTAATATATTGGGTATTCGATGTATTGAATGTATTATTTTCTACCAACGTTATTCAACCTTCCATATTATTTAATCACAGTACGGGTTATATATATGACTGTCGATCATTGTTTAAGGAAGGTATGTACTCCTGATTGTAAATTGTCAGGAATCCACAGTGAGAGAGATTTATTGCCACAAAAACAACACTAATATAAACAATAATAGATAATAATACAATGAAGAAAATTTTTCTTCAGTAATAAACAGCGATTGATTATTGTTTTGTGCGGGTCGGTGTGCAGGACCGATTAAGGTCATCTAGGCTCCCGACCCTTGTGTAAATGCTGTATATAAGGTTATCATGGCATAATATAATTATTATTAAAGTTATCAAAGGGCAATTTAGGATTTTGAGAGGTCATGTACCGATGTAACCGGTCATGTCCAATGGAAGAATTAAAACAGTCAAAGATTTAAAAAAAAGCTTTTTTTTTTCACAGGGCTGTGATATCTTACTGCGTATATCAATGGGTCACTCTGAACTTCCGTCCATTTGCTGAAATCTTGCTGCACTCACCCGTGAGATGGTTTTCAAAAGCGAAATTGCTGAAAGAAGTCTTGATATTTACTTGGAAAAAATACACGCGATGTTTTCTGCTAGAAGTAAAACACGTGTGCATGAAAATTCTCCGATACGTGATTTGTGATGTGCCTGTTTCTGATGTTCTACTCGCTAATTATAGCGGAATTCCCAATCATAATGGAAATGAGAATTGCAGTGCCCCAAACGCTAAACAGAATCCAGTAGGCCTATAGATGATCTTTTGGAAGTCAAACAATGGCACCCATTCCATTGAACTGTAGCCTACTAGTTAGAGATGTACCGATATCACCCCTTTTCATTGATACCAATCAGATACAAAAAAAAGCGGATACCGATATTTCGCTGCAATGTAATAATCTTCAACGCCTATATATAAAAGATTCTTTGAGTTTCAGCTCGAAAAACAGACGGAAAATACTCAGGGCCACAAATGGGGTGCATCGCATTGTCTTGTAAATTTGTACATAAGCGAAGATGGGCCTCGACACTTTTATATTATATTACATAATAGTTGTAGTTTCTGCAGACGTTTCGTTGTGAGCATGCGTTGGGAATTGCGGTGTTCGGAACTCTTAGTTAATCTGTTTTAGTGGTACATTCAATAAATGTTTACCTCAGTTATAAAATTAATACATACTGTGGCGTACGCAGAATCTCGTGACAATATGATGTCAAATTTTGTCTTTCAAACGAGAAAATTCACTGTGATACTTGATAGATATTTTTCTGCCAATTCAATTGTGTTTCGGAAACTTAAATATAAGTCAGATAACTCAATGATCACTCTGTCTTCAAAGGAGTTTTAATTTAATTGCAGTAATGAAAAAAATAGTGCAGAAATAGCTGTGATAGACTAGGCCAGCGGTTCCCAAACTATGGGTCGCGACCCACTGGTGGGTGGCAAAAGGAATCTTAGTTGGTCGTGAAAAGATGTAGGAACTAGGAAGCTTTGATTATTTAAACTGGGTATTAGGATCGGTGGCAACTCGAATACGTAAATCTTCAAAAAAACAAAAGAAATTAAATTGAATTTGAATTCTAATCTGCGAAAATTTCATTTTTACGATCTTGTCAAAGGAACAAAAAATTGCTACACAAGGAATGACCATGTGGCTTTTTTACGCATAGCTGTTTTGTACACTGTACAGCACTTCTTACCGTGTTTCCCCGAAATTTGGACAGGATTCAGATTTGTTTTCTTAACACTATGGTTGTTTTTGGAAGAGGTCTTTTGAGTTCATTTATCAAAAATAAAATTACATTGTAGGAAATCACGAGATTTTTTAATAAACATTATATAAAAACCGACACCCATTGTTTTTTTGTGTATTTTCTATACAAAAATCAGGTGACAAATATCATAATTGTGATTGTGACATGCTGACATCACACAAACTTGAAAAGTGGTGTGATCTTCACCTTACCATCACGTCAATTAGCCTCTCCTTTCCCACACATTTTAAATTTATTTTAAGGGTAGGGTTTAAATAATATCATTTTTAAAATTCAAATTAGGTCCTATTTTCCAGCCAGGTCTTATTTTGAAAGAAACACGGTAGTTTTGCGATGATTAGCCATTGCTGTGTTATGTCATAAAAAGTTAAATGGGTCGCCATAAGGTGTGGTAATAAATAGTGGGTCCAAAATCTAAAAAGTTTGGGAACCACTGGACCAGGCTAAAGTTCTTTACCGGTACTTTTAAAAAACAGATTGTTGTATGCGATGAATCATATTGATGGCTTGAAACACATATCCCATTTTACAGGCGCCAACTCTCAAAAACACTAAAGTAATAGGTAATAATGGTAAAGTATGGGAATAATTTTTCGGGGGTCAAAGGTCGGGGAAAGGTCCATAATATGATAACAAGGAACGAAAAGTAAATAAACAAAATGTATTCATGCCAGTGCGACCGTGTCTAATCATACTTTGCACTAGAAAGAATTTGTTCCATCAGTTCTTTATTCTTATAAACTATCTTTCCATCTCACTTTTAAATTGTATTTTCATTACATGAACTTAGCTTTGCTGGTAGGCTACTCTGATAATTCGAATTGACCAATTTAAGTGCCTGGTATAAAAACCTCCACCCACAAAACAAATATAAGGACACATATCAAAATAAGGACGTTTCTTAGAAAAAAAAGGACAGAAATATTTTCTAAGACAAAGACCTTCAAAGTATAGAAATATTCATTCTTAAAAAATAAAGGCGTTATGACATACCTTTCCCCGAGCATCGACTTCTTTGTTTACTCCGTGACTTTGGTCAATCAGCAAGATGCAAAAAGTGACGTAACAATGCTCCCTTTTCGCATCCGCTCAGACACTTTTCTCACTCAGACAGATTTTCAAGCGTGGTCGTAAACATTACCTCGTTTTCGCGTTTTTGGACTCTATTCGTTAGTTTTCAGTTAGGTTTCGGAAACTTAAATATAAATCAGGTAATTCAATGATCACTCTGGCTTCCTAGGAGTTTTAATTCAATTGCAGTAATAAAAATTAGTGTAAAAATAGCTGTGATAGACTAGGCTAAAATTCTTTACCAGTACTTTAAAAAAACAGATTATTGTATGCGATGAATCCTAATGATGGTTTGAAACACATACCCCATTTTACAAGCGCCAACTCGCAAAAGTACTCTTAAAATAGCCCTGAAAATTTTCCAATGTTAAAGTATAGGAAGAATTTTCCGGGGAGCAAAAGTCGGGGAAAGGTCCATAATCAATGATGTCTATGTTCCGTGTCTATTAAATCCAGGTAAACTATAAAAAAATAATGAATATATTCCGGTGGGCCGGGAACATGCTTTCTCCACAGCAAAAAATAATATTCTAGATTAGATCAAACAGCTGCGCAGGACTTGGATTGACGGGGATTGTGTTCCCTGATAAACATTATTTATTTCTGCGTGTGGGGACTAATTTTAATGTTGTCTATTATATGTAAACACTGACACAGGAGCAGAAGATTTAGGCGCGTATGCCGTTTGAACGACGACTTCTCGGATGCTAACGTTAATTGTTTTTAAAACGTTCTTCGTCGTGATTTTCTGCTATTTTACGCGATATTCAAACGGTGAGTTCTGTTAATTCAGCTATACTAAATTTAAATCGAAGACATTGTGTATACAACATTACATTATTCCATATATGTGCCAGTATCTATTACTCAGCCTAACGTTAACTCATATCGGTAACTTACTATAATCAGTCATATCGGTGATTGTTCTGGAATAAATGAGAGAATAGTTGTGCTATTTTATCGTATAAAAGTAAGACATTACGGGTTTTCAACTATGCTGGTTAGTGTATTGGCGACATCTTTTAGTTGAGCTTTGCTATTACCGTAAGTTAGGCTATAACTATCGCTTGAAAACTGTCGGTAAATATTGGATAAACGTGAATTTTAAAATAGAAAACTCCCGGCTTATGGATTTTAGGTACTTTAATATGGGCCCCCTATTACGAGTCTGCTGACATATCATAGTAGCCTAGCATTGGTAAGTCTAGTTGCGTCTCGTACATTTAGTATCTCACCATATGTTACCAGAATATATGAAATTTGATCTTTTTTTAAGTTAAAAATGGTATTTTATTAATACCAATTTGAAATCACAGCGTCAGACTGCACTGATTTAGCAGAAGAGTCAGAATGTAGTTCATTCAAAAGTGATGAATTATGTGAATCGATATTTGCAAGATGGAATTGTCAAAAGACCTGTGATTTTTGTGGTTAGTCTTTATTTTAGTTTCTTCTCTAATTGAATTAGCATCCATAATTGATATTTAACTTTTAGGTAGACGAGTATTTATGTAGTGTTAAATAATAATGTTTCTATTTCCCAAAATAAAACTGAAATTGAAGACATATTTGGTTAGAAACTCTAAGATTGTTGCAATTTTAAATCTATTTGATTTCCTATACTGAAAACAGTTTAGCAAACCTAAATATATGCCAATTTTTATTTTATACTATGTTTACTCCTCCCCCTCTCACCCATATCTGGCGATCCATAATTTGCATACAATTTAGACTAGACATTAATGTTAGAGATGCCTTAACTACCTGATTGGGATCCTAAATACTCGAATTGTTTCAAGAATGGTGTACAGGATTATACTCTGAACAATGTATAATGTATTTGCCTCACTTTGTACTATCATTTCAAAAATATTAGTGTTTTAAATTTCGGATCTTGTTAACTCCAGACAGTATTCAAAATAATTAAAAGTTCTAATACTGGTACATACTGATACACGAAGAATGAATTTCCTTTTAAAGAAACCTCTTTCTAATTTACGAAAAATTCTGCTTTTCAGGTGATGGGTGGTCCACTTGGTCGATTTGGGGAGATTGCAGTGCAACAGTTTGTGAGATTGTTGGTGAAAGAGTACGAGTACGAAGATGCAGAGAAATCCATGCAAATATATATTGTCCAGGATCTACCATTGATATTCAAAAATGTTCAAGAAGTGAATGTGAAAGCATTGATGATGTAAGTTTTTTTTGGCACAAAATGGTTAACTTATTGTTGAACATGAAGTGTTGTTAACATGAACATGTTATTGTTGTTGTTAGTGTGAAAATCGCTTTTCTCTTCAACTACCTGACCAATTGATTTAAAAATTTTCAGTGGTTGAAGATGTTGTTTTCTTTAGACGGCTATCATTTTTCTTTATTTCAAAAATTTCCGTGGGGTCTATGGGATTTGTTTTTGGTGATGTCACAAAAATTAAAAATGGCAAACCTTGTGGAGGTTCCATCTTCGCTAGAAGGCTAACATATCATATTTTTCCTAGGGTCCGTTGGTTTGTTCCAAATTTTTCTGATTTTGGAAAATATGTATCATGTGCATCTATGTTGTATATAATTAGGACACACATATTATATAGAAACTCTCTGCAGCTATCTTCCATTATTTCTATTTTTTACAGCAATGCGGATCTGGTAATTTTACTTGTGTGTCATCTGATCTCGATGTGTCAAATCGATGCTGGCCAAGAACATGGATTTGTGATGGATACATAGATTGCATGGGTGGGGATGATGAACTAGACTGTGATGTTTATGGTGGACCTACTGATTGTGAGTATCTTTTAAGCCATATAAAATCTTCAATAACTGGAGAAAAACTATGATTTTACTTGTTTATTATTTATTTTTAGCTTTTTATATAGCTGCTGATTCTGAGCCACAATATTGTTTGAAACACGAAGAAAATGAGGATGTGAGAGTAACATGGGATTGTCCAAATTCAAACCACCCATTAGTTTCAACTTTCTTATGGAAATGGAATGATTTACATAATTTAAGAAACATGGCAACTGGTCAATGTTTGTCTGCTAAATCTGTGAGCATTTTTTTATGTGTTAGCTATTTATCGTGAAATCAGAAATATATATAATTTTTAAATAGCCTATACAGTAAGTGCCCAAGTAATGTTAGTACAAGGTGCATTCTTCAGCTTATATTTACGAGAAGACTTATCCTTGAAAGCAGTGGTGAGGAAACTGCGGCACATGGGCCATATGCAGCCTCGTACAAGCTTTTTGGTTCTTGAATGACCTCGCTTTTAATACATAAAAACAAAAATGGCTCATACATTTCTTATTATCTGTACATACATGTATGTTGTAACAATGGCCTTTGTTTTGTAGTAATTAGCATTAACGAAAGGACATGTCAGTGGTATGTTGTCGGAAATTGAGGTGTCAGTAACCGTCAATGTGCCTATTTGGCCCCGAAGACACAAATATGTTAGCGTACCTCCAAGTCACAGGTTCAAACCCCATGTTCAGAGCAGTTCTGAACCATTCGAAAGTAGTCGCTGTTTATGAAGAGCTTAGTTGTAAAGCCCCCTTATGAAACTATTTTTATGTAGTATCATATTTTCAAAATCACTTTTAAATCAATACATGCAGAGTGATGCACTTAACCTTTTGTTATGCTCATTCTATCCATCTTCATACATTGTTAAATACTTATAATTTATAATACTTTTTGCTAGGGATCTATGTCAGCAGTGCTCTGTGATGCCAAATCAGACTCACAATTATGGACATGTGTTAATGGTACACTGGAATTGATGGACAATTCTACAATGGACAGGTATACTTTATATTTTTGCCTTGGAAAAGTGAATTTTATCCAGGTTAAAAAAAATTTGGATCATCGGATTGTTCCAATTGTGAAATATTCCAGTTGCAAGTCATTCGTAAATTAAATAGCGTGTATTTTTTTATTCAATTTGCCTACGGTTTCCATCAAATGGAAATCCTCTCAAATGTATGTTACAATTACATTTGAATACCTGTCTTTAAAAAGCTTTCTTAGAATACATTTCATGATTTTTCAGATATCTCAATGTTGATGAAGACAATTTAAAAGCTGTTGCATCTTCAAATTCATCTTTCTACTGGAAAGTGTTTTCAACCAGTGACACAATATGTGATAGAAAAGTAGAATGGAGTACTTGGGGTAACAAGCTTTAAAATTCAAGATTTAACAACAATGATTTTTTAGCGGTTAAAGCTTTAGATTTAAACTGTCTCAGCATTGCAGATTACACATTTTGGGTTCATATCCCATGCCCCCCTTACCAAGGGTGTTATAAATTGGGTAGGCAATGCTGAACCAGAAAAATTCCTGTTCCTTCAAACAATAGTTGTTCATTACATATCAATAGATATCAATAGCTGCTTGTATAGGGCTTTGTTCAGAGCAAAGGGTATCAATGAGCATCATATAACAAAGCCTATCTCGACCAGAGATTGCTTCATACACAATAAAGTTTATTAGCTGCTCAGATAGGATAAGATTCACATATTTATTCCCGGGGGAGAGAAAAACCGATAAGACGGCCTAATCATATGCGGAACTACAGCCTCTCGTCCTGTTACCAGTCAATGTCTGGTATGGGATTAGTTCGAGAGCATGGACTTTATGGTGGAGGAAGCCGTAACCGACCAGCGGTCACGTAAACCACCTTACGGCCGGCGGCAAGGAATTCATCAATTCTTTCACACATAACCATCCCACATGAGATTTGAACCTGCGAACCCACGCAAGGTAATCAGAAGTGCGGTAGCAAGCGTATTCCTAACGCTTAGCACGATGCGCCACACGCTCGAGCCTAAAAGACATTTGGAGTATGAATTACGGTATCTATCTTAACCAGATGGTTTATGCCAAGATAGATTAATCACTCCAACATATTTAAACGTATTTAAATCATTAATTCTAGGTAATTGGTCTGATTGTTTCCCCAGCTGTGTAAGTATGGGAAATGGACAGAGATCGAGAAATAGAACTTGTTTGAATGGTGTGGATGGTCATGGTGCTTGTTCTGGTAATAATACAGACTATCAACCCTGCCCACATGAACTTTGCAGACCTCAGTGTCCAGAAGGATTTGTCACAACTAATTTTCGTAAGTTAATGTGTGATATTGTTTAGCAATTCTTGACTAGATTAGGTGTGTAAGATGGAAAATTTTATTTTTGATCAAGCATGAATATACAATATAGGTTATCACTTAATTATTCCAGTTTTCCACTTTTTAAAATCTGTATAAAATTTGGTGATGTAGTGCTAAATTGTGAAGTTACAGTTGCATAAATTACAACTTAGTTCTTGTTTTAACAACAATTTTTATTGTAGTTAAAATTACTGTGGAGTATAGTATATTGTATAATTATTTGGAAGAAAACTTCAAATATTGATTGGAGTATTGAAATTTTTTACGAATCATTTAATGTTGATGAATTTTTTTTCGTAATTGTGATCAAATTAGGTTTATCTGTGAATGAATTTATTTATAATTCAGCGTAATTTCAACAGTTATTAATAAAGACTAAGATTACTGTTTCACATTTATTATTTCAGATCTAATAAATTCATTTTTTCAGCTTGGACTTGTTATAAACTCGAATTCAATGGAGAGGCTACTTTAGCAGAAGCCAGACATATATGTGAAAATATGGAAGTACAGAATATTCCTATCCATGCTAAACTTGCTGCTGATAAAACTAATGCAACACACGAAGCCTTCCTTACTGTAATGAAGAATAATAGTGTGTCTGATGCTTATATCGGAGTTGATATTAAAGTAAATAAATTTTTTCTCTATTGTGAAGATGTTGAAATTCAAACAACGGACATTTTGGCTTAATTTCATTGAAATTTATAATGTTTCATTATTTATTCGAGATGTTGTTTTGTAAAATGCAATGTCAAATTTCAATGTAGATTTTAATCATTAAATCTTTGTTAAAACTTCTTCAAATATCTCAAATAAATTTAAGTCATTGCAATTTTTGATTTGAGCAATTTTATTTGACACCCAACTTCAATACCTCCTTCAGGTAATAACAAAAGTACTGGTAACTTCGGGATTTTGAAATTATATCTTTTAATCCATACAGAAACTGCTACGTTGTGAATCAACATAATTGAAACTCAAAATACTTCATCGCATTGTTATTTTGATTTTTTTCAACTCTTAGTATGCTCAGAAATATAAGCCCTATCAAATTTTCAAATTGGCAATCAGGATAGAATAGGATCCACATATAATCATACAGTGAACCGCGGCCACTCGCCCGGATACCAGTCCATATCGGGTATGGGATTAGCCAGTTATTTTGTTTTCAGATGCATGGACATGATAGCGGAGGAAGCCGTAACTGACTCACAATTATGTGAATCATCCTAGATTGGCGAGATGTCCAGCAATCCCCTGGCACATGATTATCCCGCACAGGATTCCAACCAGCCAACCCACTGGAATTAATCAGAGGTGCTGTGGCAAGCTTATTCCTAACGCTAAGATCGATGTGCCACAACGCCGAGCCATTACTGACAATGCAACTTTGATTTTTCGTTACCTGTTTATAACATGAAGAAGCCTCACTTTTTTCAATATTCATTGTTAAACTAATTTTTTTCTAGTAATACTATAATAACCTGATTAAATTTTTAGATTGAAAATGGACAAATAACAGAATACAATTATAGCCTTGATGGTCACAATCTTGGAGATTTGAATCAACACCAAATCGGACATGATGTTACTTTATCAGAGTTAGGAGAAGGTTATATTTCAAGCTTTATCATTACATGGTCTTGATGTTGTTATCATATTGTCGGACAAGGGGGGTAGATAAACCTTGTTATTTTCAATGTTTAGGTTGGGACAAAGATAATACGAAATACAGGATACAAGTATCTGAAGATAATTGTCTAGATTTAGCAAAAGACAATTTCCAAGTAACCATTTTTTATAATAGTATTATTTATAGCAATGTCTCTCATATCTTTTTCATAATGACCTGCTTGGCACAGCCATATTTTTTTGTGACCCCAATGGACTGAAACAAAAATAAAGCAAAATCCAATAATTCTGAATATATTAAAAAAAAAAATAAAATTGACAATACCTACAAACAATGAAACCGCTGTGCTCGCATGTTATAATAATAATAATAATAATCTTTATTTTGATTTCTCTGAGAAAAGATCGAATCTTGGCTCTATTTTGATGATGACAGCATTCTTTTGCATTATATCTGATAAAGTTTCATTACTAAATTATTAACAGGGCATATTGTCCTCATGTGAAAACGATGACGTATATTGGAGAGTCGTAAATGGATTTCTAATTCACGTCGAAGCAAAACTGTGTTTGAGTTGGAAGTATCATTACATTCCATCAGAGAATAAAACTTGCTTGTTAAACACAACTGATATTTCGGTGAATACAACATCAAATACAACATCAAATTCAACAGTCGATTGTATGTATAACTCCACGATATATAACGCGACAGAAGAAGCAACGTTGAATTTGACATCAATGGATATTAATGCAACAAATACTACATATCCACTAAATGAGGTAAATTCAATAGTCCTATTATTATTACTTATCGATCTTAAGATCGGTAAGTATGTTGATAGGTATTTGTCTGTTTGTTTGTCTGTTAGATGCACGTGATATCTCACGAAAACGAGGTTCAATCTGCCCCAAATTTTGCATGTGCATTCACCATAGCTCGGACCAGAAGCCTATTGATTTTTGATAAATTATGGTGTCACTATAGAGTCAGAGTGAATGAATGGGGGATCCCCTAACTTTCGATCGATAAGTCTTCGATCTCCGATCGCTATTCTCGTTATCAAGTTTTGATCTTTTTGGGCTTTCATAGTCAACTCCATTATAATTGCATTGTTTACATTCAATCGAGTGCACCAAACCGTAATTTGAAAAATATTTTCAAAAAGACAAAAAAAGTATACTGAGTAAAGATAAAAAATTTGATAAATTCAGAAAGACAAACAACTTTCTTATTTCCTAGATCGGGGGCATGCCATGTTTTATTGGGGATGAAACCTTAAAATGGAGATTTGAAGATCACAATATAAAACCAGGTTTGTTTTTATGGTTCAAGTTTATTTCCAGGATAGCTAGGAATGATTAATGGATATACTGTATTTCGTTGCAGCAATAAATTTTAGCTTATCTCTGTGTCTTTTCCACTTGTGGTTATACCTTTTTGGACACGTAGTGGACATAATGATCGTTTCAAAATTTTGTTATTCTTGTTATTTGTCTCCATCATTTTTAAAAAAATCGCTTTTCTCTTCGAATACTGGACCAATTGCTTTGAAATTTTCAGTGGTTGAAGATAAAAATTTTCCTCAGAAGGCTATTACTTTTATTCATTTTAAATATTTTTGTTAGCTCTGTGAGATTTGTTTTTGTTTGCTATGACGTCATTAAACATTCTGCGGACATCGGACGCCATTTTGTGTCCTACTGTACTGCTTCGCTTGGTGTGAATATATTTGTAGACTGTGAACTGACTGACGGTACGGTAAACCGTACTGTACTGCGAACAGACGTGTCCATATATTTGGGCGTAGCTCTCTTCTTTATCTGAGTGATAGTTACCCTCTTTGAGGCAAACCTGCATACATAAAGGCGATTGCAGAAAATTTCAAAATGTATAATACTCAGTAAGTTCAGTTAGTGATTCAGTTAGCGAAAAAAATTAAAATTGGGTAAAATATTCATTGTAGCATAACTTAGTTTCAGTATTTTGAAGCTTTAAAAAGACAAAATATATAAAAAGGAATCAATTTGATGGAATTTTTTTCGTAATCATTTTTATCTGTGTTGATTGTACTTTTCAAGTGTGAGCTACTAATGGAATACATGGCCCTCACAAGATACAAAGATGACCTGAATAAAATAGAACCTATAAATTTAATAATTACTTTCACAAAAATGAAGAAAATTTATCTATCTATTGAACTTCTGTTTTTGTATGTTTGCACCCAAAATATTAAGTGTACTTGGACGCTTTGCGCAAAAGTAATGTTTACTCGAGAATTAGTTCGAAAAAACCTGGGTGCATATACAAAAAACCTGGCTGGATGCATAAACTTGATGGTGGAGAAAGCCATAACCGACCAGCAGTTATGTGAACCCCCCTACGGCGGCAATGAGTCCAGCAATCCTCTCGTACATTACTATCCCCGCATGGGATTGATTCGATCCTGCGAACCCTAACGCTTACCACAATGCGCCACGCGCCGTGCTTTTTTTTGGGTAACCATGTATGTAGCATGTTCAATCTATGTGTAAAGCTTCATAAACAAGTGAATTTACAATTCACAATTGTATGTATAACTCAACAATATATAATGTAACAACATTTTCAGTCGGAAGTGAAATGCAACTGGCTACAAGTAACAAATCTTTGACATATCACAAACCATATGGTGACGAATGGATTGCAGAATTTGCTTTTGCTGGCTATAAGGATCTATTCATGTCAAGAGATAGCACTGGCAATTGGCAACGATTTAGTTTCAAAGGAGATTGCCTAACAGTGAATGAATTTTATGAGGTAGATAAGTGAAATCTATTATTTTTATCGAACATCACATATTAAATGCTCAAATAGAAGAGAATTTTTAAAATAAAATATTCCAAAATAAAAAATTTACTTCGACTTCTGATTTGTTCGAGTATCAAAACTTTTTGCCACAAGAAACAATGGTAATTATTTCAAATTTCAATATGTTCTTACGCATTCCAAAATACTAAAAATAATGATAAAACATGTACCTAAACATCAATTTATAATAGAGAGAAAGCAGCAACATTTCCTCTGATGCTTGCTGGAAGGTCGAAAGGCAGCCAGTTTGGTTACTTTGTGTGGTGTCATTTCACTCGGCCACACACTCATCTCGGTGTTTCAGCTGCGTATTTCATCTCGAGTTCTGCAGCATTTTTGATTCAAATTCCACCGTGTTCACTTCACAGGTCACTATAAAACCATGTAATTTCCTCGACACCAGCCAGAGGTGGAGTACAGTATCACAAAATCACTTGCTACATAGAAATACTGGAAAATGTCTTTATCCTAGAAACGGAGCTCTTATAAATAACACGATGCTGATCGTAGAAACATGTCTAGCTAATGAAGGAAGCCAAGTATGGAATGTCAAACTTGACGGTAAATGATTTTTGTTGTTGCTGGGAAAAACTTGTTCATTCACAGCTAACAGAGCAATAAATTTCAAATTATCAGTAAGATAGAAAAAGGTTCGAAGAAGGACATTACTTTTATTTTCTTTAATTTCCTGTGATTGCTACAGGACCCGATATTTCACCCCATATTTTTGCCGTCTTCATTTATTTCATTGGAACTCTTTGATAACAAATGGATACACTTTTTTGAACTTTCACCTTTGTGTTTATTAATAATTATTATTTTTCAGATAGTAACAGAGGATCTATTTCACCATATCAAGCGTTTCATTTAACAATACTGCCAAACTGTGGATTGTTAGATAATGGTAATATTAGTTTTGTATTCCAAAAGATATTCAAGGTCAGGGGTGTTGAATATTTGAATACTTGCCATTTTGACATCTGATGGTAAAGAACACTTTATTCAACTTTTATTAATACGAAATGTAATGTGGCCCAGTCATTTCCAGGTGCAATCGTCCTAATTGAACTTGCAAATTGTTAAAAAAGTTTTTATGCATTTTATTTTCAATCAATGATTTTAAAAATTGATTTTCAGGGGATGTAAAAATTTGCATCGCTGAATCAACATTGCTTCTTGATGAAGAATGGGAAATATATGCTGATGAAGCTTCTCGTGTTTCGGAAAAAATGAAACTAATAAGTGTGTCATCAGAAGATAGAGATCTTTGTGTGGTTCCTCTAGGTACAATTTGTTCTGGTCAAGAATACATAATTTCAAAAACTGCTACTAACAGAAGTTCACTAGCTGCCAACGTTAATTAGAAAGTGGTATCTTGATAGTAAATCTCATTCTGAACAACACAAAGCGTTGATTAAAAAGACGTATTTTGCATTGATTTCGATGAATCTATTTCTTCTATCTCTAGATTCAGAAATATGCCTATTGTCATTACCAGGGATGTCCAACCCGCGGGCCGCATGCGGCCCACATGAAGAATTCGTGCGGCCCACGTGAAGTTTTTTTCATAAATACTGACAAATAAACATATTTAACATAAAATTTTCTGGTACCGGTATGACTGGAACAAAATAGATGAAACTTGAGGATTTAAATCGGGAATATCAAAAGGATTGGGAAGAGTTGTAAGACAAGATGGGTGCCTAATATGCCGTAAATCTGTTTTGAGTTTGAAGTTTTATAGTTTGAAAATTATGAAATCGAAGCCTAGGAGTACGCTGACAAACAAAAATTTAACAAGCCAGTTAGTTTTACATTGTGCGTTATCAAAACCACCCAATGATATTAAACAGTTGTGCAATGACAAACAGAAGCAAGTTTCGAACTAGTTGGAGAGAAAAAATGTTGACTTTATTTATTTTTTCTTTTGAGTATTTACGCCAATGTATGTGCATTTTTCATAAAAGGTGAGTTGCATGGACCATGGTCCATGTGTGCATCTTGTGTTCAGAAATCCACAAAATTGTTGTGCAATCCAGGTGTTTGATTCAGCGGCGCTTGAATTCTAACAAAAATCGGAATTGTGTTTAAGTTTGGTAAAAACATTTACGGCCCGCAATAAATTTCCCCATGTGAAAGTGGCCCGCGACACTAAAAAGGTTGGACATGCCTGCCCATTACTATTATTGATGTCCATTGTGTTTGTGTGTGATTACATATCGAAAGCAAGCAATCAAATTAGAGACATCTTGAATGCATGTGTTGTGTGAGAAAACACTAGCACTGTAGTCCAATGACAAAATTTTATTTCACTTGCAGTTATCAGTTACTTTGAACTTAATAATATGAATTACATATAGCCTACCTAGTTCTTGGTGAGGTGTTAACTGCTGTCCTCAAGGAGGCGTTAAAAATTTCGAACCTGTGACATGAACACCGTCTAGTCATTGCACCAACTTCATTATGCTTTTGAAAAATGAAATACCACTTGTGAGAATATGCTAGCGAGTTGTTTATTAGAACATACTAATCCATGTATTAACTTGTATGTGGAGCATCATACGCTAAGTTATTTTGTTAATATTCAAACTTTTTTAGGTCCTGGGTGCACTGGACAATTAGCCTATGGTAACTGCAGTTCGGATCACGAGGGTTGGTGGTTGTGGGCTGATGAAGGACGAATGCTTATTAACATTCCTACAAGTGATTTTTCTTCATTCAATTGTTGCATTACTGCAAATCAAGAAGATGAATCGACTACTTTACTACTAGAGTACTGTAATCCAAGTGATCCAAGGTAGGTAGAAGCGGAAGGTAAATTCTTAAATTAGCTTCTGAAATTGAAATCATATTCATACGAGTTATATTTACTTTATTGTCAATCGGGCTTTACTTTATTAACGAAGTTACTGTGAGCTCTCATCACTTTACTGTCAATAAACCCTCTAGACCTGGGGTGTGTAACCTTTATTTCACGAAAGCCAGATACAAGTAACTGGGTTAAGCTGCGGTCCACACCTTTATTTAAGATGGCCTTTCTAGTAGTTGCATAAACAATTTTTTTTGTTATTGATCTTATGGCATTATTAGGGGTTCTTGCAGAAAGGGTTAGGGAAAATGTGGCTCCCGAAGTATGCGAACCAAGATAGCAGACATCGGAATGTAATATGTGTACCAGGTTAGGGTTAGGCCATAATTTTAGGTATAAATACTACGGGAGGCTCTTGGCTAGTCTTCGAACTGATAATAGGTCTAAAATAAGGAAAATTGGAAAAAATTTTCGCCTAACCCTAACCTGTTACTCATATTACGTTCCGATGTCCGCCATCTTGGTTCGCATACTTCGGGAGCACCGGGAAAACTCATAAATTTAGGAAGAAAACTGTATTCGAATCTTTTGTCACTAAACAAATTTAGTGAGAAATACCTTTTTATAACATCGTGTATTTTGCAACAGGATTTTGCTGTCTAGTTTTGCTAATATGACAGTGTCACTCAGGTATAGGCTTTGCGACGCAAAAATATTGGTATTGCTCGCACGTACCAGATTACCTAAGCTAAAAACTTGTTCAGTAGGCACACCATTCAAAATTGGCACTTTGCCGCAGACCACTAACTATGCTCTTGAGATGAGTTTATTTTATTTCGAGGTGGATGCGCATGATCTTGCTTTGAGCAAATACTGTATCGAAAAAAGTACCTATTTGTAATGATTTTACTATGAACCAATACTATTTTTGTTGAGCTCTATTATTTAATGGTTAAGGTATCCAAAAGATTCAGACATAGTTTATCAATTTTTCTGAATTATCTTATCTGATTATCTAATCTATCAGTTTTGGCATTGCATACCCATTTTATTACACCCTGTGTAGGGTGGGAGGCACAGGATTCGAACCCTGCTAACATAGTTGGATCCAAAGTTCTAACCACTAAGCCATCATTGCCTTTATAATCTGTTACAGTGAACAGTTATGGATTCTTAAGAATGGAGATAAAGGAAGTAAAATAGGTCTGGCAAGTGATCCCTCACTTATACTAAATAAGGAATCTGAGAGAAATAACGAAACTGAGAATGAGGAAGATAAAGTTGTTAAAATTGTTGTAAAAAGCGAAACAAGAGGCAAATGGATAGCAATTGATGAAAACGGTGTGTATCTTACTATTTCATTGTTTTATTGAAGTGAATATTAACGTCAACCCTGACCAAGCCTATAGATATGTTGCTAGATGGAACTTAAGCTAGTAGATTCTTGGAAGGGATAGGATAGGATTTACATATTTATACCAGAGGAGAACAAAGTTGCTAAGACGGCCAATTATATGACGAACCGTGGCCTCTCGTCCAGTTACCAGTCCATGTCCATGTCCAGAGTTAGCCAGTCTCTTTCAGATGCATGGACTTGATGGTGGAAGAAGCTGTACCAGACCAGGGGTTATGTAAACCACACTGCTGTGGAGAGGAGTCCAGCAACCCTCTTTGCACATAATTACGGGGTTCAAAACTATTAACCCACACAAGATAATCAGAGATGCAGTGGCGAGCGTATTTCTAACAATTCGCGCGATGCCTCAGGCTCCCGAGTCAGATGGATTCCGGAGAAAAGCCTGCACTCTACACCAGAGGTTTCATAATTTTCAAGCTCACAAACACTTTTACTTTCCACAAATACAATACAAAATATGGCATATTGAAAAAGATTCCACTTAGATATATTTCAAAAGAAAAGATTTATAATATATATGCAGATAAATGATCATAATGTGACTGAATGTCCGAAATAGCCAGTCATACATTTCTCTCAACATCAAGTTTATTGGATTTAATTTTTTTTATATCAAGTTCTAAGTTTGGAAATCGCTACTGTACATAAATAAAAGGCATTCTAGATGGACTGGTAGTCTTTAACTTTCGAATAAGACATTACAAGATTTTAGAATGGAGTTACTCTTACACTTGTTTATGGTTTGTGCTTCATTTTTCAGTAACACTTACATTATGTTTCATATCTATATTACTTACAGAAAACGAAGTCAAATTGCCAGTAATATATAATTGCCAGAGTGACTATGCTAAAACAGATGATATTGTACATCAACATACAGAGGATGGCATTTTATGTCAGAGATGGGATTCTCAATACCCACATAAACATACTTACATAGCCGAACCACATAACTTTTGTAGGTAAGTGTTGGTTGGGCTTTGTATGTCTCTCAAGCATGGAACATAGATGGCCCAGGCATAATAGTATAATTAAGTATTATCTGATTGGATTGTATTTTTTTTATCTTGAAATTAAGCTTGACAAGTACGGTAGTTAATAAGCCCAAGTAATTGCGTTAGCATTTCAATTTTTAATATAAAAATACTTTTCTAATTTATTGCGGTAATTTTTTATTTGTCATACTTTATTATTTAAATATTCTAAAATTTAAATTAATTTCTAAAAACAAGCTCAAAAATGTAGGACGAATAGTAATTTTACAAATTAAAATATTATTTAAACTGTTTTCACTTTTATTAATCCGTATATATTATGAATTATTATTTCAAATATTAAAGGAATCCACCAAGCTATCGCTCGTCGAAACATCCACCTTGGTGTCTGACTACGGTACCAAAACCACGATGGCAAAAATGTAAGGTACCATTTTGTCCTCGTACTCTCGGAGTTGCTCTGTCTGCTCCTTCAGGCACATGGAATGTCACTGGTGGGCTTGAAAAACGACCTTTCATTTGTGAAGCACCAGTCGAATGTATAGTAGGTATTGGGGAAGATTATCACGGTACAATCAGAAGGACGGATTCAGGGAAATTATGTCTAAATTGGAAAGAGTTACAGATCAAATTAAATCAAGAAAGGTGTGTAGAGATATTAGATTACATACACCTGAATGCAATTTTCAACTATTTAATTATAAAATGTACTTATTTAGTTCAGGAATAAGAGCTCCAGATCATTCGTTTTGCCGAAATCCTAACTCTGATCGACTTGGACCTTGGTGTTGGGTAGATAGTCATGTTAGAGAATACTGCAGTTTTATTCAAAAGTGTGAATTGAGATGTTCAACGCCTCCAACACCATACAGGTGAGAGGGTTTTAGGTGAGTTTGAGTGAGTAGATGTTGTACAGAAGTGTGATTTGAGATGTTCAACACTTCCGACACCATACAGGTGAGAGGGTTTGGGTGAGGGATAATGAAGAGTGTGAGTGAGTAGATGTTATTCAAAAGTGTGATTTGAGTTGATCAACGACTCCAACATCATACAGGAGAGAGGCTTTCTGAGTGAGTCAAATAGGAGAGTATGAGCAATCAGACATTCTATAACTCCTCTATACAAGTGAGTTGTTTGCAAGTAGATTGTGAGTGTGTATGTAAAAATCTAATTTTGAAAAAATTCCTTTGTTTTTCTCTAAAAGTAAATAGGTTGTACAAAATATTGAATTACTTTTGTAAAGAATAAGTTAATTTCATTGTGCGATGGAAAATTTTAGTCTTCCTCTCTCGTGCAGATTTGAATATTTAAAAAAGCCCTTTTTTTCCATATAATATAGTTCGTCATATTCATAACTTATGATGAGAGATGAGAATAATGTGTCGTGCTACACAGTTTTGAGGAAACGAATTTTCAACTTATAGAACCAATGGTCTCTTGCATTTTTTCTGCAATTTATGTACTCATAAGCCTGTCGAGGTCTCTTTCAACTCTTCTATTCTATTAGTACTCTTTCCAATTTTAAATTGAGAACGTCGCTTTCAGTGTTTGAGGCATAAAAATTTATATATTAGGAGCAGTATAGTTATACGTACCATTTGTAACATTTGCGGTTCTTTATATTTCAGGGGGAAAATTGAATCAATACTTTACTCGCATCCTGGATCAGGATACGCTAATGCTACAAAAGTTGTTTTAGGATGTGAAAAAGGTTTTACTAGAAATATGCAGGAAGAATCTAATCAGAAAGACTATGATTTAATTTGTGAAAATGTGAGTGAGTAGATTCAAGTACTGAGTGAGTAGAATTGGATAGATGGGGATCGATTTCGACAGGTGTTTTTTTCATACTAAAGCATTTTTGACTTTGTAACATATTAATGCCAAGTGTAATTTAAGCCTGCCAATGAATGAGATTAAGCTATTTGTAGGAAAAAAGTTACTTTTGTATTTAATGTAGACTGTTTAAATGAGGTCATGCTCACTCACTCAAAACTCACTCACTCTGTTTTTTTAGGGAAGATGGAAAGGAAGTGTGCCGACTTGTGATCCGAAGACATGTGAAATTCCAGAAAATGGAATATTCAATGCTGAAAAAGACACCAAAGAAACAACAGTAGGAATCCGTTCTACATTAACTTACAAGTATGGTATTCCACTGTTAATTCCACATTTAAAAGAACGCTAATGCAAATATATTACTGTAACTTTTTTGGAAATGAAGTCAAATTTTTTCAGACAAGAATAATTTTACTATTAAGAGATGTAAAAATCAGTATCGTTATTTCGTTAAAAAATTTCACTTTATTTCAGATGTCTTCAAGGATATCTCTTCACCAACATAGAGACAACGATTGAATTAACATGTAATGGAGATGATGATTGGGAAGCAAACTTTCTTCCAATTGAAAATTACATGCTTGATATTAAACATTTAACTGCAGATGACATTGAAAAAATTGCTTGCTATCCACCTTGCGATAAGGATTATGAAAGTGTTGCGACTTGGTGCGTGAAGGTATGTTTTCATAAATTGTTATTTCTATTACAACAGATATGAAAATTCTATAAAATTTTCAACAGATATGACATACCCGAATACTGTTCGTATACTGCCACAGGTCGTGTGACATCATGCTAACATATCTCAATTATAAATAATTTTCAAAAATCAGAAATTACCTTAACTCGGAAGCAGTATGTCTGTCTAGGGCAATAGAAATAACTTTTTTGTCAAGTTGAAAGACAGCTTTCTATAGAGCCAATATTGTCAGATTTATCTGGTTTTCTGTCCCATGATTTTTCTCTCAAAATTTTGCTATTATATTTTAATTTATGGGAGTTCTTGTCATATTCACCCACTGATCTTTTCTGCAAATTATGTGCTTCCTACACGTAAGGCCTCAATGTGTGACCTGCTTGGTCATAATATAATTTAGTAATATTTTTTTGTTTTATGTCTAAGGTGAGAAGGTGAACACTAAATATTTTTGATTATGGAACTGATTGCATTTCCGAAATATTTCTTTTTGTTTTTTTTTCATATATTTAGATTGTGAAGCCTGATAAAGATTTCCCATTTAGTTCAAGTGTTCAACCTTGCCCAAAAGGAACATTTCATGCACCTGCTGAATTTGGTCTCATTCCAAGTCTTCGGGAATATATTACGGAAAATATAAGACAACAAGTACAACTTGATGGTGGTTTTGTTACAGCAATGGAAAGATCTATGTTTGATAAGAAATTTAGGTGAATTATCAATTTTAATATGCTTAATTATGGCGAAAAAGTGATGAAATTCTCTGTATAATTTGTACCATGTACCTGGATTTTAAAGTAATGTCTTATGCTATTTACACATCAAATTCTTTCAAGTATCATTAGTTTGAAAGTTTTTAAATAAATTCTTTAGGGCAGGGATGCTGAACCATTAACCTGCGTGTCACAAGGTGACCATCATGCTTGTTTTGGTCATAAATTATTGCACAAAACGTGCTAGTGATAAAATAAATTATAATTAGGTAGACGGCAATTCAATCTGATAATAAATGAACTAATATAGTAAGAAGATATAGAAGAAAGGATAAGTAATTGGTCCCACAGAAACCATATTGATAGCACAAGTCGTTTAAATATATTATCAAATTTCATGATATGACTTTACATAGATCTGCCACTGATGGTAAAAAATTGGATTCTTCAAAGTTTCTATCTGCATCTTTCTATCTTCAAACGTCGGAGGAACATTCTGTCAAAGATGATAACGGAACCGATATCACCACAGTATTATGCGGAAAATCCACTCTCATTGAATCAAGAATTGAGATAATGGTTAGATATTCAAAATTCATTTGAAATTTCTCAACTATTTCTTGTCGTTATCTCTTATTTCGTTACTTCATAGCTCGTACCATGTCCGACCAATGATACCGATGATGCTAGCTTTCTTTTTCGATGGATAACACAGCGCCATATTTTTCATGTATCATCAAAAAGATGTGTGTCTTTCCGGTCATCAGGTAACTAACTTTTAAAAATTAGCTTTTTGTAAAATAATTTAAGGTATCGGTTATCGGTTATAGCAATTATTATATCATACAAAATTGAAATTGATCTTTTATTTTGACTTACCCAAGCATTGGGAAAACTCGTGCCACCGCATCCTCAATTTTTCTTTTTTTGATAAGGGTCAACTATATTTAATATGACATGATAATCAGATGATAGATCGTAGTCACCATGTGATTGAGTTAGCTTTTGTCTCTCCTGAATAAATAGGAAAATTTCCTATATTCATCAACTGCGCCATACAACACAGAATGAAGAGCATATTAGAGTGCTTTTAGTTGTTAATCATTCGTTTATTTATATATTGGTAATTAATGATAATTTATCTAATCTGAATAATAACAGAAAATATATTTTAACAAGGGGATCAAGACAGTGTATCCTTGGAACCTTGTAGTTTTGAAGACCAAGATCAAATGTGGGCATGTGATGGATACCTTATTCTAAATCCAAGTCGGAAAGCCTATTTCGCAAAAAGTAAAAGTGCAAAACCAACTGTGAGATTATCAAAAGATAAAAATGTAAGTGATTATGAACACATTAAATGTTCATCCTAATGTTGAATAATTTTGATTCTAGTCATCTCAATTCCAAGCATCTGGGGCTTTTTACAGGGGGCACCCCAGGTCATCTGGGGTACAATTATACACAAACAGAACATATCGTGTTAAATAAATGTTCTTTATATTCGCAGAAGTGATAAATAAATTACTGTTTTCTGTTTTTGTTGGGCCACGCTGTGTATATTAAACTGACTTAGTTGAATGAGTGGTTTAAATACTATGCACATTTATTTTCTAAATTTATAAGTAAATTAAGTTATAGATATTAATTTTTTATTAATATCCATATTTTTTTCATTGAAATACTGTTTGGTTTTTTCATACAGAGTCCCTTATCTGGCCTTAGGTTTTTATTCCCTATATTTTTGTGTTTTCACAGTTTTTACTATTTATTTTTATGTATTTTTACGTTACAGGCTTGGAAAGAAGAGTTCGTTTACGGTCAAAATTCTTCGGTAATGGAAGGTAAGTGCAATTTTTCAAAAAATCAAAATATTTTACTAAATGTATCAAATGAAAGCACGGAACTTATATTAGAACTCGACTGTCAAAATCTTCTAGACCTATCAAATTACATTGAATAGACTTTAAATTTAAATAATTTTTATTATAGCATGTCAAGTTGGAAAATATAATTATATTCTTTCCAAAAATTTCTCTTTAGACTTATTATTATGTTTAAAATGATCAAAAATTTAGTATACTAGAAACATATCTTAAAATCATAAATATTTTTTTGCCTCAAATTTATACTATTTTTAGTATAGCATGCTAAGTTGGAAAATGTTTTTGCATTATCAGCTTTAGGTAGTGATAGGAACATCTGCAGTGATTTACTTCGTCCACGAGATGATGTTTTTATCGCTTCATGTCAAAATACTGTCGATCTCCAAGAGACGTCAGAATTTTTATGCGACGAATCAAATCCTATACCAGACTATGACTTAGTGTGTCTTTACCAAGCAGCTAAAATGATTAACGAGTCAGCATTTCGAGAACATGACGTGAGTAGTGGGTCAATATTATTACTTTAATTATTACTGTGGTTGCGAATATTAGAAATTTTCCAAATCAGCATACTCTACTGTAGTGGGAATGTTCTGATCAATAAACTACTCAATATGCAAGGTACTTAGCCAATAAATCATGTATATTGATACGAGATTTACATGGATGTGAACCTTATAAGTCGCTGACTTCGGTATTTGGTCACTAATCACCCAACCGTATTTATTTATACGCTAGTTGTTCATGCTTTTTGCTCCGAGTGAGACCCTTTACAAGCAGCCACTGATATCTAGAGGTATGTAAAGGCCTACTTTTTTCGGAAGGACCGGAATCTTTCAGGACAATGTATTACACCCTGGATGAGGTGGGTGGTATGGGATTTGAACCCAAGATATATCATCTGCGATGCTCACACAGTTAAGTGTAATGTTTTAAAATCACAAGATGGAGTCTTTATCAAAATTCATTCAAGTCAAAATAGATTTGTTATTACTCCACAGGCAGCACTTCAGGAAATTTCAAAAAATACTGTCTTAAGCCCTATATTTCCGATTCATTGTAAATATCTTATAGTAATATCCCTCTCTTGAAGATATCTACTTGTAATTGTGGACTTGTAAAACAAGGACCTAAAGATGAAGAATTAAAAATGGAAAAACCTTGCCCAGAAGCTACTTGTGAGGAATCAACTGTTCAAGATAAACAAATATTCTGTGAAAAATACGGCGCAAAATATCAGGAGTTTAAATACACATATATGTTTAGTCACTTTTGCCTTGGAATTCGAAAATCTGGCGAATCTGGTATAGGTAGTCTCTTTTCCCTATATTGGAAATTTTTTATTATACAAACATAGTCTTGACTGCTGCGGAGCGTTAGGAACACACTTGTCATCGCACATGTTCTCAGGTTCAAATCCTGTGATATGTTAATATGCGAGAAAGGATTGCTGGGCTTTTCACTACTTCATAGTGTTTCCCATAACTGCTACTGGTTTCAGCTTCTTCAACCATCAGCCATGCATTTTAAACAAATAACTGGGTGACTATCCCCATACCCGATATGGACGGTTAACAGGATAAGATACTGTGGTCTATCATACACGCTCGTTGGTGTGGCACATCCTGCTAAGTATTAGGTATATGTCGCCAATGCAATTGTGATTACTTTGTGTGGGTTCGCAGGTTCAAATCACATGTGGCGTTAATAATGTACAACAGGATTGCTGCACTCCTCGCTGCCATATTGGTGGTCCACGTAATCACTGGTCGGTTACGGCTTCTTCTACCATCAAGTCCATCTGAAAACAGGTAACTGGCTAACTCATTTCATACCCAACAAGGACTGGTAACCGAACGAGAGGACGCGGTTTGCCTTATGGTTAAGCTGTCTTATTGGCTTTCCTCTCTTTCAGAATAAATATGTAAATCCTATCCTATGATAAGTTGTCTTCCTTAGGATCCCATGCTATCATACATTAATTTAAGCTCCATGAGGGTCTCTTTTTTGATATTTGTTGATTTTACATTTCTATTTTTCATTTTAAAGTTAAATACGGTAATAGTTTGTATTTGATTCCTGGGAATAATATCTTGTTTTCAGTTATGGAAATGTCATGTGATGCACCAGTCACTGAAAAAATCTGTGTAAAAAGAGCAAGATTCACTTGCTCTTATCCTGTTGATAAAATTAATAAAGGATATAGAAAACTACCGGATGGGATAGAGTCTGGCAATGATACGGTCAGAATGATTGAATTTTATTTTAGATTTTTGTTTTAATCAATGTTATCCATGTTTACCCAGCAGCTGAAAGGAAGGGTCTTCGCCAAAAGTAGGCAGTCAGTAATTTGTCAATTTTCAAAGTTGCAATTACATGGTAACTTGTTAAGTGAAAAATATAAAACTACCATCGAAAGTAATATCACTCGGTAAAACACTCAATATTATGCAGCAAACTTAGATTAACAAGTTGGACTCATTTTTCATTTTGGTGGTAAAAGCTAAACAAAAGTAATATTGATAAAAAATTTGTCTTGACTTGGATAGCAACCATTGCACTCACTTTAGTACTAACTATAGTCAAGTAACCATGGAAACAATTTTTCATCTTCCACTGGCATATTTTGTATGTCACATTTTTTTATTTCAGATTGAACCTTTTCTTTATGGTAGCTCAGTATCATACGTATGTGAGCAAGGTTATCGTTTTCAAAGTGGTGGAGCAAGTAAATTAATAACTTGTAGAAATGATGGTTCATGGAGCAGTTCTCCAAGGTATTCAAAAAACTTTTTTCCCTGCGTTATCTTCATCACATATTGTGTGGGGGAATTGGCTTTCTTGTCCTATTTTTAAAAATTTTAATACATATTATGTGGAGTGTAATGCTGAAGTTTTATATTATCGTATTTATAGATATCTTGTTTGGCAGTATTTCCTTGTACTCACTCAAAAATAAATATTTTTGAAAGCCTTTAGCTATGTATATACATGACAACTCCAGTAAATGCCATTTTAGCGGAGGTTCATATAAAACAGTGAACTGTTACTATTACTAGCCATTTAGCGAAATCGTTATCGGATTGATATTTTGAATATAAATTTTAACAAGGTTTCGTTAAATTCTTAAAGGTGAATGAGAATAAAATCATGATTCGTAAGTGAAATAAAACAAAAATACTTTTGGATCTTTCTCGGATTCTTTTGGGAATTGAATTTCCCGCGTCAGCAAAAATTATTTTTATCATAATATCTCATCTTCTATTTGTATTCAATGTACATAGAGAAAACTCGATCATGGCAACATTGACGATTTATTCTTGAATATTTTTCACAAAAATTGTACATTTTCCAGTTCTTTATTAAAATTCATTCAGGTTACTATCATGTGAGCCACTAACCTGCTCTCGGCCTGTTGATCCAGCCCATGCATTGCCATTATCTTTACCTAAGGTGAGTGAGCTCTAATTTTATTTAAAAAATGAAAAAATCAATAATGCAAATCTATCTCAAAAGCTATAAGCTTTTCATTGGAAATGTAATTACACTTTGCACACAGTGTGTGTCAATGTATGAATTGAATAACTAAGTTGTTGTTAGTAGGACAGAAAATGATTTTCTTTTTTGATAAACAACTTTATTCAGACACTGCTTCTTTTCCCTAAATCTTAACCCTTTACACACAGGATTTACTGGAAGTTATTATCAAGACTAAAATTAAAGTGACATGTGAACTTGGTTATGTCGTGGCACCTGGTATTAGTTCAAGGGTTAGTATCTGCGATAATGATGGCACATGGCACCCTCCTGTGGCTCAATGTAATCCAACAAATTGTGGAATGCCTCCTTATATAAGAGATACTATGGTTGTTGGAGTTACCTTTGCGATCCATAACACTATATCATACAAGTGAGCAAAGTTTTTCCAATGTTAGAATAAATGTAGCTCTGTGAAATAGTTTGTGTCAATTTAGAAAACTGGTATTTTTACTTTACTTATGTTTTATTGGGTGTAGTTCAAAGGTCAAATGAATCAACTGCTCAGATTTTTGAGGTTGTTGATTCAAGTCAATAAAATTTAGTTTTTCAAACAGCATTGTATGCATGAAAGAGTAAACTGAAAGGTAGTGTCTAAATTTTGCATACCCCAAAAATTATTTTGCGAGACTTACCTTGGTTCATGCACCTTCGAAAGGGAGAAAAAGGGCAGCTTGAAGGATCAGGAGCTTGCATTATTATGTCATAAATGTTCTAACAGCATTGTTGCCAGCTACCAATACTGTAGTAATTCATATATTGTCAGATCGAATTAAAGTCGGTTTTATTATCAGTTTTGATCTTCGACATGTTATTGATTTTTCTTATTTAATCATGCCCTGACAGGTCACCGGAAAAAAATGGTGGGTCACTGGTTTGCTATCCCTGATCTGTACCATAGACTCTTTCGACCAGATTTCTTAAAATTCCATTTCTTGATACAGATGTGTTTTTGGAATGCATTTTGAAGATAGTGATGGTAAAAGATATAATGAAAGCATTCATACATGCAGTTCATCGGGACAATGGTTTCCAACACCATATAATTTGGAATGTATATCTACCGTTTGTCCATCTGTTGAAAATGTTATTTCAACTCGAGGAAAAGGGTTCGTTTAACTTGTTTATATTGATTGGTAGGATTTACAATGTATATTTGTAAGTCTTGCGATCTTCGACATTTTTTATTCATTCTTCTCAAACTTGTTTATAAAAGGTATAAAAACTTCTTTTGCCATCACTTGAGTCGAATTACAATAAAAATAAGAATAACATTCTGCTTTTTTTTTTAAAAGCAAGATCTACTTGTCTTCTAGATATCAGTATTCCTATATCAAATATTTATCTAATATTGTCCACATATGAATAAACATTGCAAAATCATTTTTTCATACTGTAGCGTTGGTCAAACCATAACCATAGGTTGTAAAAAAGGAGATTCATTGTATTATAATGGACATGCTCTCGAAGAAAAAAAGGTTTTTACTGTTTGCGGTCCTGATGGAAAGTAAGAGATTTTTTTCTTCAAGTATAATAAGAACTAGTTTACTCTATATAAATGCCTTGTGTTATATATGCCTGAGAGTATACTGACTGAATGCCTGCTTGTCTCTCATGAAAAAAAACTAATTCGCTTATTTATTTTGTATGAACCTTTTTTTCACCCCAATCCACAGCAAATGAAAGCCATGTAACTTGTTTTTATATGTCATATATTTTGAGAAATCATTTGTGATCTACCATTACCAACAAAATTGATAAATTTGTTTCTAGGTGGGTTCCATCAGTTGAAGGCCTTAAATGTTACTTTACTGAATGTCCATTGCCAGATGAAATAGCAAATGCAAGATATATATCATGGAATTCCCCAGATGATACTGAATATGAGAAACCTTATCTTGGTGCTGTGGCAACTTATCAATGTGCAGACGGATATTGGAATTATCCACATTTCATGTTAGTTTTATACATAGCAAAGTTTTTATCTTTGTTCCATTTTGCCATCACAATCATGGAATAAACTTTTTTTTTTTTGTGTTACGTGTCAAACATAGCCCAATTTAGACAATATTCGTTATTCCGGGTTTTAAAGCTACTTTACAATGTATTCGAAATATTAGATTATTTAGTTGTGGCCATCTTGGTTGGTTTAAATGATGACCTAATGCTTCTTTCTCCCTGCCATTGTGTTTGGTGTTCTGACTGTAAGAATACTGTAGCAATATTCAAAAGGAATATATTGAGTGGCTCAAAGGTTTTGCCTCAAGTTGAGGAAAATTCACAGAACAAAATTTGTGAACATATGATGCAATGACTTATTCATCTAATAAAACACTTTATCCTTTATCACAATTTTATTGTACAATCCTCTTTGATGCAAATTTTGAGGAAATCGAAATTTTGTTCCAGAATCTACAATCTTGCCTACGAAGACCAGATCTGCATTGGAGTTAATATAACAGACCATCGTTATACATTATACACGTTTGATTTTGAATATTGTTCTGGTAACGTAACTAATACAATACTATGGAGATGGTGGCCTGAAAACGACATGCATTTACAACATATATCTTCTGGATTATGTTTGACTTCTCTTGTACCAAAGGAAGAAATTCAAAGAAAAGGATCAGTGAATGTTGTCTTGCAACCTTGTTCCGTTGAAGATGAAAGACAGGTGAAGTTTTTGCCATTTTGTTTTGCCAGTAATAGGTTTGCTGCTATATAAATTTATAGCTTATACGAGGCAGACAATCAAGCTATTGCTTTCCTCGAGTTTCTGGAATTTTTATTGGGGTTTCAATCTACCATAAAGGTTGAAAATCCTTGCTCTATCCATTGGGCCAGTAGTCGGCAAATAATAAAATGGAAAAGGTTATAAAACCCAACAATTTTGTTAGGGAATTTTGAATTTAACAACGTAATAAACTTGTTACATTTAATTTGTTTAGTTGATATGAACGTAATCTGTGCTCGTATGATATATGAACAAAAACCAATTGGCAAAAAATTTATGTTGAAATCGTAGATTTTTTTGTTTCTCATTGCCATAATTGAAATTTATTGGATACCTACTAGAAAATGATCGGCGCCCAACGGTTTGGTGCCCACTGCATTATCACGTTTATTTAATTCATATCAATAGGTCTGGGACTGCTACACGAGACAGGATCATCCATATTTCTTTGCATTGTATGATGAAGGAAGTGAAAAATGGCAAAACGAATCTCCTTTGACTGTTTTACGACTTGATATCCATAGGAAAACAGTTGTTGTATCCAACATTCAAGACTTAGTGTATGCTCAATGGTCAACTATATTTGGATATGGTAATTTATACACGTTTCTACTTTTATTTGAATTGAGTTAGTTTAGTTTATTTCGTAAATAGAAAAATTAATTGCATGGAAAAATGGAGATTTGTATATTTTTAGACTGTTAATCATTGATTGCAATATATGATTGAATTGATTTTCATTCTATCCCAAATTTTCAACTTAGTGTAAAGCAGGGGTCACCAACCTTTCCGAAGCAGAGGGCTACTTTCCAGGTATCGACTAAGCTGAGGGCTACCAGTTCAATGCCAACTTCTAAAAAAGTCAATTAGCTCGTTTAAGCTCGAACTATTGGTAATTACTGATATTTAGTAAGTAGATACACTGATGAGATTTAAGAATATTTATGAAATTATCAAGGATTATTAAAACATAGCAAATAAATTCCTATCAATGACACTTACATTTTTAAACTGAGTGTTTTTCAAATTGATTTTAAAATGATCGCTACTATAATATTCTAGAAAACCACAATGCATCTGTATTTTTTACAAACACCCTGCACAAGCTTAAAATAAAATACACCTAACAGTTGTACTATCTTTACAAACACATTTAAAAAATTATGAATATCTTATTTTCAACCAGGAGCAAATCAAAATCAAACAAATCTGGTCTATTACCTCGTCAGTTAGCGGGGAAAGTGGCATTGCATGCTCTCCACCAGTGTGTTGTACTCTGGCGTGTAACTTGACACTGCAACTCTGAGCGAGTCTTGCAGATTTTTATCAGTGAGGCGTGTTCCGTATTTGTGCTTGTTGAGGTTCATGCCAGAAAATGTTGATTCACAAAGATAGGCTGAACCAAACACTGGTTTCATAAAATACGATTGCTGTTTGCTTTGAATCGCGGGCTTTTACTGCTCGTAGTGCGCTGACCAGTCTCTCCACATTGTGCCGCTTTGCCAATTTTTTTTTGAAAATGCAACAACATCATAAACATTATGAAACAACAATCGCACCGCAAATGAGACACATGCAGTTGTTTTCATGGTGATAAAAAACTACACCTCCCATTCATCGTGAAAATGGTAAGTTTTTTTACGTTTTTCTGCCATCTTTCTTTGCGGTCAATATTTGTTATTATTGCTGCTTCACAGATCAATTGACAAGAAAAAACGCGAGTTCGTGGAAGGTGACATCTGTGTTATGTCATAATTGAAACCGTGTTAAATGACCCTTCACATTACCGAAGTTAAATACAAATCGGGTTGATCGTTGCAATATTTAATATAGTTTCATTTCCAGTTCCCATGTAAGAGTAATTTATACAAGAATAGCAGGACTAAAGTTATTTGATGTAGCTTACTTGTAAGCGCCGTCATTGACCTTAATTTGGAACAGACATGCTGGTGACTCATGTGGTCTTTACGGGCGACTTGGTGCCCGGGGGCAACGCGTTGGTGACCCCTGGTGTAAAGCAAGGTTCTGATTGCACCACTCATCAGACTTATATTTGTTCATTACACTAGGCATTACCAATTTTTTTTTCAAATCCCAATCTTTGTATAATTTGAAACTCTTCATTCCTCCTCTCTCTTTTGCGAGTATTATGCGCAAGTCTCCGTCACTATGCAAAAAATGTGATTTATTTCTTCCATCTTAAATAGATCCGTAGCTAGTGTTATGCCCAAGTCACACTACTTTTTTTGGATAGTTTATGTAATTTGTTATTTGTTCAAGAATAAGTATTATAAACAGTAATGGTAAATATTAAAGAATATTAGTAATACTACGGCGAATACAAAGCAAAATTCCTCCTCAAATCGGCAAATTTCCCAAGTAGAAAGAATTTCTCCTTGGTTGGGAAACACTGCATCACACTGTTCATTAGAAAATCTGCTGACTCATACTCAACTTGTAACTCAAAACAGCAGCTGCTATATTTGACTTGACATTCGTTCTTTGGTACTCCTGTAGTGTGTGTACCCGGTTAAGGTTAAGCCATAATTTTTTTTCTGATTTTCCTTATTATAGTTCTATTACGAGTTTGGGGACTGTCTGTGTTAGTCTTGTGAATATACCCCCTGCCCATAGGTTTCAGTCCGTTTACACAATTTGATGTAAAGTAGGCGAAGAAAATTAGTTACCTCCATATTGGTATACATACTTCTGGAGCGCCCTTTCTTTTAAGTATTGAATGATAATGATTCATAACAAATAAAATTTAATATAACAATTCAAGATATATGCAGTAGAAGGGAAACAAGACGAAATTTAGAAGTCATATGTTCACAAAGTGGAAAGTGGATTCCATCACCAAGTCAGACTGAATGTGTTCCATCATATTGCGTTGTTCCCATGCATAGAAAAAAGTTGGTTTTTGATGTAGAACCTACTTCGACCAACAAAGGTACCTGAAACATACTTATATGCTTTTGAAAAAGGTTATTAAAGTGAAAATTTGGGTTTTTAAATGATATCTTTTTATCGTTTCTGATATTAGACGTTTTCTTATTTGTAATCGACTCAAACTTCTGACTGACAGAAATTTTTGAGTCTGACTAGAAAAATTTTGGTCAACTCCAAAAAAAAAAATATTGCAAAAGCTTCAGCACACTCTTGTTGAATTGTCTGTTAAAAATGCTTGGTCGAATTAATACATGTTTATTTCTGTTCAAGATTTCATTTCGATTGTCAATATTAGAAGTCTGACTTTTTTACTTTTTTTATGTAGTACCTTCAGTTGGTTACAAAGAAACAGTCTCTGTTACTTGTATTCACGGACATAAATTTATTGGAGTTGTAAAGAAAACATCAACTGTTGTGATTACATGTGAAAATCTTGGAGAATGGTCACCTGATATTGAAAATATAGAATGCGTTCCGACCACATGTAAACCATTTAAGGGAGTGTTGCACGCTGTAGCTTCTAAAGGTATATTGTATTGTGACTCACGATTTTTAGGAATTGAAGCAGTGCTATACAGGGTGATGCAAAATATAGAACCAATAAATTTCTTGATTACTTTTATAAAAATTTATTTAGAATTTGAACCCCTTCTTAGTTTCGGTAATAATTTCAGTAATATCATGAGTTTTTTTTTATGTTACCCTTATTGAAGTTTGATTATACCCAACTGTATCTTGGACAAAAAACTTTTCCAGGAAAATATAAATTATTCTGTTCAATGCACATGTTGATATCTGCTTTAACTGTCTAGTAATTCCTATTTCAAGATAATAGATACCAACTAACACAACAGGAGCGACCATATAGCTTCCATGAAGTCTTCTGTCCTATTGTGTTCACCTCACAAGTTACAGAGTTTGCTTTTGGTCGTTCCATCTGGGAAAAATAAAATTTTAATTTGGCTCGGTCAAAAAAAGCCAAGAATGCAGTATTATGGTGAAGCCTGGTTTATGCTTGTTGCTCGTATTTGTTATTCTCAGAGTCGACCCATCCATGATCTAACTTTGGGTACAACATCAACTAATTTTGCTATGAATCCAACTTTAGAGGCTCATCCTAGCCATTTGCCTACAATTTTTTTACTAATCTAAACCCATAACATATCAATTCTAGTCCAGCTGCCAGAACTATGCTTCAAATTAGTTCATTGCTTCAAATTAGTTCATAGTGTTCTGTAATAAATTGGGGAAGTTTAGTTGAACTAAATAAATTGCGGCCATTCCAATTAGACCTATATCGATATGCACTTCTTACAAGTTACCGTCTAGTGCTCATTACAGCAAAAATATTTCCAGGCACAAAAGGCTGGTCATTCATGTCCGAAGTTCGAATCACTTGTCAAAAAGGAATGTGGTTCACAACATCAATGAAACGATATCAAATGATCGCATGTGGAAGAGATGGTTCATGGTCAAGGCCTCCTGAAAGTTTGACCTGTGTACCCGTTGAATGTCCGAGAGAATTTGATATACCAAAAAATGCTGCTATAAAAGCCTATCCCAAAAAATATAATTTTGGAAGTGCAGTAAGTTTGTTATCTCAAGTATGTTTACAAGGTGACCCAAAATAACTGAAGCCATAAATATTTTAATTCACGAAATGGGAAAAAGAATATTCAACACTTGAATTTCCGTTTGTGTTCAAGTAGTCTAGGATGCCAGGCCCAAAAGTACTGTTTCCGAATTATTGGGGTTTTACAGAGGCTTATTTTGCCTTGTTGTTCTTGAATTATTGTATAGTATTAAACTAAGTTTGTATTGATATGCTATATATGTCTTGATATACCCAATGGTTACTCATTTAATTTACTCCGAATTTTTTAATGTCATTATTATGTTATATTTTTTGTAGTATGATAATTATTGGTTATTATAGTTATATCAGTAAAGTATATATGTATATCGAAATCATAAATCTGGTACTGTCCCACTCAAGCAATGTCATCAGTAGTGTTTAGTTAGAAATGTATAATGAAATATTTATTGATTTTTTTTGGACACAAAGTGTACGTATGGTCATTTTGATAAATTATTGTTGTGATTGTAGATGTTGTTTTATGGTGAAAACATTGCTTTTCTACTTGAATAATGGAAAAGATTTATTTTAAATTTTCAGTACTTAATTCAACTTAAATTTCAGTAAGATGTTTGAAACGCTAGAAGACTATTACTTCTGTTTTTATTTGAAATAAAATGTCTAATGGGACTCGATATTTGACTTGACACTTTCATGTAGATATGGGAACATTTTTATATAACATATGGGAATACTTTTATATGACAAATGCGAACATTTGCACTTTGTGACCATATTTTAAAAATTGCTTTCTTGTTTTATTTATCTTTTTTTTTACCAGTTCAAATTGGCTTGTGCTACTGGTTGGTGGTTTGGTAAAGACCAATTTTCGAAGACAGTAAGATGTAGTTATACTGGGACATGGATGCCTGATGACGCAACTTGTTCAAGAGTATTCTGCAAACAACCACCCAGTGTGCCTTTTGCTACAACTGAAGATGATTCTATAGGAAATTCACCTGTTGGGAAAAAGGTTCGTTAATGACTTTTTAGGTCTAATTTATTTTGACTTATGATCATACATGAAATTGTGGTATTGGTACTTGAGTAATTATCACTACATAAGTGCAATTTGTGACAAGTTTGTATACTATAATTTTTGCTCTAAACTTATTTTTCTGACATACAGATTTAAAATTATTTTAGATTTTTTGGTGTTATATTGATTGGTTTAAAGGTATTGCGTCACATTTCGCGCTTTACAAATTTTTTTTTTGTAAGTTTTCATCTGATAAAATTTGGGCTTTCTCAGATGGTCAGTTCATAACAACGGTCAGAAAAAATTGATACAGTCATGTCTCCCAACCAGGGAAGGAATTGCCCCCCATTCAGAAGTTTTGTCGTTCTTGTGCAGAATTTTGCTTTGCATTATTATTTTTCTTAAATTTCCAATATTAACATAATACTTATTTATGCACACCTATAAACTATCTAATTCTAAACTGTACGGATACGAGAGTGCAACTGGCACATAACGCCATGAAGAATCCATCAAATATTGAACAATTAAAGTACTCGTAGTTTATATGCATAATTAGGGAGGAATAAAGCTTGTATATTCCACTAAAATAGATATTTTTTCCTTTAACTCTGCCCAAAGCAAAGTCACACATACTTAAATACACTTAGAGGAACTTGAGCGGATGAATATTTTTACTGTTTTATTCTATTGGTGTTTTTTTCCAATTACATGTTAAATTTATACAGGTATTATACCAATGTGAAGATGGTCGAACATATGACGATACATCAGATTCGTTTTCTATAACTTGTGGTATTGATGGCAAGTGGGAACCTGATCCTGATATTGCTGCCTGTTATTTTTCTGGATGTGATACTTTACAAGACTTAAAAACAAGAATAAAAAATGCAACTATTATCGGTATGTTGACATTCTTTGCATACATACACAGATACATAACAAACTTATTTTTAAAGATTTTTTTGTTGTAGATTTTTTTGTTTTGTTAGTAGGGCTGTCTAGCGTGCGACCCAACATGTCTTTGTGTCCCACAACTGTCTTTGTGATTTAAGTTTCTTTCTATCAGTTTACAGCAGTGGTCGGCAACCTTTTTTAAGTGACGGACCGGTAAAGCTTGACCAAACTTTCGGCGGACCACCTTTATACAAACGAACTAGGCCTATGCAATTAATTATATGCATTAGGAAATTTATGTTGACAATATACTAAAAACGACGGTGATGCTATTTAATGTGATGTCTGTATTTGTTTGATGGCCATTAACTGTTCCCATATTCGAGATATGGTCGACATTGACACACGTAGCGTGTTTCTTACTTCCAGCCTATATCGTTTTTGTAGTTATCAATACTGAAAATCAGGCCTCACATTAAGATTTCGGGAAGGTTAACAATGCCTGTATCGTTTTGTTGGGGAGATCTTAGTCGGACTGATGAAAGACATGGAGAAAACAATTGACCCAGCATTATTGCGACATACTGACATGGCAATTGTATATGAAATCAGACATGTTGCTCAATAGTGTTATGCAGTGGTCGGCAAACTTCATGTATTTGCGGGCCAAATATAAACATTTCTGGTAGCGCGCGGGCCGCAATATTTCCGCCTTCGAACAATCACTACCATAATTAAACTTTAAATTATGGCGCATTCGCATTGCTACTCTTCTATTGCTGTGTTGGAAGCCTGTCCCAATGAGATGTATAGGTGGCGTTTTATTATTCAATAATACATTGTTTTTATGTACTTATTATCAATGTGAAAGATGATGTTTTATGGCAACTCGTCGTCCAAATGATGATCTGACAAGCGAGTACGAAATTTAATCTAAGTGTAATGCATTTTAGGTAAAGCTGCTCAAGGCCATATGTTCTTCCGAACGTGCACATTACACGTTTTGCATTGTCGCACAGATGAGCTGTGGCGCAGTCCCGGGGTCGAATTTTCGACGACTTGTTTCGTAACGAGTTTAACATTGAAACCCTCAACAACTGCGATGCTGACTGGGCATATCGAGCAAACCAGTTTTGGAATGCGCAAGAAAGAAAAATATTTTTCCGTTCAAGCACTTTGAAATGCTTGACCCGCGTCGCTCCGTTTTCCAGACATTTTCAAACTTTAAAAATCAAAATTACCTCGAACGACATACAACTGACGCTACTTGTTACATAAGAAGCGCCGTACAGCAGCACTTGTCACCACATAAATCCATGTAAAGACAATAATAAATTTGTGATTAATTTTTGTTTTATTTATTGAATGTCGGGTCGTTCAAGGGCCGCAACAAATTAGCTGGCGGGCCGCATTTTTCCCGACCTCTGGTGTTGTGTTTGTCTGGTTTACTGTTGGACCGGCAATAACCTTTCCGCGGACCGGCGATGGGCCGTGGCCCGGTGGTTGCCGACCACTGGTTTACAGGATTCATCAAAAAAAATTTTCCATCTCAAACCTGGTAACACTGTCCATTCAAACATTTCTATCGGATTTGGAGGCATTGCAGCTGTTTAATCAAGTGATGTGGATGTTTTACTATAAGTAGATTATACATCTAGACAGCAGCACAAATATGCTTCGCTGTGTCTATGGCAGTTTTCTTCAAACTTTTTTTATCATGACCCACTTGGCATAGCCAAATATGTTTGCGTACTCCTGGAACTAAAATAAAGTGGAACTTATCAATACAGAGAATATTTAAAATTATTAAAACCAATGTCCTTGCATAATCTTGCTCGAAAGACAGAACTTCAACTCTATTTCAGCGATGTTGGGTATCAGTAGTGGTTCCAAATCTTTCAAATTTAATTGCTATTTTATTTTAACATAAGTCAATGTCAAAAGAGATTTTACCACGACCTTCACTTTCATTGCAGGCAAACCAGGCTTCAAAATAATTATTTTGATAGAATTTATTAGTAATTCATCGATAAAAGGTCAAGAAAGTGTGGTGCGGTCATTCAACAAAAATTCTCAGTACTCTTGAGTTATAGTCTGATAAAATTGTCGGTTTAATATATTGTTATTTTGCTATATTAGGCAATGGAAACGAGATAGGATCAAAAGTTTCAGTAACATGTGATGTCGGATATTTAATGCATGGTGGTTTGAAATCCAGAATTTCCATTTGTGAATATGATGCAAAATGGTTTCCACCTGTGAACGCATTACTATGTCATCCAATCAACTGTGGAATTCCTAGAACAAATAGCCAGGGAGTGGTTAAGACATTAGCAGGGTAAGCAGGGCTTCTCATTTCCAATTGAAGTTTAATTTAAAGTTTGAGTAAGGTAAGACTAGTTTTTTGTGTTTGTGGCACATCATTGATGACCTACATGCTTACAAACCTTAAAAGGCATAAAGTACACATTAACGATCACAAAATTGAGTTTTGTTTGAAAGCAGCATCTTTTTCGTGTAAGTGCGCCATGAGTTTTTTTCCTTAGTAAAATGGATGCACCACGTCACCCACATGTCTAATAAAGATCATGGACGTTCTCACATTGTACTACGTTAATCTAATCAAATAATAATATTTTGTTCATTCTTTCCATTCACACAGAACTACTTACGGTAGTGCAGCACGACTCATATGCAACAAAAATCATTTTGTTTCATATCGTGGTACTCAGTCCCTACTTTTGCAATGTAATAGCATGGGTGACTGGGTACCTGATCCTATGGCTACTGATTGTGTTCCGACATATTGTAAGAAACCTGAGACGTCAGTGCAACAGAATTTACTTAATTATGACGACAGGAAGGCAAAAGGTAATGAAGATAGTTATTCGGGGGAATTTTATTAAAGCAGTGGAATTGTTGTTTATTCTGCACAGCCTTTGAGACACACCCATGTAACTTAAATGTTAAACTAGTTAGCTATACTCATATATTCTGCTCCCAATTTTTTTTCTCCTCATTTTGAATACTTATTCAAAACTTATACTTTTGTTGGGGAAGTGGCCTAGCAGTTGCAGCGTTATACTCACCTGTGTTGATGTTTGCGGGTTACACATCTCGGCTTCAAATACCATGATCACACCCAGAATGTAATAAATTGAGTATGCAATGCAGAACTGACAAGATACGAGTCTTTTTAGAAATAGGAGCTTCCTACATATTGTTAGATATCAGTAGGTGCTTATACAGGGCTTTGTTCATAACAAAAGTCTATAAAAATGCTATTCTTAAGATGTCTTATGGTAGAGATAGCAGTAAATCATAGTTGCAAATATAGGAATCTGTTTGGTGATAGTTCAAATATAATCGCCAGTCACATACTTGAGGTATTTGCACTGACAAGGACAAGCTTATGTCTCAAGTGATGCGAAAGTATTTATCATAATTGTCATACTACCCATACTAAAAATAACGAACCCATATATTCATTAATTACTTTTACTAAAATGGAAAAAAATTATTTAACACTTGTCATTGTATGAAAAAGGTTTATTGATTGAAGACACTTTGCACGAAAATTTTCAAATAACATGGCTCTGTTTTCTGGTTCACTCTGCAGTACTTAATGATTGAATTGAAATTTACTTTTTTTAGATTTTCTACATTTCGTAATAATTGTTTGTTTTCAGTCCCTATTGGAGCGACTGCATTTTTGACCTGTGTGGAGGGACATCAATTTTTGTTGGACGATGATCAAATCAGTATGAAATGTAATGCAACTGGGTTCTGGGACCCCCCTCCTGCTTCAAACCCATGTTTTCTATCTTCGTGTATCGATATTGCCAAATTGAGTCACGCATATCATAAAATAATTCTTGATCCCAAACCTAAACCAGAAATCGAGATTGAAATCTCAAATATATCTATGTTGCCAAATGAAACCATAAATTTGGTTAATTATACAACTGCTATTCCTGAAATTATAACTACTATGAAACCTAATGAAAATGATACATCTGTTAAATATGGGACAAATGTAGAATACGAATGCAAACCTGGATTCTGGATTTCACCTGCTCTTGTAAAGGTATGAGTATTTAATATAAAGTTTTTAACACTTGTAATTTGATTATGATTTGTATGTACAAGTCATAAAAACAAATCAACAACTTCGAATGCAAAAATGTTTTCACAAAATTGCCTACTTCTAGACCTGATCTTATGCCATTATAGGTTTTACTATGTTGAATTATATAATATTTCTTTTTCAATTACATTTCAGCAAAGAAGAACGTGTCTTGGTGATATTGATTATGATGTACCTAGTTGGTTAATGAAAACTTGTGTTCCAATAACTTGCACAAATCTTCCTATGTTTCCTCATGTTGATATCGTAAAAACAAAAGCTGGACAACTAGGAGTAAATACAAAGGATTCCAAGGTTGGTGTTTCAATAGTCTTGCTATACAATAACACAAATATATTTCTGTAACGTTTCATCTGAAGTTTAATTTAGTTATCCCTGAATACAATGTAAGCTCTATTCTAGACATTACTAAATATGACACATCTATATTTTCTCATCTCTTCACAGGTTACATACAAATGTCGTTTAGGCTGGTATTTTGAAGAATTGGAGTCGATATATGCTGATGTGACTTGTAGGGACAATGGAACATGGTATCCAGATCCTTGGAAGGTATTGATTTAGGATTATAAGTTCTATTTGTGCTGTTAAACTTCGTTCCTCTGGCTATGATTATTTTTGTGTATATTGAATTGTTGCTTATAATAATTTTCCTCTAATTTTTTGTAAAACCAGAAAGAATTTTGTTTTTCTAAACTCAGTAGCTTTCTGTCTCAAAGTTGCTTGAACAGAGCCTTGTTTCGAGCAAACATGTTGAATATCACATAATGATCAAACAATTTTATAAAATATAACATGTTGTATGGAATAGAGCAGTGGTTCTCAAACTGAGGGTAATTACCCCAAAAGGATGATTTGACATTTTTAAGGGGTAATTCCAACGTTCAACTGTCCTGGACAATTTGCTGCTACATCCTAATGTAGTTGGTCACACACTCATTTTTAGTTCAATTTATTGCTGTGAAGTTGGATTCTCACTGGAGACATTGAAATAAGCTCACGATTGGTGATGAACGATGATACAGAAACAGTATCACCTTCCCCACTGAGAGTAAATCAGGACGTTGTTCTTGTGTTCAAAGATTCTTATGTTCTAGTTGTATAGTTATTAAAATTTGATAAATCACACGCTAAAATTTTTACTTTATGGAAGGGAGGGATAATTTGGTAACTTGATTTAGGGTAACGATATTAAAATGTTTGGGAACCACTGGAATAGAGCAATCTAACGAAAACAGAGCTTTTAATTTATCAATAGAACCACTGGGCTCGCACGTAATTGCCAAAAATCAATTTCGTAGTTACGGTGATATCGATTATGTAATGACCCCGTGCTCGCGATATTTTTTCATACATTTAAACCTATCATAACAACCACTTGAATCCACTTGACAGATGTTAAAGACAAATTTCAAGGAGTAAATTCAAATTAATTTTATTCTGGTTTTCATCTTTTGTGTTAGCTTTGATTTTTCTTTATCACCTTCCCAAATTAACGGTCCCAATTTTATGCGATCAATTTTATCAAGTCTGCGGTGTTAATTGCAATACGGTGATAACGCACAATATAATATCGTTTTCACCCGGGAAACCAAGTTGCGCAATCGTAATTCTTTTTTGTAGATGAAATTTCACATCAAAAATTTTTCTTAAACAGGGGTGGCAACGTGTCATGCGTTCTCCCTCCTGCGAAACAAGAGAAAGAAAAACGGCTGCGACTACCGGAACTCTGACTTCTTCTTTTTATTAAACTTTCATTTTTTACAATTGAGGGAATTGACTGCTTTTAAGAGAGCTCGTTTGTCGTTTCAATCGCCAAAATGCTCGACCAATAATTATGACTTTACGTAATTCGTAACATCCCCTCCGTAACTCGAAATAATTCGGTAAATCCATAAATTACGCGCAAGCCTAAGAACCACTGAATCTTTTAATAAGTAGTATTCTGAATAGAATTTTTTTTTCAGTTCTACTGCTCCAGAGTAAAATGCCCACATTTGGGACCAAGACATCTTAATGATTCTAATGCAAGAGGACGGGGTGCAATTATTGAAGTTTCTTGTATATTTGGATACAAACTTTTTAAACCTGATGTAGGAAAAACAATGGATTTGACTTGCTCACCTGAAGCAAAATGGCTGCCTGAATTTCCAGGTTAATATTTTGGTGCTACTATGTCTTGTAACCTGCTAATGTCTTGTAACCTGCTAATCGTACCAGGCTTTGCAGAATAATTTTTCAACGGATTCGAATCACTTTATTTCAGGCTATTCGCACAATTTATATACTGTATTTTACAGACCATAAGGCGCACTTATTCTCTTGTCGAATCATTGTCTAAACCTCAAACCAGTATGGTATTGCTATAAAAATTGTTGCATCTGATAGTCCAATGCGCCTTATGTATGAATAAAATCCAATCTAAGCAATCTATTGACATTGAGCCTTATAATATGGTCTGTAAAATATGTTCTGTACAATTGTTGTGGATAACATTATATGCTTATATGCCCTGCATTAAAATTCTGGCATATTCATCCCACATTGCTCTCTCATGGCGATGTCCATCGAGTGTTTCGGAAAAGCTGACATTTTGGTCACTTTTTTGTATCATTCCAGGCGATGTATGTATTCCTGTATCTTGTGGCAATCCAAATCTTGTTCGACATGCCAGATATGAAATCTTATCCGGTACTGACTTTCAGGATGAAGCAGAATATACTTGTACAACTGTAAGATTTTTTAGTTTGTTGATATTGTTGCGCCAACCTAGCAGTTTTAAATATTTTATAAAAAAAAAGTATCAAGTGGTGGTCCCTGTATGAGAGTGATACAAAAGTACGCTAATTTAAGGATATCTCTCAAGTTATATTTGTAAATCTTAGGGATGGAGTGTTAACAAAGGCAAGCAGAAATGGAAAGTGACATGTTCAGGGGAAGGAATATGGGAACCTAGTGAAGAGCAATGTGTCGCTGATGATGATTTTGATTGTTTAGCACCACCGGTAGTTCCACATGCAACACGACTTTTACCTCCAGCCTACTTACAGTCAGAACCTGTGTATTATGAATGCCATGAAAGTGAGTTTGCTTTGTGTATTCAGATTCTAGTTTGTCAAAATTTTAATGTTTTCGATGATTTGAAGTCAGGAGTCTAAATCTTAGACTTATAATGGTGAACGGTATTGGAGTCAATTGAAAATTTCAACACAACCCTGCTAATCACAATAGGTTTAATTAAATGTGTATGGGTGTAAGTTAACCTTTGACTAAACATTGCCACATTTTACTTAGCATCACATAGTAGAGACCAGATTATGATTCAAATTGATTATCCACCGAGAGCGTAATAAATTATGGTACATAGAATAGGAATATATCAAAAGAAAATTCGGCAAAACATAATATCGTTTTATACATCGGCATATACTTTTCCAGATCCTTGTTCTGTCCAATGTGTCAAACAAATGATAATTTTAAAAAACACTGTTGGTATCACAAATTTGAAGATCTTGTGAGGGTTCAAATCGATTGCCAACTAGCGGCACTATAAGTTACGATGGTACACAGGCAGTATATCGAGGGAGAAAGATTTTTTCAAATCATTTCATCTCCATAATATGCATAAGTGTATGCTTTTCCAGCGCCATTTATAATGTGCCAAAGATCTCATTAAAAAAAACGTAAAATCCTAATGTCAAAATTATGATATGTTCTGTTTGTTTTCTTTAATGTGCTGGTAAATATGTAATATTTATGAAATATCAACAGTCATATTATTCACAAAATCGTAGTATTGTCACTTTTACGTGCCATAGTACTACCAGAATCCAATCTTTTGTTTTCAGATTATTGGATGGAAGGAAATATAACAACTTTTACTGCCAGATGTAAAGGACCTAGCTTTGATCCTGATCCAACAGCAGTAGTGAATTGCTTTCCTGTTACCTGCAATTATCCAATAAATTTAGATTTATCTTCAAAGCATTTGAAGGCATTAGGAAAATATGATGAACCATATTACAAAGCCGGGTAAAGAAATGAACACATACCTAAGATATATATAGTCTAAGTATCTTGTAGCATTTTAATCGTCATCCATAACTTTGCTCAGAGATGAGTTTTGTCCACTTCTGAGTGAATGCATGTAACCGTACTTTGAGCAATTTCGCCTTAAAAGTGTAGTCACTGTATAGTTGCTTCTGGCTGATAAGTGTACCATTTCTCGTGAATTTGTCATTTTGGAATTGTCCGTATACATGTATCTCCAGTGTTATTTTTTGGATATTAGCTTAATCAAATACCAAAGTTGAAATTAAAAAGATTTATCAAATTTCTTGTTTCAGACCATGCATCATACTTCAAAAAAAAACTCAGCCCATCGTATCATTCTAATGTATTAATAATAAAAAGTGCATAATGGCTTGTCATTTGTTTTTGAATATTATCGAAATGCCTTGTTTTTGTCCTGATCTATGTTTCGATTTTAAATTCCAATATACTATAGTTCAAAACTTTAAAAACTGGCTACCTGAATGACTGTCGGATTAGAGAAAAGTTCTGCTTGTATATTTTGTTTTAAAACATTCATTAAAATTTGTGTATTTGTAATCTGCACATATCGTTTTCTTTGAACTGTTTTTTTATCCTATTCATATACTAACCTGTTTTCATTACAGTACGCAACTTAATTTCATCTGTGATGAGCACTATTGGATTGAGAACAGAACTATCCAAATCAATTCTGAATGTTTATCGAATGGAAATTGGTTTCCTGACCCAAGATATGTGGATTGTGTTCTATGTGGATGTCCACTTCTGCCCGATGTAAGTTTGTGACTGTTTAGAATAGTAATTGTAGAATGGATGGTTGGTTTATGTTGCCAAGCAATGGTACCATTAGCAAGATTTGAAGTATTTGGCTCAGCGATATGGTGTATCATGCTGAATACCCTTGCCGCACTTCTGATTACTTTGCGAATCATGTGGGGGATAATTATGTGTGAGATGATTGCTAGACTCCTCGCTGGTTCACGTAACCACAATCGGTTGCGGCTTCCTCCGTTGCCACGTGGATGCATCTGATACAAATAGCTGGCTAACTACGGTAATCTCAAAACCCGACATGGACTTATAAACAGTTGAGATGCCTTGGTATGCCATATGTTTTAAGTTTTATAAGTTTTCCTCTCCACAAAGTGATTACCTTCATTTCATTAAACTTCATTTTATTCTAATATGCTAAATTTTTAGATAAAAGGTGCAACATACACACGATTCGTGAATTCTATGGAGGTTGTTGTTGCGAAATTCACATGCAATGATGGTCTGATGTTTTCACCTTCTTTGTTGTCAAGAACAAAGTTCTTTACAACTATGTGCTATAACAATGTGTAAGTTTATGTCTGTGATTTATGTCATCATGGTAATTCTACTAAGGAATTCTTTGCTATGGTAATGCCACGTGGAGAATATTGTTTCAAATCATTTGGTCTCGTTGGGCCTATGGTAATACCAGTAAGAAACCATGCTTTTAACTCATTTAAGCTTATTGTGATAATGCCAGACACCATGGTTTTCAACTCATTTAGATTTTTAATGGAAAATATTGTTTAAACTCATTTGGGCTTATGGCAATACCAGTCAGAACCCATGCTTTCAACTCATTTGAGCTTATTATGGTAATACCAGACACCATGGTTTTCAACTCATTCAGATTTATAATGAAAGATTTTGTTTAAAAAATCATTCGGGTTTATGGTAATACCAGTCAGAAACCATGCTTTTACCTCATTTGAGCTTATTATGGTAATACCAGGCAATACTGGTGTTTTTAACTCACATATTTATAGTGGTAATATTATAGTCTTTGGTTAAATTAGCCTCATATATGGTTTAACCAGATAAAGGCCATGTATGATCTTTGATTCATTTTTCCCTGATATGAAATTACTATCAAAAATCGTGTCTCATTTTATCTACCGGTAAGCTATGTAGCTATGGTCATACCAGACCATGGCAGGTAATACCAATACAACTATGGTCTTTGACTCACTTCACAATATAATGGTACTTTATTTAGGAACAATGAAACCACGTTTTTCTTTCACCTGCCAGACACTTTTATTTTATTGTAATTTCATTTGGCCTTGCTATGGTATTTCCAGGAACAAATAGTTTTTGAATTGTCCATTTTGACCACATCATAGAAAATCTGGTTAGAAGGCATATGTCAAGGCAATGTCTGCTTTAAACCTTTCATTTTTCAAAGATGGAGCCCAAGACCTGATGATCGTACTTGTGAGCCTGTAAAATGTTCTATTCCACCAGAAATTCCATATTCATATCGTGCTGGCAAATCAATCAAATACAACACAACGATTCATTATTATTGTTTGGATGGATACAGCTGGTCGCATGGTGAAGACGCACTTGAAATTACATGTAACGAATATTCAAATTGGAGTCCTGATCCAAAAGAATATCATTGTCAATGTAAGTTCGCCACATTATTGCTGTATTCTTGTCGGCATATTTTTTTTTAAGATCAATTTGGCATTCGACTATTTTATTTAAATTTTTTTCACCGCGACCCACTTGGCGCGGCCCAATTTTTTGACCCCCAGAAACTAAAATAAAATCAAAGTAAAATTTGATAATACAGAAAAATTGAATAAAAAACTAAAACTGGTAATACTTTTAATCTCACGAAAGATCGGATCTGGCTCTTTGCGGCCCACTGGGGGCTCGAGACCCTATGGGGTTACCAATATTATTGCTTTCCTGGCATATTTTATCATGGCATGTTAATATCATTCTTATCTAGATACATAGTTCATTTTTTATGGTATCACAAAATATATATTATTTTAAAAAGTGTTTGATCCTGATTTTGCAGTTATTGACTGCGGAATTCCTCTTCATATCGAAGGCAGTTACGTGCAATACGATCGAACTACTTATACCGAAGAAGCAACGTATTACTGTGTCATGGGTAAAGTGTTTGATATAAAACAACAATCAGTAAAAGTACGTTGTGAGGTAAGTTTCATTACTCTAATGAAGTTTGCTCTCTTTATGGATGAAATGAAATTTTATTTTATGTTCGTTACTAGCATAAACATAACCTTCTTAATTTTAGAATGATGGAAGATGGACTCCATTACCAATAAATCTTGTCCGCTGTGTCAATGTCTCATGTACTTCACTTCCTATATTAAAACATGCTGTTGCAATATCTGGGGATAATTATTTTGGTTCTTATTGGACTTACAGGTGTAAAAAAGGTTAGATTAGTTTTCATTTTTTCAAAATATGCATTAGTGCAAAGTTACCTTTATCGAATTAGAACAATTAACCTAATGGCTATTGCTAATAAAACTTTGAAACTTCTTGCCAATTTTGTTTTGTTTGTTAAAGCGATGTAAGGAAAACAATATTTTCAAAATAATCTCACCTATATGCTGTGCGAGGATCATTAATAAGAAAGCATAGCTCGAAATGAGAAAATTTGATTGATTTTCATTTTTACAATAAATTAGTGTATGGCTGATATGGACTAGAAATATAGTTGCCTGTACACAACCGCCCACAAACCCCCAGCATTCATATAACCTCGCATATAAGCCTCTAAAACAGTGAATTTATAAAAATTCTCAAATAAGCCGGCCCTACAAATCGCAACACGCACCTATCACAGCGAATGATTGCAGAAGAGAATTAGTACGATCAGAGTTCTGTGTGTATAAGCCAAATTTTCAGTGCGACTATAGTTATATAGTTATGTCCATGCCTGGAGAAAATGAAAATATATATGAGTAAGAGTTGTCTAGGAGTGAATCCAATCATAAGAATCATTTCATCATTAGAATTGAGCTGTACATTGGCTTGACACAAACTACACAAAAAATTATTATTCAGTATATATATCCTTTTTCATCCAATAAATGTTCATTAACTATAATATTTTTCAGATTTCCACATTGCAAATAGAGTAAAAAATTTCATGGTATCGTGTTCAATATCAAGAGAATGGGTTGTTGACAAAACATGTATTCCTATTGAATGTTATCGTCCACCTCCTGTTAAGAATTCCAAACTTATAAAATACAACAGAACGGTAGATGAATTTGGTGGTGTTCATGAAACTGCACAATATAAATGTAAAAATGGAACTTGGATAAGTCGAGGCTTTTATAAGGTTAGTGTAATAAGGACAATATTGAAATGATATTTCTTTGTTATCTTTTACTAGTTACTATTAACTTTTCTCAGAAGGAATTTTATTTATTGAATGTATGTTACTTATGGATGCCCAAAAGAATCCAATATAAAAGTAAATTTGGAATTATTTATTTTCTAGGCTATACCCCTGCTGTTCAGAATGTATTCAGAATGGTAATTATCTGGTTTAAGTCATCCCTGATATGACGGAGAATTGAGCAATTTTTTTTTATAAAAAGTTGGGATTGCAAACTTGTTGACTTTAGAAAATGAGGTCTCGATTGTGATATTCAAATATTTCTTATTTTCAGTCGTTCACGCTTGATGTCACATGTTCTGATGGTTTATGGACTCCTGACCCACTACAGGCCGTGAGATGTGTCATAGTTACATGCGAGAAGTTACCAATAACAGAACCAAACGAAAATCATATTTATAAAATTAATCGTACTTTTCCTGAACGTGTTTCTAAATATAAAGCAGCTGTGGTATATGAATGTCCTCCTGGCCTGTTTTTTCGTACTTTCAAACGAAGAATTCATAAGACAATGTAAGTATTGCTGGAAATGCTACCATACATTCATGCTTTGCTTTTAAAATATATATTTAAACCACACTTTTAGCACGTTTGTTCACTCTGAACAAGTTTATGTACAAGCTGGCTGCTATATTAAAAAATTCTATTATTTTGAAGGATCGAAATTTTTTCATTTTAACTGAAACTTTTTTTTTAATCTCATATCAAATAAATAAATATCATTATTTTTTAAATATTCGATAATTAATTAATTTAATTGTACCTAATTTAGGATGTAAGGCAATTTTTAAAGTATGTTATCTGAGAACAAACTGCTCAACTGAAATTTTTAATATATCTTAATTAAATATATTCATTTTTGAAGTATGCTATTTGGGGCCAAAACAGTTACCGGTACCTGAAATTAGTTTTTTCTGTTTTTCATTAAATTAATTGATTTGATTGCACCTAATTCAGGATGTAGGGTCATTTTTTAAATATGTTATTTGAGGGCCAGAATTTTTTACTGATGTTTTGTTTTTGAATATTTTCTAATTATTCTGTAATTATTTACTTTAATTGCACCTAATTTAAGATGTAAATCGAATGGTGAATGGAGCCATGGAGTACCAAAACATGACTGTGAACCTATATTTTGTCCTGACGAGATTGATGATCCTAATGCAGCTTGGATCAAACCACCTGATGCTTCTCTGGGAGCTAAGTTACAGGTCATTTATATTTAAATTCAACACTGGTTGTTTTTGTTGTTAGATCGCAGTTATTGAATCAATTTCACTTTTTCAGTACTTGAAGGAAAAAGTCGCCAGAAGACGACCTTTTTTTTAAGTCTAATTCCAAATTTTGCACTGGTTTACATAATCATGGGCCATTGGATACAAATTCTTTTACCTATTCTTTGCTTTTTCTCCTAGAATCTAGATACTTGTTTTTAAAAATATTTATATTAACCTCTTTTAACATTTATGGTTATTTATGGTTTTATTATGGGAATTTTTCATTCGTTTAAAGCAGTGGTTGGCAAAATTATGTGCTAGCAGGCCAAATATGAACATTTCCGATATCGTACGGTTGATCGAATTGCCTATCAAAATCGGCACAATAAACTTTACGATGCACCTGCAAATTCCATTCCTGTGCGAGGGCCACATAACATTTGTTCGCGGGCCACAATTTGCCGACTCATGATCAGACCCTCAATTCCAATTATGTAATTATAAAGTCTACTTGTCTATTGCCTTTTATGAACTAAGATTTTGAATTGCAATATTCAAATTTTTCTCCGTTGTTCGTTGATCAGACCATTTCACTATTTTTTTTTATTATTTATCAGGTCAGTTGCATGTCAACTCATTGGTTCGTACCGGGTGTGAGATCGGCTACATTATCTTGTGGTGAAGATGGGAGATGGATCCCAGAGGGAAAATGTGTCCCAGTATCATGCCAGGAACCAATTATTCTTAATTCTGAATACAGATTTATTCAAGGCGGAACTAATCAAACTGATTTTTTTCCTGTTACTAGCGTCATTGAGATTATATGTGACGAAGGTATGAGTCTTTTGACGCAAGGAATATCTTGATCAAAATAATTTTTTTTTCCCAAATATATTTGGATTTCAAATATTTTAGTAGATTTTAGTAATTAGCAAAATCACGGTACTAACAGAAAGTGAATTTTTAGAAAAATTTTATAATATTCATAATTCCGAAAATATCCCAAAGCAAGATTTATTTTTCTTATTGTTTATACTTTCATCTGAGATACATATGAAATGATATTCATATTCAGACAGCTTGATTTAATGAAATTCAAAATTTTCATAATGTAATTAAAATTCTAAATAATTCAACAGCTACACAAATCCATTTTTTTCATACTTCCACTACCAACGACCAAAGTTAGATTCACTTGGACAAACAAAATTAACTACTGTATGATCAACCAGTTCTATTTAAAGTAATCACATCCGCATTTAGGTTACGAGCCTCAAAGTCAAATGATTTTACAATGCGAAGCGACAGGATTATGGACGCCTCATCCAAAAAGTATTTCTTGCACTCCTGTTATGTGCCCTATGCCTTTGGAACCACCTAGATACGGAACGGTAAATATTTTATTATTAACAAGCCAGAAGCTTATAGAATAGAATTTACATATTTATCTTGGGGAAAAAAAGCCGCTAGGGCTGTCAAAGCATATGGTGAACCACAGCATTTCGTCCGGTTGGCAGTCTGTTTTCAGATGCATGAACTTGATGGTGGAGGAAGCCGTAACCACCCTACAGTGGAGAGGAGTCCAGCAATCCTTTCGCACATAATTATTCCCTATAAGATTCGAACCTGCGAACCCATGCAGGGTAATCAGAGATGCGATGGTGAGCGTATTCCTAACGCTTAGCATGTTGCGCCACATCTGAATATATTCTGAATTTTTTGCAGTATCAAGGAGCAAATACTTTCAATTTAACCACAAGATTACAATGCAATAGAGGATATATGATTTCTCCTGGTAATACATTCGATACTGCTACGTGTCTGGCAACGAAAATGTGGAGCAAGGACTTGACGGTGTTGCAGGTGAATATTACTCCAAAGTGAATAATAGTAATTGACTTTCTAGATCAGATTCCAATATTTTTTGTGGTGAAATCGGTGTTGCGTAGACTCATCTTATATGAATGACAGGAATCGTCTCAAACTTTCATATTCTAGACAGCCTTCTTGACTTGGGAATCGAAGATAATCACGGTTTGGTGAAAGCTTCGATGACTCGGTTTGTGACTCAAATTAGACCCGTCTCATTTTGAGATTATTTATTTGTTCATTACTCAAACTCCTTCCTTCAATGATCAGTGACTCGACTCCACTCTGGGTTTAGAGATGCGTACTCGACACTGGTAGTGTAACTACACATAAGTGTGTTTGTAAATATTAGATTGTTTCAATTCAATGAAGCATACTTAGGTTAGAACTGACATCATGAACTAATGAAGGTTTGAATCATAAGTATCCAACTTGACTGACTAACAGGACAGTTGCTGCTTGTTCAGAACCTCATTAAGAGCATAGGTGTGAAACCATCTTATTAAAAAGACAATTTATTCAAATCGAAAACGTCCCACATTTAGTATGTCCATTCTTTATTTCCAAAAAGTTTTTATTTGTTCATATTCGTGGAACTTCTTATTTTCAGTGTGTTCCTATCAAATGTGAACATGAAGGAAGAGTGGACAATGGAGACGTCAAAGCAATTTCTCCACCACCACTGTATAATTACAGAGAAACAATTATGATATCATGCTATCGAGTAAGAATAAGTATATTAAATGTTTTAAATCACGAACTTTGTGGATTCGCAGGTTCAAATATCCAAGGGATTATTATGTGCGAGAGAATTGCTGGACTCCTTGCACTACTGGTGTGATTCATATAACGCATACCTGCATATTCCTATACCTGCCATAAACTGGTATCTTGGGATTAAAAAGTATTATCGACTTTCCTCCCAAACAAATTTGAAAATCCCACCCTAGCCCACTATAACAGGCTGATTTCTATTTTTATATTTTCTCTCTCTTTAGGGATATAAGGCTAGTGATGGAAATCGGCAGTTTTCTTTATTTTGTGGTGATGATGCGAAGTGGATTCCACCGGTAGAAAAATTGTCTTGTGATAGAATTTTGTGTCCTCGTCCTAAATTAAAACCAAATTCTAGAATACTATTGGATTCATTGGCTACTGGTCACAAGTAAGTTAGCTGCGTATTCTTTGTTTTCGTTAGTAGTAAGAAGACTCCAATTGGAATTCCACGTTTATCCAATGGCAAATGGAAACTGTTTTTGGCTATATTTTGGGAATAACATACTTGTTTAATATTATAGATGTGAGAAATATTCCACTCCACAGCGAACTTAAGTTTGAAAAAAACAAGCCTTCTTGTCTTGATGAAAATCCCAAAGTAGAAGAGAGAAAATACTGAGATGGCGAAATTTTAGTTTTAACCCCCCAAAACTGATTTCATCTCATAGCTTGCGTCGAACTGCACAGCCACTGTCTGTTTGCCATGACGACCAATTTTTTTCATAATTTCGATCCCTTATGTGTGAAACACTCCGAAGAAGCTGTTCCGCGAAACCAGTCTAGTTTCCAGTCCAGGTTAAGATAGGAGTTAATTTTTTCATATCCATAGGCTAAGTTAGATGCTGGATGAAGCCCAACTAACTGGTGCTTTCTTTTTCCACTCACAGTTAGCCTACCACAGAATTCGAACCTCTGATCCCATACAGGGGAGCAAGTAATGCGCAGTGATATTGTTCAACTTCAATCTTTTTTTTGCTATACTTGAAGTTGAGTTACTTTTCAGCCTCACCATAAAATGTGATCCTGTTCACTGGATTTCAATTTTTCATGATGACAACGGAACAAAAAGTTGGATTTTAACGCAAGATATTCAAGTTAATATAACTTGTTCAGAAAGGGGAATATGGGAAAAAAATTTGGACGATTTCAAATGTCTGGACACTGCTAATTTTCTACCTACAAAATATGATGCATTGGAGGATGCTATACCTTTCCAGGTGAGAATGGAAATTTCACATTTTACGAATTGGAGAATAAGTTTATTAGCTTATTCATGTTACGGTGAAAGGCAAAACCTATAGGAAAAACAAAAAATTCTTTTCGCAAAGCTTGGCTCTTCCACTTTAATAATTAAAATGAAAATTACCATTTAGTAGAAAGAAACAGCATTATTATTCATTTCTAATTCAATCAAATTTAACTAATTTATCAATAAGTCTAACCATTTTTATTAATTAATTTGTGTCTAACTGAAATGTTTCTGTGGCCCAGCAGTGGGCCATGGCCCAATGTTCAAATGGCCCAAAAGGTCATATTTCTTGAAAAATACAGTACCATGAATTCAATAATCAATATTAATTAAAATGTCAAAGTTCTTCCATGCTGTGATAATCCTGACTCACAACCTGTTAACCAGATTTCTCACGCTTTTCTACTATGATATCTTTGTATTTCTTGTTTTTTCAGACGGAATACGTTCCGGATGAGGATATTCATTGGTTGAGTAGTCGAATTCCATATGCAATATCAGGTCCAGGGGATGGATCAGAAGTAATAGGATGGATAAACCAACTTCTTGATAATGTAGAAAATTCTCAGAATCCTAAGCTTTTACAAAGACTCGCAAGGTTGATGGAATCGCGCCACACCAGAGCAAGTGTCCTGGAACATATTATCGCACATGAATTGGGAAACCTCACTCTAAATGAATACTGTGAACAAGATGCTAACAACAGCGGAGTGGAAATTATATTCACTCTAAACCAAACTGATGAAAATACGATGAACACTCTCTTAGACACTCATATTGAGTGTTTTAATACCACTGTGAGTGATAATCATACTCTTATCGACAATAACTTGACCGAATCAAAAAATCTGGTCATGTTTTCATCTGGAGGTATTGTGGCTGAAATTGTTTTTGAAAACGGAACAGATGAAAGTAATAACACATCTGATAATTCAAGATTATCAACATTTCGTATTCGTATTGATAATGAAACATTGTCTACAAACTCAAGCAGTGAGACTAAAATGGGAAGAGCAGGTATAAAAATGCTTTCACTTGTAATTGTTTATGTTATATCACTTGTTGTTACAACCCCAATACACTACGAAATTAGGATGGGAATAGTCTGCATGCTTTGTCAGGTAGGTATAATAAAGTTGATAATATTACATTTGTATTTTCTTTTGCCCTCAACACCACATCTGAAAATAGTATTTACTTGTACTGGGACGCCCGCCACAGAGCCTTCGGTTACCCTGCTTGGGCTCACAATTACGAACTTCGTGGGGAATAATTGCGTGTGAGAGGATTGCTGGACTCCCCGCTGTCGTAGTGAGGTTCATACAACCGCGGGTCAACTGGCTTACTAATTCCAAATCCGATATGAACTGATACTTGGATGAGATGAATAATCTGTATTATCGGCTTTCCTCTCCCCGAGATAAATATGTAAATTCTATCTAATTTTTGACGATAGCTTTCACCTTCATTTCCCACTAACTAAATAAAAAGTACATAAATAAAATATACATTGCATGGTAAATTCTAATACTTTTTGCAACCCATTTACCAATTTGTATATGCCATCTATAAAACAGGAAAAGTAAAACCGAAAACAAACATCTATCCAATCTTATCATCAACAAATGAATCATGGTTGTGGGATGGAGATCCACTAACAGCATGGAAACCTGATATACATTCTACATCATGGAAGGTGAAATATTTAATTTCAATTAATTAAATAATTTAGTTACTACTGATCATTCAAATTTAATTTTCAACCTTTTCCTCTTCTCAGATTGAGATTCATTTGGGTGATGCTTACATCATAGAAGATCTTATTGTGATGTCATCGAGTGATGCTTTAACTAATATATCATTCTCTACCGATGATGGTTCCGTAGAAAGAAAAACTTATGGACCTTTCAACCTGAATCAAAAAGTCAGAGAAATTGGTCTTATTCATAATTATTTTATATAAAATATGTTTATTGTCAAACTATATTGATAATGTTTTCAAAACAAGCATATGAATACGAGATATCAAAAATATTTTTTTTTTAACTATGTTTGATATTTCATTAAATATGATACAATAACTGTAAGCATAGTATCGATTGATAATTATTAATCCACAGACATTCAACTATTAACTCAAAATATATCGCTTTTTACGCTTTTTGCTATTATTTCTGATAGGTACAACCACAATATTTGGATTTATCTGCCACAGAAACAGCTTATGGACCTATTGTTACTTTGTCTGGATTTGAATCATATCCTGTTGTATTAATTGAATTTTCTTTCGATCTTCCACCTGTTATAAGAGAAATTGGATTTCATGCTGCTCTGGCAAAAAGGGCTGTGGTATGCTCGGTTTTATTTTTCACAGAATAAATTTGGAAAAATAAAGTTGCTTTTTACATTGAAAAACAAGATGAATTTCGCAAAGTTATTCAATTTGTCCCTAGTTGTTTTTTTATGGTGTAGAATCTTGTTTTTAGGTGACAACGATGGAACCATATATCCACACAGTCATTGCTATTGTTGCTGTGTTTTTGTGTTTGTTACCTCTATTGTTATATATTGATCATCAGCATAACAAGGTAGGCCTGTTCTCATATATATTATAAAAACATATCTTCACAGTTACTATCTGAAGTTTTCTTTTTTCAAGCTTCGCTGCTAGTTACATTTACTGAGCACGATTACTAAAATACTGACTTGGTTAATTTTGTAACTGTCCAAAGTAGAAATAACTACTGTGTCATTAAATAAAGTAATTTCAATTTACTCAGGAACTTCAGTCAAATCCCTGGCTTTCCTTTGACCTGGTTTGGTTGATAAAAGGGTATTTTGATGTGGTAGTTTTTTTTCCAAAAACTCAATTTATTTAGCTTTATTTGAATAGAAATGTATAAAGATTTTTTGGCAAATTTTCAAGCGAGGGAAAATTGTCATACATATCAACCTAATTTGGTGCAAATCAATATTGTGGTAACAATACTCTAAAGTTGGCACTTCAATCACAGCTTTGATTATTGAAATATCTACAATTTTTGTGTGACAATTTCTTTATGCTATACTTACTCATGCCTTCTACTAGAACATGACCAAATAAACAGAACATTGGTGTAATACTAAATGCTCTTTGTTCCATGCTATTCATGCTCAACATTCAAATCATTTAATTCCTACATTCAGAGCACTGACATTACATGGATTGGAGAAAGTACAAATGGTTTACCTTGTATTATGCAATTTTGTACAACACAAAAACCAAGGTATCTTTCATAGAAATAAATCAATTTTGAAAAAAAGTTAACTAGCAATGATAAACAATAAAATATATTTCATAGTGTGCAAGCGGATGTATACCTACAAATAGTTCCACTTTCGAAAAACAGCGAAGCAAGTGCTATCATATGTTTGAGGTCTTATACAACCATACTACAGAACAAAAATATCTTGGGAATATTTCTTCCTGAGTTAAATGCAGATAGAATAGCAATCAGAATTGCTTCTCTTAAGCGCCATGAGGAACATGAAGAAGAAAATATTGAAAAATCCTGGTAAATATATCATATTGATGTCAACTACAATGGTAATCATAACACGAATCATAATTTTTCATTTCGTCATCAGTCTGAGTTAGGTTTAGAAATAACTTACAAGTTGAATACTGTAACAGTCACAGATGTAACTGTGACTGAGAATACTGTAACAGAGCCAAGAGCCAGTGCAACGTGTGGTTGCACTGTCACGATCAAAACAATTTTTCCTTACTGAATTATTTCTTAAAGATTTTAACCTGCCAGCTTCATTCATTATTATTAGCAGTGTGTGCTTTAGGGCTCTTAACATTTGTACATGTAATAGAGCAAAAAAGTCTCGTGAAAAAATAAATTTATGCATTATTATTAAACTTCAAAAAAGTTTTGAAAGCTCCAGTTACGCGAAATGTTTTCATGTTGTTCACATCCCTCTATTTTTTACCCACATTTTAGGGATATACTATTTTGGTTTCAAAATTCCCAGATTATAATACTGAAGCTAGAAAAATCAAACATATCCATAATGACGAAAAACCAAAAAAGTCCATCTGAAATATATAACATAAGCTACTGTTTTCCCGTGGCAATATGCAGTCAACTATTTTATGTCCTATATCTCATTTAGGAAATTACTTCTACTTAAAAACTGGACATAGGCTAGATTAGCTGGCTAGAAATCTTTTTTGTATCCATATTTTTTCTATCAATTGTTTACTACTTTTGAAGTTGATATTTGTTTTATATTATCAAAAACTTGATAAAAGCATCAATGAATCATGTTTTAAAATCAAAATTAAATTAAATTTTTTTTCTCAAAATCGAACTATTTCGATTTCAAAATATGCAATTGTTTGAATATCTTGAACAACAATATCTTAACTATCATATTTGGTGTCGGAATTAGTATATTCAGGTTTTTACACTGACAAATACACATTTGGCAGGATTTTCAGTCAAGTTGAAGTGACGTGTAATAAGCAAAAGTGGTGTTCTATGAAAAATCAATATTCATTATCCACAAACTCTAGTGTAACCGTGCCACTTGTACTGGAGAATGACACAAATGACGAACATGTAAGTATAAGTGTGTCGCGAAATATTGATCCATTTTCTAGAAAAATATTTATTATTTTCTGTTACGCATATTATTAAGATAAAGTTGTAAAGTAATAGTTGTGTTATAAAGCACTGTAAAACTATCCCTCTTTCTAATTTTTATTAAAAAATCAAATTTTCATCCGCAATGCACCATGACCTGTATTGCAAAAAGTAATACACCTTGCATTTACAAAATTGGCGAACCTGGGTGTATTGTAACCATATTTTATACCATATTCATGACAAATTTTGTAAATCTCATAAAGTCATTAATTTTGTCCACCTGTATTTTTGCAAGATAATATCGCCTTAATTTATAGCTATGCATCAATAACTTCCTTTGTTTTTCCATTTTTTGTTGTTGTTTTAGTTTGGATCTCAAAACAAATTTATGAAGCGACACTCCTTAGCGTTTTTATGTCCTGTGGATTGTTTAAGTAAGTATTTATCTCAGTATTATTGGTAGTTGTCGAATGAATTTTCAAATTTTTATAACACAAAAACGTTCGCTTCCTAACTTAGTACTTAGAATACTAAAAAGTATCAAAAAAGGAAACTTCTTTGATAGTAAACACCACTGGTTACTCGTTTCATTTTTAAAAGTTTCTACAGCAGACAAGAATGGACAGAAGATTTCACTGCTCTTTTTTATTTTATTCGTTTAATAAGGCTCAATAAAATCAATTCTATTAGTTTGTTCGTGTTAATCGTATACAATAAAATGAATGCGAGATGATTTGGAAAGAGAAGAGTGAACGAACGGCATATGTCTAAGGTGTCTTAAAATAGTAAAATACACTACATCACTAACATATACTAAACAAAATATTCTTGGTGTCCTTCAGGATATCACATGTTTCGGATGACACCCCGTCTATTTTCCATCCTCACATCTTTATCAGCTTCTATACTTATTTCGGCCATGGTTTATGATTATATTAGACCTGATGTAGTATTGTCAAAAGATTTTGAAGCGGCTGTGTGGTAATTATTATTTTTTATTTTTAAATTTTGTTATAGTCTGTCTAAATATTTAGAGATTAGAATATATTCGTTTGACAGTGTTTTATGTAGGATAGGAGAAAATAAGATTTGCATATTTATCCCAAGGAAAGAAAGCTGTCTCATTAATATAGCGAACCACGGCCTCTCATCCGGTTACCAGTCCATGTCTGGTATGGGATTAGTTAGCCAGTCATTTGTTTTCGGAAGCATTGACTTGGTAGAGGACGAAGCTGTAACCCACCAGCAGTTATGTGGACCACCCTACGGCGCGAGGAAACCAGCAATCATCTTGCACATAATTAACTCTAGCATGGGATTTGAATCTGCGAACTCACGCAGGGTAATTAAAGGTACAGTGGTGAGCATATTCCTGGCGCTCGGCACGATGTGCCACATCGGCAAGCGAGTATTTCCTAATGCTCAACAAGGTTATCGTCAGCACGGGTAGACAAATCAAGTTGCAACCTTGATAATACAGTAAAATATAGTAATCCTAAGTGATTCAAGAGTCTTGCTGCACACTAACACAAATATATTTCTGTAACGTTTCGTCTGACCAAGGTCAGACTTCTTCAGACATACATAGTTCAGACGAAACGTTACAGAAATATATTTGTGTTAGTGTGCAACAAGACTCTTGAATCACTTAGGATTGTTATCTCTACTCTTGCTACAGCATCCTTGCAACAATATGAATACAGATCCACCGGCACAAAAGCATAGAAGAAGGATAAGTAGTTAGTCTCGCAGAAAACAAATAATCAGCGAAAAATATATTAATATTTCCATTTTTGTATATTTAGGTTGGAAAGCGTCACAAACAATTTAATTCTGTCAATATCAAGTGGTTTGTGTGGCGGAATTTTGTTACTGTTTATATTGAGAATAATATTTGTATTGAGTGCAAGAGGAAACAGGAAGTTTATGTATAGTGCAAAGGTATCTTTTTCATAAACAAAATATAAAAATTATCAATTTGAACAAATGGTAATGTTAGCGTCTTTATATTATAGGGAGTTGCTACTGTTCAAGCAATACCAGGAGTGTCTCAATCTAAGCTTGGTATCACTGATACGGAGATGAAACTATTTGATGATAGAGGTATAATGTAAAACTAATCTTTATATTTATTCAGGTATTAGAATGGAAAGACAAGGAAGATAGCTAACTAAATTGAAGTTATTTAATTATGTGAGAATTGGAACTATAATTCATTTGTCTTTTTCAGATGATAGAGGTCCTGGATATCCATTTCCGACTTACTCAACTCAGGTGATTTACTTGTTTCGTTTCTTTCAGTTTGAGCATAACATGACATATCCGACACAAATATTGAAAGCAAATCTAAACCAAATTGATTTTTATTTTATCCGGGAGAAGTTAGAAGACAATTAGGCCACCTAATCATATGATGATCCATAAATTGATTCACTAACTTTACAAACACTAACAATGTATATTACAGATGAATGATTCTGGTTGGATATTGAAAACATAACCGAGCATCTGTTGCATAAGTATAGATTCCAACAATCTTACCCCAGATTGACACTGTTTTAGTGTTCAGACTTGCAAACCCCATTACAAAGTCCATGCTGATAATCACTCGTGCAGCAATTAGCCTGTCCTAAGCACTTTTCACAATAAGCCAACTGTTAAATTGTATTTGTGTGTTTATATTATAGGTTGCAATTAAAAAAAATAATTGAATTTTAAATAATATTTTTTAATGATTCATCAATTATTGCTCATTTATATCAGTTGTTTCAATCAGACATACTGCACTTATTCCTCGTATCAATTTTCAGGTAATGTGGAGAAGACAGCGACAGTTCAGCAAAAACAAATACAAGCAATTTCCTGAGGGATGTAAAAGTGCTCCGTTAACAACACTACATGTTGCTTTTGTCCCACAACCTTCCGCAGGCGGGTCTTCCAGTAGAATCGATAATTCTTCTGCTTATATGCCAATGACAGATGATGACAATAGCTACAAAAAATCTTTGGATAATGTGTCAAATGCGGAGAAAAAATCCCAAAGCCAATCTATAAAAACTGTAAATTTGAGCCAAAGAGCAGATGCAATATCAAAATCAACTAATAATACTCATACGCATGACAGCAATGCTTCACAATCTTCTTCATATGAGCAATATGCAGAACCAAACTTTTTTGTTAACTTGATTAAAATGCTGTTTGGAACAGGTAAATTTTATACAGTAAAGTACGTTCGTTTTGGTGTTATGTTGTTGGTAGAATTCTCTTGTTGTTATGGAAGAATCGCTTTTGTCTTCAATTGCTAGACATAGTTCTTTGACATTTTCAGTGGTTGAAAATTGTTGTCACTAGAAGGCTGACTATTCATTACTTATTTTTATTTTAAAAATTGCTGTGGGCTCTATGAGATTTGCTTTTTTTTGTTTGCGATGACGCCATCAAAATTAGAAATTGCGTACCTTGTGGCAGTTTTGTATTCACAATAATTGTTGCAATCTGGTGGTCAGTCAAAATCGAGAAGACTGCAGTACCGTATCGATACTATGATTACAAAGATAATATGATACGAAGATTTGATACACATCCCACTTCATGTTTGACTTCTTGTCCTTATATTAGAGCATTGCTCTCTTGGTGAACTACTCATTTACACAATGGATAATACCACTAATCGTATTTCAGGACAATCTACTACATCTGTTTCGATAATAAATGAAAATGAATCTTCATCTCAAGTTTTATCGAATGCTTCATCTACAAATAAAACTTTCCAAAATATTCCTCGTATTATCAATGCTCCTGTGATTACTAGCTCTGTTTTGCTCCACGGAAGTAAGGATGAAGTGATTGATGAAAAACTTGTTGATATTGCAGAGGTAATTAGGCCTTGAAATCGTTTCGAAATATGAAGATAATTCTGCTGAAAATGGTAATCTTAGCATCTCTCAATTACAACATATTTTTTGACTGAATGATTAGGTTGCAGTCGTTGTGTGCAAGTGATCGCCCCATTTTTTTGTGCTTTTTTTTGGTACTCCTGTAGTATGTGTAGCAGGTTAAGGAAAAGTTATTCCGATTTCCCTTATTTAGTTCTATTACGAAGTCAGGGACTGTCTGTATTAGCCAAGTAAATACACCCCCTGCCCATGAGTTTCAGTCCCCTCACTCAACTTGATGTAAAGTGGGGGAACAAAATAAGTTACCTCCATATTTGTACACATACTTCTGGAGCGCCCTTTTTTCAAAGTAAGCTTGCAAGCCCTCAACTAACAGCAGAAACAATAATGGAAAGGTGATCACTGAAAGTTATATTCACCAATTTATGTTTTGAATATTATTTCTGAGACAAATGATGGTTAGATATAATGTAGTATTTGTTTTAAGAAAGAAAAAATATTTAAGGCAATTTTAAAATGTCAGTAGAACGCGACCCTTATTCTTTGAGTAGGTTATGTGTTGTTGTATCTCAGATTATGATTATGTTCAGTCTGAGATAATCAATTCATTCAGACCACATGGAGCAAAACAACAGCAGATAGCAGCAGCATTGTTACTGACACAGGAACAGTTTATCAGTATCCAGGTTCAACTAATATCAGAAACAATGTGTCTTACATACACGGATTCATGACTATTATAACAATGGCTATGTCACTTTTACTGTCTGCATTTTGCTTATATTATTGCTACCAAGTTGTATCTTTTGCTGGTATTGATTTTAAATACATGACTGATGCTTCTTTGTCATCTGCCGTCTTGTTTTTAATTATTGGAACGTTTGTTGAAGATCTTCTCGCTTTCATCTTCTTCAATGCTAATTGGATGCAAGATGAAATCAATTTTGAAAATGAGGTGAGAAACCATTTTTAATTTTTGTCATTAAACTAGTTTGATATAAAAAAAATTTGACTTTTACTTAAATAATTAGTTTTTTAATCTATCATTATGAAGAAATGCTATCAAAAATTTCGATAGCATTAAATCAAAAATACTCCCATTTATTTGGGGCTAAATGGTTTTTACAATCATCATTTCTTCGAAATCAATATCATCTTCAATGAAATTAAAATAAATGCAAAATTTTTCAGATTTTTGTTATGTTTAGTTCATAATTAATTTAATGATCATTGTGATATAAAATTATAAAAAAAATTAATTTTATCAATTTTGAATTATGCTCTAATATATGTTGAGCTGATACACATCTGGCTTTTTAACGAGTCTATTTCAACCACCATTGTTAGTTAAATAGCTTAAAGGTCTTTTATTTCAAGTACCGATGTTTTTCTTACAGCCCAAAACAATGCTCCTAAAACATGTTTCACAAAAAGTGGACAAAAATGATGTTGTTGATAGTATTTCAATTATATCTGAAGAAGATGATTATTCAGGCAAGGATGATTCTTCATCTGCGACCTTGTTATCAAAAGCACGCTGGAAACGAAGGACAACCGCTTGCCAGAAATCACAGTCTTCATTTGACAAGTTTCAAATCAAAAGACCGACATCAACAGCGAATCTTATTGATACAATGTCAAGGAAAAGTCTTCCGAGGAATCTCAAATGTGATATACCTGATAAGGAACTTTCTAGATTAGACTTCACAGCTCAAGCTGATCTTTCTCGTCTAGATCAACTTGGTGTTGATGAATCTGCCGACATTTTAAAATTGGATCTTCTTGATGTTTTGCCACCTGATCAAGTTGATGTCTCTTCTTCCGTTGATATTACAAATTTGCAAGTTTATGAGAAGGCTCAACGTAGTGGCGATGTGCCTAAAATTAGCACTATATGGTCAGTTATGCCAGATGATAGAATTGATAGTAAATCAACGCCTGTGGAAGAAGAAATTTTCTGGGATGCTATAGACATTCCTTTTCCACCAATCAGATCGGAGCATGGTGATTTTCGTCCAAAAATTTCTAATAAACCATATCCAAGTCAAACCATCAAACATTCAGGGCCTTTTGGTGAGGGTCAATCGTCCCACTCTTCTATTGTAGTTACGAAAAGTCACCCCAGCAGTGAGATTTCATCATATGGAATTGACAAAACTTATAAGGGTAGTGTAGTTTCCGAAGATGAGCGCATATCAAAAAGTGATGCTTCATATGATGAGTATTCATCACTAGACGGACAAGATCAAGAAAAATTATCAAGTATATATAAAAAGATCAGGGAATCCTCTGTGCGCAAAGATAGTTCAGATTCATATGAAACATATGAAAAAATGCCTGAAAGTCAGAAACAGTCAGAAAGTGGTGAATCAACCTCATTCGGCCATGAGATTTCACCTGATGCTACTACTCTCAGCAGTAGAACAGATAAACAAAAGTATAGTGATATTATTAGTAAATCAGGATTAAGTAGTCAAGGTGAAACTGTATCTAAAACAACAAGCTCATCTGAAAAATCTTCCAAATTTTTAGAATCAGTTGGCAGTTCGGAGTATTCGCAGAAAGACCACTCAAGTACAAGTGAAGCTGAAAGAAGTGCAATTTATTCAATATCTCATCAAAAAGATTCTAGTAAGAGCATTTCTAAAAAAAGTGATACGCCGACATACTCACAAAATTCAACCAAATCTGAATACGATAAAACTGAAAGCGATAGAAGTGACATGAAATCGGCATCTTCAAAAAGTGAATTTATTGATCCAAAAAGTTCAGCATCATACTCAGAGATGTCTTTAAGAAAAAATACTGGTGAAAGATTGTCAAAGTCTTCAAGCTACTCAAAATCAAAGAAGTTATCAGCCACCAGTGAACTTTCTGAGCAGAAGAGTTATTCGAAATCGTATTCTGAACAGTTGCCGAAGAGTGAATCTGGAGAAAAATCCACAAAATCTCCTTCAAGTTACTCAAACATTGAGTCCGAAAAGATCTCTTCAGAGAATGATATTGATATGAGTGAGAGTGTTTCAGAATCCGATTACGAAAAATCTGCATCAAAAAAAACTTTTGAAGCCTCATTAAAATCTACTCCGAGTTACTCAAAATCTGCATCAGAGGAGATTTCAATAGAAAGTGATTTTTTAGAGCAGAATGAATCTTCCGAGTTATATTCTGGTCAACTGACAAAAAGGAAACCGACTTCAAATTACCCGAAACTTGATACTGAAAAAATATCGAGTATGAGTCACTCTACTTCAAGTTACTCAAAATCTTTGTCAGATAATAATTCTTCTGTGAGCGACTTTGCAAAAAGTGTAAGTTTCTCGGACTCTTATGATAAACAACTAACAGAGAGAAAATCTGAAGTAAAGTCATTAGAATCGGCATCCAGTCACTCAAAACCTGGAGCTGAAAAGTACTCTGCAGAAAGTGACCTCAATATAAGTGCAAGCATTTCAGAATCTAATTATGAGAAATCGGCACTGAGAAAACCTGATAAAACCTCATTAAAATCTACTTCAAGTTACTCAAAGTCTACATCAAGAGAAATTTCAGTGAGGAGTGACTATTTTGAGCAAAATGCTTCAAAACCATATGCTGATCAACTCACAAAAAGGAAACCTGTGAATAATTACTCAAAATTTCCAACTGAGAAGATTTCGGGTAAAAGTGACTCCACTTCAAGTTATTCAAAATCTCACTTAAGTAACACCACTTCTATGAGTGACTTTGCAAAAAGTGTAAGCTTGTCGGAATCCTATGATAAACAACTACCAGAAAAAAAATCTGAAGTAGCATCATTAGAATCTGCATCAAGTCACTCAAAATCTGAGGCCGAAAAATATTTTGCAGAGAGTGACTTTACCAGAAGTGAAAGTGCGTCAGAATCTAATTATGAACAGTCGACAACAAGGAAACCTGATGGGACAACATTAAAATCTACTCCAAGTTACTCAAAAACTGCATCAGGGGAGATTTCAGTAGGCAGTGACATTTCTGAGAAGAGGGTGTCTTCAGAGTCTTTGTCAAACTACTCAAACCTTGCCTCAGACAATACTGCAAGTACAAGCAATATTTCTGGGCAGAGAGTTTCTTCGAAATCAGCTTCTAAAAATACAACAAAAAGAAAGTTTGATGAATCTTTATCGAACATTACTTCAAGTTACTCAAATCCCGTATCAGACGGGATTTTGGTGAGGATTGATCCTCAGGAGCAGAGTGCTTCCTCGGAAAGGACCTCTATAGTGAGTGACTTTGCTAAAAATGTAAGTTTTTCTGAATTCGATGACGAACAATCGACAAAAGTAAAGTCTGATGAATCCCTATCAAAAGCTTCTTCAAGTTACACAAAATCTATATCCAAAAGGACTTCTGCAATGAGTGACTTAAGTGGTAGTAACACTTCATCAAAGACATATTCTGAGTATGTGGCAGAAAAACGACTAGATAAAGTTTCGCCAAAACCTTCAAGTTACTCAAGATCTGCTGCTGAAAAAAGCTCTAAGCAAAGTGATATTTCTAAACAAGAAGGTTTATCAGTATCATATTCTGATCCTTCGGCTGAGATTAACATTGAACAAACTTTGTCAAAATTCTCAGGGTACTCAAGATTAGCATCCGAAAAAATTTCAACAAAGAGCAATGTTTCTAAAGAGGAAAGTTTGTCAGCATCATATTCTGAACCATCTTCTCACAAGCAATCTGATGAAATTTACGACAAACTTTCTTTAAGCTACTCAATATCAAGAAACAGTAGAGGCTTTCCGAAAAAACGTGATGCAATTTCTACAAAGTCTGAAACAGAGAAAAGTGATTTTTCCAGTCACGAAACTCCACTAAAATCCTATTTAGGACAATCAACATCTGAAAAAGATGATGAACCAAAAACAGAATTTTCTTCGGACCATACCAACTCTGTAGCTGAAAAGAGTTCTACAAAAAGTAATATTACTAACCAGCCAAGTCCATTATTATTACCACCTTCTGAAAAATCTAGTATAGCTTCTGCCAAAGCCTATTCAAGTTTGTCAGAGGTATATTCTGAACAGTCTTCAATAAAGAAACCTGATAAAACTTCACATCACTCTGCCGGGAAAAGCTCTCTAGACAGTGATATTTCTAATCTAAAGAGTTCATGGAAACCGAATTCTCATCATTCATCAGTTAACGACTCTGATGGTTCTTCATCAGAATCTTCACATTACTCAAAATTTGGTGCGAGAAAAAGGTCCTCAGTGAGTGATAGTTACGAACAGCAAATTTCGTCTGCATCATCGGATCAGTCTTCCACTAAAAACGTCTATGAATCCCCAATTCATTCAAGATCTGGAACAGAGAAAAGTTTTGTACAGAGTGACATTTCGAATCAAGGAAGTTCATTGGCTTCCTTTTCTAATCAGTTGCCATCGAAACAAGCTACACCAAAATCTTCGATTTACTCAAGATATGGATTTGAAAACATATCAAAAAACACGTCAACATATTCACATTTGCCTTCCTTGCGAGAAGATGGAAAACAATCACTTGGATCATCAAATTATTCAAAATCTGAAACTGGAAGAATTACTGAAGACGGAGATTTATTGTCGTCTAATCATCAGTTATATTCCTCCGAAAAAATGAGTGAAGAATCAAAAATGATGTCTGATACTGGACGGATAGACCTTTTCCATGAAGATCGGTCACCTGCATCTTATTCTGGTACATCTCACTCGTTGTCGGACAAAGAAAAGGGTACAAATATCGAGCAAAGTCAATCCTATTCTGATCTGTCTTTGCCTAAAAAATCTCATGCCAATTTATCTAGCTATTCAGGTTCTAGTAGCCAAAACAGTTCTCAATCTGATCATGACACATTGTCACAGTCTTATTCTGGTGTTCAGTCTGTAAAGACAAATGAAAAAGCACGCCTAAAGACTTCGAACTACTCAGTTGCTGATCCTAGGAAGTTTGATTCTGCAGGGTCTAAAACTTCAGAATCTAATTCAGAAAAGCTCTCACTAAAAAGTGATGACTCTTTGATTCATGCTGATGCTAGTACTGGTAAAATTTCTGGACAGGGAACTTTGCCACCATCATATTCTGCTCAACTGTCAATCAATATATCTGAAAACTCTTCACGTCTGCCTACCCATTTACCATATGATTCAAAGAAATCAAATATTGATTCTCAAAAAACTAAGTCAATTTCTCATTCCGATAAAGCATTTTCGAAAATATCTGAAAAGTCGGAGTCAGAATTATTGAATTACTCGGGTTCTCAAACTGACAGAAGTGAAGAGAATGCATCACAATATTCTGGTGTCTCTTCACTGAAAAAGCCAGATAGAATTTCAAAATCTTCCATCGATTCTGTGGCAAAGGGAAGTGAGCTTCTGAATGATGATCTTTCTAGATCATATTCCAAGTTACCTTCTGTGAGAGAGTTATCAAATTCATCATTAGGTTACTCAGAACTAAGCAGCCGTCCTGAGAAAGATAATTTTGCAGCATCCCCATTGCCTGAAAAATCTGATGCTGTTTCAACAATTACTTCAGGATCTACTTCTGCAATGGGTAGTTTGACTGACCAAACATCCAAATTTTCCTTCAAGAAGTTTTCTATACAAGCATTTGGTGAAGTCGTGTCAGGATTACTTTCGAACTTTTCAAAGTCAATGCTTCAAGAGGATACAACACCTGAGAAAAAGATTACTACATCATATTCACAGAGTTCATCAAGTCAAAGAGTTTTAGATTCTCAGGATAAAGGTAGCCACTCTGATATTGATGCTTTTTCGCAATCATTAGAAAAATCATATGAACAATTATCAAGAACAACATCATCTTATACTAGATTTGATGATGACATGAATAATGTTGATGTGCTTAGTTCTGAAATTGAAAGTAGTTCTAAGTCTTTGAATAAACTGAGTGAAGTTTTATCGGAATCACAGTGCGATAAACCTGAAAAGTTAAGATTGGATATTAGTACTAGCGACAAGGCCAACAAGCCAACTCAATATGGTATAGAACATACAGGCAGTGATGTTGTAGAAACTAGCAAAGATATAACTTCAACTAAACCCAAAGACCCAAAGAGTATTAAAGACCCTATTACAAGATCCATGAGTGAAAGTAGCTCTGTGTCACATACAAGCAAACTATTATCTGAGATATCAAGCAAAACTCCATCAGCTAAAACATATTCTCTTCTAGAAGTAGATGGATCTGTTGGGCATGATGGATATCAAAGTTCATCTGGATCATGTTCTAAAGTGAATACACCTGATGATTTATTACCAGATACTGAATTGCGCAATCAGTCACCTGAAATTGTATCTCAAAAATCACGTCTTCATCAGCCCAAACTCGACAGAGAGAAAAGTGTAAGCCCAAAAGCGGATTCTATCAGCTATACTGCAACAAGTTCCTCTCCTCCAGGCACTTCAGATAAGAAGTACAAATCTGGAGACAAATTGGCTGGAAAATCCTGTGTGGAGACATTTGATCGCTCGTCGAAGACGTCAGTGCAAGTTCCAACTAAAACTGTAAAGCGTGAACAGAACAAGTTGGATGAGTCAGTAAATGAGACAAGCTATCCAACAAATGACCTTCCACAAGAAGACGCAAATTCATTCCAGCCTATCCATCAACATCAGAAAAAGATTGCTACGTCTCACAAACCTGTTTCATCATTGAGAGTATTGCAATCAGCACAAATCGGCAGATCACATTTTGGTGATTCGACTGTTGTTGAAAGTAACAAGCGATTTGAAATTCAAGATGATGGCACTATCGATGTCCAACCACAGTCGAGGGCAGTTTCTGATATGAGTTTACTAACAACTTCTGATAAATCTAGCTTAACACATATGGATGGACGTATTTTGGTTCAAGATAATTTGCAGAATCCATTCAATTACAAGACGCACGTTACCAAAACCAAACTACCTAAAGACCAAATTTCCGAAAAGGTCCATAGTACTTTGGAAAAACAAGCCGCTTCCATAGTTAATAAGATACTTGGGGAATCTGTCCATTTGTCTCATTTCAAGCCAGACAATGAAAGCAAGCGTATCACAATTAATGAGCAAGGTAATATCACACTAAGTAACCTCAAAGATTTACAAAAGAAACCCACTGAAAAAAATAAGGGACAAAAGTCATATGACAAACCAACTGTGACAAAGCAAGATAAGTCAAATGTTCGTCACCACAGAGCATCTGATCAAGTTTCAGTAATAAAAGAGGACAATAAGGCATTTGATAAAAGCTCAGAAACGATTACAGTTCAAAGTAGAGTTGAACCCATGAGAAAGACTCAGCAGAAAAAGTATGGTGATAAAGAGAAATGGAAAAAAGAAAATCTTAATGAAAGCTTAGCTAGTTCTGACACCGATTCTGAAGACGGTTTTGCTTCTGAAAGTGATTCAGATAATGTGTTCGGAAGAGGTGAAGTTGGAAAGTCTCCCTCGCCAGTGGAGCCTGACTATGAAACTCCAAATAAACGACAACGTAAAAGTTCTGTTAGCAGATTAAAATCTCAGGTTGCCTCCGAAGAAATATTTTTACCAGGTAGCACTAAATCTCAAGGTACAAGACAGAAGAAAGCAAAGATTACAAAACAAACTTCCAGGAAGGCAAGGAAGAAGAGAGGTCTTTTTAGTTGCTGTACTTGTGCTAAAAGCAGTTCAACCACAGTAGATAGCATTATGGCTGAACAGATATATAAGGATATAAAAGAATCTGCTTTTGTCACAGATTCGGACTCTTTTGCGTCATTGGGTGAAATTGGTATTTCAAAACAAAGCAGCACTCAGGCTCCACAGGACTTAATCTTAAATGATGTATCAGAAGATGATTCTGATCATGACGTTGGTCCTACAAAAGCAGTATATCCTGGAGGACCAGCAGAACTAGATTTGATAACCTCTTTCTCTGAAAAAAGTCAAATATCAACTAAGCAATCTGATATTACTGGTACTTCGACTTCTGAATGTTCAGTAGACGACACCGGAAAATTCAAAAATTACAATTTTGAAGAAGAAGATAACGTATCCTCATTACATACTGATAGCAAAAGCAGTAAGAGCAAACATTTGGAAAAAGACTCCAAAGCTGAGTCGAAAAGGCTGATGCTTGGAATTCCTCACAAAATGAAGCAACCTCACAAGCAATCTTCATCACAGATTGTGGCAGACAAATCAACTTTGCCCACCATCAAAACTGATGACACTGTCAAATCTAAAAATGAAAAGAAAGCCAGACGTTCTGCCAAGGATCTTATTTCATTGTCATTTGTTTCTGAGCCTGTTTCTGCAACAGATGATGTCAAAACAAAATTGGATATTCCGAAAACGAAAAAATCTTCTGTTTTGGAAAAAGTACCATTGGGGACAAGGCATAGAGAAAAGTTTGATGACAAAAATCGATCAGGAATCATTACTAACGATGAAAAATTCTTGAGTGACAAGAAGACTTTACCTGAACAACCTGACATAACTTCTATAAAAAAAACACCAAAGGAAATGATCAAAAAACATGGCAGCAAGTTTGAACATGATAAAAAGCAATCAGCCATAAGTGATAGAAAGAACTCATCTGGACAACCTGGTTATACTCCTAAGAATATTCTAGAAAAGGAAGATGATGCCCCATATGATTTTGCAAAGCAAAAATCCAAACATGACACAAAACAACTTATCACATTCGAAAAGAAAATTTCCTGTGATAGTAAGGGAATATCTGAACAACCTAAAAAAGTTGCTTCTAGTATTCAATCCCACATGTTTGAACATGATGAAATTATAAAACGACATTCGCTGAAAGGAGATCAAAAAAGTGTTAGTGTTGAATCAGCGGTTTTATCTGACAAACAAAAATTTTATGAAACATCTTCAACCTCTTCCACTGAATCAATAGTATCATATACGGATATCCAAGCAAACCAGCCGTCGAAGCCGAGTTATAAAGAGATACCACAAATTGTTGATTCTGAAGATGAGAATGGAAGTGTAGACGAGAAACCACTTGACACATCTGTAGTGCAGAAAACATCTCCAATGATCAAGAAACAAGATAGCAAACCTAAACATGGCGCAAAACAATCTATGATGAAAACAAGTACCAGGGAAATACAAACTGATAAAAAGGACTCACATGAACAGCCTGAAAAATTAACTTATCAACAAAAATGGAAGAGTAAAAATGCTGCTGCTTTAATAAAACCATCAGAAGAAATCATGAAGAAATATAGTAGCAAATTCAAAAGTGACACAGGAGTGCCAGTTGAAGCTGATAAGGCGGTCTCACCTAAGCGATTAGGCAAAATAGCTTCCCAGCAAATTAGGAAAAAGGAAGAATATACCCAAACTGATGTCACTAAGCCACCTGTGGATATGCCTATAAAATATAGTAGCAAGTTCAAGCACGTAGCGAAACAATCCACTATCAAAACCAAGGATGGAAGACTCTCTAGTGATAGGAAGGGCGTAACTGAACGCATAGAAAAGGTTCCATCCAGAGTTCAACCCAGTGTTACTGAATCTATTGATATTGTGGAACCAGTTTTACCAGAGAGGAAATGGAAGAGTATTGACACACTGGTCGAATCTTCTGACACATCTTCAGTTTTTTCCACTGAATCTGAATCGGAGTCACCTCATCACAAAGAGATACATGAACTAGTCATTGACTCCGATGTTGATTCTGAAACTGAACTGGAGGAATCTCTTGCGACTTCTGTACCACAGAAAAAGCAACCTGAAAGACAACAAAAACGACCATCGGAAGTCACAAAGAAATATAGTGGCAAATTCGAAAGTGACACAGGAGTGCTTGTTGAAACCTTTAAGGCGATCTCTCCTAAACGACTAAATAAAATTGCTTCTAATGAAATTAGGTGCAAGAAAGAATTTAGCCAATCTGATTCCACTGAGCCACCTGTAGACATGTCTAGAAGATATACTAGCAAGTTCAAGCACATAGCGAAACAATCCACTATCAAAACCAAGAATGGAAGAATCTCTAGTGATAGGATGGGCTTAACTGAAAACATGGAAAAGGTTCCATCCAGAGTTCAACCCAGTGTTACCGAATCTAGTGATATTGTTGAACCAGTTTTACCAGAGAGGAAATGGAAAAGTATTGACACATTAGTTGAATCTTCTGACGTCTCTTCAGTTTTTTCCACTGAATCTGAATCGGAATCACCTCATCACAAAGAGATACATGAACAAGTCATTGATTCCGATGACGATTCTGAAACTGAACTGGAGGAATCTCTTGCGACTTCTGTACCACAGAAAAAGTCATCTGAAAAACGACCATCAGAACAAATTATAAAGAAATATAGTGCTAACCTCAAAAGTGACACAAGAGTACCTGTTGAAACTTATAAGGCTGTGTCTCCTAAATTACTAGGTAAAATTACTTCTAAGCAAATTGGAAAAAAGGAAGAACGTAGCCAATCTGATGTCACTGAGCCACCTATGCGTATACCTAGAAAATATAGTAGCAAGTTCAAGCATGTAGCGAAACAATTCACTATCAAAGCCAAGGATGGGGGAATCTCTGGCGATAGAAGGGGCTTAACTGAACAAATGGAAAAAGTGCCATCTAGAGTCAAGCACAAAGTTACTGAACCTAGTAATTTTGTGAAACCCGTTTTACCAGAAAAAAGAAGGAAGAGTATTGACACATTGGTCAAATCTTATAGCCCATCTTCAGTTTTTTCCACTGAATCTGAATCGGAGTCACCTAGTCACAAAGATATAGATGAACAAGTCATTGATTCCAATGGAGATTCTGAAACAGCACTGAAGGAATCTCCTGCGAATTCTGTACCACAGAAAAAGTCATCTGAGAGACAACGAAAACGAACATCAGAAGAAATCATGAAGAAATATAGTGGCAACTTCAAAAATGACACAGGAGTGCCTGTTGAAACTTATAAGGCAGTCTCTCCTAAACGACTAGTTAAAATTGCTTCTAAGCAAATTGCGAAAAAGAAAGAATATAACCAATCTGATGTCACTGAGCCACCTGTGGATATGCCTAGAAAATATACTAGCAAGTTCAAGTATGTAGCGAAACAATCAATCATCAAAACCAAGGATGGAAAAATCTATGGCGATAGGAGAGGCTTGACTGAACGCATGGAAAAGTTCCCATCCGTACAACCCAATGTTACCAAATCTAGTGATTTTGTGGAACCAGTTTTACCAGAAAGGAAGTGGAAGAGTATTGACACATTGGTCGAATCTTCTGACACATCTTCTTCCATCCAATCTGAATCGGAGTCACCTCATCACAAAAAGATACATGAACAAGTCATTGATTTCGATTCTGAAACTGAACTGGAGGAATCCCTTGCGACTTCTGTACCACAGAAAAAGTCGTCTGAGAGACGACAAAAACTGCCATCAGAAGAAATCATGAGGACTTATAGTGGCAACTTCAAAGATGGCACAAAAGTACCTGTTGAAACTTATAAGGCTGTGTATCCTAAATTACTAGGTAAAATTGCTTATAAGCAAATTGGAAAAAAGGAAGAACGAAGCCAATCTGTTGTTACTGTGTCACCTGTGGATATGTCTAAAAAATATAGTAGCAAGTTCAAGCATGTAGCGAAACAATCCATTATCAAAACCAAGGATGGAAGAATCTCTAGTGATAGGATTGGCTCAACTGAACGCATGGAAAAAGTGCAATCTAGAGTTCAACCCAGTGTTACTGAATCTAGTGATATTGTTGAACCAGTTTCACCAGAAAGGAAATGGAAGAGTATTATTGAAACATTGGTCGAATCTTCTGACACATCCTCTTCCATTGAATCTGAATCTAAGTCACCTCATCACAAAGAGATACATAAACAAGTCATTGATTCCGATGACGATTCTGAAACTGAACTGGAAGAATCTCTTGCAACTTTCGTGCCGCAGAAAAAGTCATCTGAAAGACGACAAAAACGACCATCAGAACAAATCATGAAGAAATATAGTAGCAACTTCAAAAGTGACACAAGAGTGCCCGTTGAAACTGATAGGAAGGGCTCTTCTAAACAACTGGGGACAATTGCTTCTAAGCAAATTGGAAAAAAGGAAAAATATAGGCAATCTGATGTTACTGAGCCACCTGTGGATATGCCTAGAAAATTTAGTAGCCAGTTCAAGCATGTAGCTAAACAATCTACTATCAAAACCAAGGATAGAATTATCTCTGGCGATAGGAAGGTTGTAACTGAACGAATGGAAAAAGTTCCATCCAAAGTTCAACCCAGTGTTACCGAATCTAGTGATATTGTTGATCCAGTTTTACCAGGAAAGAGAAGAAAGAGTATTGACACATTGGTCGAATCTTACAAAATATCTTCAGTTTTTTCCACTGAACCTGAATCAGAGTCACCTCGTCACAAAGAAACACATGAACAAGTCATTGATTTCGATGACGATTCTGAAATTGAAATGAAGCAATCTCTTGCGTCTTCTGTACCACTAAAAAAGCTATCTGAAAAACGACAAGAAGTTTCACAATTTTCATTTAAACAGGAAAGAGAGGATGATGCACAATATGCTTTCTGGAATCCAAAATTAAAACATGGCACTAAATCATCTATGATAAATACATATGAGGGAAAGATTTTTAGTGATAGTGAGAGATCTCATAAACGACCTAGAAAATCTTCTTCTCGTATCCAACCCCAAGTGTTAGAACCTCATGATATTGTGAAGCAACATTCACTCAAAAGAAAGCAAAAAAGTGTTGATTCGACATTGGTATACGAAGAACAAAAAGTTCATGAAACATTTTCAACCACTTCCACCGAATCAGATGCATCTGCATATAAAGATATTCATGTGAAACAAAGGCCGCTGAGACCTAGGTATGAACAGATACCTCAAGTTTTCGATTCTGCGGATGATTCTGAAAGTCTATATGAGAAACCACTTGATGCATTTGTAGCTCAGAAATCAGCTGCAATAATCAAGAAACATGATAGCGAACCTAAACAGGACTCAAAACAATCTATGATAAAATCAAGTACCAAGGTAATATGGACTGATCAAAAGGACTCACCTGAGCGCCCTGATAAACTGACTTCTAAACAAATACTGAAAAGTAAAAATGCAGCTGCTTTAATAAAGCCATCAGAAGAAATTATGAACAAACATAGTCGCAAAATCCAAATTGACACCAGAGCACCTGCTCAAACTGATAGGAAGGGCTATCCTGAACAACTGGAAAAAATTGCTTCTAAGCAAATTGGAAAAAAGGAAGAATATAGCCAATCTGATGTCACTGAGCCACCTGTGGATATACCTAGAAAATATAGTAGCAAGTTCAGGCATGAACAAAAACATTCCACAATGAAGACCACAGATAGAAGAATCTCTAGTGACAGGAAGCGATCAACCGACCGGATGAAAAAAGCATCTCATATTACTGAACCTGGTGATATTGTGGAACAATATTTGCCAGAAAGAAGGCGAAAAACTGTTGATACAATGATCATACCTGACAGAGAGAATTCTTATGAAACATCTTCAGTTCTTTATGAAGAACCAGCAGCTCCCGTTTCACCCATCTATAAAGGTATCGATTCAAAAAAACCTTCAGAGAAATTGAAATGGCCTAGTCATAAAGAGATACGTGCACAAACGCTCGATTCTGATGATGATTCTGAAAGTGAAATTGAGACATCTCATGAGAATGTACCAGAGAAAATGTCTTATGAGAAACAATCTACGAAGTTTTCTGAATCTGGAGCTTCTCAATATTCACCTGCCTCTCAAATGATAGACACTGGTTTGAGCCATACTGGATACGGTTCTGATAGAACATTTGATGTTGCTGATAGCATGGTTGATTATGAAGATGTGGAAAGAGAATTGAAACATTCAGCAGAAGAATCAATTCTAACAAATGGAGAAGATGCAAGTGACTTCCCAACTTATGAAGAAATGGTAAGTGGCATCGCAGCAAAGATAGATGCTGAAAGCACACGACAAAAATCTTCAGTTCAAGTAATTCGGGAGAAACAACTTTCCATTTCAAAAGACGATTCTTTGCCTGATACATTACCGGTGAAACGATATGAACATGCAACAAATGTTGGGGCCTCTTCTTTAACACTTGAAAAGCTACCAGATTCTGGAGCTAATCGATCTGCAGAATGGTTTGACTATGAATCGGAAAGAAGTCAAATAAAAAGCACAACTTCGAAAAGAAAATTGTCACACTTCATTGGTGTTGATAGTCGGGATGTTGAAAATATACATAGGACTCAGACTGATGATACTTCTTGGTGCCAAAGTTTTACAGAGAAAGGTTCAAAGCAATTATCTGATGAAAATATAGGTGACGCAATTTCTGAATCTCTTTCCCGTGATTTGAATAGTGTTGAAGTGAGACAACCTTTACCCAAAAAAGTTGATCAACAAGAAACTTTTAGTGATGTATCCAGATCAAGGTTACCCTACGTTAAAAAGTGGATTGATGACAGCAGAAATAGGATGAACGTTATCGAAACACTTCCTTCTGATGAAGCTGTTTCATCTAGAACATGGTCTGTTGATTCATCCCATTTACCCAGTACATATAGTGGTAAATCTTCTAGTTTGACAAAATCAGTTATTGAGTACCCCAAATCAATATCATCAACGAAAAATCGAATTGAAAGAAGGCAGCATTCTTTGGTCGGAACTTTGATTGATTCATCTAAATCCAGAGTATCCAGTTCTGTCACTTCTGCAGCAAAACTAAATGAATCTGTGACTTCTCACTCATCTCTTTGGCATGAAGATGAAACAGCTCCAATCAGTAAAAAGAAATCTCGGTACTCGGTCACTGAAAATAACTTGGAAATTGAAACACAGCCGTCTTTGTCATACCATACAGCTATGGATGGAGAATCAAGAGAGAGAATAAATATTCCTGTGTTGAGGGTATCGGATAAAAATGTTTTACAGCCGTCTCAAACAATTTCACCAAAACCTCCGTCATACCATGATATAGCAATGAAATCTGGAGGCCGAATTTTTCGAAGAGAAGATGATAAAAAGAGTCAATATCTTAGCAGTGAACTATCAAAGTCTACTTTGTCAGAAAGAAGATTTACAGGCTCATCACAGGCTTCTTGGAATTCTGAGGAATTGCAAAAAGAAACAGATGAGACTATGCCATCTTCATCTGAGGAAGTTTCCTCATCAGAAAATCACTCAATTGATTTGTCGAGAGTTCCAAGCATGTTTTGGAAATCACACAAACAAGTGAAAAATAAACCTTCTAGCATTTCTGATAAAACAATATCTTTATCATCAATATGGAGTGAAAGCACAAAAAGTGCCACAGACAGACCAGAAATTCCTTCAATTGAAAGTAAGGAATCCAAATCATTAGACATTTCTTTAAATTCATATCACACTGCTTTTGATGGAGAAATGAGTAATGTTTCCAACATAGAATCAACTGAGGTGGGCTCTCAAGAAACAATGACTTCTTTAAAACTTTCTTCTTACGAAGAATCTATTCCACCATTGGAATCAATTTCGTCACTTGGTAGAACAACATCATTAATCAAAAGTGAGAAAAGTCAGAAATCAAAAATGCGACATTATGAAGAAAAATTATCTGCCTATGACATTACACCAACTTGGAGTGAGAGTACGAAAAGTGCCACGGACATACCAGAAATTCCTTCAATTGAAAGTGAGGATTCCAAGTCATCAGACATGGGTTTACTTTCATATCACACTGCTTTTGGTGGAGAAATGAGTAATGTTTCCAACTTAGAATCAATCGTGATGGGCTCTGAAGAAACAATGAGTTCTTTCAAACTGTCGTCTTATGAAGAATCTACTCCACCATCAGAATCAATGTCATCACTTAGAAGAACAAAATCATTTGTCAAAAGTGAGGAAAGTCAGAAATCAAAAATGCGACATTATGAAGAAAAATTATCTGCACATGCCATTACCGGTATATCATTATGGAGTGAAAGTACAGAAAATGCCACAGGCAGTCCAGAAATTTCTTCAATTGAAAGTAAGGAATCCAAATCATTGGACATATCTTTAAGTTCATATCACACTGCTTTTGGCGGAGAAAAGAGTAATGTTTCCAACTTAGATTCCACTAGGGTGGGCTCTCAAGCAACAATGAGTTCTTTGAAACTGTCTTCCTATCAAGAATCTGTCCCACCATTGGAATCAATTTCATCACTTAGTAGAACAAAATCATTAGTCAAAAGTGAGGAAAGTCAGAAATCAAAAATGCAACATTATGAAGAAAAATTATCTGCACATGCCATTACATCATCATGGAGTGGAAGTACAAAAAGTGCCACAGGCAGTCCAAAAATTTCTTCAGTTGAAAGTAGGGAATCAGAGTCATCAGACATATCTTTACTTTCATATCACACTGCTCTTGATGGAGAAACGAGTAATGTTTCCAGCTTAGAATCAGCCGAGGTGGCCTCTCGAGCAATGAGTTCTATTCCATCATTGAAATCAATTTCATCACTCAGTATAAAAAAATCATCAGTCAAAAGTGTGGAAAGTCAGAAATCAAAAACGCGACATTATGAAGAAAAATTATCTGCACTTGACATTACTTCGCCAGCTGGAAGCTCGAAGGACTATTCAGTCGAGTCACAAACACCAGAAATGCAAACTGGTTCTGTAGAAGAAGATTGGTCTTCTGACACACAATCGATCGACTTGTCACGGGTTCCTAGTAACCTCATCAAAATAACTCGACCTGTGAAGACCCGATCTGAAACTAGTGAGACTACATCAACCTCTACAAAATTAAGTGCGAGGAAAGAAACATCATCAGGCACAATGTCAATTGACTTATCAAAAGTACCCAGTGTCATGTTCAAAAGAAAAGCAACGAGAGTGGAACAAAAGCCCGAGTCTTTGTCCTCGCTAGCTGTTCCCATTGTCGAAAAGAAATCTCGTCTCTCAACTGGATCCACTATTACATATGAATCTACACTATCCTCTTCTAATTTGAGCGACTTTTCACCATATCTTTTTAAAAATGGTGAAGCAGTTGCAATGAGAAGCATTTTAGGACAACGACAAAAATTTGAATCCGATATTTTATCTCTACAATCAGAAATCTCAGAACCTTCTTTTTCAATGATAAATCTGCCAAATTCTCTAATAAGAGAAGTTTTCAATGTCTTACGTCCTGAAGGAAGTCTGCCAATGAAATATGAAATAGACTCCAAAGTTGTTTCTAAGACTGTACTTCGTGATGATGCTTCACAGGGGAAACAACCAACATACCAAGATGTTGAATTTGATTCTCGTGCGCAAAAGAATCAAAACAAAAATATCCTACATACAGAAACTAAGAATCAGTTTGGAAAAGTTATTCTTTGCCGAGTGCAGTCATCTGATTTTGTGCCTGAAACACATGATAACAGAATAACTCCAGGGGTGATAGCATACCAAGTAGAGTCATTTCAATCAGGATTAAATGTGACAAATACTCGACCTCCACGTCCTGTTACTCAACATATTGCTGAACCTATTCCATCCATCATAAACATCGATTCAAGTTCTATTATGACGTCTGCTAAAACTGGCAGTTCGAGTTCTCTTAGGCCATGTAGTCTTGAAAATTTTGCTATTCATCCGGCCAGTCCTACAGAAAGTGAAAATATTTTGTTTCCTGGCGTTTCTAATGTGACTGTTAGAGACCAGAAAGTGAATGAAAGACTCAGTTCTATTCTTGATCAGCTGAAAAGAGGTGAAATTTTTTAATTTTGAAAAATAAATATACAGGGTGGTTGGTTGTCAGAAAAACAGAAAATTTGTCGAACAGCTATTTAATTTTACAATGGATAACTTTTTCAAGGTTTTTAAAGGCCTATGTTGCTTGTGTTGTAGATGCTCAAAATGTTGTCAGTGCACTTCAGAGCAGTGTCTTAACTCTTTTGAAAATTAAATTGTGGGATATCGTTCCAACTCACCCTATACCTATACGCATTTTATTCGCGATCTCATATGATCTTCAAATTTTCTGCTTTTTCAGCGACCACCCTGTATATCTACCGTAATCCCAAAAATAGTCGGTCATCATAGTTTTTGGATATTTTAATACCGAACGAATATTTTGTTTATTCTAATGAATTCTATACTCTAATGAACTGAACTAGAGAAAATAAATCCTTCAGGTTTTACAGGTAAAATCTGTTAGGCAATGAAGGCTTTCAAAAGCCTTGCATTTCACGAAATCACAATATAACCTAGAGATAGATATTCAACTCTTTGTACATAATTTATGTGCGGTATTTTGGTAACTCGGATTCTTATTTGGAAGTAATTATGTTCTTTTCAGCTGGAGTGGAGGCAAATGAAGAAAAGGAAAAACAAGAAGATATTACTATCAGCAGAAAACGGAGTTATAGTGGCTATTCACTGTCAGAAGGCATGTAATATTTATATATTTCAAGTTCCTTTAATATAACATATTTTGTTTTCAAGAATGTTTGGCCTCTCACAGGAGAGGATTTACTTATTAATCCCAAGTGGGAAAAAGCCGATAAGACAGATTAATCATATGGCGTATCTGCCATACTGTTGCGCTATCTTCACAGTGCAATTGCATTGAGCCATTGGATATGTGAAAGTTTTATTTTTATTAAATATCTTTTATCCATAGTTCTTGCGAATTCTTTATCGTATTTGCACTTAACTATAACGCAAATAGCTCTGTCTTTATTTGTCAACAATCATTTTCACTTTCAAAAGGCATATAATCTTCGAATATTTCAAGCTTCTTGCTAACAGGGTTGAAATAAGAATAATTAATTTGATATTCTTTGATAGAGGGTATCAAGGTATTGTGTAATATATGAATAATAATGATGGTAATCAATAAATTTTTTTGAACAACGTCAGATTCGTGATTTAGTCTACTTGTGTCTATCAGGTAGCAGTTTATCAACTCTTGCTGGCCTTCGTGCTATCAAAGATATGTTAACTGATGTTCGAACAAAAATTGCAGAGGAATATGGAGTCCCTGGTTCGTCATATCAAAATGAAGATAACTTGAACAAGGACTGAAATGTTAATTCGTAATGTGAGTAATATCACTCTAACTATTTGATACTATGTATTACGTTATGCATTTGTAAAATATTATATTATTTTTTTTCAGAAAATTGCTGAGATTTGATAATCAAAGTTAGTTATTGTTCATTTTTTATTTATTCTGTTTAAATATTTGAAAAATATACCATTTTTATTGGCATTACTCATTGTGTATTTAAAATTTTCCAACAAAATGTCGTTGTGGGTGACCACTCTCTTTATTGGCAGTAGAGTACAGAGAAACGTGAACGATCAACTCGGGACGGGGTACTTTATTTTTCATTATAGTTTTCTGGCAAAGCAAAGAATAGCCCGATGTGCTGTGGATATCTCATGTTGGTGTTCGACATTCGTGCCCTTGATCTTTCCTTTTTATCGAAAATAATCCATCGGAAATCACTATCAAATGAAATTTATTGTGGATGCTGTGACAAAAATTAAAACGTGTTTTTATACTGGTTTGTAAATAATGTAATGGCGATTACGTTTCGACTAATTGACCTTATTTTATGATTAAATTGCGGACCTCCTGAAGTGTGCGCACCAAGATGGTGCACAATCTGAACTCGGGTTGTGTACCAAGTTAGAGTTCAGGTTATGCGACATCTTGATGCGCATACTCCAGGAGTACCTAAATTGCTTTGTAGAATGACAAAAACAGTTGCAGTGAAAGAATAATAAAATAAAAACACAACACTGATAACGCAATAAACATGGGTCATTGTCGCTACTTTATGGGGATCACTATTTCCTATTGAAGCACATTTTCCCATCCTACTCTTGTCACTTGATTGTGGTCAGCAAATGCATTCTACGATTAAAATGCTCTGGAGGTAGGATCAATAGTTCTGAAGTGGGAGAATCCGCTCAATCCTGTCAAAAAACAAATTTTGATTGTATTTCCGTATTTATCCATAACCCCGAAATGCACATTTACCGACCATTTGGTGGGCAAGATGCCATCACCAAGTAAGTATCGTAGTCTGTCATGAAGAAATACTCTGCCCCAAACAAAATTTCAGCAACTGAAATAAAATCTCTCAACAGTTAGGGAAATGTTGCTAAAGGTGTTTTGTACTGTCTCTTAAATATGCGAACACTATACAAATATTTAGTCCCGATCACCCGAGTCTTTTCGGGAATATTATGGAAGAGACTTTACATATTAAAACAGAGTGAGGGGAAACCGATAGGACGGCTTAATCATATGGCGTACCCCGGCCCCTCGTCCGGTTACTAGACGATATCGGGTATATGATTAGTTAGCCAGTTATTTGTTTACAAATACATGGCGTTAAGAAGTCATGAACCGCTGAACAATTTTCAGAATATCACTCTGAAGAAAACACGACTTGCATTTTAGCTTTGACCCCCCACAACGGTCTAGCTATCCTTTACCACATAATCAGTACTCACGGGATGCGATCCCATTGATTTGCAAATAATCACTCGCCTGGGAACTGCGATGTACACGTTTTGCGTGATAGTTGAGTAGCCCTGGCTTAGAACACCGAGTTTACAGATATAATCGGCGGACAAGCATGACATAATAAAAAGTGTTCCATTTTAAATACAATGAAAGAGCTATGAAAAATTAAAACAGCCTTTTAGCGTCTTGGGCTATCTGTCTGTACTGACAATTTGAAATCGATTGATCCATTAATTATCAAAAAGCGTTTTATTAACAAGAACTTATCAAAAGTATGGGCATGTATATTTCGTGTCCGATAAAGCATCCTTCACAGTCGTAATGAATAAACAATAGAGCGATGCTCAAATTTATGGACACGAAAGCCGAAACAAAGTACTACCGGTATGGTCATCGAAGACATCTTCTTTACTAACGCGGTGTCGCCACAAAGTGCGCAATTTTGATGAGTTATCGCACACAAAAAAAAACTAATCTCATAGAGCCCACAGAAATTTTTGAGGTAAATAAAAGAAATAGCCTTTTAGCGAAAATAAAATGTCTTTCAACTTCAAAGCAAACGATCCGGTAGTTAATGATGGAAGCGATTTATCATAGCAATATGGGAAAACCCCTAAGAAGAACAACATAATAACAATACGATCCAAACGTACATTTCGTGACCAATAAGCAATTAGGTTTTAACATGCGAAGGATACTATAGCCTACTCTCAATTCACTATATCTTCTTCGGCCTCGTCACCTTGGCTATTAGAGCATGACTTTGTTGAAGTTGAATTATACATTGATTCTGAATAAACGTAGACCGAAATCCTATGTTCGAAGACCCTTGGAATGATTTAGTAGTCAGTTAGTCTACATGCGCAATCAAAACATTCACTCACTCAGTCGTTAATCCATTGTGTAAGTTTCTCCTTTTTTCCTAATTAAGTGAAAGGTGACATCCAATAGATCTTTTAGGAGTTTCTTGGTAATTTGAAAAAAAAATACGAATATGGAAATTGGCGAGTGACATTGTATCATAAGACACGCTGTCCAGATTAGTTACCAAAATAAGTTGAAACTACAGCACAAGTATATATCATTAATTTCGCTGTTGTAATGAAGCCTTGAATAACTTTCGAAATAGTTTTGCTATCTGTCAGTTTTATGCTAAATAATCTCTCGTGCTTGGTCAGACTCAAGTCCTTGTTCACAATATAATTAGCTAGGTTGGTGAAAACTGTTTCGCCAAATTACCAGAACTGTTCACGCTGAAGGCGCGTAGTCACCTCAAAAAGAATGCAGGAAGGTATATATATATATGTTACAAATTTTATAATCCGTAACAATTCAGGCTTGAATACATGTGTGATCATATTCTAAGATTTATTCTACACTCTTCCCCTGGATATATTGCGTCAAATTGAACATGAATCCATCCTCTGTTGGTTGGATGTGATGCATGTCGCAACAATCGACTATGTCAATACCCATCGAAGCTGAAACATCAAACCAATTCCTTCCATTTGATTTACCTAAATATATATATACATATTTATGGAAGAAATTAGTTATGGTAGACAAGTTTCAATTTTAAATTCAATAATGTAAAGAGCGATTCAATTCGGCAGGATTATATACAAATAATCATACACCGCATTTATCCGCCACGATTTTAAGCTGAAGGCCTTGCCAATTTGCATTTCAGTCATATGTTGTCTGCCGATGAATTCGAAGTTATAGTCCTAAACGAACTGTCTTCAAAAAATCAAAATTTAATTTTCGCTTTGAACGTCCCTTTTCCCAGTCAATGACTTGGTATTCTCCAGTTTTTGGGCACGAAAGCGAACGAGCGCTTCCGGCTAAAAACCAGACGATCAAAACACTGCATTTAATGCCTTCTTTCATCTTGCAAAATGGTACAGATATGACAATGTTAAAGCATCGTGTCCGTATTATATTTTTATAGAAATCGAGAAAAAAAATCTTTCAATTCCATGTTTGTGCATTGTCCAACTTTTGTGCAACAATTCCTCGACTTCGTGATGGAGCGCTTCCACGGTACATTTCAAACAATTGATCACGTCTAGACAGTTGTTCGCTATTGTTCAAGTTAATACATTTGTACAATACGTCAAAAAACAACATTTTCGTGTAAAGAAAGCTCTGCCTAGCTATTCCAGTCTGTCAATCTTCAGAAGGTTAAATTAGTTTATGTCAATTTCATCAAAGGTATTTATTGAACATAGAATTCCAAAATTCTTTTAAAACCCTATTCATATTGTGCCCCCAACCAAAGTAGTTAATTTTCGAAATAATATAATGCGGACTCAATCGTTATTATTATTTGGGGGGGGGGGGGTGCAGGGGGGCAAATGACAATTCTGTATTTCATGTATCATGACGTGATAGCTGCTAGACTCGGTGGAATATAAATGATTTTTTCGCAACAACCGCTTGTGACAGCTTACTTTTGGAACGATCAAATCTCATTATATGTGTTGCAAATTGAATACTATTAGTGCAAATGTGTAGCAAACCAACACAAGATCTAGTTCTTTATTGCATGTCCAGATTTTTCTTTGAAGAGTGTGTTAGTAGTCTTATCTTCTAATAATCCAGTGAAATACTCAATTTATTTTAAAATAAAGGCATTTTATACGGAGATTTAATAAATTGTGCGATACCATTGTGCGTATAAATTTTAATATTAATATTGATATTTTAATATTCCTCTCTTTGGTAAAACTCCGTAGATACCTTTCAAATGTTTAGACATGGTGAAGGTTCATTGAAATAAACGACAGTGTGAGTATATCGTTAATTGTCTTCGGTATCCGTAACTCATTTCCTAACATTACCATATTCAAATTTGAGCACAAATTACGGCGCTCTGGAAGTATTCGTACCAAGATGACGCACAACCTGAACAACCCTAACCTGGTACACATGCTATGTTCAGGTCGTGCGCCATTTAGTACGAATACTTCGGGAGCCCCCAAATTACTAGTTAAACTTTGGTGTTGGTCCTCTACAGTTGCGAAAATAAGAAGCAAAATTATACAGATTATTACTTATTATTCCTAGAGAGATTTGACATCAGGAATTAAAAAAGTATTCGTGGTATTTAAAAAGCCTTCTACCCAACAATGCTGATATCATACTCACTCACTCAAATCAGATAACATTTGTTAATGATGTATTGATAATACTCGTTGAGATATAATTATTATATTGGGATTATAGACTGTTGTGCAGCGTTACTTCAATACTATATTTATTTCCCATAAAATGAAAAACACTCGATATATATAACAGAACACAAATAAGATCAGTTTTCGATTGAAGTCATTCGGTATTAAAAGAAAAAGGGCTTACTATATATACATATAAATTCAGATTAATTTTTTTAATTCGGAAATCTCATTACCAAAATATGAACATTGGCTCATAAAATACATGTTAATTACGAATGAAATCAAATGATCTGTTCTGTTTTATTCCCTCTATTGAAGCAGATGTTCTCCCATCCAACACCAGTCACTTCGTTGTGATCAGCAAACACATTCCACATGTCATAAACTGCCCTGGCTGTAGGGGTTATGGTTCTGAAGAATGAGAATCCCATCATTCCTACAAAAAATATTTTTTATCCAATCGGCAATCGCAAATCTTAAAACATTAATCCACCAAGAGTTGTCGAAGAAACTTTATCAAGGTAATATAATACAATTTCGACCTTTAATTTATATGAAAATTAATTTTGTAAATCCAAAAATTAAACTAACTGGCTTAATTCATGAGGCACATAGATTGCACGGTATTGGCATGTTTCAATTCATTCGCATAAAATACTCTGTCCTATAATAGAATAACTTACAAATTACTTCACTAACACTAACTTACCGATTGGCGAGCAAGATGCCATGACGAAATAGGTATCGTAATTCGTCATGAAGAAAAACTCCGATACAAACATTATGTCGGCGACTAAAACAGAAATCAGTAAAAGTGTTTACGTTTCTTGTGGACAACAAAAAATGAATAAAGGCGAGGCGAATAGCTTAAGAGTTAAGATATCCGATTAGAAAACTAGCAAAATACTGATGCATATTAAACTTGTAGATTTTAATTTTTAAACTCGTACTTGTAACCCAATAAAAACTAAACATTACATATCCCGCTATAATCATATTTTAAAAAGCTATAGGAACTTTTTTATTGTTTCACTTTTTAATGAAGAAATGCAATCAAAGATATTGTTGTTTAATTAACTGAAGTAAGTAGCCTACAATATATTTATTTGAATATTAAGGGTGTCGTTACAGAATACTACAAAGAGCACAAGGTAAACAGAACTGTGAGATGTACGTATAAGTCTGGGTTAATAAATGAAGACTAATTGCGATTTGGGATATTAGCAAAGCATTGAAATGCTTCTGATGACTTGGTCTTCAATCTAATATGCTAAATCAGGGTGGTCCAAGCTTGTCGGCTCCGCGGGCCACAAAATTATTTTTGTATTGTTCGCGGGCCACAATAGTGCAAGGAATAGGTAAACAGTTCAATACAAAACAAAAAATTTTATTGTGGAAACACATTGATCAGTATTTGACATTTATCGAACTGAAACAAGCAAAAACCACCAAAAACTTACTAAAACCTGCAAAAGTCTTACTATATATATATATCTACTTTTAGTGTTACCTTTGTAACGGTCAAACTGCTTCCGCAAATGTGAGTGCTTCCGAACATCGAGGGTAATTACTAATAAAAGCAGCATTTTTGTAATTCTGTTCAGGCTGGTTGCAAAAAAACACCCAACTCGAATTATATTGTTAGACCATAACATTAATGTTTAGTTATTAGACAGAGCTAAGGTTACCACATCTTTGTGACCCTAAATCGGGACTCTAAAAATCGGAAATTCACCGATTTTACGTTATAGGAGCATATATTTTAAACCATCCCGGCGGTCTTCATTGACCATATTGTCATCGAGAGTTCATGCGCTGCCTGTCTAAATATCGGTTTCAGTTCGGAAAATAGAAAGGAATTTACTTTAATGTTTAAGCACCCTTTTGTCGCACGGGGCTCACACACAACAAATTGTAGCAATTATCTGCTAATAAAAAAAACCACAGCATCGAGAACATTGCTAATTGGTAATATTCGTATATTATGCTGACTGTCTGAACGCCAAAGCGAGACTTTTGGCTGACCGGTCGGGACGCCGGGGCACGACGTTGAAAAGTGGGACTGTCTCGCCTAAAACGGGACGTATGGTAAGCCTAGGCATAGTCAACCTAGGCTAATAGAATCCGCAATCAATTTCAAGTTCTCTACGATACCAAAATTGTTAGCATATATTCTCGACCAAAAAGATAGAAAGCCAGATAACATCAAGACTGCCAAGAACACCATTCATCTTTGCTAGTTGCCTCAGCTAGCCATAACATTGGTCAATTCAGCGACAATAGTGATGTAACAATATGTCAAAAGAATATTCTAGTTAATTTTATGACGAAACAACCCTAAATACGATTTTTTGATTACTCCCCGAATGCGACGCGGGCCACAGATAATGAAGCCGCGGGCCACATGTGGCCCGCGGGCCTGGGTTTGGACCACCCTGTGCTGAATTGCATAAGAATGCCATAAGACTATTGAAAATATCACTTCGATTGTATTTTAGTTAGGTCAACGATAATATTAAAAATGTATTGTAAACTTAATTGTCGAAATGTACTTACAATTTTCTATTTCTCTATCCATCGCGTCACTAGGATCGTGAGAGTACGATTTCTTTGTAACCGCCAGAAATGTTGATTCTGACAAAAAATAATATTATCCACGACTTTTCAGCTAGGGTTTGGTTAAGAAGATTTTTTTTCTATACGCGAAACAAGTTCATACTCACTGTGTTGCGGATCCAATATGTAAGTTTCCCTCTTACGAATGAGGTAAAAACGGACATCTAGTAGATCTTTCTTTGGCCTCCTGTTATTCATTTAAAAAAGTAACACTGATTTGCAAGTTGTACAAATATTGTTGGTGGTTCATCGATAGTTTTACTTTAATTCTGCCGTATGGTACAAACATTTCGTTTTGGGGAATATTTGCTATAGATCTAATAATTTTTATTTTGGGACCAGCGTCCCTTTTGCTTCCACAACGCTCTTCCCACATGAAAATGTGAGTAGTTTCTCATAATAATATTACAATGTTTGAAATTGCCATCGAAGATTTGTTATAAACAAACTTACATAAACATACTTGCAAAAAAAATAAAAATATTTGACAAAGTTATAAGTTTACTTATACCGCATATATATATTTTATGAAAATGATACTCAATATAAAATATCTCATAATCAATAAACCAACGCTACCAATAAAATGTACTTTCCCAAAGAAATTGCTATCGGTAGACAGTCTTATTTTTTGATACATTCAAACTACAAATTTACTAGCTGGTATATTTAGTTACCCATGTACATATTGGGTCACATTGAACACGACTCCATTTTCAACTGGTTTGAAATGATGCATGTCCCAGCAATCGACCACATCCGTGCCTATTACAGCTGGAATATCAAGGCCATCAAACCAGGTTCCATCCGTATCTCTTAACTGAAAATGTGTATAAATGTCAACATTGTGTTACTTTTAAGGAATATGTTCAGTATTGTTAGCTTATTTTCTTATGTTAATCATCTTCAGGTTATGTAGGTTTTTTACCAATGTTTCAATTTAACCTAAAACTCAGCTAGACCAAAAATTCATGCTTTTACATATAAAATAATCACTTATAAACTACTATGAACAATACAAAATAGTCGAATCCGCCGACACGGTTAATTTAATGAATATGGGTGATAAAGTAAAATAATTTTTATCAAGTTCTTGTATAGTCGCAATACAAATAATAACAATAACTTTTTTGGCTCGATATCTGCCTCGTAATGCAGCATCTTCTCCTTTATAATCATAGTAGTAACAATCTTACCCTGTCCCAGTCAATCGCTTGGTATTCTTCTGTTTTTGGACAGAGACGTGAAAACGTATTTCCCACCAAGAGACAGACAACCAAAAACAGGTTTTCAATGTTCCCCATTTTTGTTGCAAGACAAAGTATTCCGGCGAATAAAATCTTCATTAATACAACCAAATTAAAAGTAATCGCGCTTTATAAAATATCTTGGAAGTCCCCGAAGAGAAAAAATCATATTTCCATTTTGTGAAAAGATTTTTGATGTACTTTGGCAAACTTCAATTAATCAATAATGTCTGGAAATATGTTTTATATGTATATTTATAGTTGTGTGGTATAAGACTCCACGCTTACATCAATGTATTCAATGTAGTCCATACGTGATATTGGTTTCAGTATTCATTCCGAAACTTTACCTTCGCCAATCAGGAATGCTAGATAGTTCTGTAACGAAATATGTAAGTTAATGCTTGTCAATATATAGGGAAGTACTGTAATTTTTCTCTTAAAACTGCTCACGTTTTTTAGGATAAATTGCAAGCGTCACATTCTGATACGACATGGCCCAGTTGATATCCTTTATTTTTTACATCATATTTCAGAGTAATTTAAATGAGTAGCTTGTTGTGACACCAAAGAAATGTGACATGACTATTATGCAATATACAGCGAAAGATTATCGGCCAGACGCAAATAATTTTCAAAAACTTCGCTTCAGCGTTTGTATTTATATTCCAATTTTTTTGCAGTCGTTAAATATCAGATTTCTCCTTCAAGATGCACGATGCCCGTGATCACGTGATATTCCATTACCACGCTTCAACTGCTGCAAACATTGCAAGATCAATCGTTTCGAAGGAGAGAAAAAACGATGCGATGCGATGAACTATCCTTTGGTAATAACTCTAACTGAACTTTTTGGCAATGAAAATCCATCACATGCTTGTGTAATAAAATGTTGCGTTACAGATATATGTATAGAGTTCAGCTAATGAAAATTACACAATTTTGACAAATGGGCTGCCAAATATACAGCCAAACATAGGCATATACCGCTAACTCATATAGTATGCATATGTAGTCAATGTTATATGCATCATGAACAGAAAACCTAATATATAAATACAGACGTTTGGATAATGTACATACACAGCTTATGTCCTATGTATAGAGGACTTGCACGGGTCCCGTGACATTGTTATTGGACGGCAATAAAACAAAAACGTCCATTTGGCTCCTGTCAGTTGCAAGTCGGATTATATGTTTGCGTTTTGTTTGGTTGTTGAAAATGGTTATTTCGTTGTTCTGTTGGCTGTACGTATAGACATGGACGAAATGGATCTTCAGTAATATTCCACTGATTTCAAAAGATCCTGAACGTCGCGCAATGTGGATATCATATATTGCCTATTGGCAGAACTGCTTGGTGTCAAGTCCAGAAGCCATCTTACTTGTGTTTCACTGTTTGCGGAGAGCACTTCGTTGATGGTGAGTGATAATGTGGTGATAGTGTGCCGTTATCAATTTCTTTAAATATTCACAAGCTCCCTCATTTCAATGGAAAGCAGATGACAAACTACTGTTATCAGTAGGCCTAGGTGTGGGCCTACTTGCAGTTGCAGACTTGACTTGTGTAAGACAGTAAGGAATTAATAATCAATAATCTACTACTATTATTAGTAGGCCTAGTTGCAGACTTGACTTGTGTAAGACAGTAAGGAATTAATCTAATAATCAACTACTGTTATTAGTAGGCCTAGGCGTGGGCCTACTTGTAGTTGCAGACTTGACTTGTGTAAGACAGTAAGGAATTAATAATCAATTGCTGTAAGGTATTGTTTCCTGATTAGCAGGTAATCTATTACTAAGTGTGAAAGGTTGAATAGATAACTAAAGTTTAACACCACTGGTCATGCAAAAAATAACCAGAATTCAATTTAATTTGCTATCTGGGAATACGCTCGCCACCGCATCTCTGATCACCCTGGTAGTTTCACAGGTTTCAATCCCATGCGTCGATAGTTATGTGCTAGAGGATTGCAGCTCCACTCTCACCGAGGGTGGTTCACATGACCGCTGATCGGTTACGACCATTCCCCACCATCCAAGTCCATGCTTCTGAAAACAAATAACTGGCTCCCCCCCCCCCCCCCAGATAAATCCTAACCTAATGGTGCTTGTACAACTGATTCAAAATATCTTTTTATTGTCATTGGTAAAAAAGATATGCTACCCGGAATCAAATTCATTTACGACTAGTGGCTGTGGTGGGATATGGACATAAATTTCACCCGGGCTAGGCATTTTGAATCGAATAGTAAATTATTCGAATCGGTTCAGACTGGAATTTCGAATCGCCGCCATCTTGTTTTTATCTTTCCGCTGATGGTCGAGGTGAATTCCCCAATTTTTTTTCATTGAAGTCATATTTTTTCAACGAAATTCTAACATATGACTATTTCCTGTAGTGAGTTATTGATAAAACGTGTTTGTTATTCTGTGTGAACGCTAAGTAATCTATCTGAGTGATTTATTCTATGTCTTCAGTAATTCATTTGTTGAGAGGACCAATTACTATGATACTATGATAAAGTCGCTTACAATTTTACATTTTCAAGTATTCGAGATTCGATTCGAAAAAATTATTCGATTCGATTCTGAAATCACAAGGTATTCGAAAATGCCCAGCCCTAAATTTCACACTCCTTGATCGTTAGATTTTATGAAAACTCTTATCTGTATCCATTATCTTACAGATATGGGTGCGACCATGGAATAGATGGATGGCAAAGTATAAGTTGCAACAAGACCACAGTGGCACAAGACCTCAGCTTGCGTGACTTGATAATACATCCTCAGTATCCATTTATTGATGCTTATCGTAATGACAAAGTAATTTGTCATTACTGTGGATTGGTGGAGATAAAGTGTCCATTGTGCTTTAACGAAATCAACTTCAAGACGACCCTATCAAGAAAAAAAATTGTTTCGGTGGGTCTGGTCGTGAAGGTTTCAGTCTAACGTTGGACACCGATACTACAACCAGATACAGTTGCCAATGAAACTTAAGCGAGGCGTAATATTGCGACTTTGTGATCTGAAAGGAAATTCCGATGGGTAGCCAGCTAGCCCCAACCTTTTGTTTAAACAATATTATGAGATATGACTAAAGAGTCTAAACTTTTATTTGAGAGGGGTGTAACCCAAGCTAATTTGCAAATAGTATTCATGTACCAAATGTATCACACACTTTACAGTATTTATATTCAAACAAAGCACATCAAAAATGTATTTTTAAAAAACAATTGGTTTTATCTGCAGATACTAGGTTGATATTGAGATTGACCATTTCAATGCTAAATTTTCTTTAGTCAAAAGGCACACTTGATTCGCAAAAATTTGTGAATGCGCACAGTACACCAATTTGTCTAATGTTTTGATTCCATAGGCAGGAGGTTGTGGATCGGTGCTGCTTAGGATGGGATATTTTTGCCTCTAAATGCATATTACGTGTTTCACATGAATCCATCGTGCTCAGATTCGACTGTTTTCAAGGTCTGAAGGCTCCAACAACCTTATTTTATGGGTACACAAGAGAATTTTCAGTGTGGCATGCATGGGTCAGTTGGAGTCACTAACCTCAAGATATCTATAAGCAAGGATAAGATAACCTGGAAGTAACATTCCATAATTTAGAGTAAAAAATGTATCTGCCTCCACAGCCCTTTCAAATGAAAGATATGATGCCTCGGGGGTAATTTCTATCGAATAGTTTACAGTATTATGGTTCTAGTGAAAAGGGGTGTAGGCGGCTTTTTTTAAAGTGTGGTAGGTCTAGTCGAAAGACACATTAAATGTTTATGCTAACAACTGCGAATTAATATTGCAACGCATACAAGTTAACAGAATTTGTTGAAATGGTCCTGCCTTTTTCCTTTCTTCAAAATCCTCCTTTTTCTAACTATTCTCTTCTTCTCTGGGTGTTAATAATGTCTTGGTTATATGTTAAGTTCTACACCCAAGCTATTATAGAATAAGGGTTCAACTGAATACGCTTACACTTCTTTATTACACCAGCATAACACCCAACATAAGATGTCTACAGCAACAGAACATACTAGCGAGTGACGCAACTGCGACACGTTAGCACAAGACAGATAGCACAATCAATTATTAGGGACGTTACTCGACAAGGCATTATTAGCCATCATCAACATCCCTCTTTGTTTATTAAGATAAATTTCATAAATTATTTTCAAATTCAGAATAGGAAATATTCACCTTTACCTATTACACAATTCATGACTACTACAATTAAGACACATAAATGAGCAATAATATTTAACACTCAAAATCAAGTTATAGTCACTACTGAGTCACATAGTCTTTCATCCAAATAGGAGGTTTACGATTTCGACGAGGTCTGGTTGGAACATCATTCGAAATCAGAGGTCGAGAATTGTCATTGGCAACCGGAAGATTGCTCGGCTTATAGTCAGACAAGAATGGAATACTTGGTTCATATTTTTCGATATTACAACTTTCATCAGGACGGATATGAACACGATTTCGTCTGTATGTAACACCATTCTTCGATTTGACAATGTAAGATCGTGTAGCAATTCGTTTCACAATAGTTCCTCTATTCCATCCCTTCCGTTCTGGATGTTGAAAATATACAGCTTTGCCCAAATTAAGTTCTCGCATTGGTCTTGTAGATTTGTCATAACTCTTCTTCACGCTGTGCTTTCGACGCAGGCGTTTCGAGTCACAATTTTCGTTTGGTTTCGTAATTGTAGGTATAATCGATCTGGTTGATCGACCAAATAGCATCTTTGACGGACTGCTGTTCAAATCTTGACGCGGCGTATTTCTTATTTCTAGAAGAGCTAGAAATTGATCTTCATTCGTGTTTGCAGTCCTTTTCAGCATATTCTTGAAAATTTTAACGGACGATTCAGCTTTTCCATTCGCTTGTTGATGTCCAGGTGAAGAGGTAACATGCTGAATTCTCCAATCTCTCATGAATTTCTCGAATTCCGACGAGTTGAGATTTCTCCCACAATCTGAGATTAACATCTTTGGAATACCATGTCGAGCAAAATGGCGTTTCAGACATATGATGATTTGATTCGTAGTTGTCGTCGTCATCACATCAAATAAATCAATTCCAACTTTTTCCCAAGGAACACTTCCTTCGTTGTGTTGCAATAATGGTTCTTTCTGATTATTTGGTTTCGTCTGCTGACAAGAAAAACAATTGTTAGCAATTTGCTCAATCTCTTTGGACATACCAATCCAAAAAACAGTTTCACGAGCACGGCGCATCATACTTGCATAACCTAAATGAGAAAAATGAAGTTGTTGCTTTATTTCGTTACGCATAGATTTTGGGATCCATATCCGTTCACCCTTCAAAATAATATCATCTTGATAACTCAATGTATCTCTTATTGAAAAATATGGTTTTACACAGTCAGGTAAGTCATACTTATGCTCGGGCCATCCATGTTTTATATATCTCAGCAACTTCATCGATTCATCATCTTTCATCATAGCTTGCTTTACATCTTCAATTCTATCATCTGGAATTTGCTCTAAAGCGTCTACTTTCAAAATATGTGGAAAATGTTTGGAATTTTCGATAAAATTTCTGCTGAGGGTATCAGCAATTAATAAGGATTTTCCAGGCATATATTTGAATTGGATATTATATCTGTTCAATCGCATCATAAGAGTTTGTAAACGTCTGGGCGCTTGACTTAATGGTTTGCTCAAAATTGTTTCAAGAGGTTTATGATCGTTGTGAATTATAACTTTGCGACCATAGGTATATTGATTAAATCGTTCAAGTCCAAATACAACAGATAAAGTTTCTTTTTCAATCTGAGCCCAATTTCTTTCAGATTTTGACAAACCACGGGATGCATATTCGATAGGCTTCTCATTCTGCATTAAAACAGCACCAAGACCATCTTTGCTGCTATCAACTTGTAGAACTAGGTCAAGGTTAGGGTCGTAATAGGCTAATAAGGGCGATTTCGTAATTTTACGTTTGACCAATTGAAAAGCTTTCTCACACTTTTCGTCCCATAGCCATTTAACATTCTTTCTAGTAAGATTTCGAATTGGCTCTAGATCACTGGCAAGATTAGGCAAAAATCTGGATAAATATTGAATCATACCACAAAATCGTTTCACATCACTGACATCTTTTAACGATGACATTTTCACTATGGCCTCTGTCTTAGCAGGATCTGGCTCTATCCCACTTGTTGTAATCTTATGGCCCATAAAAGGTATTTCTTCTTTCATAATTCTTGCTTTGGTATCATTTAATTTAATGTTTTTAGTTCGGCACCTTATTTGGAGATTTCTTGTGTTCTCTCTCAAATCCGCTTCTGCTTCAGATTTCGTGTCTCCACATCCAATTACTATGATGTCATCTGCAATCGTTATAACACCTTTCAATCTAAACAATGCTTCATTTAAACGTTTCTGAAATATTTCGCTGCTCACATTCAAACCAAATGGGAGTCTAGCCCATCTGTAACGAGAAAAAGGTGTGATCATTGTCGTTAACTTACTCGATTCTTCATCTAATATTACGTGCCAATATGCTTCTTTTACATCAAACTTGGTAAACACTTTTGCATTGCGTAGCTTATGCAATACATCATCAAGAACAGGTAATCTGTAGTGTTCTCGTTTCAACGCGGCATTTAAAGGTTGAGGGTCAATACATATTCGAAGCTTTTTGTTAGGTTTCTCAGTCACAGCCATTTGACTAACCCAATCGGTAGGTTCATCCACCGGTATTAAGATTCCCCTTTTCACCAGGTTATCTAATTCTGATTTAACTCTATCTTGGAGAGCTATTGGGATTTTTCTACAAGGTAAAACTCTAGGTTGAAAATCAGGATCAACTTTTAATTTCGCTATTCCCAAGTTTCCCAAAGTTTGCGGTAGGTCAACATTTGCAATAAATTTATCGCTGTTTATTGTAATCAAACCCATTTCTTGTATTGTCATTAACCCCAAAAGACAGTTGAAATCATTGTTGACAACAGTAAATCTTACCTCTGCGACTTCATCATTTCGAGGATTTTTTACCTTTAAAATTGCCTCACCAAGTGGTTTCATTTTCGTTTTATTCCACATCACAAGATTGTCAGTAGTTGGTCTAATTTGGTCTTTCCGCATATATTTCTCGCATATTGTGTTGACATCTGCAGCACTATCAATTTGAAATCTGACTTCATAATTGTTGACTTCCATCAGAGCAGTAATTCTTGAACTGTTGACGTTATTTATATTCTGGACACGCTGGTGACCTTCTTCAAGCGTTTCTTCATTTTGATCGTGTTCCTTCATTTGTTGAACATAGCTTGCGTTTCTACACTTCACTCGGAAATGATTTCTACCATTGCACGAATGACAAATTTTTCCGTAGGCAGGACAAAAGGATATCCCGAAGTTGTGTCTGCGTCCACAAAATTTACATTCTTGGTATGCATTTGGAATACGCTTGTTTTTCGAAGCTCTGTTTGTATTTCGGTATTGTCTATTTTTAGTCGACAAAATTCGTTGCTCGCTTTCTGAAGTTGCACGGATCTCCGTCGCTTGCTTTTCTGACATTTCATATGTTTGGCAAATCTTTATGGCTTTTGACATATTGAGATCAGTCTCCCGCAGCAGAATTTCTTGTAATTTACCGCTTACTGAAAATACGATTTTATCTCTGATCATTCGGTCTTTGTTTTCGAAATTACAGGAATCGGCTTTACTACGGAGTTCAACGAGAAATGTATCAAAATTGTCTTTGTACTGTATATTGAAAAAGCGAAAAGTCTCCATCACCTCATTCTTCCGAGGATTACAGTATTCAGCCATTTTCTGTAGTAGAACTTTAGGGTCATTTTCGTCCTCTGTATCACTGTATACAAAGTGTTCGGCAGCTTCAATCATTTGAGCACCTGCGCAATATAAGATAATTGCCTTCTGTTCTTCCTTTGACTTGCTAGTAGAACCGCTGGCTAGCATGAAAATATCAATCTGTCTCTTCCATTTCTTAAATGTTTCTGATAAATTTTCATCATGCAGATCAAGAGTCGACGGTAAGCGAATTTCAGATACCGCTGCCACCATGTTAATAATGTCTTGGTTATATGTTAAGTTCTACACCCAAGCTATTATAGAATAAGGGTTCAACTGAATACGCTTACACTTCTTTATTACACCAGCATAACACCCAACATAAGATGTCTACAGCAACAGAACATACTAGCGAGTGACGCAACTGCGACACGTTAGCACAAGACAGATAGCACAATCAATTATTAGGGACGTTACTCGACAAGGCATTATTAGCCATCATCAACACTGGGGATGGCGAAAATTCAAATATCGATGGGACATGTAAGCAGCTGATAATGGGTTATCTTCCCTTTTTCCTGAAAATAAATTAAACACTAATCATCATTTGACAGTGCCAAGTTTGTGTATCAGATCAGTAATAAATTACCTGCTAACTACCAAAACAATCAGACAACACCTTCTGACCATTAATGAAGATTTCTTTCAATTTAAAACGCAACTATGCCTACTAATGTGGGTAGTTTTTAGGATAGAATTTATCTGTGGTTGGGGACAGATTGCAAGGTGCAACATCGTACGATTACCATTCTATGTCGGGATTAGTTAGCCAGTTATTTGTTTAAGAAGCATGGACTTGATGGTGGGGGATGTCGTAATCGACCAGCGGTCGTGTGAACCACCCTTAGTGGGCGGAGAGCTGCAATCTCCTCGTCCCCTCGCACATAACTATCCCCGCATGGGATTGGAACCTGTGAAACTCCCAGGGGGATCAGAGATGCGGTGGCGAGCGTATTCTCAGATAGAGAATTCAATTGAATTCTGGTTATTTTTTGCATTAGCCCTGGCATTAAACTTTAGTTATTTATTCAAATTTTCACACTTACTAATAGATTACCTGCTAACTAGGGAAACAATACCTTATGGCAATTATTGATTAATACCTTACACGAGTCAAGTCTGCAAGTAGGCCTAAGCCTACCAATAACAGTAGTTTGTCATCTGCTTTCCATTGAAATGAGGGAGCTTATGAATATTTAAAAAAATTGATAACGACACATCATGACTTACCATCAACGAAGTGCTGTCCTCAAACAGTGAAACACGAGTAAGATGGCTTCTGGACTTGACACCAAGCAGTCCTGCCAATAGATGATATCCACGTTGCGCGACGTTCCGGATTTTTTTGAAACAGTGGAATATAGCTGAAGATTCATTTCGTTGTCTATACTATACGTACAGCCAGCGGAACAATACGAAATAACCATTTTCAACAGCCAAACAGAACGGAAACGTATAATCCGACTTGCAACTGACAGGAGCCAAATGGACGTTTTTGTTTTATTGCCGTCCAGTAACAAGGTCACGTGACCCGTGCAAGTCCTCTATATGCAGCCAATTAAATATACATACTGTATACGTTCATTCATGTAATGTACATACACAGACAATGTTATATGTATATATACTCAACTCAATATACTCATAGGCCTACAGCTATTTAAGTAATGCACATAATAAGCCGATGTCATACGTATGTATAGTCAACTGACAACTCTATATACAAATGAATGTGTTTAATTGATGCGAATATCTAAGTCAAATCATATGCATATACAACTAATGTTTACATATACTCATATCAATATATATATATACATTCATTGATTTGGTGTACATACAAAAGTGATATGCGTATACACCAAACCAAATATATTTATACAGCCATTTGAGTGACATATCCTATGCTGATTGATGACAAATTGTTGAATACTTGGAGTGAACAATCCCAATTGGCATTCCTATAATGTGAATTACTGTTGTATTTACATGTGTAGATATTGTTGCTATTTCTTCAAGAAAGCGGATGTAAGATGACACTGATGACGTCATTTTCAATGCATCACTTATGTCGCTCGATGTCACTATTATCCTCTCGCACTCAAAGACCATATATATGCTCAATCATCCAACTATGTTGTTTACGATGAGATTTTGGGTACGATGTGGACCTTAGGGTCGTTTTGTTATTATTTATGTTGTTGTTGGAACAATTGCTGAGAAATTTTCATTGGTTAAAAAGACCGTTGTTGTCGTCACAAGGCTCTCTTTTTTTTATTTATCTTCAAAATGTCTGTGGGCTCTATGGATTCGGTTTTCTATATGAAATTTTGTGTGATGATGTCATCAAAAGTAAAAATTGTTGTTTATATAACTTTGTGTGGTTCATGATATCTGCTAGTGTTAATATTTTTCAAATCTCCTTATACCCTTTCTCTGATTTCTAGGTATTTCATTTTTTTTTTCTTTTTTGCGTGCTTTTGTTGAATATACCAAATTAAATCATGTCTACTATATATATATGTGTAAATTTACTTCATGAATGTAGTTAGTTTGTAGTTCACAGTTTTTGTCTCATTTTCATTTCAACAAACTTTAAAGAATATTTCAGGCCTTTCCAACTATGCCAGACCACAGATATTCCATATTCTGCTTCCCCTCCTTTGATATACAGCCCATTCAAATTTGTTGCATGACAAGCTCCGTACCAGAATGCTCCCTTAAAAGTCACAGCACAGTTGTGAGGTGCTGTGTCATGATCCGCGTCTTTAGTTGTGAAGGGTCGCCCTTGATGTTGGGAATGTCCTAGTGAATCGCCTGCATTTCCACTGTATTGACCAACCGTTACACTGTAATTTGTTGAAGAATCACCAATCGAAAATGTTCTAGAAATAATAGAGTATATAAAAAGATGTAATTAAAAACTTGATTATAGATTTTACATTCATTTGAAGGTTTGAAGTCATACCCATATTTTGCATAGGCTTTGTTTCCTTCCCAGTCTTCCATGTCTACTCTGAGTTCATACGCCTTGTCTTTCAAGATATAATAGATATTTTCTAAACCTAAAAATTTAATCTACTCGCTTCATAATGTATATCAGTAACGTGAATACGTTTTTTTGTCATTTGTTGTCCGCATTGCTATATATATAGTGCACTTCACATAACCGTCTGGTAATTTCTCTGTTGAGGTTAATTTTCATTTAAATTCACAGCATGAATGATATACATGAATATGGATATTTAAAATGAACGGGATGAAATATATCTCCAGCAATTTTCAATTTTTCATTTCATTATTTTTTCGTTTCTTTTTTTATTGACAGCATTTTTAGGTAACTTGTTGCAGCATAAAAGGTTGATACCATTTAAGTGGATAAAAAAAAACTCACCAAGCCAAAATTCTCCAATCGTATTTCCAAATCCATTTACATAATCATTCCATCCACGATAAAAGTCTTCAGAGCCATCCATTCGACGTTGAAATACCTTTGTAAGAACATTACACTTTCAAGTCAAGTTTAAATTGTTTTGTTTTTATTATACATGGGGATTTTTGATATTTTTTCAACAAATTCTAATTTGATTAAGTGAATCGATTCAACTCACAATCCATCCTCCTCCATCTGTCATGAGGTCACAGTAAACTTCAATCTTTTCAGAAACAGGGGTAGGATAGATTTCAAAAACTCCTCCGGTTTCATTCCACGAAAGTGAATTGAGTTTGTGTAATCTTCGACAACTATCCGGATAATAACGATCTGAATAAAATTATGAAATTTTGCATATATATATATATATGTTTAATGTAATGTTGTTTCTTTTTCAGGAACAACGTATTACATTACATTCTTTTCCGACAAAATTTTACTTTATCATAACTATGGACGAATTGAAAAATGAGATTCGAATGTACAATCCATTCGCGTATAGTATTCACATTTATTGGTATTTTTCCATACAGGATTGCCTAAAACAAAATTTGCCAGAGCATACATTTTATCGGTGTCAGAGAACGGAGGCAAGTTTAAATCTTTTATTGGTCAAACATTGAGCGTTCAGCATAATTTCACATTAGTTTTTCTAGTTGATTTAGCTATGTCGATTTTATACCGAGAATATATTTGTATAGATTAAAACAAGGTAACATGTCACGAATTTAAACCAGTAGTCAAGGACGTAATCGCGACAGTTTTTATTCGGCGAAACCAAGTTGAGCCAACTAGGGGATCGCTTCATGACTTCAAATACCCATTTTTACCTCTGTGCAATGCTTCTTCCAACTTATTGTATTTTTCATTTAGACTCATTTCCGCTTCTGCAATGTTGAAAAGAAAGTAATTGCTAAAACTACTTTACCAATATTACATGCGGATAAGTTGTAAATTGATCACAAGTGCCGAAAATTTGATGCTTGAAAATGGGTAGTTGATTGATAAAGATTTATTTACTTATATATGACTGTGTGCGAAACTGCATATACTGTATTACATACTACGAATTGCTCGTCTGAATCCATGAAAATTAAAAAAGACCGGGACAAATGTATGAATTTAATATTATATATATATAGTACCTGAAATGTCCTCTGATATTTTGGTATTGACACGATTGTAATCAACGATTCCAGGTTCTCCTTTTTGTCCCGGCATACCACGTGGGCCAGCTTTCCCAACCCGACCAGGTTTTGTTGTCTGATTGGAACATGATTGACTTTTTCCACCGCTTGTTTGGTGTATTTTGCAATATTCGTAAATCGTTTTACACAGCCCAGTGTCTTCTTGACTAACGACTGAACTAATACTGTACAATGCAAGTACGAGAACGATGTATATGTCGTATGAGCTCATTTTAATATATCTGATAATGGAAATAGATATTCATCCAATTGAACAAAGCGTTTTGTAGAAATATAGTTAACAACATACAGAGGTATTCTAACCAATGATCTATATTTGATTGAATATTTTCTTGAAAATACGCCCGTGTCGTTCCTGCTACACCTATTGCTATCTAAAATTCATAAATATATCATGATTGTGACTTGAATTCTGGATTACTATTCCTTGTTCATTGACAAATACAACTTGAACTCTATTTATAACAAATATTAAAGCATACAATGCGCTTGATATTTTTATCCTGTTTTACCCAGGATGGATGTCTGATTACTCATTCTTCTACACGTTCTCAGCTGTTTATGAAAGTTGGTACTTCAAGTTTCGAATGCCTTTCGTTTGCTTTAGCTTATCCCTCGGGCGGTAAACACACCATGACGTTATTCTAATCTTTGTATTTCGGTCATTAAACTGCTTCACAGTATGCCAGATTTTGTTTTTAAAAACATCCTACTGAATAGAACGTAATGCTAGATTCAATATATATAATGGTCTTCTGAAAGTGACGTCGAATGCCGTTTAGAGACAGGAAATATCTCATAGCGGATAGCACATCGTGGCCAATGAGTTGAGTGGACGTGTTTCCATAATACAGCTTCCTCGTTCATACTGTCAAATACCATTCGAATGTTTTTGAGATAGGAAGTGGCAGAAACTTGTGACCTACAAGGCTACAAAACGAACATTTCAATTTCTTACAATAACTGAGAATTTTAAAGAAAACAATTTGACCGTAACAGGACTGAATGAGTCAGTTACAACTGTTGGTGTCAAAGGCGCAGCAGAAAACGGCATTGCCTGAATTCACGGGTGATAATATGAAAACCGGGCTTGTTACGTTATTATTTACAGCATTTTCATGTAAATTTGCCGAAGTAACACATCGAAACAGTCTAGTAACTAGCAAGATGTAACTGGAAAAGTACTTCGTAACAAGAAGTACTATAATCATATGGATACGAAAATCAAGTATAATCCTAAATGCCATAATTTCGAGTTCAGTGGACGGGAAATATGGTAACTTGAAACCTTCGGCACTACCTCCCGAATATACTAATTAGTGTCATTTAATTATAGGTATATGACCAATATATTTCAACTGCCAACTAATTCTAAACTTATCATTATCGTACAATTATCACCAACAATCATATTTTTGATTTTGTATTTGTTAGGATTTCTTGGTGACGTCCATGCATTTTATTATTTTGAATTAGAGACCACCAGAAAAAATTTGTGCAAATTAATAATTATTGGGTAAGTGTAAATTAGAATAGGGAATATTACTTGGAATGGCCCGTGATCATCTAAAAACGATTTACTGATTACTTATTTCCAGTCCTATCTAAATAGAATATGACTACTTTTGAAAACTACGTTGTTTTTAAAATCAATGTTTCCCCGTCTGAAAAAGATATTCTTTTTTAATTAACCATTCTTCAGTGGTATAGGTTGTTTCTTCAGACTTCAGAGATTTGTTAAAAAAATTGTTTGAAAACACTGTGATGAAAATGAGGTAGCTTCATCTATATTGACTTATGCAGCACCATCAACATGGGACCAGAGTTGGATCAATTACAATAATTCAGTTGAATTACAAATACCATTACAATTACTCCCTTAAATTTTTCAATTACATCAAAATTACTCCGTGCAAATAATATCAAATTACATTTACAATTACAACAAAGCAATGCTCAAATATATGGACACGTTACAGAGAGCGAAGCAGTCCTCACCCTTGACGCTGCCGATACCCTAAAAAAAATTCCGAGTTTCGCGTTTCGAGTTTCAAATCAGACAGCCAGTGTTCCCATGGATAAAATAATACAGCAAAATCTTTGACGAAATATCCGATTTCATACGAAATTTAGAAATGAAAAAAAAATATATTATTCTAGAAAAAAATTCCATCTTCAACCACTGGAAATTTCACAAAGCATTTGGTCCAGTAATCGAAGAGAAAAGCGACTTTTCAATAACTATGTCAAAGAACAAGAACAACAACACAAAATACCAAAAGTTTTGGTCAAAACGATCATTGTGGCCACTAACCTGTCTAGTATATTTTGGTTCGTATTTACAGTTTCACTTGCTTAAAAACTGTTGGATTGCACTTGATAAAAATTAGGCTGCGAAAAGTTTCTGACCCCAATAAATTTATTCTTTCTGAAGGGACTGATGTTGCTGTTAGTCCCAAATAATTCTTGGCTAAAGAAGCAAGCCTGGGAAATTCTTCTGATTTTTTCTTCCAATGCATTAATGGGTTTTCGTCAAAATGCAAACTATCGAATAGCATTCGAAATCACAAAATGAGGTATTGTTTACGACCACGACTGAAAAACTGTCTGAGTGTCTTAACGGATGCGAAAAGGCATATTGTTACGTCACTTTTTCGCATCTTGCTGATTGACTAATGTTACGAAATAAAAAAGAAAGGCGATTCTCGCAAAACGAACCTGGGAAAAATATTTCGCCCTTTTTCGTGTCATTGCGGGCCAAATGAAAGGACGCGTAGTTTGGTGACCCCTGGTCTAATTGAAAGTGTAATTGAGCCAAAATTTTAGCAAATTACAGTTACACAGAATGAAAATGACTCAATTACATTACAATTACATGAAAAACTGTAATTATTTACATCAATTACAAATTACAATTGATCCAACTCTGCATGGGACACGTGGAAATATGAGCCATTCGTCTAGCGTGCATTGCCTTGCGAAAGACTTCGCTACAAAGGCTGAGTCCATTCTAAGAATCCTAGGCTATCGGCAAGACGACGACATTCGTAAAAATGTTGCGTCATGCTAAGATGCCCTTTGCTTAAAAATATCTTCTTTCTATAAGGAAAATGCTTATACTCATGAAGCTATGCTCTATCTCAGGGTTGTACAACCTTTCATACAGGAGGGCCAGATACGAATAACTGGGTGAATAATTGGGTCTTTGTTTAATGGAGATTTTGTAGTTTTGTAAAACACCAAATTTACTGAGGGTTCTACAGACTTGGCAAGATTGTGTATTCGTGAAACTGCACGGCTGGGCGTGACTTGGTTCCAATTCTCAATTGAAGATGATTGACAGGCACTTAGCATTGGATATTTGAATGGATTTGTGGAACTTAGATACATTTGCCTACCTAGCGAAATTCATTTACAATATAACAAGCTGACTTCTAAAAACTCAAATTAAACTTTCCAATAAAGCCAAACCTAATTTCAACAGGATGCAATTAACTTCCACTTACCTACCCATTTCCTCGAAACTTCAGATTTTGCTGTACTCGTTAGCATTGGACGTCTTGTTTACAATTATTATTGATGTCTATCCAGTGCTCATTTTTTTTCTTTTGCAAAATTGCGAAAGCGGACTTACGTCTGGAATTATGAAATGATTACATATATATATCTGGTTTGATAATAAATAAAAATAAAAAGTAAAACATAGCCATGAGAACGATTGGATGGCGCTGTTTCAGTGGCTATAGTTATAATTTTGTATATTTTGCCTGAAAAAGTGTCGGAGTATTCGTAGGATTCCAGCCTGAGTGCATTTAGGAAGCATAGCAAGCATTGAGAAATCCCCCGGCGCTGTGTAAAGTGCGGGAGACAAATTGAAGAAATCACTGAATGTTTGGGCACATTCCCCAAGCCTTGGTCAATTTCATAACCACTTGAGGACGCTTCGTTTGTCAATTATCGCAATTAAACTAAAAGATAGCGCATTAATAGCGGGTATAATTTTTGTTAGGTAACCTATTTTTCAATTCAATTCATCTCAACGTGGTCAAAAAATGATAGTATGTTACTTGAGTATCATGGTATAATAAGAGAAACGAAACAAGTATTGTGCCGTAATAGATTTGTAATAGGATTGCACGCTTATATCAATATACAGTGCGTTACTCGTTCCGTAAATATACCTTTAATTATCAGGGATGCCAAATAGTCCTTTAACGTAAGATTTAAGTCAATATATGAAAAAATAATGAATTTTCCTCTCAAAACTGCTCACACCTATTTTTGATGAATTGAAAGCGTCACACTCTGATACGATGGCCCAGTTGATATCCTTTTTATGTCATATTTCAAAGCAATTTAAGAAACGTAGCTCTTTGTGGAACCAAAGAAATGACATGCCCATTATGCAATATACAGAAACAGATTATCGGCCAGGTGCAAATAATTATCCAAAACTTCCCTTCAACGTTTGCAGATCATATATATATATATATAAATTTATTGCAATTGTTCAATATTAAAAAAAAAAATTTGTTTTCCAAGACACATCATGACGTTGATCACGTCATAGTCCATTACTTAGCTTGAACTTCTGCAAACATTGCGAGATCAATCGCAATGGAAGAGCGACAAAATGATATGCGATGAACTAGCTATTGATAATATACAAAAAAATATTACTAATAAAAAAGCCAAAGTGTATCAAGAAATTTTTATGAATCTATATAATATAGCCATTATATAAAAAAAACTCTCGATTTGTATAAATTATTATTAATATTGTTGTAAAGTATATATTTTACAAATGCTGGCTAATGGATATTATATGTAAAACATATATAATTCGTCTATTGCTTTTGTCTCATTTTCATTTCAACAAACTTCAAAGAATATTCATGACCTTTCCAGTCATACCAGACAACAGAGATTGCGTATTGTGCCTTCCCTCCTTTGATATATTGCCCATTCAGATTTGTTTTATGACAATTTCCGTACCAGAACGCTCCCTTGAAAGTGACAGCACAGTTTTTGTCACTATATGTATCATGATCTGCGTCTTTAGTTGTGAAGGGTCGTCCTTGATGGTGGGCGTCTCCTAAGGAATTTCCAGCATTTCCACTGTATTGACCAACCGTTAAATGGTAATTTGTTGATGAATCTCCAATTGAGAATGTTCTAGAAATAACGTAATATATAAAACCATGAGTTCATAAACTTGATTCCAAATTAACTTGAAAGACCGAAGTCATACCCATATTTTGCATAGGCTTTGTTTCCTTCCCAGTCTTCCATATCTACTCTGAGTTCGTACGTCTTGCCTTTCAAGATCTGATAGATATTTTCTAAACCTAAATTTATTTTGAAGACTATCTCATAAAGAATTGAAATTGCACGTTAAATTCTGGAAATGCGGATGTAGATTCCTATAATAGATCAATTCTTCGTAACGAGTTGAAAACTCAAAAACTAATGATTTTACATCAACATAACCCGGGATAAATTCTCTGAGTAGCTGTAAACGCAAGTTTGTTTCACATATTTTTTTTTTATACAACGTTTTAATTAATATAAATCATAATTATAATCATACAACATTCTTCATCACTCAACAACTCAGCAACCACACTTTAGGTAAGATCCCAGACTAGTAAGATTATTTCCGTGGACAATCCTGATGAATGTATCGATGCGTTTAAGCAGAATCAGGTAGGTCATAACAAATTTGTCTTATTCATCAATGGGGAAAATGAAATGTTTTTCAATAATTAAGTTCATTACTGAGCAAAGCAAATTAAAACAAAGTGATCAAAAACAAGAAAATCTTCTGCTGATTTTTTACGTATCCGTACGCACATTATCCATGCCCTTAAACGAAAAAAATGAACATCGCACATCTATTCGTATATTTATTGAAGGCCATCGATGGTATTTATGTGAATAGGAAAAACTCACCAAGCCAAAATTCTCCAACCGTATTTCCAAATCCATTTACATAATCATTCCATCCACGATAAAAGTCTTCAGAGCCATCCATTCGACGTTGAAATACCTTTGTAAGAACATTACACTTTCAAGTCAAGTTTGAATTGTTTTGTTTTTATTATACATGTAGATTTTAGATAATTTTTCAACAAATTATAATTTGATTAATTGAATCGATTCAACTCACAATCCATCCTCCTCCATCTGTCATGAGGTCACAGTAAACTTCAATCTTTTCAGAAACAGGGGTATGATAGATTTCAAAAACTCCTCCGGTTTCATTCCACGAAAGTGAATTGAGTTTGTGTAATCTTCGACAACTATCCGGATAATAACGATCTGAATAAAATTATGAAATTTTGCATATATATATATATATATATATGTTTAATGTAATGTTGTTTTCTTTTCAGGAACAACGTATTACATAACATTCTTTTCCGACAAAATTTTACTTTATGATAACTATGGACGAATTGAAAAATGAGATTCGAATGTACAATCCATTCGCGTATAGTATTCAAATTTATTAATATTTTTCCATACAGAATTGCCTAAAACAAAATTTGCCAGAGCATACATTTTATCGGTGTCAGAGAACGGAGGCAAGTTTGAATCTTTTATTGGTCAAACATTGAGCGTTCAGCATAATTTCACATTAGTTTTTCTAGTTGATTTAGCACTGTCGATTTTATACCGAGAATATGTTTGTGTCGCCGACATACGTGGTAGAATAAAACAAGGTAACATGTCAGGAATTGAATCCCAGTAGTCAGGGACGTAATCGCGACAGTTTTTATTCGGCGAAACCAAGTTGAGCCAACTAGGGGATCGCTTCATGACTTCAAATACCCATTTTTACCTCTGTGCAATGCTTCTTTCAACTTATTGTATTTTTCATTTAGACGCATTTCCGCTTCTGCAAGGTTGAAAAGAAAGTAATTGCTAAAACTAATTTACCAATATTACATGCGGATAAGTTGTAAATTGATCACAGGTGTCGAAAATTTGATGCTTGAAAATGGGTAGTTGATTGATAAAGATTTATTTACTTATGCATGACTGTGTGCCAAACTACATATATTGTATTACATATTACGAATTGTTCGTCTGCATCCATGAAAATTGAAAAAGACAAGGACAAATGTATGGATTTAATATTATATATATATATAGTACCTGAAATGTCCTCTGATATTTTGGTATTGACACGATTGTAATCAACGATTCCAGGTTCTCCTTTTTGTCCCGACAAACCACGTGGACCAGCTTTTCCAACCCGACCAGGTTTTGTTGTCTGATTGGAACATGATTGACTTTTTCCACCGCTTGTTTGGTGTATTTTGCAGTATTCGTAAATCGTTGTGCAGAGCTCAGTATCTTCTTGACTAACGACTGAACTAATACTGTACAACGAAAGTACGAGAACGATGTATAAGTCGTATGAGCTCATTTTAATATATCTGATAATGGAAATATATATTCATCCAATTGAACAAAACGTTTTGTAGAAATATAGTTAACAATATACAGAGGTATTCTGACCAGTGATCTATATTTGATTGAATATTTTCTTGAAAATACGCCTGTGTCGTTCTTGCTGCATCTATTGCTATCTAAAATCCATATATCATGATTGTGACTTGAATTCTGGATTACTATTCCTTGTTAATTGACAAATACAACTTGAACTCTATTTATAATAAATATTAAAGCATACAATGCGCTTGATATTTTGATCCTGCTCTACCCAAGATGGATGTCCGATTACTAATTCTCTTCTACACGTTCTCAGCAGTTTATGAAAGTTGGCAGTTGGTACTTCAAGTTTCGAATGCCTTTCATTTGCTTTAGTCTATCCCCCGGGCGGTAAACACACCATGACGTTATTCTAATCTTCGTATTTTAAACTACTTCACGGTATGCTAAATTTTGTTTTTAAAAACATCCTACTAAATAGAACGTAATACTAGATACAATATATATAATGGTCTTCTGAACGTCGAATGCCGTTCAGAGACAGTAAATATCTCATAGCGGATAGCACATCGTGGCCAATGTGTTGAGTGGACGTGTTTCCATAATACAGCTTCCTCGTTCATACTGTCAAATACAATTCGAATGTTTTTGAGATAGGAAGTGGCAGAAACTTGTGACCTACAAGGCTACAAAGCGAACGTTTCAATTTCTTACAATATCTAACTTTTCTACATAACTGAGAATTTTAAAGAAAACAATTTGACCGTAACAGGACTGAATGAGTCAGTTACAACTGTTGGTGTTAAAGGCTACGAAAATCAAGTATATATAACCCTAAATGCCATAATTTCGAGTTCAGTGGACGGGAAATATGGTAATTTGAAACCTTCGGCACTACTTCCCGAATATACTAATTAGTGTCATTTAATTATAGGTATATGACCAATATATTTCAACTGCCAACTAATTCTGAACTTATCATTATCGTACAATTATCACCAACAATCATATTTTTGATTTTGTATTTGTTAGGATTTCTTGGTGACGTCCATGCATTTTATTATTTTGAATTAGAGACCACCAGAAAAAATTTGTGCAAATTAATAATTATTGGGTAAGTGTAAATTAGAATAGGAAATATTACCTGGAATGGCCCGTGATCATCTTAGAACGATTTACTGATTACTTATTTCCAGCTCCAGTCCTATCTAAATAGAGTATGATTACTTTAGAAAACTACGTTGTTTTTCAAATCCATTGTTTCCCCGTCTGGAAAAGATATTCCCTTTCAATTAACCATTCTACAGTGTTATAGGTTGTTTGTCCATAGATTTGTTAAAAAAAATTGTTTGAAAAGGCTGTGATGAAATTGAGGTAGCTTCACCTATATTGACTTATGTAGCACCATCAACATGAGACCAGAGTTGGATCAATTACAATAATTCAGTTCAATTACCATTACAATTACTCCTTTAAAATTTTCAATTATATTACAATTACTCCGTGCAAAAAATATCAAATTACAATTACAACAAAGCAATGCTCAAATATATAAACACGTTACACAGAGCGAAGTGTTCCTTACCCTTGATGCTGCCGCTACCCTCAAAAAAATTCCCGAGAGTTTCGCGTAGCAAGAATCAAACCAGACAGCCAGTGCTCCCATGGATAAAATAATACAGCGAAATCTTGGACGAAATATCAGATTTCCCACGAAATTCAGAAATGAAAAAAGGAATATCCTTCTAGAAAAAAATTCCATCATCAACCACTGAAAATTTCAGAGCATTTGGTCCAGTAATCGAAGAGAAAAGCGACTTTTCAATAACTATGTCAAAAAACAAGAACAACAACACAAAAAAACAAAAGTTTTAGTCAAAACTATCATTGTGGCCACTAACCTGTCTAATAACATTTTGGTTCGTATTTACAGTTTCACTTGCTCAAAAACTGTTGGGTTGCACTTGATGAAAATTAGGCTGCGAAAAGTTTCTGACACCAATAAATTTCTTCTTTCTGAAGGGACCGATGTTGCTGTTAGTCCCAGCAAGCCTGGGATATTCTTCTGATTTTTTCTTCCAATGCATTAATGGGTTTTCGTCAAAATGCAAACTATCGAATAGCATTCGAAATCACAAAATGAGGTATTGTTTACAACCACGACTGAAAAACTGTCTGAGTGTCTTAACGGATGCGAAAAGGCATATTGTTACGTCACTTATTTACATCTTGCTGATTGACTAATGTTACGAAATAAAAAAGGAAGGCGATTCTCGCAAAACGACCCTTGGAAAAATATTTCGCCCTTTTTCGTGTCATTGCGGGCCAAATGAAAGGACGCCGTAGTTTGGTGACCCCTGGTGTAATTGAAAGTGTAATTGAGCCAAAATTTTAGCAAATTACAGTTACACAGAATGAAAATGCCTCAATTACATTACAATTACATGAAAAACTGTAATTAATTACATCGATTACAAATTACAATTAATCCAACTCTGCATGGGACACGTGGAAGTATGAGCCATTCGTTTAGCGTGCATTGCCTTGCGAAAGACTTCGCTACAAAGGCTGAGTCCATTCTAAGAATCCTAGTCTATCGGCAAGACGACGACATTCGTAAAATTGTTGCGTCATGCTAAGATGCCCTTTGCTTAAAAATATCTTCTTTCTATAAGGAAAATGCTTATACTCATGAAGCTATGCTCTATTTCAGGGTTGTACAACCTCCCATACAGGAGGGCCAGATACGAATAACTGGGTTGACCGCAGATCGCATTTTGTTTAATGAAGATTTTGTAGTTTTGTAAAACACCAAATTTTCTGAGGGTTCTATACAGACTTGGCAAGATTTTGCATTCGTGAAACTGCACGGCTGGGCGTGATTTGGTTCCAATTCTCAATTAAAAAAGATGATTGACAGGCACTTAGCAATTGCCTCAATATTTGGATATCAATGAAGGGGTTTATGAAATTTAGATACATTTGCCTACCTAGCGAATTTCATTTAAAATATAACAAGCTGACTTCTAAAAATTCAAATTAAACTTTCCAATAAAGCCAAACCTAATTTCAACAGGATGCAATTAACTTCCAATTACCTCCCCATTTCCTCGAAACTTCAGATTTTGCTGTACTCGTTAGCATTGGACGTCTTGTTTACAATTATTATTGATGATTTATCCAGTGCTCATTTTTTCTTTTTGCAAAATTGCGAAAGTGGACTTACGTCTGGAATTATGAAATGATTACATATATCTGGTTTGATAATAAATAAAAATAAAAAGTAAAACATAGTCATGAGAACGATTGGATGGCGCTGTTTCAGTGGCTAGTTATATGAGATTTTGTATAATTAGCCTGAAAAAGCGTCGGAGTATTCGTAGGATTCAAGCGTGAGTGCATTTCGGAAGCATAGGGAGCATTGAGAAATCCCCCGGCGCTTTGTAAAGTGCGGGAGACAAATTGAAGAAACCACTGAATGTTTCGGCGCATTCCCCAAGCCTTCGTCAATTTCATAGCCACTTGCCGACGTTTCCTTTGTCAATTATCGCAATTAAAATAAAAGGTAGCGCATTAACAGCGGGTATAATTTTTGTTAGGTAACCTATTTTTCAATTCACTTCATCTCAACGTGGTCAAAAACTGATATTATGTTACTTGAGTATCACGGTATAATACGGGAAACGAAACAAGTATTATGCCGTAATGCTTAATAGATTTGTAGTAAGATTGCACGCTTAGATTAATGTATTCAATATACAGTGACGGTATTATTGGTTTGGGTACCCGTTTCGTAATGTTACCTTTAATTATTATCAGGGATGCCAAATAGTCCTTTAACGTAAGATTTAAGTCAATATATGAAAAAAGTAATGGAATTTTCTTCTCAAAACTGCTCACACCTATTTTTGATGAATTGAAAGCGTCACACTCTGATACGATGGCCCAGTTGATATCCTTTTTATGTCATATTTCAAAGCAATTTAAGAAACGTAGCTTTTTGTGGAACCAAAGAAATGGCATGCCCATTATGCAATATACAAAAAAAGATTATCGGCCAGGCGCAAATAATTTTCTAAAACTTCCCTTCAACGTTTGCAGATCATATATATATATATATAAATTTATTGCAATTTGTCAATATTAATATTGATTGATCACGTCATAGTCCATTACTTAGCTTGAACTTCTGCAAACATTGCAAGATTATTTGCATTGGAAGAGCGACAAAACGATATGCGATAAACTAGCTATTGTTAATATAAAAAAGCTAGAGTATATCAAGAAATCTTTATGAATCTATTTATAATAGCCATTATAAAAAAAACTCTCGATTTGTATAAGTTATTATTAATATTGTTATAAACTATATATTTTACAAATGCTGGCTAATGGATATTATATGTAAACCATATAAAATTCGTCTATTGCTTCTGTCTCATTTTCATTTCAACAAACTTCAAAGAATATTCATGACCTTTCCAGTCATACCAGACAACAGAGATTGCGTATTGTGCCTTTCCACCTTTGATATACAGCCCATTCAGATTTGTTTTATGACAAGCTCCGTACCAGAACGCTCCCTTAAAAGTGACAGCACAGTTTTTGTCACGATATGTATCATGATCTGCGTCTTTAGTTGTGAAGGGTCGTCCTTGATGTTGGGCGTCTCCTAAAGAATTTCCAGCATTCCCACTGTACTGACCGACCGTTAAGCGATAATTCGTTGAAGAATCGCCGATTGAAAATGTTCTAAAAATAATAGAGCATATAAAAACAATCAATTATAAACTTGATTTTAAATTTACTTGAATGTTCGAAGTCATACCCATATTTAGCATAGGCTTTGTTTCCTTCCCAGTCTTCCATGTCTACTCTGAGTTCATACGTCTTGCCTTTCAACATCTGGTGGATATTTTCTAAACCTAATAAAATTTTGTAGTCTTTCTCAAAATGAATTAAAATTACACGTTAAAATCGGGAAATGCGGATTGAGAACCCTATAATAGATCATTCTTCGTAACGAGTTAAAAACTCAAAAACTATTGATTTTACATCGACACAACCCGAGATAAATTCTTCGAGATAAAGATCCCAGATTAGTAAGATTCCCACGGGAATAACCTATCCGTGGACAATCCTGATGAATGCGTTGATGCGTTTAAGAGGAATAAGTTAGGATATAACATATTTGTCTTATTCATCAATGGGAAAAATGAAATGTTTTTCAATAATTAAGTAGGCCTACATTACCGAGCGAAGCAAATTAGAACAAAATGATCAGAAACAAAAAAAAAATCTTCTGCTCATTTTTCACGTATCCGGACGCACATTATCAATGCCCTTGGACGAAAAAATTGCACATCGCACATTTATTCGTATATTTATTGGAGGCCATCGATGGTATTTATGTGAATAGAAAAAAACTCACCAAGCCAAAATTCTCCAACCGTATTTCCAAACCCATTTACATAATCATTCCATCCACGATAAAAATCTTCAGAGCCATCCATTCGACGTTGAAATACCTTTGTGAAAACATCCAACTTTTGAGTCAAGTTTGATTTGTTTTGTTTTCATTATAAATAGAGATTTTAAATAATTTTTTATTTCTAAATTCTATTTTGATTAAGTGAATCGATTCAACTCACAATCCATCATCCTTCATCTGTCATGAGATCACAGTAAACTTCAATCTTTCCAGAAACCGGAGTGGGATATATTTCAAAAACTCCTCCGGTTTCATTCCAAGAAAGAGAATTGAGTTTGTGTAATCCTCGACAACTATCCGGATAATAACGATCTAAATATAATTATTCAATTGTTCCGCGCATATTTTTAATGTCATGGTGTTTTTTCTTGAACAACTTTCCCATGACGCCTTTTTCAGGCATAATTTTACTCTATGGTAACTATGGACAAAAGGGGGGGTGGAATACACAATTCATTCGTGTCTAATATTCAAATTTATCGGTATTTTATTTTTCCATACAAAATTGCTCAAAACAAAATTTGCCAGAGCATACATTTTTTATCGGTGTCAGAGAGCCGGTGCAAGCTTGAATCTTGTATTGGCTAAACAATCAGCGTTCAGCATATTTTCACATTACTTTTTCTAGTTGATTTAGCTATGAGCAAACGTCGCTGTCTTGTCGATTATATGCCGAGAATAAATTTGTGTCGTCTACATATGCGCTAGATTAAAACAAGGCTCTATGTCGGGAATTAAATCCAATTTGATGAATATATTGAGGAGATACCTACATAGCGTATTCATGGGCGCAATGGCGAAAGGTATTATTGGGCGAAACCTAACTGGGCCAACTATGGGATCGCTTTATGTTATATATACGATTTAAATATTATTTTTACCTCTGGATAATGCTTCTTCCAACTTATTGTATTTTTCATTCAGACGCATTTCCGCTTCTGCAATGTTGAAAAGAAACTAATCGGTATTACCAATTTACCAATATTACATGTGTATAAGTTGTGTGTTGATTATAGGTGCCGAAAATCGGATGCTTGAAAATGGGTAGTTGATTGGGCGACATGTATTTACTTATTATACATGACTGTGTGTGTCAAACTACATGTACTGTATTACCTATTACTTGTTTAATTCTCAATTACATCTTTGCTATTCTAGCATGTAATTGCAGTTAATATTATTATTAAATAGTTAATTTTGAATATATGAACTAATGGATAATCGTCTGCATCCATGAAAATCGAAAACACCAGGACAAATGTATGAATTCAAAGATTTATATAGTACCTGAAATGTTCTCTGATATTTTGGTATTGACACGATTGTAATCAACGACTCCAGGTTCTCCTTTTTGTCCAGGCATACCACGTGGACCGGCTTTTCCAACCCGACCAGGTTTTGATTTCTGATTGGCACATGATTCACTTTGGCCACCGCTTGTTTGATGTAATTTGCAGTATTCGTAAATCATTGTACAGAGTCCGGTGTCTTCTTGACTTAAGACTGAAATACTACTGTACAATAAAAGTACAAGAACGATGTATATGTCGTATGAGCTCATTTTACTTTTAATTTATCTGTAATATAGAATATAAGTATATTTTTATTCAATTGAATAAAACGTTTTGTAAAATATACTCAACGATACTCGAAGATACATTTTAACTAGTAACTAGTGATTTATATTTAACTTTGTTTGAATTTTGTCGTTCATTTACGCCTGTGTACCTTCTGCTACACCTAATGCTGTTTAAGATATTATGAATATGAATTTAACAGAAGTCTGATTACTAAATTTTCTACACACTCTCAGCTATTTACGAAAGTTGGTAACTTAATTTTCGAATGCCTTTAGCTCGCTGCAGTCTGTCTCTGGGGCGGTTAAATACACCATGACGTTATTCTAATCGTTGTTTTCCGGCCATTGAACTGCTTCAAGATATGCCTAATTTTGTTTGGAAAAACATCTTACTGAATAGAACGTAATGCTAGATTCAATATATATAATGGTCTTCTGAAAGGGACGTCGAAGGCCGTTTAGAGGCAGTTAATATCTCATAGCGGATACCACATCGGGGTCAATGAGTTGAGTTGACGTGTTTCCATATTACAGCTTCCTCGTTCATACTGTCAAAGACAACTCGAATGTTTTTGAGATAGGAAGTGGCAGAAACCTGTGACACACAAACCGAACATTTTAATTTCATACAATAAAAATCCTATTCAGTTATGGAAATCATCTCAATTCAAATCCATAAGCAAGTTTAAATTATCTACATGACTGGAAATTCAATAAAAAAAACTTAAAATTTGACCGTTAACTGGACTAAATGAGTCAGTTAACAACGCTGGTGTTAAAGGCACATGAGAAAACAGCATTGCCTCAATTCACGGGTGATAATATGAAAATTGGGTTTGTTAAGTTATTTGTTACAGAATTTTCATGTAAATTTGGCGTAGTAATACTCGTAACTGTCCTGATGGATTAGTCTAGTAACTAGCAAGAATAAAACTACTTTATTATAATGAGAAGCAATGTTCCCTCTAATTTTTTGTAGTATGTGTGCGCAGAAATTTTGGTGTGTGCGCACTTTTTCGGAAATGACTAATATTTGTGCAAAAACCAATGAAGAAATTTTGGCGTTCTAACAGGGTAATAAGAGGGCCAACAACAAACTTTCTCAACCTGCCAACCGAGAACATTGTTACATTACATCGAAATACGTCTGTGCGCAGTAAATCTATGCGTGTGCGCGGCCTCTGAAAGCTGTGTGCGCGCGCACACGCGCACACCTTAGAGGGAACACTGCTGAGAAGTATTATATTCTTATTGATACGGAAATCAGACATAATTTAAATGATAAATTTAAGTCTAAATTTTGTATTCAGTGAAGCGTCGGCAGCACTTTTCGTAAATATTAATTTTCGTTTGCAGAATCGGCATTTGTAAACTTGCATTCAATAGCCATTATTAAAATTATTGTAATTCGAATATGGTTGATTTATGAACAATATATTTTGATTGGGAACTATTTATTCACTATCATCATCAGTCATAATTTCCGAAATATGTAATCGTTATAATTTATTGGCAGCACCCATTAGTTTTATTACAAGGGAAAATATGTGCAAATTAATTATCATTAAATGAGTGTACATTTGAAAAGGGAATACCTGGAATAGCGGTTAACCATCAAAATTATTTGTAACCCGAGACCAAGAACGATTTACTGATTACCCATTCATTCCCTGTCCTAGTCTCATCTAATCAAATTATATCTATGTTTGAAAACTATGGTGTTTCTTCTTCTCCATCCTCCTTCATCTGTCCCTAATGTAACACAAAGAAATAGAAAGGAGCAAAATACAGTTCCGTCACAATTGTTTGCACTGGTTTCACAAATTATACGAATCAAAAGTATACAAAACTCAAATGGAACATTTCGGATAAATACTCAAGACCGTATACTATGGATGAATTAGTAATCAGGCTTGAAACCTGGGTAGAGTAATATCAAGAAAAGAATTAGGCGCATTGTATGCTATCATATTTTCTAAAAATAAAGCCTCGTATGTAAAAGGGAATAGTAAGTCAGTTTCTTAATGGAGTTGATATTCGTGATATCTGAATTATAAACAGCAATAGGTGCAGCAAAAAGTAAATATGCAAAATTTTACAATAATTTTTCACCCAACTGTGGAGCGTTTATTTCCTGGGTATATTTATCCTAATATTTTTGCAAAACATATAATTCGATTGAATTAACATAAACTTCTGCCAGCAGATAATTTAGTAGAAACCCGAGCTCGTACGACACAAACATAAACTTATGTGTTAATCAGATAAGGGAATCGTAAGGTTCACTAACGTGTCATCACATATCTAATACATTATGTCCATTTCTTGATACTGTTAAATGCTCTGTAACAAATTAACCGATAATTTTGAATAAATTGACATCAACACTAAAAATAGTTTTCGACGTCATAATATTGGAAAATTCGATAACATTCTATTATTGACTTCCGAAATTAAATGTAGCCAAATTGAATATTTCGCATTTGATTATTAGCAATATGCATAATTCATCTTCTTGTATATGGATTTCCATCATGTGGATTGTTTTGCAACAATTGAGCCGGAGCAAGATCCTGGCCCGTGAAAACGGATGGTTTTAAGACAAAAAAAAAGAGAAAGACGATTTTAACGAGTAATATGAAATATATGTGATTCTTTTTAAAAAGCGATTCTCGAAAACAATTGTTAAACTAATTTCATCTGTCAATAATAATAATTTAAAATGTATGAGTTGTTTATGTGACATAAGTTTATTGTGATATATTATCAATGGAAATAAAATCTTATAGAGGCATTTGCTTGATCCTTGCTGTTATATCAAATTAACAGCTATTTCAGTTACACGCTAACCCATATTCTTTGATATTCTGGAGTCAGATTGGAATCTAGTTTAATTAGTAGTTAAAACTTGAGGCGTTTCAGCTCTTAAATTTTAATACCTAAATGGCTAGCGTTAGCAAGGTTTTTTGCGTTAGCTTGCAAAACCTTGTGTATAATTTGTGAAATCTGTGCAAGAAATTGTCGCGGGACTGTATTTAGCTTTTTGTTATTCACTTATATTACATTAGGGACGTGTACAGTAGTGTGTCGAGTCAGAGTCATAATATAAGCTGATAATTTTTCCACCAAAGTAGATATCTGGTTATTCATGTTTGACTCCGAACACCCCTAATCAATGTAACCCAATACAGGCTCCTTTTGTATCACTGATATTAAGGTTGGTCGTGTTTTTGTTGCCCTGTATTTTATCTAATCAATCCATTTCTGCTGGATATTAAAGTTTACCTATGAGAGCAAACCATCGAACTAATTATGTGGCTTTATAGCAAACCAATTCCTCGGAGGGTTTTACTTGCTTGGCAAGATTGCGTATTCGTGAAACTGCACGGCTGCTCAATAGTTGGTTCCACTATGGTTGCAATATTCAGGTTTATTTGACATAAATTTGAAAGATTTGGTTGCCTATGTTTCTAACGTCTACTCACTTTAATTATTTTTACCTTAGCCTATTAATCGAAAGGATGTTGTCCATTGTCTCATCATACAGGCGATGTTCTTACGCTACATCTTTCTCGACCTATTTTCTTTACTTTTATCTCATATTTGTTTGTATTAGTATATATCTCATATTTTCAAGATTATCATTACCCTCAAATATGTTGTTTTCAGAATTGTAAGAACAAGCATTATACAGGTTATACACATTTATTACCATTTTTAATTTGGACAAGTTTTTACATAAAGCACTGCACATTGGCAGTACATATCTTGTTCAGTTGCCATAAAGTCCAATCTCGCTGTCTATATAACAGCGATAAAGTATGAACAACACTCCTTGGGTGGCTAGACCCTTTGTAAACAGACTATCGGATTTCCAAAAGAGCATTGTCACTTCCTAAAATCATATATATGGCCATTGTGACCATTAAAACTACTTGAATCGCGGAGATAAAACGTTTGTATTTTACAAATGCTTAATAATGAAATATTGTATGTAAACTCATCGTATAATTCGGCTACTGCTTTTGCCTCATTTTCATTTCAACAAATTTCAGAGAATAATAATAGCCTTTCCAAGCTTTCCAGGTAACAGATATTCCATATTTCGCATTTCCTCCATTGATATACAGCCCATTCAAATTTGCTGCATGACAATTTCCGTACCAGAACGCTCCCTTGTAAGTGTCGGCACAGTTGTAAGATACTATGTCATGATCTGCGTCTTTCGTTGTGAAGGGTCGTCCTTGATGTAGGGGTTGTCCTTGATAGGAGTCTTCTAAAGAATTTCCAGCATTTCCACTGTATTGACCCACCGTTAAGCGATAATTTGTTGAAGAATCACCGATCGAGAATGCTCTAGAAATAATAGGATATATAAAAACATACATTTATAAACTTGATTATAAAGTTTACATTAAATTGAAGGTTCGAAATCATACCCATATTTAGCATAGGCTTTGTTTCCTTCCCAGTCTTCCATGTCTACTCTGAGTTCATACGTCTTATCTTTCAACATCTGATAGATATTTTCTAAACCTAAAAATTTAATGTACTGGATTCATAATGTATATCAGTAACACAAATACGGGCTTCTAAAATTGTTGTCCACATAGCTATATATGGTGCTCTTCACACAATCGACTGATGTCTTTACGTCTAACAGTTGCGGAGAGTTAATTTTCATTTTTTAACAGATTGTATAGATTCTATAGAATATCGTCATCCAGTTTCTGGTTTGCATAAGTTTTATGTTTCATACTATGATCAAGACTCAAGAGTATTCCTTCAACCATTGAAGGTTGCATGGTAGGCAGCAATAGATATATTTAAAATGAACGCGATGAAATATATCTCGAGCATTTTGCAATTGACAACATTTTTGGGAACTTGTTGCAGCAAAATAAGGTTGATGTCATTCAAGTGAATAAAAAACTCACCAAACCAAAATTCTCCAATCGTATTTCCAAATCCATTTACATAATCATCCCATCCACGATAGAAGTCTTCAGAGCCATCCATTCGACGTTGAAATACCTTTGTAAAAACATTACACTTTTAATTATATTCCAATCGATTTAGTTTTAATTATACGAAGATTTGTGATAGTTTTAATCTGACACTATTTTTTGGCTTGATGAGTGTGCTTGCATGAGTTTTCTGGAAGAGATTGATCAGATAGATTTCCGATCACTGATGCGCTCGGAGCTTTATATAAATATATACGGTATATACCTCCGATATCGATCAAATTTTCAAACGAGTTTCATAGTAATTTTCGAAATAACTAAAAATAAAAAATCTTTAACCATTGAAAAGGTCAATGCAATTGGTCACGTAGTTTAAGAAGAAACTACAAAGAAGAATACAACAACAATAACAAATAATAATAATAATAAAAACGATCCATACGTCCATTGCTAGTTCAATATTAGAAAAGTACGCGACAAAATTGTTAAATTATAAATAACAATAAATCGATTTAATTCACAATCCATCCTCCTCCATCTGTCATGAGATCACAGTAAACTTCAATCTTATCAGAAACAGGTGTAGGATAGATTTCAAAAACTCCTCCGGTTTTATTCCAAGAAAGAGAATTGAGTTTGTGTAATCCTCGACAGCTATCAGGATAATAACGCTCTGAATTTTAAATTTACGATTATACCGATTTATTGACGAAACATATATTTTTTGTAGTATTAACTTTGAGCAATGACTATGAAGGATACAGGAAATGTGAAATGAATGCACGTTTAATCACTGTATATATATTTAATTTTTTTTTTAATACAAGCTAGTTCATGTAAAACTATTAAGCCCTTAAGAATTTTATAGAAAGGCATCCGTAGTAAAATCTATAATATAATACAAGCAATGCAATATATCGTTATTAAAAGCGACGTGATAAACATAATCACGATGCTGGCTTTAAAATATCACTCAGAGTAATAAGAGTAATAATTTAATATTCCAGATGCATAGGAATAAGTATTGAAGGTATTGAAAGTATTATCTGATTGGTACATCATTCACCTCGTTCAACGTTTTCTTGATGTAGTTTGCAGGATTCGTACTTCGCTGTACAGTGTCCAGTATCTTCTTGACTATAATGGCTAACGACTGACCAACTGCATAATAAAAGTACAAAAACGATGGATATGTATGACTTCATCTTACTTCTAATTTATCTGTAAACAAAAAAGTATATGATCACTAATTCGAAGCATATTTTTATCAAAGACATATGTGAATTAATACTTGGCAAATTTGCTATTCATATTCACTTGGAATATTACGGTTAATTTTTTGCTTGTATATTCGCTATACCTATACAACTGATTATGTTTTTTTAAAACCCAAATATTAGTACTCTTAGCGTAGTTTTTTTTTTCATTACTGTTTCAATCGCATGTCTTTCGATCTTTTTTGTGAATGCCACCTATACTGGTAACAATTAATCTTGATCCATCAAAAAATTTCAACGTCCAAATTTCTACATTTTTTGACCACGTTGAAATAAATTAATAAAAATGTTACCAAACGTAAATTACGCGTTTTTTGCGTTATCTTGTAAATTAGTTTTATACTCTCTGATTCAAATCCTTTATAATCTGTTAACTATTTCAAATAAAACTACAAAAAAAAATTATACAAAAAGAAATCGGAAGGTTAGGCAAAATGCTTAACCTCGCCTGTTATTTTTTTTTATCAGAATCAAATTGCGCACACACGCGTCTTTCTCGTCTATTTATTTGTTCTAGGAAGGCAAGCTAAAGTCTTTATATTCTGAATCTAAGACATTGGGGAGTACGACTTGGTACTATCTCAAAAACAACCGATGCCTAACATAGTGTTACTGGTCATGTGAAACAGACAGCCTCTGCGATATATTTATATTTGTTTACTTACCGGAATTGAGCTCAAAGATCGCATGAGTAAAAAAATAAATTGAAAAAAATCTTAACTATAATATATATATATATATATAAACGGATCTCTAGTTTCAATAATTTAACAGGAGACGCCACATTTCGCATGAAATTCCTATAATATGAAGGGGGATGGCGCCCGTGAATGTGCAATACAATACAAATGCAGACAAAATTCTATGGGAGAAACATAGTAGAAATTGTTCAAGGAGTTTAATATTGTCCGATATGTCCGTTTAATGTATAACAGCTTCCTTGATACGACATAAAATTAAATTGGAACTAATTTTATTTTTCATTATGTCAAATATCGGAAATTGTTTATTTTCTCAAGTATACAATTCTTTCACCACACCTGTATAATTGTCCTGAACTCAAGGGTTTCTCATTGCTTTCGCGATTTGTGAAAAACAGAAGACGAAAGGGGAATTTTAAATATGAACTGTAAAATTGCACAATTTACAAAGGTATTATAATAAAGGTTTAAATCTAGGTAAAGCAAAATGCCCAAGTTTGATGAGAATTAAATAGCTAAAAAATTCACGTGGTGGCGCGTTTAGAAAACCAGCAAAATTGGTCCACGAATGGCCGAATATAAAATAGAAAAAACCAATAGCATTTTGGTGACGTTTGCACTTCCATTGCCAACTGACTCCGTAATATGTTTTTGTGGGTGATCACAAAAAATTTGTAGATATAGTTGGATGTCGTGTATTCATTTCACTTCACTGAAAGAATTGGTTTTTAATCGACTTTATTTCGTGGGGTAAAGCACATATCTTCCCATCCTATTATATATCAAATAAAATCAGCTTGCGCCATTAATCGTTAATCAGAGAACATTAGTCAATTTTTTTGAAAGCGTAGGCTGTTTACAAGAAAAAAAACGCAATATTTCATATTTTGAAAAAAAAATTGTATTATTTGAAGATTTTTGTAAAGATGTTGTCGAATCAAATTTTAACCATGAGGATTACCCGTATCAGCTTGTTATTATTGTTATGGCTATGATTATAGTTCTACTCTCTTTTTTGTTCTAAGGAGACTGATATGGGACTGATTATTCCAACCATTCTTGTACAAATATGTTGCAGGTATACTGTTCTTAAATGCGCCCATGAAAACTTGGTATTACTTAAATATTTTTTCCGAAATGAATGCCGATATATTTAGATTAAAAAATGCTTTTCAAAGTCAACCGTCTAAGCAAGGGCTATTACTATATGACCCTATTTCCACAAGTGAGCAATTTGGTATACATGAACAATGCCTCAAATCTAATGTGGCCGTTGTTGTTTTTGTGTGCAAAAGAAGGCTAATAGAAGTAAAATTTTCGATATTTGAGTATATTTGGTATAACACGAAATGCTAAAGTTGTTAAAGCAGTAAGGGTTGGACAATTACCAACGGTTTATAATATTTGACTATTCAAAATATGAAATTTGGGATACCCCGAATGTTCATCGCACTGAAGTTATCTATTTTTGATTTCAAAAAGACGCATAATTTTTCTGTTACACCGCTAAATGTAAAGGTCATGCTCGTGCATGTTTGGTAAATCACGGAATGCTGAATTCATCAAAACAATACGTGTTAATAATTTTTAACTGTTTATGGTAATTGACTTTCCAAATGTTATCTATTTTTGCCTGTCGCATAAATTTGCAAATATAATATATGCGACACCGTTAAATGTGAACGTCTGGCAACATATTTCTGGGCTACTTTTCAAGAACGGCACAGCTGGCTGTTTACATTTGCTCTGGCGATTATGTGCTTTGCACCGAGGAAAGTGGTTTCTGGTAAGAATGCTATTTATAGCAATTCAATATTTAGCGAAGAAATGTTTTGGTATATTCCGAGAAATTAGTAATTTTATATTCGTTCATGTTTTGGACGTGCGGTCCCAGTACTCGCAAACTCAAATCGAACAGCAAACTAACCCCGCGACGGCGAGTAGTCCAGTAATCGTACCGCACATTGTCACACTTTTCATGAGATTCGAACCTACGTTGCTTGCCACCGATTCAAGTATATATTGTATTAATAACACTCTGGTATTACCAGATTTAGACGAAGTCTTCTATTAACTTGCTTTGAGAATGTGTTCAGCAAGATAGTGAGCTATGTTTCATGATGTATCTTGCCTTTTTCAATCAAAACATCTCCCTAATATGTCGAATAAACATTGTTGTAACTTGGTGATAAAGCAACGCGATAAGAGTGAGGATCGGAGCAAAATGTTTTTCTTACATTTTTAAAATTAGCCCTAGTTTTCGACGATTCAAGGGGTATTTCAATGAAAAAATATAAAAAAAAGATAAAAAAATAAATCTGATTCAAAACAAAACCCTATTTTTACTTATGCATTTACTGCATTCTCTTTTTCCATCCTGTACCAATTTCATATTGAACAAGGGCGTAAAAAAGGGGGCGCGTAGTTGAAGCATTTGAATTGAGACCTGCTTAGCCAGCTGGCAAGTAGTGAGATTACACACGTTTTAACACTTTAACACGAAAAAATATAAAACCACTAGTTAGAAAAAAAAATCTTTTTGCTAAAAACAGAATTGCTAGAAACTACATTCTTATAATAAAGGTCATTTACGTTGGTGCAAAGCACCATGGCCGCCGGAGCGAATGTGAACGGTCATTTATGCCGTTCTTGACAAATATTTGTCTGGTTACTGCCTTCGAGCTCAAAGATTGTATGAGTATAAAAAAATAAATTTAAAAAAATCTTATCTTAACTATAATATATATAGAAAGTTTGGATCTCTGTTTTTAAAAGTTTAACAGCAGGCACCACAGTTCGCAATAAATTATTATAATTTGATGGCGGATGGTGCCAGTGAATAAACAATACAATACGAATGCAGACAAAATTCGATAGGAGAAACATATTAGAAATTGTTCAAATAGTTTATTATTGTCCGATATATCCGTCTAATGTACAACAGCTTCCTTGATACGCCATCAAATTAATAAATTGGCTTACATTTTATTTTCCAAGATGTCAAATATAGGAAATTGTTTATTTTCACAAGTACAATTCACGTACCTGAGTAATTGTTATGAAACTCTAGGATTTCTCATTGCTTCCGCGATTTGTTAGAAAACAGGAAACGAAATGTTAATTTTTGATATAAACTTAAAAATTTCCTAATTCACCAATATGTAAAATAAAGGTTTAAATGCAGGTACAGGAAAAATACCCAAGTTTGGTGAAAATGAGCTAGCAAAAAAGTCCAGCGTCCAAAACAGCAAGTCCACGTCCAAAAAATAAAAATAATAGCATTCTTGGTAACGTTTGCCTTTTAATTTTTACCAGACCCCGTAATATGTTTTTGTGGGCGCTCCAAAACAGTTTGCGCCGCTTGTCTACATCTTTCTGCAGTATAGCCCATTCTCGTTTATTAATAATTTCAAGAATTAGACCTACTGTGTACTAGTGATTTGAGATAGCGAGGTACATGGGCGCAACTATCCTATCTTGAATGCCAATCACACTCTATTTGGAGCCAGTAAGCATCGCCACACCAATCGCGACGTCAAACAACTCAATTTCTCATAAACATTTGTATCGATCAGTGCCAATTGTCTAGCAAACACAAAATATATATTTGAATTCCAAATCTGAACTTCGATAAACATTTTGCAATTTGCGAATGATGAGTACGAATTTTGTTTGTTTGCTTTGATGCGACGTCGAATCTAATTACAGGTTCGATAATGATATCAATCTGGAAAAAAATTGCCAATTCCCAATAATTCAGATACCATTATATGTGAATATAGTTGGATGTCGTGTATTCATATTGTAACGATGAAATAATGTAACAAAATACAATGCTTGATGAAGTGAATACGCTGAAGGAATTGGCTTTTAATCGAATTTATTTCGTCGAGTAAAGCACATATCTTCCCATTCAATTAAATATTATATGGAATCAGCTTGTGTCATTACCTGTTAAGCAGGGAACATTAGCCAACTTTTTTGAAAACGTCGGCTGTTTACAAAAAAGATGAGATTGTACAAGTGAACGTAGAAAACATATATACTTCGGAATACGTGTTTTTGAAAAAAAAAATTGAATTTGAATTAATACTTGAAGGTTGTTGTAAATATGTTGTTGAAATCAAGTTTAACCATGAGGAATACCCGTATCATCTTGTTATTATTGTTATGGCTATCATTATAGTTCCACTCTCTTTTATACAGTTCCCTAATGAGACCATAAAATCTTGGTATCACTTTAAATATTTTCTGGAACGAATGTCGATATAATTAGATTTAAAAATGCCGATGAAGCAAGGGCTAATACTAAATGATCATATTTCCACGAATAAACAATTCAATATCTATGAACAATGTATCAAATATAATATGACCGTTGTTGTTTTACACGGGCACAAAACAGAAAGCTAATAAAAATAATTTTTTTGACATTGCAGGAAATGTGGTAAAACACGAAATGCTAAAGTCGTCAAAGCAGTAAGGGTTGGACAATACCCAACGGTTTATAATATTTGATTATTCAAAATATGAATTTTGAAATACCCAGACTGTTAACCGCACTGACTTTGTTTATTTTTGTGTTTGAACGGTCGCATAAATTTGCAAGTAATCTCTTGTAAAACTTTGTTAATGTAAAGGCCATGTGCGTGCATGTTTAGTAAATCACGAAATGCTAAATTCATCAAAACAATACGTTTTGAATAATTTTCAAATGTTTATGGTAATTGACTTTCGGTATGTTATCTATTTTTGACTGTCGCATGAATTTGCAAATGTTAACTATGACACCATTAAATGTGAACGTCCGGCAACATATTTCTTGGCTATTTGCCAAGAACGTCATAACTGGCCGTTTACATTTATTTGCTACGACGACTATACTGCTTTGCACCAACGTAAATGATCTGTAGTGAGAATGTTATTTCTAGCAATTTAATAGTTAGCAAAGAAATGTTTTTGAATATTCCGAGAAATGAGTGATTTTATATTCGGGCAGATCATGAACCTGCGGTCCCACTACTCGCAAACTCAAATCGAACATCGGAGTAACCCCGCGACGGTGAGTATTCCAGTAATCCTACCGCAAATTGTCACACTTTTCGTGAGATTCGAACCTAGGTAGCAAGCTGCGTTGCTTGCCACCTATCCAAGTGTTACGTTGTAAACGTACGTTGTTTACAATTTTATCGTACATTTTGCCTCTGTGTGCAGTGCATCGTGCGCTGCCTTGTAACCATTATTATTATTATTCCCTTTGCTTGTAGCGTAAATTAGTAATTTTATCTGTTGTCTGGTTTAGCGTTTTCCTTTCCGTCATTTCCGCATTACGTATTCGTCGTGTAAGAGCCGAAGATATTTGTCCGTATTGTTGACTGTTTACTTATCTTTTACATATATATATATATTGTAATTGTATAAGCCACCCGGATCGGAAAACGTTTGGTAAGAAATTAGCCTTTTGTTGTTGATAAATGCTCTGTGACTTAAGTTAATCAATTGTGTTTTATTCATTTAAGAAAACCGCTGTTCTTTGCCAAGTGTATAAGAAGAAGCTGGTTTATGCATGTGTCTTATTTGTGGATAAAGGGGCTGAGAGTGGCGCGTTCGATACGTTTCCATTGTGTCTCGTCTATATAGATTCCGGGCTATCAAAAGACGTGACATCAAGAATATCCTCCGATGTTGTATTAATTAACAACACACCAGATTTAGGCGAATAGCGGGTCTTCTATAAACTTGCTTTTGACTGTGTTCTCATGATTTATCTTGCCTTTTTCAATCAAAACTTCTCTCTAATATGTCGAATAAACATTGTTCTTAAAATCTTATGACTTTGGTGCAGGCAGCCTAATAACTTGGCGATAAAGCTACGCGATAAGATTGGAAGTCTGAGCAAAATTTTTTCTTACATTTTTAAAATCATAATTCTGGCAGCGTGCGCAACTACTGAAACGCACTGACTTGCCCTAGTTTCACCACGATTCAAGGGATATTACAATAAAAATTAAAAAAAAAAGATACAAAAATAAAATATATATATATTTAAAATCAAACCCGAACTGTAATTATGCATTCGTTGCATTCTCTTTTTCAATCCTGTACCAAGTTAATTGAAAATGAGCGTAAAAATGAAATGGCGCGTAGTAGAAACATTTCAATTGAGACTTGTCTCGCCAACTGGTGAGTAGTTGGATCATACGCCTTTTAACACGAACGGATATATAACCACTAATTTTCCATAGTGGTAATCCAGAAATGTGTCCATAAATGTTTTGCATGACGTTCACATTTAACGATGTCACAGAAATAATATTTGCATATTTATGCGACAGACAAAAATAGACCATACAGTATTTGGAAAAGGAATTACCATAAACCGAATAAAATAATTCAATCCTTACTGTTTTGACAACTTTAGCATTTCGTGATTTACCGAACATGCACATACATGACCTTTACATTTACCGGCTTCACAGGAAAATTACTTGCAAATTCATGCGATTTTTTAATTCAAAAAATAAATAACTTTAGTGCGTTGAACAGTCGGGGGATTTCGATTGTCATATTTTGAATAATCAAATATTATAAATCTTTGGATATTGACCAACCTATACTGCTTTGATAACTTTAGCATTTCGTGTTTTACCGAATATCCTCAAATGTCAAAAATTTTACTTTTATTAACTTACTGTTGTGTGCGCACAAGAACAACAATGGCCACATTAGATTTGATGCGTTGTTTTTATATATTGTTCGTTTATGGAAATATGGTTATATAGTATTAGCCCTTGCTTAGACGATTGAGATTAAAAAAGCATTTTTTTCGACATTTATTTCGAAAAATATATAAAGTGATACCAAGTTATTATGGGCACATTTGAGAACAATATACCTGCGACATATTCGTGCAAAAATGGTGAGAATGAAGATCTACATATTTTTGGCTGCGATATATTTTTTGGGAGAAACGGTAACTACTCAGCTCTGCTCCAAAACAGATGAATATCAAGCTATTGACTGGGACAGGGTAAGAAATCTTGGAAATTTATCAAAAACTCTTTCTGTTGGTATAATATTTTGACTAAGTCGCACATCAGTCACTATTAAAATGAAGAATAAAAATGAAATATTTTAACCTTTTTTTAATGTAATAATGCTAACTATTGTGAATTGTGATAGCTAAAACAATGATCACAAGCTGATAAGATTAAATCACACGAGTAGTCCAGCTCCATATTGAGTTGGCATTTTTCATGGTATAGTTGACGACTTAAGAAGTTGAATTCGACAATATACTACACAACCTTCGTTTTTGGATAAATTAGCTAAGGACCCCGAATAACGATCGATTTATGGCGGTATATTCGGTCTAGTTCATATAATTCTCAAGTGTATTTGTATTTCAGTTCGGCAAAATAAAAGGAACATGGTTTGATGGACTTGACATCCCGAATCCTGGTAATACTGGTAAATTTCCGAGAACATGTCATGATATACATCATTTCAAAGCACCAGAAGATGGAGTTATGTTCAACCTAACTCTGAGCGTTCACGGGTAAACTAGCAGTAATCTTATTTAAATATAGACTGTTCAGTTTGATCGCTTTGTGTAAACTGTAAAGTTCATTTGAGTGCATTTGACAGGGCAAATCATGAAGCAGCGTTTTTGTTCATTTGTTTGCTTAATTTATTATCTTTTTTAAAGGCTATTCAACAAGAATACAATGGATTTCCAGTTACACTTTATCCGAAGAAAGGGCGAAACATACATCATAGATCAACAACTCAGTGAGCGCAATTTGTATCATTGTGAATTGTAATCAACAATGTGACAAATACACAACATACAGAAAAAAACAGTTCTACATTGAATTAAGTTTGTTGTGTTTCTAAAAAAGCATTTTGTAATTTCTTATTCTAGGCGAGCGCTCATCGCACCAAATCGCAATACCAAATTTTTTTTAAAATTGATAACGCCGTTATTTGTGTATCTAGTGAAGTTTTCAGCCACACAATTTATCGAATTGATTTCATCTGTGAACGTAGGCATTTAAGCTTCCGCATTAGCAATATATTATTGATAAGACAATGTCTTATTTACCGAAATTCTCAAATTTGCATCGACGTAGCGTATTGAAAACCTGCTGTTAGAAATATAACATATCGTATTCTCGACATTAATGAACATAACCAATATTTTTCTTTTAGAAACTTCGTTTCTGTCAAAACTCAAGAAGTTGTATTTTGATACCCCAGGTGGTGGCGCAACAAATGAAGAGCTAGAGACTTGTAAGTGGAAATTGTTGGTTTAATTGTGGATATATTCTAATATATAGCCCCAAGACTTGCCGCATTCTGCTTTGACCGTCCAGAACAGGGTGGTCTAAACCCAGGCCTATTTTCCCAGGCTTCATTATCTGTGGCCCGCGTCGCATTCGGAGAGTAATCAAAAAATCGCATTTAATGTTGTTTCGTAATAAAATTTACAAGAAAAAGCTTTTGACATATTGTTTCATGTCACTGAATTGGCTGAGTTATGACTAGCTGAGGCAACTAGCGAAGTTGAATGATGTTCTTGGCAGTCTTAATTGTTATCTGACTTTCTATCTTTTTGGTCGGGAATATATGCTAACAATTTTGGCATCGTAGAGAACTTAAAATTGAATGCGGATTCTATTAGCCTAGATTGGCTGTGCCTGTTAACTTAATATATACAATATAATTCATGCAAGGTGTTTTTACATTAGCGGAAGCACCTTTTCCGTTTGAAAGAGTTTGAAATCTTACACTAAATATAAATACAGAAACACATTTGGAGGTTTTAGTAAGTTTTCGGTGGTTTTTGCGTGTTTTAGCTCGATAAATGACAAATCATGATCAGTGCGTTTCCACAATTAAAGTGTTTGTTTAGTATTGAACTGTTTACCTATTCTTGGCACTATTGTGGCCCGCGAACACTGCGAAAATAATTTTGCGGCCTCCAGAGCCGACAACCTTTTATTAAGTATTTCCATGGTTTATCACCTTGCAAAAGTTTGCAATATTTGGACCAAGGTACATTTATTAGCTCCCACTTACAACTATCATTTCAGATGCAGACAACCTATTTCGAGGCGAGTATTTCTTCATGACAGATTACGACACTTACTTTGTCATGGGATTCTGCACACCAATAGGTAAATATAACAATGTTACATGGTGATATATAAAATTAGTACATGCAATGATATTGCATTTTGCATTAAATATTTTCAGGATTGAAGGGGTTTTCACACTTCAGAACCATAACTCCGACAGCAAAGGCAATTTATAATATGTGGAATGTATTTGCCAGTCACAATCAAGTAACAAGTATAGGATGGGAAGATATGTGCTTTGCCTGGCAGTAGTAAATTCGATTGAAATGTACTTCTTTTGATATATTCACTTTATAAAGTGTTGTATTTTGATTCAATATTTCATCGTTATAAAACAAACTCAACGACATAAAACTATATTTGAATATGGAAGTTATTGATATATATATAAACACCGACGAATTTATTAATATCATGTCAGTAGCAAACCTTTATTAGATTCAACGTCATCAAAGTAAACAAACAAATGTGTACGTATAACTCGCAGATTGCAAACTGTTTTTCAAAGTACATATTCGAAATTCGGCAACATTAAAAACTCCTACATGGGTACATTTTAGAGTCTAATATATCTGGTATTTGTTACCTAATTCATAGATTGAACTTTTTATATGAATCATTTGTTGCTTTGGTTTACACATGCAAATAAATGACAACTCATGCTGCATTAAACTATTTGTCTCTTGGTCGTTACAATTGTGTGTGATTATTCTCTGTTTAATGCAAGATCTACAGGTTTACAAAATATATATACTATATACCGTAATAGCCAATAGTCCATAGCTAACCTAACAAGCATCGCTGCAACGGCTAGTCGGTTGCGGCCTTCTCGCCAACCACGTTTGTTGACGTGTTTTGCTCAGCGTGAGAGAACGTGTACGGGAAAGTCAATCATATCTGTGGTGTTCCGAAGGATATTGACGTTAAGGATCGATTGGGCAGGTTATCACATTCACTTTTTTGTTTTAACCGGGGTAGTTCCCAACCTTTTTCTATATTTTCCTGTATCGGGTAGAATTTTGCGATGGAGAGACTTTATGCAACTTCTTTTCTGCCAGAAATACAGTAAATACTTCGTTACAGTACCCATCACTGATTTCAATAAACTGGCGCTTTGGCACGACATAGCGTAATTAAAGCCGAAATTGTAGGCGCTCGGAAATTTGGCGGGTCGTAAGTCCAACACGTGGTGATGTGGTATGACACGAGCGGTACGCTCCATGTTAGGAAGGCGTATACGGTCAAGTCATTCATACTTGTTGGTTTTTGAAGAGGATATTTCTGTTTTAACTTATTCAATACAAAAGAAACAAATAATACAGCAATTTTAACAGAACAAAACAGGTGAAAAAATGATTCAAATCAATTGTTTTAAAACAAATCTTTTTTAACGAGTCCCTAAGGAAAATCAGGTTTATATATAGGTTTACCATCCGTCCCACCCAGAATGACCAGGACAGTCCCGGAATTGATGTCTGTCGTCCCGTGTCCCGGACTGGACTACGGTTGTCCCGGAATTTACTGAAAAAAAGGTTTTAAAATAGAAGGACATCGGATTCGTTCAAAACTGGAAACGGATGTTGTTCACGCGAATTTTTTTTTAAATAAAAATTACGTCTGTAGGTGTCACTCAAATAAAGACATGTTTCGCCAACCGTGACTTCCTGGTGACAAAACAATCAAATAAGTTAAACAATTGCAAAATGGATGGTATTATTACATACAGGTAGTTTTAAAACGGTTCCGTAGCTGTAAGTGTGCGCTGAGAAAGGTTTGCAGTGAACTTTTACGCCCAACTGGTGGCCAATAGGCTTGCACGTAATTTACGGATTTACGGAATTACGGAATTATTTCGAGTTACGGAAGCGAAGTTACGAATTACGTAAATTCGTAATTATTGGTGGAGCGCTTTCGCGATTGAAACGAGCAGTCAATTCCGTCGATTGTAAAAAATTAAAGTTTAATAAGTAGAAGAAGTTAGAGTTCCGGTATTCGCAGCCGTTTTTCTCTCTCTTGTTACGCAGATGGAGAAGGCATAACGCGTTGCCATTTACTAACCTATTATCAACTTATCTAGCATGGCAAATGTACATATTAAGCGTAGATATGGGATAGAATTGTGTTGAGACCGATGGATGCCAACACACCTGGTTTCAACTTCTTCGGGTGTAATGACTAAAGAATGTAAGAGATCAACTTACCAAACATGGTCTATTTGTAAATGCCGTGATAATTAATGTCGCGCTTATCAAACAGCAATATGACGACGGAAGAGAAATTGCGTAATGAACCAACGCAACTTAGTCTTTTCGGCATCGGTAAAGCGATTCAGACGGCAGAGAAACAACGAAAAGACGGGATTTCTCATGTTTATTCTGCGCGAGATCCATTTTCTATTACAAAATCTTGATGTTCTGTTACCGGTTTTATCGTTATATATCTGTCCGGACTTGGCCTTGTTTTCACAATGCCTCGCGCTATTTCGGCCAAATATGTCTTTACCAAATGCGGCAACTTATTTTGATTTATCGTCGACTCAAATACCACCGGCACTCGACCAAACTTGTGTCAATCTTAGCCGATAGGATTGTCGACTTGAGTTAGAAAAGTAAATTAATATTTTCGTGAGTGCAAAATAAATGTCACCAAATGCATTGTTTTGCGATATAACTTTGTATTTTCGGAGAAGGCATGTCATATAAGTACGGTATTTAAATTATGCGCAAATACTTAATATTTGATCTAAATTTATCGCAAATAATGTTATAACATTTAGGCCGCGAAATGATTTAATATAAAATGAAGCATGGTAATCGGAAAATTGTCAATAAGTCGGCATCAATAATTATTATAAAATGCTAACTAGGTAGTAAAGTCGGATAATGTAAAAAAACGGTACAATAACAAGTCTTCGTCGCAAGGCAAGCGCAAGTATAATCAAACGAGAGAATACGCTCGTCGTTGATTTATAAATTAGAAACCCGGAATTTTTATTTGATACGAAACTCGTATTAATACGTTAATACGATTTAAAAAAAGTCAACTATCGTTTCATAAATATATTACCACTTACCAGTGTTGGTAATGATAAAATTGATCCCATAAAATTGGGTGATAAAGTTGATAAAGAAAAATCAAAGCTAACACAAAAGATAAAAATCAGAATAAAATTAATTTGAATTCACTCCTTGATATTTGTCTTTAGCATCTGTCGCCGGCGTGTAGTACTGGCGGAAATATGGAAACCAAACTGTCCCAACTGTCGATGTCCCATTCGGAATAGAAGTGGATTAAATTGGTTGTTATGATAGGTTTAAAAGTGTGAAAAAATATCGCAATTACGGGGTCATTACGTAATCGATTTGGCCGTAATTACGGAATTGATTTTTGTCAATTACGTGCAAGCCTAGTGGCCAAATACTTAGTTTAAAGATGATTCTTAAAAAGATCAGGGAGTTGAGAGGAGACATCTTCCTATGTTTCATCAATTATAGAAAAGCTTTCGAGACTGTAGTACACGATGTCCTCTGGAATGCGATGGTAAACATGGGGTCCCCTATGCTTACCAAATATCTGAAGTAAAAAACCGGGTCGATGCGAATTGGACAGGCCAAAATCGGTTCAATTCAAGAGGCTTAGTTATAGTTTAAACATTTTCCACACCATTGTGGGTAGATTACGGACATTCGTTACGGACATCCGTAACGGTTCAAAAAGCAATTTTGTAATAGTATCAAATTGAAAAATTATTTTTGACTGTCATCACGGCGGAAAAACTTGCAAAAACGAGAATTGTCCCGACTAAATCGGGACGTGTAGTGGGCCTACCTATGCATATAATTGATCTTTTAGAGAACCTTTATCTGTTTATGACTCTCAAAAGGCAGCAGTAAGATCGGCTCACGGGATGACAGATTTCTTTGACATTGGCCAGGGTGTCACCCCACCTCTTCAAGCAAGTCATGCGAGAAACTCTCAACATCATGTGGATGGGCCGCAACTAGTTGGACGGATAGTTAATAGACTGAGATAAGCCGACGATGTAGTTCTGAAGCAGGACTCTTGTTCATTATCAAGAAAACTGAAGTGATAAAAATTACAAAGGTTACAAATGAGGAAAACTTAATTTTGGAAAACCAGAGTGTTGAAAATGTAGAAAGATTCAAATATCTAGGTGTAGTTCTAACAAACAAAGTAGACGAGACAAAAGCGGTAAGACGAAGCATAGCAATGGCGAAAGCTTCAATGATTTATCTGAGCAATATCTGGAAAGACAGATCAGTTTTCCCGTTTTCTCAATAGCAACACATGTATCAGAATGTTGAATATTGAAGAAAGACGACGTGAAAAAAATTGCAACTTTTAAGTTATGGTGCTACCGCAGACTTCTTCGTGTGAGCTGGGTAGATAAGTGAAATAACAAAAGGGTTCTGAGGAAAATTAAACCTCTACAGAGACTTCAGAAAGCAATAAACGACAGGAAACTGCGTTTTCTGGGACACATCGCAAGAACGGACGGTGTGACAAAAGATCTGCACTTTGGCACCACACCTGGCACATGAAATCGTGGACGAACCAAAACAAGGATGCAGACAATGTTGAGGACATAGCAGACCTCAGCATGTCTCAATTGTTCAAACTGTCGCTGAAGCAGGACCAATAGCGTCAATTTGTGAAGAGTGTCAGCGATGACCATTCCGTTTAAACGAGAGATGACGTTTCAAACAGATAGAGTGAAGATCTTTGCCACTCAGTAGCCAGACGATACACAACCTTACGTATTGTACCATTTGTCCTGCCAATTCGAGTGTCAAACGCGAATTGTGAAAGAGTGTTCAGTATTATGAATGCGGTTTGGACCAATAGTAGAAAAAACTAACTTTAATCCCGTCAAAGTTGAACTGAAGATGAAATTGAATTTTCATATTATGTCATGCAATGAGAATAAATTTTCAGTGGTTAAAGATGGAATTTTTCTCCAGAAAGATATTACTCGAGTCAGTTGGTATTTTAATTCACGTTGAAACGGAATTGTCACAGAACCTGGAAAGTACCTGTCCTGTAACAGTGCCGCTTTGACGATATGGAAGCCCAGACAGTCTCTTGTAAGCGGGGCGTACAGTTATATTCACTGTCTTTCAATATGGGGCACAGTCTCTCGAGAGATGGGCCTATAGTCACAGTTATAATTAATGTCTTCTAATATGGGGGCTTTTTTGGAAATAGGTAAACTGTGCCGTACTGGGTACGGATACTGGTAGTTAGTTTCACTGTTCAGCTTGGTGTAGGATACCCTATGGATTTCGGTTCTCGCTTGTGTTCTATCTAATAAATTTTGAGGAAATTAATACAAACCCATTTTTAATTTTTTAGCGTTTTAGATGATTCGAAATTTATCAAAATAAGTATTTTTTTCCAAATTTCCAACGGTAGTCGCAGTAGATTTCACGAATAGGCCCCCTATGTAGTCACCATCGTTTACTCATTGTACTGTCATCGGTTACGGTCATTCACAACCTAATTATGCCGCGAAAAACAGCAAAAAGGGCAAATTTTAAATTTAACATTGTTGTAGGTCCCATTTGATGCCGCCCTCACTGCCAAAAAAGCCAGTACTTTTCATTCATCAGGAACTGTTGTTGTGTGAAAATCTGTCTAATATCCTAATGTCAACATCAACATGAAAGTTTTATAAAGTCACTTTGTAGGCCTTTATTTGTTATTTTAACAATTTAACTTGAGGGAGCGTTATGGTACGGAGCTTGTCATGCAACACGGGCTACATTTGAAAGAGGAAATGAGTAATATAGAATATTTGCTTGTTGGAAAACTTGGAAAGGTAATGACCAATTTATTAACTGTCTCTAAGCGGCCTTCGAAGTCACTTTCATAGGACCATTATATATATTGAATCTAGCTTTACGTTCTATTTAGTTCAGTGGTTCTTAACATTTGTGAGCCTGCCGAACCCCTACGCTATTCCGTTAGCTCCTGTTGAACCCAAAATTTTTGAACTAAGAGCGCAACCTGAACTTATTCAGGTGAAGTCGGATTTATACAAATTTATAGAAAATTTGATCGACTTCAATTGATAGAATATGAACTTGTTGCCTTACTGTTGAGCATAGGTTGTTTTTTCGGGTTAAAATTCAAAGAACATGCTTTGTCAAGACCAAGAGAGTATCAACCGCCGAAAGAACCGCTGGTTACGCCATTGGTTGTAGCAGAATAAATTGCAATACCACAGTAAACTTTATACATTCATTAGATTTATTAGTGACACTTCTGCTACTGTTTCTCTGTGAACAACTGAGAGATACGTGGCTTCGTTTCAAATTGAACAATTCTCATGACGTTTTGCATTGGAGTCCCGTCCAGTTGAGCAGGTAAAGCCATACTGCACATTGTCATCAGACCAAGTTCTTTAATGACTTATTTCACGAAAAAGACTCCTCGGAGTTGCAAAGAGTTTTTGGAGGAAAAAAACGTTGAACCACTCTGAAAATTACGGTGCAAACTTAGATAGCAATACGCCGTGTCGAAATATCCATTGTTATGTCACAATGGCAAGGACTAAAAGGGCTGGGCAGGGCATTTTCGATTACCTGGTGATTTCGAATACTTGGGGAGTCAATGGGAGATATGTAATTGTATGTCACTCGTTGTAATTGCGGAGCGTTCACACACAATAACAAAACGCTTATTTATCGATAACTCACTACAGAAAAAAAACATACCGTATGTCAGAATTGCATCGAAAAATATGGCTACAATAGAATAAATGGGTAATTCACCTCGACCCTGAGGCCATACGGAGGTACACCCAAGCGCTTGATGTCTCTCATTGACAGCTCTAAGAATATTTTTCCAAACAAATTTGACATACCTTGCAGCAGTTCAATGACCGAAATACATCGATTAGAGCGCAATCGTTTATTTATTTACCTCCTGGAGAGAGACTAAGCAAATGAAAGGAATGTAAAACTCGAATTAACAACATTCTCAAATAGTTGAGAGCGTTTAGAAGAAATAGTAATCAGACTTCTAAGTTGAGTTCATATTCATGATATATATCTCAAATAGCAATAGGTGTAGCAGAAGGTACACAGGCGTAATTTTACAAGAGTAATCATATGGAGCATTTAGCGTTTAGACTACCTCTTTATATCGTTAACTACATTTCTACAAAAATTATTATTCAATCTAATGGAAATATACTTCGATTTCCAGATTATTAAAATTAAAAATAACATGAACTTATACGACATATACATCGTTCTTGTACTTTTATTGTACAGTCGGTCAGTCGTAGGTCAAGAAGACATCAGACTCTGTACAAAGATGTACGAATATTGCAAACTACAGCAAACGAGTGGTGGACAGAGTGAGCCATGTGCCGATCAGATCTCAGAACCGGGTCGTGTTGGAAAAACTGGTCCACGTGGTATGCCGGGACAAAAAGGAGAATCTGGTGTCGTTGATTACAATCGTGTCAATGCCAAAATATCAAATGACATTTCAGGTACTATAATATGTATTATTAAATCCATACATTTGCCCTGGTCTTTTTTATTTTCATGGATGCAGACGATCAATTGGTGATTGTATTATTAAATCCATACATTTGCCCTGGTCTTTTTTATTTTCATGGATGCAGACGATCAATTGGTGATTGTCTTGTATAAGTAAACACATCTTGCCTCATAAAATTGGAACATGCATAGGGCTGTTACAATACAATATTTGATTCAACAATCTCACTACAAGAGTCGAGGGATGTGAGTGAACTGTTTTTTTTTTTTTTAATTTAGTATTATTTGGATACGATTGCTAAGCTAGCGCGGTCTTTTTAAAATATTACAAACTGACCTCTGAAAACTCAACTTTGACCTTTTGATAACGTCAAGTACAGAATCAAGTTGCTTTCAATCAACCACACATTTTCAAGCTTCTGATGTTGCGGCACTTGTGATCAACACACAACTTATCCATATGTAATATTTGTAAATTGGTTTTAGCAAATAGTTTCTTTTTAACATTGCAGAAGTGGAAATGCGTCTGAATGAGAAATACAATAAGATGGAAGAAGCATTGCAAAGAGGTAAAAATGAATATTCAAATCGTATGTCATAAGTCATTAAGCGATCCCGAGTTGGCCGAACTTGGTTTTGCCTAATAAGGCTGTCCCCATTACGCCTCTGAATACTCTATGTTTTGTGAGTATCTCATCAATATATATATTCATCAATTGGGGTTTAATTCCTGACATAGAATCTTGTTTTAATCTAGCACATATGTCGATGACGCAAATATTTTCTCGGGTTTTAATCGACAAAACAGCAACGTATTGACATAGCTAAATCAATTAGAAACACTAATGTGAAAATATGCTGAACGATGATTGTTTGGTCAATAGCCTACTAGATTCCAGTTTGCCTCTGGTCTCTGACATCGATAAAATATATGCTCTGGCAAATTTTGATTCAAGCAATTTAGTATGAAAAAATAAAATAACAATAAATCTGAATATTAGACACGAATGGATTGTGCATTCGATTCCCATTTTCCTTATCGTCCATAGTTACCATAGAGTAAAATTTTGTCGGAAAAAAGTGGCATGTAAATTTGTTCCATGAAAAAACAATATGACATTAAAAAATATACGCCTAATAATTGCAAACTTTTATTCAGATCGTTATTATCCGGATAGTTGTCGTGGATTACACAAACTCAATTCTCTTTCTTGGAATGAAACCGGAGGAGTTTTTGAAATCTACCCTACCCCTGTTTCTGAAAAGATTGAGGTTTACTGTGACCTCGTGACAGATGGTGGAGGGTGGATTGTGAGTTGAATCGATTCACATGATCAAATTAAAATTTGTTAGAAATTATCTAAAATATTTATGTATAATAAAAAAAAGACATGAAAGTATAATATTTTTACAAAGGTATTTCAACGCCGAATGGATGGCTCTGAAGACTTTTATCGTGGATGGAATGATTATGTAAATGGATTTGGAAATACGATTGGAGAATTTTGGCTTGGTGAGTTGTTTTATTCACATAAATACCATCGATGGCCTTGTGTTAAAAAGTTTTCAAATATCTCGGTAGTGCAATTTTTTCGTTTGAAGGCATGTATAATGAGCATCTGGGTGCAAAAAAATCGGTACTCCCGTGGTATGTGTACCAGGTTAGGGTTAGGCCATAATTTTATTCCGATTTTTCTTATTTTATTTCTACTACGAGTTCGGGTACTGGCTGTGTTAGACAAGTGAATGTAACCTCCTCCCATAGGTTTTAGTCCCTTTACACCTGTGGTCGGCAACCACCGGGCCGCGGCCCATCGACGGTCCGCGGAAAGGTTACTGCCGGTGACACAAAAACGGACAAGGCTGTTATAAAACCTCTACAATCTAACCACAAACCCTACGACTAAAAAACAGCACCCAGCAGTAAACCAAACAAATACAAAACCAGGGGTCGGCAAACTGCGGACCACAGGCGTCCCGCGAGCTAATTTGTTGCTGCCCTCGAAAGACCCGAATGTTAATACATAAAACAAAAATTTGATCCCAAATATATTATTGTCTCTACACGGATTTATGTGGTGACGAGTGCTGCTGCACGGCGCTTGTTATGTAACAAGTAGCGTCAGTTGTATGTCGTTCGAGTTAATTTTGATTTTTAAAATTTGAAAATGTCTGGGAAACGGAGCGACGCGGATCGAGCATTCCAAAGTGCTTGAACGGAAAAATATTTTTCTTTCTTGCGCATTCCAAAACCAGTCTGCTCGGTATGCCCAGTCAGCATCGCAGTTGTTAAGGGTTTCAATGTTAAACTCGTTTCGAAACGAGTCGTCGGAAATTTTGACCCCGAGACCCGGGACTGCGCCACAGCTCATATGTGCGACATTGCAAAACGTGTAATGTGCACGTTCGGAAGAACATAAAGCTTTGAGCACTTTCATCTAAAATGCATTACACTTAGATTAAATTTCGTACTCGCTTGTCAGATCATCATTTGAACAAAAGTTGCCATAAAAACATCATTTTTCACATTGATAATAAGTAAATAAAAACAATGTATTGTTGGATAATATATTTAAAAAAAACGCCACATACACATCTCATTGGGACAGGATTTCAACACAGCAATAGAAGGTCAGCAATGCGAATGCGCCATAATTTGAAGTTTAATTAATGTAGGGACTGTTTCAAGGCGGAAATATTGCTACCGGAAATGTGTATATTTGGCCCGCAAGAACATGAAGTTTGCCGACCACCGCACAACACTACTGAGCAGCATGTCTGACTTCATAAACAATTGTCATATCAGTATGTCGCAATAATGCTGGGTCAATTGTTTTCTATACGCCCATATAAGAATGTCTCTCATCAGTCCGAATAAGATCTCCACAACAAAATGATACAGTCATTGTTAACTTCCCCGAAATTTTATTAATGTGAGACCTGGTTTTCAATATTGATAACTACAAAAACGAAATATCGAAGTAGGCTGGATGTAAGAAACACACGTTACGTGTGTCAATGTCGACTATATCTCGAATATGGGAACATTGGCCATCAAACAAATACAGATATCGCATTAAATAGAATTACCGTCGTTTTTAGTATATTGTCAACATGAATTTCCTAATGCGTATAATTTATTGCATAGGCTTAGTTCGTTTCTATAAAGGTGGTCCGCCAAAAGTTTGTTCAGGCTTTACCGGTCCGGCACTTGAAAAAGGTTGCCGACCACTGCTCTACACAACATGATGTAAAGTAGGAGAACAAAATTAGTTACTTCCATATTGGTACACATACTTCTGGAACTGATTCCGTTTACCCACATCGACGCACGATTAATCAGAATTGGTCACGAAGTGCCATTCCCTTGGGAATTTCACTAATCTGGGAGATTTTTTGAAATATGATTGCTGAGTTGTTGAGTGATGACAAATGTCATATGCTTAAGATTCAAGCGTTTACAGCTACTCAGAGAATTTATATCTGGTTATATCGATTTAAAATCAATAATTTGGGAGATTTTACTCCTTACAAAGAATTGATCTAATATAAGATCCTCAATCGGCATATCCATGATTTATAGTTATATTTTAATTCAATATGAGAAAGACTACAAAATATATTTAGGTTTAAAAATATCTACCAGACCTTGAAAAGCAAGACTTACGAACTCAGAGTAGACATGGAAGACTGGGAAGGAAACAAAGCCTATGCAAAATATGGGTAGGACTTCGAACCTTCACGTTAATTTAGAATCAAGTTTATAGTTGCTTTTTATAATTGTATTTTCATAATTGCTCTTTTCATATATATATATTATTTCTAGAGCATTCTCGATCGGCGATTCTTCAACAAATTATCGTTTAACGGTTGGTCAATACAGTGGAAATGCTGGCGATTCACTTGGACATTCCCAACATCAAGGACGACCCTTCACAACTAAAGACTCGGATCACGACACAGCATCTGACGAAAACTGTGCTGTTAAGTACAAGGGAGCGTTCTGGTACGGAGCTTGTCATGCAACAAATTTGAATGGGCTGTATATCGAAGGAGGAAAGGCACAACACGCAATCTCTGTAGTGTGGTATCATTGGAAAGGCTATGAATATTCTTTGAAGTTTGTTGAAATGAAAATGAGGCAAAAGCAGTAGCCGAATTATACTATGAGTTCACATACAATATTTCTTTATTCAGCATTTGTAAAATACGTACGTTATATCTTCACGATTCACGCAGCTATATTGGGCACAGTGGTCATATAAATGATTTTAGAAAATGTCAATGTTTTTTGGAAATCCGATAGTCTGTTTACAAAGAGTATAGCCACCCAAAGAATGTTGTTCATACTTTATCGCTGTCATGTAGATATCGGGATTCATTTTCATGGAAGCTGAACAAGGAGTATACTGCCAATCAAGTGAAATGCTTTATGTAAAAGTTGCCCAAATTAAAAATGGTAATAAATGTGTGAAGACCTGTGTAATGCTTGTTCTTACAATTCTAAAAACAACATATTTGAGCGTGATGATAGTCTCGAAAATATAAGATATACTAATATAAACAAATATGAAATGAAAGTAAAGAAAATAGGTCGAGACAGACGTAGCGTTAGAACGGCGCTTGTATAAAGAGACAATGGACAAAATCCTTTCGATTAATATTCACGAAGTTCCCTATTTTATAATAAAGATAATTAAAGTAAGTACACACTAGAAACATAGGCGGACAAAATTTTCAAAATTATGTGCAATCTAGCCATGAATATTGCAACAACAGTGGAACCAAATATTGTGCGGCCATGCAGTGTCACAAGTACGCAATAATGCCAAGTAAGTAAAACCCTCTTAGATTTGGTGTGCTACAAAACCGCACAATATATGTTCGATTCTTCGCTCACAAGAGTAAACTTTAATATCCAGCAGAAATGGATTGATTAGATAAAATACAGGTCAACAAAAACACGACCAACCCTAATATCAGTAATACAGAATGAGATGGCTTAATGGTATACAGGGCCACATGGACATGAGTGTTCGGGGTCGAACTAGAATATCCAAAATCTACTCTAGTGGAAAAATTATCCCTATATATTATGACTCTGGCTTACAACACTCTTGTACACGTCCCTAAAGTAATACTGTATAGGTAAATAAAAAGAGCATATAATGTCCCGTCACGATTGCTTGCACTGATTTCACAAATTTTTAAAAGGAAAGTATGCAATACTTGAATGGAACATTTCTGGTTAATAGACAGGAGAATATAGCTGATTAAACTTGAACCCTGCGAGCGTTGAGAAAAATCAATAAAAAAGAAACGAAACAAGTGATAACCGTAATAGATTTGTAGTAAGGTTCCACGCTTATATCGATGTATGCAATATATATATACAGTATTTGTATTATTGGTTGAGTACCCGTTCTGTAACTTTACCTTTACTAATCAGGGATGACAAATAGTCCTTTAACGTAGCTTGTTGTGACACCAAAGACGTGACCATAATGCAATATACAGGGAAAGGGTATCTGCCAGACGCGAATAATTTTGAGAAACTTCGCTTTATCGTTTGCAGAGCATATATATATATATATATATACAAATTTTTTATTGCAGTCGTTGAATATCAGATTCCATTCCAGATTCCACGTCATAGTCCATTACTTTGTTTCAACTGCTGCAAACATTGCGAGATCGATCGTATTGGAAGAGAGACAAAACGATGTGCGACGAACTAACTTTTGATAAAGACTCCAGCTAAACTTTTGGGCAATGAAAATATATCACATGCTTTTTGTAATAAAATGTTGCGTTACAGATATATGTATAGAAATTAGCTAATAATAAATACACTAACGGGTTGACGTTCATTGGAGCAATTGAGGTTGAAAACGTGATATACCTATACAGCTAAAAATATGAATACACCGCCAACCTATATAAATACAGCGCCAACTAAGTGTACATATATACAGCTAATGTAATAACCAAAAACAGACAACCTAATATACATATGCAGCAATTTGTGTGATATAAATACACTACCAATGTCATATGCATATGCAGCAAATTAGATATACAGAGACGCCCATTCAAGTAATCCACATACACTGACAATGTCGTATGTATGTTACAGCCACTCATACTCCAAATCCATTTACATAATCATTCCATCCACGATAAAAGTCTTTAGAGCCATCCATTCGACGTGTAAAAACATTACACTTTCAAGTCTAGTTTGTTTTGTTTTTATTAAACATGAATATTTTAGATATTTTTTTAACAAATTCTAATTTAATTAAGTGAATCGATTCAACTCACAATCCATTCTCCTCCATCTGTCATGAGATCACAGTAAACTTCAATCGTTTCAGAAACCTGGGTAGGATAGATTTCAAAAATTCCTCCGATTTCATTCCAAGAAAGAGAAATGAGTTCCTCGACAACTATTCGGGTAATACCGATCTAAATATAATTTTGCAACTGTTCCGCATATATTTTTTCCATAAACAACTTGCTGCTGTGGCGGGATTGGAGTTGTCCTATTTTTTATTGTTTTATATTTCATTTGGATTTCTTGTTTAGTTATTGCATATGCTGAGTCTGAGCCTTAATTAGCTCAATGTCAGACCATGCTTCTCGACTCCAACCACCATCACTGCATATGTAAATTATGCTGCGGTTTGCACGGTCTTCCCTTCGAGCTCTGGCTGTCGCTGAGTAAGCACTGTATTTTGTCGCTTTGTTATTTTATCTGCTATAATCGTGTGTCATGTGGCACTCGCAATGAATATCAACGATTCTGACGAAGACAAGCTAAGGGAGAAATCTCTAATGTTGCACTACATGGGTTAGCAATGTTACGACATTTATGAAACCCTGAAGGGAGAAAATGATTCATTTGCTGAAACCAGAAGAAAATTGACCGAATATTTTGTCTCCAAAGCCAATAGTGAGTACGAAATTTATCTGTTTCGCAACACAAAGCAATATGAATGTGAATGACTCGATCAATTTTGTACAAAATTTAAGAAAATGGCAATAAACTGTGAGTTCGATCCTGGAAAGGTAGAAGGGGCAATCAAAAGTCAAATAATCCAGGGATGCAAATCTTCTGAATTAAGAAAAAAATGTTTGAGCAAAAAGATGTATTTAAATCACTACTCGACACTGGTGAAACAGTGGAACTGGCAAAATCTCACTTGTCTCTGATGGAAGGAAACACTGAAGAAGAGAGAACGCATATCGGATCAAATCAGTGACCGAAACAAAACACGCAAGAAAAACAATGACTTGAAAATTAGTTTTTATTGTTGCGGCTCGTTTCCACATAAAGGACAGTGTCCAGGTAACGCCGAGAATGTTTCGATTGAAATAATTATGGTCATTTTGCGAAGATTTGTAAGAAACTAAAACAAAAGAAGTTTTCGCGTTCTGTTAATAATTTGAAAGCAAGCTCAAACAACTCAAGTAAAATTGAATCTCAAAGATCTTTTGTCGCAGACTTGCAGTCGTATGTTCCGCCGTGTATAACCGTCGTTTAACTCACTCCTGCACTCACTGAAACCTGGAAAGCCCAAGAAACTGTCCCACAACCAACACAATGGTCTGGTGTTACTTCAAATTATGTTTAAAAAATGACAGTATTAAATAGATGTCATGAATAGGGATGTGAGTTTCAGAATTTCGAAGCGATTCGAATTGAGTTTGATTCGAAGCAATTTAAGAAGAAACGGCTTGATTCTACTTTAAAAAAAATTATAGTTTATATAACGCGCGGCGATTGCACAATGCAGGGGCGGGTCTCAACATCGACCAAAAGCGTTTATTACCCCAATGTTTGCAGCGTTCCCGAGTCGGAACACTATGAGTATTTTACATGGGTCGCAGCTTTAGAGGAAACCATGTTTTTTAGACTATTTAAAATGTTAAGAAGTTTTACAAATCTAACATTATATAAACGTTCCTACTAATTATCTATGTAATGTCATTATAATAATAACATTATTCCTCATTTAAAACATAGGTCTGCGATTTCTTCCCTCGGTATCATTTGCTTTCCCCTGAAAATACGGCGCAAACGATACTAACGCATGTTTCACTTGCGTTTATCATTTGGGTAAATATTGAAAGTTAATTTTAGAAGAAACGATCACTATACAAACTACACAAAACTTCTCTAATATATTAGATAGTTGATGCAATCATTCAATGTGTTTTTCTACTAACAATATTCATTCTTCAAGTTCATTATTGATATCTTAACACACTTTATGCTATAGTTCTTCCAAATTTAAGGAAAGTTAACGAAAATATGATGTTATACTAAATAGAATCAGATTCGGAAATATTCGAATCGGAACAATTCGATTCGAAAATAAAATATTCGAAACTTACATCCCTAGTCATGAACCGTTCCAATACAGTGTCTGAATAAATTGATGAAGTGTGTAAGTAAGAATTAAACTTATAAACAAAAGACAATAGTGATGACCTAAAAATCCCCAAGACATTGCAAGGGGTCACCAAACTTTTTTCATAGAGAGTCGGATGATACTAGGATTTACGATCGCAGGCCAAATCAAAGGAGCAGTCAGGAAAGCTCTATAAAGAATGGGTATTCTCCAGGGCAATGTTGTTGCAATCTTTAATTCGGTTTTGCCAACTCTCTCTATCTCACAAGTCTGTCGACTTAGGTACGTACGTCTTGGGTCACGAAGACATCGATAGGATATACTTTTCCCAGTCAAAGGTCCCGTTAGGAAAATGCGCTAACGTAAAGTGATTTGGAAATTTCGACGCCGTAAAATGTGAAATTTTTGCTTTACATTATGTTGATTCATTTAAAAACTCTTAACGAAAGTGATCTCTGCAATAGTTTATCAATGAAGTATCGTCGATAAGATCCTTGTTTCTAGCTATCGAGCGAACGATACCATTTTAATGTAAACGGCGTTGCTTTTCCTAATAAGATATGCTCTTTGATATCATTGGAATATTTATCAGACCACCGATAAGAGGAAACATAAAGACGCCATTGAACTGAATATCTTTATTAAACAAGATTAGGTATTTCAAGGAAATCTTTGTCTATTATTTAAATCACATGGTTAATTTATAATCCTTATAAAAAAAATCTGGATTCGTGTAAGTTAATATTATAATTGTTGTAAAGTATATATTTTACAGATGCTGACCAATGGATATTGTATGTAAACGTTTTATATAAATCGGCTACTGCTTTTGCCTCATTTTCATTTCAACAAACTTCAGAGAGTATTCATAGCCTTTCCAAGTTTTCCAGACCACAGATATTCCATATTTCGCATTTCCTCCTTTGATATAAAGTCCATTCAAATTTGTTGCATGACAAGCTCCGTACCAGAACGCTCCCTTAAAAGTCACAGCACAGTTATCAGATGCTGTGTCACGATCTGCGTCTTTAGTTGTGAAGGGTCGCCCTTGATGGATGGAATCTCCTAAAGAATTTCCAGCATTTCCACTGTATTGGCCAACCGTTAAATGATAATTTGTTGAAGAATCGCCGATCGAGAATGCTCTAGAAATAATAGGATAAATAATATGAAACCATGCAAATATAAACTTGATTTTAAATTAACTTGAATGTTTGAAGTCATACCCATATTTTGCATAGGCTTTGTTTCCTTCCCAGTCTTCCATGTCTACTCTGAGTTCATACGTCTTGCCTTTCAAGATCTGATAGATATTTTCTAAACCTAAAAATTTAATGTACCTGCTTCGTATTGTATATCAGGAACATAAATACGCAATTTTAAAATTGTTGTCCTCATGGCTACCGTTAGAATATCGTCAGTCAGCTTGTAGTTTGAATGCTTCGTACTATGATCAAGAGTATTGCGTCGAGCACTGACATCAAAGCTTGCATGACAGGAACCAATATGAATATGTAAAATTGGACTGGAAGTAATATATATCTAACTACTTTTAGTAGGCAGTATTTTTAAGAACTTGTTGGAAGATTTCAAGGTTGTTGCAATTTATGTGAATAGAAAAAAACTCACCAAGCCAAAATTCTCCAACCGTATTTCCAAATCCATTTACATAATCATCCCATCCACGATAAAAGTCTTCAGAGCCATCCATTCGGCGTTGAAATACCTTTGTTAACACATTACACTTTTAATTATATTACAATCGATTTAGTTCCAATTATACGAGATTTGTGATAGTTTTAGTTTGACAATATATTTTGGCTTGTTAGGTTTGCTGGCTTTTCTGAAAAAGATTGATCCGATCGATTACAGATCACTGATGCGCTTGGAGATGTATATTTATATATTTATACTTGCGATAAAAATCAATTTTTGAAAGTGTAAAATAGTTCCATGGAAATTTCTAAAATAACTGAAAATAATAAATCTTTAACCACTGAACATGCAATTAGTCCAGTAGTTTGAGGAAAAAGCATTTGTTTTCACAACAAAATTATCAACAACAACAAGAAAATACAAAGAAGAATACAATAACAAATAATAATATTAACAAAAAGATCCATGGGTTCATTTTGTTTCCATTATAGAAAGTACGCAACAAAGTGTATTTGAATAACAATGCAACGAGTCAACTCACAATCCATCCTCCTCCATCTGTCATGAGATCACAGTAAACTTCAATCTTTTCTGAAACCGGGGTAGGATAGATTTCGAAAACTCCTCCGATTTCATTCCAAGAAAGCGAATTGAGTTTGTGTAATTCTCGACAACTATCCGGATAATACCACTCTGGATTTTAAATTTACATTTACAACAGTTTATTGAAATAGCTTATATTTTTTATTATTAACTTTGATCAATGACTATGAACGATAGAGGATATGCGAAATAAATGAATCTATAAAGTAAAACAAGCAAAGCAATAATATAGCGTCTAACGACGAGACAAGCTTAATCACGCGGCTAACTTTAAAATATCGCACAGAGTAATAGTTTAATGTTCCAGATGTACGGAAAAAAAGTAATGAAAAAAAATGAGGGTTTGTTTTTTGATTGGTACATAATTCACCTCGTTCACCGCTTGCTTGATGTAGTTTGCAGCATTCGTTAAACGTCGTACAATGTCCCGTATCTTCTTGACTACCGACTGACATACTGCATAATAAAACTACAAGAACGATGTATATGTATGAATTCATGTTACTTCTTATTTATCTGTTAACGGAAAAGTATATGTTCACTAATTCGAAGCATATTTTTATCAAAGACATAGATGAATCAACACTTGTCAAATTTGTCGTCCATGTTTACTTGGAATATTACAGTTAATTTTTTTGCTTTTTATATTCTCTCTGCAACTGATTATGTTTTTCTAAACCCAAATATCAGTACTCTGAACGTAGTGTTGTTTTTTTATTACTGTTCAGAGTGCATGTCTTCCGTCTTTTTTGTGAATGGTTTGCCAAGCACTTGAATACTCGCAATATGAATATATATATATAACTTTTTTGGCCCTATATCTGTCTGGTAATGCAGCACTTTCTTTATAAAATTGGTAACAATCTTACCCTGTCCCAGTCAATCGCTTGATATTCTTCTGTTTTTCAACAAAGAAGTGAAAATGCAGTTCCCACCAATAAGGAGACAGCCAAAACAGGTTTTGAATGTCCTCAATTTTGTTGCAAAGACAATGTATTACGGCGAATAAAATCTGCATTAATACGACCAATTCAAAACTAATCGTGATTTATAATAAATATCTTGAAAGTCCCCAATGAGAAAAAGTCATCTGTTTTTCAACAAAGAAGTGAAAATGCAGTTCCCACCAATAAGGAGACAGCCAAAACAGGTTTTGAATGTCCTCAATTTTGTTGCAAAGTCAGTGTATTACGGCGAATAAAATCTGCATTAATACGACCAATTCAAAACTAATCGTGATTTATAATAAATATCTTGAAAGTCCCCAATGAGAAAAAGTCATTTTCTTTTTTGTGGAAAGATTTCTCGATACATTTTGGCAGACTTCAATCAATCAATAATGTCTGGAAATATATATATAGTTATTTAGCAGACTCCGTCGATGTATTGCATATTCCGATTGCCTTTGCCGATGCCTATTTGTATTATTGGTTTCGGTACCGACACCAATCAGAGATGTCAAATAGTTCTGTAACGCAATTTATAAGTTGCCTGTCAGTATATAGAAAAGTATTGGAGTTTTTCTCTTAAAACTGCTTACAGTCCTCCTACGTTTGATGGATTGAAAATGTGACATTCCAATTCGACATGGCCTAGTTGATATCCTTCATTTCTTATACCATATTCCACAGCAATTTAGGAAACGTAGCTTGTTGTGACACCAAAGTAATGTGACATGGTCTTTATGCAATATACAAAGAAAGATTATCGGCCAGACGCAAATAATTTTTCAAGACTTCAATGTTTGCAGAGCATATATATGTATTCAAATTTATTACCGTCGTTAAATATCAGATTTCTCCTACAAGGCGCACGATGCCCGCGATCACGTCATCGTCCAATACTTTGCGTGAACTGCTGCAAACATTGCGAGACCAATCATATTGGAATGGAAACGAAACGTGTATGATGAACTAGCCATTAATAATATCAACATGAACTTTACCTTCATTTTTGGGCAATAAAAATCTATCACATGCTCGTGTAATAAATTGTTGCGTTGCAATCAATGTATAGAAATTAGCTAATAATAAATACACTAACGGGCTGACGTGCATTCGAGCGGGTGAGTTTAGACACGCGATATACCTATACAGCCAAAATGTGAACATACAGCCAACTCATATAAATACAGCGCCAATCAAATATGCTTACACGGCCAATGAAATATCCATAAACAGACAACCTGATATACATATGCAGCAATTTGGGAGATGTACATACAGAGCGAATGTCATATGCATATGCATCCAATTAGATATAGACATTGTCTGTGTATTTAACGTACATACACAGACAATGTCGTTTGTATATAGTTAATTTGATAAACACACAATTAAGTTATTTACATAGAATTGCCAATAGCATATGAATACACAATCAAAGCAATATACATATACGGCTATCCAAGTAATGTACACGAACAGACAATGTAAAATGCTAACATAGACAACTCAATATACTCATACAGCCATGCAAGTTATTTACTTATGTCGCTGCTGACCTCTTTCTCCCAAAGTCAATATATATGCCCAATCATCGAACTGTGTCGTTTACGATAAGTTTTTTTCATACGATGGGGTCCTGAAAGTCGTTTTGCTTTTATTTATGTTACTTTTGGAACAATTGCTGTAAAAATTCATCGATAAAAAACACTGCTTTTGTCGCCACAAGATTGTCTCTTTTTACCTATTTCGCAAATTTCTGCAGTTCTATGGGATTCGGTTTTCAAAATAGAATTTTGTGTGATGATGTCATAAAAATTAAAATCGCGGTTTGTATAACTTTGTGTGATTCATGAGATCTACTCGTGTTAACGTACTAATATTAAGTTTCAGTTATTTCTCAATTATTTTTTTGCTCTTTTTTTCGTGCTTTTGTCGGATATACCAAATTAAGGGAAGGTCCAAGTTTTCTTCAGGAATGTAGTTATATTGTATATATAGCAATACTCAATCGCCACACCTACACGAAAAGCGTTCTTGGCCCTTTTCGTGCCGATGGCAAATTAGATAATGGAATCAGGCTGTATTCAAATTTAAAGTCGTAAAGCATGTATTATTATTAAAGAAATCATGAAAATGAAAAGTTCAATCTTCAAAAGTTCAATTATATCAACTGTTGTGCTATTTGAGTTTGTTCACAGTTTTTGTCTCAGCACTGTTGCCAGATGAAGTGTCATGATCTGCGACTTTAGTAACTTAGAGGTTCGATGTCAAACCCAACCCATAGGCTTTGTTTCCTTCCAAGTCTCCCATGTCTACTCTGAGTTCATACGTCTTACCTTTCATGATCTGATAGATTTTTTCTAAACTTAAAAAATTATTGTACTGGCTCATGTTACTTTTAATTTAACTGCTAACGGAAAATGTATATGTATATGTGTTAGTATGGTTTTACGTATAAATGTAATAATAAATCATCAGTCTAAAATAAGGTTTTCATTGTTGTTCATTCAATTCAAAGCTTATCACTTGTTTCGGTTAGTTTACCATGATACACAAATAACAGACTATCATTCTTTGACGACGCTGAGATGAATTGAAAATTAGATTACTTAACAAAAATTATACCCGATTTTAATGAGCTTCGTTATAGTTTAATTGCGATAATTGATAAACGATGCGTCAGCAAGTCGTTATATGAAATTGACAAAAGTTTGGAGAATGCGCCGAAACATTTATTGATTTCTTCAATTTGTCTCCGGCACTTTACACAGCGCCGGAAGACTTCCCAATTCTCGCTACGCTTTCGAAATTTGCTCAGCCTTGAAATCTTACGAATACTCCCACACTCTTCTTATTGTCAAAATATCATATATCTAGATTAGACAGTGAAACCGCACCATCCAATCATTTTCATAACTCTGATTTGCTTTTTTATTTAATATCAAACCAGAAAATATTTGAATTTTTCATCTTGCTCTATCCTGGAAGGTTATTTATGAGCCTGTTTACTATTTTACTTACACGATCTCGGTCCCAACTATTAGAGTGATGTTATATTCAAGTTTTTACACGTTTCATTCGTTTTTCACTGACACCGTCATTTGAAGGTATGTGGTAAGGCCGTAATGGCGTTTTTCAATATATGTGTTCTTTCATATTTTCAGACGTACTTACGCTTTCACGTTGCAAAAGTTAGTACTGACTAAATGAGCAATAATAACTGTAAACAAGATGTGCAATGCTAACAAGTACAGCAAAATCTGAAGTTTCTTTGACATGGGTTAGATGGGTAGTTAATTGGAAGTTAATTGCATCCTGTTGAAATTAACTTTGGCTTTATTAGAAAGTTGAATTTGAGTTTTTATGGGTCAGATTGTGATATTTTAAAGGAATTTCGCTAGGTAGGAAATTGTATATACAGTCCAATAGTTGAAGAGAAAACGTAAGAACGTGCTTATATTGTTTTATGGTTAATCCAGCGCTACATACATGTTTTTGCTAGCACCTTGCTATACTTTTACAATAGTAGAACGATATTTGAGTCGTACGAGCTCGGGTTTCTACTAAATTATCTGCTGGCGGAAGTTTATGTTAATTTAATTTAATTATATGATTTGCAGAAATATTAGGATAGTTAAACCTAGCAAATAAATGCTCTTTAATGGACGACTAAGGAGTCTCCAGCATCCCCACTGTAATGACCATGCATACCCATATTTTGCATGAGCTTTGTTTCCTTCCCAGTCTTCCATGTCTACTCTGAATTCATATGTCTTTTTTTTTTTCAAGTTCTGATAGATATTTTCTAAATCTAAAAATGAAAGTACTGGCTTCATAATGTATATCAGTAACATAAGTACGGGCTTCTAAAATTGTTGTCCACATAGCTATATATGGTGCTCTTCACGTAATCGACTGATGTCTTTGCGTCTAGCAGTTGCGGAGAGTTAATTTTCATTTTTACCAGATTGTATAGATTCTATAGAACATCGTCATCCGGTTTCTGGTTTGATGAAGTTTTATGTTTTTTTTTACTATTATCAACAAGAGTATTTCCATTGATGGTTGCATGACAATAAGTAATATGGGTATTTAAAATATGGGGATAAAATATAGCATTTTTCAATTGACAACATTTTAAGGAACATGTTGCAGCATGATGAGGTTCATGCCATTCAAATGAATAAAAAACTCACCAAGCCAAAATTCTCCAATCGTATTTCCAAATCCATTCCATCCACGATAAAAGTCTTCAAAGCCATTCATTTGACGTTGAAATACCTTTGTAAAAACATTTTACACAAGTTTTAATTATATTAAAATCGATTTAGTTTTAATTTTACAAAGATTTGTGATAGTTTTAATTTGACACTGTTCCATGGGTTGTTAAGTTTACTTTCTTGAGTTTTCTAAAAAAGATTGATCAGATAGATTCCCGACCACTGATGAGCTTGGCGCATTTGCGCAATTTTAGACGTTTTGCAATGCTGTGTGTAAACCATGAGGAATGGTTGTTATGGTCTTGCTTGGGAGAAAAGCTAGCGTTGCGCACTAACCAATAATACAAGCAAGTCTGATAAAGTGTTATTTTGAAGTGCATACCGTATGCTACACAACATAAATAAAATGGGCTTTTCACAACATCAGGAAGATATGATAATAACGAGTCGTTTGATCGCAGCTGCATCACAGAAAAAAGTTAGTCTACCTAAGCGTTTTATCGCTCGAATTATCAATGTTTCTCGATTATATGCTGTTATGATGCCCCACAAAAGCTCACAGCACGATAACGAACAAATAAGCAACAGAACGATCGATCAAATATAGCCTGGCCTGATTCGATGCGGTGACTGAGATTAACAAATAGTAATACAATAATATATGAAATATTTTTAAAACGCTATCCGTTATGTCGTATAATTAGCGAGTTATTAATTATATAGTGATGGGACACGCGGTGTCACTATAGAGTCATGAATCGACACCGCAGTTTCGATCGATAAGTCTTCGGTCTCCGACCGATATTCTCTTTTTCTTATTAATGATATTTGTCATTGTTGTTGTATTCTTCTTTGTAGTTACTTCTTGTTGTTGTGAAAACAATCGTTTTTTTTTAACTACGTCATTTTCAATGGTTAAATATTTATTATTTTTTGTTATTTCAACATTATTTTACACTTTGAAAATTTGATCTCTATCGTAAGTATATATATATTTATATGATATATTTTATAGCAACAAGTCGTACATTAAATTATTTTGTTCTGCGACCAACCGAATAGTGCTTCGCAACCCCTTTGTGGGTCGCGGCACCGAGGTTGGGAACCACTGCATTAGAGATTGAGTAAATAACGTAGTTATCACGATTAGCGGGGGAACCAGCTGGGAGGTTGGGAACCACTAAGTTAAAACAAAAAGTGAATGTGAAACTTGCCCAATCGATTCTTATCGTCAATATACCCATCGAAATGTAAATGTATAAATGACTTGCTCTTTCATACATCCAACTTCGGTCAGAATATGATTTTGGGCAGTGTCGGTAAAATATTTAGTTTTGGCTTTCGTATCCATCATATATTTGAGCATTACATTCTTGTTCATTCAACATAGTTTGTGATTTTTTCGTTCATCGATTTTTGCCCTGCGGATAAATTATCGTACATATCCGATAGGAAATTCTGGGATTCCTTAATTGAAATTCTTTTCCTACTTTTATTTTTTCTTTGAGGATTGCATTTGGTCTGCCATGCATTTTTCAAGCCCCGCGCTCAAAGGTAAACTGATGTGAGATTTTTCGGATTAAGGTTATCTGGGAGACACTTGGCAATTAAAGATGGTAGTTGTATTTCTATCTGTTTTTGAATAGCGTGCTGAATATTTTATTGGAAATTAGAAGGTCCCTCATGCTAATATAAAATGGGACTTCATGGAGACAGGCCAGGGCCCGGTGAGATTCTGCGTAGACGCAATTTCGGCTTTGGTTTTACGATGTAGTTGAACACAGCCATGTCTGTTTTAGAGGGGTAGATATCGATGATATAGATTATAAATTGGCATTGATGCTTGTTAAGTTAAGACTATTGGCTATCATGAAGTAGATTTAAAACCTGTATATCTTATATTGAACAGCGAATAATCACAAAGAATTGGAACAATCAAGAGCCAAATAGTTGAATGCAGTATGATTTGTCATTTATTTGCAAGTGAAAAAAAAGATTCAAATGATTCATATGGAAAGTTCAATTTATGAATTCAAATTCAATGATATATAGTGAACTTAAAAATGTACCGATGAAGGAGTTTCTATTCTTCGAAGAATCACGAATCTGTACAATTTGCAATCTGCGAGTTATACGTACACATTTATTTGTTTACTTTGATAACATTGAATCTCATAAGGCTTGATACTAATAATAATAAATTCGACGTTTTTTATATATCAGTTACTTGTTTATGCAATTATAGTTTGATGTCTTGAGTTTGTTTTAAAACGATGAATAGATGAATCAAAATACAACACTGAACAATATGAATACATCAAAACGGATTTATTTCTGTCGGGCAAAGCACATATCTTCCCATCCTATACTTGTTACTTGATTGTGACTGGCAAATACATTCCACATATTATAAATTGCCTTTGCCGTCGGAGTTATGGTTCTGAAGTGTGAAAATCCCATCAATCCTGAAAAATGTTAAAGCAATATTATTGCATGTACTGATTCTATATATCACGATGTAACACTATTAAATTTACCTCTTGGTGTGCAGAATCCCATGACAAAATAGGTGTCGTAATCTGTCATGAAGAAATACTCCCCTCGGAATAAGTTGTCTGCATCTGAAATTATAGTTGTAAGCGGGAGCTAATAAATGTAAACCTTGGTTCAAATTTGCAAGGTAGTAAAGCACGGGAATACTTAATAAAATAACAACATTTGAATTTCTAGACCATCCAGGGTGGTCCAAGGTTGTCAACTGGGGGGCACACAATTATTTTCGCATTGCTTGCGGGCCACAATAGGGCCATGAATAGGTAAATAGTTCAATACAAAACAAACACTTTAATTGTGGAAACACATTGATCAGTATTCGTCATTTATCAAGATAGAACATGCAAAAAACTTACTGAAACATGCAAAAGTCTTTCTATATTCATATTTAGTCTTTTAAACGGAAAAAAAGCTTCCGCAAATGTAAGTGCTTCCGAACATCGAAGGTAGTTTTTTATATAGGCAGCATTTTTTGTAATTATGTTTAGGCTAGTTGCAAAAAAACCCCGACATGAATTATATTGTTAGACCATAACATTAATATTAAGTTATCAGGCATAGCCAACCTAGGCTAATAGAATCCGCATTCAATTTTCATTTCTCTGTGAGGCCAAAATTGTTAGCATATATTCCCGACCAAAAAAACAAGAAAGCCATATAACAATTGATTAATACTGCCAAGAACATCATTCAACTTCGCTAGTTGCCCCAGCCAGCCATAACATCAGCCAATTCAGTGACATTAGTGATGTAACAATGCGTCAAAATATTTTTCTGGTTAATTTTATGACGGAACAACACTAAATGCTATTTTTCGGTTACTCTCCGAGTGCGACATGGGATACAGATAATAAAGCCTGGAAAACGGGCCTGGTTTGAAAGCCCCCTTTTTTTCTAGACGGTCATAGCGAGAATAAGGCAAGTATTGGAGCAATATATTATTATATATCCACAATCAAACCGACAATTTTTACTTACAATTTTCTAACTCTGCATTGGTTGCGCCACCACCTGGGGTATCAAAATACAACTTCTTGAGTTTTGCCAGAAACGAAGGTTCTGAAAGAAAAATATCAGTTACGTTCATTAATGCTGAGAATACGATGTAAGTGTTATTCTTCTAACAGCAGATTTTCGATACTCTAGTTTGATGCAAATTTGAGTGTTTCTGTAAATAGTACATTGCCTTTTCAATAATATATTGCTAATGCGGATTTGAGTTCAAATGCCCACTTTCGCAAATGAAATCAATTCGATAAATGGTATAGCTGAGAACTTTGCTAAAAATACCAATAACGTCGTTATCAATTTTTCTTCAGAAACAAATTGGAATTGCGATTTGGTGCAATGACCGCTTGCCTAGGATAAGAAATTATAAAATGATTTTTTAGAAATACTACAAAATTAATTCAATTAGAACTATTTTTTTTCTGTATATGTTATGTATGTGTCACTTTATTGGTCATATTTCAAATGATATAAATTTGCTCTCACTGAGTTGTTGATCTATTACGTATGTTTTGTACTCTCTTCGGATAAAGTGTAACCGGAAATCCATTGTATTCTTCTTGAATAGTCTTTATTTAACCAAAAATAATAAATTAGACCAACAAATAAACAAAAAATACTGCTGCCTGATATGCTTTGTCGAATGCACTCAAATGAATTCTACATTTTACAGAAAGCGATCAAACCAAACAGTCTATATTTAAATAGGATTACTGCTAGTTTACCCGCGAACGCTCAGGGTTAGGTTGAACATAACTCCATTTTCTGTTGCTTTGAAATGATGTATATCATGACATGTTCTCGGAAATTTACCAGTATTACCAGGATTCGGGATGTCAAGTCCATCAAACCATGTTCCTTTTATTTTGCCAAACTGAAATAGAAACACACTTGAAAATTATATGAATTAGACTGAATGTACCGCCATAAATCGATCGTTATTCGGGGTCCTTCAGCTAATTTTTCTAAAAATGAAGATTGTGTAGTATATTGTCGAATTCTGAAACTTCTGAAGTCACCAACTACCATGAGAAATGCCAATTTAATATGAAGCTGTACGACTCATGTTGTAATCGAATCAGCTTGTAATTATTGTTTTATTAACACAATGGTTAGCGTTATTACATTGAAAAAGGGCGCAAATATTTTTATTTTTATTTTTTTAAAGTGACTAATGTGCGACTTCGTCAAAATATTATGACAACGAAAAAAGTTTTTGATAAATTTCCAAGATTTTTACCCTGTCCCAATCAATAGCTTGATATTCTTCTGTTTTTGAGCAAAGCTGGGAAGTTGCGGTTTCTCCCAAAAAACATATTGCAGTCAAAAATAAGTAGATCTTTATTCCAACCATTTTTGCACGAAGATGTCGCAGGTATATCGTTCTCAAATGTGCACATGATAACTTGGTATCACTTTATATATGGTATGAATGAATGTCGATATATTTAGATGAAGAAAAAGGTTTTTTAGTTTCAATCGTCCAAGCAAGGGCTAATACTATATAACCATATTTCCACAAATGAACAATTCAATATATATAAACAATGCATCAAATCTAATGTGGCCATTGATTTTGTGCACACAAAAAAGAATTTAATAGAAGTTAAATTTTTGGCATTTAGGGATATTCGGTAAAACACGAAATGTCAAAGCAGTGAGGGCTGGACAATATCCAACGGTTTATAATATCTGATTATTCAAAATATGAAATTGAAATCCCCCGACTGTTCGGCGCACTGACGTTATCTATTTTTGATTCCAAAAAGTCGCATAAGTTTGGAAGTAATTTTTTGCAAAACCGGTCATTGTGAAGGTCACGTGGGTGCATTTTTGGTAAATCACGAAATGCTAAATTCATTAAAACAGTAAAGATTGAATAAACCTCTACGGTTTATGGTAATTAGCTTTCCAAATGTTATCTAGTTTTGCCTGTCGCATAAATTTGTAAATACTTTTTCTGCAAAAAAGTGAACGTCAGTCAGGCAATGGATTTCTGGGCTATTTGTCAAGAACGGCACAACGGGCCATTTACATTTGCTCCGGCGACCATGATGCTTTGCACCAACGTAAATAATCTCTAGTAAAAATGTAGTTTCTAGCAATTTAATATTTAGCAAAAAGGTGTTCTGTATATTCCGAGAAATTATTGGTTTTATATTTGTTCATGTTAAAAAGCGTGTAGTCCCACTACTCGCCAGCTAGCGAGACTAGTCTCAATTCAAATGTTTTTACTACGCGCCATTATTTTTTGCTAGTACTGGTGCCATTTTTTACGCCTTTTTTAATATGAAGTTGGTACAGGATTGAAAAAAAGAATGCAATGAATGCATAATTACATTACAGGTTTGATTTTAAATCAACTTTTTTATCTCCTTCATTGATTCATTTCAAATACCCCTTGAAACGTCTTGAAACTAGAGCGAGACGGTGCGTTTTAGCAGCTGCACACGCTGTCAAAATAATAATTTTGAAAATATAGGAAAATATTTTTCTACGACTTCCACTTTTATCGCGTAGCTTTATCGTCAAGTTATTAGGCTGTCCACACCAAAGTCACACGATTTTAACCGCAATGTTTTTTCGAGATATCTCGAAATCTGGCAAGCTAAGCTCTCGGTGGCAAGCTAAGCAGGTTCCTACGTAGGTTCGAAATACGTGAAGATTGTGATAATGTGCGATAGGATTACTGGACTACTCGCGTCGCGCGGTTACTTTGCTGTTCGATTTGAGTTTGCGAGTAGTGGGCCGTTCATGTCCCGCGCGAATATGAAATTACTAATTTCTCGGACTATACCAAAACATCTCTTCGCTAAATATTGAATTACTGTAAATAACATTCTTACTAGAGATCATTTACGTTGGTGCAAAGCACATAGTCGCCAGAGCAAATGTAAATGGCGCGTTGTGCCGTTCTTGACAAATAGCTCAGAAATATGTTGCTTGACGTTCACATTTAACGGTGCGACATATATTATATTTGCCAATTCATGCAACAGGCAAAAATAGATAACATTTGGAAAGTCAATTACCATAAACAGTTGAAAAATTATTCAAAACGTATTGTTTTGATGAATTTAGCATTTCGTGAGTTACCAAACATGCTCGCACATGGCCTTTACATTAACCAGGTTTTACAAAAAATTACTTGCAAATTTTTGCGACCTTTTAAAATCAAAAATAAATAACGTCAGTGCGATGAACAGTCGGGTAATTCAAATTTCATATTTTAAATATTCAAATTATAAACCGTTAGTTATTGTCCAACCCTCACTGCTTGACAACTTTACCATTTCGTGTTTTACCAAATATCTTAAAATGTCAAAAATTTCACTTTTATTAGCCTTCTGCTTTTGTGTTCATATGAAACAACAACGGCAACATTGGATTTGAGGCATTGTTCACATATAATAAATTGTTCCCTTGTGGAAATATGGTCATATAGTATTAGCCCTTGCTCCTTAGACGGTTGACTTTGAAAAGCATTTTTTAATTTACCGTAAATATATCGGCAATATATCGGCGTTCCAAAAAATATTTAAAGTGGTAACAAAATTTTATGGGTCGCATTCAGGAACAGTAAACCTGCGACATATTTGTAAAAGAATGATCGGAATAACGATCTAAATATTTTCGACTGTATTATATAGGTTTTCTGAGAGAAGCCGCAACTTCCCAGCTTTTCACAAAAACAAAACAATATCAAGCATTGTTGGGAAAATATCAAAAAATGAATTCTGTCTTTATAATAATTAATGAAGAAGTCACACATCAGTCTCATTTGAAAAAAAATGAGTAGAACTATAATAATAGCCATAACAAGATGATACGATTACAACCGGAGTCAGCCAGCTTTATTTTAAAATTTAAATGGACATTCCTCATGGTATAGTTGACGACTTTAGAAGTTGAATTCGACAATATATTTACAAAAATCTTCAGATAATTGTTGTTTTTCAAATATACGATTTTGAAGTACATAATGTTATTGCACGTTCACTTGTACACTTGCGTTTTTTTCTTCTTATACACAACCTATGTTTTCAAAAAATTGACTAATGTTCCCTGCTTAACGATTCGTGGCGCAAGCCGAAATCATATAATGTATAATATAGGTTGGGAAGATATGGGCTTTACCTGACGAAATAAATTCGATTAGAAGCCATTTCTTTCAGTGTATTCACTTCATCAAGCATTGTATTTAGCTACATTATTTCATCGTTACGAAATGAATACACGGCATCCAAATATATTCACATATAAAGGTATCTGAATTATTGGGCATTGACAATTCTTTTCCTGATTGATATCATTATCGAACCTTTAATGAGATTCGACGTCGCATCAAAGCAAACAAACAAATTCGTACTCATCATTCGCAAATTGCAAAATGTTTTTCAAAGTAAGATTTGGAATTCAAATATGTTAACTGCTACATATAGGTCTCTTTCTCACTACTCACTATATATGGCATATTTGGACCAATTCTCATATCGAAAATTTCATATTAAGAAATCAATTTTTGCTTTGGTCTACACTTGCAAATAAATGATAACTTATGCTGCATTCAATTAAATTTGTGTTTGCTAGACAGTTGGCGCTCGATCGATACAATTGACGTCGCGATACAGCGTGGCGTTGCTTACTTGCTCCAAATTGAGTCTGATTGGCATTTGAGATAGGATGGTTGCTGGTATGGGCCTCGCTATCTCAAACCACTAGTACCCAGTAGGTCTAACTCTTGAAATTATGAACGAGAATGGGCTATACTGCAAATTTAATTTTAATATAAATAAACAAGAAAACTGCAATATTTGATAATGGGGCCTGAAAAGACGCAACAAATCGAAAAAAAGCAAATAACTTTCTGAATTGTGCAATTTTTCAGTTTATATTAAAAATCAACTGTTCTTTTTCTGTTTTTTCACTAATCGCGGAAGCAATGAGTTCAGGGCGATTACGCAGGTATGGTGAATGAACTGTATACTTAAGAAAATAAACAATTTCCGATATTTGACATCATGAAAAATAAAATTTGTGCTAATTCAACTTTATTGCATAGCACGGAAGCTTGGACATATCAGACAATATTAAACTTCTTGAACAATTCCTACTATGTTTTTCCCATCGCATTTTGTCTGCATTCGTATTGTATTGCTTATTCACTGGCGCCATCCGCCATCATATTTTAAGAATTTCTTCCGAACTGTGGCGCCTGCTGTTAAATTATTAAAGAACATAGATCCAATTTTTTTATATATATTATAGTTAAGTTACAATTTTTTTCAAGTTATTGTTTCATACTCATGCAATCTTTGACATCAATTCCAGTAAGTCGTAAACAAATATAAATATATCGCAGAGGCTGTCTGCTTCACATGACCAGGAACACTATGTTAGGCATCGGTTGATTTTGAGATTGTATCAGGGCGTACTTGATGCCTTGGGATTAGATTATAAAGACTTTAGCTTGCTTGCTTAAAACGAGTAAATAGACGAGAAAGACGCGTTTGTGTGAAATTTTATTCTGAACAAAAAATAACAGGGGAGAAAAATAATGGAAAGCAAACTTAGAATTATTTTGCCTAACCTTCCGATTTCTTTTTGTCCAATATTAAATACTATGTGGCTACATTTTGACTAGCGGTTTTGAGTTTTATTTGAAATAGTTAACAGATTATAAAGTATTCGAATCAGAGAGTATAAAACCAACTTAGAAGATAACGCAAAAAATGCGTAATTTACGTTTGGTAACATTTTTATTAATTTAGTTCAAAGTTGTCAAAAATTGTAGGAATTTGGACAGCGTTAAAAATTTCTACTGGATCAAGATTAAATGTTACCAGTATGGGTGGCATTCACAAAAAACGACCGAAAGATATGCAGTAATAAAAAAAACACTACGTTAAGAGTACTGATATTTGGGTTTGTAAAAAATATAATCAGTTGTATAAGGAAAATAAAATCAAAAATTTAACTGTAATATTCCAAGTAAATATGGATGACAAATTTGCCAAGTATTTTTTCACATATGTCTTTGATAAAATATGCTTCGAATTAATGAATATGATACTTTTTGGTTAAAACAGATAAATTAGAAGTAACATGAAGTCATACATATCCATCGTTTTTGTACTTTTATTATGTAGTTGGTCAGTCGTTAGCCATTACAGCCAAGAAGATACTGACCATTGTACAGCGAAGTACGAATCCTGCAAACTACATCACGAAAACGTTGAACGAGGTGAATTATTTACCAATCAGATAACAAATCGTATTTTTCTTTGGTTACTGTATCCTTCAATACTTATTCCTATGCATCTGGATTCTGGAATATTAAACTATTACTCATAAGCAATATGCTAAAGTTAGCCACGTAATTGAGTTTGCCTCGTCGTTTTTAATGACGATATATTGCATTGCTTGTATTACATTCTAGATTTTACTACGGATGCCTTTCTATAAATTTTTCACATTAACTTGCAACTCTTCCATCAATAATCTTGCGACAGTTAGCGAAGGGCTTGGAAATTTTCCATGACTCAGCTTGTACGAAAAATAAAATTAAACATATATACAGTGATTAATGATGCATTTATTCCGCATTTCTTACATCGTTCATAGCTATCAATTTTAACAAATTATTAACGACAAAAAGTTATTACTAGAGAAAAGCATTATCTCATTAAATTGCAAAATTAAAATTTAGAGCGGTATTATCCGGATAGTTGTCGAGGATTACACAAACTCAATTCTCTTTCTTGGGATGAAATCGGAGGAGTTTTTGAAATCTATCCTACCCCGGTTTCAGAAAAGATTGAAGTTTACTGTGATCTCATGACAGATGGAGGAGGATGGATTGTGAGTTGAATCTATCCATTGTTTTTCTAATTGAACCATTTTGTCGTGTTTTTTTTTCTAATATTGGACACGATATAGACCTATTAATCGTTTTGCTATTATTAATATTTTTCATTGTTGTTGTATCCTCTTTGTAGTTTTTTCTTGTTGTTGTGAAAACAATCGATTTTCTCTGATACTTTCGGTGGTTGAAGATTTATTTTTTTAGTTATAACACTTTGACAATTTGATCTCTATCGCAAGTATATATATATATAGCTCCAAGCGCATCAGTGATCGGAAATCTATCTAATCAATCTTTTTCAGTAAACTCAAGCAAGCAAGCAGAAAACTTCGGAAGCCAAAAAATATTGTCAAATTAAAACTATCACAAATCATCGTATAATTAAAACTAAACCGATTGCAATATAATTAAAACTTCAATGTGTTAACAAAGGTATTTCAACGTCGAATGGATGGCTCCGAAGACTTCTATCGTGGATGGGATGATTATGTAAATGGATTTGGAAATACGGTTGGAGAATTTTGGCTTGGTGAGTTTTTTATTCACTTAAATGACATCAATCTTATTTTGCTGCAACAAGTTCCTTGAAATACCAATGGTTGAAAAAATACTCTTGAAAATAGTATGAAACATAAAACTCATTCAAACCAGAAACTGGATGACGATATTCTATGGAATCTATATATACAATCTGTTAAAAATGAAAATAACCCTCCGCAACTGTTAGACGTAAAGACATCAGTCGATTAAGTGAAGAGCACCATTATATAGCTTGTGAAAAACAATTTTAAGAGCCCGTATTTATGTTACTGATATACATTATGAAGCCAGTACATTAAATTTTTAGGTTTAGAAAATATCTATCAGATCTTGAAAGACAAGACGTATGAACTCAGAATAGACATGGAAGACTGGGATGGAAACAAAGCCTATGCAAAATACGGGTATGACTTCGAACCTTTGAGTTTATGGAAAATCCAAAATCAAGTTTATAATTGTAATTTTTTATATGGTATATTATTTATAGAGCATTCTCGATCGGCGATTCTTCAACAAATTATCGTTTATCGGTTGGTCAATACAGTGGAACTGCAGGAAATTCTTTAGAAGCCTCAACTCAAGGACATTCCCTACATCAAGGACGATCCTTCACGACGAAAGACGCAGATCATGACATAGGATCTGACAGAAACTGTGCCGTTGCTTACAAGGGAGCGTTCTGGTACGGAAATTGTCATGCAGCAAATTTGAATGGGCTGTATATCGAAGGAGGGAAAGCACAATATGCAATCTCTGTGGTCTGGAATACTTGGAAAGGCTACGAATATTCCATGAAGTTTGTTGAAATGAAAATGAGGCAAAAAGAGTAGCCGAATTATATAAAAAGTTCACATAGAGTTCACATTTTTCAGCGTTTGTAAAATATATACTTTGCAATATTAATAATATCTTACACAAATCTAGAATTTCTTATGATGATCATATACTAGCAATGGGCTTTTGATAACAGACAAAAATTATTTTTGGAATACCTTGGCTTGTTTAATAAAGATATCCAGTTTAAGTGGCGTCTTTATGTTTCGTCTTATCGGTGATCTGATAAAAACTTTAATGACATCAAAGAGCATAGCTTATTTGGAAAAGCATCGCCGTTTAAAATGGTACCGTTCGCTTGATAGCTCAAAGAAATGATATTATCGACGAGAGTTTATTGATAAATTATAGCAGAGACATCCATCGTCCATGTCCTCGTGGCCCAAGGCGTACGTAACTAAGTCGACAGACTTGTGAGATAGGGAAAAGTAGAGGAACCGATATATATAAAGTAGTTCACAGACTAAATATTTACAAAACGCCAACAAAAGCAATCAACGATTGTAACGAAATTCACCCATTTAATAATGATTTCATCGCGATTGTAAGTCCTCGTATTATCCGACTCTTCATGAAAAACATTTGGTAAGCCCTAAACTATAAAATGCAATCTATTTAGATAGAGCAGAGTTTAATTACTGAAGGAGTTTTTGAAGAAAGAAATAATTTATATTTAGGCAAAGCGCATCTATACACATGGTGTCGTCTTTCACAAAAGCTCGGATTTTTTTTAGAATAAACTCAGTCTTTATAGCGATATCTTTATACTGATATCTTGTCTCTTATTGACTTGAACAATTCCATGCCTGGAATGAAAAAACACGAGAACAACAATTATGAGAGGTCGCAACCATAATGCACATAAACAAATGGCTCACTTGGCCACGTGACTCATACTGACTGTGCTTCGTATGCCACGATAGGTGGGGCTACTTCGATTTCATCACAGCCTTTGTAAACAAAATGTTCATTTTTTTCAAACAAAGATCTGGACAAGCAGCCAAAAACACTAGAAGCTTAATAACAAAACAAAAATTCATCAGAGGAGAAACAGTAGATTTGAAAAAATATAGTTTTCAAAAATAGTTTCAATCTGGAACTAGGGCTGGGAGTTGGAAATCAGTACAGCGTTCTTAGATGGTGTCGAGTTGCATTTCATTTCCGCGGTCGACTGCCATTCCAGGTAGTATTCCCTTTTCTATTTCACACTTACCCAATATTTATTAATTCGTACACGTTTTCTGTTGGGGTCCTTAATTCGAAATAAGAAAACGAATGGACTTCACCGAGAAAATCTAACAAATACAAATCGCGAAAATAATGACTGCTGAAGATGGTAATGCCATAATGATAGGTTCAGAAATAGTTCGTAATTGAAATAAATTATCCATAAATCGATTATACAGGAATCAGTTCAATAACGAAAATACAACGACTAGAATGACGACATCGTATATTCATTTACCTCCCTGGGGAGAGACTAAGCAAATGAAAGGCATTCAAAAATTGAATTAACAACTTTCTCAAAATATCTGAGAGCGTGTGAAAGAATTAGTGGTCAGACTTTTAAGTTAAATTCATATTCATGATATCTTAAATAGCAATAGGTGTATAGCAGAAGGTACACAGGCGTAATTCTACAAGAATATTACAATTAAATATGGATCACTAGTTAGACTACCTCTTTATATCGTTAACTATATTTGCACAAAACCTATTATTCAATTGAATGAAATATACTCCGATTTCCAGATAAATTGAAAGTAACATGAGCTCATACGACATATACATCGTTCTTGTACTTGTATTGTACAGTCGGTTAGTCGTAGGTCAAGAAGACACCGGACTCTGTACAAAGATGTACGAATACTGCAAACTACAGCAAACAAGTGGTGGACAGAGTGAATCATGTGCCCATCAGACAACAAAGTTTGCTCGTGTTGGAAAAACTGGTCCACGTGGTATGCCGGGACCAAAAGGAGAACCTGGAATCGTTGATTACAATCGTGTCAATACCAAAATATCAGAGGACATTTCAGGTACTATTTGTAATATTGAATCCATACATCTATCCTGGTCTTCTTTTGATTTTCATGAATGCAGACGAGCAATTCGTAATATGTAATACAGTATATATATGTAGTTTGGCACACACAGTCATGTATAAGTAAATAAATCTTTATCAAACAACTACCCATTTTCAAGCGTCAGGTTTTTGGCACTGTAATCAACACACAATTTATCCACATGTAATTTTAATAAATTGGTTTTAGCAATTAGTTTCTTTTCAACATTGCAGAAGCGGAAAGCCGTCTGAATGAAAAATACAATAAGTTGGAAGAAGCATTGCACAGAGGTAAAAATGGGTATTTAAATCGTATGTCATTAGTCATAAAGCAATCCACAGTCGGTCCAACTTGATTTCACCTAATAAAAGCTGTCCCCATTACGTCCCCGATTACTCTATGTTTTGTGGGCATATACTCAATATATTCATCAACTGGGATTCAATTCCTGACATATAGCCTTGTTTTAATCTAGCACATATGTCGATGACACAAATATATTCTCGGTGGTTGAATTGTGGTGGTTGAATTGACGCTAATGAATTGTGCAATCGATTCTCATTTTTCCTATAGTCCACAGTTACCATAGAGTAAAATTTTGCCGAATAAATATTCCATACAAAAGAAAAAATAAACACCATGGCATTGCAAATATACGCGGAACAGTTGCAAATTATATTCAGAACGGTATTATCCGGATAGTTGTCGAAGATTACACAAATTCAATTCTCTTTTTCGGAATGAAACCGGAGGAGTTTTTGAAATCTATCCTACCCCTGTTTCTGAAAAGACTGAAGTTTACTGTGATCTCGTGACAAATGGAGGAGGATGGATTGTGAGTTGAATCGATTCACTCAATCAAATTAAAATTAGTTGAAAAATTATCTAAAGTATTTATATAAAATAACAACAAAAACATGAAAGTGTAATGTTTTCACAAAGGTATTTCAACGTCGAATGGATGGCTCTGAGGACTTTTATCGTGGATGGAATGATTATGTAAATGGGTTTGGAAATACGATTGGAGAATTTTGGCTTGGTGAGTTTTGTCCATTCACATAAATACTATCAATGGCTTTGTGATAATATGTTTACAAATAGACGGACGACGTGCACTTTTTTTCTCTATTTGAAAACATGCATATTGTGCATCCGGATACATAGAAAATCAGCAAAAGATTTTTCTTGTTCCTGATCATTTTGTTCAAATTTGGTTCGCGTGAACTGGAAGCTTTGTAATGTACCCAGTTATGAAAAGATTGCATTTTTTCATTGACAAATAGGACAAATATGTTATGATCTTAAAATGATTTCGCTCACCCGCATCGACGCACTATTAATCGGAACTGGCCACGTAAATGTCATTCCCGTGGGAATTTTACTAACTTGGGATCTTACTGAAAGTGTGGTTGATAAGTTGTTGAATGATGAAGAACGCCATATGATTAATTTTAAACCTTAACTTAAGCCGCATAAAACGTTGTATAAAAAAACTATTTGAAACAAAGCAGTTTACAGCTATTGAGAGAACTTATCCCGGGTTATGTCGATATAAAATCAATAATTTTTTAGTTTTTTACTCCTCACAAAGAATTGATCGATCATAGGATCCTCAATTGGCATTCCCAGAATTTAACGTGCAATCTCAATTCATTAGCAGAAAGTTTACAACATTTATTTAGGTTTAGAAAATATCTACCAGATCCTCAAGGGCAAAACGTATGAACTCAGAGTAGACATGGAAGACTGGGAAGGAAACAAAGCCTATGCTAAATATGGGTATGACATCGAACCTTTAAATCAATTTAGAATCAAGTTTATAAATGCATGTTTTGATTTACTCTAACATTTCTAGTACATTCTCAATTGGCGATTCTTCAACAAATTATCGTTTAACGGTTGGTCAATACAGTGGGAATACTGGAGACTCTTTAGTCGCCCATCAAGGACAATCCTTCACAACTAAGGACGCAGATCATGACACAGCATCTGACAACTGTGCTGTTACTTTCAAGGGAGCGTTCTGGTACGCAGCTTGTCATGCAGCAAATTTAAATGGGCTGTATATCAAAGGAGGGAAGGCACAATACGCAATCTCGGTAGTCTGGAGAACTTGGAAAGGCCATGAATATTCTTTGAAGTTTGTTGAAATGAAAATGAGACAAAAATTGTGAACAAAGAAAAACAGCACAAAAGTTAAAAATGTATATATATATATATACAATACTAACGGATAGACGTAAAGAAACTTTTGTTTTTCATGTTTACTCTAATATTAATACATGCCTGAATACTTATAATCCGAATACAGTCTGATTCAATTTGCTATCGACATGAAAGATACAAGTATAAGTATATTTATTTTGATTTTCCCACAAAAAAAATCATACACAAAACACAAACAATGAACACACAGAAGATTGGGAAAATCGGGGAAACTGGCAAAACCTTTACAAAGGTTTAATAATGTAAATATACATGCGCCAGTTTACCCACATTCAACACACAAACATATATTCAAAATAAAAAAAGACAAAGAAATGAACGGATATCGTTCGGGCGTCAAACTTGTGTAACATGAACACTCGGTGGGTTTGATAGGATGGAATGCGTGGCTATGGTATGTGAATCTCAACGAGTCAACAGTGCTTTTCCCACAGGAATATGGAATAAAAAAAAACACTCGTTGACGTAAAATGCTGTAGTTCAATTCCATTGCAAAAATAACACAGTGACAAAAAAATTTTATTAATAAAAAAAAACTCTGTAAATAGATTGAATGTTTTATAACAGTCTATGTACAAACATGGATTGAGGTATCGGGTTGTTTTGTCGTTTTCGATTAGTTCAATTTAAAATCATTGTATTCGTTCCAATGCTTCCAATATTCATATCGAATTTCCAACAGGTGCAGTGGTCTCGTCTTTTCTGCGCTCTGTTCAATTATCCATGACTAGATTCATAAAAGGATCGAAACCTCGTCGATCAGATCGTCCACCATTTAACTTTAAATCCAATCTTTTATCCATGAACTTTCTTAATTCTGGTGTATGGGCCAAGGGAGTGGACAAGAACGTTTCTTGTGCAGGTGTAGCGATCGAGTATTGCTATATATACAATAAAATCACATTACTAAAGTCAATTTAAACATAGTAGACATACCTTAATTCGGTATCTCGAAAGTTCAAAAAAAGTATAAAGAAAAATTGAGAAGTATCTATCCATTGAAAAAGGAGATTTAAAATTTATTGGTAGGAGTATTTCTCATGAATCACACACTTTGAAAGAGAGGACATGGGCTTTGAGTGAGAGCAAACCCGTGCAACTAACTTGTTCCATCATTGCATCGTAGGGACGCCATTTTCGATCATCAGGCTTGACTAGTGTAACTCATACAAGCCTAATTTTAGTAATTTTAAAAGGCTATTGGGGCAGATTCAAATCAGTATTTATCTTCCTAAGCGCAGAAATCCGATAAGGCGTCTCAATCGGTATCGAACCCATATGGGACACTTACATTAACAATAGGGTGACCATACGTTCTCCTTTTGGAGGATTTGTCCTCCTTTTTCGTTAAAAAATTTGTGTCCTCCGAGGACGCTCCAAAATGTCAAAATGTCCTCTTTTTTTCACGGGATAAAATATTTAAAATTCTCCTATATTATCGAAAGTTTTTGATATGTTAAGAAAATTCCAAAGTCAGTAGAGACTTGTAGGCTAATTATCATTATACACATGACAAGCAATGCATTGCGATGTGATAGCAGAGTATGACTCTGGTGATAGCATGCAGACGGGTTTACTCTAATTAAATGCACACTTCTTATGCTTACTCGTTTACTACGTAAAATCGTTTTGTTTCACAAATAGGTTTTACGCCATTTCACCTCGTATATCGCAATTTATGAAAATTCAGATTTGGACAGAAAATTACGCCAATATACCCAGTTTTACGATATTAAAATAAATAACCCAGCAATGTTGACGACGATTAAAGGAACTGCTAAATACTCATGGTCTAAGAGAAAATCAATCGATTGTCCTGCATATTTTTTTAATACAACAAAAATGCGTTATTTCATTGTCGTCATTTCGTCTATTGTCACTTTTATATTTATTTCTAGGGAATTTAGTAGATATATTATAATGTATATCTCATACACAGATGAAATGCGGTTCTATATTTACGGTTCTACCAAACAATGTGTCCTCCTTTTAGGGTTTGGAAATTTGGTCACCCTAATTAACAACCCACGCCGCTCGGTAACAAACAAAATATAGACACAACCCACTATTAGTAAATTATAGTTTATTTCGATTTTTCGTAACACTAAAACAAATAGGCAATGCAAGTCAACACATACATAAATATAGCCTACGTAAAATCGGGAAAGTAGGCAAAATCTAAAATTATCCAAGACGTGCTGATGCTAGGGCTTCCAACCGCCCCGGAAATGACCGGGACAGTCCCGCATTTGACGTCCGGCGTGCCGCGTCCCGGGCTGGATCACCTTTGTCTCGAAATTTACTGACAATCAAGGCGCGGCTGTGTGGCTCATCGTGCTAATCGTTAGGAATTCGCTCTCTACGGCACCCTCGGATTACTATGCATGGGTTCGCACTTCGCATCCCATGCGGGTATGGTTATGTGTAAGAGGATTGTTAAAGTTTATAGTCACTTTGGTATATACGGGCTTTGTACCTCACCCAATGAGCATATATATATTGCCTCATTGCCTCATTGCCTCATTGCCTCACCAAAGTGCACTTTGTACCTTACTAATCGCTAGCGCCCTCGGGCGTGCACTTTCAACGAAACCTATTCTGCTGAACTCGTCGCTGTCTTTGAGCACTGATTCACAGCGTTGGCTTTTTAACGCCAAATTTCACAATTTTGGCTTTTTTGAAACACGTTTGCCATCAGAATTTCCGTTCGACTTTTTTATGTTCATTCTACTGTCTATTATTAAATCATTTAAAATACCGGTACTCAACATTTAGATTTTCCCCTAACCACAACCAATCAAAAATAAGCCAACAATGACATAACAATTGCAGTTTTTGCAGCCGCTCAGATGTTCAAGCAGGCCTCGTTTCATAGCTTTGAGTGTTATTTCAGTTTTTTAGTATGTTTAAATAAAAATATCTGTATGGGTTAATTCAGTACGGTAATTGACATTTTGCCTTCCGAGGACCTTTAGTTTGGTTGCAGGAATCAAAATTTTCGCGAACAACGTGATTAGCTTATTTAGCTAAACTAAATTATCTATCAGTAGACTACCTGTGTAAGCGGCACGTGGTTGGATATTTTAAAAACAATCTCAAAATAAGCATAAAATTTTTTCAATAGCCTAGTAAAATATCGGGAGAATTTTCTGAGGCATGTATATGTAGGCTACGGTATATCGCAAGTTTAAGTAGTCTAGAAACATGTACATTTACTGATTTATCACATACTAAAGCCTGAAAGCGGTATACATGGTGTATTGCAGTATACATATATCAGTATATACCGTATCTGTATATTGAACTGAAAAAAATAGTGCTGTCCGCTTAATATTCCTTTTCTGGCTTTTTGCTGTTTTTCAGCTTGACTGTCTCACTGCAGCACTGTGTAGACTGTAGAGTAACTAGATTTTAATTCTGCACTCCAATAATCCTTCTTACTGTCTTAGTTTTTAACCCTTGATCGTGCTTAAGTGGAAATCGTCATGATACAGTGATCGGGTGGTAGCAACCAATACAACTTTTACAGTTTTAGTGGGATTTGGCGTGGCTCATCAAATCAACTGATGGCTCTAAATCAGCATATTGCAAACTGTACAAATCCACTATTGTCAAATTGTGCTAGGAGTTTCAACTCATGATGCTTTTGTACTTGGTAAAACTGTTGGCTTTTTCTGTCTGGATTTGGCTTATTTTCAACACTGGGATCTGGCAACCCTGGTTCACGGACACGAATCTCCCAGTCCATGAATTTCTGAATTTGGAACAATCAGACGAGAATTGGCAAATGAACTATTGCTATATCTAGCAGTGGTTAGCCACATCAGCATACAGGCATATACGGATATCGGTAGTAATTAATATTACTATATTCTAATTTATGCTTAGACTACATAAACCTGTAAACTGCACAAAGGCTTGAGTGCTACTGACACATATTCATAATACTGTAATACTAGCTAAATCTCTATTCTGTCATTTAATATGAACAAATAATTACTTTTTATGCATATCTGCATATTGAAGGGGGAATAAAGAGTTTCAAAATAGGCGAAGAGAGGAATTTATCGAAAAAAGGTTGGGAACCGCTGGTCTAATTTTATCAGTATATCTAGTTCTGTAGTTCAGTATAAGTTCAGTTCATAACATAACTCACACAAAAGTACATCTATAACTTCACTTGATTACAAATAAAGAAACTGAAAAATTTTCAACTCTTTTAGTCAGATTTATTACTTGTATACTGGTATATGGTATAGCCTTACAATATAATTTATAAATATTGCAACTTCAAATATCTAATCATGGGGAATAACGCATCGATAAAGAGAGAATCAGGAGCTGCAGAAGGTCAAGGAGGAAGTGATCTAGTAGTTGGTTCACCAATGGAAGAATCTGGATTTGTTTTTCCTGGACATCAGCATGATCTATTACATGTGAGAGGGTAGCATTGTCTGATTGTGGGGATGCAAAACAAAACCTGCAAATTGTCATTTAATAATTTAATTTTATGCTGTTTATGCAATATGTCCGTATTTTGATTATGGGGGTCTCTTGTAGTTTCATACCACAATAACTTCTAGTTGGCCTGGCTCAACAATTTTTGCATATGTCATTCCTAACCCCTCCTGACTATGTCACCAAAAATTCTGTCACAGTAATGCAATGAGCCCCATCAAAGTATACGGATGTTTAAATTTCTGTATTAAGACTAACTCGTTTTTTTTTAAATACATTCGATATTCAAGAATATTTTTAGCAAGTAGTCGGGATAGTAAAATATTTGATTTTGGCTCTCGCTCAAATTCTAATGGTTGTGGACATGAACATTATAAATATATTTCTTTAGGATGAAGCGGCTGGGTTAAAGCAAACTCATATTATGCACTCGGGTGGAGTAGCAAAAGTACCTGCTGTTTTTCGATGGAAAGGTGGTGGAAAAGAGGTCAGTAGAGAGTACAACCACATATTGCTTTATATCATTTATTAGGTTGCAAATAATAGTGTTACCTTTAGTTACTACATTTGTGTTCTTATATTTGAGCATTGCTCTCTTATTTCATCCAATAATTATTGTCAACTCCAGAACAAATACATTAGGATTTAAACGAATCTCACAGGTTCTGTTCTGTTTCAAGTTCCTGATTGATTTTTCATTACTTTCTTAGTCACCTTTGGTTAACGAGAGGTTTTTGCAGGTTTTTTTGGCGGGATCCTATGATCAATGGAAAGCAAGAATACCTTTGTCTAGAAGTCGTGATGATTTTTATGGTATTGTTGATCTTCCAGCTGGAGAACACGAGTATAAATTTATGGTTGACGGACAGTGGAAAACTAACCAAGATGAGGTGACGTCAGCCTGATATCATTATTGCATTATACAAATTTTATTGAGATATATTGAATATTGGTATCTACTTGGTTTTGTTACATTTAATGGCTTCCATGACTTGAAGTCTCGCTTAATAAAAGCACTCAAACTCAATCATGTTTTTTAAACTTTATATATATGTGTATCAAAATATGTATCATAATATGATACATATATTTAAGCGCTAAACATTTACTAGGTAATTACCACTTAGTTGGACTGTTGTTTTTAAAAAAAAATTAGAAGTGTAATTTTGCAATATGTTCATATTGTATCAATGTTTGATGGATGGTTCAGTTTTTGCTGTCAGCTAATCATTTGAAAGTCTTCAATAAGGTGTATAAGATTAATCACCAGTCTACATATGAAATTTAACTTCTGATATTGGCCCTATTTATATTGTTCCGCTTTGTCCCTAATATTTTAATACATAAAAGAATGTTTGTTAAGTAATTTTATATTTTAAAGCCAACAAAATTGAATGCTGAAGGAATAATGAACAATGTATTGGAAGTAAAAGATTCCGATTTTGAAGTATTTGAAGCACTAGCAAGAGATTCAAGTTCTTTGGAAAATGTGAGAGGTGGGATTTTTTCTGAATCGTAAATTAAGAAATGAAACGATAGGGAATAAGTAAAACCAAATTTTATTGAAAATACATAGTAGGTCAGAGGGAGGGTAGGTACTCTGGCCTTTTGGGTTGGGCTAGAACAGCTTTCAAATCTAATTCTTGCTAGGTGAAATAGCAAGTTTTGTTTGGTGTTTGCTTTTCGCCAAAGTGTCCCATTTTTGACCAAATATTTATATCATTCTTTTCCTAAAATAGCATCCTATCTGAATGTTCACCCAAATGGAGCTATTATTATAAGAATGGAAACTATTGCTTTATTAATGTCAACCTATAAATGGACATGAGTTGAGCTACACTGGTTGATTGTGTTCAGACCTTATACTAATTTAAGGATCTTAGGTGTTTGGCAGGCTGTTTTCATTTCACTCAACCTTTTTTATTTTAGACATAACACACTCTCCACCAGGCAGTTACAATCAGGATATTCCAAGAGAAATGTTAGAAGACTCCAATGTTCATCCACCAACATTGCCTCCTCATTTACTAAATAAAGTATTATTAAATCAAGATGTTGATCTTGCGGTAAGTACTATTAGTAGTGTGAATATTTTTTTTACTTATAGAGACTCTGAAAAGTTTGTTTTGGATTATCTTGATCCTGTATGCTTCATTGTGTAGTACAGTGGTTCCCAACATTTCATTGCTTGCGGCGCTTTAGGCTTCAAGCACTGATGGCTCCCCTCCGACTGCCTTGGCTGGGAACCTCTGGTGCATGATTTCAAAATACTTATACTTGCGTTACAGTAAGCAACAGTTACCAGTAAATACTAATTGTAAAGATTTAAGGTGTTGAGTCTTGAATCTCAATGTAAAACCAGATTTTGTTTTAATAATACTATATTTATACTTTATAGTGTGAACCTTCACTTCTCCCGGAACCACAACATGTAATGTTAAACCATATGTACGCATTGTCAATAAAAGATGGAGTAATGGCACTCAGTGCTACACACAGATACAAGAAGAAATTTGTAACAACTTTATTGTACAAACCAATATGAATATTCATTTTGAGCCACTTTTTGGTGCTTTTATCAACTTTTTCATTTTGAATTGCAGTGGAATATAATAGGTTATTCACTTCTCAACAAACGCTTTCTGACCAATTCCGCCTGCCTTATGCAATACCCTACCTTACTCAGAATGAGTTATGAATTTATTGATGAGAGTTTCCTCAAAAGGGTTCCAAGCTTCTGGTAGAGCAGGGGTATGCAATATTTTTTGTCGGTGGGCCATATAACCAACTTCAGACATTGACCTGGGCCATACAAAAAAAAAGTTTTATCGTGTACACAACAATTTAAAAAATTAGCAATAACCAGAGCGCTGGGGGAGGCAAAAGTAGAGAATGCGGCTACCGCTTGAGTGTCCGGTAATAAAGGCACCAGGCATTTTTACCCATGTTGAGCGTCTTTTTGAACATAAACTGTTGGATTACGATTTGACACTTTATGGGGAAAATCTGAGTGTTGACAAGGGCCACACTAAATGGCTTGGCGGGCCAGGATGGGGTCTGCGTGCCATGCCGCCTGTTGCACAACCCTGTGCCATAGGTTAAAATATATTTTTATGTTATTGTAATCACAATGCTATAGATATACTGTTCAAGTGCATTAATGGAATTGGGACCAACTAAGCCACACATAAATCGTAATACACGTTACTGCCCCAACATTCTTGAAATTTGTTGTGTAACAGCTGGAAAATTTGATCACTTACATACTTCAACAATATTCATTTTATTGTAATTATAATCTTTTTGTTATCTTATAATTAGAATTGCCCATATGAGCATGAATTGATTTGCCTTGCATATTTTGTTTTTCTTTTTCATGAAATATATGATTGCCACACGTTGGTCGTATTTTTTTTTAGCAGGGTGTAAAAAATCTTGTCTTATTCTTTGAACAGATATCAGTGCCCACCAATAGAAGATTATTATATTTTAAGCCAACCATGGTTAATAAATTTAATCGTTTTGTTAGTATATATATTACTCGAGCAGGCACCTAAAGCTTTAACTACCTATGTCTAGGAGGCCGGTTCTAGGTCCGCTAACGGCTGTCAAATCTTTCGAAAACCTAAACTCTACTTCGATTGGAATGCCCGTCTTCTGCGTCCTTTTATAATTTACTTTGCATTTTAAAGCTCATATCAAATATGTTGATTGGCACTCAGATTCACTTATAAATTAAATTCTAAAACACGTTTTTTGACTGCAAAATCATATACCGGTAAGCCGAACAAAAAGTTGGGATCGGGTGAAAAAAATTAAATGATCCAAATAGTTAAAATACATGTTTTTCTAAACTAAACAAGCTAAACTATAAACAGATATACAGTGTGAGTAATGTAGAGTCTTCATAGCAGAAATAATTGAATACGCAAACTTTAATACAGCCTAAGATTATCTGAATTTCTATTTTTGCAGTTTTGAGTTGAGAGGATGTAATTTTCATAATTTCGAATCGTAGCGATTCGAATCAACATCATTTCAGAGCAATTTAAAAAAAAACGGCTTGATTCTATTCAAAAAAAATAATAATAATTTGGTGCTCCAGAAGTATGCGCACCAAGATGTCGCACAACCTGAATCCTAATCGGTACACACATACTATGTTCGGTTGTGCGCCATCTCGGTGTGCATACTTCTGGAGGTCCAATAATTTAAATAACACAAGGTAATTGCACGACGACAATGTCGCCTTCACAGTGTATGCCTAATGACTTTATTCTTTCTCTTCGCTGAGATTGTCGTTTTTTTTTGTTACTTATGTGAGTGTGGGTGAATGGGCACAAACGCTAGTTACAGCACTTGTTATAAACCTTGGTTTTGGTTATTTTTTCAAACTTTCCGTCGCACTGTGTTTTTTGTCCGTGTTCTGTGTTGTATACCAAAGATCGAAATAAAATTGTATTGTAAGTAAATATAACTGAGAGTACCTCTACGTAATAAAATTTAATATCCTCTATCTATGTAGTTAATGTATTAATTCATTGTGTCACATTTTTCCAACTTTTTTCATACATAAAGTTTAATATTGGTATTCAATCACAATTTCAGAATTATTCGAATTTTTTTTTAGATTTTGATAGATACTCATACGTAGCCAGATAAACTGAATTAGCATATCTCGCATATATTCATATGCAATACTATTTCACTCTTTATTACAATATGAAGATGATAATCGCACATGATCAATTAATATGTACAGTCATTTTTGAAGATTTATTCGCCTGATCATTATCTTTAATAAGTATTCATAATATTTCGTACAAAACTTAACAGCTCTTTCATTTTGATAACCAATATTTATTTTTCGTGTCTTTCATGCTGAGTCGAAGAGGTACTCTCGTTGTAAGTGTACCAGGTAAGGGTTAGGCCATAGTTTTATTCCGATATTTCTTATTTTAGTTCTATTACAAGTTCGGGGACTGTTTGTGTTGGCCAAGTGAATATATCCTCTTAGTATACACCCGCCCATAGTCTTCCATCCCTTTAAACAACTTGATGTGAAGAAGGCGAACAAAATTGGTTACCTCCATACTGGTGAGCCCCTCGTCAAAATATAGTTCTCACGAAGTGATTTTAAAATATAGCAGCGTATAAGTAATCAATGTAATCATAATCCACAAAACCACACCAACGATTTCCGAAGATGTGTGTGATGTCATAAATATATCCAGCGGATGTAACAATTCAATGCGCTAAAGAAATGACTATTCATTTGAATAAGATTGTGCACGGTTTTTGATTTCAGTTCCGGAACGAAGGTGATGGACGCATTATTACGTCATCACGTCTCGGCGAGCGTGATGATTGGAAGAAAAAAACATGATGTCATAACTAAAATGAACGTTTTTTGCAGTTAAACATGATTGATATGTGTTATTTAATGCAAGTCAAGTACGTGATAGGTTTTGGCTTGCATTTGAGGACAACAAACGCAGCCGATCTTTAAAGGTACGTCAAAGCGCTCATCGTGCGCACCTTCACCGAAGTCCAAAATTAAGTATTTTTTTCTGAAGAACCATATAGGGATATGTGATCTGTGTTGTAGGAAACGATCGCAGCATTTCATCGAGTCGATTTTCAACATAATGTGATCGAGGAATGAGGAAATATTCGAACCGTTGTCTCTGGATTCACGTGATGGATCTTCAAATGTAGTAAAGAAATAGAGTAGCTCATAGATCAGATAGTTGAAATAGAAGGAATATACTTACATCGAAAAGGAATGGGTAAACTGGCCATGGTCCTTGTGTTTGCATGGAAATGTGTACTAACTACTAATTCAGCTTTCGTGGAGCACTTAAAAATTAAATATCTGTCAAGCAGGTCAATCTAAAGTTCGATTAGTACTGCTGGAGCGTACTGAAGTTTAGTGGGCGTTATGACTCAGAAGAAAAAGACGTACTCCGCCTAGTATAACAACATGGAAATACGACTACAGAACTTTACGGCCTGAAAACATTGGAGTGTAAGAGTAGCTAATTAGGTCATTTATGAGGATAAAGTAAATATGTGCAAACCTGAAAGTGTGTCCCGATTTCAATTGTATTCCTATGTTTACTTTGCGTTAATGCCATTTTCACTCAGTGTTGAGAATTAGCAAGTATAAAACAAAATGTGGTTTAAATAATGTAAATATTTACTCAATTTATCAAGAGTGTATACCAAATACACGCAACTGTGTTATGCCATCTCCGCATTTGCATTTCTAAGAGGTCAGAGTATTTTTATGACTTTATTTGTTAATTATTGCCTAATTTGAATGGGGCATTACTATTTTATTCATGCTGTTATATATATTTTCGATACCAGTAAAATTCCTACTTGAAGTGTATTTTGCGTAAATCCCAAAAATTGTTGGATCAAGCAGACAGTCGTCAGACCAATAAAAAATATTCAATTCAAGGCGAGCGCCTCTACCTCATAGAGTGACGTTTAAAAACATTCCTTGCGTTCCCCGACACTCATTCACACCATAAAAGAACAGTTTAAACTACCTTATAAGGCAAGGCGCTGGTGCATGACGAAGTCATGCTCTCGCAAAAGCGTGGCTATTTTTCGAGAAAGCGGTAATTGCGAACACCGACCAAAATCATTTTTATTGATGCATTATCGATATGCCTTGTAGGTATATAAACTAAAATAGCACACAAACTGTTTAATATTGTATTCCTTATTTCGGGCTGATAACACGTTTCGACAATTTGTTGTTATTAGTTATTCCCGGATGATATCACAGCCCACTCGTAAAAAGACTGTTTATGGATATAGTTTTTCGCGTCGAAGAGTTAAGAGACTACGACGTACTTAAAAGTTCACGCATCGTTTGAGAAGATATATTCACCGTTTTTCGCTACTCTTCTTTTTACTAGCCTTCTTCGCTCTATGATTTTTGTCTGATATAGCCTGTGTGTTTTGTATGTCGATCGAAAAACATTCAGTGGGTCGAGCGTCGCGAGGTTCGTAGATCCTTACCCAAAGTTCTAACCGATTGCAATTACTGCGCATTTAGATCTTTTAGAATCTGCTTTAATTGTTGAAACCTAGTATAGCTTACCATAAAATATCAAAATGGATCAAATTAAAAAGAAGATGACGGATCTCCGTAATCGTGCCGATGCGGCTGAGGAAAAATATGACGAAGTCTTAGAAGAAAAGAAAAAACTGGAAGCAGAGATAGATGAAGTATGACTGCAATGCTTATTGTCTAGTTTTTGTTATTGAGCACATTATTTAAATATTGAAGTAAAATGCAATATTTTCGAAATTACTACGTGTATTCAACGGACAACATTTTCGTGAATACATCCGGAATATTTTGACTGCATTGCTAAGTTTTGGGGGTTTTCCGTACCCAAACAAATAACTTTTTCAATTAATTCATTGTTCAGATACAGGCTGAATGCGATTCAATGACAAACAAATGGAAGGTTGCATCGGACGAGGCCGACCAAGCAACGAGTGAGCGTGATGATGCCAGAAGACAATACGAAGAATTGAAACTAGAATTTGCAGATGTAAGCAACTTAATAACTGTAATTACGTAACTAAAATTTTTGGATTGAATATATGTGGTCTACGTTAGATTATTCAAATCGACTGTTCTGCCCAGAGGAATACTTATTTTAGCTTATGACTGTATGACAAAATCGCCATCATAAAACATTTCATAACAACGCTTATAAATGAGTCAATCAAATTTTGTAATTTTAGGTAATTAATATTGATAAAAGTATAACACGACGAATTTCGATTTCATTAGAATCGATTTGCAAATCGGCATGGTATTTTAGTAATTTTAAATTTCGAGAAGTCATGTATGTATAATCATTATATCAATATGCATGACGTCATTGCGGCTGCGCAAATAGATTACTCGTAAAAATTCCAACCATAATACAAAGGTTTAAATTTTGTTTTCTCAATAAGAGACTCTTTGTCATGTTTTGATGACAGGCTGATATAAGTACGATGAGGTATAGGAACTCTTAACATCTCGAGTGTTGTGGTATGGACTGACCCACTGTCATTAAAACAGAAGTTATGTCAGGAATAGAAAAAAATGTATAGGGTCGGTAATATTTTGTTGACTTCTCGCAATCGAGCAAGAACATGATTTGACTTGGCATACATACCAGACTTCATATTTGGCCTAATGTCTGCTTGGGCCTGTGTGGTTTGAAACATTCTCCCAAATAGCACTTCATTATTCGGTCTGGAATGTTGTAATTGGTGCGTTTTGGGGTATATAATGAACGAGCGGTATTATGAAAGTAAGTTTATATTTCGGATAAATCTAAAAAGATAAAGGGGAATTCGAAGTCGGTTGTCAGTTTTCTGAATTGACTTTTTTGACAGTAGCTCATTCTCGTACTGTTGTCTTTTTCATTAGTATAAGTAGTCAAGTATTATTAGGGTTAAGAGTTTGCGTGACGTCATATTTTATGACCAACAAATTGACTGACTTAGCTGTGGGAAAATAAACATACAAAGGAGGATGAATGAGTAGTGATGAGATATTCTTCTTTACGATATTTATTGGATTTCCCGACGTGATTGATTCTTAATTTTATGAGCTGGCTTCGTCGATGACTACGCTCGTCCGCGTAACAAAACTAATCTTCTATGTCATACGCAATAAATCCATTAAACAAGATTTTGTCACTATATGGTCGCGTTGTATCGGAATTTGGAATATAATTCAATTCCGTATGTCCTTTTGTACTGCAGAATGAATTTATCTCCCGTCAAAGTGTTCGTGTTTACTTAATATTAATTCATTCAAATTCGCTGCATTCAGTCAGTGCATAACGACCAATATTAGTTGATAGACGTTTTGTAAGGCGATATTTTTTTATTTCGTTTCATACGATCGTCATAATTATATCGAAGGGATGGAAAAAGACACTCGAGGCTGGACACGATGCAATCTTCGTTATGTTGCGACTTGACCTATGGGCATTATCAGTTAAATTGTAACAATTCATGTCTAGTGGGCAATACTTACATTGCATCTATTAAATTGCATTTACCCTGGAGCTATTCGATGCTTTCCGCAAAGGAATGAACTGTTGGAATCGGCCAAAGAATGTGTTAATGGTGATATCGGCCATCTGCCAAAGACGATAACTCTATCTCTCGTCACGTGAACACAAAAATATATTCAGAAGCTTATTGTTTGTGGATATATACAGCGATGGGATTCAATTTTTTTGTCAGCCGGTATCTTCACAAAAGTCATATTTTTCAGCCGGTTCTGTTACAAACAGAACATTGACAGTAACCAGTAATGCTAACCGGTTCGCTGATCTAATAAAATTCCGTGAGACGGTTCTATAGAACCGGTGCCAAGCGGCTGAATCCCACTACTAGATATGTATGCATAGTGGACTTCGTTGTCTTTTCAATTCGATATGTGCTACCGAACGAACACGGTCGTCTGTGTTAACTAAGTAACGACTAAGTGCGAATGTTTTTCTGGCTAGCATTTGTCACGGTCAGTGCCTCCGCCCAAAATACTGTACAAACAACAATATCGTTCACTGAAAGATCACACAATACCATGTAATGTTTTGTCCTGTCGGGGACAATTTTTTATTAATCGGGTTAAATAAATAATTTTGTTGTCACATAAGTGCCAGACACCATCTTGTTAAATCGATACCTCTGCGGTCAAATGTTATACCCAAATATAGTCAGTTGAAGAAAATTAGAAAAGGCAGAAATTTCTCCGCTCAGCGAGATAAGGTTTATCTTCGCTGTTTCTTTTTTCCGGGATTGCTTCGTTTCTCCGTCGAAACTATTCGCCCGCGGCGTCGTACCACAAGTGTACTTTAGTGAGTTTACAACAGTCATTTGTTACAAAGCTTTTTACCGCAAGGCGCTCAGTCAGTCATAATCTAATGGTTCAATTATGCTCTGTCGTATATGGTTTGTAGCTAACTTTAGCTATTGGTACTTAATCAAATTAAAACTCATGCGAACGAAGTTTGTTTCAATTCTGGCAATGATGCTTATAACCCACCCCCTATATTAGTCCAAAAATGATATTGTTGTAATGATTCGTGTGATCGTAAATATAGATTACCAGTCCGCGAATATTTGACCTCGCGTCGCGTATTTTGAAGTAAATTTTACCCTGTCGCCAGGGTCTCCTCTGCCAAATTAAATAACTAATAGTCAGGGGGATTGCAGCATAGTACCTAGAATCATCTCGAATGCTTGCCACCCCCTACATACGTTTGATTGAGGCTCATATATCGAATTGTTACCGAGGGTTGATATGCCCTTTCAATTATTCATTTTTTATCACCCAAAAATGTCAATAAGTAAGATACAGGAAAAATATAATAACGCGTATAAATATGTTTGAAAATTTCTTCGCTAAAATGCCATAAATATTTTCGTTAGGAGAATTTCCTAAATAGAAGGTTCATAGCAAACTAAAATAAGATTGAAGTTTATTATAAACGCGATTTCCTTGAACCTAGTACGAAGCGTTCATAATCGATCAATGTAGGAAATGAATTCGCGGCTGTAATTCCTCATGTAGATGTAACTCTTTCCGTGTTAGCGAAATTCAGACCGCTGCGAAAACGAAACTCGCTAGCCAAGATACCTGAATTTGACATCGTTCACCATGTCTCTCACCAAAATATCTTTCTGGTCAGTCACGTGATCTCTTTCACGCCGGCGCGATGTTCTTCTCGCGACGCTTACTTCTTTGTTTCTTTTATTCTCTTTGTAACGCGGCACGCCCTGCTCATTCGTTCGAGTGGTATGACGTATCTATCTGATGGCTGCCAGTTCCGTTGGGCGTTCGGTTGATTTCAGTTTTATAAGTTACGGTAGTTATTAATTCCATATGGATTGCAGTTTCCTATTAATTCTTTTATAAATGATATTGGCGGTAGTGTTAGACAGATTTATGAATTGAAAGGTAGCATTGAAAGCGAGGCAATTCCTTGAGTTACTGGATTAAGTTAGCACTCTTGAAATGACAGAATTGTTTGAAATCCAAAGACGGAAAATTCTTTAAGTAAAATAGCTTTGCTGCTGTCGTTTTTTAATTCTTAGTATAGTAATAGACCAACCAGTTTTTCCAGTATACTAATATTCTGATATCATACCAAAATAAATTGCTGAATTGACAGCATACAGAATGTATATTGTACACCAGTACGTACCGGTATTCGGGTCTGGTATAGCAAGTTCGTTATCGGCGGCGCAGATGTCATTTCGGACGATCGTAATTATACTTTGGCAATCCCAATGACGTGATGGTGACGTCCTAGTGACGTAATTTTTGGATGGCATAGTCAGGTGGGGGTTAGGAATAGCATATGCAAAATTCGTTATGCTACGCCCACCGGAAGTACTTGTGGTACTAAACTATACTAGACCCCGGTATTCTAACTTAGAATAATTCTGTCTGTCTGTACTGTTGAGTGTAATTCGATGTAGACTGCTCAGCTTGTGAATCAACATCTCTATTTTTCGGTTCATGAAAAAGGGCTGCTAACTATTCCTCATTCTCAATACTCCGTTGGAAAAGAGTTAACAGGCTCCTGGAGGTTACCGGTACCCGTATCAGACACTACTATATTCTCAGCTTTTCCCCATGTTTTTTTTTTACATTTCAGGGCCAACTGAACTTTATGTTAAAGTATATTTAGTGATAATGCAGGTTTGATGCGGTGGTTTCAGACTGCCTTCCACAGAGTAGGGCACAGTTCTCCTTCTTTTAAGTTACTGTGCAGCGTCGATATGGTGGTCCAAACTGTCTCGTGAAGGAGGGGACTGTACTCGATGTTATAATTGATGTCTTTTAATGTGGGGGCTATTTTTGGGGTCGGAGAACTGTGCCGTACTAACATATATGATACAGATTTACAATGGCATAACAACACTTCAAGAGTTATTTAAATAGATAAATTTTTCCTCGTTAAATTTCTTTGCATATTATTGTTGAGAACCAAACTTTGAGAATAGTGTACTAAAAATACTTTGACATGAACAGGTGCTTATAGAAATTCATAATCTTTATTGTAAATAATAACTACTGCCAAAATGGCCAATGCTATTAAAATAAAAATCCAAAAATTAAAAGAAGAGGTAGAAGACAAAGCTGATGAAATAGATGAATTGAGATTAACTCTTAAACGAAAAGATGAACAGATTAATGAGGTATAGGGTCGTGAATAATAATAATGAATTCATGATCAATGTGATTCTATAGCTTTCTGTGTGCTCATTTTATGAAACATGCTTCATATTCTGCTGTAGATGACGTATTTTTCAAATCAATCGCAATAAGCAATGAAATTGTCATCTTTAATTTCGTGTAGATCATAATTGGGCGCTCCAGAAGTATGTGTTCCAATATGGAGGTAACTAATTTTGTTCGCCTACTTTACATCAAGTTGTGTAAAGGGACGGAAGCCTTTGGGCAGGGGGTATATTCACTTCTGCCTTGGTTAACACAAACAGGCCCCGAACTTATAATAGAACTAAAAAAAGGAAAATCTGAATAAAATTATGGCCTAACCTTAACCTGGTACACATACTATGGGAGTACCCAAAATTGTAATAGAAAGCAATCTTCTTTGCAATTAAAGATATATTTTAGGAAAAAGAATTGATACAACAATACTGTAATTTTTTTTTCTGCAACTATAAAAAATTACCACATAGAAGTGGACCGTATCACAAACATTATTCAATATATTTTGCATTAATTCAAAGACTCATTTCATATAACTTCGATAATCGAATACTACAAAAACTCGTTGATTTTTTTTATATCTGGCTGTTCATGCATGTAATATATATATAATATATATCTTGTTTAAAAAAGTATTTTTTAATTCTTATATTGTAATTATTTTAAAACTCTATTTTAGCTCGAGTCTCAATCTGAGTCCTCAATAAGGAAACTCAAATTGGTTGAAGATGATTTAGAAAAGGCAGAAACGGCTCTTGAAGAGATGAAAAGAAATCTGACAGAAGTGGAGGCTGATAGAGATGACAAAGACATGTTAGAAATTCATTTGTTTTTTTTATCTATTGAAAAAAAAATTGATATTCTTTCTGATAAAGATTTTAACCTACACAATTCTTTTTCTCACCATAATTTTATCAAGATGATTTAGAAGTTTATTTAGTTTTATTCGATTGGTTGTATTCGTTTTTTTTACTTTCTGATTTTATTTTCAGGCAATTGCGGAAATATGTGAATTTAGAAGACAATACAGCAAACACTGTAAGTTTTGATCGATGTATCATTTTTTGTTACAGGTGATAAGGTTTTAGTATGCTTATCATTGAATTAGAAAACCAAGCAAATAGCGTACATCAGGAATAACAGACAAAACTTTGACAAAGCCATTTAGATAATATTTCAGACTGTTAGGACTTTATTTTGAAACTAGTTGAATTTATGATCCATGTTATTGATACCGGCCTTAAATATACGGTAGTTAAGTTTATTTAAAGTATTTTGTTTTTATTTTACTCCAGTTGGAACAACAACAGTGTGAGTTACTCCAAGCCAAGGATATTGCACAAGTAGCTGATTCTAAATATGAAGAGGTTAGTCATTTTAATTTGCATATTTCAAAACCATTTTGTTCCTAGTTTAATGTCTTTGACGTCGTTTGCCATGCTTATTGACTTTTCAATGTTGAGATTTACATTATTTTTCATGTGTAATAATGGTGATTACTTTGTTGAATTTTCCCCAAAATTATTAGCTGTTTTTTTGTAATATTCAAAAGTGACTTGAGTTATAAAGACTGCTTTTATGTAGAAAGCAATGTTCCATCATTCATTCAAAGTTCTTGAATTCGCTAATTGGGTACTTTTTGATAAGCCAAATGATACCAAATCAAGCTTTTATCTGTGTGGAAAATTGGAATGAAATTCGGTTCTCAGTATATTTTATTTATATTTGGGATCTCAGATCGCTCGTAAGCTAGTTGTTATCACAGCTGAATTTGAGCTGGCTGAAAAGCGTGTTGAAGAAGCAGAATTGTAAGTTGTGGCACGACATTCCAAGTAAAAAACATGGCATGGCATTTCATGATTGTCAAAAGCTTTTTTACACTGTAAAGCACCTTGACAAACTGCCAGTGCAAGTACTAGTCATAGGTTTAGTCCCATATTAAAGATAGTAGGAAATTTAGATAAGAATCATGCAAGATCATTCATGTTTATCGTGACAACAATTCCAATGGTGAGTAAGAACAAAAAAGTTCTTTCAGTCAATTGGCTATAAATTTCCACAAGCTTTCAAGAAAAAAACAATTTTCTCACAATGTTTCTACCTAAAAAATTTCCTGCCGTGAAGTTAGTCGCATGCCTCATCTTGCGTGATTCATTAATAAATTTCTACTTCATAGTAGAGCATCATGCATGAAATACCTGTTTATATATGTAGGTTTATCGTAAGTTTAAAAAAATCGAAGAAGAGCTCCAGTTAGCTGAAGACAAATTAGAAATTGTTACAAGGTGAGAATATTTCATTTTTAGTAGACGAAAAAGAACTTTGAATTATAAAGCATTCTTGTCATTAGGTGTTGAGCTTTATACAATTTTCCTTAAGTCTCATTTGAATATGTTGTAAAAGAGACCATCACTTTACAAATATAGGAATATAAAAGTAGATTCCGGTAGCTAGACTTACCCATAGTTTGTGTTATACAATGGTCTGTGTTGTTAAGAGTTTAGGCAATAATATATGGTGGTATAGACAAAGGTTGGACATTGTAAAAAACATCATAGCTCTTGACTAATTGATGAATTTCATAAAATTTAAAGTTCAAATTTTGATGTATTTCATGATTTTAATATATTTCTGACTGCAAATATTTTTGTCCATATTGACATTCTATTTTTGCCTGTTTTTAAATGATAGATGACATGAATTGGGTTTTCATTGTGATTTGCTTCTAATTATTTCAAATATGAATTACAGTGAAAAGAAAAATTGTGAAGATGTGCTTCAGGCAGCACAATCAGAGTTGAAGTCGTTCTATGCAATGCAGAATCAAGTGTGTATCTAACATTTTCGAAATAAAAGACCTTGATCTTTTTTCTCACTTTTTCCATTTCGTCTTGACAAGCATGTTTCATCAAACAAACACTCTTGTTCCACATTGAGGCTGCACTTCACTTCTGATTTCTATTCAAACTTCTTTCTTTTTTTCAATTTACATTTTTGCAAAATGGTACGGCATTTGGTTTTTTTGATGAAATTTCTCTCTAAATCCTAATTGGACACTGACGATGTAATATTTTGTAAAAATGAAAATACTTTTATATACTGTATTTCATCCTATATGTGCTCTTTATACAACAAGGCAAGCTCTTGAAGAGAGACGTACTGCACATCTTACATTAAGGTGCCTGAATGCTTTAAAAGAGACTGCGGAAAAGGTAACTCTTGCTAAAAAGGAATCCAGATATTGCTAACCTATGTAACTCTTGGACAAGCTATCATCTTCCTTTTCTATTCTCTGCATTATTTTTATCAGAAATATGCTTTTTTTTTTGATATTTTCAGTTTAAACACTGTGCTACACAACTGTATTTTGATTTTCCAGTTTGAGGACAAAGAAGTGGAATCCCAGGAAGCTGTTGATAAATGGAAAGCTCAGGCAGGAGAGGTGAATTTTATTGATATGCTAATTCTCTTGTGTATTTAATTTTTTGTCATAACCAACCCCCAACGATTTATCTTTTCACAGTTGCAAATACTGTTTGAGGCCAAGTGCCAAGAAGTTGAAAAGCTAAACAGGGAAGTAAATGAACTCGAGAGTAAGTTCTTAGTTTTATGAATTCACTTTTCAAAAAGAATTACACAGATGAATATTATTATTATTATTAAAAAAATATCAGTGACTCTGTTGGATAAATATGAATTGAGTAATTTATGAATGACTATGTAATATCGTTTTTTATGTTTTTGGAAACTATGAGATCCTACAAATTGATAACCAACCTATTTTTCAACTTATTGTCTGTTCTTTTGTTTCCACTACTTTTTCTAAGACATGCTCTACGACATGAAAATGGATCATCAAAGACTATGGTTACGATATCAGCAAGTGAAAAAAGCCTGATTTCTCCTTTCTTTTTTCTGACTACGTATTTCTCATCTTCTTTTGCTACTAATGATCCTCTCTTGATTCTTCTTTTCGTTCCGGATATGTGAAGACAATGGATTGTGAAAGTTGTTACTTTCAAGGTTCAATTTGCATCTTCTTTCCGACTGACATTTTTGTTCTCAATGAGCTGTAATCGAGTTTTCAACCACTTTTGAACTAGACAAACAAGTATTTGTTTATTATTTGTCACCTTGTAGATGAAATCGAAAAAAAAACACGACAGAATGAAGAGATGAAATCTGAACTTGAGTCAACCTTGAACGAATTGAACAACATATGAGATGAATAACGAATTCTGAAATGTGTTCCCCTGTGACATCATAATGACAACTATCTAAATTTTCAGCACTCTGATAATTGACAATGAAACGACTGACATTATCTTAAATGGCATAAACAAGCCTTAAATGCAGCATATATGCGATGAGAAATTTTCAAACCAGCGATTCTATCTTATTTGGATTGATCATTTATATTTCTTTATATCCAGGTAAATTTACAATGTAATCATGGTTGCACCAAAACACCATTACAGGAGAATTTTATCCCTGTTTCTATCGGTGTTTTTATTTTCTTAATTTTTCCAATTTCAAATCAAGTGACCTTACTTTGTACATAGTAAAATTATTATGACCGATAAAATATTTTGCCAAATCATCTCGGAACCCAATGTGGCGTACAAGAAGCTTGGGACATGATTCGACAAAAAATTTTTAAATCTTGGTGCGTTCAGTATATTTTACTCACAGAAATTTTCATTGTAATTATTATTCGTTGCTAGCTTGTAATACAGAGGTTGCATGCTACACCATCTTAGATGTATATTTTCAAATTATTATTATTATTGAGGTCACTCGACCGTTAATGAAATGTAGTCAGAAGATCGCAATGCATTTTTTTCTGCAACAAAGCAACATAGTCCTATGGGATGTTGGTTTTACAAATTTATCTTTATAGCTTTACATTAATTAAGCATACTTATTTGTTACTAATCAACGATAGACATGTTTTTTCCTCGTTTTGGCGGATACCATCTCCCCAGTTTAACATTGTGGAACGGTTTTTTCAGTAGTGTTAATAAAATATACTTTTTACTGTAAGCTAACTTATATTTTGCACTTTTTCATATTTGAGAGGAATAGCTTGGGCTTTAAGCTTATACCTGAACCTGGAAAGTGACTTGACCCTCTGGCAAAGGCCTCCAATTAGTTCGATAGGATCGGCTCCGAATAAGACCAGACCAACCGCGCATAGGCAGAAAGCAAGCTGTTAAGTAATACCATTTTTGGGTGTGTATCCGAGATATAACCGCAGATTAGTGCGACTATCTATGGCTTAAACGTGGTATGTTCAGGTTGTGTGGAGAAATTGGGAATAAATGAATCGGAACTCAACAATTTTAAATTTAATATCCGATTCATCCTTCCCACACGGCAGAAATCATTATCTTTCTGTGCTGTACACGAAACCATTGATAAATGTTTTATTTGTTGCTGCTGTAGCAAAGCAATATGGTGTAAACCAATATAGAGTTACATGTATTAAAAGAAACTTGAAAGCAGTTTTACCCGAGACGAGACATGCAATATAGAAACTGAATCATATAGTTCGGTTATTAAGTCAACTCAAGTTCTTAATTCAGAGAAATTAAAGACATCAATGTGGCATACTTAAGTCAAACTAACTGAATTCGCCAAAAAAGTCTAAGTAATTATAGAATGATTGAAGATGATTTAAATATAAACAATGGATAAACGTTGTGTCATAACTAAATACCATAAGGGGGTTTTTAAAATTTCCGACGACGATGGGTTGTTATCTACCAGTTGTGTTATGAAAATGATTAAGAAAAATAAATAAAATACATTTAAAAACATAAATTTCATAAAAATGCGGTACCTAAATAATAAAATATGGGGTATGAAATAACCGTATTGAAAAAACAAATCAAGCGCAGTAAATGACATGCCGAGAGAAAATAAGAAATACTTGTATTATTCCAGTGCTGTATTTAGTGATAATAGGCTTCGATAATGGTGATGCTGATCGATAACCAGTACTGTATTTTGATGGACAAATTTACCGTGAACGGCGTATAAACACGTTCGAAAATGACAGATTTAAAACGTGCACGCGTTTGCGTTACCAAGCGTTGGGCATAAAATATATACATACCGTACATCAACACACGAGTTAGTTACGGGACTGTCACATACACTAGGAAAACCATGTGAGTTCAAATTCACCCCGGGGGTTTAACAGACCTATTTTAGTGTAAAAGTCCTGGTCTTTTATCTGTATGATCAATATCCGAGATAGAGTGATTCCTAAAATTTGCGGTATACAACAGAAAAATACAATAAGAATAGTTATAAGAAACATATTACTCTGCAGCCAAGTGACGAGCGCATCTAAACACCCATTTGTGTATACAACTACTTTTATATCGTATGAGTTCATACTCTGTATGTCCATACCACATAAGGTATTTACGACATCGTCTCCAATAGGGGGCAAACAACATGAATAAGGAACGCCACATCGTTCTCTGCCAGGATTTGCTGATGAGCAATTGAAATACATATTCTTGCTCCAATCGCTGACGCTGTGGATCCCACAACATTTGAACTCTTCTTGTCCCCAGTCAATAATATTCTGAAGATCTGGGTCATCTCGATAATGTTGAATACCATCTTTCATCATCTCTTCTATATGTGACCGAACGCTATCTGATGTAACCACGAAGATAAAGGCGATACATAGCTCTGAAATAAGGGCGACGGCTAGCGCAATAGAAAAATACTGCAACATACATAGATTCTCGCGCAAAGCGCCTACGAACCCGAAAAAGGTGACTGAAAATAGCATAGCACCCAGGATAAGAATGGGTGTTGCAGGATCCAGTAGCATATTCGGCAAATTCGAAGCATTATATGATTTATCGGCTTTGGCATATATTCCAATCAGTAGCAAAGAGAGACCGACGATCCAAGATAAAAAGTTTGACACAAATAGTACAATCTTCATCAGTCGATTTACAACAGGTACGCCATTCTTGTATCGCATTGAACATATGCAGCTTGAACACATTCTTTTAAATTACAGTTCCGAGATATATTCGAAATAAACTACTTACATCTAGCCCAAATCTTCTTTCAGCACTCCCGCTTCGACTATAATTATGTCAAAATAAAGTACAATACGCGCATGAATGAAAACCACGCGTAGGTGGTACACAAAATTATCGACGAAGACGAACGTAAAAACGAAAGACATACAGCACATCGTAACGCGGAGTTTAAATATAAACTAGCCAAACTGATAAAAGACACCGCGTCTATTTCAAATCATCAGGCGCGACGGGAGCCCTGCGTTTTTAACGATTTACGCACACAGTCACTCGCGGATTGTCCGGAATTCATTTACGTTTCGGGTCCACCGACACAGAATATATATTCCGGCGTGATTTTCAAGTAATGCCGTTTTCACAGATGAAAAAATTGGCTATCATGCAGAACTTGGTTTCATAACATGTATACCCTGCATTACGTAGCATAGATCATTTAATTACCGGCAATTATAGCCACTAGACAGGCTTGATAATAAATGATACTGGTGTGAAAAATGTCTATACCAGTTTTAACATAGTAATCAACGATTAGTACCAATGTCTAGCCCATTAGGCGTGCTAACACTGCTAAGCGCCCTTATTCGGAAAGGTGCAATAAACATTTAAAAGCAGTTTTCTTATACCGTCATCGACGTCGAATGCCAATAATTCAAATATCCATCTAAAATCAATTTCTACGTAAAACACAGGGCGAGCACACAGAACAAACTTAGCGATAAGTAAAATAAAACCGTTCGTTCGTCAGTCAATCGCGTCTTTCGACGTCTGCAAATATATAAAAAGCGAAATGTAAGAAATTTTAAGATGAATTTTGATATTGCCTGATTTTTCTACTCAATGGGATTTTCAAATATCATAACCCAAGTGGTTGGGCGCTCGAATCCAAAAAAATCTGTGCATGTTTTCGATGGATAACTGAAAAAGTTTCTCTCATTTAAATTTGTCCTAATATCTTGATTGTTATCTTAAGTTTAATATGCCTTTAAAAGTAAATGTGATAACTGACGACACTGTATTATAATACTGTACTATATTTAAGTCCATGGGCTGTTTATAGCACGAGGGAAGGAGCCTCGGTGACCTAGCCGGTCTTGCATACTGACCCTCACAAATAATAATAACCAATTAATGTTAAATTATGTATTTTTTTTGTTTCTGTTGCTTCAAATGTATCCCGCTGTTGATATTGTTTGTGATAAGAAAATCTCTCCCTTTTTCTTTTTTAAAGAATTTTAGAGCTTTAAAAGTTGGGACCGCACGTTACATACTTCTATTTTAGTCCTGCTCAATCCACCGCTTCACACTAAGCATAAGAAGGTTGTAGGATTACTGTCTTTCTTGAAGAAATGACGCGGTCATTTTTCAGGGACGACTTTACTATGGTTCGGGTATTTTCAAGTAACTGACACATGCGTAACACATAGGGTCTCAAAGTGCTCCACGGCTTAGTGGGAGAAAGAAGCCTAGGGATTTCACGAGCACAATGTTTTTTTATGAATTTGTTATATGGCTCCGTAAATAACAGTCAACCTCTTTACAGACTCCATAACACCAAAAATTTGAGAAACTCTGGTCTAAATCTACAGCATAGGGTCTCGAAGTGCTCCATGCGGAGCCCAGCATTCCGTGAGAGAAACCTTTCGTTACAAATTAAAATACTGACTTGACTAATTTTGTAACCATCCATAAAGGCGCAATAGCGACATGAATAAAATTTGACAACGGTAGCGTCAAAATGTGACAATGAGGTGTAATCATATGGCGAACCACGGCCTCAACAAGTTCCAACAAATTATGCCCTATTTCAATTACAGTCCTGTTGCCACATTTCGACACTACTTTACTAATACTGCGTCTCCCCGAGTATTATACCTACCCTGCAAATAAGACCTAGCCCGAAATTTTAAAAATGATTTTAATATAAGGACCTAGGCAATAGCGCGAACTATTTTTGACCTAGTCCTAGTCGATAGCAAGAAATCTCTCCTACACGTTTTAGGTTTTTAGGTGATAAATCTAAAACGTGTGAGAGAAGAAAACGTGATATTTATAATTGAAGTATATCGGTTTTCACATTTTGTAAATCTCGTAAGGTTCTAATTTGTAATTTTTGATAAAAGACATCCCCGAAAATAAGCTCTAGTGTTATTTTTCGAAAGAAAATTGAAATAAGACCCAGTTTTATTTTCGGGAAACACGGTATGTTTGACAAGTGTATTTCTCAAATACAAAGCAGCAAATACATCAGAGTCAATAAATAAAGTGATATTAATTCACGAAGGAACTTTAATCGGTAGGTAACAATGTCTTTTTTTGGCATAACTATTCTTGCATCGTTTTCTATAAGGTCATATATATACATATGTATACAAGATGCTCCTCGCTCTGCTTCTCCGCCTAGTCCTAGTCTATTGTAAATTTTACTGTTGTATTTGAGGCGAGGAAGAAACATAGACACGAAATTTCTAACTTCAATAGCGGTCGAAGCTAAAAGTGTAAATACCATTAAACCATTGCGAGACTATTCACAGTCAGTTTTTTAAGAGATGACAGCAGGTATCGACGGTGAAGCACTCCTCGACACTTGAGTCTTGTTTGGCACGGCCTACGTCGCTTTCTCGAAAGCAATTTTCCTTCTATACCGCCATGTAAGGATGACGTCTGTTTCAACTGTCTTCTGCTTCAAAACCACAATTAAATCTTTACAATATTCGATGCAAAAACACACAACAAAAAAGCTAATTCAATAAATCAGCATACCGTATATTTAGGAAATATTGAAGATGAAATGTTTTAGTGCACAAGTTGTAAAAGGTGATTTTGCTATCATTCGGTAATCTAAATTGTAAACAAAGCTAAAAAAATGCTAGTACAGGGAACATTTCATGACATAGTAAAATGACTTGAAGGCATGAGCTTCCTTCATGATTGCTACTAAAAAGCAGTATTTCTCAAATTGCACTTAATGGAATGAATGACAGTGAAAAAAAAAAATTAGAAAATGTAAAAATTTATAAAATGCTTTATGCATAGATTTCCAGTTGACTGATGAGAAAATTTTACCATTGCAATAAACTCATACATAGCCTACACAAAATTATCCCAAAGCCTAATTCAATCTTATGATTCTCTTTAATTATATAAAAAGTAAGAAAATGTTCTGATGACATCTGCTCATTCATACAAAGCTTTAAATACACCTTTGATGATTGTATTGGAAGTTTCATACTGGTGTGTGAACAATGGATCTCCTCTATATTCCAGAACAGCACAATGACTAGGTGAGTCGATGTCATCAAGACCGAATCCATCTGAATTTGCATCACTGAAATTTTGAATACAAATTATGGCTGTGTGGCATCGTAACAAGCGTTGGGAATAATACCCTAAATGCAAAATTTAATCTCATAATTAATTTTCAGGACATATTGAAATTTTTGAAAAACAATGTTATAGAATGTATAATCAGTAGAATAGTACATGACTTTCCAAACTGGGGGTCGCGGCATCGCAGGGGTCGGCACAACAAATTTTAGTTGTTGCAAAGAGTATGCCAATTTCAAACAAAATACTATAGCCTATCTATCGTATTTTTTAGACTTCCAAACATAATTATTGGATTTAGTGCAAAACACAATTTGAAGAGAATACATATGATCAGAGAACGGCGCGCTTGTCCGAACAGGGGGTCATGAAAAATTTTATTATATTGGAAGCGGTAGCGATCTCAACAGTTTGGGAAGCACTGGATTTGTATAGGTTGAAACAAGACCGTAATTTATGAAATATCATGAAACAGTAATTTTCATTTATCTAACTTCTTGAAAATACCCCACTCCCCCTTAAACATAATTTTGCTATAAATAGAATTGTTTTACACCACCAGTAATTAGACTCTTTATCATTACTGTATATGCAAGATCTGTGCTTGAAAGTGAATTCACATAAAAAGTTTACATAATATTTACCCATAATTATTGTTCAGTGTAGAATCAGCAGCTATATCGAGATTCGCAGGAAAATGATGAACGTCTAAAAACTCTAGAAGTGTTTTTGTAAATAAATTCCCTTGTGCAATAACATGGAAATAATTAGATAATCCAATTCTTCGTGCCTCAAGTACCTAGTATAATATAAAATGATAATATTAAAATTTAATTTATATAAATTCATAAATTCATATAAATGTTGATATTCTACTGTTAGGTTTATTGTATGGTCAAAGTATTATATCCAAAAATGTTTTATGTTATTAAATAACCTTCGTTGTTTGAGAGGTATAATAAGGAAAAAAAATTGTATACCACACAGTAAAAGGTTGAAGAACACTGATCTAGTCTATTATGCTAAAAATACCATATTATTATTATTAAAAAACCTTTGAATCGTGATTTCTAATCTGTTTGGGAGGAAATGCTGGAGTATTGAGTTGTTTCTTGAGTTTTTTGTGAAGAGCCAGCAGATCACTGTACCGTTTTTCGACTTTATAGCTTCTTCCAGCAACATTTGTTTGTATTATATATACCTGTATTAAACAATAAATTTATCATTGAAAATAGAAATACATATACTGTAGACAATTGCAAATTTATCATGCTTATTTTGAATATTAATAAAAACGTTGCAAGTTAGGATAGGATTTACATATTTATCCCGGGGACAGGAAAGCCGATAAGACGGCTTATCCATATGGCGAACCACGGCCTCTCGTCTGGTTACCATTCCAAGTCGGGTATGGGATTAGTTATTTTGTTTGTTTTGCATGGACTTGGTGATGAAGGAAGCCGTAACCAATCAGCGGTTACGTGATCAGCGGTTACGTGAACCACCCAACGACGGCGAGGAGTCCAGCAATCCTCTCACACATAACCATTTCTGCATGGGATTTGAACCTGCGAACCCACGCAGAGTAATTAGAGGTGCGGTGGCGAGCATATTCCTAACGCTTAGCCTGTTGAGCCAAGTTATTTTTGACTTAATAATAAAATTTGTATTGAATTGTTATCAATTTACACAGATACCGTCGAATTCAGATAATTTCTTCATATTTTTTGAGCATAAGTTTGAGTAGGAATTCCCATTTCATTCCCATGTAAATAATTTTTCACACCAACATACCACAAATTCTAGGTTTGGCATATTTCTCTCAAACCAAAAGCCGAAAACTTTTGTTACATTTTTCAACCCAACTATATTTAGATCTGTAGATTGGTTGCAAGGGGAAAAAGGGTTCTATTTCTATAAAAATTTGTCTGTTCTGTGGGTCGGTAACGAAGTACGTTACCCGGTACCTACTAATGAATAAACTATGCGACAACCAGACAACAACTACCGGTACAGAACTACGGTATGTTCACCAATTTCAGAATTTATTGCTTCTCCGGCAAGAACCGGAATGGTTCAAATTTTTAATGACTCACGTAAAACTGTTTTCCGCGTTCTTCCACCGAGCGATATCCAACAACATCAATCTCCATTACCGCTTCATTGACATGTGCAACTATAAGATGTTAGTTACAAGAGCCTCACTTTCAAATTTTTGGGTTTGCAGGTTTGGCCGAACCCAAATCCTGAAATCTAACAAATTAAAGTTCAGGACGCTGATAACTGCAGCACTTGATATAACTGGATGTACTGATATTATCTGGTGATCAATGCAATAGCTTGTAACTGCCGTAACTATTGACTTATGAATATATTACATTTGACATTTGGAAAATTCGTGATCGATCAGATAAAAATGCAAACCAGGCTCAACAAGACAGCAACGAAACCAAATACCTCAAGTGGGTGATTTGTCCACGGGTCGCTCGCTAGATGGTGCAAAAGAGCGGCAAAAATTAGAATACAGTAGTGTTTTCATAATTTTTCCGGGAGGGGAAAAAGTGCTTAGCACGATGCGTCAACTGTCAAGTCGAAGATTTTTTTTCCTTCTAAAAATTTTATTCCGTTTTTCTTACTTTATAATTTCTCTGGGGTTGTGTGTGTGTATGGGTGCGAGACCGCGAGTGTGAAATAATTTAATAATTTTAGGTGAGTGAGCACGTACTGACGTACTACTTCTTTCTGGCAAAACCTTCCATCTTATATTCTGTACGTTTTAAACCTTGTCTAAGGTTTTATTTGTTCACTTGATTTTATAATCAGTTTTTAGTTATTTGTTTTTATCAATAATTTTATTGCCTGTCATGCTGATTATGGAGTCGAACTAATAGTGATTGGTAATTTTTACGAAGTGGCACATCACTGGGCATGTATGACGGTAAACATCGTAACTAGGCGGTCGATCGGTATGTTACAAGTGTGATGCTTCACGGTAGTACGATAATGCACAATGCAATGCAGTGGAACTTACTCCAAGGATTTAGAAAAGAACATGACAAGGCTTACCCTATTTAATCTTCATACCTTTAATCTTCATACCTCACTCTTTGAACTATGACAAACGAAAACTAAGAGTATTAGTTCTATGTTCGAACTGTAACTCTAGCTTTGAGTACAGGATCATTAAAGTCTTCACCTTTCTTTTTGTAAACTATGAATGACAAATCTATAAGAAACAATTTATATATTTGATGAAGTCTCCTTTGACTGTTTAATGTCATTGTACTCCCTGATTGGGTTGAATGTTTATTTTCCTCTTAGGTCCGGAGTACATTTTGGTATACTTTTGGTTGTGGTTATCAGTATACTCATGGTGGTGCGTTGCTATGATTTACCTCAAATTTGGGCAATTATCAATCTGCAAGATGGGAACTTTAAATAATATAATCAGTATTGTTACTAGTTGTTCTCCTTGTAGTGGAATCATGATCAAATATTAATCTAACAATTTTGTAAATCCGCCACAAGAGTATTTCTGATGGTCCTACATTGCAGGATTAAAATTCAATCAAATCATTTCTGCTGGTAGTCTGCATAATATTGTAATATTTGAATATATATACCCTCATTTCAAATATATATAACTCTCATTTCATGTATGATCGCACTTTGAACTTGTATCCTCTGAATTAGTTTATCAGAAAGTGTCAACTGAATAACTTGTTTTGAAATTAGTTGTATATGATGTAGTTTATTCTTGGCGGAATATTGATGCAACAACTCAAAAGTTGTCAACTGAATAATTCCGCTGACCTAATATTGCAAAAATATAATCAACCAAATCAGTTATGTAGATATTTTATATAATGTTGTAATATTCGATTACATATATATAATCCTCTTTTCGTGTATGACCCAACTTTGAACTTGCATACTCCGAAATAGTTTTTCCAGAAAATGGCTGGATTATCATAATATTGAATCCTATCCATTTTTTTTTCTATTAAGTAAAGCGCAATTCTTTGTAACCTTCGAATTAATAGATAATTTTGAAACTCAAATTAGTATTCTATTCACAATATAGTAAGTGAAGTTTGAGTTTAAATATTCATCCCTCTACATCCCTGATTGTAAAATTCTTACTATATTTTGGCTAATTACCACAAATACATTAGGTCCACTTCCTATCAATAGCACTGTTATAGGTATTTGAACTATTTGAAAATTCAATATTGCTCGAAGTTGTTTTTATATTTGATATATTCAATTACCTTTTGAGATTTTTGTTGTTTGATGAAAATGTTTCAAATGGGTACACCCGTTCCACAGTACACCCCCTGTAGACACTAGAACTTAGATCTCTACAGACCCCGATTTGATTTCAGAGTTCTATTTTTCATCCTTTGTTAATTAATGATAATAGTTATTTAGATATTTGATTACAAACCCCCTTCTTGTACCTTGAAAAATCCCTTTCAGTAGTCACTGAAATTGATCTTCATATTCACATTGTGTTTCAATTGTTTTTCATAAACCAAAGTTAATCCTATCTTCGCAAATCCAATACTTTAATTTTTTTCACTTATATTCCTTTTTATTTACCATAATAATTATCCAAATACGCTCATTGGGTATAACTCCCACAATTTGTTCACCATATTAGTAATTCTCCAGACCCCTAGTAATTAATATGCATGGATCAATGATCATATGAGCGTGATAACTAACTTAAATCAATAGCCCCTTGTAATTGTGCTTTTTACAATTATTTAAGTGTATATTACTCTATAATTAGCTGTTACACACATAGTCATCCATTACCTGTGAATCTTATGCATAACAGTGAATATGGGGGGAGCTGACTTGGATGACCGCATGGTCGTATCGCTCCCTCCAGTCTTTGCCATAAACAGTGTTTATTTATTTGTTTTTATGCTTTCATATTTATATTTGATTTGGTTGATGAATCAATAAATCTCTCTCTCTCTCTACCCAAATGGCAAACCACTGTTTTTTAGCCAGCCACCAGTCCAAGTTCTCAACTGTGAACAAGAATCTAGACAAGCGACATTCTAATCTAGCACAATCGAATAAAAGAAGCCCGGAGTGCAGACCAACGTTCTGACTTGTTCAGCTCGCAAGCAGATCCAATCCCACCCAAAAAAATCCTAATGGAAAAAAGTCAAACAAAAATATTACAATTTACAAGGTATCAATTATATAGCGCCTTAACAGCAAATTTGCAAGTGTGATTAGTCTTTAGTTAAAATGAAATATGAACATTTAGGGTTCGGAATTCTCTTCCGTAAAATTCTAACTAGAAAATTCTGGAAGAAGACTGAATAATATGACATTATACAAAGAATCAATATAGGGAAAAAGCTTTTTTTGATAGAGATTAGAAGTAAAAATTCAACGAAATCATTGTTGTTGTCTTGTTTGCATTAAGGGGTGAAAACTATCAGTAGTTACTTATCTATTTACAAAAAAAAAACATTATTTATAAATTAATTTTCATTTTTACCCAGGGATGGCGAATGGATCTTTGACAAGTTCCCAACATTTAGGAAACGGTGGGGGACAATGGTCGAAGCTCCATCGCTGCCCGATGAAAATATTTGTCTTACAGATAATAAAAGTCCGAACAATGAGCTGCTTCGAAAAATGCGTGAATTGTTTTGCATTTTTTATTATTATTATTTGTGTTTGGAGAAGCTTTTAACGCTTTTTAAAAGAGAAACTGTCGGGTTATCAGAGTGTTGACAAGGGCCACAATAAATGGCTTGGCGGTCCGGGTTGTGGTCCACCTGTTGCACACCCCTGGTTTATGGCATCTGGTTAGGCTATCTGAAAATTTGGAGATGGGTTTGGAATAAAACGTTTTTGCAACCTTTGGTCATAATTTTTCGTCTCTGTGCTTCTTTTCAGTGCCCTTCACTTTGTTTCAATTAGAAAAACAGTTGATCACATGTTATAAATATCAAGCACTTCATTCATTTATATAGAGTGTAATAAATTGGGTAGGCAGTGCCGAAACAAATCTTCAAACAATAGTAGCTAGGTTCGTATCAGTATCCCCTTGTCTGCAGCAATTTCAATAGTCAAATCCATAGTTTATAGGGCCAAATGCGACCCGCGAACTAATTTTTGTGGCCCTCGACTTTAAATGCATAAAACAAAAATTGATTCTAAATTTATTATTGCCTACACACGGATTTATGCGGTAACAAGTGCTGCTGCACGGCGCTTGTTTTGTAGGAAGTAGCGTCAGCTCTATATCATTTAGTTGATGAACGTCGTTGATTGTAATTAAAAGTTACGGTTTGCGACGTAGGTCGAACATCCCAAAGTCCTTGGACGGAAAAATATTTTTTTGCGCTTTTCAAATCGCAGTTATTATGAAATATGTTAAACTTTTTTACGAAACGTGTTATTGCAAATACGAAATTTGACCCGGGGCTGCCCCACTGTGCATATGTGCGTTAGTGCAAAACGTATAATATGCACGTTCGGAAGCACATATTGCTGTGAGCAGCTTTCTCTAAAATGCATTACACTAAAAATAAATTTCGAACTTGCTTGTCAGATCGTCATTTGGACGACGTACCGATGGGCAATGAAGTTGCCTTTCAATTTTAACGCTTTGACTATGACACAGAAACAACGATTGTTCGTAGGCGAAAATAATGCGGCCCGCACGCTACCGGAAATGTATATATTTAGCCCGCAAGTAGCCTACATAAAGTTTGCCGACCACTTGCATAGCTGTTACCTGTCAAGTACGCGGCCAAATCCTATATGTAGCTTGAAACAACTTTTAGGTTCAAAAGTATGCTCTTCACCGACGCTATGCCATTTATTGAAAGTTTTCAGCGCCGCCACATTCGTGATATACTCTTCGGCAATCTGCAGATTTCTTAAGAGCGAGAGAGCTAGGTTTTGCTCGTCGTGTAAATATCGGGGATATATTTTTTCGTTTTTCTCATTGTACATGTGCAATTTTTTGTTTTGATGAATTTTCTATGCAAATGTTCTTTCTCTTGGGAAAGGGAATTAATTGGGGTCAAATTCGTCAATTGGAATAAGAAAATGCTAGCCTGTCGGAATTCAGAACGTTGCAGTTTACTGTATTGGCGAATGTCTAAAGCTCTGTGTCACTCAGATGTGTAGGTGTTTTTGTTAGTAAGAAGTTATGGGGGACCGGTATACGGTACGTCTTAGCACCAAGTGCAAAAGCCAGCAATTACAGAATTAGCATAAGCTGAAGTATTGCAAAATTCTTGACCAACAGAATTTGGGTCTCATGTACTTTCTTACCTGAATAACTTCTAGTGGGCGTGGCGTAACAATTTTTGGATATATGATTCCTGACCCCTACCTGATGACGTCATCCAAAAATTACGTCACTGCGACGTCACAATAACGAAATACAGCTTGCCAAAGTATAGCGACGGTCACCCGTAATGGCGCCTACGAGTATGTCAACAAACTCAATACGTCAGCGACCTCTCTCTTATCGGGGTCGTTGTACAGAGCTCAAAAATAAACAAGAATCACAAGCGACTAAATTGTCGCCAAGGAACGTTCACGATATCCCATTCTGACCAATTTCTGTCCAGCAATAGCTCATGTATCGTGCTACAATCTAAAATAGAGCGTTATACGATACAACTCTAACCAAGGCTTTAGACAAGCAGAAAATACATGTTATTTTACGCAATGGTTGAAGTTGGGTACCACACACATAAAGACTTATTATTTTATGTCCAGCAATAGCTCATGTATTGTGCTACGATCTATTAATAGGGTGATATACGATACCGCTCTGAGCTAGGCTTTAGACAAACAGAAAGAACATTTAATTCACGCAATGATTGAGGTTAGGTGCCGCAGACATATGGACTTGTTATTTAATATCCAGAGACTGATCATGTATTGGGCCACATTTTATTAATAGGACGTGGAACGCTTTCACTCTATGCAAGGCTTTAGACAAGCAGAAACCGACATATTAATTTGCTTTAGCGCAATGGATGTAGTTTCTTACCTCGATAACTTATACTTATCTTAGCGTAACAATTTTTGCATATATCATTCCTGACCCTCACCTGACTTTGTCATCCAAAAATTACGTCAATGCGATGTCACAATAACGAAATCGAGCTTGCCCAATAATAGCGACCATAATGCAATCGTGATAAATACGCCTGTGTGTCCGGTATGGGTGTAGTTTCGTACCTCAATAACTTCTAGTTAACTTAGCGTAACAATTTTTGCATATAATATTCCTGACCCTGCCCTGACTTCGTCATCCAAAAATTACGTCAATGCGAATTCACAATAACGAAATAGAGCTTGCCTAACAATAGCGACCATAATGCAATCGTGATAAATACGCCTGTGTGTCCGCTATAGGTGTAGTTTCGTACCTCAATAACTTCTATTAGGCTTAGCGTAACAATTTTTGTATATAATATTCCTGACCCTCACCCGACTTCGTCATCCAAAAATTACGTCACTGCAACGTCACAATAACGAAATAGAGCTTGCCCAATAATAGCGACGTTATTCGTAATGGCACCTATGGATGTAGTTTCTTACCTCAATAACTTCTAGTTAACTTAGCGTAACAGTTTTTGCATATAATATTCCTGACCCCGCCCTGACTTCGTCATCAAAAAATTACGTCAATGCGAATTCACAATAACGAAATAGAGCTTGCCCAATAATAGCGACCATAATGCAATCGTGATAAATACGCCTGTGTGTCCGCTATGGGTGTAGTTTCTTACCTCAATAACTTCTAGTTAACTTAGCGTAACAATTTTTGCATATACCATTCCTGACCCTCACCTGACTTCGTCATCCAAAAATTACGTCACTGCAACGTCACAATCACGAAATAACGCTTGCCCAATAATAGCGACGATCACTAGTAATGACACCTATGGATGTAGTTTCGTACCTCAATAACTTCTAGTTAACTTAGCGTAACAGTTTTTGCATATAATATTCCTGACCCCGCCCTGACTTCGTCATCAAAAAATTACGTCAATGCGAATTCACAATAACGAAATAGAGCTTGCCCAATAATAGCGACCATAATGCAATCGTGATAAATACGCCTGTGTGTCCGCTATGGGTGTAGTTTCTTACCTCAATAACTTCTAGTTAACTTAGCGTAACAATTTTTGCATATACCATTCCTGACCCTCACCTGACTTCGTCATCCAAAAATTACGTCACTGCAACGTCACAATCACGAAATAACGCTTGCCCAATAATAGCGACGATCACTAGTAATGACACCTATGGATGTAGTTTCGTACCTCAATAACTTCTAGTTAACTTAGCGTAACAGTTTTTGCATATAATATTCCTGACCCCGCCCTGACTTCGTCATCAAAAAATTACGTCAATGCGAATTCACAATAACGAAATAGAGCTTGCCCAATAATAGCGACCATAATGCAATCGTGATAAATACGCCTGTGTGTCCGCTATGGGTGTAGTTTCTTACCTCAATAACTTCTAGTTAACTTAGCGTAACAATTTTTGCATATACCATTCCTGACCCTCACCTGACTTCGTCATCCAAAAATTACGTCACTGCAACGTCACAATCACGAAATAACGCTTGCCCAATAATAGCGACGATCACTAGTAATGACACCTATGGATGTAGTTTCGTACCTCAATAACTTCTAGTTAACTTAGCGTAACAGTTTTCGCATATAATAATCCTGACCCTCACCTGATTTCGTCATCAAAAAATTACGTCAATGCGAATTCACAATAACGAAATAGAGCTTGCCCAATAATAGCGACCATAATGCAATCGTGATAAATACGCCTGTGTGTCCGCTATGGGTGTAGTTTCTTACCTCAATAACTTCTAGTTAACTTAGCGTAACAATTTTTACATATACCATTCCTGACCCTCACCTGACTTCGTCATCCAAAAATTACGTCACTGCAACGTCACAATCACGAAATAACGCTTGCCCAATAATAGCGACGATCACTAGTAATGACACCTATGGATGTAGTTTCGTACCTCAATAACTTCTAGTTAACTTAGCGTAACAGTTTTCGCATATAATAATCCTGATGACCCTCACCTGATTTTGTCATCAAAAAATTACGTCAATGCGAATTCACAATAACGAAATAGAGCTTGCCCAATAATAGCGACGATATTCGTAATGACACCTATGGATGTAGTTTTGTACCTCAATTACCTATAGTTAACTTAGCGTAACAATTTTTGCATATAATATTCCTGACCCTCACCTGACTTCGTCATCAAAAAATTACGCCAATGCGACGTCACAGTAACAAAATAGAGCTGATCACCCGTAATGGCGTCTGCGACTACGTTAACAAACTCAGTGAGGGCAGCGGCCTCCCTACCACACACACATAAGGAGGGACTTGTTATATTATGTCCAGCCATAGATCATGTATTGGGCTACAATATTAATATGGCGTTACGCGATATCACTCTAAGCAGGGCTTTAGACAAGCAAAAACGGACATATTAATTTACGTGCACATTATATGGGTGTATTTTGTATTGTGCCACCATTTATCAGTGAGGTTTATATTTTAATTTGTTTTTTGTAAACTATACATTTTGGATAAGATAGTCCGGCAGAATCGGGCCTTATTGTTTTGGGACATAAAGTTTTTTTTTATTGTTTAGATATAATGTATATGACATATATAATGATACCCAGGTGGGTGTGGAGTAATGTTGAGCAATTTTTTTTTACAAGTGGATTTAAAGTATTCGGTCCAAGATGACGCACATTCTGAAGGCGTCTGAACCCTAACCTGGTAACCATACAGTGTTCAGGTTGTGCGCCATCTTGGTACAAATACTCCAAGAGCGCCTTTTTGTTAAAAACAATTATTTCATAACTACATGATTTAGGTTTGCATACATAGTAACATTGAATCTCCTTACAATGTCAGAAATTCAATTTTAGTAGAATAAATGGTAGTTTATTTCACTAATACAAGCCAAGATCCATCGACAGCATCTAGCCACTTTCTATTGCGCTCTTCAAACTACATCTGGCATTTCGTTTTCCTAGTTTAAGCTTAGGAACTTGGGAAATATTTTATTAGTTGAATTGGATTGAAATATTTGACCTCGTCTTTCACTCCGAACAAGGCCATGTAATACCATCCACTGGTATCTAAAGATGTGTAACGTGTTTTCTTTTGGAAGAACCGCAACCTTTCAGTGCTGCATTGACTTTGGCAAAATTGATATATCCTTGTGGAGATAGAAGGTATGCGTATGCGAAACCGAGATGTGCACCTGTTATGCCAACATAGTTGAGTCAAACGTTTTGAATACTAGTACATCACACGCATATTCCTGCGTGCTTCGGTTGTACGTGGTAACGCGCACATTTTTGCGCACATGCATCAAATTCCATTTGATTATTGAGCTATAGGTTTTTGACGAGCTTTTGTGTATGATTTCATTCCATAGAATTTGTATGCTGTTCTAAAGAATACTAGTTTCAGCTTTTTCATTCATTCAAACCGCGTGTTGAAAGTAAGTTTTGTATTATTGCGTGTTGGTTTCCAGCATCCTTAAATCGGTGATGCCAGTAAATCTTTAATACAAAAAGATCAGTAACATCTGCAATAAAAACAGCAGTACCCACTCAAAATGACAGCTGGGGGATGGATACTCTTAGTATCTGCTCCATCGCGTGCCTCTTACAGTCTTACCAGTTTACATGAGTGCCAATTGGTATCTAAGCTCAGCCAGAGACAAAAAGTTTCGGACTGCAGTTGGCGTGACGAAATGTTTTTAAATATATATTCTACAATAAGATTATTTGATTGCATACTACTGAAAGTTCCGCCTTATATGTCTTTTCCCTTTGCACTATTCCTTTACTGATATTCGGTAATATGACGCTCATCTGACATAGTTCTTAAAGTGTGTAGATGGGTACAATCTTTTTCACGCTGTTCAGCTGGGAATGCGCGAATATATATAAGAATTGCTAATATTGGTTTGTAATGCGATGAAATCCCATCTTAGCATTTCTGCCTCTCGCAATTGCTGCGTATACTTATCGGGGAAGTTCTGTGGCGTGGTTATGAAATGAAAAAACAAACATGGGATTATTTTTTCTACTTCTCTACTACTATTAAACCTTGACATTTTGTGAAAACTTGTTTCCATGCAACCTTTTTTAAAACATCCCCAACAACCACAATTACTTCTGTTATTAAACTTCCGAAACAAACACATAAAATCATCAACAGATGAATATCACCAAGTAGATATTGCTGAATTGATCTTTATTTTACCATTTTGCATGTAATTCGTTTTGGTAAACCTGTTATCTATCGTAAATACAGCACATTTGACAATGTTGTAGTGTGACTATTTTAGCCTCACATTTTTGATATTTGTAGTTAGAGCTCTTGGGGCTCTGTCAAACAAAGTTACATACAAAATATTGGTTGTAAATTGCAAAACATGATCATGTTGTTGGAATAACTTGGCATTTTACCACCCGTATATCATTCATTGTTGAGAATATTATTAAAATCATGAAATTTAAAAATCCGTTTTCGTGAAATTTTTGTTGTAGCTGAATTCCAGGGACAGCATGACAACAGGCAAGAGAAGCACGATCGCCTCTTTTAGTTTATGACAGGGTTTCATGAAAGGGGACCCCGTCCTCCTTGGAGGCGCTGATCGGTTATCTGGGAGCACGAACAAACAGATGGAAATGCGAATATATAATAACAATGTATTTTTATAGAAGAGAAGAAGCAAAAGTGTTGAGAGTCTTTGGTAGTTAAAGTAGTAGTTAAAGTGGTAGTAGCCAATGAAAAGCATTGGCATGGAACATAAGAATGAACTACATTCTTTCCCAGGGATATTCTATAAAATGTAGCAATTTTCTCATTCTTGTTCTCGTGATATCATTATCTTTCACTGCGTCGTCGTGATCATCCCGCTGCATAACAATTCTCGCCAACAAATAATTGACTGTTCTCCACCGGGTATATCCACTTGAACCACTGGCGACTACATTAGCAGGCTTGTACTGTTAATTGCAACAAAAAACGGGTATTTTGAAATAGTACTCTTTATTTTACGCGTATGTTTCGACAGTATTTCCATATACTGTATATGGGTCGCGACCCAAAGCTGGGCTCAACAAATACCTAGAAGGTATCGATTTTATTTCCTAGTAAATTTGGTGCTTGCGTAGTTTGTGCACCAAGATTGCGCACAACCTGAACATAGTATTGTAACAGGTTATGGTTCAGGTTGTGCGTCATTATGATGCACAGGTTTGACAAAAAACACTAATACAAATATCGAGCCGTAAAAAAAGTGCTCAAGGCTGCAAACTCCACACCCATGTAGAAATGATGGGCAATGACCCCAAGATGAATACTCACAAATAAAAAAAACTTTATGTCTGAAATCAAACTTGGGCCAAAAAGGTCCCCTTATCTGCCGGACTAAGACTTTGGATGGACTTTGGATAATGAGAAACAGGCATATTAATTTACGGTCCCCCAATGAGTGTAGTGCCACATATACAAAGGCAAATATTTTACGGATCTTGACATTCTATCCCTATAGTCGGATTCGGAAGACTTTTGACACAGGGTACTCAGATTCTCAAAAAGGACAATGAAAATATTTGAGACAGACGTGTGAATAATTATGCACTACTTTAATGTGTGCTGTATTTGTGATTTCCATTTTACTCCTCTTTCTCTGCGCGACTATGACATAGGCATGTTACTTGTTCTGATTAAAATTTGGCTTTGTTTGGTGCCTATTTCAATTTTGAAAAGCGCTATAATTTTATAGAACACCCACGTTCTACCGAAGGACAAACGTTTAGACATATTGGGTTCCTATACATAGCCGTTGCTATCATTGTATTTAAAGTTTTCTTTTTTCGGAAGTTTGTCAGAAGATGCTTCTGTGCTGAGGAAATTGAATAGATCATTTCATAAACATTAAAAACGAAATTGACAATTACTCATATAATTTACCTATTGAGCTCATTGCTCATTACAATCATCCAATATGATTATAAGTTCTATTTAAAACGTAACGACAGGTAGATGAGAGATGCATCCTGGAAATTAACTCAGGATTGTGAACGAATGCTTAATTATCGATTGCGCTTGAAGTCGAATCCATTCCAAATTTCAACAGTTAGAAAATTGAAGAGCCTATAAATATGGTCTTCTTTCATCCTTTTTCACATTTCCCCTGAATTACTTGGAGATCAAATACTATACCACTTCCTCCACTATGTCAAATTTCTGTTAACCAATTTTAGCGAGCGAGTGTTCAAAGATCGGTATGAGAACAGAAAACATTTTTCTTAATATTTCGCTGTTAGTGAACCGCAAGATGAAAAAGGTCTGGAAACATTGTAGGGGTATTAACATTTGAAGGATCTTAACATTGTTTAACGTCTTATGAATAAAGGTAGGACGAATACATGACGTACGGAAGGACATCAAATAACAAGGCTTTAGTTGTGTGGTACAAAAATACACTCATAGCGTACTCGCAAGCGCCATTATTACGGCTTTATTATCGTCGCTATTATTAGGCAAGCTCTAGTTCGTGATTGGGAGGATGCAGTGACGTAATTTTTGGATGACGAAGTCAGGGCAGGGTCAGGAATATTATATGCAAAAATTGTTACGCTAAGTTAACTAGAAGTTATTGAGGTAAGAAACTACATCCATAGGTGGCATTAATAGTAATCGTCGCTATTATTGAGCAAGCTCTATTTCGTTATTGTGACGTTGCAGTGACGTAATTTTTGGATGACGAAGTCAGGTGAAGGTCATGAATATTATATGCAAAAATTGTTACGCTAAGTTAACTAGAAGTTATTGAGGTAAGAAACTACATCCATAGCGGACACACAGACGTATTTATCACGATTGCATTATGGTCGCTATTATTAGGCAAGCTCTATTTCATTATTGTGAAGTCGCACTGACGTAATTTTTGGAACATGAAGTCAGGTGAGGGTCAGGAATATTATATGCAATAATTGTTACGCTAAGATAAATATAAGTTATTGAGGTAAGAAACTACATCCATAGGTGGCATTAATAGTAATCGTCGCTATTATTGAGCAAGCTCTATTTCGTTATTGTGACGTTGCAGTGACGTAATTTTTGGATGACGAAGTCAGGTGAAGGTCATGAATATTATATGCAAAAATTGTTACGCTAAGTTAACTAGAAGTTATTGAGGTAAGAAACTACATTCATAGCGGACACACAGACGTATTTATCACGATTGCATTATGGTCGCTATTATTAGGCAAGCTCTATTTCATTATTGTGAAGTCGCATTGACGTAATTTTTGGAACATGAAGTCAGGTGAGGGTCAGGAATATTATATGCAATAATTGTTACGCTAAGATAAGTATAAGTTATTGAGGTAAGAAACTACGTCCATAGGTGTCATTAATAGTAATCGTCGCTATTATTGAGCAAGCTCTATTTCGTTATTGTGACGTTGCAGTGACGTAATTTTTGGATGACGAAGTCAGGTGAAGGTCATGAATATTATATGCAAGAATTTTTACGCTAAGTTAACTAGAAGTTATTGAGGTAAGAAACTACATCCATAGCGGACACACAGACGTATTTATCACGATTGCATTATGGTCGCTATTATTAGGCAAGCTCTATTTCGTTATTGTGAAGTCGCATTGACGTAATTTTTGGAACATGAAGTCAGGTGAGGGTCAGGAATAATATATGCAATAATTGTTACGCTAAGATAAGTATAAGTTATTGAGGTAAGAAACTACATCCATAGGTGGCATTAATAGTAATCGTCGCTATTATTGAGCAAGCTCTATTTCGTTATTGTGACGTTGCAGTGACGTAATTTTTGGATGACGAAGTCAGGTGAAGGTCATGAATATTATATGCAAAAATTGTTACGCTAAGTTAACTAGAAGTTATTGAGGTAAGAAACTACATTCATAGCGGACACACAGACGTATTTATCACGATTGCATTATGGTCGCTATTATTAGGCAAGCTCTATTTCATTATTGTGAAGTCGCATTGACGTAATTTTTGGAACATGAAGTCAGGTGAGGGTCAGGAATAATATATGCAATAATTGTTACGCTAAGATAAGTATAAGTTATTGAGGTAAGAAACTACGTCCATAGGTGTCATTAATAGTAATCGTCGCTATTATTGAGCAAGCTCTATTTCGTTATTGTGACGTTGCAGTGACGTAATTTTTGGATGACGAAGTCAGGTGAAGGTCATGAATATTATATGCAAGAATTCTTACGCTAAGTTAACTAGAAGTTATTGAGGTAAGAAACTACATCCATAGCCGACACACAGACGTATTTATCACGATTGCATTATGGTCGCTATTATTAGGCAAGCTCTATTTCGTTATTGTGAAGTCGCATTGACGTAATTTTTGGAACATGAAGTCAGGTGAGGGTCAGGAATAATATATGCAATAATTGTTACGCTAAGATAAGTATAAGTTATTGAGGTAAGAAACTACATCCATAGGTGGCATTACCAGTAATCGTCGCTATTATTAGGCAAGCTCTATTTCGTTATTGTGACGTCGTATTGGCGTAATTTTTTGATGATTAAATCAGGTGAGGGTCAGGAATATTACGTGCAAAAATTGTTACGCTAAGTTAACTAGAAGTTATTGAGGTACGAAAGTACACCCATACCGGTCACACAGGCGTATTTATCACGATTGCATTATGGTCGCTATTATTGGGCAAGCTCGATTTCGTTATTGTGACATCGCATTGACGTAATTTTTGGATGACGAAGTCAGGTGAGGGTCAGGAATGATATATGCAAAAATTGTTACGCTAAGATAAGTATAAGTTATCGAGGTAAGAAACTACATCAATTGCGCTAAGGCAAATTAATATGTCGGTTTCTGCTTGTCTAAAGCCTTGCATAGAGTGAAAGCGTTCCACGTCCTATTAATAAAATGTGGCCCAATACATGATCAGTCTCTGGATATTAAATAACAAGTCTTTATGTCTGCGGCACCTAACCTCAATCATTGCGTGAATTAAATGTTCTTTCTGTTTGTCTAAAGCCTAGCTCAGAGCGGTATCGTATATCACCCTATTAATAGATCGTAGCACAATACATGAGCTATTGCTGGACATAAAATAATAAGTCTTTATGTGCGTGGTACCCAACTTCAACCATTGCGTAAAATAACATGTATTTTCTGCTTGTCTAAAGCCTTGGTTAGAGTTGTATCGTATAACGCTCTATTTTAGATTGTAGCACGATACATGAGCTATTGCTGGACAGAAATTGGTCAGAATGGGATATCGTGAACGTTCCTTGGCGACAATTTAGTCGCTTGTGATTCTTGTTTATTTTTGAGCTCTGTACAACGACCCCGATAAGAGAGAGGTCGCTGACGTATTGAGTTTGTTGACATACTCGTAGGCGCCATTACGGGTGACCGTCGCTATACTTTGGCAAGCTGTATTTCGTTATTGTGACGTCGCAGTGACGTAATTTTCGGATGACGTCATCAGGTAGGGGTCAGGAATCATATATCCAAAAATTGTTACGCCACGCCCACTAGAAGTTATTCAGGTAAGAAAGTACATGAGACCCCAGAATTTCGGGGTCTAGTATAGTTTAGTACCACAAGTACTTCCGGTTGGCATATCACAACGAATTTTGCATATGTTAATCCTAACCCCCATCTGACTATGCCATCCAAAAATTATGCCAATAAGAGGTCACAAACATGTCATAGGGATTGCCAAAGTGTAATCACGATCGCCCGAAATGGCATCTGCACCGCCGATAACGGACTCACTAACGCCGCCGATTTCTCTCCTATCGTGACGGGAAAACGAGAGAAATAGCTTGCTCGATTTCGGGTGATCATCTGCGCGTTTTGGACGACCATCCGCATACCTTGGTGGTCCTTATTACGCCAATGTGACGTCGAAATGACATAATTTTTCGGTGACGTAGTCAGGTGAGGTTAGGATTGGCATATGCAAAAATTGTTGAGCCAGGCCAACTAGAAGTGCATGTGGTACTAAACTATATCAGACCCGAATTTGGGACATGCAGAGAATCAGAGAGGCATTGTTGGTATAGATGTATAGCGCATCGTGCTATGCTTTAGGAATATATCGGTACGCTCGGCACCTCACCTCTGACTGCAGGACTGCGTGGGTTCACAGGTTCGAATGCCATTCTGTCATGTGGCGATAGTTGCTGTGCGAGAGGATTGCTGGACTCGTCAAAGCCCTGTAGCCACTGGTCTTTTACACCTTTCTCCACCATCAGGTGCATATTCAGGACTTTCATCTTCTAAAAATCTGAAAATCAGCGATAAAATCGGAGTTGCTTCAATTATGTTCAAGTACTGAAGACTGAAGTATTTACATCACTGCCATGGTTTTGCTGCAACAATCAGACAATTTCTCATTGCTCAGTTATAAACATTTCATTTCAACTGAGTAGACATGGCTCAGAAACAAATAGTGATCCTAAAAATTGGGACAAATTGTATTTTGTAGAATGCAATTCTTATAAATAAGGACGGTATGGAAGCCTTGTTTATTTTGCTTGGTATACAGTTCCCGGGTCTCTCGAAGTCTGCGTTGTCAAGTACTTGCAGAGGGTTTATCATAACGATTTTATTAATATAATATTCCTAACCCCCACCTGAGTATGTACCCAAAAATTACATCACTGCGACGTCACAAATTCACAATCGCGTCATAGAGATTGCTAAAGTATAGCTACGATCGTCTGAAATGGCATCTGTGCCGACTATCCGTCCGAATACTTTGGAGGGCTGTATTACGTCACTTTTCCCAACCCTCACCTGCTGACCCGACTAAGTCATTAAAAAATTACACCACTACGACGTCATAGTAACGGAATTAGGCCCTCCGAACTATACTAACTGCTGAACTGTCATTCAAGACGGGTAGACAATCACCCGAAATTGAGGAAGCCATTTTTCTCGTCATGACGATCCCGATATATATGAGAGGTCACTGGCTTTAGAGAGTTCGTTATCGTTGGCAAAGATGCCATTTTGGGCGATCGTAGCTATACTTTGCCAAGACTTTTGACGTGATTGTGAGGTCGTATTGACGTAATTCTCAGATGACGGAGCCAGGTGGGGGTCACGAATTACATATGCAAGAATGATTGTGCCGTGCCAAATAAAAGTACTTACGCCCTTTAGTGAACATCTGTTTATTATTCTCATAAATTAAAGCTGTAAGGGGGAAGGTTATAATATAGTCTAAAGCTTTATAATTGAATTATCTTATATTTTCAGAATCCAATACATTTGTTACAGTTTTTTGTTTCTGCGATTAAGTTGTTTATCAAATGAATATGTTGCAAATCATAAAACAAGATTCGGAAAATTATTGATATTGAAATCAACCTTTTTTGTTTGGTATAAACAAAATATCAGACCAAAGTGAGTATAAGTCTTCCTATCACCCTCATACGTATAAGTAACTTATCACTAAATTATTCTTCAATGGAGATATTTAGATGATGTATCGTTTCCAAATTAAGTTATTGAAAGTACAAAGATTATTTTAACTTGTAATATAATGTGTTACAATGAATTGTAATATAATACAAATTTAATATCAAAAAACATTTGCGGAATGCTAGAATATCAGAGTAAATTATTCGATCAATCATAATATTGCTGCAAAAATTATAAATTTTACATCTAATTAAAGTCCATGATATTCTATTTGGCATCTTTTATGCGTTTTCATTTTGATGAAAATTTTTGAAAGTTTCAAGTATTGTTCCGATCAATAACATTGAATTCCTATTTATTCACTTTTTGTTGAATCTATTATATATTTATCAGATGTTCTATCAATATCGATAGGTATTTTTAATTTTACCACAACTTAACGACATCTATTGTAATGGTAAATTAAATTATCTAATCACATTGTGACATGATTATTTCGTCTTGTATTGTAATTAGAAAAAATATTTTTTGTGCTTTTATAGTTTATTGATAAATTTTTTTTTTTAAGTAATGAGTAAATTAAATCTTTATATAAAAAATCCAAATATTCTGATATTAAAAACTTTTCTATGTCACACAATGCATTTAAATAATGTTATTTGCATTTTTTATTAAGATTTATTACGGTATGTCATGTCATGAATGGCATAATTTGACTTGCTATAAATTACTTATAAATTATTTGTACAATTGGCATTCAAGTTAGGGATATTCCAACTTGTGATGTTTTTACTCTCAAATATTTTCTTAGTAATGCAATTCGGTATAGCAGCATAATATGGATTTGACAAAGTACACAATAAAACATTGTTAAAAGATATTGGTATCTATTTTTTCATCTTATCATATATTTAATTGACATTTACATTATACCACAATACATCATATTTTTTCTCAGAAATGGAACATTTTGAATACGACATTGAACTAAGTTGAAAAAAATTAGTGAATTTAAATGAAAATATCAATACTATTATTATAGTAATTTTAAAATTATGAATGTCCACTGCTGCCCAAACCTATTCCAAATTGATAATATTGTCACAGCGCTTTTTGATCTCCTATTTTATTAAAGTATCAAGTTATGTAGGGCTATTCTCAATGTAAATATTCATTTATTTCATCACCGTAATAGCAAGAACATTGGATAACTGCAATTCATCTGTGACTCGTACAATTTTCTTTGTTTTTTTATAAATTTATTTATAATAATGAATGATATCACATTTTATTACATACAACATTGAAAATTAAGACCCGAGGGCAGATACATGAGGCTGTCCTCGCTTACTGTATTGCTAATAATATAAGACAATTTCTGGTTATACCCTCAGGACATATGCCCTCATTCAAAATCATGTGCAAATGATGGGAAAAGACGATTTTTTCTTGATATTCAAGCTTAGCTATTAATATCACATAATATTGTCATGAGATTTTATCACGATATTCTTTTGACATATTTGGTCTTGTTAGTTGCATTTTGATGCTTGCTTGCTTATTAAAATTTGTTGTAGTTTTGTTCGATAGTGTCTGTTCATTTATACATGGCCGAGTAAGCTGAAGTGCACTGATTCATGTTAGAGAAGGTTTTCATTCTATTATTATGTTTCATTCACTCTGGTGAAGTTTTTTGTGTTGTTTTGTTTATTGCTGAATGACTGGCCAGTGGCTGACAAATAACTCAAACCTAAGTCTAGTCTATCATCTCTAATTACTTTGTTTCGATATTTGCTTGCAATGTTATTATGACTGCCACATTAAATTAATAACAGTACATAATGGTATAAATATTAAATATTATGGATTTAATGCTTCAATGGTTTAATCATTTTATACTAACAGTATCATATCAACTATGATAATATATATAACCAGCATACGTGTCAGCGACAATGTAATAATGATTCGACCTACTCAAATCATTATACCTATATATATTCATCTTTACTCGTAAAAATTTGTTCAAAACTAACTAAAGTGATAAATTCCTTTTTTTCCTGTAAAACAACTTTTTTGTACCTATTTGCCCTTTGATAGAGGATTTTTGTGGTTTTTCAAGCATTTGATAGATATTATCAGATTAATCCTATTAAATATAAAAAATATTTTTCCCTTTTGCTCTAGTTAATTGAGTGCTCCGTATTTAGCATAAAATAAAAAAATTACAGTTTAAATGAGTGAGAACTCTTCAAAACTTTTTCATTACTTGTTCTTTAGATCTGAACAAACTGTACATAAGCAATCAAATTGCTCTAAGAATTTTCCCAGTATGGGTGTCCTAGGAGGACGTCCTGTGCTCTTCAATTTATATTATAGAATTAGAAAGCTTCATTTGATATCTGTCTGTGCGACATTATTCCCATAATACAGATATTGCATTGACATTTGATGACCTGTTATGTTGATAATAATAATACTGTAGCATGGATAAAATGTAGTTACATAGGAATTGAACCAAAATAGATATATGATTATGATTTAGTAATCATGGGATCGTATATAGGATTTGCATAAATTTGTTTGTTTGATTAATACTATTGCGGCCTCATTTTCAAATCGAGGTTAGACGGTTTATTCATATGGTAAACAATGTCTTCTCATCCGGTTATCAGTCCATGTCGGGTATGGGATTAGCCAGTTATTATGTTTTCTGAAGCATGGACTTGATGGTGGAGGAAGCCGTAATCGACCAGCAGTTACGTGAACCACCCTATGACAGCACCCTACCTCATTGTTTTTTTAAACTTAAACATATTGTTAATTATATGATGTTTTATATATTAATGTGAATATAATTATATATATATATATATATATACTGTTTTTACGCAGATTATATTGATTAAATATAGTAGTCTACCAGTGGATATCGGCGAATCTTTGATTCTGATTTCTGCATTCTCTCTACATTCGAGTTAAGAAAGCATGCTGCAAAATGTAAGTCTTTGTGAGTTTTAAATTTCACAAATTCTAATTTCCATATGTAGCTAGTACATATTTTTTTTTTTTTGAATAATTTGAATGTTGTCATAGTGTACACAGCACTTCAGCAGTATGATGATGTGCTGACCAGTCGAAGCTTCCTGCGCACTGCAAATATTGCACAGTATTTTTGCAATGATGTCATTTTAATTGCCCATATCATGATGTATTGCTCTTATTATAAATTATCTTTTGCGTTTCTTAATGCCAAATAAAAAATAATTATTATAAACAAATTTTAACTTGGTATGTGATTTCCAAATGTTTTATGTTAGTAATGTTTTTTTGGTATTGAGAATATATTGTCTTTCCCTTATTTTTGCAGCCAACTTCACAATCTTCTCCGAGATACCAATACGTTCCATCTGATCGTGACATGTACAAACGCATCGTCAGAGTACCGGCAACAAATCCACGACGTGTGAGTATCTGCTGATGTATGATTTGTCATATGAATTGTGAGTCGTATAAAATAAAATACCTATCATTGATTTCTTGTGAATATAAAAGTCAGGAAATTCCCCTTTTTTTCAAATGTCACTGAGTCATTGTGGTTGATTTTGAGCTCTGCTTGCATTATTTTTCTTTGATGCAAACTTGCTAGATTGTGCCAAAATCAATCGTTTATGGCCAAATAGTAGAATGTGAAACGTGACATAAACTGTTATTAATTGTCATACTCTTTCCGAATTGACCAATACAAATTAACACTTTATCAAAATTTTCCAATGACTATACTGGTCATTATTGATCTGAAGTTTTTATTTTAGCAGAAAAGTCATCCTATTATTATGCGAGTATTGTAGTTAATTACAACAGCTGATGTTGTTTCTTACGAACTTAAATATATCCTAATATTTTTATTTCTTGATGTTGCGATTCGAATCAATAGCTACCGGTAGTTTAAATTGCCGACAGTAATATTTTAGCAGACAGACGTGGGCAGTTTATACCTTTTCTAATTAAGGTAAAGTATTGAGAATTTTTCAACTTTGTTTCAATACTGCTTTTTTTTTAATTTATCATCTTCATTTTATGAAGTCAATGTAATGAAAGTGAATACTTCTAGTCTTGTCTTGAGTTATTTAAAATATCTGCAAGACTTGGAATGTTGCATTACACTTAGGAAATTACCGTAATCCTTTTATATGCTGAACTATTACTTTATTGTACAAATACCAACTGAGATATTATGAATAGTCAAATAATTACAATTTGGTAGTATAAGTTTGTAGAACAAATATGTATCAATTGATTAAAGTATTTTAATGATTTGATGAATTAGTCATTCATAAATCATCTATCCTATTTTATATCTTCAGTTACAACATTTTCAAACAAAAATTTGAACCTCAATCAGTGCTATAATTTGAAAACAACCTATTTTCATTTTAGCTAGTTTCAAGATATGTCAAAGTTTGTTTATTATGTCTCAGATTGACGTTTACTAAATACCGGTAGTAAAACTTATATTTTTTTGTTTGCCCACATCAACATCAGTTGGAAAGTATTTACTTATTTGTTCAAAAGTGAGCATAGGACAAAGAAATAGGTTGTCAGTACAAAATTAATTTATGTTAGAGCTACAATTTTGCTGTGTCATCGAATTTATCAACCATTTCCAGGTAGGCAAAGTTTGGCTGCTTTGCTTAATTACTTAATCTTTTTTTCAAAGCCATATATATTTTACCATACTGTATATATATGAATACAAAATAACAACTGTAAAAATAGGAATTCTAAAGGACACAAGGGAGGGAATTCAAACCTTAAACCTATTTTACATGCAAATTTGAATATATGTCGTCACTCATCAGTACAGCATAGCGTCAATAAATTTATATTCATAATTTCCTATATTCATCAAGTACCTATATTTTTGTGTAATTATCAGACATGAATAACCAGAAAGCTCCTATTATGTCTTGTATAGTCTGTCTGTTGTACTATACTATAGTACAATTACAATTATTTGTGTATTTTAAGAATTACCGCTATGTAGACAGAAGGTACTCGGTAATCAATATGTAACCGGTTAGGTTCATTAACCAGTCCTTGTAGGTTCTCAGACAGGAAATAGTTATCATGATCAGCTGCAATTTTATTCAAATGCAGCTATGTTAAGCTATTAAAAAATTTAACATATAAGGGTATAAATATATAAGTTCAGGTTGAGTTTTTTACAAATGCCATAAAGAAACAGCTACAGTGGGCTATGTAAGACAGGGACTTTTAGTTTGATATACTGTATAAAAGGTTTGATTGTGTAGTATCTATTAGAGAAAAACGAATTGAGCAGTTAAATGCATTCTACTGTATTAGTATATTGATAATTGATATAGTAAGTTAGTTGAAGTAATTTGATATTATAACAGTAAGTTAAGTATTAGATATAGTAAGTTTAATATAGTTTTTGATAATTACAGTGAGTTGGAATAATTCAGAATATTCCCATTTGAATCTTGTCATATTGAGTGTTCGATATCCTATAGCTTTACTATCTAAGACTGTTAAAAAATAAAAAAAATCAATCAAAACAATTTCAACTATTTTGTATTACCAAATTGAATTTCTGCAAATTTACAATGATGTGTACAAATTTAGGGACAACCATGATATCCTATATTCAAAAATATATTTTTTTAGGCTGTATATAAAAAATTTTAGTTCAGTTTTACCATGCCTTGGAAGCAGAGTGCCAATATTAGTCTAGCAGATAAACAAGTTAACATTACCAATGGTCTATATTTTATCATGATGGTCTTTTTTGAAGCACCTATCTTACTTCTTACTATTCTGTGAGTCATGTGATTCAACGTTGGCATGGGTACTTCCTCAATTACGGAAATTACGGTAATATGGGAAAAGCAAGATCATTAACTCTTAATATAGTAACTATCCAATTTTAATAACTATTCAAGATTTATTGTTTTATGTGCGATAATATACGGTATGTAAATTCTATTATTTATTAAATTCAAAGATAGAATACAATTTGAGACGAAAAGGTTGGAAAAATGTATTTTTAGGATCTAGTTTGATTATAATCACATCATTTCTTGAATCTGTAAACAATCAACTTATAGGTTTGGAAAATTCATAAGTAGAATGCGGTCAAAAATATTTTGTGTATTGGGTCAGAATGTAAAAACTGAAATATTCATCAATGGAATAGATTCATTCATTCAAGTATAAAATAGAGACATGGCTATGCTAGATACAGTTCTTCTGTATTCAAGCCAAATATTGAAAAAATAGTTGATTACGGTAATAAGATTTCTAAAATCCGAAAAACTTTCGAAGGTTTATTCCTACTTAGCCTACTTAGTGGAACCAAGTTATTTAAAGGAATCATTCAGGAATCAGAAGCATTGTGACAGTAATAGATATTGAAATTGATTTATACCAGTGGTTCCCAAACCGCAGCTCTCGGGCCAATTACGGCCCGTGTAACAATTTAATATGTCCCAGCGAACCTATCAACACTATTATGTTTTTACTTTTTTGCATTCTAGATACCGCCATTGGTTACGTCATTATCACAATTCAATTATACCGGTGTATTAATTATACGTACTGGTATTAGGATTACATACCTACTAGTCACTAGTCGCGTCCATGTGAGCGCTCCCCTCTCCTGGCTCGCGAATATCTTTCTGATTCTGATTTTGGCCCCCGATCAATCCACTTTGGGGACCACTAATCTATGCGATGTGATTTTATTAACTTGTCTTATCTTCCACATTACTGGGTCTGGAATGTTTTGTTTCTTTCATGTTTTTTATTTTATTTTGTACAACATTATAACAATCTTCATATTTTATTCAATGAATTTGGTAATGTGAAAATTGATCATTTTTAAATATTTGCTAAATTTAATTTTTAGATGAGACCTGTTTGTAGTGAAGGAAATTTGAATTTGCGACCTTCTGCTTCGCAGGTATGAGACCTTGGAGAAAAATTTTCTTTATTCTGGAATTGTATTTTAATTAGTATTTTACAGTATAGCAATCTTAAATCTCAATATTCGCTTCCGTCGTTTGCTGTTTTATTTTTATTCATGTTAACATTTTTATGGAGTATAAGAACATTTTATTATGTCACAATTGCCTGCCAATCTTTATATCAAGCTGGGTTATTGAGCTAAGGCCATACTGGTGCTGATGTAGGAGATCCGTGTCCTCATATTTGGGCATTTCGTCTGTGCTCCTATTTATAAGTGGCTTGTAATTTTGTAAATACTAAATATCGTAATACTAATAGTAAATAATAGTCTTGCTAGTTGCTACCACAGTAAGGATTATGGGATTTTCTAGCCTAAAACATTAAAATTCCCACTAGTAGTAAAACCAGCTCTGGGCTATTGTATTTCAGTGTATACCATCGGCTATATATTTGCATGTATGCACTCATGGTATAATATTTCATTTTAGAAATAGTTTAGAACAGTAGCGTCAAGCCAGCTTGGCCCATCAGGCCGTCAACACTCAGATTTTCACTCATCAAGCGTAAAATTTTAATCCGATATTCCGACAGTTTATGTAAAGAGAAAAAAAGCGTTGCACACCCCTGTGGTAGTTGTCTATCTACGGTAAAAGGCAATTAAAATCTGAAAACCAGGCTGAAGTTGGCTTTCTTTAATTTATGGTAACCCTTCATACAAAATAGAAAGTGGATTTAAACAATTTTTATCTCACATTTGTTGTGTTATACATAGGGTGTGCGAATTCGAAAATATTTTTTCCCATCCATTCAATAGTTTAGAATTGAATTTGACTATATTTACCAATTCTTTGTTTTTAACTAGTCTATTCCGTGCAGCATTTCCAGTGTATTTTATCGCGGAATTCATATTTCAGGGGTCATTGAATATGATGGATTCGGGAAGAACTGGAAATCGTCAGCCAACTGAACATCCAAACGATAGACCCCATAATCATATTATGGGTAATGGAGTTTACAATGGAAGTCCTAATTATCCTAATTATAATATGGCTAAAGAAATGGAAAACCTATCAATGCGTACACCATCTGAACATCAAACTGGAATAGCTGCTTCTGGAAATCCTGTCCACAATCACCAAATGACTGCGATGCAACAAAGCCAAGAAAAAGTGCAAGAGTGGCGAAATAATTCCATTGCGATTCAGGACGATTTGACAGATCAGGAATCATTTGTTATAGATCAATATACAGACACTATGCGTAGTGATATTAGTATGCCTGAAAGTGAATATGGAAATAGATACAGAACTTCTAGTAGCATACCGGATGATTCTATCTCCAGGCGAAGGTAGATAACTTTTTGTATCAAGTTTTTACTTTTCCACATTTGCTTTGAACAAGTCTTACTACAAGCATTCGCTGATATGTAAAAAGCAAGTATTTTCAAAGCAAAGTAATCTTTCTTGTTCAGCATTGCTTACCCAATGACTTACACCCAGGGTGATGTATAAATTACCGGTATGGTACTCCCATAGTGTGTGTACCAGGTTAGGGTTAGGTCATAATTTTATTCCGATTTACCCTATTTTAGTACCTTTATTAGGTCTGGGGACTGTCTGTGTTAGCCAAGTGAATATACCCCCTGCCTATAGGATTCAGTCCCTTTACACAACTTGATGTAAAATAGGCGAACAAAATCAGTTACCTCCATATTGGTACGCATACTTCTGGAGTGCCCAAATTATAGTTGGTAACAATAATATAGCATACTATAGTGATGTTTTCTTTCATGTGGTTAGAGTTTTCATTTTATTTTTTTTTGATTTTGCTATTTGGATTAGCATAAAAAGTTTTCTATTTTGATTTTGTTAAAATATTTGAATCTAATATTTTGCCTCACTGGTATGTCCAGTAGGTGACCGTACATTTGAACCTGCGTACATTTGAACCCATGTGTATATCCACGGGTTCAATCTATATGCGAGTGCTAAAACCCATGGGTTAGGGTTAGTATGGGTTCAACTATCCGAAAAACAAAAAAAATTCCATAGGTGCAACTTCATACAGGTGCAATTGTCATGGGTTCAAATGTACGTGGGTTCAAATGTAATGGAACCGTCCAGTATTGTATTGTTTTGTTTTGTGATTAATTTTGATTTTCAGTATTTAGGTGATTCTATTTCGCGGCCAAATTATGTCATAAAATTCTGCCAAATTTCGTTAAATTTCAAAAAATCATGATTGCTCTATAAAAATGGCAAATTCTAAAAATATAAAAAAATAGTTTTTCAATTAAATTTCTTGAACAATCTAAGCCAGGGTGGTCTAAGGTTGTCAGCTTAGGGGCCACAAGATTATTTTTGCATTGTTCGCGGGCCACAATAGTACCAAGGATAGGTGAACAGTGCAAAACAAGTTGCAAACACATTGACATATTTGTCATTTATCAAGCTAAAACGTGCAATGGTCTTTCAATATCTACATTTAGTGTAAGATTTCAAGTGCTTCCACAAATGTAAGTGCTTTCGAACATCGATAAGATTCTCAAAGCAAAATCGCTTAACTTTGGAATTTCCATTTTAGATTGAATTATTTTGTCACTGGCACAACTTGCTGACATATCAAGCAAGCATTGTGGTATTTCCCCTCCCACATCCAGTTAAAAATCTGCTTGAATACGTCAGTTTTTTTTTCAAACACATGTTTATAAAATAACACACAAATAACTGCAGATTGATTGATTATCAAATGTGAGGCACATGAGGGTAAATACTGAATTTTCTCACATATAGGCGGCATTTTTTGTAACACTGTTTAGGCTGGTTGCAAAAAAACACCCGGCAGGAAATATATTGTTATGCTATAACATTAATATTTAGTTATCAGGAATAGCCTACCTAGGCTCATAGATTCCTCACTTGATTTGTAGCATTCTATGATGCCTATATTGTTAGCATATATTCCCGACCGAAAAGATAGAAAGCCAGTTAACATTTTAGACTAGCCAAGCACATTCAACTTTGCTAGTTGCCTCAGCTAGCCATAACACTAGTCAATTCATTAGACATGAGTGACATTAGTGAATTAACAATTGGCTACAAGTTTTTTCTGGTTTATTTTATGATGTGATAACACAAAATGCAATTTTTGATTACCGTACCCTGCATCAATGCGGAACAGGCCACAGATAATGAAGCTGTGGGCCACATGTGACTCATGGGCCTGGGTTTGGACCACCCCGATCTAAGCTATCAATCGAATACCATTCATTCAAGCTTGGTGTAATCTTACAACTTTTGCCACTTTATGTTTAGTGGTTTCACTGATGATGGACCTTCATCAGATGATGACACTGGTTTGCAAAGGTCTATGGTTGGAATACAAAGTCCACCTGAAATTGATTCGTCTGCTTGTTCTCGTCAAAATAGCAATGGTTCTCAGAGCAGCTTGGACAGCAGGCAAGTGACTATATAAAAAAGCAGTGTACCTTTAGATCATTTTGTTAAATTGTATTTAGTGTTGTTGGGACAAATATCGTTTTTCTTTTAAAGTATCTGACCATTTTTTTCTATTATAATATTTCAATTTATAATGATGGAAGTGTCTTCCAAAAGCCGTGTGTATTGCTACAAATTAAAAAATCTACTACTACTACTTTCATTTTAATGCTGCGTCATTTCTTCCTTTTGTTTCGTTCGCGAACAGTCGACAATCGTATGTCAATAAATATCAGATTTTGGTGATTTTGAGATGCAATTAGAATTATTTTTAGAATAATAAAAAAACTATGCTGGAATTTAGCAATTATACACGTTTCCGCTCATGAATACGGATATCCTTCGTTCGAATAAGTATAAATGTGTTAGTACGTGTGAATGTTATAATAGGCGTGCACTTATCATTTGTTGATATGTTACATCAGTATGCTGGCAATGACTCAACAATCGCTGTATTGCTGCAAATTGGTAGGGCATTGAGACAAAATTGTCATGTATTGAAAGAGTTCATAACTAAAATACAAAACTTATAGCGTTTCTTCGATTGGTTTCATTTAATGAGTGACTTTGTCACATTTTTTAATGATTGTACATGATATTTATTTAATTTAGACCTTTATTTGCCTTAAACAAATTCAACTGGTGTATGTGTCACTTCGTTTTGTTACAATTAGTCTTCACGTTTCAAATAATAAAAACTTGTATGCTTTAATTGTAGATGTACAGTCACAAAATAGCAATTAGTTAAAATCTTTTTGAGCAGAATCATTTTCTAACTTTGTGTGCGGTATATAAATAGAACCTGGTGAATAATCTTGCCAATTATTAAATAATTCAAACAATTAAAGATTAATTTGATAGAAAAAGTCTATAATTAAGATATAATTACAGCGTTGATGTATAGGGATAGACATTTTCTCTTTTTTAATTACTTCGAGTAATATTCTCTTTAACCAAGTTATAGTATCTTCAAATCAAATTTTGTTTATCTTTAAGATGTAAATGAATGTGGACCGAGAATGGTCAGCTTTGATAAATGCTCGATTATAAACTTTTTTTATAGTGGTTTTTCTCTATCAAAGATAAGACTTCCCCCTCAAAATGTTACCTCAAAGTGAGGTGATTAACTCACTCAGAAATAAAAGAAACTCAACCAAAATAGAATCTCAAGTCTCGTTTCATATGTGTTCTTTTGTAATGCTAGAGAAGTACCGTAGTTTATGTTTTATGTACCGTAGTTTATATAAAGACTTGCCCCTCAAAATGTTACCTCAAAGTGAGGTAATCAACTCATTCAGAAATGAAAGAAATTTAACCGAAATAGTATCTCAAATCTTGTTTTATACGTGTTCTCCTGTAATGCTAGAAAAGTACCTAGTTAATGTGAGTCATGTGACGTGTTATTGTTTATTTATTTTTAGGAAGAATAGAGAACTTCAGAAGCTCTGAAATTTTATTTCAATTTTTTCTCTATCAACTTGCTCAAAAATAAAAGAAATGCAACCAAAATAGTATATCAAGTCTCATTATTCATAACCCCGTTGTAATGCTAAGGACATAGTTTATGTGACGTCTCACATGTTATTGATTCCTCACGCGTCAGTTATCGTAATTAACAATTTATTTTTAAATTTTAATTTTTTCTCAAAGTGAGGTTATTAACTCACTCAAAAATGAAATAAACTCAAACCAAAATAGTGTTTCAAGTCTCATAATATATATGGGCTCTCCCGTACTGCTAGTGAAATAGCTTATATGTGACGTCTGACGTGTTATTGTTTTTTTACGTGTCAGGTAATTCACAATTTATTTCTAGCAAGAATAGATGTACCGTAACTCCAGAAGCTCTGAAATTTTATTTAAATATTTCCCTTAAAGTGAGCTTATTAACTCATTCGTATCTCAAGTCTCATTATATACGGGCTCTTCTGTGATGCTAGAGAAATAGTTTATGTAACGTCTGACGTGTTATTGTTTTCTTACGTGTTCGTTAATTAAAAATTTATTTTTAGAATAAATTGAGGTGAAGTTTAGCAGCTTATTTTAATAATAACTATGTTGGTGTGCTTTATTAATGATATCACGGTGACGATGATGTAGACGTTCGATTTAATTCCGTTGCGTTATTGAAAATGACGTGAGTCATCTCAGACCGTTGGCAAAATTTTATTCTCGTAAGTTATATTACCATATAGTATCATATAATTAGTCTCACGAATGTCCAAAACGAAGGTAATATTTGAAATTGATTTAATATGATATAGATCCTTGATTTCAGGAATAATTTAGGGTATTTTCATTTGAAAATTCATAATTCTATTGAGCATTTGCTGATAACATTTATTGAAAAAATATTTCATAATAGTCATAGTCAAGTTTGCAATGAATTAGATTTGCAATAGATTTGCTTCAAGTCCATGTGACCCTAATTTGTTAACGGTTGCTTTTTTTTTGTATACTTCCGCTTTCAGTAGCATTATCCTAAAATTTGTTTTTAAAAAACTGATAGTTCAAGTTTATTACCTATTGTCCATCTCTATTTATGCAATACCTTTACTATTGAATTTGAACTGCAAATGCAGGCTATTTTTATTTCGATTTCGATTTTGTATATTATTGTTAATATAGGTAGCTTGGTTAGCTATTCACATACAAAAGAGAACATATTCTATTGAATTTGTGTACAATATTCACAATGATACTTGTGTGGCGCTGATTTTTGAAAAGCTACAAAATCGGCTGCATTTATTTGTGCATTGCAAGTTTGCAACTATTAGACAGCTGAATACTATTGTTTCTCTACTGTTATTCAAAATGACAGTGACTCAACTTTAACATTGTTCCTTCATTATTCTTTGATTTATATTTGATATCAGCATATCCGAATTATTGGATTTACATGACACGTCATGTTCCAACAAATAAAAGTAGAGAATAATTGCCTCATGGCCTAAGAATAATTTATTCACCACTTTCTTTGTACTTAATAATGTATTCGACGCAAATGTACCAATTGCTAATAGCGTATAGAAAAAAGCTCTGTGGTCCCAGTGAGAAACCTTGCCTGGTTGTTAGCGCCCCGTGCCCACCACCTTACCCATTGTGCATGAATTTGATGGGTAATGTCGAACCCGAAAGATTCCACTCATTCAACTAATAATATCTACTGGGCCATTCCAAGCAACTGTTGAATTTCATCAATTTTTGTGAAATTAATTGTTTTGTATTTTTTATATCGAAAGACACTTCAATTTTATTGAACTGCATTCATTTCACCAAAAAGGTAAAATTTCACCCAGGTTTTTGATGGTTTACACAAAGTTGCCTGAAATGTAGAAATTTTGATATCATATACCGTAGTCGACATGTTTTGTGATGACTCGTAACACGAATTGTTTGATTGTCTGGTACAGTTATTCCATTTCAAATAGATGCACTGGACGTAAGTTAATAAAGCTTAAGTGTTTGCAGTGCTGTAGCTGTAGGACATGTCTACATAACGATTTATTACCAGAATTTTAAGAGATGATAGAGGCCGCTGTTCTGAGGTGGAAAAATGTCTGGTAGTAGCACAACCCATAGTATCACGTACAATGTGCACATTGTCGCCATGGATCTACAGTGTTACATTGAGTAACTTGAGTGGTTCTGAGGTGGAAAAATGTCTGGTAGTAGCACAACCCATAGTATCACGTACAATGTGCACATTGTCGCCATGGATCTACAGTGTTACATTGAGTAACTTGAGTGGCACATAGAGGGGTCTTCCGATTACTGTATCAGAAAATAGTATGGGCTCCTGCTGTACCATTGCGACAATTTACAACACAATGAGATGTTCATGCATGGTGGATTTGCTGTCTTGTAGAGTCACACTATATTTTACTATATATTTTATATTCACCCAGTAGGTCTTGTGTGTAACTTTTGTGCAATTTTGTTTAAACGCCATAAAGCAATTGAATGGACAATGATACAAAACATGTAGCTGGCAATGTAAAAATATATTGCATTTAACAATATGCAAAATTTCTGGAATTGTCCCGTACACTTGGAATATCCCTACTGTCTAAACTAAATATCCATAGCTGCATCTACAGAAGTCTTGTTGGAGAGAATGTGTGAAAATGTTTTGTCAAAAACAGTAGAAATTTTGTAGAAGTTGGTAGGGACTTTCCTCTGTCCTGTTTGTTTTTCATATGAATATTTGCTCAAAGTAAGCTCACACGAATGTATTATGAGTTGGCAGCGAAAAGCCATAGTCAAGAATACAGTCATTTGCAATTAAATTTTAGGATGAATTTAGGATATTCAATTTAGTAAATTTTGATGATAATGCACTATTTGTTTAGAATATTACTTTTGAAATATAACATACCAGTTTTGGGATGCCCGAATGAATTAAATATTCAAAATTAATCGTATTCAATATTAAAAATTTTTGGTTTATGGAATTATTTTAAGTAGTTTGATTTAGTAAGTTATCATTCTGAGCAATTGAAGTTTCTGACCAATAATAAGGCCTCATTTTCTGAAAGTTTGGGCAATAGATACCCATTCAGATCATTGGTATATTAACTTTCTCGTTTTTTTTTTTTAGTTACAAACTTATTGAATATGAATTGTTTTCTATGACTCATTTTATAAATTCTCAACATATTTGAAAATATTGTTCTGAATTCAGAATAGCAAATTTTTCATTTTTGCCATTTCCAAATTCAATTTTTTGTAAGTACCAACTCTACAAAAATGCCTAAATGTCCAATTGTGGGGATCTTCATTTGAATATTTATAAAGATAAGATGATTCAACATGGTAATAAATCCTTCTCTATTTCAGTCTGAGTTTTCACACCGTATATCCAAGTGATGCTGCATATCAGCATCGAGCTCAACAACAACGACAAGCTGATGATCGTCACCGAAGGTCAGAACAACAAACTGCTGCTCGTCCACCGAGGGAACCTCAACAGTCGACGTCAACGGTAATCTTATTTTTAATCCCTTCATTTGTAGTATCCCAGAATTCTCTGTGGTTTAAATAATTTTAATCGCTTCAATTATTGTTCTCTATCAAAATTAAACCTTCAATCCATAAGTAAAATATTGACATTGTGTAGATTTATGATATACCGTATTTGCTCGTTTTGTAGCCCGGGCCCATATTTTTTTCAACCAACTCACTAACCGGGCCCTTATTCAAGCACGGCCGCTTGTTATTTTCGATCGTTACAATAATTAATATATTGTTATTTCCAGTTCTCAAGTATGATTTAAACGAGGATAACGAAAATTTTGACTTTCTACGCACCGCAGGTACAGATCCGCAGAAGAAGAAAATTTTTGCGACGCACAGTATCAATATTGAAACGACGCTCTTGGGTGTTGCGACGCCCAGTTTGAGAACCATGGTGTTATGTAATCAATGCTATCTGTTATGTACTTGGATGCCTAAGGCGCGGTGTTATCTACCGGCGCTTAAAATTCGACAGCGTTGTGAGTGACAAAAGCGCTTTTTATTTCCTATTGTTCTCTACCACTGAAAAATCAGCTTTTACATCGGGCGGGTATTCAAGCACCGGCCCTTATTTATTTTTATGTTCTGTTCACACGGGCGGCTATTCGAACAGGCCCTTAATCAAGATCGGGCGGTAAAACGAGCATATACAGTAATTCAAATTATTATGCATTTCCAAAAATAAACAATAGCCTAACACAATTAATAAAGCTAAATAAAATTTGAACTTCTGAGATATCTTGTACGTGACTTTTCCAATTACTTATTTCATGATTTATCATCTTCTGGGAAAAATTTAGTTATCTGGGTTTATCTTAAACACCCTCAGGCTTCAACATCTTGACGAACTTCACGATTTGGTAATAATTTAAATTTTTGATGCCTACAGCAATGAAGATTCCATTATTTGATTATGCCGAAAGTTTCAAATCTTGATATTCAAATTTTTGTGGAGGGTTGCAAATGCAATCTAAGATTATTAGTTTATTCACGAATTGTGTGTAATACGAAATTTACTCTCGTAACAGTGTTTTAAATGAAGATTTTTTCGCTGTCGTTTTAACTTGTATGGCCTATTCTGTTAGGCTGAGATGAAGCCGAATCCAAAATAAATCGTTAAATTCGATATTTAAAATTTTTCATTCTGAGATTCAATTTAAAATAGCTATAGGGGGTCTATTCGAGAAATTGTCATCCTAAGAAAATAAAGTATTACAATATAATTAAAACGCCCTCCATTACTTTCTGAAAACTAAAAATTCGAACACCAATGAAATCACTATTTTTCTGTAGCTTTCTCAAAACATACTCATATCATATAAATTGCGATGTTGTCTTGTTGAATATTATGGCCAAATGTAGATTTTTATATCTGAAAATGATAGTTTTAGAATGTAGAATATAATCGGAATAATCAATTGTTTGTTTTGGTTATTCATTATTCGCCATCCATCTACCATATCCATCATAGCTTTCATGTTGAAGCATATTGAGGTTTTATTTACTATTAGAAAGGGTTTGTAAATTTAAATATTTTCAACCAACAATCAAATTATTAAAAACGTCCTTGATTTTATTTAGTCTTGCCAAAACATTGTATTTTCTAACAACTGAATATAACAAAAAAAACTTTATAAATGAGAAATTTATTATTAAAGCCTAAAACTTTTCGTGATCTCTGTATAAAAACACTTTTAATTTGTTTTATCAAGCTCACATCGTAATGTTTGTCACATAGGTTACGATTAAGGTTTTATTAAAATTTACTTGAATGCCAACCCACACCAATGGGCAATTGAATTCTTAACATTCCCAAAGTCAAGTGCCGTTTTATAGTGTGGCCATGTATAAACCGCACCTTTTAAAATTATATTTTTTTAAAAGCCCATACTTGGATATGTTATCAAGCACCATTATTTTGATCTGATTAGTGATAATAATTGTTAATAAAAGGTGATTTCAGTTCGCAGAGGAAGTCATTAAACTTGGGATTTTTCGTTTCTGTTGATCATGTTGTTTGTACATTGAATATTGTAATGTGCATGAAATCCTGTGAATTTTATTGAACAGAATCGCTACAATTGTGGGGATAATTTTCGTAATTGACTGAAAAATTGTGATATTGATATTATTTTCATTTTATAAATTTAAAAGAAAAAACAAAGTTCATAGCTGTATTAAAATTTTGAAATATCGGAATATTTTGAATAGTGCGATTTTTCATAATATAAGGTGTGAAAGAGGGTGTAACTGCCCTTTGTCATGTTATTCATTGGTTATGAAGTCACCATCCATAACACAAACGCAGAGCATCAAATTGTCTATCTTTCCACCTCTTATTTGAACTTTTCCATTTATTTTAAACTCATAACAATGACAAAAATGATACACCAGTTCGAAATAAAAATTCAATTGCTCTTTAGTTAAGATAAATCTGTATTGTTTTGATAATAATTATCATACAGTCACACACAATAAACAGATATTATCATTATTCAAATTTAGGATTTCCTTTTACGAATTGATGTTCTGTTTGATTATGTGAAACAAATATACCTATTAATGATACGTCATTGTCAGTATTCAGATCTTCAATGTTTTTTGTGTACGCTGATATAGATTGACTGTTTTCTGTAAGCATCAACCGGCCAACCTGATAATATGTTTATTTTACATTAATTGGTATATCATTACTTAATACTGGTGCAATATGAACTCTCTTGTCATTACACAATACATTTATTGAATCTGATATATTGTATTTATATATTTAGATTGTTCTTTTTTTTGACCTCCTACTCAATAAGGCTAAAATAGTTTGAAATACAATAATTCTAATCCATTAGTTAAGCAAATAATTTTGTTTTGTAAATAAACTATAAAATAGCCCCGTTTTGTGAATTAGTATTATTTTATATAAACTTTGTTGCCTGTCATTTGAGATGGTGGCTTCCTCCTCTTGGCTAAAATAGGGTGAAACACAATATAATTCTGATTCATTAGAAAAGCAAATAATTTTGTTTTGTAAATAAACTATAAAATAGCCCCGTTTTGTGAATTAGTATTATTTTATATAAACTTTGTTGCCTGTCATTTGAGATGGTGGCTTCCTCCTCTTGGCTAAAATAGGGTGAAACACAATATAATTCTGATTCATTAGAAAAGCAAATAATTATGTTTTGTATATAAACTATAAAATAGCCCCGTTTTGTGAACTAGTGTTAGTTTATGTGAACACTATTACCTGTCATCTAAGATGGTTGCTTTTGTAACCCCTGTTGACCCTAGACCAGGGTGGTCCAAACCCTGGTGATGTGGCCCGTCGCTTCATTATCTATGGCCCGCGTCACATTTGCGCGAGGGTAAACAAAAAATGGCATTTGGTCGTATAAATAACCAGAAAAATCTTTTGACATATTGTTACATTACTAATAAATGTCACTGAATTGACTAGTGTTAGGGCTAGCTGAGGCAACTAGCGAAGTGGAATAATGTGTTTGGCTAATGCAAATTGCTAATTGATTCTCTATTTTTGGTCTGGAATATATGCTAACAAAATAGGCTTAATAGAAAACTTAAAATGGAATGAGGAATCTATTAATTAGCCTAGGTTGGCTATGCCTGATAACTACTTATTGAAGTAATGGCCGAACAATAGGCATATAACTCCTGTCGAGTGGTTTTTTACAACTAGCTCAAACAGTAAAAAATGCTGCCTATATGTCAGAAAATTGAGTAATTACCCCTCAAATTTGGTAAAATTCGGTAATCAACCAATCTGCAGTTATTTTGTAAACATGAGTTAGAAAAGAAAGCTGACCGATTCAAACAGATATTTATTTAACTGGATATCGGAGGAAAAATGCCACAATGATTGCTTAATATGTCTGCAAGTTGTGTCGGTGACAATCCAAAATGACATTTTCTCCGTTATGAAGAGTTTGAAATTTTACATCAACTGTAGATATAGTAAAATGTTTGCACGTTTTAGAGAGTTTTTGGTAGTTTTGGCATGACAAATATTGAAAATTGTGTTTGGACAATAAAAGTGTTTGTTTTGTATTGCAATATTCATCTATTCTTCGCACTATTATGGCCCGCAAACAATACCAAAATAATAGTGTGGCCAGCGAGGCCGTCAACCTTGGACCACCCTGCCCTAGATCAAACTAAATAAAATGATATCAAATATGACTAGTGTCTGAACTGCAAATTCGTTCTCGTCAACTAAATGTTGCGCCGTTGTGCTTATTTTACAGATATTATAATGGACTGTTTTCTTGCCATATTTTTTTCCCCCAAAACTCCAGTTATGTAGATTTCTTTTCCACATTGCTGTTTTCCTGATCAAATTAACATGAACTACTTCAAGTCTCGGTCCAATTAATGTTTGCTATGCACAATTCTACATTTATGATTTATATTCTCAGTAGTTCTCTGCAGTTGGCACTTTAGTGGTCGTTTGTAACTTTGCTCAGTAGAGATCATTCTCTTATATTTCTGAGCGAGTTTGCTGAACCTATCACTGTTTTTTGAAGCAAATTTTCTTGTAGTAAATATCTTACAAGTTTTAATCTTGTAAAATTTAGGATAAATAGTAGACACCCATTGCCTGATCTGATACAGTGGTTCCCAAAGTGGGGTCCGCGACCCTTTTGGAGTCTGGTTAAGACTGGATATTTACTTTCCGTTTCGATCACGCCATTCACGCGTCCCCATTGTGATGTCACAGAACGGTGTGTCTGTGATGTCACAGAAAGAGTTCAATTGCTGCCTACTGCCATTACAAGTTAACTAACTGCAGATTTATAGCTGACGCTGCTAGGTGGAGTTACAGTAGGCAGTTTATGAAGATAGGCCAGTTCGCTTCTAAATGCTGTTTAACCACGAAACAATTGCAGCACCCATCTCATTAAACTTCGTCATATACTTTTGTTCGTTTTAATGTTTTTCACTATACGGTGCATTGATTTTCGTTATATGATCTTTTAATGTTTGGTGCCCAAGGTTCGGGAATCCTTTTGCAAGGGTTCGTCATGGAATTTTTTTTCAAAAGTTTGGTTACCACTGGCCTAATACAACTTTTCAAAGTTGATTCTGGGGTACTTGGGCTCTCTTACAAAATTGATCTGTCATTATATACTGATTAATAATATGGAAGTTCCCAATTTGAATCAAAAAGCAGTTCACTAATTCTCATCAAATTGTAAATACGCGGATGCGTAACTGATAGCAACTAGTATTATTTCATAAGAATTATTTCATTTGGAATACAAACAAACTCATATCTTCGAATTTTATCCAAGTATTGTCGCTCGAACACTGGCCGCATGCATGTATTGTTGTTTAACATTGATGTTCTATTCTCTTTCCCTTGCTATTTCATATCTACTGGCCCAGATTTTAAAACACACAAACAAAATCATATGAAAGGAGGTTATTCAAAACTCAATATAAACGGGACGTGAGTTTATAGTCTAATATAACACCTTCCGCTCGATGTGAATATAAAAGAATTGTCGAATCTATTCGACAGTTTTGACAGCATGTTGTTTAAACTGTTTTTTTTTTATATTTTTTGCTTTTACATAGATAGTACAGGTCATTATCTACTGTTCGAAACATTTTTTTTTGGATAAATTTTAGGACTCAAAAATCATTCAACACAAATCACTGTTGGCCTGTGAGTTCATTTTATATTATTTAATGTTATTTTAGAGGCCACCAGCAACCGCATCCACAGAACCATATTTTGTCCGATCGCAATCCCAACCAGGAGGTGCATATGGTTTTAACAGACCATCGTCAGGACAAAGTGGTCAGAGTGGAGCTGCCGTACGACATATCAACCAGCGTGCAGATGAAGCTAGCCGCCAAGACTTGGAACAAAAATGTTAGAAAACACTCTTATATATCATTTTATGAGTTTTACCTTTCAGTTTTTTTCTTCGACCTGACCTGTAGATAATGAAAATTAAATTTGGGTTACTCGATTATCATCTGCCATCAGAAGTTGATAAAAGCTATTTTTCGAAATGACGATTTTTCGAGCAAAAACATTTTTACTTCTCATAAAAACTCACTTTATGATAGAAATAAAATAATGTCATATTCAGATATATGCTACATTCTTATATAATGTTCATGCTTGATGTGCTAAGGTTCCTAATACAACCACAGCTTTTTGATTGAATTGGCAGGCTTTAGATTGATTGACTGATCAATAATGATCAACACAATGAATTTACAAATCATTAAATTCTATATTAGTTCACCTGTGACTGTGTATAGAGTGTTGTTTGCTTTTATATCATTAAATTGAATCAAGCAAATATTTTTATGTCCATAAAATTTTCAAATTTTATTGTAAGACATTTATGAAAAAATTACACACTGCGATCCTAAAGGGAAAAAGATAGTTCCTTTTTTACATACAATATTTTATGCGCCTTCCAATCTGAACAAAGGTCTCTATAAGTAGCCACCGATATAAAAGTGCTACTATGTTTTGTTGGGACAGACCTGCCCACACAACTTGTCACATCCTGGACATGGTTTTTGTCACAGAATTTGTACCCACGATTCTCATCATACGAAGCCAACATAAGGAATTTCATTTTATTCGTTTCTTATTTTTAGCGACATCTGTTTTTATAACATATGCTGAAGAGCGACATGACAAAAATTTTCGGAAACTCGTTCTTCAACTTACGCGAACTTTACTTAATAACGGAATTCAAGTTCGACTCGATATGTTGGAAAGTACTCTCATGTCAATGAGCGTCAGTTCATGGCTTGACGACAATATTAAAAAGGTAAATTTTATTTCGAATTATTTGACTATTGATTAATTATTCAATCTATTTTTAAACTCTAGTTAGAACAGACTTAACAACCCTTCAAGTTGATCATGTGATCACTTGAGTTTTATGACAGCAATAACAGATTGTGATGGTCGGTCAGTACAGTTAAAAAAAATAACGGCATGTTACGATTTTTAGGGTCGGCCTGTATGCGAGTTTTTATGAATTCAATATTTTTGGGCCTTTTTTGGGGGGGTTGGCTGTAATGCGAGGATATACGTTACTTTTCTCTAAAATATTTAATTTTAGGTATATCTAATATGTTAAGCCTTTTTTCATGCCATATTATTAAAAAATTATTTTTATTTGATTTCAGTGTGATTTCATCGTCATTTGTGTAAGTCCAAGTTATAAATCAGAAGTAGAACCAGGTCTGCCAGAAACTCCTGATCCTCATTCACTTCACACTCGCTATATCTACAGTAGATTATTAACGGAATATATCGGTAATGGATCTCGAAACTTCAGGTTTATTCCTGTGTTGATCGGCGGGGCCACAAGGGTAAGTAATTGACTTGTTAATAAGGTTGTATAAATATTTAGATTAGTGCTTCCAATCCGGTGTCTGAAAATTGTCATGTCCCATGTGTCCCTCGCGTTCGAGGGCAAAGTGGGACACATGGGACACGACATTTTTGGGACACCCATTCCTACTAATTTTTCTGTTATATATAGCGTCACTAATAACTAATAAGGCTTGATAAAAAAACACTTTTTACGAAATAGAGTTGCTCTGATATCAGCTCATTACCGTACAAACTATTTTGAAATATAAAATATTGTGGTCTTACATTACATTCAAATTTAGTTAGGAAATGAAATTCTTGTTAATCTGCACCCTAGAAAAAATAAAATTATTGCCATTCAAGTACCAGTGAGAAGATTTGAACTACTAATTTTCCAGCGTACGTTACACATAAATGTAGTAAAATTGTCACTTGGGAGGACTTTTTACCTAGTTGGTAACCATAATGACTGATTTTGATGTTTAAGCTAAATTGTTATAATTACACTATCCAACAAGAGAGCTACGCCCAAATATATGAACACGTCTGTTCGCAGTACAGTACGGTTTACCATACCGTCAGATCACAGTCTACAAATATATTCACACCAAGCGAAGCAGTACAGTTGGACACAAAATGGCGTCCGATTTCCGCAGAACGTTCAGTGACGTCATAGCAAACAAAAACAAATCTCACAGAGCTAACAGAAATATTTAAAATAAATAAAAGTAATAGCCTTATGGAGAAAAATTTCATCTTCAACCACTAAAAATTTCAAAGCAATTGGTCCAGTAATCAAAGAGAAAAGCGATTTTTTAGATTTTCCACTAGATGCCAAAAAGTGTCAAGGAACAACAAGAACAAGAACAACATAACAACAAAACGATCGTTATGTCCACTAAACGTGTCCAATAAAACTATTAAATAAGATTGTAATTTTAATATAATATGTTTATTTGCTTTCTGGAATGTACTTAATGAATAATGAAAAAATTAATGAATATTGAAATTTGAATTTTGAATCGTGTTTAAACTATGTCAATAAGACAGTTTCATCCCCTTTGAAGCGATTCTGAATACAATATTAATAGGAAATCTGGGATCAAGAGTAACATACTCATGTTATATGACCATCTGATATCCCCCATGGAAGTAATGTTTTTCAATGAAAGATTTGAGCTATAGTCATTGGGTGACGACACTGATTTTTATGTAAGATTTTCGAAGCAAAGCATCAAGCTTCTACTCAAATCAAATATATTAGAGAGATAGGAAAATTACATATGACCATTGATACACTAAGACAGCATTTCTTAAATATTTTTTGCCCCGGAACACCTGCGCTTTTTATCTTGCCCTACGGAATACCTTGAAATTAGAAGCTAAAATGGATGCTAAGAATATTGTGCAATAGATTAACTTTGTGGATGCGTGACATATTTCGAATCTTCCAGTCTTAAGCCAACAATACACTGAGAAAGATGGTTTCCAAAAAAATTTAGCCCATGGTAAAATTAAAAAGTTGACTGTAAACTTGACGATTATAAAAATTAGGCTGACGGTTAACGATATTGAACGGTTGACGAAAATGTCATGCTTTTCAGACTGGCACGAGGCCTGTCCGTCTGTTTGGATAGCAAGGCCTGTCTGTTTGTCACCAGTTGGGAGACAAATTTAGGTACTCCCGCAGTATGTGTACCAGGTTAGGGTTGGGCCATAATTTTATTCTGATTTACCTTATTTTAGTTCTATTACTAGTTCGAGGACTGTTTGTGTTAGCCAAGTGAATATACTCCCTGCCCATAGGTTTCAGTCTCTTCACACAACTAGAGTAGGCGAACAAAATTAGTTACCCCCATATTGGTACACATACTTCTGGACCGCCCAAATTTAAGACCCAGAGGCGCCGAGGTACGGCCGGATCGCCATGACGGCCAATTTTGACCATGTACCCGGAAACACACTGGAGAAGCTCGAGGATCACAGTTTGAGAAACCTCGCACTAAGTACTTGGGTATCCAATTGTCCTAATGTCAGTAATAATTTATAATTTAGTTAACTATATATAAATTATTCAGCTAACCAAAAATGCTCCTATTTTTTTAGAGAGATTTGCCATCATTATGTCACGATACACACGTTTACGAATGGCCTTCTGAATTTGAAGAAATTATATATAGACTTTTCAAGAAAGAAAAATACGTCCAACCAAGGGTGGGGCCTACACCAAGGTGCACTGTGGAAACTTATGAGAGCCAAGATGAAAGATTATCAAATCATCATTAGTACTTATTTTCCTTTTTTCGTTCAAAAAGATATTCTGCCATTGTACGCCGATTTTTGATTAGACGCGTATGTCACAATTCTGGAATTTCGAAGCAGAAAATTTTTTGTGTTAAAACACTGTAATAAATTTGCAACTGATTTACTGTCATTTTACAGTGATTAAGTTCTTCGATTCGCATTGGAATAGAAATCTTGATAAATTTCTAAAGAAATATTTTATTTTTGGTATTTGAGATGCTGAAATAATTACTTTATCAGGTTTTTCTTCCAAGTTTGCAGCAAAATAAAAGTTTGATTTATATCTAACTTTTCTGCACACTGGATCAATTTTAAATTTTCAAAATGAGTTGATTATTAAACTTCTTGAATATATAGTTGTTGCAAATTCAGGAATAGCCAATGTTGAATATTCTTCTTTTCGGAATACATTATGAAATAATATTTTGGAATGTGGAATATCAAAAATATTTTAAATTGTGTAATTGTTAACAGTAAAATTCGCACAAATCATAGTGAACTATAGGGAATAAATTTTGTAATGAAGAATAGTTGAAATAGGTGTTGTTTTTAATAAGGATTTTCTAATTCTTATGTGAAATCAATCTATTTTTGTCTGACCAACAAATAAATATCAAATTCCCAAAACGACTAAAAAAATATTCTAATTTATTCCTAAAATTAAGAATTCATCATATCGAAAAATATTCGAATATTTGAGTTGTTCTTATTGATACATATGGAAAAGAAACGAATTATATTTTCTAACAAACAATCCAGAAAACACAAATATGTTTAAAATGAAGTATATGACTTCAATTTGATTCCAAAATAGATATGTTCTATGTGAACCAAAAATGAAGACAGGATTTCAGAATTTTTGTGATGCATATATTCAATGATTCGGAATTCGGAAGATGAGTGCTTCTTGCTGTTATTATTTTTTAAGTTCAATTTCAGGGGTTTCTGGTTTGGATTTAGAAGAGTAAAGGGCACTAGTCTAAAACTCTTGTCACGATTCATTTTAAATGATTTTAATTGATCCATTGGCTGGCAGAACATTGATATATATTATGCCATAGTTAACTTTGATAAAAAGTTGGATATAGGACATATTTTACACTGCAATAAAAGTGAATTTCACACAACTCTTTTTATTTTGTTTCTTATAAATTGAATCGTTTAATAATATAAAATCTCGTTTTTTTTTTAATGTAAACAATTCATTCACATACTAAAACAATCACAAATTGACTAGTGAAGGGAATTAAAAAATTTAGGGATTGAACATATTAGCAGCTCTCGAACGTCAGAAGCAAGGTTTCGTCTTCAAAACAATTGTTATTATATGGATCCTTTTGCAAACTAGTAACCAAATCTTAAGTGAAGGCGAATTTTCTGCATTTTGGAACTGCGGTGTGTTTAATTCGCTTACATAGAGCTCTTGGGTGCCTTCATAATAAAATTATTTATTTGTTGCTGGAATTTTTCAAAGTAATGCTTTATGCGAACAAGCTTTATCTTTTGTGTGACATATTTCAAAATGCCTCGTACATATATGATGGTAATTGTACATTCTTCGTTTCATTTTTAAATTCAACCTCTTCCAGATATTGACGCCAATAATGCAATTTTATCTGTATTATTTCACCAATAATATCTGGAATTTTTTACAAAATGACAGCAATAGTACAGTTATAAATGGTTTCAACAGAAAAGTGGGTCATCTGAGTGAGTAGTGGTCTGATTCTGTAAAACTTATGCAGTTAGAATGTTTTTTTTTAGGATTTTGATTGACTTTTCTTTTCAATAATATCCATCCATACTTTGTAGCCAGTTTTGAATAAATAGAGTATATATTTTGGAGGATATCTGAATATTTTTTCAGTTTTTAGATGCATCCCATTAAGCTGCATGAAAATATTTCATGTGTTTCATGTTTCAGAGGCGATTTTTACTGATTATATGTATACATACTATAATTCAGCTTTTGATGTGTAACAATATATATTAGATTGCTAATAATTAGTAGTTGTCTGTTCGCAATATCCATAAATTGCTTGATGAGCCATATATTAATAATATTAAGTTCCATTATTATACCTAATAAAGTGTCTAGAACAGTGATTCTCAAACTTTTTAGATCACCCCTCATGCAAACAATCGTGAAATGTGAATATCCAAAATGAGGCAGACAAGATCAAAATTAACAAATATTGTTATTTTTTATTAGCTTAACGCCCCATCAAAAAATTGTCTTCGCCCCCATGAATTTTATTAGATTAGGAAATATTATAATTTGGCAATTCAATGTTATCGGATGTTAAATTTACCCCTTTAAGCATTGTTCTTGCATATCTTTGTTGAGCATGGCCATAGTTAAAAACTATAATGCTTAGCTATCATTTTATTGCAACTATCCTTAATAAACTGATATGAGCATTTTGAAACATCAAAATTTTTTAATATATAGGCTTACCATACGACCTCGTTTGGCTGGGACAGTTCCAATTTTTGACAAGCTGTCCCATCCAGTAGACTGAAATGGTCATGCAGTATGGCAATTATAAATATTATTTTATTTACTATTAATAAATTTTTTTTTTTAAAGAAGGCAGCCATTTTCCCTGATTCACGAGTTCAGTAAAAGATAGAAAAACCACTATATTGATAGGGTATAATTAATATTTTTTAATATGTCAATTTAACGTCTAACGTTAGATGTACTGTCATTGAATTATTCGAAATGCCGAAAAGAAATTACACCTTTGGCAGTGGTATGAAAATCACTAATATTCATTTGAGTTGAATATTATGAAGCCTTGGAATTGAAATGAGGTTTTTTTCAATCAGGACTGTCCCAGTTTTCTGTTTCATATACCGGTATATGGCAAGCCTAGTAATATAGTCAAATTGGGAAAGCGTAAATCTTAAACTAGTCCATTCAGCAATTAACTCCTTTGTGCCTTTTGCCATATTGAATAAATATCTCTATATTTTCTGCTACTTCTCGAACATGCTCTTATGATATAAGCTTAGCTTATTGTAATGTTATATACTTATGTATACTTTGATAATTAAATTGCTTTTTGCTGTGTATTGGTATCCTGATGCTATATATATTCAGCATATTAATGATCCAAAGGATTTCGAGATTCACAATCTTTTCTGAAAAATGTTGCAATGTGCTGTAAAATTACGCATGATTATTAATTGAAATATTTTAATGTTCTAGTTGTTTTCAACTAATTTTTGTTTATTTTTTCTTTTATGATGTCAATTTTTATTTTCTTTCTTTGGAGAAAGTGCCACTAGGGTTGCCAGTTATAGGAATTTCTGGATTTTTAAATATGATCAATGATTCGTGTGAAAAATTTTGCTTGATTGTGTGAATGATTTTTTTCTCTCTCCTTGCTTCTTATCTTTTTGCTAAAAGATGTACCGGTTTGAATTTTAATATTTTTTCTTTCTGATGTTCCTTGTTGACTGACTGGGATTCCAGTCTTGTAGCTCCTTGTGAATAAATGTTATAATTATAACAATGTTCGAGCTGTCGTTTTAAACTGCAGGGTGCACCACTGTTTGATAAATATTTTTCGCATTATGCCATATACAACAATCGTCTATTGTCAATCATCTCGTCACAGAAACAAAGATATGGCGCAAAATTCGAAAGTTGATGTCGATTGACGAAATTTCAATTGTATATGAAAGGAAAAGTGCCTTTTCGCAATATACTCCAATAAACTAACATGCTTAGTTTGCAATCAGTCTGTTGCGGTAAAATAGGAACTCGACATCAAATGTCCTCATGAGACCAAGTTTTCGTTTGGTAAATTTTAAAACACGAGACCAGATATGAAGGTATTATATAAAAAGTTCCTTCGAGTTTTGAAGAGTATAATCATTTCGACTTTATGACAGTATTGTCGCTTTTGTCAATATTTGGGGAATGCAACACTAAAGATTTATTAGTGAGGTATTCCTTTACTTCCTGTTTCTACGCTCTATATGCAACGATGACTCTAGGGAGTTTTTACTCAGCTCCAAATAATGCAGATGCAATAGAAATACGAGCAGAAGAATGGCGAACGTCACTTTCGCAAAATTCAAATTCTATAATGACAATTCTGTTCACATATGGGTGGGAGGATTATCCGAACACTTCTATATCTTACAATATATATTTGCTAAACCACAATCATAGTGCAATAAATTACTTCTGTATTATTTGAGAATATTAAGGCTAAAATTAGCTATTACTGCCTGTAAGCGGTATGGAAAAATATTTTTATAAATACAAATGATTCGATTTGAACGTGTAACTAGGGCTGGGCATTTTCGAATACCTGAGGATTTAAGAATCTAATCGAATATTTTTTTCGAATCGAATCTCGAATACTTGGAAGGTTGTAATTGTATGCGACTTTTTTATTGTAATATGTCCTCCAGACACATCAATTCCCGAAATCATAGAATCCAATACTCGACAATTCGCTGAGCGTTCACACGCAATAACAAACAGGTTTCATCGAATAGGCCGTTGAGGAGAAAGGAGTCATATATATGTTGAAATTGCATTGTAAAGATATGGCTTCAAAAAAATTTGAGGAATACACATCGACCTTTGGTGGACAAAAACAGCAAAATGGCGTCGATTCGAAATTTTCGTCTGCATCGATTCGAAATGCCCAGCCCTACATGTAACATGAACAGTTTCAAGCGTCAACCAAAACACTCTCGATACCTGTCACCGACAACGTTGTGAATCATAATTGCAACGGCATAATTGCTTTATAAAATGCTAGAATGTCTGTACTGCAATATCTTAGATTTCAAAATAATTCAACTACCCTCAGACTAGCAACCGGAATTCATTTACTAAACCATCAGCGATGGAAACAAATGGCAGAATGGGAAGCAAAACTATAGATCGGTCTACAGATTGACAGTTGGAGTAGTAGGAAACATTCCACAAATTACAGAATACCGCCATGGAGTAGAAGTTGTGACAAAGCCCGAAAATTTGTTCATCTGGACCAGGGGTCACCAAACTACGGCCCGCGGCGTCATTTTATCCGGCCCGCGGCGTCATTGTATCCGATCCGCAATAACACGCAAAAATGGCTAAATTTATTTCCAAGAGAGATTTTCACGAGCATCGTCTTTCTTGTTTATTTCGTAACATTGGCCAATCAGCAAGATGCAAAAGAGTGACGTAATAATGGGCCTTAACGCATCCGCTCGGACACAAAATAGGCTAAAATTCTCTACCAGTACGTAACGTTTTCTGTGATACACTTGTACACTCGTGGCGCGTGCTTCCGACGAAACTGTTTGTTTTTTGTGCTAAAATAAACTCGATTGTGCATTTTGTGCTAACAGTAAGGGAAGGTGGGGCACGTTGGGACATGGGGCACAGTGGAAAATCAGTTCTCGCACTGATACTATATCCGCAATCTTGTCCGCGGTTCGATGTTTCAATCCGCCCTTCGGTGAGTTACAACGTCCCCGCGAACGGACAACGGACGGGTAGAGCGGCGCAAGCTATAAGGTGAAATTGGTTTTGGGAGGTTGAAACTAAAATTTCACCGTTTCAGTTTTTTTTTTTTCTACTGTAGCCTTCCCAACATGACAAACCACCGTCTGATATTTTTCAGCTTCAGTCCACTGTAAATATTCATAACGTTGGCGAGTGGATGTGCCTTCCGAATTTCGCCGTGGGATGGTCTGAAAATATTTGTTTCCTATGGGGAACAATGGACCTGGGTTCAGTGGGACATGCCCTACAGGGCACAATTCGACAGTGTTTGATACAATAAGTGCTTAGAGACCTAGAGATGCGTTATATTTTGTGTAGTATTATGGTTTCTTTCGACCCATGGCCCAATATGGAATATATTCGAGAATCAATAATATTTCCACATTTAGATTCACGGAAGGAAATAATCAGTTTTATTTGCAAAATTTTTTTTCCAAATATCTGAACTATTCCAGTTGAACATTGATTTAAAAAATATTAAATCTTCAAATTTGAAGTCTCACGGTTCTTTAGACGATTATGCTGATTAAGTGCTTATTTTTAAGGGCATACTTCGTTGAATTTTGGCAGACTGACCCATTGTGCCCCAGAGTCTGTTCGAATGTGCCCCACAAGTGGGGTACAGTGGAACACTTGACAAACGATTTCAAAGCATTTTGGTAATAAAATGTGTGTCGCAAGGAAATTTCTTAGTCGCTGAATAAAAACTACATTTACCCCTCTATGCATTTGTCCCGCCAACTTGAGTGAATATGCTGAATTAACGGCTCAAAATATGCAAAAAGAAAAAAAGTGTCCCAACCTTCCCCACTTTACCCTACTGTAATCCCTCGCGTACGGCTCCAATTTCAAAAGCTACACTAACTTTTGTACTGCTTACTAAATATGGACAAAGAACACTAATCAATCACTAATCTTTTGATGTGCGTCACATCTATGGTATATTGAGACTATTTCAGGATTTTATTCTGGCAACGGTCATTGACACCGCCGAAAGATCGTCCCAAATAAACGCTGGAGTTGTGCATGATAGTTTGACAGTGGTTCATTGTGGGTAATAATTAACGATGTTCTGATTGTACAAACTTCATAAAAATTGTATCAAGTTAGGAAAGAAATACACACATCCACATAAATTTTATTGGTGTCCATAGACAATATCATTAATTTGCACTACGTATAACTGGAGCGTAATTTTTAAAAACGTCGAATGTTCGGAAATTTATGCGCTAATGAAAAAAATCAAATACCAGATAATAGTTGTTTATTCTATCTAAATTATGTCAAAATTTCATAGAATTCCAAGCTACAACAGGCAGTCGTTTTTATGAGCGGTATTTCAACACGGCGTAACGGTACTTAGCAGACGTGATGCGTACATTTTTTGCCGCGGATTTTGTAACATTTCTAATTCATGACAGCAACGTTTTGATAACAGCTAAACTCAGGATAGTTGTCTAGATATAGAAATCTTGTTCATTTTTTTTCCTAGGATGTTCTCGATCTATATTCTGCGATATTCCCAACATTTGTGAATTTATTGTATTGCATTGACAAAAATATTCATCCGGCCCGTTTCAACACAACTTGAGTCATACCCGGCCCGCGGTCAAAAAAGTTTGGTGACCCCTGATCTGGACAATTCAATTTCACCGGGATCGGAAATTTTATGTGTCCATACACTATATTGTGGACAGTTCAGATGCCCAAGAATGAATTTTCCGAGTCTACCGCTTTAGCCTTTGTTTGCAATTGCATGTGTGCGTGTGTTCATGCATAATAATGCAGTAGTTCGGGTGCAACCGGCGAATGTTCAGGTCACCGATCTGCAAATTGGTCTTTTTAGATGTGTAAATTAGGACACAATTATATATTATTTTTGCACTATTGTTTTGTGTGACATTACTAGAAGTTCAAGTTTATTTTTTCCAACCGATAAAAAATCAATCATATACAATGTTCGAGAAAAAATTTAATCACACAGAAAGACCGCGAAAGGGAAGTCGCGAGGAACCGAAGCTGGTTATCAATAAGCGACACCCAAGCTTCCAATATCTAATAAAAAATATCGGGCATTTTATATGCGGAACTACTCCCATTTTCGTGAATTCCGTAACGTATTGCCAACTATCTAACAAAATTCTCTTACTAGAGGTAGATATTTGTTACAGACCAGATGAACGCGGTATTTCCCGCTCCAACTGGTTACCCGAAGCCAAGGCACTTCTGCCATGAAAAATAGTTTAGTGATTTTGATGGTGACGAATAGGTTACAATGGAAAGTGTTAAACGACGTGCAATGATGGAAAAAATAAATTATAGTAAACCAAGTAAAGTTAAGTTGACACAGTACATTCAAATAATAAAGACATTTGGCCACTACTAGTAGACACCAACGATAGCCTATCAGCTTGTGTTGTACAGATTAAGGTTGGTTAACTGAAATATTCCCTACCGGTTCATGGCAACGGCTTGTACAGATGGAGGTTATTTAAAATGATTCTATGCATAGAAACAATGTACCAGGTGACGAATCGAATAATATGAATGAAATTCACTTGTATATATGCCCTATTCAGTTTTAATAAACCCTAGAATCTTGGATTATATTTGTGTTGTTGGCAATACATCAATCTCCATACAGATCCAACAGAAAAAATTGTGACGTCATGTAGGCTATCTCTATCTCCATTAAAACCATATGCACCATTGCACCATATGACAACCGCGGCTACACAAATGTATTGAATTCTAGTTTGTGCAAAGTGTTGTCCTGGTCTTCTTTTGAGCAGTGTTTTAATAACTTAAATCGATTCAAAAGTTATTGGCCGATTTTGTATCCTATATGTTAAATGTGTTGTTTGATTTAACTGTAGACGGGCGTACTTGTATGTTATTAACTTTGGCCTAAGTTATGCTCGTATTCCGGGTATCTCTGCATTTTGTTTATCCTTTTGTTGTTGTCATATTTTATGTTGTTTTATTTTATGTTGTTTTATTTTACCAAAAGTAAATTAATTGATTGATTCTGAAGACACACGCTAAGTGTCATTTGAGTAAGTTTTGGCAACTCTAATCGTCACCTATTAGGATGTCACATACAGACAAAAGCCAAACAAACGAAGTCAAAGTCGTTTTTTAAATGACATTTTTCGACTGTCAATCTTCAAACGGCTCAACTGCTCAGCTTCAAACTGTGCCAGAAGAACAAATGACATTACACGATTGTTGAACTGAAATTGTTTAATGTCAAATCGATGTTTCGCTATGTCTTTTAGAGAAATGATCAAAAATGGTAGAACGTTGTGCGCATGTGGTCAAGTTTGGAAGAAAGATGTTTACTTATCCTACATTTCGATATATATATATATTTAGATACCTCATAGCTTGACGTAATCCATCAAGCTGGGGATCATGCCCTTATGCTTTTTGAAAAGCGATTTTGCGGCATTTACAGTGAGACACAAACTACGCCCTTTAATACTATTTTTCTCTACCCCCGAGCGATTTACTGATAACCCGACAATTTTTGGCTTACTATCAATCCTTCTTTCAAACAAACCAACCAAGAAAGACGAGATTGCGTGACTGTATAACTTGGATCAGTTCGACAACGAAGTATGCTGTGGAGGTTTCAATCACCAAAAGCGCCCATGGCCTGATGCGGGGGTTTCTTAACCAATGGCGCGAAAAAGACAGTATATACTCACGTGGCCAGAGAAATAGAAGTTTCGGTTGCCCAGGCAGATTGGTAGGAGCGATCGAACTATTCGGAAGAAATCCGAAGAGACACAATGGTGAAAACCCCGAACATTGCCAGAAACAGTAAGTGGACAAAGCCACGTCTAGAAAAGGACTCGTCTTATCCATCAACACCATTAGACCTCTTAGATCGGAGGAAAACTATACTGCGTCGATAATACCGGCGAATACAGCCCTTCGCATTTAGAAATGCGAGAATAACATGAAATCAGAACATAATGCAGATAGCGGTGGTGGCGGCCAGATCTTCTTGACGACCACAATGGCAACGGTCGGGCAGTCCCATTACTTGATCTTAGTGGATAGCAGAGTGGGATCCATTACAATGATTCAGTTCAATTACAATTACTTCCTTAAATATTTCAATTACGTTACAATTACTCCGTGCAAAAAATATCAAATTACAATTACATCTACAATTACAACAGGGCAATGCTCGAATATATGAACACGATACTCAGAGCGAAGCAGTTTTACCCTTAACGCTACTGCTACCCTCAAAAAAATTCCCGAGTTTCGCGTAGCAAGAATTTACAGAATCGAACCAAACAGCCAGTGTTCCCATGGATTCAGCTTATTTTATCACAGCTATTTCTAGACTTATTTTTTATCATAACTTTTGAAACTACAACTCCTAAGGAGGCAAATGATGATTGACTTATTTGATTCATACTTAAATTTTCGAAACACAACTAAAAACTAACGAATATCATTCGAAATCGCAAAATGAGGTATTGTTTACAACCACGACTGAAAATCTGTCTGAGTGTCGTTTCGGAAAACGCCCCTTGGAAAAATATTTCGTCTTTTTTCGTGTTTGGTGACCCCTGGTGTAATTGAAAGTGTAATTGAGCCAAAATTTTAGCAAATCACAATTACATTTACACAGACTGAAAATACCTTGATTACGTTACAACTGCATGAAAAACTGTAATTACATCAATTACAAATAATATTACAATTGATCCCACTTGATAGATCGATTTATTGACAACCAAAAACAAATATAAATGTTGTTCATGTTTCCTCGAAATGAAGACCTGGCCTGAAAATAAGATAATAATTTGAATTTTCAAAATGATTTTAATTAAACCCTTACCTTAAAATAAATTTAAAATGTGTGAGAGAAGAAAGGTTCATTGGCCTGAGGTAAGGTGAAGATCACACCACTATTCAAGATTGTGTGATATCACAATTATGATATGTGTCACTTGATTTTCGTATAGGGAATACAAATAAAAACAATGGATGTCGGTTTTTATATAATGTTTAGTAAACAAATGTTGTGATTTTCTACAATGTAATTTTATTTTTGATAAATGAATACAAAAATCCTCTTCCAAAAAAAACATAGTGTTATTCTTCAAAAGAAAATAAATCTAAATCCTGTTTAAATTTCGGGGAAACACGGTAAGAAGTGCTGTACAGTGTACAAACCTGCTATGCGTAAAAAAAGCCACATGGTCATTTTTTGTGTAGCATATTTTTGTTCCTTTGAAAAGATGGTAAAAAGGAAACTTTCACAGATTAGAATTTAAATTCAATTTAATTTCTTTTGTTTTTTGAAGATTTACGTATTCGAGTCGCCACCGATCCTAATAACTAGTATTTTTAACCAAAGCTTTCTACATCTTTTCACGACCCACCAAGATTCCTTTTGCGACCCACCTGTGGGTCGCGACCCATAGTTTGGGAACCGCTGTATTTGAGTATTTTATACTTAAAGTACTTGAAAAAATACACAAATACAAGAAACTAATGATTGAAGTTAGTTATCAGGTTTGGCTATGGTCAGCTTTACCCCATGATCAACATAAATATATATGCCTTTGAAGGAAACTCTGGGGTCAATATGTTTCAAGCTGTACAAATTTAGGAAATTTATTGAGGGATTAGAAAGTTAATAAATTGTGAATATGGTGAAAAAATTTGTGGTTTTTATGCCCAATGAGCATATTTGAATAATGATTAGGATATATATATGAAAAGAAATATTAAATTCATAATGGGGTAATTCAAGAATTAACAGACCGAGAAGCGAGCATTGCTCTATTGATAAAAGTGCTTTTGAATTTAATAGTAGGAGTAGTATTCAAGATTATTCAATTGTTAAACACGAATATATCAATTTTTGAATCTATACAAAATGTAAGCGAGGCCGATCACAGTGTTACTCATTTAGTTCCATCAGAGTTTCAGGGATGCAGTTTCGATCAACCACTGATAAATGATTAACCAAGTATCAATCATTCTAATTATGTCTTACGTTCATTTAATTGAGCATTTTTCTTTGGCCACGGGTCAGAAAAACATCCAGGGGTCGGTCGCTTCGCTACCCGCGAGGGGAAATGTAAAGAAATGTGTTTAGTAAGGTAAAAAGTAGGTGTTTGTTCTGATTTTGTTGGAAGACCCTGGTCGTTGCGCCGGACGAATGGCGGCATTCGTCCGGCGCAGTGCCCCCGACCTTTTTAGTCCAATAAATAGTTTAAATACTAGGTTAGAAACTGATCATCCCCAATGGGAATCAAGTTTTATTAATTTTATTGCACGTGATCACTCAACTGTGGCGAAATTTTTTTGACATAAACTAGACCTCAATTAACTTGTATGACCCAAATATGGCATCTCTACCTATTACCATTCTCAAGATATAACGTAAAATCACTGGAGCATGACTGAGGAGTTGGAGAAAAAAAATTCCTTTTAAAATGGATTCAAATAATTTTTCCAAATATGCCCATGCTTTCACTTTCTCAATATGTCCTTTCAGAGGCTTGCAATAAGCCAAAATCACTAAAGCGTGACTGGGGAGTAAGAGAACAAAAATTTCTTCAAAACAATGTTAAACTAATTTTTCCAACCATACCTATCTATTTCATTTCTCAATAGCTCCATTTTTAAGTGCGCAACCTTCTTACGCCACTGGAGGGCGATTGGGAGGGGGAAACACCGATTTTTCAGTAAAGAAAATTTCAAATAATTATACTCTTTGAGAATTAGGCAAATCTTGGCCCAAAACCCCATTCACATGCCTCAGAATTCCCTAAAAACAATAGAACCTAAGTGGGCGTGGCTTTGCACGGGTTTTCTCACCAAAGAGGGCGTGGGGGCACAGCCCCCACCGCCAAAAAGACTTGGAAAAATTCCTAATACTCGGGCAAACGCTTTCCGGCCCCGGAAACTTAGCTAAACGACCTCTAAACCCCTAAATCACTCTAGCGTGACTTGATTGACAGCTGATTGACCAATGAACAGCCTCGGGCAACAAAAACCCCGTTTTGACCCCTTTCCTCTGGCCCGATCGTTTCCAAAAATTTTCTGCGTCAAGCGGACAGGGATACCTGACTAACGTGCTAATCACCTACCTCATCAGCCCTACCCTACATAGTGGAAATTCTCATCAATCGGTCTCCCACGCATAGAATTTTAACTTCCACCTCACGTGCAACGTTTTCTGATTTAGACTGTGCGTTCGCACTTTCAGTGCGACAGGTTGCGAGACCATCCAGGGGAAGGTCGCTGCGCTACCCGCGAGGGGAAATGTATGGAAATATTTTTAGTAAATTAAGAAGCATATGTTTGTTTGAAGTTTGTTGGAGGACCCGGGTCGTTGCGCCGGACGAATGAGGGAAATTCGTCCGGCGCTGGGCCCCCGACTACTCTAGTCCATTAAGAAGTTCAAATACCCTGTAATAAACTGATCACCCCTAACCGGAGTCGCATTTTTCCAATTTTAAGGTCCGTGATCACTCAACCGTGACGAAATTTTTTTGACATAAACTAGACCTTAACTACCTTGCATGACCCGAATATGGCGCCTCTACCTTTTACCATTCTCGAGATACAACGTAAAATCACTGGAGCGTGACTGAGGTACTGGAGAAAAAAAATTTCTTCTAAAATGGCTTCAAATAATTTTTCTAAACATGCCCATGCCTTTACTTTCTTAATAAGTCCCTTCAGAAGCCTGCAATAAGCCAAAATCACTAAAGCGTGACTGGGGAGTGAGAGAAAAAAAATTTCTTGAAAAAAGCATTAAACTAAATTTTCCCAACATACCTATCTATTTTATTTCTCGATAGCTTCATTTTTAGGTGCGCAACCTTCTTACGCCACTGGAGGGCGATTGGGAGGGGGAATTCCCAAAATTCAGGTGGTGAAATATTCTATATATTAGTCCCTTTGAGATTTAAGCATCACTTTGCCCAAAAACCAATTCCAAGTGCTCCTAATAGCCCAAAAACCATATTACCTAAGTGGGCGTGGCTTTCCACACGTTTTCTCACCACTGGGGGGGTGGTGGCACTGCCCCCACCCCCAATTATACTTGGAAAAATTCCCAATACTCGGGCAAACGCTTCTTGGCCCCGGAAACGGAGCTAAACGGCCTCTAAACCCCAAAATCACATAGCGTGACTTGATTGACAGCTCGATGTCTTGCAACCTTCTGTTGGTGCCACTAAAACCCCGTTTTGGCCCACTTCTTTTGGCCCGTTCCTTCTGAAAAATTTTCTGGGTTCATTTGGCAATAGTCCCCACGTACATGCCAAGTTTCGTCCCGATTGGCCCAACAGTTTCCCGGGAAAGCCAGAATGTTGGGGTCTACTCTAATTAACTTTGTCCTGGCTACTGGCTTACGCGCAAAGGCTTATGATCTATACTGTGCATACGCACTTTCAGTGCTCTCGGGTTGCCTAACCATCCAGGGGAGGTCGCTACGCTACCCGCGAGGGTAAATGTATAGAAATATTTTTAGTAAATTAAGAAGCAGATGTTTGTTTGAAGTTTGTTGAAGGGCCCGGGTCGTTGCGCCGGACGAATGGCGGAAATTCGTCCGGCGCTCTGCCCCCGACCCCTTCAGTCCATTAAGAAGTTCAAATACCACGTACTAAACTGATCACCCCTAACCGGAGTCGAATTTTCCCAATTTTGAGGTCCGTGATCACTCAACCGTGACGAAATTTTTTTGACACAAACTAGACCTCAACTACTTTGTATGACCCGAATATGGCACCTCTACCTTCTACCATTCTCCAGATATAACGTAAAATCACTGAAGCGTGACTGAGGAGATGGAGAATTAAAATTTTCTCCAAAATAGATTCAAATAATTTTTCTAAACATGCCCATGCCTTTACTTTCTCAACAGATCCTTTCAGAGGCCTGCAATAAGCCAAAATCACTAGACCATGACTGGGGAGTGAGAGAAAAAAAATTTCTTGAAAAAAGCATTAACCTAAATTTTCCCAACATACCTATCTATTTTATTTCTCGATAGCTTCGTTTTTAGGTGCGCAACCTTCTTACGCCACTGGAGGGCGATTGGGAGGGGGAATTCCCAAAGTTGAGGTGGTGAAATATTCTATATATTGGTCCCTTTGAGATTTGAGCACCACTTTGCCCAAAAACCAATTCCAAGTGCTCCTAATAGCCCCAAAACGATATTACCTAAGTGGGCGTGGCTTTCCACACGTTTTCTCACCACTGGGGGGGTGGTGGCACTGCCCCCACCCCCAATTATACTTGGAAAAATTCCCAATACTCGGGCAAACGCTTTCCGACCCCGGAAACGGAGCTAAACGGCCTCTAAACCCCAAACTCACTCTCGCGTGACTTGACAGACAGCCGATTGACCAATCAGCAGCTCCGGGCCACTAAAATTCCGTTTTGGCCCACTTCCTTTGGCCCGATCGCTCCCAAAAATTTTCTGTGTTTGTTTGGTAACTAGCCCCCGCTACATGCAAAGTTTCGTCCGGCTCGGCCCTGTGGTTCTTCAGATAATAGTGATTCACGGTCGCTTAGAGTAGTTAGCTGTAGCTATTGACTTTCGTGCAACGAAATTTGATTCTATACTGTGCATACGCACTTTCAGTGCTCTCGGGTTGCCTAACCATCCAGGGGAAGGTCGCTACGCTACCCGCGAGGGGAAATGTATGGAAATATTTTTAGTAAATTAAGAAGCAGATGTTTGTTTGAAGTTTGTTGGAGGACCCGGGTCGTTGCGCCGGACGAATGGCGGAAATTCGTCCGGCGCTGTGCCCCCGACCCCTCTAGTCCATTAAGAAGTTCAAATACCCTGTAATAAACTGATCACCCCTGACCGGAGTCGAATTTTTTCAATTTTAAGGTCCGTGATCATTCAACCGTGACGAATTTTTTTTGACATAAACTACACCTCAACTACCTTGTATGACCCAAATATTGCATCTCTACCTTCTACCATTCTCGAGATACAACGTAAAATCACTGGAGCGTGACTGAGAAGATGAGGAAATTAAATTTCTTTCAAAATAGATTCAAATAATTTTTCTAAACTTGCCCATGCCTTTACTTTCTCAACAGATCCTTTCAGAGGCCTGCAATAAGCCAAAATCACTAGACCATGACTGGGGAGTGAGAGAAAAAAAATTTCTTGAAAAAAGCATTAAACTAAATTTTCCCAACATACCTATCTATTTTATTTCTCGATAGCTTCGTTTTTAGGTGCGCAACCTTCTTACGCCACTGGAGGGCGATTGGGAGGGGGAATTCCCAAAGTTGAGGTGGTGAAATATTCTATATATTTGTCCCTTTGAGATTTGAGCATCACTTTGCCCAAAAACCAATTCCAAGTGCTCCTAATAGCCCCAAAACGATATTACCTAAGTGGGCGTGGCTTTCCACACGTTTTCTCACTACTGGGGGGGCGGTGGCACTGCCCCCACCCCCAATTATACTTGGAAAAATTCCCAATACTCGGGCAAACGCTTTCCGACCCCGGAAACGGAGCTAAACGGCCTCTAAACCCCAAACTCACTCTCGCGTGACTTGACAGACAGCCGATTGACCAATCAGCAGCTCCGGGCCACTAAAATCCCGTTTTGGCCCACTTCCTTTGGCCCGATCGCTCCCAAAAATTTTCTGCGTTCGTTTGGTAACTAGCCCCCGCTACATGCAAAGTTTCGTCCGGCTCGGCCCTGTGGTTCTTCAGATAATAGTGATTCACGGTCGCTTAGAGTAGTTAGCTGTAGCTATTGACTTTCGTGCAACGAAATTTGATTCTATACTGTGCATACGCACTTTCAGTGCTCTCGGGTTGCCTAACCATCCAGGGACGGTCGCTGCGCTACCCGCGAGGGGAAATGTAAGGAAGATATTTGAGTATAAATGAGCGTATGTTTCATTATGAGTTTGTTGGATTCACCAGAGTTGTTGCGCCGGACGAATGGCGGGAATTCGTCCGGCGCGTAGCCCCCAGCCACTTTAGTTCATTCAGTAGTTTAAATAACAAGTCATAAACTGATCACTCTCGATGGATGTCGATTTTTATCAATTTTGAGGTCCGTGATCACTCGACCGTGACGAAATTTTTTAGGCATAAACTTCACTCCAACTACCTTGTATACCCCAAATATGAGACCCCCATCTATTACAGTTCTCGAGATAGGGCAGAAAATCACTGGACCGTGACTGAAGGCTACTAGAAAAAAAATTCCGCTGATACGTGATTGGAATAATTTTTCTGATCATGCCCATGCCTTTACATTATTGATAAGACCTTCCAGTAGCCGGCAAAAGGCCAAAATCACTAGACCGTGACGGAGGCATGGGAGCGAAAAAATTTTCTTAAAAAAGTATTAAACTAAATTTTCTCAACCTACCTATGTATTTTTTTTTCCAAATATCTCAAATCTTAAGCGCAACATTCCGAACTCACTGGACCGTTACGGGGAAGGGGAATCCCCAAAGTTCGGGTGGTAACATATTCTATTAATTAGTCCCTTTGATATTTAGGCATCACTTTGCCCGAAAACCGATTCCAAAGGCTCCTAATCGCCCAAAAACCATATTATCTAAGTGGGCGTGGCTTTCCACACGTTTTCTCACCACTGAGGGGGCGGTGGCGGTGCCCCCACCCCCAAACATGTTTGGATAAATTCCCAATACTCGGGCAAACGCTTTCTGGCCCCGGTAACGGAGCTAAACGGCCTCTAAACCCCAAAATCACTCTTGCGTGACTTGAAGGACAGCTTGATTGACAGGTAGCCACGCCAGGGCCACTAAATGCCCGTTTTGGCACACTTCCCTTGGCCCGATCGTTCCCAAAAATTTTCTGTGTTCGTTTGGTAACAGCCCCCAGCTACATGCCAAGTTTCGCCCGGATTGGCCCGCCAGTTGTCTGGGAAATGCTTAATCATATACGCTCAGAGGTTATAGTTTAGCTATTAACTTTCGTGCAACGAATTTTGATATATACTGTGCATACGCACTTTCAGTGCTTTTCCTTGCCTGACCATCCAGGGGAGGTCGCTACGCTACCCGCGAGGGGAAATGTATAGAAATATTTTTAGTAAATTAAGAAGCAGATGTTTGTTTGAAGTTTGTTGGAGGACTCGCGTCGTTGCGCCGGACGAATGGCGGAAATTCGTCCGGCGCTCTGCCCCCGACCCCTTCAGTCCATTAAGAAGTTCAAATACCACGTAATAAACTGATCACCCCTAACCGGAGTCCAATTTTTCCAATTTTAAGGTCCGTGATCACTCAACCGTGACGAATTTTTTTTGACACAAACTAGACCTCAACTACCTTGTATGACCCAAATATGGCACCTCTACCTTCTACCATTCTTGAGATATAACGTAAAATCACTGGAGCGTGACTGAGGAGATGAGGAAATCAAATTTCTTCGAAAATAGATTCATATAATTTTTCTCAACATGCCCATGCCTTTACTTTCTTAATAGGTCCTTTCAGAGGCCTGCAATAAGCAAAAATCACTAGACCATGACTGGGGAGTGAGAGAAAAAAAATTTCTTGAAAAAAGCATTAAACTAAACTTTCCCAACATACCTATCTATTTTATTTCTCGATAGCTTCGTTTTTAGGTGCGCAACCTTCTTACGCCACTGGAGGGCGATTGGGAGGGGGAATTCCCAAAGTTCAGGTGGTGAAATATTCTATATATTAGTCCCTTTGAGATTTGAGCATCACTTTGCCCAAAAACCACTTCCAAGTGCTCCTAATAGCCCAAAAACCATATTACCTAAGTAGGCGTGGCTTTCCACACGTTTTCTCACCACTGGGGGGGCGGTGGCAGTGCCCCCACCCCCAATTACACTTGGAAAAAATCCCAGTACTCGGGCAAACGCTTTTTGGCCCCGGAAACGGAGCTAAACGGCCTCTAAACCCCAAAATCACATAGCGTGGCTTGATTGACAGCTCAATGTCGCGCATCCTTTAATTTTTCCACTAGAACCCCGTTTTGGCCCACTTCCCCTAGTCCGATCGTTCTGAAAAATTTTGTGTGTTAGTTTGGTAACTTCCACCCGCTACATGCCAAGTTTCGTCCCGATCGGCCCACCAGTTTTCTGGGAAATAGTCAATCTCACAGTGCTATCGCTTTATAATGGAGCTATTTGTCTTCTGTGCAAAGACTTCTGATTTCAACTGTGCATAACGCACTAAAGTGCTACCCTTTTGCCTAACCATCCAGGGGAAGGTCGCTACGCTACCCGCGAGGGGAAATGTATGGAAATATTTTTAGTTAATTAAGAAGCAGATGTTTGTTTGAAGTTTGTTGGAGGACCCGGGTCGTTGCGCCGGACGAATGGCGGAAATTCGTCCGGCGCTGTGCCACCGACCCCTCTAGTCCATTAAGAAGTTCAAATACCCTGTAATAAACTGATCACCCCTAACCGTAGTCGAATTTTTTCAATTTCAAGGTCCGTGATCACTCAACCGTGACGAATTTTTTTTGACATAAACTACACCTCAACTACCTTGTATGACCCAAATATGGCACCTCTACCTTCTACCATTCTCGAGATATAACGTAAAATCACTGGAGCGTGACTGAGGAGATGGAGAAATAAAATTTCTTTCAAAATAGATTCAAATAATTTTTCTAAACATGCCCATGCCTTTACTTTCTCAACAGGTCCTTTCAGAGGCCTGCAATAAGCCGAAATCACTAGACCATGACTGGGGAGTGGGAGAAAAAAAATTTCTTGAAAAAGGCATTAAACTAAATTTTCCCAACATACCTATCTATTTTATTTCTCGATAGCTTCGTTTTTAGGTGCGCAACCTTCTTACGCCACTGGAGGGCGATTGGGAGGGGGAATTCCCAAAGTTGAGGTGGTGAAATATTCTATATATTTGTCCCTTTGAGATTTGAGCATCACTTTGCCCAAAAACCAATTCCAAGTGCTCCTAATAGCCCCAAAACGATATTACCTAAGTGGGCGTGGCTTTCCACACGTTTTCTCACTACTGGGGGGGCGGTGGCACTGCCCCCACCCCCAATTATACTTGGAAAAATTCCCAATACTCGGGCAAACGCTTTCCGACCCCGGAAACGGAGCTAAACGGCTTCTAAACCCCAAACTCACTCTCGCGTGACTTGACAGACAGCCGATTGACCAATCAGCAGCTCCGGGCCACTAAAATCCCGTTTTGGCCCACTTCCTTTGGCCCGATCGCTCCCAAAAATTTTCTGTGTTCGTTTGGTAACTAGCCCCCGCTACATGCAAAGTTTCGTCCGGCTCGGCCCTGTGGTTCTTCAGATAATAGTGATTCACGGTCGCTTAGAGTAGTTAGCTGTAGCTATTGACTTTCGTGCAACGAAATTTGATTCTATACTGTGCATACGCACTTTCAGTGCTCTCGGGTTGCCTAACCATCCAGGGACGGTCGCTGCGCTACCCGCGAGGGGAAATGTAAGGGAGATATTTGAGTATAAACGAGCGTATGTTTCATTATGAGTTTGTTGGATGCACCAGGGTCGTTGCGCCGGACGAATGGCGGAAATTCGTCCGGCGCGTAGCCCCCAGCCACTTTAGTTCATTCAGTAGTTTAAATAACACGTCATAAACTGATCTCTCTTGATGGATGTCGATTTTTATCAATTTTAAGGTCCGTGATCACTCGACCGTGACGAAATTTTATAGGCATAAACTTTACTCCAACTACATTGTATAACCCAAATATGAGACCCCTGTCTATTGCCGTTCTCGAGATATGGCAGAAAATCACTGGACCGTTACTGAAGGCTACTAGAAAAAAAATTTTGCTGATACGTGATTGGAATGATTTTTCTGATCATGCCCATGCCTTTAGATTCTTGATAAGACCTCTCTGAAGACGGCAAAAGGCCAAAATCACTAGACCGTGACGGAGGCACGGGAGCAAAAAAATTTCTTGAAAAAAGTATTAAACTAAACTTTCTCAACCTACCTATGTATTTTTTTTTCCCAATATCTCAATTCTTAAGCGCAACATTCCGAACTCACTGGACCGTTACGGGGACGGGGAATCCCCAAAGTTCGGGTGGTGATATATTCTATTAATTAGTCCCTTTGATATTTATGCATCGCTTTGCCCGGAAACCGATTCCGAGTGCTCCTATTCGCCCGAAAACCATATTACCTAAGTGGGCGTGGCTTTCTACCTGTTTTTTCGCCACTGGGGGGGCGGGGGCACATCCCCCACCCCCAAACATGTTTGGATAAATTCCCAAAGCTCTGGCAAACCCTTTCCCGGCCCGGAAACGCAGCCAAAGGGCTTCTAAACCCCAAAATCACTCTTGCGTGACTTGACTGACAGCTTGATTGACAGGTAGCCACTAAAAGCCAGTTTTGGCCCACTTCCTCTGGCCCGATCGTTCCGAAAAATTTTCTGTGTTCGTTTGGTAACAGCCCCCAGCTACATGCCAAGTTTCAACCCGATCGGCCCGCCAGTTTTCTTGGAAATACCCTTTTCACCCATAGATAGCGCATATACTTTCATCTAACCTGCCCTACGTGCAATGACCTCTGATATATACTGTGCATACGCACTAAAGTGCTACCGGGTTGCCATACCATCCAGGGGAGGTCGCTGGGCTACCCGCGAGGGGAAATGTATAGAAATATTTTTAGTAAATTAAGAAGCAGATGTTTGTTTGCAGTTTGTTGAAGGACCCGGGTCGTTGCGCCGGACGAATGACGTAAATTCGTCCGGCGCTCTGCCCCCGACACCTCTAGTCCATTGAGAAGTACAAATACCCTGTAATAAACTGATCACCCCTAACCGGAGTCGAATTTTTCCAATTTTGAGGTCCGTGTCCACTCAACCGTGACGAAATTTTTTTGACACAAACTAGACCTCAACTACCTTGTATGACCCAAATATGACATCTCTACCTTTTACCATTCTCGAGATATAACGTAAAATCACTGGAGCGTGACTGAGGTACTGGAGAAAAAAAATTTCTTTTAAAATGGCTTCAAATAATTTTTCTAAACATGCCCATGCCTTTACTTTCTTAATAAGTCCCTTCAGAAGCCTGCAATAAGCCAAAATCACTAAAGCGTGACTGGGGAGTAGGAGAAAAAAAATTTCTTGAAAAAAGCGTTAAACTAAATTTTCCCAACATACCTATCTATTTTATTTCTCGATAGCTTCATTTTTAGGTGCGCAACCTTCTTACGCCACTGGAGGGCGATTGGGAGGGGGAAGTCCCAAAATTCAGGTGGTGAAATATTCTATATATTAGTCCCTTTGAGATTTAAGCATCACTTTGCCCAAAAACCAATTCCAAGTGCTCCTAATAGCCCAAAAACCATATTACCTAAGTGGGCGTGGCTTTCCACACGTTTTCTCACCACTGGGGGGGTGGTGGCACTGCCCCCACCCCCAATTATACTTGGAAAAATTCCCAATACTCGGGCAAACGCTTCTTGGCCCCGGAAACGGAGCTAAACGGCCTCTAAATCCCAAAATCACATAGCGTGAATTGATTGACAGCTCGATGTCTTGCAACCTCTGAAGGTGCCACTAAAACCCCCGTTTTGGCCCACTTCTTTTGGCCCGTTCCTTCTGAAAAATTTTCTGGGTTCATTTGGCAATAGTCCCCACGTACATGCCAAGTTTCGTCCCGATTGGCCCAACAGTTTCCCGGGAAAGCCAGAATGTTGGGGTCTACTCGAATTAACTTTGTCCTGGCTACTGGCTTACGCGCAAAGGCTTCTGATCTATACTGTGCATACGCACTTTCAGTGCTTTCGGGTTGCCTAACCATCCAGGGACGGTCGCTGCGCTACCCGCGAGGGGAAATGTAAGGAAGATATTTGAGTATAAACGAGCGTATGTTTCATTATGAGTTTGTTGGATTCACCAGAGTCGTTGCGCCGGACGAATGGCGGGAATTCGTCCGGCGCGTAGCCCCCAGCCACTTTAGTTCATTCAGTAGTTTAAATAACAAGTCATAAACTGATCACTCTCGATGGATGTCGATTTTTATCAATTTTAAGGTCCGTGATCACTCGACCGTGACGAAATTTTTTAGGCATAAACTTCACTCCAACTACCTTGTATACCCCAAATATGAGACCCCCATCTATTACCGTTCTCGAGATAGGGCAGAAAATCACTGGACCGTGACTGAAGGCTACTAGAAAAAAAATTCCGCTGATACGTGATTGGAATAATTTTTCTGATCATGCCCATGCCTTTAGATTATTGATAAGACCTTCCAGTAGCCGGCAAAAGGCCAAAATCACTAGACCGTGACGGAGGCATGGGAGCGAAAAAATTTTCTTAAAAAAGTATTAAACTAAATTTTCTCAACCTACCTATGTATTTTTTTTTCCAAATATCTCAAATCTTAAGCGCAACATTCCGACCTCACTGGACCGTTACGGGGAAGGGGAATCCCCAAAGTTCGGGTGGTAACATATTCTATTAATTAGTCCCTTTGATATTTAGGCATCACTTTGCCCGAAAACCGATTCCAAAGGCTCCTAATCGCCCAAAAACCATATTACCTAAGTGGGCGTGGCTTTCCACACGTTTTCTCACCACTGAGGGGGCGGTGGCGGTGCCCCCACCCCCAAACATGTTTGGATAAATTCCCAATACTCGGGCAAACGCTTTCTGGCCCCGGTAACGGAGCTAAACGGCCTCTAAACCCCAAAATCACTCTTGCGTGACTTGAAGAACAGCTTGATTGACAGGTAGCCACGCCAGGGCCACTAAATGCCCGTTTTGGCACAATTCCCTTGGCCCGATCGTTCCCAAAAATTTTCTGTGTTCGTTTGGTAACAGCCCCCAGCTACATGCCAAGTTTCGCCCGGATTGGCCCGCCAGTTGTCTGGGAAATGCTTAATCATATACGCTCAGAGGTTATAGTTTAGCTATTAACTTTCGTGCAACGAATTTTGATATATACTGTGCATACGCACTTTCAGTGCTTTTCCTTGCCTGACCATCCAGGGGAGGTCGCTACGCTACCCGCGAGGGTAAATGTATAGAAATATTTTTAGTAAATTAAGAAGCAGATGTTTGTTTGAAGTTTGTTGAAGGGCCCGGGTCGTTGCGCCGGACGAATGGCGGAAATTCGTCCGGCGCTCTGCCCCCGACCCCTTCAGTCCATTAAGAAGTTCAAATACCACGTACTAAACTGATCACCCCTAACCGGAGTCGAATTTTTCCAATTTTGAGGTCTGTGATCACTCAACCGTGACGAATTTTTTTTGACATAAACTAGACCTCAACTACCTTGTATGACCCGAATATGGCACCTCTACCTTCTACCATTCTCCAGATATAACGTAAAATCACTGGAGCGTGACTGAGGAGATGGAGAAATAAAATTTTCTCCAAAATAGATTCAAATAATTTTTCTAAACATGCCCATGCCTTTACTTTCTCAACAGATCCTTTCAGAGGCCTGCAATAAGGCAAAATCACTAGACCATGACTGGGGAGTGAGAGAAAAAAAATTTCTTGAAAAAAGCATTAAACTAAATTTTCCCAACATACCTATCTATTTTATTTCTCGATAGCTTCGTTTTTAGGTGCGCGACCTTCTTACGCCACTGGAGGGCGATTGGGAGGGGGAATTCCCAAAGTTGAGGTGGTGAAATATTCTATATATTGGTCCCTTTGAGATTTGAGCATCACTTTGCCCAAAAACCAATTCCAAGTGCTCCTAATAGCCCCAAAACGATATTACCTGAGTGGGCGTGGCTTTCCACACGTTTTCTCACCACTGGGGGGGTGGTGGCACTGCCCCCACCCCCAATTATACTTGGAAAAATTCCCAATACTCGGGCAAACGCTTTCCGACCCCGGAAACGGAGCTAAACGGCCTATAAACCCCAAACTCACTCTCGCGTGACTTGACGGACAGCCGATTGACCAATCAGCAGCTCCGGGCCACTAAAATCCCGTTTTGGCCCCTTTCCTTTGGCCCGATCGCTCCCAAAAATTTTCTGTGTTTGTTTTGTAACTAGCCCCCGCTACATGCAAAGTTTCGTCCGGATCGGCCCTGTGGTTCTTCAGATAATAGTGATTCACGGTCGCTTAGAGTAGTTAGCTGTAGCTATTGACTTTCGTGCAACGAAATTTGATTCTATACTGTGCATACGCACTTTCAGTGCTCTCGGGTTGCCTAACCATCCAGGGGAGGTCGCTACGCTACCCGCGAGGGGAAATGTATAGAAATATTATTAGTAAATTAAGAAGCAGATGTTTGTTTGAAGTTTGTTGGAGGACTCGCGTCGTTGCGCCGGACGAATGGCGGGAATTCGTCCGGCGCTCTGCCCCCGACCCCTTCAGTCCATTAAGAAGTTCAAATACCACGTAATAAACTGATCACCCCTAACCGGAGTCCACTTTTTCCAATTTTAAGGTCCGTGATCACTCAACCGTGACGAATTTTTTTTGACACAAACTAGACCTCAACTACCTTGTATGACCCAAATATGGCACCTCTACCTTCTACCATTCTTGAGATATAACGTAAAATCACTGGAGCGTGACTGAGGAGATGAGGAAATAAAATTTCTTCCAAAATAGATTCATATAATTTTTCTTAACATGCCCATGCCTTTACTTTCTTAATAGGTCCTTTCAGAAGCCTGCAATAAGCAAAAATCACTAGACCATGACTGGGGAGTGAGAGAAAAAAAATTTCTTGAAAAAAGCATTAAACTAAATTTTCCCAACATACCTATCTATTTTATTTCTCGATAGCTTCGTTTTTAGGTGCGCAACCTTCTTACGCCACTAGAGGGCGATTGGGAGGGGGAATTCCCAAAGTTCAGGTGGTGAAATATTCTATATATTAGTCCCTTTGAGATTTGAGCATCACTTTGCCCAAAAACCACTTCCAAGTGCTCCTAATAGCCCAAAAACCATATTACCTAAGTGGGCGTGGCTTTCCACACGTTTTCTCACCACTGGGGGGGCGGTGGCAGTGCCCCCACCCCCAATTACACTTGGAAAAAATCCCAATACTCGGGCAAACGCTTTTTGGCCCCGGAAACGGAGCTAAACGGCCTCTAAACCCCAAAATCACATAGCGTGGCTTGATTGACAGCTCAATGTCGCGCATCCTTTAATTTTTCCACTAGAACCCCGTTTTGGCCCACTTCCCCTAGTCCGATCGTTCTGAAAAATTTTGTGTGTTAGTTTGGTAACTTCCACCCGCTACATGCCAAGTTTCGTCCCGATCGGCCCTCCAGTTTTCTGGGAAATAGTCAATCTCACAGTGCTATCGCTTTATAATGGAGCTATTTGTCTTCTGTGCAAAGACTTCTGATTTCAACTGTGCATAACGCACTAAAGTGCTACCCTTTTGCCTTACCATCCAGGGTAAGGTCGCTACGCTACCCGCGAGGGGAAATGTATGAAAATATTTTTAGTTAATTAAGAAGCATATGTTTGTTTGAAGTTTGTTGGAGGTCCCGGGTCGTTGCGCCGGACGAATGACGGAAATTCGTCCGGCGCTGTGCCCCCGACACCTCTAGTCCGTTAAGAAGTTCAAATACCCTGTAATAAACTAATCACCCCTAACAGGAGTCGAATTTTTCCAATTTTAAGGTTCGTGATCACTCAACCGTGACGAATTTTTTCTGACATAAACTAGACCTCAACTACCTTGTATGACCCAAATATGGCACCTCTACCTTCTACCATTCTCGAGATATAGCGTAAAATCACTGGAGCGTGACTGAGGAGCTGGAGAAATAAAATTTCTTTCAAAACAGATTCGAATAAATTTTCTAAACATGCCCATGCCTTTACTTTCTTAATAAGTCCTTTCAGAGGCCTGCAATAAGCCAAAATCACTAGACCATGACTGGGGGGTAAGAGAAAAATAATTTCTTGAAAAACGCGTTAAACTAATTTTTCCCAACATACCTATCTATTCTATTTCTAGATAGCTTCACTTTCAGGTGCGCAACCTTCTTACGCCACTGGAGGGCGATTGGGAGGGGGAATTCCCAAAGTTCAGGTGGTGAAATATTCTACATATTAGTCCCTTTGAGATCTAAGCGTCACTTTGCCCAAAAACCAATTCCAAGTGCTCCTAATAGCCCAAAAACCATATTACTCAAGTGGGCGTGGCTTTACATACGTTTTCTCACCACTGGGGGGGGCGGTGGCAGTGCCCCCACCCCCAACATCACTTGGATAAATTCCCAATACTCGGGCAAACGCTTTTTGGCCCCGAAAACGGAGCTAAACGGCCTCTAAACCCCAAAATCACTCTAGCGTTACTTGATTGACAGCTTATTGACCAATCAGAAGCCTCGGGCCACTAAAAGCCCGTTTTGACCCACTTCCTTTGGCCCGATCGTTCTGAAAAATTTTCCGGGTTATCACGACACTATCCCCGACCTACATGCCAAGTTTCGTCCCGATCGGCCCGGCAGTTTCCTGGGAAACTGAGAATCACACCCTCTCTGAGAATATACTTCATACCAGCAGTTTGCACTCTGTGCAACGATTTTTGATTCAGACTGTGCTTTCGCACTTGCGTGCTTTCAGGTTGCCTGACCATCCAGAAGAGGTCGCTGCGCTACCCGCGAGGGAAAAGGGGATGTCTGTTTGAAATTGTTGTTTACCAAGTAGTGCTGTCGAGGTGGTTATTTCGAGTGGCACGTCGTCACGCCGAACGAATGACGGAGATTCGTCCGGCGTGGGGCCCCCCGTCCACGTGCGCCATCTCACATATTTCGGAGGTACCCACTTCCGAGCTGCTCAATAGCAACATTGTTTCTTTTGGTACATATACTAGCGATTTCTTCTAACCTAACGTTTGTGGTGTGTGACTTGATTGACGGCTTGATTACCTTGCAACCCTCTCAGTCCCACAAAACCCCAGTTATGACACCTTTCCTGCGATACGATCGCACTTAAAAATTTTCTGGGTCGTTTTGGTAACATCCTCCGCACTCGTGCAAAGTTTCGGCCCTATCGGCCCGTCAGTTGTTTGGGAAATGCTCGTTCTACGCCAGACTCCCAGTATACTTCAGAATTGTACCACTAACGGTCGACGAGCAAAATTTCACGAAATAAAAAATATTATGAACGAAGTGATCACCGTTGCCTGACAGCCTGCCTGCGTCATCACCTCGGTTTACGCTCTTCAGAGGTACCCACCTCCGACCTCTTCACTGTGAGTATATTTCTTTTTCGTTTATATAATAGCAATATACTTTTATCCCACCGTTTGTGGTGTGTGACTTGATTGACGGCCTGATTAACTTGCAACCTCTCTCCGTCCCACAAAACCCCCGTTTTGACCACCTTTCTGCGATCGGATCGATCTGAAAAATTTTCTCGGTCGTTTTGGTAAAGATCCCCGCACCCGTGCAAATTTTCGGCCCGATCGGCCCGGCAGTTGTCTGGGAAATGCTCGTTCTACGCCCGACTCACATATATACTTTCATCTCCCATCGCCGAATGGGCGAGGCTTCGAACATGCCTTGACTGACAGCTCGATTGGCCAATAACCGATTCGGGCCAGTAAAAGCCCGTTTTGACCCCTTTCCCAAAACGCGATCGCTCAGAAAAATTTTCTGGGTCGTTTTGGTAAAGATCCCCGCAACCGTGCAAATTTTCAGCCCGATCGGCCACGCAGTTGTCTGGGAAATGCTCGTTCTACGCCCGACTCACATATATACTTTCATCTCCCATCGCCGAATGGGCGAGGCTTCGAACACGCCTTGACTGACAGCTCGATTGGCCAATAACCGATTCGGGCCACTAAAAGCCCGTTTTGACCCCTTTCCCAAAACGCGATCGCTCTGTAAAATTTTCTGGGTCGTTTTGGTAACGGTCCCCGCACTCGTGCAAAGTTTCGGCCCGATCGGCCCGGCAGTTGTCTGGGAAATGCTCGTTTTACGCCCGACTCACAGTATACTTCCAAACTCGCAAAGTGACAAAAAATAAAAATGATTGCGCGCAAAGCGCTTTTCGTTTATATACCCATCGATCTATTCTATCCTAACGTTTGTGGTGTTTTCGTACGCAAAACTTTCGAAGACTCTGGCGTGCGACCGAGAGGGGTAATTCCCTGTTCGACGGCGACAATACTTTCATTCAAGTATCCTCTTCGAGAAATAAGTGACACTTCGATCGAAAACCCGTTCAAAAGCCTACGAACGGCCGAAAACAAACGAAACTCGAGTGGGCGGGGTCTAGCACACGTTTAACCACCGCAGAGGGCGGGGGGGCCAGCCCCCGCCGCCCAAAGTACCCGAAAAAATTGCCAGGGCTCGGACCGTCGCTCCCCCGTCCCGGAAACGCCGCGAAACGGTCTCGAATTCAAACTGAGCGACTTGATTGATCGACATATTGACAGGTGACCGCGCCCCGATTTTCAACCCCCGTTTTGACCCCCTTCCTCCGACCCGATCGGTCTGTAAAATTTTCTGGGTCGTTTTGGTAACGGTCCCCGCACCCGTGCAAAGTTTCGGCCCGATCGGCCCGGCAGTTGTCTGGGAAATGCTCGTTCTACCCCCGAGCTGTAGATATACTCGAACTACCAATACTCACGCTAAAAGCGCAACGTTACCCGACAATAAAATGCTGACGCACCTTCAGTGCTCGCCTTGCCGGACCATCCAGGGGAAGGTCGCTACGCTACCCGCGAGGGGAAATGTATGGAAATATTTTTAGTAAATTAAAAAGCATATGTTTGTTTGAAGTTTGTTGGAGGTCCCGGGTCGTTGCGCCGGACGAATGACGAAAATTCGTCCGGCGCTGTGCCCCCGACACCTCTAGTCCGTTAAGAAGTTCAAATACCCTGTGATAAACTGATCACCCCTAACCGGAGTCGAATTTTTCCAATTTTAAGGTCCGTGATCACCCAACCGTAACGAATTTTTTTTGACACAAACTAGACCTCAACTACCTTGTATGACCCAAATATGGCACCTCTACCTTCTACCATTCTCGAGATATAACGTAAAATCACTGGAGCGTGACTGAAGAGCTGGAGAAATAAAATTTCTTTCAAAATAGATTCGAATAAATTTTCTAAACATGCCCATGCCTTCACTTTCTTAATAAGTCCTTTCAGAGGCCTGCAATAAGCCAAAATCACTAGACCATGACTGGGGGGTAAGAGAAAAATAATTTCTTGAAAAACGCGTTAAACTAATTTTTCCCAACATACCTATCTATTCTATTTCTCGATAGCTTCACTTTCAGGTGCGCAACCTTCTTACGCCACTGGAGGGCGATTGGGAGGGGGATTTCCCAAAGTTCAGGTGGTGAAATATTCTATATATTAGTCCCTTTGAGATCTAAGCGTCACTTTGCCCAAAAACCAATTCCAAGTGCTCCTAATAGCCCTAAAACCATATTACTCAAGTGGGCGTGGCTTTACATACGTTTTCTCACCACTGGGGGGGCGGTGGCAGTGCCCCCACCCCCAACATCACTTGGATAAATTCCCAATACTCGGGCAAACGCTTTTTGGCCCCGAAAACGGAGCTAAACGGCCTCTAAACCCCAAAATCACTCTAGCGTTACTTGATTGACAGCTTATTGACCAATCAGAGGCCTCGGGCCACTAAAAGCCCGTTTTGACCCACTTCCTTTGGCCCGATCGTTCTGAAAAATTTTCCGGGTTATCACGACACTATCCCCGACCTACATGCCAAGTTTCGTCCCGATCGGCCCGGCAGTTTCCTGGGAAACTGAGAATCACACCCTCTCTGAGAATATACTTCATACCAGCAGTTTGCACTCTGTGCAACGATTTTTGATTCAGACTGTGCTTTCGCACTTACGTGCTCTCGGGTTGCCATACCATCTAGGGACATAACGCGTGAGTGACTTGGTCGTCGAATGAAAAAAATGCTGTACCGAAATTTGATAGTTTGTATTTCCCTATTTGACGGGTTGTTAAAATTGAAAACGAGCTGATAAAATATGAATATCGGGAACGTTATATATTTTTCGTAATTTGTTATTCAGTTTTACTACTACATTGATATATTAATCATAACGGGATTGTATTGTAAAAATAGCACTCCTATCTGCACGCGTCCTTGTATGTAGCATATTCGTGAATATATCAAGGCGGACGATAATGGCGTCAAAAAACTTCGGAGATTAAATACCTCCATGTCACTTCCTGTGTTCTTAGAATTGAACGTTCTTGACAAAAGACCAGTTGTCTAGTATTTTTTAATCCTTTACTATAATAAACTAAATAATATACGTGATTTGGCAAAATATTTTGTTAAAAACGACATTTTACGTGCCTTATTCTTTGTGCCAGAGGAAGCGATGACAGTCAATTTTCTATGGTTCTAAACAGACAAATACCTATCAATCAACATACTTACCGATCAAGATCGATAAGTAACAACAGTGAAGTCAACATCCGCGGTAGAATAGTTCAAACCTTCTATTTTGACGACATTGACATTTCGAATTTGCAAAATGCATGCCAAAACCTTATTCCTGCATGTATTCCGTTTTGTGTCAACGAAAAATTACAGCTGTTAGATTAGCTTCGATACATTATTTATATTGTGTTGTTCATGTGTGAAAAAATGATAAATGAAGTGTTAGCAATTGCTCTGTCCGTTGAAATCAAGCAAACACATTTTTCTCTGACTATGACGACATTTATTTGAGTGAATTATATAAAGGAATACCAAATTTTCATGAGCGCATTTGACAACAGTACCTGCGACATATTCTTTCAAGAATGGTTGGAACAAACGGCTATTTATTTTTGACTGTAATATGTTTTCTGGGAGGAACCGCAATTTCCCAACTTTGCCCCAAAATGGAAGAATATCAAGCTATTGACTGGGACAGGGTAAGTAACCTTGGAAATAGATCACTAACTTAGTTTCGTTATTCCTTACAGAACTAAATATGAAATTCATTATAATTAAGTTATAAAGACGGAAATCTTTTAAATAATTTTATTTCAATAATACAAATTTCTGAATATATATGTTAATGTAGGTTCACATGCCACTTTAAAATCATGTCTCTCATTATTATTCACGTCCGGTGTATAACAATCTATGGAATCAGCGATCGGGTACGACATAAAAAACAAAATAATATAGGCTAGCCTACTGTAGGCCTACACGTTTTTGCGCTTTGGGCAGATTCGTTTAAAGGAAAAGTACCTGATGGGCTCCGTTACAAGCATCGAATTGATGAAAGTGTGTTTATATTTTCAGTTCAGCAAAGCTACAGGAAAATGGTTCGATGGATTCGACATCCCGAATCCCGGTGATACATATAAATTCCGGAGGACTTGTCATGACATACATCGTTTCAAATTAGTGGAAAATGGAGTTATGTTCAACCTGACTGAGTTCGTTCGCGGGTAAACTAGCAGTAATCTTGACGACCTCTTTAGTATCATTTTTACATGCTTGCTTAATTATTACTTTCCTAAAGGGTATACAAGGATAATACACTGGAGTTTCGGTTACACCTAATACGAAGAGAGGACGAAACATACGTAATAGATCAACAACTCAGTGAGAGCAAATTTGTATCATATGAATTATAATTATGATCAATAACGTGACACGTACATAACACAAGTAGAAATAGTTCCCATTGAATTTATTTTGTAATAATTCTAAACCGTTTTTCATAATTTCTTATCCCAAGCGAGACGCCATCGCACCAAATCGCAATTTCAATATTTATTTTATTTTTTAATAAAACTTGATAATGACGTCAAACGGTACCTATGCTACAAAATTTATCTGATTGATTTCATTTATAAACAATGTCCATTCAAACTCGAATCAAATTTGCATCGACGTACCATATTATACATCTGATGGTGTAGAAATATTACTTGCTTTGTATTCTCAACACTGCTGGACATAACCGATTATTGTTTTTTTAGAACCTGCGTTTGTGGCAAAATCCAGGAAGTTGTATTCTGACACCCCGGGTGGTGACGCAACCGGTGATGATATAGAGACGTGTAAGTAGAAATTGTTGCGCTGATTATGATTATTTTTCACTAATAAATCCCAAGACTTTCCGCTAATATATAAAAAAATCCAAATAATGATATTTCATTGAGTATTTTCATCCTTCCAATTTGCAATATTAGGAACAAGCTTCACATTATTAGCACTCGCTTATAACAATCATTTCAGATGCAAACAACCTATTCCGAGGAGAGTATTTCTTCATGACAGATTACGACACCTATTTGTTCATGGGGTTCTGCACACCAATAGGTAAATATAATAGTGTTACATTGTGATATATAAAATCAGTACATGCAAAATTATAGCAATAACATTTTTCAGGATTGATGGGATATTCACACTTCAAAACCCTAGCCCCGACTGCAAAGGGAATTTATAATATGTGGAATGCATTTGCCAGTCACAACCAAAAAACAAGTATAGGATGGGAAGATATGTGCTTTGCCCGACAGAAATAAATTTGATTGAGATATACTTTTTTCGGTGTATTCACTCCATCAAGTGTTGTATGTTGATTCGTTATTTCATCTTTACAAAACAAACTCACTACATCAAACTATATTTACATATAAAGGGTGTCTGATATGTCTTTATTGGTGAATTTGTTACTATCAATACCGCAACTAAGCCAAGGTTTGGCGTCCACAAAGTCAACAAACAAATGTACACGTTTCCTTCGCAGATTCAAAAAATTGAAACTACTACCTTCGTACATTTTTTGCTATATATATATATATGTAGCATTTATTGCCTAATTCACAAATGTTCACTTTTTATATGAATTATTTGTTGATTTGATTTACACTTGCAAATAAATATTACATCATGCTGCAATTCAACTATTCGGATCTTGATAGTTAGAATTGTTTGTGATTAGCAGCTGTGCAATTATGAAGTTAAACCTAACTTACAATAGTTTAACTTAACAAGCATCGCTGCCAATTTATATATATATATATATATTGTATATCGGCGATATGACGAACTCCAAAACTTACATGGCTGTGATCATACTTTATATCAGAATGAGGGACCTTCCAATTTTCAACAAAATAAACAGGAAGCTATTCAGAGATTCGCACGATTTGGCAAAATTAACGCGGACGGAAGGCTTCACGCTCAGTGAATTGAAAACCATGTTCTAATGCAGGGGTCGGCAAACTTGGCCCACGAGCTTATTTGTTGCAGCCCTCGAACGACCCAAAATTTAATACATAAAACAAAATTCGATTCTAAATTTATTAATATCTCTACGCGGATTTCTGTGGTAATAAGTGCTGCTATACAGCGCCTGTTTTTTGAAAATGTCTGGGAAACGGAGGGAGTTCGCAACATTACAGTCTATAAACATAAAAATATATATATACAGTACACACGATATCAACACGGACACTTTAGTCCGCGACAATAGTAAATCAAGTACAGTTAAGTTGACACAGTACATTCAAATAATAAAAAAAATTGGTCACTACTAGTGGACAGCAACGATAGCCTTGTGTTGTACAGATTAAGGTTGAAAAACTAAAATATTCCTTACCATGGCAACGGATTGTACAGGAATAGTGCGAATGAAATTCACGTGTATGCCATATGCAGTTTTCATAAACCCTAGAATCTTGTATTACATTTGTGGTTTTGGCAGTACATCAATCTCCATGCAGATCTGCCAAAAAATTTGTGACGTCATGTATCTCTATCCTCATTGAAAATATTGCACCATATGACAACCGCGGCTACACAAATGTATTGAATTCTATTTGGGCAAAGTGTTGTCCTGCTCTTCTTTTGAGCAGTGTTTTTATAACTTCAATCGATTCAAAAGTTATTGGCCGATTTTGTATATGTTGTGTATTGACTTTTCATATATTTTATGTTTCCACTAGTTGACGTTGTTCCCCTATTGCATCATTCTTGTAGAGCCTTGTGTGATATTAGTGATTCGGTACACTGTTCTGAGTTTGCTTGCTGAGCGGTGTTATTGTTTGTTTTCATTAAATTGATGTTTCTGTCAAGTTGGATTCTTGTATAGTTCACTAGTCAGTGCCAGGGACACAACAGTATCCTATATGTCAAATGTGTTGTTCGTTTTAACTGTAGACGGGCGTACTTGTATGTTTTTAACTTTGTTGTTGTTGTTGTTGTTATGTTTTATGGCGCTTATAACTTCAGTGGTCTTTTGCGCCTTTGATCATTTTGAATTTAAAATCCCATACTAACATATAATACAATATTTACGAATATATAATTATACAATTGAATCAATTACAATAGGTAATTTTTCTAAATATTTCTGCCCGTAGACAAAACAAATTCGATAACAGTTTCAATAATATCCATGTTACTAAACACTTCTTCCAAAGTCATTTCCAGTTTAAGTTTTCTGGCTTTGCTAATGACTGGTCTTCTTTGATGATTATATCGTTGACAATGCAATAGGTAGTGGTCTACGGTCTCGGGTACGAAACACTGTTCACAAAATCCGTCAGAATGACAGCCAATTTTATGTAAATGTGCATTCAGGGCGCAATGGCCAGTTTGCAGTCGGAATAAAATAACTTGATATTTACGTGACAAAGTTTCGTTCTCTTGTCGTGACATCGTGGTAGGATGAAATCTTTTATAATGGCTTGCTGATTCATTATTAACATATTCCGTATTCCATTTTTCTCGAGCCAATATATCAAAATATGATTTTGCTTCTGAGACGGAAAGTGGCAGAATTGCATCGAGGGAAAGTTTGTTGATTGCTCCTTTTGCCAGGTTATCCACTATTTCGTTTCCGATAATTCCTACGTGAGCTGGTGACCATAGGAATGTAATTTGTATTCCTTGTTTTGTTAACACCGAGTTTATTGTAGCTATTTTTAACTATTTTTAACTTTGTCTTAAGGCTAAAGCTATGCTCGTATTCTGGGTATCTCTGCATTTTGTTTATCCTTTTGTTGTAATATTTTATGTTGTTTTATTTTACCAGAAGTAAATTGATTGATTGATTCTGAAGACCCACGCTGAGTGTCATTTGAGTAAGTTTTGGCAACTCTAATCGTCACCTATTAGTAGGGTGATCATATTTCCAATCTCTGGAAGGAGGACATATTGTTCGGTAAAACCACATCTCACCTGTTATATATCCACTAAATTTTTTAGGATTAAAAATAGAAGTGGCAATAGACGATGTGACGACAATGAGTTAATGCATTTTTGTCTTTATTAAAAAAAAAAACATCTGCAGAATAATCGATTTGTCCTTAGACCACGAGTATTTGGAAGTTCCTCTGATCCTAATCAACCTTGCTGGGTTATTTTTTGCAATATCGTAAAACTGGCTGCAAGAACTGTCATTAAAATTGTAAACTAAAGTTATTATGCTAGCAACAGACTCAAATAGGAAGTTTTCGCGTTCTTTCGACCATTGTGGTTGCATTAAAGAGAAAATGAACGTTGGCGTTATGCGCAATAATGCTGAAGTAATATTGTGCGATCTTTATCAGTTCGCTGTTAAAGTAGCTGGTGCTGCAGGATTTGAAATACTCTGTCCATCTTTCATGTGCCATGAGCTTACAGTAGGAAACTGAATTGGATTGAAGTTGCTTTTCTACGAACTTGCATAAGTTTTGGAATTGGCCGAATTACTTGGCTTCATCAATCGAAACATTTTTCGCAAGCAGATACTCAACGCACGGTTCAACAATTCTCCACTCGGTGTTTTGGATCAGAAGCATCCAGTCAACGCATTTGAATTCCTTAAACGAAGCTGTCCATTTTTCGAGGTATTGTACGCATGACTCGTACAACAAAGCCACATCTGAGAGAAATACATCACATTCGCGGCCATTTCATTCGTCTCTGAGTCTACGCAATTCAGATTTAATTTAGATTTGTATGAACATGTGTTTTTTTTCTTCAATCGTAGATTTAACAGTGTTAAGACAAGCTTTGATTTAAATAATTGAGGCCTCTGAGTGTTCAATATGCCTAATTTGGTCATTAAACACAGCAACAGACGATTGCAAATGTTTTAAATACAACTCACTCACAGGATTTTCATGAAATCTTTTTAGAGCAACAGGTGGCTTTTCAATAGACCGGAAATATTATTGCAAGGCAAGGTACAACTGAATCATTCTAGATAAACTTGGATAAAGTGATAGCCATCTGGTCACGCAGTGGGAAAGCAGTTTTTTTATACTGTGTATCCACAAAGTTACAATCCTTCAGTTCTTCTGTGTGTATATGCTGAAATATTGGTACGTTTTGTAAATAATATTTTCCACATCAATGCTCATCTGATTGGTGCCATGGTGTAAACAGTTATTCAAAACATGTGCAGGGCATCCTTCCCCGATCGAATTTGGCAGGTCGATTTGCAATCGAAAAAATACGTTATTGCCCTTTCTAAAAGCCAATCCGCCAAAGTTAGTATTACAGTTATCGGCAGTAAATGAAACACATTCCTCAAACAGGTTCATTTTGGTCGAAGTTTCTTTAATTTCATTTGCAATTGTTGAAGATTTCTCATTCGTGGTACTTTTAACTTCAAGCAACTTAGACTGCAACCCACCATTTTTCTAGTCATAATATTGTACAACTATCGTGAAAAGTTTTGTAGCCTTATGATTACTGCCGTCTGTCGCTATTCCGAGATACAAAATATCAAGTTGTTGAATATTATTTAAGGCATGTTGAACAGTCATCGAGGCTAGAATATTATTCACAATAGTTTCAACTTTCGTCCGAGCACAAGAATATTTTTTTTGAAATATTTGAATCTGGAAAAATCCTCTTTATTAGATTTGACGTACAATCGTTAGATCTGTAACCCTGGTGATGTTTCACACAGAGAAACGCCATTGTAGCTTCGGCTAATGATGATTACAAGTCTCTAATTACTTTTTTTAACACATCAAAAATTGTTGGTTATATCAGAGCCATTATATAACTAGTCTGGAAGGCCGTATACTGATCTGTTGTTCACAGCGTCATCTAGTGTTGGCGTGGATAATTCATAACCACAGCGTCGTCTGCAGTATATTTTAGGCTGCTCGCTGTTAACTCTTCAATTAACGGTATTCAAAGTTCGAATGAAAATGGATTTATCTGAGGAAGAAATGCTTGAATTTTTTGATGACGTGAGTTACATAGTACTGATTGCTTATCAAAATAGGTTTTGATCCTGAAAGAATGAATAGTAAGAGTTTATAGTACCGTAGTTTAATATATGAAAGTAGGGACCGTTTTTGTTTTGCTAAAAATTTGGTCAGTATTTTTACATCACATTTGTTTTGCTTTATTCAAGCCCTAGGCACTGTTTTAGACCCGATTTTATATATTTCACAGCTTGATGACGAGATAGAAGGAAAATGGGGCATATCTGTAGTAGAAATCGACTACGGAAATATTGATTGCAAGAAGACACTGCAGACTGCATTGAATGATTTGATCATCACATTAAATCAGGAATCAACACTATGGGCAGATGTTATAGCGGATATGATGGAAAATCCTAGGGAAGAATCCAGAAGTAAAATGACAGCTAAATACATTGAAAAATTGCAAAAGCCATATTCGAACAATTCTGAACTCTCTCATTTGGACCTAAAACGCATAATCAAAACTGCAGCACCAAAAATTATAAAAGAAGCGTTTGAAGTAACTGAACCATTCATGCAAACGTCAATAACCAAAGGCGACAAAATGATGATTGATGACCTAGCTGGGGGATTGCTAAGACGGGGAATAAAGCGTCTAGGTGGAGAAGGTACTTTCTGGTGCCAAAACCAAGCTTCGAGGCGTGATCTTCCCAATTGCTTTGAAGAGCGCAATAGAGGTGGTCTCATATCAACATCCGAAACATTTGTTCTCTTCCTAATCTCTGTGGAACGCGAATTCCGGTCTCAAGTATGCAAAAGGGCAGGGGCGGATTAAGCCCCTTCGGTACCCTAAGCACTGAAGACTTTAGTGCCCCCTCATGTGTATTTTAATTATAAAAACAATAAACCACATAAGTGTATTATCCATTAAAAATAATCACAACCAACAGTAAATAAACAACTTTTACGAACATTTTTAGGTGTCGCTGCCTGAAGACCTTATGAGGTCCCTCGCGACTCCTGTCACACAACTTAAGTTAAGTTCATATTGTGTTTGAAATTTTTTTTTTTTCCTATGATACGTTTATTTTGTGCTGACGAATAAAATGATGATTGATGATTGATGATTTTAACTCTTATATATAGCCGATATATATATCGGCCGTTTACTGCCGATAATATATATATGCAAACACGCAATATCGGGCCGATATATCGGTTGAGCTCTAATTCTGAGGAAGTGTGACAATAAAGATTCATGCCTCCAGTCTCAACGTGAATCGAAATGCCATAGGATACAAGTCACAACTGTAGTTTGAAATTTTACCGGTACCTAGTAGTCTACCTCAGAGTGGTTCAAGGTTGCTAGGTTGAAGGACCGCAAAAACTTTTGAGGAGGTCTCGCGGGCCGCAAGTCGGAGAAAACCCAAAAGTGATCAAAATACCGCGAGTTTACTTACTTTAAATTTAATAAACAACGAAAGTTTACCGTTCTAATCAGACTATTATTATGTTGCATGGTTGGCGTCCGTTTAAAGAAGATATATAAAGCCTTCAGTTATTTTAAATTTAATTCCCGAGAATTACCGTTGTATTTTGCGCATCTCGCGTTTAATGTCGCTTCAAATTATATTCTTTCGTGACAGATATTACTTGAAATCAAACCAGACACTGCGTGATGGGCAAGGAAATACATTTCCGCCGTGTTCTGTTATGTCACCTTTCTTGCAACACTCATTTTACGAATTGTTATATTGAGTAATTTAAAAACAGCGTGAGCAAGCTTAGTGACATCGTCAAATACCAACCAAGTCAGTCTATTCTATTCAATTAAAGAGTCCAGCTGCACACTAACACAAATGTATTTCTGTAACGTTTCGTCCGACCAGAGTCAGACTTCCCCAGACAAGCAGTTTACAACAATCAATCGTTGATGTAAACTGCTTGTCTGAGGAAGTCTGACTCTGGTCGGACGATACGTTACAGAAATACATTTGTGTTAGTGTGCAGCTGGACTCTTTAATTGAATAGAATAGTCATGTTTATTCCAGCTACAGTATCCTTGCAGTATACGCATACGGATCCACTAGCATAAAGGCATAGAGAAAAGATAGGAAGTTAGTCTCGCGCAACCCAACTCAAATTCAAGTCAGTCTAAGTTGGTTTTCGGGACCTAGCTAAAAAAACTGGATTACGCAGCGTTATGTCGGCTCTGCGTTTCGTCACTACTGTCACATGGCCGACGCTTGTAAACAGAGGAGTGTTTTTACTAAAATAAAGGCACAAAGCGTTAGAAAAAGGGTGTGAATTTCTGGATCCCAACCCCAGTTGGAATATCTAAAAAAAAAAACTCAAAAACGTTACTCCATTAGATACAAATATACGCTAAAATTATTCTGTGAGCCGCACGGAATGTATCAGCATCACAGAGTTTGGACCACCCTGGTCTACCTTATCAAGAAATTCCCGACTTTGCTGACCAATATATCGCTGAAATGCGATCGTGGAACCGCCACATAGGGTATATAGTTCATTGGTCCAATTGTTGAAGAGAATAGAATTTTTTTCAAAATAAAAGTGTGACAACAAGGTGAATACTAAAAAGAAAAAACAACAACAATTTAAGAAAACGACTCATAGGCCCATTTCGTGTCCAATAAATAAGTTTCAGTGTTTATTTTTAGTAAAGAAGGGTAATATGATACTAGAAGACAAAAAATAAGCGAATATTTCGAAGTTTGAGTCGCCTGGTGAACTCGTAATATTTTAATAAGCACCGATAAACTATATAAAATTCTTCTCTAAAATTTCTGTGGTGTCCCTCTTCGCTTGGTCCCAACACGTGCCTATATTGTTTAATGGTTAATCCGGCGCTGCTTAGATGTGATGTCACATTCAAATCAATTAAAGTATTCCTGGCGCCAAGAAGATCTTCCGCTGTTGGATATATGATGTTGGTGTATACACTCCGATTCATCGAATACCTGAAAAATTTGAGACTATGTTATAAATAGCTTTGTATTTCAAAAATAAGTATTATAGTGAATATTGGTATGAACTAATCACGGCGCCACGGTTTCAGTTTTGAGACCTTATTTTACACACTTTGGAATTATTTCATTTTATATGATTAGGGCATCATTTATTTTGTGCTGAAAAAGTACTATAGTTTTATTTCATTTAATGCGTTTGATGTTTCCGCTCTAAACTTGCGGTTGTATGCAAAGTAAAAGTTAATTTGTTTTCTGCACTTGTTACACTTCAAAAATTACCTTCAAATTTATTACAATCAACAGTCAGGATAAATAAACAAGAGAGTTATGCTCAAATATATAGACACGTTACGCTGAAATTCACTGTGGTACGGTACGGTAACTTACCAGCAGGCTTGACCACGGAACCTGTTCGTTGATCAAGTGATCGATATATGTTTGCGGAATCGCCACATGCTGGCAAATTCTCTTTGTATGTAAAATATATTGTTGACATATTATTAAAAGTTGTATATTTATATATGGGTCGTAAATACAATTCCTCGCATAATTTGATGAAAGATATTACAAGGTCTGATTCAGATTATAATCAAAGGGGTGAAGAGCTCTTTCCAAGCCAAATATAACAATGATTGGAAATTAGAGCAAAACTTGAACTATTCATTTAATTGCCGCTGTATGGAGTATCGTTACAACATTTGCGCTGGCGCTCCCAGTACTATTATTAAGCTTCATGACCGATATCAAGAGTTGTAAATATGATTGGTCTCAAACTTGTTTCGGGATGCGTCATTTTTCCCACCAATGAAGTAGTGAGGCACATTGGCTTAAAACTTCGATGGTTAACAGCAGCAGCAGTCAGGGCAACTTTTTTAAATAAATCCATTTATTCAATTTGTTTATGATTCTTACAGCAGGGGTTCGCAAACTTTTGATGTTACGTTATTCTGTTATTCTTCACGGAGCCCCACAAATAAATTTGGAAAATAATGCAGACAAAAACCACATTGTTATTTACTGATCAATATTCCTGAGTAAGTTAAAATTACTTTGGGCTAATGACAATACATACTTCAAGTAATTTATATGCTCAAACTTTTTTTATCTAAATATCACAGATAAAGTATATATATTGGGGCTGTAAATTTGAAAACTTGACAAACACATTAATGAACTCGGGGTCGAACCCTCTCTCTTTTGATATTTTTGGAAGACTGAAGAAGTTGCTCATAACATGCGCGATTGCATTTTGTCAAAATCGCCGATTGTTTTCGTCAGCGTGGCGTATTTTTTAGACCGTAAACATCTTTATGTGGATGTTTATTCTCACTTAATCACAAATTTTCCTTGCTTGTATTGTTCCCCGAGGACGACGATAATTACTTTTTTGTTCTCGTGCGGAATTTTGAGTTCAGTATGGAAAACGAGTATATTATAATCATCGGCGACGATATGCTAAAAATAGTTAATAAATAGGTGAACTGCAACCAAAATTTCTTGATTGAAAAGCCGTATTATAAAACATTAAAACCAAAACGGAAGATAATATAAGTTTTGTTTTAACGGACTCGCGACAGATTAAAAACGCTTTTTTAGATATATTAAATCACAAACTTTGATGTTATGTTAGGTTATCTAAGAAGTTATATCATGCGAGTTACCTAAATCGATTCAATTGTGTTTTCGATGTACCTTTTAATTCATTCTGAAACTACCGATAAAGCCAAATGCGACTTTTTTCAGTCGCGATGCGATGCAATATAAGTTTATTAAACAATTTGTTATTGCGAACAAAAAACATTTGTTGTTTCTCATTTGATGTCCGCGGATTGGCGTGGTAATTCTGGTTTGTAATGATTTTATATTGTCGTATGTCAACGCATCCGCAGGTTCCATTGAACACAATGAAGGCAATAAACAAGGCATTTGAACATGCAGGCATCGGTCAAGGATTGCGCAATTGTAAATTGTACTCATTGATATTTAAACAACGCTGAGATATCAACTGAAATTTGATGAATCTCCAGATCGCAAAAATATGGTGACCGACATTTGAACCCACGTACATTTGAACCCATGCGTATATCCACGGGTTCAATCTATATGCGGGTGCTAAAACCCATGGGTTAGGGTTAGTATGGGTTCAACTATCCGAAAAACAAAAAAAAATCCATAGATGCAATATCATACAGGTGCAATTGTCATGGGTTCAACTGTACGTGGGTTCAAATGTAATGGAACCCAAAAATATGATTCCAAACTATTTATAGTTGGCAGTTTGGCACTTATTTTATGGTATTTTAGAATAGTAATAGTATTCCTCATTTCATTAATCGTAATCTCGACTCAAAGACAAGTAATGATAAACATAATTAAATTATTATGACAAGACAGTTTAAATGTGCTCGCATCGGCCATGGATGGAAACCCGTCATCCACTGACAAAGTTTTTTTTAACGAGTGGCCTAATCGCGAATAATAGTGCCTGGTAATTTCCAATTCCAGTTTTGTACTCTCCCCTCTTTCTTTTAAAAATCCTGACCTCGCTTCTGCTTGTAGATCATGTCATACTTAAATCACCGCCTCGTTGCCATATTACGACCCTGCTGGTGTCGAATTTTATTAATGGTGTATTCGCTTCTTTGAACAGTTACAGAATAGTCGAATCCGTAATTTGACAAGTAATAGAGTAGCTCGCGGAGCCCCTAGGTTCGTCTCACGGAGCCCTGGGGCTCCGTATGGAGCACTTTGAGAAACTATGTCTTACAGGACCCGATATTTAACCTAGAACTTTGCTGTTTACTTATAGTAAGACACTTTCTAGTTCATTTCGCACACTTTCCTCAGTGTTCCTCAAAAATCCCTCATTTCCAGAAAACTTAGTCGACCTTTCGTAAACCAAAAGACCTGGATAATTGAATAGAATCAAATTCTTAAAATTAAATTTTCGTGGTAACCTACCTTCAAAGTAGATAGTAAATATGGAAAGTATTTTAAACAAAGTATATCAAACGAACAATAAAATCGGTGACTCAAAAGTATTTACGGTAGATATGTTTCGGATTGTGATATAACGAATCACCGATAATATGTAAAGCATTAATAAGCGTTCCTGCGGCCTTGCGACAGATTTTGTTATCTCGTCCGAGTGCCCGACTTTCATTTGATGGCTTTTGACTTATTCCCACTTCCACAATGAAGCGATCGCATAAGACTATACAAAAGTTGAAAATAATGCGTTCCAGGCCTGCCGAAATCTAAGTTACTATTCTAAAAGAAACATTCTATTATAGCCTATGTCTGAATATTTATTTGCTACATTGTTCTATAATGAAATGAGTAGATAATTATAAGTCCTAAGAACCGTCAGATAGGTAATAAAATATTTGCGTCGTTGCATTATTTCGTTGAGAAGTCGTAAGCACTCATAACATCTGAGCATTGACAATTATTTAGAGTCGATGTCACGTTCAAATCAATCAAAGTATTCCTAATGTCATAAAGGTAGTTTTCCGATGGATATGGGGTTGGTGTGTACACTTCGATTCACTGAATCCCTGCGAGATGTTGACTATGTCATTATTTACATTGTATTTTAAAATAAGCTTAAACCATATGAAGAACCACGGCCTCTCGTGCGGTTACCATTCCATGTCGGGTATAGGATTAGTTAGTTATTTGTCTTCGGTACCATGAACCTGATGGTGGAGGATAGGGATTTGTTCAAAGAGAATTGTTTTAAAACAATTGTTTAAAATCAAGTTTTTTTTTGCCTGTTTTGTTCAAAATGGATGTACTATTTGATTTTTTTGTATTAAATAGGTTGAAAGAAAATGGATGTAAAACTTGCCAAGCGCTTCTTATTTGCAATGAATCCTTCGAAACGCCGCAAATATCGATAACGGCTCATACACACCTTCTCAAGCTGTAGTTCAGTGCGACCGTAAACGTGGTTGGCGCAGTAAGACGTAACCGATAAGTTATTACGTGAGCTTGTATTGTTCCCCGAGGACGACGATAATTACTTTTTTGTTCTCGTGCGGAATTGTGAGTTCAGTATGGAAAACGAGTTAGTATATTATAATCATCGGCGACGAGATGCTATAAATAGTTAATAAAGAGGTGAATAGCAACCAAAATTTCTTGATTGAAAAGCGGTATTATAAAATATTAAAACCAAAACGGAAGATAATATGATATGTTTTGTTTTAACGGACTCGCGACAGATTAAAAACGCTTTTTTTGATATTTTAAATCACAAACTCTGATGTTATGTTAGGTTGTCTATGAAGTTATATCATGCGAGTTACCTAAATCGATTCAATTGAACGCTCGATGTACCTTTTTATCCATTCTGAAACTACCGATAAAGCCAAATGCTACTTTTTTCAGTCGCGATGCGATGCAATATAAGTTTATTAAACCATTTTGTTATTGCGAACAAAATACATTTGTTGTTTCTTATTTGATGTCCGCGGATTGGCGAGGTAATTTTGGTTTGCAATGATATTATATTGTCGTAAGTCAACGCATCCGCAGGTTCCATTGAACACAATGAAGGCAATAAACAAGGCATTTGAACATGCAGGCATCGGTCAAGGATTGCGCAATTGTAAATTGTACTCATTGATATTTGAACACCGCTGAGATAACAACTCAAATTCGATGAATCTCCAGATCGAAAAATATGATTCAAATCTATTTATAGTTGGCATTTTGGCACTTATTTGATGTTATTTTAGAATAGTAATAGTATTCCTCATTTCATTAATCGTAATCTCGACTCGAAGACAAGTAACGATAAACACAATTAAATTATTATTACAAGACAGTTTAAATGCTCGCATCGGCCATGGATGGAAACTCGTTATCCACTGACAAAGTTTTTGTCGCGAGTTCGAACAACGAGGAATAATTTTCTGGTAGGTAGTATTGGTGGCGACCCAAATTTCCTAAATTAAAAAGCGGCAATACAAAATACTGAAAATGAAACGAAGAGCCCATAATTTTTTGTTTTATGGTGGTCCGCGACCGATTGAAAACGCTTTTTTAGGCAATTTTCCCTTTGTATTCTTCGCTTTACTGCCCCCACATTGGTACGTGCAGTACTGCCGTAGGTGTTGTACGAACAGCTCAAATTTGTAGAATTCACAAAAATACGAATCAAAATATAATCCGGCACTTTACCACGCATTTTAGTGTCCACGGATTGTCATGATATTTTCTGAGTACTATTGCTTTTATTTCGTCAACACAAAGTTAAAATGACCACAATTAAATTAATAAAAAAGCAAGTCGACGAATATGTATTTTTGATTTACAAATATACTTCAAATATATTTTTATTAAGTACTATAAAACAAGTTCTTTCTGGAAATTTATAGCAGATAGTAAGATTTTTCTAACAGCGATAACAAATTCGCAAGATCGCAAAAAATATGTATCAAAACTAAATATAATCGGGCAATATATGCTCACATTATTATGTTCGAAGATTGCCGTGGCATTTTAAAAAACTGATGCTTTCAACCGCGAGTTACTATGAACACAAATAAATTAAAATAGAAAGACATTTTAAATTCTCGTCGTTGTCATGGATTGAATGTTGTGCGACAGAAAAGGCCATTGTTGAAATTTGTTAAAATTATGTTGTGCTTGGTTTTATTGCCCCCTGCAATAGACGCACCTTGAGTCCGCAGAGGTTTTCGCCGGTGAAAAAATAGTCCGTGACCAAAAAAGGCTGGGAAACGCTGCTTTAGAAGACATGGATACCAAACGGAATTATATGGCCATGGAAGGTTAGATGTTTCGCAAACAATTTTCTCTTATTCAATTTATCTGGCCTTACTTTGTTTTAACGTCACATCTCAATATCTAAAAACGCCTAAAATTTCTCCTGGTTTAAAAATCTAGTATAAATAAGTATGTTTGTTCAAAATTTGAAAGATTTTACAGATTATCATCCCTTAGTGTCGTCATCATCTACGTAACAATTGTTCATACACTGGTACAAATATCTAAAAAAATTTTGATGTTCTAAACCTCACCTATATATAAATGAATATGCAACGGGTAATAACGGATGGTCACCATAAAACGGATCCAAACTAGTAGTGGAATCGATTAGGTAATAGATTAGATTTTATAGCACAATACGTACAAGCGAGCAATGTGCTCTTTTTGAAAATAATTAAAAGGCACTCTATAATCAGCCCATCGGTATTTGAGAAAAACCAAGATGGATAGATTTCAATCATCGAACAGTTATCATTTCTCTTTAAAAAACATGGATCATAGACAAAGCGCCCACTGATTTGGCGACTGTATACGAACTCGACTCGAATTTGCGAAATACAATGCAATACTAGTTGTCGAAAAGTTTGGATCGATAGATGCATTATCACTGAATAACGACAAGTTCAGGGGAAAGGCAATTTACTCTCCATTGTGCCCGAGTTCAGGCTCTTCTTGGTCTTGGTCCATTTTGAGTTTATTTTAACTCGATATTTTTTATTACAAATTAAGCAAATGACTGACTGGAACTTGTTGATGAGAGACTTGATATTAAAGTTAATCATGAGCTACAACGTTTTGTTTGGGTACACCTGGTGATAAAAAGTTAAGTTGGCGGGACTAATGCATAGTGGGGTAAATGTAGTTTTTATTCAGCGAATAGGAAATTCCCTCGCGACACACATCTTACTACCAAAATGCTTTGAAAAACGTCTGTCAAGTGTCCCTCTGTACCCCACTTGTGGGGCACAGCCGGACAGACCCTGGAGCACAATGGGTCAGTCTGTCAAAGTTCAACGAAGTATGCCCTAAAAAATAAGCAATTAATCAGCATAATCGTCTGAAGAACAGGAAGACTTCAAATTTGAAGATTTAATATTTTTAAAATCAATGTTCAACTGAAATAGTTCCAATATTTTAACAAAAAATTTCGCAAACAAATTTGATTATTTCCTAAAATCTAAATCGAATCTAAATCTGGAAATATTATTGATTCTGGAATATATTCCATATTGGGCCATGGGCCGAAAGAAACCATAATCTTATACAAAATATACCGCATCTCTAGGTCTCTGAGCACCTATTGTATCAAACACTCTCGAATTTTGCCCTGTAGGGCATGTCCCACTGAACCCCGGTCCATTGTTCCCCATAGGAAACAAATATTTTCAGACCATCCCACGGCGAAATTCGGGAGGCACATCCACTCGCCAACGTTATGAATATTTTACAGTGTACTAAAGCTGAAAAATATCAGACGGTGGTTTCTCATGTTGAAAAGGTTAAAAAAGAAGAAAGAAAAAACTGGAACCGTTGTCCGTTCGCGGGGACGTTGTAACTCACCGAAGGGCGGATTGAAACATCGAACCGCGGACAGGATTGCGGATATAGTATCAGTGCGAGATCTGATTTTCCACTGTGCCCCATGTCCCAACGTGCCCCATCTTCCCCTACAATATTGGTTATAACCACATTTATTTATTAGCACATTTGATCTGTTTCTGGCACTGAGCAAAAGCATGTTCCGGCCACGGAAATGGGATGATTAAATGTCTTTCAAACTAAACAATATTATTTTCACGATGACTAACCCCGAATAATAGTAATGTTTTCAAATGAAACTTCACAGCACCTATGGAATCGTTTGTAATATTTTTATCACTTGACAATCAACAACCTCCGAAAATATTTCATCTAAAGATTTAGTTGAAAAATACCACTGACAAATAAATTCTTTTAAAAGAAGTTGAAATATTATTAAATCTTAATCAGTGCTGGGTTCAAAAATTTAAAATTGGGTTTTCTCTCGTATCGCCCCACCATCAACAGGTTCTACGGAACGCCAAATATGATCGTAATCGTTAACTACGGTGTTGCATTTGTTTAACGTCTATAACAAGAACGCGTTCATTCCAATAACGAGTTCGCACGAACCCGCTGAATCGTACCACGAATCTTTATCGCAATTATATTTTCGGGTTTTCCCAAGATATATTGCTTCGAAGTCCTACTTTACAATACTAGGTTTCAAAATCACAGCTGAAAGAACAATATTTAAGATATTTCAATATGCTTTGTATTAATGAAAAAAAAAACGTAAGGCACATAAAATCAAATAAAAACAACGTGCCACGCAGCAAGTTTTTGATATTATAACGGTATACAATTGGCACGGATATAATTTAAAGGAAAACTCAGTCACGAAGGAGAAAAATTTCGTTTCATTCCCGAAGCTAATTTTATTTTAACCATATTATATATATTTACTCATTTCTTCGGACTAAATCTCATAACGATCTCATAACGATGTCAATAACGTTCGGGATAAAAGCTGTCAATGTTCATATATCTCAAGTTTAATAACGTTTCATGTCAGACATCTTTGTATGTAAAATATATTGTTGACATATTATTAAAAGTTGTATATTTATATATGGGTCGTAAATACAATTCCTCGCATAATTTGATGAAAGATATTACAAGGTCTGATTCAGATTATATTCAAAGGGGTGAAGAGCTCTTTTTAAGCGAAATATAACAATGATTGGAAATTAGAGCATTACTTGAACTATTCACTTGATTGCCGCTGTATGGAGTATCGTTACAACATTTGCGCTGGCGCTCCTTGTACTGTTATTAAGCTTCATGACCGATATCAAGAGTTGCAAATATGACCGGTCTCAAACTGTTTCGGGATGCGTCATTTTTCCCACCATTGGAGTAGCGAGGCACATTGGCTTAAAACTTCGATGGTTAACAGCAGCAGCAGTAAAGGCAACTTTTTAAAATAAATCCATTTCTTCAATTTGTTTATGATTCTTACAGCAGGGGTTCGCAAACTTTTGATGTTACGGAGCCCTTGAAGAGGTTGGTTATTCTTCACGGAGCCCCACAAATAAATTTGGAAAATAATGCAGACAAACACCACATTGTTATTTACTGATTAATATTCCTGAGTAAGTTAAAATTACTTTGGGCTAATGACAATACATACTTCAAGTAATTTAAATGCTCAAACTTTTTTATCTAAATATCACAGATAAAGTATATATATTGGGGCTGTAAATTTGAAAACTTGACAAACACATTAATGAACTCGGGGTCGAACCCTCTCATTTTTGATATTTTTGGAAGACTGAAGAAGTTGCTCATAACATGCGCGATTGCATTTTGTCAAAATCGCCGATTGTTTTCGTCAGCGTGGCGTATTTTCTAGACCGTAAACATCTTTATGTGGATGTTTATTCTCACTTAATCACAAATTTTCCTTGCTTGTATTGTTCCCAGAGGACGACGATAATTACTTTTTTGTTCTCGTGCGGAATTTTGAGTTCAGTATGGAAAACGAGTTAGTATATTATAATCATCGGCGACGAGATGTGAGGTTCACCTAGAAAATGTGCAGATGTATAACAGTACATGGAAGAGAATTGTAAACAAAGCTGTAGAAATCATGTAGTATCTCTGGAAACGTCATTTCCTGTCACGTCTGATATCTATATGAAATGACTTACATCTGACGATATAATTCTGAAAATCTTGCTGGAAGAAGGTTGTATAAACTGCGTTATGTTGACATGCAGCCTATTACTAACAGCGTACATTACTGTGGTTATAGATGTCCATAGCCATCCAACCTCGTTCATTTATGACAAATGTGGTTTAACACCAAGACACCAAAAGAGAATGTAGACTGGTCTCAGGCAAGTATTTATGAACGTATTTGATGTATGAAAAATACATGCTAAACTAATGGAATACTTCAATGAGTAATTATGAGAACACTTGCCCTTCGTAATGGGGTGCGGCAATTTTGGGAAACTCTTTATTACCCAATTGCAAATATGATCAAATTATATTTAACTTTTCTTGATAGATACCTTCTTCAGTCTGGTATCTGTCATCTAAATCTCCAGATGGAATGTTTTCGAGAGTAGTCAATTGGCAAGCTATAAAAAATATCACAAATGACTTCCAAGTCATTTCGACCGGGTGTATTGGTATCTGAGATTGCACCACAATTTTCAGATTTGTTCAACGTTTCTTTACTACAAAAACTCTTTGCAATTCCGAGGATTTTTTTCGTTAAATATGTCATCCAAGAAAAGAACTTGGTCTGATGACTATTTGCAGTATGGCTTTATCTGCTCAACTGAACGTGACTCCAATGCGAGAATGGCGTGAGAATTGCCCCTTTTGAATTGAAGCCACGTATTTCTCAATTGGTTACCGAAAAACAGCAGCAGAAGTATCACTAATAAATCTAATGAATAATTGAAGTTTACTGTTTGTTGCAATTTATTCTGCTACAACCAATGGAGCAGCCAGTTTTTTTTTCGGTGGTTGATACTCTCTTGACAAAGCATTTCCTTCAAATTTAACTCGCAAAAACAACCTATAAGGCAACGAATTCATATTTTATCAATTGAAGACGGTCAAATTTCTATAAATTTGTACAAAATTGACTTACCCTCAATAAGTTCAGGTTGCGCTTTTAAGTTCAAATATTTGGGGTTCGACAGAAGCTTGCAGAATAGCGTAGGGGTTCGGCAGGCTCACAAAGTTAAAGAACCACTGACATGAGCGGTCCTCGAAAATTCCTTCATCGTGGAAACTTTGTGGAAACGTTAGGCACTACGTTCTAAACAAATATATAGAATCAATTTGCCCAAATACATTTTTCGTAATACCCCGCCTTTGAAATAGAGTGAAAGAGAGATTGATAAAGAGATCCGATAGTAAATAAAGCAAGTATTCCAAACATTGTCTATCAAACAAACAGTGAAATAGGTGAATATTTTTTTGTTATGTGTCTGAATATTTATTTGCTATATCGTTCTATAATATGATGAGTGGATATAATATGAGTCAAACAATCCAATTTTCGCCGTGGCATTGAGAAAAATTTAGAGGCGATGTCACATTCAAATCAATCAAAGTATTTCTGACGCCAAGAAGATCTTCCGCTGTTGGATATGGTGTTGGTGTAAACACTCCGATTCATCGAATCCCTGAAAAATTTGAGACTATGTTGTAATTAACGTTGTAATATGAAAATAATTACTATAGTGAATATTGATAAAAACTGATCAAAACTAAGTACACCAAGGTATTCGTTTTGGTATCAAATTTTACACAATTTTGATTTTATTTCATTTTATTAGATTATGACATCTGTTATTTTGTGCGTCTCTGATTGCTCTGAAAACACAATGCTACTATTTTATTTTTGTCTCATTTAACGCATTTGATGTTTCTCGAAACGGGGACTTGAAATATAAGATTTCTACTCAATTTTAATTAAACGCAAAGTAAAACTAATTTGTTCCCTGTAATTGTTACACTTCAAAAATTACCTTCAAATTTATTACAATCAACAGCAAGAATATATGTTAAATAATCTGATGCAAATAAGATCTTTGTGTTGCTATTCGCATGAGATTCAACTGTAAGAATAAACACATAAGGTATACAAATGTTTGTGTTACAAGTGGTCACAATAGAAAGTAATGTACAAGTATTGATTAAATCAGATCATAATAGAGGATTTCCATTAGATTTCTCCCGTTTACTAATGGGTTACTTGGTATATTTTATACAACAGTATTGCATATCGCCTTTTTGTTATGGCGATAGTTTGCAACAGTGCTTAGTTTGTTTTATTAAAAAGGCATAAGTTTCGGCTTTTTGTCAAATATATGACTTGCAAAAAATGCAAAAAAAATCGACGCAAATAATTAATTTCTGTAAAATCCCTTAAGAAATGCATTGCGCGCATCGGAAAAATTGGAAGCATATCGTCAAAACGAGAGAGGCTTCAAACGATCCCGCGAAAACGAGAGGGAAGCACACTCTATATTTATATATCTCTGTGAAAATAGCTCACAATGTACTAGAGGTTATCATAATTCATTTGATTATGGATAGTTTGAAATAAGTTACGCCAGTTAATGTAATTAGTATCATGTATTTCCAACAATGCGAAAAATCATAGTGACGTCATATGGTTTTCTTAGTGAAATTAATTTTGGGGTCATAACAAAGATGTTCATGTAATATGATGTCATAAATTAATATAAAATTTCCGTTGTACGGAAGATCTGTATGTTAATCACGCAAGTATACTAAATAATAAGTTGAATATAGAAAACTAATAAACCGCATTAGCTGTAAACTTGAAGTCAGAGTAGCTATTTCTATTTGTGCCAATGGAGCATGAACTTGACCCAAATTCTACCCTTTTTGCAGTGGCGGCGCGTGGTCATTTTGACAACCGGGGCAAGCTACTGCGGGACCAAGTCACCCCCATCTACGGGGACAAGATGAGCGCTGTAAGTTCTCCCATCATTTCATGAGTATAAAAACCATTCTATCGGTAACAACCAATCGGCAAAAGCGACAATTTTTAACGATAAGAAAGTGTCTTTAAAACCGGTTCAAGTCAAGGGATTAATAAATATAGACATACTTTATTTTGAAACCTCTTTCAAGAGGAAAGGCAATATTTACCCAGATAAATACAATGACATATTAACAGAAACTTCGGGAAAGCAGACAAAACCTAAAATAAGGTTTAAAACGTTACTATGAAGAAAGGAAAGTTAATGCAAAGATAAGGACATGCGTTGCTCACTCATAGATATATATGCTGCTAGACTTCTACTGCTTGAACATATATGCAACACGCCGCGGTTTCTTGGAAGCAAAATGCTCAACAACGCGCTGAATAAAGTCATGCATTCCAGAAATAACGTCTGTGTAAATGGATAAAACAGCCAAGGCATTTAATCTATCTTGCTTCATTGTGTTTCTGAGATACGTTTTAATACGCTTCAGCGTGCTGAATGTTCGCTCTGCGTCGGCGGAAGAAATAGGCGTCGTCAAAATGATGTCCAGAAATTTTGCAGACGCCGCAAAGGTAGTTACTAGAGTGTTATCTATGAGGAACCCATAGAGCGCGCAAGTTGATGTGATGTTCAAAAAAGTTTGATTGGTGTATATACATCGCAATTCTTTTTCCAATTTACCCACGTTTATCATGGGGTAAAATTTGGAGACAGTAGCCAACAAATGGATGGAAAATTGACGTGCAAATTTTGAAAAATTTTTGGGGTTCATCAAAGAGAACGCGGCAAGGTGTTCAGTGCGCAGACGATCGCCTATTTGATTTACCAGACAAAATCAAACGCTGCGTTGTTTGCCCGCGGCGTAAAGAAGCACTCCATGTGTCGTCGTATTTTATTGTTTCCCGGATACGAGATACAGCATCGCAGAAGTCTGAAATACACGACTGCACAGACGCTCCATCTATTAGCCTTGACTGCAATGCGCCGTATAATACATCCACGTGATAGAATATTTTGGAGAAAAAAGCGAGAAAAAGTGAAAACTCACCATCTTCTAGCAGACGCTTTAGACCCGCCGCCTCTCTCACAGAGCGTTCGTCCCAAACCGGAGAGCTCTGAATGTCGTTGAAACACTCAATGAGCTCAGACCTAATTTCGGACACGCCCTGCACCACGCGTGATTGGAAGTTCCAACGTGTTGGTGCACAAGCTGGGAGACGGCGGCTACATATCTGGCGAAGGAGGTCAGAACGCTTCGGCGAAACGGAAAAAAAAGGAAGAAAACCCCGAAACATTTGCAAAAAATATACGGACGAGAGGGGTATCAAGACACATATTTTTAATAACGAGGTTAAATTGGTGTGCATGACAATGTAAAAAATGCGCATGAGGACAATCTTCTTCTATATAAACTTGAACACCATGTTTCGACCCACTCATGACTGCCGCGCCGTCATAAGTTTGAGCTATCAATTTTGACTTCGCGTTGTAAGGCTGTAACACTTCTTTCAGTACAGCCGATATCCCGCAAGCCGTGCGATCAACGATTGGTACAAAGCTGTGAAATCTCTCGGTAGGTTTACCATCTTTCACAAACCGAAAAATCACAGCCAGTTGAGAAACGCACGTGATGTCAGTTGTCTCGTCAGACTGAATCGAAAGAAACTGGCAATTCTCAATTTCCAGAGCCAAATGTTGTAAATAAATTTTATACATTGAGTCGAGCAAATCATTTTGGATATCTTTAGATGTCCCTTTCGAAACAGTTGCGGCATCAAGATGATCTCTCAATACTGTATCTAGGGATGCGGTGTATTCCACCATATTCAAAAATACCCCTCTATTAGGAGAGCCAGCCCGTTCATCGTGCCCACGGAGGGACAGCTCGTGACAACCAATGAACTTCAAAACATCTATCAATCGACCGAGAACATGGCGGTTTTTCTCGACGTTTTGGTTGTGCCGACGAATAGAAATCGCGCGTCCTTCATCCAACTGTGCTGCAATATTAACATTTCCGAATGTTCGGTATTTTACTGCATTGTCCAGATGCTCCATAGAAGATTGATAATCACTGGCACGCTCGGAAAGATGTTAAAGATCTCTAAAACCAAATTTACACCAACGTGAGTCACGGGCGGTAGCAAAAAGCAGGCAATAAAAACAAAAAAGTGCATTTTTGTGCTCGCTGTAACACAACCATTCGTGTTTTTTATACCAAGTTTCTGCGCAGAATGTACGCCGACGCTTTCCTCCGTCATGGGATTGTTCCAGTGAACAATTTTTTGGTTGATAAGGCCCAAGACGTTGTACCTCTAATTTTTGTTCCAGCGGCAGCTGCGAAAACGGAGTGCGAAGTAGTGCATCAACCTTATTCATTATGAGGTCTAAGGCTAAGAAATGCGAAGCCGGAAAGAAGTGAGGAGCTCAAAAGGGATGTGGAAAATCGAAAGCAAATGGACTAAAGGTCTCTAACTGATTCAAATAGCAAAACAAGCGACAAAAACGAAGGCGAGGAAACTATCAACTCTTCAAGCAACCAACGAACGAGAAGGAATGCGTGAATATGTCAACACGTTATTAAAAGAAACGTCGGCATTGTGTCGTCATGATTTCGGGGCTAGCCCCGATCGGCCCCGATGATTTAGTAAAAGAAACAGGAAACAAACGAGACAAACGCGGCGAGTGGAAGATAAAAGAGAGAATACGATATACAATGAGCAACCGGGGCAAAATCGGCGTCGCCCCGTCGACGTTCGGCGAAGGCTTTGCGAGCGAAAAATGAACCATGTCGGGAAAATATGGTTAGTGTAGACAGTCTGTGCAACCGATATTGAGGTATTTTTCGAATATTTTTCATTATACCGAAATAACCTATTGGCCCTATTGACGCGCCGCCACTGCCTTTTTGTATTTTTTATGAAATCGCCCATCTGGGACTTCAAAGAGAGGGGTGTAGGAGTATTATTAAAACGTATCTGAGCATTATTTAATATGTACAATAGAGATGATATGGCAATATTGTTATCAGCGCAATGCAGATCGTGGCTTTTTATGGAAGTATGTTTGGGCAGCATAAATCGCCCAGCTTTACAAAACTGCCAAAATTATCAAAACCAACTGGTAACGTGACAGTAATTACAAATAGAAAAGCTCTTGTACAAGAAGACCAATCCATTTTTTCAACTGTTGGTACGTCGCCCATCAAGATCCGTCTGTCAAAATCGGTGACAGCAAAGTTACTTTCGCTGACCATGAAGTTTAGAGTGACTGTTCTGTACCATTGTCCGACAAACAATTCCATTGTGAGAAGATATTACAAGTCATCGTTGTATTAAAATCTCGATTTGGGCACAGATAGCAAACGTCAGCTTCAATAACAGATGCGTCGTATGCCATGTATCGCATGCCATGCCATTATTGCTGTTTTGATTAAGATTCCAGCTATATCTAATTAATTTAATTACTATAAAATACCCAACATCTAAAAAAGACAAGAACGAAGAAATAATCTCAAGAACCAGCTGCTCCCAAACCAACAAGCGAGTCTATTCTATCAGACCCTGGGCTGTCACCAATCATGCCGCTGCCGCCTCAACCAGATTCCGCAACTACATCCTCCTCGAGTCATAAAGGAACGAAGCCTTCATCACCAACTGTATCTCCTCTATGCTTATCTAAGATTCAAGATACCATTCAGAAAAATATAGAAATACAACTTCCGAGCATCATTGCTCGTTGTATCTCAGAAAATTTCAATACTCTGAATAGCTCTTCGGAATACTTACCAATGAGTCCAGGATTAAAAGAGTTTATGGATAATCAATCCCAATCCATGAAGGAGATTAAAGATGAACTGTCAATCATCAAAAATTCTCAAACATTTCAATCCAAGAAGTTTGATGATTTGTTAATACACCAAAAAACAGTTGATGAGCAGCTAAAATTGCAAAACAAAAAAATTAAATATTTAGAAGATCGTGTCCTGGATCTCGAAGAAGATCTTTGGTATTTAATGGAGCATGTAGAAGATCAGGAAAGACGCTCCAGGCTTGAGAACTTAGAGTTCCACGGAGTACCACCATTACCAAATGAAGATACTGACAAGCTGGTGCTGGAGATTTCAAAGCTCATAAAAGTAAACATTCAACCGAGTGACATCTCGTTTAGTCATCGGTTCCCTACTCGCAATCGGAAAAACCATCCCCCCATCATTGTCCGATTTACTAACCGGAGAATTCGCCATAAAATTGAATAGAGGTGATATTAAACATACATGGCAGACTGTCAAAGTGATTGTAAACACAAAACCAGCAAATGATTCATCAATATCTGAATTGAAACTTGAAAATGGTTTCAAAACAAAAAACAGCCACACAATCGCAAACGAATTTGTTTCAAACATTGGGAAAAGTTTAATAAATTAAGTGCCACAAACGAATATAAATTTCATGAGCTTTCTCGGTGCCCCTATGAAAGATTCTTTATATTGACGGTCAACTAATGCGACTGAGATATTCAATACCATCTCAGCTTTAAAAATAGGTAAAGCTGCCGGTGCTTATGATGTTTCTTCACATTTCTTGAAGAAAATTGCTGACATAATCTCGCCAGTTATTGCACATTTTTTTAATACGTCTATAAGAATAGGTATATTTCCATCTGCACTGAAACTTGCCAAAGTTATCCCATTGTACAAATCCGGCGATAAAACTAACCCATCTAATTACCGACCTATATCTGTCTTATCATGTTTGGCAATTGTCTTCGAAAAATTTAACTGCATTTTTCGAAAAAAACAAACTAATTAATAAATTCCAATTCGGATTTCAGACAAAACATTCGACAAGTCGAGCAATTATTGATCTAATTGAATATATTTATGACAAATATGAAAAGGGAGAACATGTTTGCTGTGCTTTCTTAGATTTGAAAAAAGCTTTCGATACCGTAAGTCATAACATACTCTTACGCAAACTTCATCATTACGGTATGCGAGGTTGTGCTAATTCTCTTTTAAAAGATTACCTACATGGCCGATTCCAATATGTGGAAGTCGAAAATAATCGTTCGGAGGTTCTTCCTATTGACTCCGGTGTGATCCAAGGCTCTTCACTTGGCCCTTAATTATTCCTCGTATTTATAAACGACATCTCACGATGTTCGAATTTGTTCGCGGATGATACTGGTCTCCTAGGTAGTTCCAAATCATCGACTAATCTTCAAAATTGCTTCAACCTAGAATTAAAAAAGGTCTATGATTGGATGCTCTGTAATAAGCTAACTATCAATATAGAAAAATCTAAAGTAGTCCACATACGCCCTAGTCGCAACGATCAGAAAACACCTCTGATAATCAAAATGAATGAAACTGAACTTGAATCTGTTCCCTCGTATAAATATCTTGGATTGAACATTGATCACCGTTTACGGTGGGATCTGCATGTCAAAGAGTTACATAAAAAACTTTCACGCTCAGTAGGTATACTAAGCAAACTTCAACACTATACAGACCGGAGTACACTCAAAGTGGTATATTATTCACTTTTCCAGACTTACATCCAATATGCAATTGCTGGCTGGGGATCTGCCACTAAAGCGACCTTAAGAGCTATAAACGTTTTACAGAATAGAGCCAATAAAATTCTATATGGACCGTCCACTCGTGTTAACATGAATACCACGTACCATAAAACTGGCGTACTCAAACTTGATGATATCTACAAACTAGAAATATTTAAATTATTTCATCAATACCATAATTGTTGCCTTCCACAGGCATTTTCTAAATACTTTGTAAAGCAGAGTAGTGTTCACGATCACAATACTAGATCATCTGCACAAACTATTTTTCAAAACAAAGCAATGTTCACTCATATGGAACACGGTCCTCTATTAGCAGTTCTTATTATGTAAATCGTTTTAGCACCAAACTCACCCAAAACTCAATCAAGTTTGTTGGTGTTAAATTGTGGAATAATCTCCCCAATAGCATTAGGACCAGTACCTATAACTTGTATAAACATGCACTGAAGAGCCTATACCTAGATGCTTATAAGCCCAGTTGCAATTAGTCTAGAAATATTATATTTGTATACCGGTATGTACCGTACCGTACCTATCCCTGTAGTGCTGCTTTTCCCATCCATGTTCGTCAAGTTGTGTGCTCGCTGTGTACTGTTCTTGTTTTAATATTTTCCGCCCAACCTATATGCCACGAATACTGCAGAACCCATAATTATTCTGCACTACTCTAATAGCCACTAACAATCGCTTCCAACATAAAAATCCGTTAAATACGGTATTGATCCTCGCAGCCAGAAGCCCGTTGCTGGGCACGCCATGTTGGTTTACTGTGTATGCTTAGTCAGCATTATTTCGCAATTCTTTGTTGTCATTGAGGCATATCCTTCTTACAGATGTCGCTGTTAAGTCATATAATACGATGTGATCATTGTAGTATCTCGGTGTTTATTTCGATTTTATTTTGTTCTTACTCTGTATGATCGAGTTTAATTAGGTAAATATCTAATACTCCTTAGTTATTATGACATCCTGTATTTTATTTTTCAAACTTTGTTGTTCCTTTTTGTGATTGAGGCTAATTAAGTGAATGTTTAGGTAACTTTTCGTGGTCATTGTGGCATTCTTTTTGTTGTCCCTTTTATATATATGATTGTGTCGAATTTAGTGACTATTTAATATTGAGTTGTTCGGTTGCTATATTTGCTGCTTCAATGCAGCTACAAGGTGTCGCTGACTGGATGACTCTTTGAGTCTTTCGCGATCCCTCGTCTATTGCAACAAGCCGATATCTGTCTTCGTAATTTGTTATATGTCTTTTTTTATTTTTTCATATCGTATATTGGTTTTGCATGACGAAAATAAAATCTGAATCTGAATCTGAATCTGCAATGTCATCCTACTTTGTACCACGCCAAACCTACTCAAAGACACAAATATCACTCAAATACACAAGTGCGATTATGTGGAATGCTGTACCTGGTGAAATGCGAAGCATGTCTTATCCTCTGTTTAAAATGAAGATGAAAAAATTTCTTTGGTCCAAGTATCTCGAATGATGACAATAGTTAATTTATATTCCTTGAGGTTTTTCCAAACCCTGAAATCAATTCAACATAATATGAGCTAATAACTCGGTCCATAATATTAGTATGTACTTCTGATGGTTCATTTTCTAACAAATTTTTAACACTATTTGTGTTTATTTATTTATTTTTTACAACATGCCAATCTCATGCCAGATTTACCGAAATATACTCGTTTCATTTGATTCCCACTTCCCTTAACTGGAACTAGATATGGGTTCTCAAGTCATTGTTGTAGTTTAGTAGCTATGAACTTTGTATTATATATATATTGCAAATCTCAGCATTTGTCATGTTAAAAGTAACTTTTTTTATTACACACTTGAAATGACACTCCAACACCTAGTCACATTGTTTCTTTTTTGTTATATTGTGCAGTCCAGTGCGTCTGTACAGACGATAGAATATTATTCATCATGTTACCGGTACCGTACGGTACCGTATTTCATATTCGAGTACCGGTACCGGTACGGTACTGTGCGGCATGTTAAACATCTGCTTCAATAGATTTATGTCATTTATACCTGTTCTTTCTTCATTGTCTCCCGTTGTCCAGTCCACGACAACTGATGATTATCATAATTTGGTTGTGATAACTGAGCCACTACAAATTTCCGAATATTTCCCCATAACACGCTTTTATTCACTGCCTGTAAGCTACGAAACGGGGAATACCCAAATTACTATCTGATGTATTGCGTGGCTCTCAGATACACCCTAGTGTCATGACGATTTCTCGTTAAACCGTATTAGTATATATTTACGGCTAAACGATCTATGCTATATTGATCTACTAAAATTATATGTCAATTAGATAGTTGAATCTTGGGTGCCGCTGCTAGATAACCAACTTTGGTTCCCCACGGCTTCCCTTCCCCAGTAAAATTATGTTCTTGAATTTTTGCTTATTTTTTGCATCATTCATTATTTTACTGGTTGGAAAAAATAAACTTGACTTGACTTGACTTGAAAATTACAAGATTGCAAAAAAATCTTAGCCCGCTGCTTCAGGCAAATACTTGCTCCGCCTATGTTTGAATTTTGTGACAAAGGCCCATGTCTAGGCAAAAAAACAAACATGGGTGGAAATATGTTAGAAGTCTTTCACGTTCATTATTATTCAGGTAATTGTAAATAAAACTGCAAGCTGGTTCCTATTCTGCACATTGCCATAAGTTTATAGGATAAATATTCCCGTAGTATGTGAACTGGGTTAGCGTTAATAAGCAATAACTTTATTCGGATTTTCCTTATTTTGTTATATTTTGAAATCGAACTGCCTGTGTTGGCCAAGTAAATATACACCTTACCGTAGGTTTCAGTCCTTGATGTAAAGTGGGCAACAAAATTAGTTACCTCCATATTTGTACACACACTTCTGGAGCGCCGTTTATGGGGCTTCAGCTGTCATTTTAAAACCTTGTGCAAGCTTTGAATGACTGACATCGGGTTAAATACCTATCTTAAGCAGAGACTTAAATTAATTAATTAACATATCGACGTAACATGTTCCAGACAAAGTTTCTTTGTTTTGTTTTGTATATATTTGACCGTGTTTATTTTAAGAGATATCGGTCATTGAGCTTTGTTTTATGGTCGACCGCTCATAAATTACTCCCTTTTTAGAACAATTTCACCATCTGTCCGTGGGCAGGAATAGGCATGTCGGCGTAAACAAAACCCTTTATCAATCTTTTCTTTTTCTCATATTCTTGTTTATTTATTATTTCGAATCATTGCCAGTCGGCCGTTTACTATTTATTTATTGTTAGGAGTTTGCCGTTGAGTAGTGCTAATTTACTTGCCGCAATGAGCGGATATGTTTGCTTGATTTTAAGTTAAATGATGAGGTTTGATTTGTTTTGCATAATTTAATGTTGCTATTGTTTGCATATTTTAGAATAAAGTATTTTAATAACCTGCCTGTTGGGTTTGCCGTAAACTTTAGCAACCCTCAACATTACTATATGTTTATTTGGACCTCTACCTTACAAGAATTATTTACAGGTCTATATCTACGATACTGGAATCATTTGTTTTTATCACCACACAATTTCGTCGTTTTAATTCATCACATTTACATATTCAAAGTGGTTAAGTTGTTAATTATCGTGAAACCTGGCAGGGATACATCAAAGGAAGTTAATAGCCCGAAGTGTCACCGCCCAACACGTTATAGGCTTCTTGTAGAGCCTCATCACTAATACTAAGTCGCTTATATTCTTCATAACATATTGACACTCTCTGTTGTATTAGCTTAACATATATGTACAAAACTGCGTGACGAAACTAAGGATTGGCTGGTATAAATTGTCACGTTTTGGGTTAAAATAGCAAGATCTTGGCCAAAGTGACCCTAGAAAAAAAATTCTCTATGCATGACGTTACAAAGTAAAACTGACTATGCTCACTCATGCATGAATGACATTCTATAGTAAAACTGGCTACGCTCACTCATGCATGATGTTACAAAGTAAAACTGACTACGCTCACCCATGCATGACGTTACAACGTAAAACTAACTATGCTCACTCATGCATGAGGTTACAAAGTGAAACTGACTATGTGCTCACTCATGCATGAAGTTACAAAGTAAAACTGACTACGCTCACCCATGCATGACGTTACAAAGTAACACGGACTATGCTCACTCATGCATGAATGACGTTCCAAACTAAAACTGACTACGCTCACTCATGCATGACGTTACAAAGTAAAGCTGACTTCGCTCACCCACGCAAGAAGCTACACAGTAAAACCGACTACGCTCACCCATGCATGGAGTTACAAAGTACAACTGACTACGCTCACCCATGCATGACGTTACAGAGTAAAACTGACTATGCTCACTCATGCATGAATGACGTTACAAAGTAAAACCGACTACGCTCAATCCTGCATGATGTTAAAAAGTAAAACTGATTACGCTCACCCACGCATAAGGTTAGAAAAAAACTGATTGTGCTCACTCATGCATGAATTTACAAAATACAACTGACTGCGCTCACCCATGCAAGAAGTTCCAAAATAAAACTGACTACGCTCACTCACGCATGAAGTTCCAAAGTAAAACTAACTACGCTCACTCACGCATGAAGTTACAAAGTAAAACTGACTACGGTCACCCATGCATGAAATTCAAAGTAAAACTGACTGTGCTCACTCATGCAAGAAGTTCCAAAGTAAAACTGACTACGCTCACTCACGCATGAAGTTCCAAAGTAAAACTAACTACGCTCAATTACGCATGAAGTTACAAAGTAAAACTGGCTACGGTTACCCATGCATGAAGTTCAAAGTACAACTGACTGTGCTCACTCATGCAAGAAGTTCCAAAGTAAAACTGACTACACTCACTCACGCATGAAGTTCCAAAGTAAAACTAACTACGCTCACTCACGCGTGAAGTTACAAAGTAAAACTGACTACGGTCACCCATGCAAGAAGTTACAAAGTACAACAGACTGTGCTCACTCATGCAAGAAGTTCCAAAGTAAAACTGACTACGCTCACTCACGCATGAAGTTCCAAAGTAAAACTGACTACGCTCACACATGCATTAATTTACAAAGTAAAACTGACTCGTTGACCCATGCATAAAGTTACAAACAAAATGAAACCGACTATGCTCACTCATGCATGAAGTTACAAACTAAAACTGACTATGCTCACTCTTGCATGAAGTTATAAAGTAAAACTGACTATGTGCTCACTCATGCATGAAGTTACAAAGTAAAACTGGCCACACCCACTCATGCATGACGCATGAAGTTACAAAGTAAAACCGACTACCGAAATAAAAATGACTATGCTCACTCATGCATGAAGTTACAGTAAAACAAACTACGCTCACCCATGCACGGCGTTACAAAGTACAACCCGATGAATAAACCCGACTACGCTCACTCATGCATGAAATTACAAATTAAAACCGACTATGCTCACCCATGCATGAAGTTGCAAAGTAAAACTGACTATGCGCACCCATTCATGAAGTTGCAAAACTGCCATTCGAAGTTGCAAAGTAAACTGACTATGCTCATCCATGCATGAAGTTGCAAAGTAAAACTGATCATGCTCACCACCCATGCATGAAGTTTCTTGGTGGCCTCACTGCATTTCTTTTGGTGATAGTCTTTCGGAATATTTGTCTATCACTTATCACTTTAACTGTGGACTAGCTCTGCCATTTCGAAACGGTATAGAACAAGACATTCAAAATTTATCAAAGCAAATAAATTCTTTTATTATACAGATATATTTTCTTCATTTATTATATATATGCAAAATACAACTAAAACATATTGCAAAGTAAGTGGAGTAGTCACATATTTAATTAAATAATCTAAATAGATTTGTCAGTAATATACCGTATATTCAATTGCATATGGTAACATTGCATTTTTTAATAAATAAAATAAAAAAGGATTTTCTAAAATGTCAAAATATAATACCGAGCTTCCATGTGGACCCAAGGGGTGTCGGTTTTCCCACTCGTTAGGACTTGTTGATGGGGTCCTATCGCGCTCCAGAAAAATCTGAAACGCCCTATGCCCATATTTAAATGCCAAACGGATACATGACTATACCAATAAAACCACAGTGAACAATCAAAACGTTGACTCCCACAAATAGTGGCTTGTCAAAATCATAAAACACCACCCAGTCATTAATGCATTATATAATACCTCATAGTGATTGTCTTCACAGATCTTTTTCGGCTTCTTCTATTTCTCGGTAAGTAATCTTCTGAAAACAAAAACCATTTAATAAAAATATTCAATAGAATCGAAATTATTAATAAAATTCACTTAATTGAACTTCTCACCATTAAAAATATCTAAGCCTAATAAAATTCGTAAAAATATTTACATGTAATGTGTAGATTTTCCTTGTATCTGTCTTTTTTAATTTTTTCAGTGCCTTCAAAATTCTGTGCCTGAGAAGCTAGAATAACATTAAAAAAATCTAAGCCTAATAAAAACCCTATCATTCCTAATGGCGGGAATGGGTCTAAATCTATCTATACCGAATAAAATATTAAAAACAAAGAAGCCATGGCAAGATCTGCTAATTTTTTTCTTCTTTTGTCGGTGTCACGATATCCTGGTTCCTGTTGAAAATACCTCAAAAAAAAGAAGAGAAAATAATGATTAAGACAAATAAGATAGGGAAATATGGCTAGAGCATATTACTAAAAAAGCTTTATTAATAAATATTCAATGTCAGCAATGAACATAATACTTCGTGCATTACTATATCAGTATTAATATAATCAAAAAAGAATCATATCGAACTAAAATCAAAATGAACACTAGATAGAAATGAAACACTTGTAACATACTTACCGGAATTTCAAATTTGTCTCTTATTCCGTCTTTTTTCAATTTCTCTAGTGCCATCAAAATTCTGTGCCTGAGAATCTAAGATAATATTAACAATATCCGAGCCTAATAAAATTTGTAAAAATATTTACATGTAATTTGTAGATTTTCCTTGCATCCGTCTTTTTCTAATTTTCTCAGTCCCTTCATAGTTCTGTGCCTGAGAAGCTAGAATAACATTAAAAGTATCTCAGCCTAATAAAAACCCTATTATTCCTAATGGCGGGAATGGGTGTAAATCTATCTATACCAAATAAAATATTCAAAACAAAAAAGCCATGGCAACCCTGTTAATACTTTTCTTCATTTGTCGGTGTCACGATATCCTGGTTCCTGTTGAAAATATCTTAAAAGTAGAAGAGAAATTAATGATTATGACAAACACAGATAGGAAAATATGGATACAGCATATTACGAAAAAAGCTTTATTAAATAATATTAAATATTCAATATCAGCAATAAACATAGTACTTCTTGCATTACTGTACCAGTATTAATATAATCAAAAAAGTATTATATCGAACTAAAATCAAAATGAACACTAGATAGGAGTAAGCCTGACTAATGAAACACTTGCAACATACTTACCGGAATTTCAGATTTGTCTCCGATTTCGTCTTCTTTTAATTTCTTCAGTGTCTTCAAAATTTGTGCCTGTGAAGCTTAGATAACATTAACAATATCTAAGCCTAATAAAATTTGTAAGAATATTTACATTCAATTTGTAGATTTTCCTTGTATCAGTCTTTTCCTATTTTCTTCATTGTTTCCTTGTATCAGTCTTTTCCTAATTTCCCTATTGCCTTCATAATTCTTTGCCTGAGAATCTAGAATACCATTAAAAATATCTAAGCCTAAAAAAAAAACTATTATTCCTAATGGCAGGAATGGGTCTAAATCTATCTATACCAAATAAAATACTAAAAACAAAAAAGTCATGGCAACCCTGTTAATACTTTTCTTCTTTTGTCGGTGTGACGATATCCTGGTTCCTGTTGAAAATATCTTAAAAATAGAAGAGAAATTATTGATTATGACAAACACAGATAGGAAAATATGGATACAGCATATTACGAAAAAAGCTTTATTAAATAATATTAAATATTCAATATCAGCAATGAACATATTACTTCTTGCATTACTGTATCAGTATTAATATAATCAAAAAAGTATTATATCGAACTAAAATCAAAATGAACACTAGATAGGAGTAAGCCTGCCTAATGAAACACTTGCAACATACTTACGGAATTTCAGATTTGTCTCTGATTTCGTCTTCTTTTAATTTCTTCAGTGTCTTCAAAATTTTGTGACTGTGAAGCTTAGATAACATTAACAATATCTAAGCCTAATAAAATTTGTAAGAATATTTACATTCAATTTGTAGATTTTCCTTGTATCAGTCTTTTCCTATTTTCTTCATTGTTTCCTTGTATCAGTGTTTTCCTAATGTCCCTATTGCCTTCATAATTCTTTGCCTGAGAATCTAGAATACCATTAAAAATATCTAAGCCTAATAAAAACCCTATTATCCCTAATGGCGGGAATGGGTCTAATTCTATCTATACCAAATAAAATATTGAAAACAAAAAAGCCATGGCAACCCTGTTAATACTTTTCTTCTTTTGTCGGTGTGACGATATCCTGGTTCCTGTTGAAAATATCTTAAAAATAGAAGAGAAATTATTGATTATGACAAACACAGATAGGAAAATATGGATACAGCATATTACGAAAAAAGCTTTATTAAATAATATTAAATATTCAATATCAGCAATGAACATATTACTCCTTGCATTACTCTATCAGTATTAATATAATCAAATAAGTATAATATCGAACTGAAATCAAAATGAACACTAGATAGGAGTAAGCCTGACTAATGAAACACTTGCAACATATTTACCGGAATTTCAGATTTGTCTCTGATTTCGTCTTCTTTTAATTTCTTCAGTGTCTTCAAAATTTTGTGCCTGTGAAGCTTAGATAACATTAACAATATCTAAGCCTAATAAAATTTGTAAGAATATTTACATTCAATTTGTAGATTTTCCTTGTATCAGTCTTTTCCTATTTTCTTCATTGTTTCCTTGTATCAGTCTTTTCCTAATTTCCCTATTGCCTTCATAATTCTTTGCCTGAGAATCTAGAATACCATTAAAAATATCTAAGCCTAATAAAAACCCTATTATTCCTAATGAAGGGAAAGGGGTAAATCTATCTATACCAAATAAAATTTTGAAAACAAAAAAGCCATGGCAACCCTGTTAATACTTTTCTTCTTTTGTCGGTGTGACGATATCCTGGTTCCTGTTGAAAATATCTTTAAAATAGAAGAGAAATTATTGATTATGACAAACACAGATAGGAAAATATGGATACAGCATATTACGAAAAAAGCTTTATTAAATAATATTAAATATTCAATATCAGCAATGAACATAGTACTTCGTGCATTACTGTATCAGTATTAATATAATCAAAAAAGTATTATATCGAACTAAAATCAAAATAAACACTAGATAGGAGTAAGCCTGACTAATGAAACACTTGCAACATACTTACCGGAATTTCAGATTTGTCTCCGACTCCATCTTTCTTCAATTTCCCCAGTGCCTTCAAAATTTTGAGCCTGAGAAGCTAAGATATTAATAACAATATCTAAGCCTAATAAAATTTGTACAAATATTTACATGTAATTTGTAGATTTTCCTTGCATCCGTCTTTTTCTAATTTTCTCAGTCCCTTCATAGTTCTGTGCCTGAGAAGCTAGAATAACATTAAAAGTATCTCAGCCTAATAAAAACCCTATTATACCTAATGGCGGGAATGGGTCTAAATCTATCTATACCAAATAAAATATTAAAAACAAAAAAGCCATGGCAACCCTGTTAATACTTTTCTTCATTTGTCGGTGTCACGATATCCTGGTTCCTGTTGAAAATATCTTAAAAGTAGAAGAGAAATTAATGATTATGACAAACACAGATAGGAAAATATGGATACAGCATATTACGAAAAAAGCTTTATTAAATAATATTAAATATTCAATATCAGCAATAAACATAGTACTTCTTGCATTACTGTATCAGTATTAATATAATCAAAAAAGTATTATATCGAACTAAAATCAAAATGAACACTAGATAGGAGTAAAGCCTGACTAATGAAACACTTGCAACATACTTACCGGAATTTCAGATTTGTCTCCGATTTCGTCTTCTTTTAATTTCTTCAGTGTCTTCAAAATTTTGTGCCTGTGAAGCTTAGATAACATTAACAATATCTAAGCCTAATAAAATTTGTAAGAATATTTACATTCTATATGTAGATTTTCCTTGTATCAGTCTTTTCCTATTTTCTTCATTGTTTCCTTGTATCAGTTTTTTCCTAATTTCTCTACTGCCTTCATAATTCTTTGCCTGAGAATCTAGAATACCATTAAAAATATCTAAGCCTAATAAAAACCCTATTATTCCTAATGGCGGGAATGGGTCCAAATCTATCTATACCAAATAAAATATTAAAAACAAAAAAGCCATGGCAACCCTGTTAATACTTTTCTTCTTTTGTCGGTGTGACGATATCCTGGTTCCTGTTGAAAATATCTTAAAAATAGAAGAGAAATTATTGAATATGACAAACACAGATAGGAGAATATGGATACAGCATATTACGAAAAAAGCTTTATTAAATAATATTAAATATTCAATATCAGCAATGAACATAGTACTTCGTGCATTACTGTATCAGTATTAATATAATCAAAAAAGTATTATATCGAACTAAAATCAAAATGAACACTAGATAGGAGTAAGCCTGACTAATGAAACACTTGCAACATACTTACCGGAATTTCAGATTTGTCTCTGATTTCGTCTTCTTTTAATTTCTTCAGTGTCATCAAAATTTTGTGCCTGTGAAGCTTAGATACCATTAACAATATCTAAGCCTAATAAAATTTGTAAGAATATTTACATTCTATTTGTAGATTTTCCTTGTATCAGTCTTTTCCTATTTTCTTCATTGTTTCCTTGTATCAGTCTTTTCCTATTTTCTTCATTGTTTCCTTGTATCAGTCTTTTTCTAATTTCCCTATTGCCTTCATAATTCTTTGCCTGAGAATCTAGAATACCATTAAAAATATCTAAGCCTAATAAAAACCCTATTATTCCTAATGGCGGGAATGGGTCTAAATCTATCTATACCAAATAAAATATTAAAAACAAAAAAGCCATGGCAACCCTGTTAATACTTTTCTTCTTTTGTCGGTGTGACGATATCCTGGTTCCTGTTGAAAATATCTTAAAAATAGAAGAGAAATTATTAGTTATGACCAACACAGATAGGAAAATATGGATACAGCATATTACGAAAAAAGCTTTATTAAATAATATTAAATATTCAATATCAGCAATAAACATAGTACTTCTTGCATTACTGTATCAGTATTAATATAATCAAAAAAGTATTATATCGAACTAAAATCAAAATGAACACTAGATAGGAGTAAAGTCTGACTAATGAAACACTTGCAACATACTTACTGGTATTTCAGATTTGTCTCCGATTTCGTCTTCTTTTAGTTTCTTCAGTGTCTTCAAAATTTTGTGCCTGTGAAGCTTAGTTAACATTAACAATAGCTAAGCCTAATAAAATTTGTAAGAATATTTACATTCAATATGTAGATTTTCCTTGTATCAGTCTTTTCCTATTTTCTTCATTGTTTCCTTGTATGAGTCCTTTCCTAATTTCCCTATTGCCTTCATAATTCTTTGCCTGAGAATCTAGAATACCATTAAAAATATCTAAGCCTAATAAAAACCCTATTATTCCTAATGGCGGGAATGGGTCTAAATCTATCTATACCAAATAAAATATTAAAAACAAAAAAGCCATGGCAACCCTGTTAATACTTTTCTTCTTTTGTCGGTGTGACGATATCCTGGTTCCTGTTGAAAATATCTTAAAAATAGAAGAGAAATTATTGATTATGACAAACACAGATAGGAAAATATGGATACAGCATATTACGAAAAAAGCTTTATCAAATAATATTAAATATTCAATATCAGCAATGAACATATTACATCTTGCATCAGGATTAATATAATCAGAAAAGTATAATATCGAACTAAAATCAAAATGAACACTAGATAGGAGTAAGCCTGACTAATGAAACACTTGCAACATATTTACCGATATTTCAGATTTGTCTCTGATTTCGTCTTCTTTTAATTTCTTCAGTGTCTTCAAAATTTTGTGCCTGTGAAGCTTAGTTAACATTAACAATAGCTAAGCCTAATAAAATTTGTAAGAATATTTACATTCAATATGTAGATTTTCCTTGTATCAGTCTTTTCCTATTTTCTTCATTGTTTCCTTGTATGAGTCCTTTCCTAATTTCCCTATTGCCTTCATAATTCTTTGCCTGAGAATCTAGAATACCATTAAAAATATCTAAGCCTAATAAAAACCCTATTATTCCTAATGGCGGGAATGGGTCCAAATCTATCTATACCAAATAAAATATTAAAAACAAAAAAGCCATGGCAACCCTGTTAATACTTTTCTTCTTTTGTCGGTGTGACGATATCCTGGTTCCTGTTGAAAATATCTTAAAAATAGAAGAGAAATTATTGAATATGACAAACACAGATAGGAGAATATGGATTCAGCATATTACGAAAAAAGCTTTATTAAATAATATTAAATATTCAATATCAGCAATGAACATAGTACTTCGTGCATTACTGTATCAGTATTAATATAATCAAAAAAGTATTATATCGAACTAAAATCAAAATGAACACTAGATAGGAGTAAGCCTGACTAATGAAACACTTGCAACTTACTTACCGGAATTTCAGATTTGTCTCTGATTTCGTCTTCTTTTAATTTCTTCAGTGTCATCAAAATTTTGTGCCTGTGAAGCTTAGATAACATTTACAATATCTAAGCCTAATAAAATTTGTAAGAATATTTACATTCAATATGTAGATTTTCCTTGTATCAGTCTTTTCCTATTTTCTTCATTGTTTCCTTGTATCAGTCTTTTCCTAATTTCCCTATTGCCTTCATAATTCTTTGCCTGAGAATCTAGAATACCATTAAAAATATCTAAGCCTAATAAAAACCCTATTATTCCTAATGGCGGGAATGGGTCCAAATCTATCTATACCAAATAAAATATTCAAAACAAAAAAGCCATGGCAACCCTGTTAATACTTTTCTTCTTTTGTCGGTGTGACGATATCCTGGTTCCTGTTGAAAATATCTTAAAAATAGAAGAGAAATTATTAATTATGACCAACACAGATAGGAAAATATGGATACAGCATATTACGAATAAAGCTTTATTAAATAATATTAAATATTCAATATCAGCAATGAACATAGTACTTCGTGCATTACTGTATCAGTATTAATATAATCAAAAAAGTATTATATCGAACTAAAATCAAAATAAACACTAGATAGGAGTAAGCCTGACTAATGAAACACTTGCAACATACTTACCGGAATTTCAGATTTGTCTCCGATTCAGTCTTTCTTCAATTTCCCCAGTGCCTTCAAAATTTTGAGCCTGAGAAGCTAAGATATTAATAACAATATCTAAGCCTAATAAAATTTGTACAAATATTTACATGTAATTTGTAGATTTTCCTTGCATCCGTCTTTTTCTAATTTTCTCAGTCCCTTCATAGTTCTGTGCCTGAGAAGCTAGAATAACATTAAAAGTATCTCAGCCTAATAAAAACCCTATTATACCTAATGGCGGGAATGGGTCTAAATCTATCTATACCAAATAAAATATTAAAAACAAAAAAGCCATGGCAACCCTGTTAATACTTTTCTTCATTTGTCGGTGTCACGATATCCTGGTTCCTGTTGAAAATATCTTAAAAGTAGAAGAGAAATTAATGATTATGACAAACACAGATAGGAAAATATGGATACAGCATATTACGAAAAAAGCTTTATTAAATAATATTAAATATTCAATATCAGCAATAAACATAGTACTTCTTGCATTACTGTATCAGTATTAATATAACCAAAAAAGTATTATATCGAACTAAAATCAAAATGAACACTAAATAGGAGTAAAGCCTGACTAATGAAAGACTTGCAACATACTTACCGGAATTTCAGATTTGTCTCCGATTTCGTCTTCTTTTAATTTCTTCAGTGTCTTCGAAATTTTGTGCCTGTGAAGCTTAGATAACATTAACAATATCTAAGCCTAATAAAATTTGTAAGAATATTTACATTCAATTTGTAGATTTTCCTTGTATCAGTCTTTTCCTATTTTATTCATTGTTTCCTTGTATCAGTCTTTTCCTAATTTCCCTATTGCCTTCATAATTCTTTGCCTGAGAATCTAGAATACCATTAAAAATATCTAAGCCTAATAAAAACCCTATTATTCCTAATGGCTGGAATGGGTCTAAATCTATCTATACCAAATAAAATATTAAAAACAAAAAAGCCATGGCAACCCTGTTAATACTTTTCTTCTTTTGTCGGTGTGACGATATCCTGGTTCCTGTTGAAAATATCTTAAAAATAGAAGAGAAATTATTATTTATGACCAACACAGATAGGAAAATATGGATACAGCATATTACGAAAAAAGCTTTATTAAATAATATTAAATATTCAATATCAGCAATGAACATAGTACTTCGTGCATTACTGTATCAGTATTAATATAATCAAAAAAGTATTATATCGAACTAAAATCAAAATGAACACTAAATAGGAGTAAGCCTGATTAATGAAACACTTGCAACATACTTACCGGAATTTCAGATTTGTCTCTGATTTCGTCTTCTTTTAATTTCTCCAGCGCCTTCAAAATTTTGAGCCTGAGAAGCTAAGATATTAATAACAATATCTAAGCCTAAAACAATTTGTAAAAATATTTACATGTAATTTGTAGATTTTCCTTGCATCCGTCTTTTTCTAATTTTCTCAGTCCCTTCATAGTTCTGTGCCTGAGAAGCTAGAATAACATTAAGAGTATCTAAGCCTAATAAAAACCCTATTATTCCTAATGGAGGGAATGGGTCTAAATCTATCTATACCAAATAAAATATTAAAAACAAAAAAGCCATGGCGACCCTGTTAATACTTTTCTTCATTTGTCGGTGTCACGATATCCTGGTTCATGTTGAAAATATCTTAAAAGTAGAAGAGAAATAAATGATTATGACAAACACAGATAGGAAAATATGGATACAGCATATTACGAAAAAAGCTTGATTAAATAATATTAAATATTCAATATCAGCAATAAACATAGTACTTCTTGCATTACTGTATCAGTATTAATATAATCAAAAAAGTATTATATCGAACTAAAATCAAAATGAACACTAGATAGGAGTAAGCCTGACTAATGAAACACTTGCAACATACTTACCGGAATTTCAGATTTGTCTCTGATTTCGTCTTCTTTTAATTTCTTCAGTGTCTTCAAAATTTTGTGCCTGTGAAGCTTAGATAACATTAACAATATCTAAGCCTAATAAAATTTGTAAGAATATTTACATTCAATTTGTAGATTTTCCTTGTATCATTCTTTTCCTATTTTCTTCATTGTTTCCTTGTATCAGTCTTTTCCTAATTTCCCTATTGCCTTCATAATTCTTTGCCTGAGAATCTAGAATACCATTAAAAATATCTAAGCCTAATAAAAACCCTATTATTCCTAATGGCGGGAATGGGTCTAAATCTATCTATACCAAATAAAATATTAAAAACAAAAAAGCCATGGCAACCCTGTTAATACTTTTCTTCTTTTGTCGGTGTCACGATATCCTGGTTCCTGTTGAAAATATCTTAAAAATAGAAGAGAAATTAATGATTATGACAAACACAGATAGGAAAATATGGATACAGCATATTACGAAAAAAGCTTTATTAATTAATATTAAATATTCAATATCAGCAATAAACATCATACTTCGTGCAATATATCAGTATTATTATCTTCAGAAAAATATTATACCGACAAAAATCAAAATTAACACTATAGATGGCAAGCCCTGTTAATACTTTTCTTCCTTTGTTGTTGTCACGATATCTTGTTTACCTGTTGAAAATATCTCCAAAAATACAATATAAAATAATGAATATGACAAATAAGATAGATAGCTAAATATAGAAACAGCATATTACAAAAAAAGCTTATTAAAAAATATACAATATCAGTAATAAACGACAATATAATTAATAAATCAGTAATATACAATAACAGTTATAAAAATATAAAAATAACATAAAATGAAAGAATCATTTCAAACTTATCATAACAGGACATCAAACACAGGATTGCATTGCAGGGTGTTAGAATACAAATAACAATTGTATTCATTTTTCTGAGCTATGATTCAATTCATTAATAAATATACAATCAAAAATCCGTTTGCAATTATTCAGATTACATAAATATTTAGTTCCTCACGGGTCGACCCATGTCAAACTTCCGCATATAATTCTTTTACAGTGTGTATGACATTTTGGTATAGTTTTAAACAACAGTCTTATTTGATATAAAAGACATGTGTATCTGCTGCCCAATGCATTTGTTTGCGATCACATATTAGTAATCAGTGCACATACATACGAGCTTAAAGTACGTATGGCAATGAAATACAGTCTCAAACATCAGTCTATTTTTCTATATCAAAGTCTTGTGTGTGGACTCGATGCATTTGTTGGCTAGCACATTTCAGTTATGTTTAATAAAACTCTTCTTCTTATTCAAATAATTGAGTTGTATTTTCTTTTGAAAAACAGAAAGATTCGTCAAGTTCCATAATTGAAGAATCCTGTAAAAATATATATACATTTATTTCTTATGCACTTTTATAGTAGAGGAAGTAAATTATGAGCAACTTATTACGTATGATGAGGCTCTACAAGACGCCTATAACGTGTTGGGCGGTGACGCTGCGCGACATCAACTCCCTTAAGACTTATAACCTGCCAGTTTTCTCGATATTAACAACTACACATCTTTGAATATGATTGAAGTCTGTTACTGGCAATGAAATATCCAGTCTACATGAACCAAAGTACGAGAAACGAATAATATGTGATGAAAAACGTCAAATAGTGTGCTGATAAAAATGATTATTGTAGAGGTCGAAACGCATAATGTAGAAGCCAAAACAATTAACCCTACTTTTCACATAAGCCAATATATTGGGACATCTGTCATACTCGGTCATAATGTATTGGGTTGCTAAAGTTTACGACCAACCCAAGTATGTCTACAACATACTTAATTCCAAAAGATGCAAACAATAGCAACATTAATTTATGCAATTTGAATAAACCCTATCATTTAACCAAAATATAAAACAAGCAAACAATCCGATTATTACAGCAATTAAATTAACACTACTTGAACGACAAACTTCCAATGCGAATTAACTTTTAAATAGCCGACCTGCAATGATCCGAAATAACTATAAACAAACAAGAATATGAGGAGACAAAACCGATACAAGATTTTGTTGAAGTCAACATGCCTCTTTTCTCCCCACGAACATAAGATGAATTGCCTTAAAGAGAGAAGTCTATGAGCGGTCATTCACCGAAAGTACAACGCCCGATAACTTTTGAAATAACCCCGGGTCAAATATATATACGGAAGAAAACAATTAATCTGTTGCTGAGGAAATAAATCTTAGTAGTAGTATGTGTAACATACTATTACATGCTTGAGATGGCTTAAAAAAGATGGTATTTGATAGCATACGAGGTTTGCAGTGAAAGAGTACATTGTTTTACAACATAATATTTGATACAATAACGCATGAAGTGTATATCTATTTTAAACAATACATTAACGTCCATTACATTATACTAGAGATTCCAACTGAGAGATGTACCGATACCTTTTGTCGCCGATACCAATCCGACAACAACGATAAAACGACGATATTAATATTTTAAAGCAGAAATTGCCGACATTTACATGCTATGTAATTATTATCTTAGGTGTTCAGTCCAAACAAGTTAAAGTAACAGTTTGCAAGCATTATTCATGCCACACAATTTTTCAAATTTGAAAAAGCCATATTTCAGATAAAAAGAAATTAATGTTTTGGATCCTGCTACGTTTTTCGATTTAAATACATTGTACACTGATGTTAATTATATCGGTGTTCGGTTAGAAAACTCATCGATCATTCCAAGCAAAAAAATAATTTTTATATCAGTATTTCAACCTACTTTTTAAATTCACACTATAATATTATTTTCTTTTTTAAACCAAGAGCAAAAAACTGTAAAATCAAAAACTATCATAAAGTCTTGACAACAAGAAAAATGAAAAAGTATGAAACGCAAAGAACTACAGAAACAAATGTTCGTAGAAATATGTAATGGACAGACGTTTTTCTTCTTTACAGGTATCCCATATTTTCCTCTTTATATTGTTAACGGCGTTTTATATTTTGTACTAAACTAAAAGAAGGTTTATTTGATTTGGGAGATTTGTTTTCTTTAATATTTATAGTCACGTTAACATATTTTAGAATTTTAAAACAATCGCACTACAAATAGGAGTTTCAGGATGTACCTACATGAAAGCCAGTAGAATCCGCATTTTTATTTTTTTAAAAGCTCAGACTGATATGATTTTGTCACAATTACATCCAACACGCGCCTTCAGTTAACAGTTAGCTGGACGTGTTTTATTCTTAAATATTCTAACACTCTCCAACATTAAAATTAGAAGCAAGTTAAAGTAGTAAAATGAGTTTATAAATGCCCACTTATTAGCAGAAGATCAGCTAAAATAGAAGAACACACGATTAAGCAAAGGCCTAAATAATATGGCTCGGCATGTGTGCAATGTAAATGAGATATTTTCTGCCTTGCCAGCCTGATTGGGACTGTTTTCTATGCGCTGGAAAATATGAATATTCTATGTAAGCGTCAAGTATACAACAGTGCAGCCTACTACAGATTTAGCAACCAATCACAAGAAATACATTGGATACCCGACAGCCAGAGTGCACCTTCTGAAAAGGAGTCGGAACAACAACCGTTGGAATATCAAGCGCACAAACCGATTATAAACAGATCGAGCAATAATCAAACACATCAATTCAATCACAATCAAAAACTATATGAAATATTTTGTACAGAGACAAAACAAAATGTAAAAGAAAAAACTAGCCTTGACAAAATGAAAAATTTGAAATGTTAGGAACTCCGGAAAAACGGCCCGCGAATGAACCCGAACGACTTTCGTGTACAAAATGACCACCTATTAGCGGAGGATGAGCTAAAAAGAAAAACATACGATTAAGCGAGGAGGGATTAATAAATATGACCTGGCATGCGTGCAGTGTAACTAAAATTTTTCTGGCTTGTCAGCTTGCTTAAAACAACTTAACTTGTTAACTTTTCTTTCAAAAATAAACCATTTCAATACACATATTAGAAACTATCAATATTTAGTGTCAGCGTCGGATAAATAACAATTCAGCTAATAAAACTGAACTAGACAGCAAACAACAGAAAATATCATTTTACTTCCTACAAGCATATTAAAAAGTTAATATTTAGGGTTGAAAATACGATTAAATTCCACGAGAAACTCAATGTTGGCTCGTGAGATACTAAGTAATTACTTTTCACCCGGTTATTTCTTTCTGGTCTTCCTGTATTATAATTTGTACAACCCTGCTGTTTGATTTACATTTTTTCCCACCAAAACTAAGTCGTGTCTAATGAAGAATATAAGGGAGACAAAATCCGAAAAGTAACTTGCGTTTTTTTATGAATCTGTTGCTGTGCAGCATTCAAACATCTGATCAAGCGTTTTCGTTATGGCGGAGATATATTGTGAAGAATTTTGTGTAAAAAGGGGTGTTAGAAACAAGAATTTTGCAGTTCATTTACCTCTCTTCATTACATAGATTAAGATTTTCGCAAAATATCAATATATATATACAGCAATGCTCTGCAAAAGTACTCGCAATCTCTAATGAAAAACAAACTGATCAAGGTCGCTGCGACAAAATCAGAAAATTCTGAAAATTTACCTCCTAAAAGTCCTCATGTTGCGTGCTTTCAAATCTACCAATTTATTACGCTTCATCAGAGAATTAGAAGTGACCACTTCATTTCTTTCTTAAATTTGTGGAAACGTCCAACGCTTTTTTGTTGATACGTTTTCTTTCATTTCACCACTATTTAGCTTAACATTCTTACCTTGCATCTTTATTGTTTTACTCTTACAACTGTGGTAATATACCTAAATAATTAGTATATTGCACTATACGTTTTTTCAAAAATATTGAATTATTTCGAACTTTTCCGACCCAGCGGGGAAAAATTTGAATATTCCATCAAATCGAGGATTGAATAAATAACTTAATTCAACAAAAAGTTGTGGTGGGACAATGTGGTATTCGAAAATGATAAATTTTACAAAAATTGATTGATTTCAGAAAAATATTTAAATATTTTGATCTAATTTCGGGGGTTGGGGGTTAAAATTTGAATGTACCAATAATTTTTCGAACTATGGCATTATGTGAACTATATGAACTATGTCAAGTTTTGAGTTTATGAATGACAGAAAATGTAATTTGATAAATTAGATATGAATTGTTATTTCAACAAATCTATTTGTACCTGTCTGCTCTAGCGAAAAGGCAACATCAAATAAAACAACACTCCGTAGATTTTCCAAATTCTAAATCCTAACCATTCCAAGCCTGTCGAACTCCTGCGCTATCCTGAAAGCTCCCGTCAAGCCCCATTGTACCAAATGGTTGTAATTGAGAGCCCAATTCCCGACTTTATAAAGGGGAAGCATAATTTCGTGCAAGGTTATAGAAAATTAAAAGATTCAGGTTGAAAATCCTTGGCTTTCCATAACAACCCAGGATGTTTCAAAGTCATAATCAGAAAGCATCTAAGGGCACTATCATATAAGCAGAAACACCAGAGCGCGCGACATCCGTGGAGATGACGGGTTCACTAAAACTTACAACTGTGCAACGCTATACAAACAGCAACGCTAATTTATTAGTTGTTGAAAGTTTAAATTTGAATATCTGAGATGAACTGTAGTTAAATTTGCATAATTAATAGATAATGTGATAAAAAAGTCCCATAATATAAAACTGTTTTAATTTAAAGGAACCTCGTCGAATCTCTGGAACAACACCAACAAACACCAAAAATTCGATTTAACCCTGGTTAATTAAAAACTACTGTTCTAGACTATTGAAAAACTGACAAAACGCTATGGCAACGAAATAAACCCATGAAGTACGAATACAATAAATACTATGAAATGAGGCCCGACCAGTTGTATTAATGCAGCTGCAAATGCCCTCATTGCCTGTATTATAACCCCATTGATGGCGACTGGCGCATACGCCGATACTTGTCAAACGATGGAAGAATGCCCAAAAGGGAACATAACCCGCGTCTTTCCGGAAATTATGTATACGAAATTAACCAATTAGCAAAATTTATCGCATACCAGCTAAAAACTGCACACTCGCCCGTGAACTAGAGGGTGGAAACCATTGCATTACATGACTCTACGAAATTATAAAAAAAAAATGGGCGAAATATTTTGGACATCTTGTGAGAATAATTCACATATTTGCAGCTCTTCATGACTAGCGGGATTTAACATCATATATTAGTTTATACCGGACAAAATATGAATTGAAAGATTTATAAGATTACATACTTGCTCTTTACTCTCTAGACTAAATAGGCTTCCATCTAACTCTGTGATGCACCATACTATTAACACTGTCGATTCCGTTTGATGCAATGACTTTTTCAAGCAGTGTTTTAGAAAACTGAAAATAAATATATGGTTTCATTATCAAGTTTTGGAGTCATAAATCCCCAAAAAATGCTGTTCGACAAAGGTAAAGCAAAGGTAATCTTTTAATAAAAATACATAAAAATATCAATTTAATGCCATATTATGTGCATACCGAGTCCATCTTACTTTAGGTGGAACTAAATTTCGTTGACCTAAGACATTATCAAGTTATTTAATTCACAAGACAGAAATACAGAGAAGAGATATAGTTAAAACAAATAAATGTTCACTCATTTTATCTAACTGATACATACTGAGTTGCGTGCACAGAATTTAAGCCATTATAACGTCGTATTTTGTATTTTGCACATCGAAAAATTCCCATTCGATATATTTCTTCATAATTCCCGTGCAATGTTAAAAATGTCAATATAAAAAATTGGCTGCAAAAATAGCCAAATTAGTTGAGGTGATAAATGGCTAAAATCATGTCATAATCATATTCCCGTTTCTATTCGCGCGGTTGGGAAACAACATTGTTCCTACCTAACGAGGCTAATACCGCGAACACGATCACTCCAAGCAAAAAATAATTTTCATGTCAGTATTTCAACCTACTTTTTAAAACCTTCTGGAATAGAATAAAAGTTAATTATCTTGAAAATATCAGTCTACATTTAGCCGATATCGATACGAATTGCCGATATTACCGATACCCGATACCTTTTACCGAAAGCTTTTTAAATTAGTTTTGAAAAGCACTGACTGTATAACGACATTGATCATTTTAATCATTCCAAACCGAAATTGAAATAAATGAAAAGTCAATTTACCGCAATTAATGATAAAATAAAACAAGTAAATAATACACGATAGTTATATGAACATTTGTCAAAAAATTACTATTCAAGGCAAAAAATAATATTGCAAAATGAACATATCATATTGGGTTAGTTTAGCTGTCCTCAGTTAATATTTGGACGTGATTCGACTTAAAATCCTTCTAATTTGAATCGAGCAATAAAATTAACGCGAATATCAGAACATAACCCGTAAGTTCAAATGACATTATATTTTCATGGCATCGTGATACCAAAACAAGTTTATATATGACCTATTATTAGGGGGGAAAAGGAGAACAAACGATAAGCGAGAGACTCAAGTAGAAAATGCGTGTAAAAATTCACACTATAATATTATGGTCTTTTTTAAACCCAGAGCTAAAAACTGTAAAAAAAAATCATAAAGTCTTGACAACAAAAAGAAATGAAAAAGTATGAAACGCAAAGAACTGCAGAAAATGTTCGTAGAAATATAAAATGGACGGACATTTTTCTTCTTTACAGGTATCCCATATTTTCCTCTTTATAATGTTAACGGCGTTCTATAAATTTATACTAAACCCAAAGAGGGTTTATTTGATTTGGGAGATTCGTTTTCTATAATATTTATAGTCACGTTAACATATTTTAAAATATGATTTTAATTAAAGCAATCGCACTAAAAATAAGAGTTTTAATATGTACCTACATGAAAGCCATCAGTAGAATTTGCATTTTTATTTTTTTTAAAAGCTCAAACTTGTATAATTTTGTCACAATTACATCCAACAAGCGCCTTCAGTTAACAGTTGATTGGACGTGTTTTATCCTAAAATATTCTAACACTCTCCATCTTCAAAATTAGAAGCAAGTTGAGAGGGAAAAACGAGTTTATAAATGTCCTAAAATAGAAGAACAAACGATTAAGCAAAAGCTTAAATAATATGACTCGGCATGTGTGCAATGTAAATAGGATATTTTATGCCTTGTCAGCCTGTTCGGGACTGTTTTCTATGCGCTGGAAAATATGAATATCCAGTGTAAGCGTAAAATATACAACAGTGCAGCCTAGAACAGATTTAGCAACCAATCACAAGAAATCTTTTTTTTTTTACTACATTGAATACCCGACAACCAGACTGCACCTTCTGAAAAGGAGTCAGAACAACAACCGTTGGAATATCGAGCGCACAAACCGAGGATAAACAGATCGAGCAATAATCAAACACAGCAATTTGATAACAATTATAAACTATATGAAATATTTTGTACAGGGACAAAACAAAATGTGAAATAAAAAACTAGCCTTGACAAAATGAAAAATTTGAAATGTTAGAAACTCTGGAAAAACGGCTCAAGAATGAACCTGAACGACTTTCGCGATTATTGCTGCATTGTATTGTATTAGCACTTATTAGCAGAGGATCAGCTAAAAAAGAAAAACATACGATTGAGCGAGGAATTAATAAATATGACCTGGCATGCGTGCAGTGTAACTAAAATTTTTCTAGCTTGTCAGCTTGCTTAAAACATTTTAATTTTTCGTTCAAAAATAAATCATTTCAACACACATATTAGAAACTATTAATATTCAGTGTCAGCGTCGGAAAAATAACAATTCAGCTAATAAAACAGAACTATTCTAAAGTATTCGCAATCCCTAATGAAGAACAAACTGATCAGTGTCGTTGCGACAAAATCAGAAAATTCTGAAGATTTGATAAAAAGTCCTCATGTTGCGTGTTTTCGAATCTACCAATTTACTACGCTTCATCGGAGAATTAGAAGTGACCATTTCATTTATTTCTTAAATTCGTGGAAAAATCCAGCGCTTTTTTGTTAATACATTTTCTTTCATTACCCCACTATTTAGCTTAACATTCTTACTTTGCATTTTACTGTTTAACTCAAAAGTAAAATACAATTCACATCATTTAGCATTCACAAATGTATTTTTGTACGGCAAAGACATTAACGCGACAATGACATAGAAATAAATTATTTTTATTTATTAGAATTTTTTGTATTTAAATAAAAATTTACCAAAGACAAATCTGGGTCGGGCATTCAAGTTAACAACAGAATTCAATTCAATTCAACGAAAGCATTAATTTCAAAAAACACCACCGAATGCAGATTTCAAATTTTTCAATTTCTCCTAACCCGAAACCTAACCCAAGCCGGACAACCACTAATTTGTTAACGACGGATTTAAATTCAATTCAATGAAAGCATTAATTTCAAATCAAATCTCTCATTTTTCAAAAAAACTTTTCCGATCTTGCGGGGAAATATTTGAATATTCCATTAAATCGAGGACTAATATAAACAAGAGAGCTGTGCTCAAATATTTGGACACGTCACAAGGTGTCGCTATTTTTTATTCCGACACATAAAAAACGCGAATCTTTGAGGTCCACAGAAATAATTGAAATAAGTAAAAGTAATAGCCTTCTGGCAAAAAAATCAATCTTTAACCACTGAAAATTTCAAAGCAATTGTTCAGTATTCGTAAAGAAAAGCGATTTCATCATGACGAAAGAGAAGAATACTAACATAAACAACAACAAAATATTGAAACGATCGTTATGTACACTGACGTGTCCAAAAACTTAATTCAACAAAAACTTGCGGTGGCACAATGTGGTATTCGAAGATGGTAAATTTTACAAAAATTGATTGATTTCAGAAAAATATTAATTATTTCGATCTAATTTCGGCTTGGGGGTTGAAATTTGAATGTACCAAAAATTTTTCGAACTATGACATTATGTGAACTATATGAACTATGTCAAGTTTTGGGTTTATGAATGACCGAAAATGTAATTTGATAAATTAGATATGAATTAGATATATATTCAAACAAATCTATTCGTACCTGTCTGCTCTAGCGATATGGCAACATCAGATAAAATAATACACCGTAGATTTTCCAAATTCTAAACCCTAACCATTCCAAGCCTGTCGAACTCCTGCGCTATCCTAAAAGCTCCCGTCAAACCCCATTGTACCAGATGGTTGAAATTAGGTGCCCAATTAAGACTTTATAAAGGGGAAGCATAATTTCGTGCAAGGTTATAGAAAATGAAAGGATTCAGGTTGAAAATTCTTAGTTTGCCAAGTCATAAGCAGAAAGCATCAAAGGGCACTATCATATAAGCACAAACACCAAAGCTCGCGACATCCGTGGAGATGACGGGTTCACTAAAACTTACAACTGCGCAACGCTATACAAACAGCAACGCTAATTTATAAGTTGTTGAAAGTGTAAGTTTAAATATCTGGGATGAATTGTAGTTAAATTTGCATAATTAGTAGACGCTGGGATAGAAATTCCCATAATAGAAAACTTGCTTTAATTTGAAGGAAGCTCATCGAACCCCTGTTACTCCAACAAAAAAAAACACAAAAGTCGATTGAACCCTGGTTAAAAACTACTCTTCTAGACTATTGAAAAACTAACAAAACGCTATGGCAACGAAATAAACCCATAAAGTACGAATACAATAAATACTATAAAATGAGGCCCGACTAATTGTATTAATGCAGCCGCAATTGCCCCATTACCAGTAATATAACCCGATTGCTGGCGGACTGCCGCATACTTTGATACTTGTCAAACGATGGGAGAACGCCGAAAAGAAACATAACCCGCGGCTTTTCCGGGAATTGTGCATACGAAACTAACAAAGCTGGAACATTTATTGCATACCAGCTAAAAACTGCACACCTCCCGTGAACTAGCGGGTGGAACCATTGCATTATATGACTTTACGAAATTATATAAATAAAATTGGGCGGAATAATATGGACATCTTGTGAGGATAATTCAAATATTTGCAGTTCTTCCTGACTAGCGGGATTTAACATGATATATCAGTTTATACCTGACAAAATATGAATTGAAAGATTTATAAGATTTCATACTTGCTCTTTACTCTTTACACTATATAGGCTTCCATCTCACTCCGTGAGGCACCAGACTAATAACAATGTCCGTTTGATGCAATGACTCTTTCAAGCAGTGACTTAGAAAACTGAAAATAAATATTTAGTTTCATTATCAAGTTTTGGAGTTACAAATCACAAAAAAATGCTTATTAACAGTAAAGGTAAGCTTATATTAAAAATACATAAACAATATTATTTTAACCACGTGGAAATGCCATTATTGCCGATTTATTCATGGGTTAGTATCAATTAAAAAAGTGTTTTAACAAAGTTGAGTTACGTGAACATTCAACAGTATTGTAGTGATTACCAATTTACAAATTATTTAACACAAAAGTAACAACGACACGATCTAAAATTAAACGCATGGAAATGTCCAACTATCCGCTTCAAAAATATCGCACCCCGGGGTCAATAATGATGGTATTGTTCGCCTAAAATTGGGACCGTAATTTACAAACTGTGATAGAAATCCTACACAGAAGATAGAAATCATAATAAAATTAATTTGTGTTGTGAATGCACTTGTTGTACGTGATTGTGAACTCACAATCATGTCCGAAATATAAAAACTACGATATCCGCCGTGATATTTAATATTTACTAGTGGATAAAAAAGTGCTTTGAATATAGTCTAACAATATTAATTGGATTGTCGGCCGCCAAAACGATCGCAGTGACAAATAATTCACTGAGGCCTTCGATTACGACAAAATTATGAAATAAAAAAGCCACACTGTTCAAGTAAAATCCGAAAAAAAAAGTATTGTCACGGCGATGGTTTCGGCGGCCGACATCCCAATTGATGTCGTTCAAAATGACAATACTGATTATTCGGTGTCCGTTAAAAATATTCGATTAACTCGATTAAAAAATACGATTTTGCCCGCCAGTGATCACGGCGCAAGTAAATAATCATTGAATGGAAATAAAACTTCAACTTCATAACAATAAATTATAAGTAATAGTTTCATATTTCGTGCATTTGATCGGCGCTACATGCAAGCGTATTTTTGTACACATAAACCATTATGACACTACTGACATCTCTCTGAAATTAATTTTCCCGAATTTTTGATGTTTTATTTCCAAATGCGGGTACCCGCTGACTACGGATTAATAGTCGACGTTTAAAATACGACTTGTAAAATATTCACCAACACCATCAGGCAAAGAGAGACGGGCTACAACGTAACCTCCATTGAAAAATCCTGGCTGCACCCCTTGATGCGGCAATATTTAAAATGCGGTATTTATTGGCTTAATTGTGTTCAATGAAACCTGCAGTTGCGACGACTTACGTCTTACGACAATATAAAATCATTACAACTCAAAATTACCGCGTCAATCAGCGGACTTGAAATGAAGAACAATGAAACCAAGTGTAACAACACTGAACCCGCCCCGCCGCAGGCCTGTCACTCTGATTATTTTTAAGGTTTCACCGTTTGAAATATCCCAAGATATAGACAAAATACGAACGATTGTAATTTAAATTATTGCGAAAAAAAATCAATCGATATATTTTGCATTAAATATTTTATATATCGTCACATACCGAGAAAACGTCGTATGCGGCTCCATAGGTAGTTAGTTGCAAAATAGACAAAAGGTACATCGCGTGACAATTTACTGTGTTTCGATTTCAGTTACTATTATGGCATATATTTTAAAGAAATCCTAACATAACATCAAATTTTGTGATTTACAATGTCTAAAAAGCGTTTTCAATCTGCTGCGAGACTGCTAAAACAAAACTTATGGTGATATCTTCCGTTTTATATTTTAATTTTAATATTTTATAATGCCGCAATCAAGAAATTGGGTTGCGGATTCACCTCTTTATCATTTATTTCTTCACCGATTTTTATAATATAGTATTCTAACTTGTTTGTGATTAATGTAAATTAGAAATATTCAGAAGATTTTAAAAACATACCTGCTCTTTAGACTCGATGTATCCACCTCTCTCAGTGATGCATAATCGGACAAATAACTCCGCATGTCTTTTGATGTATAATGATAAACTGTCTTTTCCGCTTTCAAGTTTCAGAAAGCTGAACTTTATGCGAGATAATGATCTGCAAGTAAATTTTGTATAATATTGATTTGAATAAATATAGTTGTTCGAACTAAGTCATTATTAATTTTTAGATTTATAAGTTACGGAAAATGTAATTTGACAGGAGCACAGAGAAGCTATGCTTATACTTTGGATACATAAAATAAAAATATTAATTTTCAGTTCATTGACAAATTATTCAGATTTCCCCCTTATTTACTAACATTACTTTGGAATGATCTGTCAGTTTATAATATTGCAACACATAATATAAATTATATTTATATTCATTCAAAAGCACGTTGAAAATACGGCTATTAAGAAATGTAAATATCAAAAATAAGGCGGAAAAGATAAAATTTAACAAATATTTCTGTTTCTAATTACCTTTACGCCCCTCAAAAAAATTGTCCACGCTCTTGTGAAAAGCTATGCTTATCCTAAAGATACAAGAACGACAACTTGTACTGATATTCATTTACGTTCATTCTATATTATTTGCAGATTTTCAATATTATAAATATTACTTATTCGGAATGATCTGTCAGTGTGCTATGTTGTATCTCATTATCTGAATCTTAACTAGTAAATTATTTATTAGTGTGTTATATTTTACCTTCAAGTTCTCTATAGTCTTTCCTTCCCATCCCAGAGACCTGAAAATATACATCTATAAATAAATTGATGCCATCTATAAATGCCAAAGACATTTTAGACATTATATATATAAATATAAGAACATGACAGATCATGACTAGGGAATAAACGATAGCAAAATAAGGAATATATTCCCAGATTCAAACGCTTATGAACATAAGGCTACTAGCAATATAGATATAGGCTGACTATAGTAGATTTACAATTTGTGGGATCTCATGTATATAGTAACCTTCGAAATTTTAGTTTTCGACACAAATCCCATGGTTAACTAGTACCAAAGGGGGTAAGATACACGATTAATCAAGTCAAGACAAGTTTTTTTTTCCAACCAGTAATAAGTATCACAACCATAAAATACGACACGAACAAAATTTACACCGTTTGTCTTGGGTAAGGGACGTAGCGGTAAAACCAAACTGGTTATCGAGCAGCGACACCAAAGTTCCTAATATCTAATTAAAAAAGTAAGAATTCTAGAATTTTGAAACTACTATATCTTATATTGACGGGGAGTGACGTATATGAAAGAGACCATTCAGTAGAAATTATATAGGAGAGTTTATTATATTAATTAAGCTCTTTTCAATATACATGATTAGGCATAACATGACGTGACCCGCACTAACAATGGGGAAAATAGGACACACATTACTATTTCTCTATTTTTAAATAGACATGAACATGGATGGTATGATAACATAGGACTTTTACCAAGGGGATAAGAACCAAAAAGGAGTTTACACTTGGTTGAATATAATTTATACAGTATCGTTTTTGGAAAATTTAGTTGAAACACGAGTTCTTTAAGGTCTAAGATTAACGGCTATCTTAATTCACATAGTATGACTCACTCTGATAATATCATTATTGGAAATATGGGACGATTCCAGTTTGAACTAGTTGGGAACATCATTGGCATGAATATCAACTGTGAACTACCCGAGCGTACAGGTCACAATGAATCACAGTTACATTTAAAAAATTAGCCTGATTACTTTATATAGTATGTTAGTTAGTGTCAACTACCATTTGTATTCATCAGATTAATGAAAAAGATCAGGACTACGATTTCAAAAATGTCAGACATACTAGTATATATAGGCATCCTATGATAAACAACAAGTTAAACAATAAGCTTTAATATTCGCATGGTTATTAAGTTGGGGTTGTGTTTTAACCGAATTGCACTTAACGAGGCATAGTTCAAACTCTTCCAGTATCTCTGCAGATATACACTGCTGAACTAAAAGTATCACTATGAAAAAAATTCACTGTTTGTCGTAATCACAACGTGACACCCTATTGCGGTGAAACGCTTTTTATTTATGCTGGCCTAATAACCTTTAAATAGACTGACTTTTCAAGATAGTAATTGGCCTTTTGGTTTGGACGATTAAACGAAACGACAGCAGATGGGACAACACAGCAGTTAGCCCCTGCGCTGTATTGACTATGTTATTATTCACCTGATATTGCTACAGTTAATTCTTAGGACAGAATATTTAATTCCGCGATTCTACGTAATGAGCATGGTTTGGTTTAACAGATTTTGCCATAAACAATTATGAGCGCGCATTGGTGGCCAAACTGACAAAAATAAGACCAATTTAATGCATTCCTGTATCTCGACTATTGGGCGGGAACGAAAAAAAGCTTAATTTTTATTTCTAAAACATGGCCCTAGCCTTATTCACTCGGCCGACTCAATAGCCAGAAAAAAACGGTAGTTGTGCGTATCATGTTATTATGAAATTTTGAGATTGTAATTTTTAGAAAATTTCATTTGACACACAAACCAAAACTGAGCTCATACTCAATATATTGAACATAATATTTGTCTGTAGATTTCCCGAAAAAAAATACAATATATCATTTATTTATACTATAGACATCTAAAATGAAAAGATTTCAAATGATTTGGTTACATACTTGCTTTTCAGACTTGATAGGCCTCCATCTCACTCAGTGATGAAAAGCTGGCTCTTGACGAATTTCTTTTGGTACAATGATAAATTGTCCTGTCAACTTTCAAGCAGTGTTTTAAGCTGAAAATCAATATATATGTCATGATTTTGTGCAAGCCAATTCTAAATTTGATTCAAACTAAATTTCGTTGAGCAAACTATGTCATTAGGTAGTTAATTCACACAAATGCTATTTGACAGAGACACTGCAAAGCAAAAAATATACGTTAGTTTCAATAAAATACGTAACGGGTAAATTTAGACGAATAAAATTTATTCAGGATTGCCATTAAATTTCAAATATTATAGATTACCATAGAAATTGCTTTTCATCGACTCTACAGTTACAGGTATTTGTAATCATTCAATTTCATAAATTAAGCTTAATATTTTATAACATATCAGGTGTAGTTTTCAAACTGCACGAGTTGCAAATATTACAATAACGGTAAAATACCCAATGAACTTTTATACCTGTTTCATGGAGTATATGACTAATTACCTCTGATCAGTAACTTGTAGAATTATCACATTGTTCACGGTGGGGATCGCAAACTGGAGATCGCTATCTAGCAGAGAAGCGAGCAACGAATTTCAGGGGTCGCAAAGAGTACATCAATTTGATACAAGGTATTATATTTATAGTACTATTTTGGACTTCTGCTTCAAAACACAATTATTAAAACTTGTGCAAAATCTAAATCTTAAATTTCGATAGAATGCACAGGATAAAATAAGCGGCATAACAATGTTGGCTCGCATCGAACTATTTATCATTTTAAACGTGAACGTGGGTCTTACTTTTTTGGAATTTTGATTCGGAAGACAATTATTTAAACTTGTGAAAATATAAATCTCGAGGGAAAACACACGATCAAATATGTGGCATAACGATGCCGACTTTGATCGCAAGACCCGAGACGCGGTGCGCTCGCATCTAATTGTTTAGCATTCTAAACAAAAACAGTGGTGTACAGGAATAAAATAGGCGAAAAAGTCAAATAAAATGTTTAAATGATATTTACTTGTATTATTCCTCGTTCGTTACTTTGTGTCTTTGAATCTTCAACCTTCAATAGTTTTGCATCTGAAAAAAGTTAAAATATTGATAAATAAACTTTTGCAGAACTGTAGCTAGCATATTCAATGAACAGCGGGGCTGAATCTATCGGATTTTCTGCACAAAGCTCCCGCCACGTTTTAAAATGACATATTAGTAATTATCAATTTGGGGGTAGGAACGATTTATAATAAATTTGAATTTACAGCACAATCTGCATTCCTAACTTAAACTACCAAGATGGCGCACAACCTGAACCCTAACCAGGTACACATACTGTGTTCAGGTTGTGCGCCATCTTGGTACGAATACTATGGGAGCACCCTATACACAATAAAATATGAAAGTGGAAAGGCTACGCGAATCTCTAATAAACCATTGATTTTGCGCTACATTTGCGAAAGTTTTGAAAGTTATGCAATACATTCATGTAAATCTTGTCCTGTTGAATGCAGCTTACCTAGTGACGTAGATTAGTATATTACGTTTAGGTTTCTTAATATGATAAGTCTATGTATTGCCAAATAGCTTTAAAGTTCGATGGAACCCGATGTTAGTGAGTTCGATGCAAAAGAGAATCACCCACCAATCAAGACTTCTGTATTAGGTTAATAATTCCAATTCGTGTAGGCCCGAAAACCTCTAATTTACCACTTATACAATAGAAAAATGAAAGCAATAGAATAGCAATGAAAACAATAGGTATAAAGAACATTTAGCTCACCTGAATATTGTTTCGAACTCGCTGTCATAACCCAACAGTCAGCTTATCCATACATCCTACCAGAATCAAACCTTATCCTACGACGAACATTTGTGACTGCGATGTCGCTTGTGGCTTCCCGCGCACAAATATTTGACGAAAAAAGCTAACTGATTGTTGTAATCAAATAATTTTAACTGATTACTTTGATTACTCCAGATTGCCGTTACGAGCGGATCACGTTTCTAACGCGTGATCTCAAAGTTGCACAATGAAGATGACGGTTGGGATTTGCTTCATACATTTTCTGATCGCACAATACCTAGTTCATAGTATTTTCGGGGGTGTTTATCTCGGTGACCGTACATTTCAACCCACGTACATTTGAACCATGTACATTTGAACCCATGTGTATATCCGCGGGTTCAATCTATATGCGGGTGCTAAAACCCATGGGTTAGGGTTAGTATGGGTTCAGACGACCGTAAAACAAAAAAAAATCCATAAGTGCAATAGCACGCAGGTGCAATTGTCGTGGGTTCAAATGTAATGTAACCGTTCATCTCAGATCTCACATTTTTACATCAGTGACGGGAGCTTAGTACAAAGAATCCAGCATTTCCATTATATTTGTCTTCTCATATTTGTCGAGTAAACGCGCACGTGGATGTCATCAAAAATGTAACCTTCCTTCCACTCAATGAAAGATTAACGGCGTGTTTAGCGTTATATCAATGCATTCTCATTCACAATGTGACGTTGTTTCGATGCCTACCCCTACAGTAAAGGTAATTTCTCCGCCCAAACCAAACGTCAGAGACATAACATCAACAACAGCATTAATCACGGTTCTATGTGAAGTAAATACGGTAATTGACTGCTCAATACAAGTGCATACCGACGACAACGACTGATTCACATATTTGGTGTTATGGTGCTCGTGAAGAGATAGACTGTTATTTACGGAGCCCCACAATAAGAACGTAACAAAAACAATGTGTTACTTACCGATTAATATTAATGAGTGATTTGAAATTACTCTATTTAATAACTCGGATGTATTTGATGCTTCTTAAATTTTATTAATGTCATTTTGAGTAAACGAATAGTTAATGGAGACTCTAGTTCTGTATGAAGCACTTTGAGTCTGTCTCTACAGTAGACTTCTTGGTAAAAAGCGATCATGATACAGGTATGTACGGCCATAAAGAACAAACCTGAAATTTTGTCATCTAGCGTAAGGGTATAGACGTATATTAATGTGTTTAGTATCTATGTCAGTGCACTGCAGTTGACTACGTTCGTGTTGAGTGGCGCATCGCGCTAAGCCTTAGGACTACGCTTGATTTCTAACCTAAGATTATCCCGCTTGGATTCGCAGGTTCAAATCTAGTAGGGGATAATTTAGTACCAGATGATTGCTGGCGGCTTTCTCCCACTATCCCCACCCTAAGCTAGCGCTTCCCAAACTTTTTTTGCCACGGAATATTAATACTTTTTATGATGTAATTTCAGTTTTTTCTCTATTTTCGCTTGAGGCACATAATATGCAGCACCTACGCCAAATGGATTTTTCGAACCGTCAGTAAATACTTAGTACATAGTCTCGATATCTTTCGTGTGTATGGTCAAGAAATGACGTTTGAAGTATTGTTGGTGAACATGTTGTACCATAAATCGTTAACGCTGTATCAATTTGCGGTGGCTTCATTATCCAGGGAGGAATCTTGAAATTACCATCTTTTGCAACAGAGAAGTCGGTAAAAAAGCTGTTGGTTGTTTTCATAATAAACGTTGCAAATGACCAGGAAAATATTCTTCCTACGACTGTTTGAATAATTGTGCTGTAATTTCGCTGTCATGAGGAATCATTCTGCATTTGTAATGTAGACATTTTCTATAATGTATAATGTGTAAAGCCATTTCGTTACACTGGGATTGTAACGCTATAATAGGAGTACTTTTTAATACAACCAAACATTGTGATTGGATGTATAATATGTAAAGGCATTTCGTTACACTGGGATTGTAACGCTATAATAGGAGTACTTTTTAATGCAACCAAACACTGTGATTGGATTACAGCCAGTTTCCGCAATATAGTCGTTGTTCTTATTGTTCCTGTTCTTGTTCTTTGACACGTTTTTAAAAAGTCGCTTTTCTCTTTGATTACTGGACCAATTGCTTTTAAATTTTCAGTAGTTAAAGATTTTTTTCTAGAAGGCTATAACTTTTATTAATTTCAAATATTCCTGTGAGCTTTATGATATTCGTTTTTATTTTGAGCTATGACGTCATCAGAATTTGCCAGCATGTGGCGATTCCGCAAACATATATCGATCACTTGATCAACGAACAGGTTCCGTGGTCAAGCCTGCTGGTAAGTTACCGTACCGTACCACAGTGAATTTCAGCGTAACGTGTCTATATATTTGAGCATAGCTCTCTTGTTTATTTATCCTGACTGTTGATTGTAATAAATTTGAAGGTAATTTTTGAAGTGTAACAAGTGCAGAAAACAAATTAACTTTTACTTTGCATACAACCGCAAGTTTAGAGCGGAAACATCAAACGCATTAAATGAAATAAACCTATAGTACTTTTTCAGCACAAAATAAATGATGCCCCAATCATATAAAATGAAATAATTCCAAAGTGTGTGAAACAAGGTCTCAAAACTGAAACCGTGGCGCCGTGATTAGTTCATACCAATATTCACTATAATAATTATTTTCGAAATACAAAGCTATTTATAACATAGTCTCAAATTTTTCAGGTATTCGATGAATCGGAGTGTATACACCAACATCATATATCCAACAGCGGAAGATCTTCTTGGCGCCAGGAATACTTTAATTGATTTGAATGTGACATCACTTCTAAGCAGCGTCGGATTAACCATTAAACAATATAAGCACGTGCTGGGACCAAGCAAAGAGGGACACTACAGAAATTTTAGAGAATAATTTTATATAGTTTATCGGTGTTTATTAAAATATTACGAGTTCACCAGGCGACTCAAACTTCGAAATATTCGCTTATTTTTTGTCTTCTAGTATCATATTACCCTTCTTTACTAAAAATAAACACTGAAACCTATTTATTGGACACGAAATGGGCCTATGAGTCGTTTTCTTAAATTGTTTATGTTTTTTCTTTTTAGTATTCACCTTGTTGTTACACTTTTATTTTGAAAAAGTTTCTATTCTCTTCAACAATTGGACCAATGAACTATTTACCCTATGTGGCGGTTCCACGATCGCATTTCAACGATATATTGGTCAGCAAAGTCGGGAATTTCTTGATAAGGTAGACCAGGGTGGTCCAACTCTGTGATGCTGATACATTCCGTGCGGCTCACAGAATAATTTTAGCGTATATTTGTATCTAATGGAGTAACGTTTTTGAGTTTTTTTTTTTTAGATATTCCAACTGGGGTTGGGATCCCGAAATTCAAACCCTTTTTCTAACGCTTTGTGCCTTTATTTTAGTAAAAACACTCCTCTGTTTACAAGCGTCGGCCATGTGACAGTAGTGACGAAACGCAGAGCCGACATAACGCTGCGTAATCCAGTTTTTTTTAGCTAGGTCTCGAAAACCAACTTAGACTGACTTGGTTGGTATTTGACGATGTCACTAAGCTTGCTCACGCTGTTTTTAAATTACTCAATATAACAATTCGTAATAAAATGAGTGTCGCAAGAAAGGTGACATAAGATAACACGGCGGAAATGTATTTCCTTGCCCATCACGCAGTGTCTGGTTTGATTTCAAGTAATATCTGTCACGAAAGAATATAATTTGAAGCGACATTAAACGCGAGATGCGCAAAATACAACGGTAATTCTCGGGAATTAAATTTAAAATAACTGAAGGCTTTATATATCTTCTTTAAACGGACGCCAACCATGCAACATAATAATAGTCTGATTAGAACGGTAAACTTTCGTTGTTTATTAAATTTAAAGTAAGTAAACTCGCGGTATTTTGATCACTTTTGGGTTTTCTCCGACTTGCGGCCCGCGAGACCTCCTCAAAAGTTTTTGCGGTCCTTCAACCTAGCAACCTTGAACCACTCTGAGGTAGACTTCTAGGTACCGGTAAAATTTTAAACTACAGTTGTGACTTGTATCCTATGGCATTTCGATTCACGTTGAGACTGGAGGCATGAATCTTTATTGTCACACTTCCTCAGAATTAGAGTTCAACCGATATATCGGCCCGATATTGCGTGTTTGCATATATATATTATCGGCAGTAAACGGCCGATATATAGATCGGCTATATATAAGAGTTAAAAAATCTAAAAATGTTCGTAAAAGTTGTTTATTTACTGTTGGTTGTGATTATTTTTAATGGATAATACACTTATGTGGTTTATTGTTTTTATAATTAAATTACACATGAGGGGGCACTAAAGTTTTCAGTGCTTAGGGCACCAAAGGGGCTTAATCCGCCCCTGCCCTTTTGCATACTTGAGACCGGAATTCGTGTTCCACAGAGATTAGGAAGAGAACAAATTTTTGGGATGCTGATATGAGACCGCCTCTATTGCGCTCTTCAAAGCAATTGGGAAGATCACGCCTCGAAGCTTGGTTTTGGCACTAGTAGCTTCTCCACGTAGACGCTTTATTCCCCATCTTAGCAATCCCCCATCTAGGTCATCAATCATCATTTTGTCGCCTTTGGTTATTGACGTTTGCATGAATGGTTCAGTTACTTCAAACGCTTCTTTTATAATTTTTGGTGCTGCAGTTTTGGTTATGCGTTTCAGGTCCAAATGAGAGATTTCAGAATTGTTCGAATATGGCTTTTGCAATTTCTCAATGTATTTAGCTGTCATCTGCCCATAGTGTTGATTCCTGATTTAATGTGATGTTCAAATCATTCAATGCAGTCTGCAGTGTCTTCTTGCAATCAACATTTCCGTAGTCGATTTCTACTACAGATATGCCCCATTTTCCTTCTATCTCGTCATCAAGCTGTGAAATATATAAAATCGGGTCTAAAACAGTGCCCAAGTGCTTGAATAAAGCAAAACAAATGTGATGTAAAAATACTGACCAAATTTTTAGCAAAACAAAAACGGTCTCTACTTTCATATATTAAACTACGGTACTATAAACTCTTACTATTCATTCTTTCAGGATCAAAACCTATTTTGATAAGCAATCAGTACTATGTAACTCACGTCATCAAAAAATTCAAGCATTTCTTCCTCAGATAAATCCATTTTAATTCGAACTTTGAATACCGTTAATTCAAGAGTTAACAGCGAGCAGCCTAAAATATACTGCAGACGACGCTGTGGTTATGAATTATCCACGCCAACAATAGATGACGCTGTGAACAACAGATCAGTATACGGCCTTCCAGACTAGTTATATAATGGCTCTGATATAACCAACAATTTTTGATATGTTAAAAAAGTAAATAGAGACTTGTAATCATCATTAGCCGAAGCTACAATGGCGTTTCTCTGTGTGAAACATCACCAGAGTTACAGATCCAACGATTGTACGTCAAATCTAATAAAGAAGATTTTTCCAGATTCAAATATTTCAAAAAAAATATTCTTGTGCTCGGACGGAAGTTGAAACTATTGTGCATAATATTCTAGCTTCGATGACTGTTCAACATGCCTTAAATAATATTCAACAACTTGATATTTTGTATCTCGGAATAGCGACAGACGGCAGTAATCATAACGCTACAAAACTTTTCACGATAGTTGTACAATATTATGACTAGAAAAATGGTGGGTTGCAGTCTAAGTTGCTTGAAGTTAAAAGTACCACGAATGAGAAATCTTCAACAATTGCGAATGAAATTAAAGAAACTTCGACCAAAATGAACCTGTTTGAGGAATGTGTTTCATTTACTGCCGATAACTGAAATACTAACTTTGGCAGATTGGCTTTTAGAAAGGGCAATAACGTATTTTTTCGATTGCAAATCGACCTGCCAAATTTGATTGGGGTAGGATGCCCTGCACATGTTTTGAAAAACTGTCCACACCATGGCACCAATCAGACGAGCATTGATGTGGAAAATATTATTTACAAAACGTACCAATATTTCAGCATATACAGCACTGTACGCACAGAAGAACTGAAGGATTGTAACTTTGTGGATACACAGTATAAAAAAACTGCTTTCCCACTGCGTGACCAGATGGCTATCACTTTATCCAAGTTTATCTACAATGATTCAGTTGTACCCTGCCTTGCAATCATATTTCCGGTCTATTGAAAAGCCACCTGTTGCTCTAAAAAGATTTCATGAAAATCCTGTGAGTGAGTTGTATTTAAAACATTTGCAATCGTTTGTCGCTGATGTGTTTTATGACCAAATTAGGCATATTGAACACTCAGAGGCCTCAATTATTAAAATCAAAGCTTGTCTTAACACTGTTAAATCTACGATTGAAGAAAAAAAAACACATGTTCATACAAATCCAAATTAAATCTGAATTGCGTAGACTCAGAGACGAATGAAACGGCCGCGAATGTGATGTATTTCTCTCAGATGTGGCTTTGTTGTACGAGTCATGCGTACAATACCTCGAAAAATGGACAGCTTCGTTTAAGGAATTCAAATGCGTTGACTGGATGCTTCTGATCCAAAACACCGAGTGGAGAATTGTTGAACCGTGCGTTGAGTATCTGCTTGCGAAACATGTTTCGATTGATGAAGCCAAGTAATTCGGCCAATTCCAAAACTTATGCAAGTTCGTAGAAAAGCAACTTCAATCCAATTCAGTTTCCTACTGTAAGCTCATGGCACATGAAAGATGGACAGAATATTTCAAATCCTGCAGCACCAGCGACTTTAACAGCGAACTGATAAAGATCGCACAATATTACTTCAGCATTATTGCGCATAACGCCAACGTTGAGCACATTTTCTCTTTAATGCAACCACAATGGTCGAAAGAACGCGAAAACTTCCTATTTGAGTCTGTTGCTAGCATAATAACTTTAGTTTACAATTTTAACGACAGTTCTTGCAGCCAGTTTTACGATATTGCAAAAAATAACCCAGCAATGTTGTTTAGGATTAGAGGAACTTCCAAATAATCGTGGTCTAAGGACAAATCGATTATTCCGCAGATGTTTTTTTTTAATAAAGACAAAAATGCATTAAGTCGTCTATTGTCACTTCTATTTTTAATCCTAGAAAATTTAATGGATATATAACAGGTGAGATGTGGTTCTACCGAACAATATGTCCTCCTTCCAGGATTTGGAAATATGATCACCCTACTAATAGGTGACGATTAGAGTTGCCAAAACTTACTCAAATGACACTCATGGGTTTTCAGAATCAATCAATCAATTTACTTCTGGTAAAATAAAACAACATAATATATACCAACAACAAAAGGATAAACAAAATGCAAAGATACCCGGAATACGAGCATAACTCAGGCCTTAAGACAAAGTTAAAAACATACAAGTACGCCCGTCTACAGTTAAAACGAACAACACATTTAACATATAGGATACTGTTGTGTCCCTGGCACTGACTAATGAACTATACAAGAATCCAACTTGACAGAAACATCAATTTAATGAAAACAAACAATAACACCGCTCAGCAAGCAAACTCAGAACAGTGTACCGAATCACTAATATCACACAAGGCTCTACAAGAATGATGCAATAGGGGAACAATGTCAACTAGTGGAAACATAAAATATATGAAAAGTCAATACACAACATATACAAAATCGGCCAATAACTTTTGAATCGATTGAAGTTATAAAAACACTGCTCAAAAGAAGAGCAGGACAACACTTTGCCCAAATAGAATTCAATACATTTGTGTAGCCGCGGTTGTCATATGGTGCAATATTTTCAATGAGGATAGAGATACATGACGTCACGAATTTTTTGGCAGATCTGTATGGAGATTGATGTACTGCCAAAACCACATATGTAATACAAGATTCTAGGGTTTATGAAAACTGCATATGGCATACACGTGAACTTCATTCCCACTATTCCTGTACAATCCGTTGCCATGGTAAGGAATATTTTAGTTTTTCAACCTTAATCTGTACAACACAAGGCTATCGTTGCTGTCCACTAGTAGTGACCAATTTTTTTTATTATTTGAATGTACTGTGTCAACTTAACTGTACTTGATTTACTATTGTCGCGGACTAAAGTGTCCGTGTTGATATCGTGTGTACTGTATATATATATTTTTTTATGTTTATAGACTGTTATGTTGCGAACTCCCTCCGTTTCCCAGACATTTTTAAAAAACAGGCGCTGTATAGCAGCACTTATTACCACAGAAATCCGCGTAGAGATAGTAATAAATTTAGAATCGAATTTTGTTTTATGTATTAAATTTCGGGTCGTTCGAGGGCCGCAACAAATTAGCTCGTGGGCCAAGTTTGCCGACCCCTGCATTAGAACATGGTTTTCAATTCACTGAGCGTGATGCCTTTCGTCCGCGTTAATTTTGCCAAATCGTGCGAATCTCTGAATAGCTTCCTGTTTATTTTGTTGAAAATTGGAAGGTCCCTCATTCTGATATAAAGTATGATCTATTGGAGGGAGGCCTACAGCCATGTATGTTTTGGAGTTCGTCATATCGCCGATATATAATATATATATATATAAATTGGCAGCGATGCTTGTTAAGTTAAACTATTGTAAGTTAGGTATAACTTTATAATTGCACAGCTGCTAATCACAAACAATTCTAACTATCAAGATCCGAATAGTTGAATTGCAGCATGATGTAATATTTATTTGCAAGTGTAAATCAAACCAACAAAGTGAACATTTGTGAATTAGGCAATAAATGCTACATATATATATATATATATATATATAGCAAAAAATTTACGAAGGTAGTAGTTTTAATTTTTTGAATCTGCGAAGGAAACGTGCACATTTGTTTGTTGACTTTGTGGACGCCAAACCTTGGCTTAGTTGCGGTATTGATAGTAACAAATTCACCAATAAAGACATATCAGACACCCTTTATATGTAAATATAGTTTGATGTAGTGAGTTTGTTTTAAAAAGATGAAATAACGAATCAACATACAACACTTGATGGAGTGAATACACCGAAAAAAGTATATCTCAATCAAATTTATTTCTGCCGGGCAAAGCACATATCGTCACGCTAATAACCGAATTGCGTAAGTCATTTTTGGCGATTTTGTGTTTTTTATAATATAGATATTTAGGTAATGCTGCGCACTTGTCTGTTAACTCAGATTTTATTTTAAGAACTCCAAAACCCATAAAAATGGAGATTTAGTATGACATGCACATTTGTGCAATTGTTTCGTCATAATGAATTATCATTGTTACCGCAGGACTATTGTGACGTCACAAAGGCAAAATAACCTTGTCGCAGTATTTTCGAGTTTTTGCATCTCGGATTCTAGCTTAGCGCGTATTAATTTGAATTTAAACAACAATATAGGAAGACGTGCACTTGTGATATTCACTGTTCGAGTCCAATTCACTTTAATTGGCTTTTTATATTGGTTGCATTGCTGTTTTATTCTTTATATTTAATCTTAGTCTTTTTTCGGTGGGTGTGCAGAACGTGTTATATTGATGAAATATATATTTTTAAACACAAAAAAATAATGTAATTGAAACTGATTAGCTATTTTGGGTATTAGACATTGCAGATACTGAGAATTACATCCGTTTTTGGAATGTTTAGTTTCCAGAACTGGTGCATAAAGTAAAGTTGCAAAATTGCGTATGTCCCCAAGTCATAGACACATTTCTGCCTGAGTCACAGTGCGCCATTATGACGTCACTTAACTGCGTCATACAAATTAACTTAAATCCGGCTATGATCCAAAAATTGAACCATGGCAAATTATTGACTCTCAATGGCATAACAATATCATTAGGAAGTTTTTTTTATGTTTTTCTCAAAACTGCTAAAAATGACTTACGCAATTCGGTTATTAGCGTGACGATATCTTCCCATCCTAAACTTGTTTTTTGGTTGTGACTGGCAAATGCATTCCACATATTATAAATTCCCTTTGCAGTCGGGGCTAGGGATTTGAAGTGTGAATATCCCATCAATCCTGAAAAATGTTATTGCTATAATATTGCATGTACTGATTTTATATATCACAATGTAACACTATTATATTTACCTATTGGTGTGCACAATCCTATGAACAAATAGGTGTCGTAATCTGTCATGAAGAAATACTCTCCTCGGAATATGTTGTTTGCATCTGAAATGATTGTTATAAGCGAGTGCTAATAATGTGAAGCTTGTTTCTAATAATGCAAATTGGAAGCCTGAAAATACTCAATAAAATATCATTAATTGGATTTTTTATATATTAGCGGAAAGTCTTGGGATTTATTAGTGAAAAATACCCAACAATTTCTACTTACACATCTCTATATCTTCACCGGTTGCGTCACCCCCCGGGGTGTCAGAATACAACTTCTTTGATTTTGCCACAAACGCAGGTTTTAAAAGGACAATGTTGAGAATACAAAGCAAGTAATATTTCTACACCATCAGAGGTATATGGTACGTCGATGCAAATTTGATTCGAGTTTGAACAGACATTGTTTATAAATGAAATCAATCAGATAAATTTTGTAGCATAAGTAGACGTTTGACGTCATTATCAAGTTTTATTAAAAAATAAAATGAATATTGAAATTGCGATTTGGTGCGATGGCGTCTCGCTTGGGATAAGAAATTATGAAAAACAGTTTAGAATTATTACAAAAAAATTAGAACTATTTATTTACTATTTACTAGAATTATTTCTACTTGTACTATGTACGTGTCACGTTATTGATAATAATAATAATTCATATGATACAAATTTGCTCTCACTGAGTTGTTGATCCATAACGTATGTTTCATCCTCTCTTCGTATTAGGTGTAACTGCAAATCCAGTGTATTATCCTTGTATAACCTTTAGAAAAGTAATATTTAAGCAAGCATATAAAAATGATACTAAAAAAGTCGTCAAGATTACTGCTAGTTTACCCGCAAACGATCTCAGTCAGGTTGAACATAATTCCATTTTCCACTAATTTAAAATGATGTATGTCATGACAAGTCCTCCGGAATTTATATGTATCACCGGCATTTGGGATGTCAAATTCATCGAACCATTTTCTTTTAGCTTTGCTGAACTGAAAATGTATAAACACTTTCATTAATCCGATGCATGTAGCGGATTCACATCAGGTACGCTGATTCCATAGATTGTTATACGCCGGACGTGTATAATAATGAGAGACATGATTTTAAAGTGGCATGTGAACCTACATTAACATATATATTCAGAAATTTGTATTATTGTAAAAAAATTATTTGAAAGATTTCTGTCTTTATAACTTAATTATAATGAATTTCATATTTAGTTCTGATAAGTATAACGAAACTAAGTTAGTGGTCAATTTCCAAGGTTACTTACCCTGTCCCAGTCAATAGCTTGATATTCTTCCATTTTGGGGCAAAGTTGGGAAATTGCGGTTCCTCCCAGAAAACATATTACAGTCAAAAATAAGTAGCCGTTTGTTCCAACCATTCTTGAAAGAATATGTCGCAGGTACTGTTGTCAAATGCGCTCATGAAAACTTGGTATTCTTCATATAATTTTCTCAAATAAATGTCGTCATAGTCAGAAAAAAATGTGTTTGCTTGATTTCAAGGGGCAGAGCAATTGCTAACACTTCATTTATCATTTTTTCACACGTGAACAACCCAATATAAATAATGTATCGAAGCTAATTTAACAGCTGTAACTTTTCGTTGACACGGAAGGAGTAAGGTTTTGGCATGCATTTTGTAAATTCGAAATGTCAACGTCGTCAAAATAGAAGGGTTGAACTATTCTACCCCGGATGTTGACTTCACTGTTGTTACTTATCGATCTTGATCGGTAAGTATGTTGATAGGTATTTGTCTGTTTGGAATCGTAGAAAAACACAGGAAGTTACATGAAGTTATTTAATATCCGAAGTTTCTTGACGCCATTGTCATTTTACCAGCAAGTGTTTTGGTTGATATATTCCTAACCTGTTACACATTCTACGTTTCGCTGTCCGCCAGCTTGGTTCACATACTACGGGAGTAGTAAGGTCAAGTAATGGCACTGTACACGACTTTTAACATCTCGGCCGAGATTGTGGTCGCCAAGAAGATCTGGCCGCTATTACCACTATCTGTTTTAGGGTATGAATTCACGTTGTTCTCTCCTTTCCAAAGCAAAGATCAGTCAGTATTCGCCGACATGCGATGCAGGGTACTCCCGAAGTATGTGAACCAAGATGGCGGGCACCGGAACGTGGTATGTGTACCAGGTTAGGATGAGGCTATAATTTCATTCCAAATTTCCTTATTTTAGTTCTTTCACAAGTTCGGGGACTAGCCAAGTGACCCACGTAGTATTTGTACCTGAAATTATGGCATAACCCTTCCCTGATACACATACCACGTTGCGGTGTCCGCCATTTTGGTCCACATACTTCGGGAGTATCCGATGCAGTGTAGTTTACCTTCTATCTCAGAGGTCAAACGGTGTTGGTGGCTAAATCGACTCATAGGCCTGGCTTTTTTCTCTTCTTTCTGTTTCTGACAATGTTTCGGGTTTTTCTCGAATGTGTCTCATCCAATTTCTTCCAAATAGTTCGATCGCTTCTACTAATCGGCCCGACCAACCGACACTTCTATCTCTCGGGCCACGTCAATCCCAAGTGAGTATATTTCAGAATACCCGATGATTTGGACGGCGAGTCACGTTCTTGTTAACAGGGAGTCCTGCTGTCTTTTCCGCGCCATTGGTCGAGAAACCCCTGCAACAGGCCATGGGCGATTTTGATTATCGGAACCTGTAGGTATGAATCATTTTTCGCGCATAACATTAGATGGAATCAAGTATTTCCAAATATATCATTTATTATTTAAACGTCATGAGTATGACACTTTTGGCAATACACTTTTTTCATGAAAATAGTCTCAATATGGGCACAAAGAAAGAATTTTTCTGGGATTGATTTTCATGGTAGGCGAGACCAACGGGCGTCAGTCAAGTTTTTCATTGTTCAACGAGATAAAGGGCGTCATTTTGTGGAAATTTTGGTAACGAAGAATAATGGCACCAAACCAGCCTGAAATTTTGGGGATAAGGGCAATTTTTACGACTTCTTACTCGCGTCTTTTGATTCAAACAGGGCGAGGTTCAGGCAAGCAGTCACTGATAATCCAACGATATATATCTTTAAAAGATTTCCACCTGGCCTGTCCTGAAAATATGACAATAATTTGAATTTTGAAAATGATTTTAATTAAACCCTACCCTTAACATAAATTTAAAATTTGTGCGAAAGTAAAGGTTCATTGACCTGAGCTTAAGTGAAGATGACACCACTATTTAAGATGATGTCACAAGGATGATTAAGTATGATGTCACAATCACAATTATGATATTTGTCATCTAAATTTATCTAAATCCTGTCGGGGAAACACCTAAGATCGTTTGAGAAGATCGTAAAAAGGAAACTTTCACATTAGAATTTAAATTCCATTTAATTTTTATTTTTTTTTGAAGATTTACGTATTCGAGTCACCACCGATCCTAATAACCAGTATATATAATTAATCAAAGCTTTCTACATCTTTTAACGACCCGAATAAATCTTCTCACAAGAATGGTCAGAATACTGGATTCACTGGGGCTGAAGGAGTCCAGGTCAATATTTCCGATAATACGCCGTTCATCTATTACCCTTTTTCATAACGTGCCAATGATACTATTATTCTGGGTGCGTTATTGGAAGCTAAATTTAGAATAGCCGTATAACACATAAACACTTGTGGTTAGCATCTGATTTAAATCGTGGCATAAAATTATATTCAAGTATGCATGTAAAATATTTCTTTGTCCTTCCCTTTTCCCAAACTCTTCAATCTGTTATATGTAAATGACCGTACGTCTAATAGCATTGTAAAAAGGGTCCAACTCGTACTATCCCACATGTCAGATATTTACTAGTTTGGGTAGCTGGCTTTGTTTATAAAAAAAATACCGCCTTCAAATCGATATATTCCTCCAATTATAAAATAATTTTGATTTGGAAATACACTATTTCAATAATGTAAACCCACGATTGGAAGACAACATTTCTTCAGTATCTGAAACCCATGGGCTATTTAGTAAAATACAGTCGCCCAGTGATATTTTTCTTCGGTGAACGTATAATGAGCTACAACTCTACTCAAACGCAGTCTACTGCTCGATTACCAACACCGTCGACAAGGAATATGGTAAGTCATATATATATATATATAAATGTTCCAGCGACATGCATTATTTGGGTTAGTGGCGAAAGCCGTGTTGCTTTTAAGGAGCTAGAGCCGAGGATCTAGAACCTTTATGGCATTTTACATTTTCCTGAATTGTCTTAGTAAACGGGATTTGAATCTTTTAAAATAGGTTACTTGTTATCATAGTTAATACCACCGAACCTGTTATTAAATGCGTGTGTTACGTTCTTTTGAAATTTCTTTGCATCTAAAAAAAATATTATCCGTGCTATATGATTTCTTAAAGTATAAATATTATCACAATTAAAAACTGTAACCTAAAATAATCACAAATAATTCAATCAATCAAATCGTTTTTATTAGCCATTCATGCAGGCAAACGGGCACAACAAAGTTAAAGCAAAATGAAAATATATATATATACATATTCATGACTTTGCCCAGAATGGACAGGATAACCGCGAAATGACCATTCGGTATACCTGTCAGCGGCTACCTTGGTTAGGTAATTCTGTATTCCCTACTATACTTACTACTATGCTTACGGTAATTCCGTATTCCCTACTATAACTTATTGTCTCCAAGACTGTGTCGATGATGCATGAGCAACTGTGTTGTCGGTTTATGTATTAGCAACGACCAGAAAGTAAATTTAAATATCAGCCTGTAACAATTTGATGACCACACAAAGGAACCCACGTCTTAATCAACTTCCATATAGGTTATATCTTTATACCATATACCAAGCGTGGAGTATACACGTTTTGATGCATAAATAACGTAAACCATGCTAAATCTATTTTACCTCTGCTCGTGATCACCTTACCTTTCATGTCATAGACAAATTATTATGACTACCCAAGTAAGAAACCTGCAATTGCTTGGAGTTTTGAAAAAAAGATTTTTATCGGCCTTACATATCAAAACACTGTCTATAGCAGTGGTTCTCAACCGGGGGCCGATGGCCCCCTAAGGGGGCCACAAAGCAGTTCAAGAGGGGCCACGACACCAGACCAATTATTGATCATAAAGCAACTTAGTTTGCATACTTTTATTTTAAAACAAAATCCCCCGTTCAGGCGTTCACCGCAGTTTCATTAAATGAACAGGTTATTTGCGATTTCAGGGTGAATTCACTTTCCCATACGTGAATTGTTTTATCATATTGCTCACAATACGAAAATGGAACGACAGTCGCATTGGCGTTGGCTTCACCAAAGTAAATCTAGATGACAGAGTGAATGTAGCTATGAAGTGGCATTTCGTATTCTTAGCCACTACTTAGCATGAAAGCTTCTTCACTGATAGTAGGCCTATGACTTGCCACAGCCCATCTGGCTTTTCTGATCTTGTCACCATCAAAACAAAATCTAAAAACCGTTTTGATGTTGACAGTGGCATTCGTCTCTGGCTGTATCGAAGACTGTGCTCCATATAAGAAACCTTGCAAGGCAGTCTCAAGTGCAAGATTCCCATTGATTGTATACTAAAAAGCTTGGACTTTTTTTTGTCTCTATATAGTTTGAGTTTTTTTGGATGGTGAACATGGGGGCCACGAGTGCAATAAGGCGCCAGAAGGGGGCCACGAGCCATAAAAGATTGGGAACCACTGGTCTATAGGTTTGAGTTATAGAATGAAAGCCATTTGGTTGCGAGGTCGAAACCATATAAAAAGGTAGAAACCGAGCGATTAAAAAATTGTTGCGAGTCTTAAGTAAATATAAAATAAGCCGTACCGGAATGTCGAAATGAAACGTTTGTTGTTGCGGAAACTCAGTAAAATTATAAGATAATCCAAAGAAATTATTTTAAAGTGCATAAGGAAGTGAGAACAGATACGAAATTATAAGTCGCAAAAGACATTCCAGGTCAGTGCGTAGATTGAGGTTATCTTGAAAGAATATGATGAATAAACAAACAAACATATTGGTTTATAAATGATTTTGAGGTAGAGATAGAAGGTTCTGCTGCTAAATACACACTATAGGGCAACAAAGATTCGACCCTTTCTGCGTGTCCACACTCCCGTGTTATTGAACACACGTTTACAGAGTGTAACTCCGATCTTGACTCCTTCAGAGGTCAATAAGCACACAATGTATTGAATGCCAAATGTTATATTGTAAAGTTGCACAATCGAATTGATCGAAATAACGAATTACACTTGAAACCTTAAAGCAAGTATATGTGATGAAACTAAATTTCTAACTAACAAAGAACGGCAAAGACAAGCTACACTGAGTGAGAGAAATATATCATAAAGGAAATGAATTGGGACAACGACCTTGTTTCAGGCAAATAACATGCACTACTAACAATAAGTGGTGAAAATATTAAAATACACAGTAACTATCCTTATGTACTTGCTACACAATTCCCCCCGACAATAAAAAATTAGTTTGCTAATTTTTAAATTTTGTAAGACTAGCTAATAACGATTTCTGATTGAATAATATGTCGTAAAATTTGCCATGTATTGGTGTATTTAATTCTGCATCAAAGTCGCTGATGACCAACTAATGCAACGACACAGGAAAACCAATTTGATTGAGATACCTCCGGTTGAAGGATCTTTTGCGGTGAAATCTACAGATTTTCACGAAATCTTCGATAACACCCAGAACTAAGCCATTGCGTTTGGACAATCGACTTCTTTCTGCTTTGTAAAATAATGAACGTAACAGTTGATTTGAAGAATAATGTTGACGTTAAGATTTCGTTCGTTGAAAACATTCCTCTAAGATTTGAAAACTTGTCCAACTCTCGGATTTTTCAATCTGGGAAGATTGTCCGATGAATTGTAATGTAGCAAGAGTTCGGTAGCGCTGAATTTCGGAAAGTCGCGGGCCCTGCGAACTTTCGTATCTCCAACATTCCAAACAATTGTGAAAGCGCCTTTGCGACGGAAACTCGTGTTCGGTTCACATTGACTTAGATGAGCTGGAGGTGAATGCAGTTTTCGTGTTATGTGATTGAAGTAGAGAGGACCCTTCCAAGCGGGCCACGAGTATTTGGGTTCGACTTGGTTTCTAAAGATGCTGCAATAGATGATGATCGACTTGAGAGAAATAAAGTAGATGTTTTGTAAACTTCCGCCAAACAATAGGTCGTATAAATACTGCTGCTTGGAGTAAGAAATCGGCTTGGCTATATATATCATCATGTTATTTTCTGCGTAACTTGCTTTGTCGATAAACACATTTGAAAATCCAGTAATAATATGAAGTTGAGTTAGTGCTGTCTGATCGTAGGAGGTCCTGGTCCAGATTCCTCGTTTTGAGTCAAAAATCTACCTTGTTCTGGCCTTCTTGACTGCTTAATCAATTGACATACCGCCAAAGACTGCAGTTTGGTTGATTGCTTGATTCCTGAAATGCTGACGTATTGTCCACTGACTCGGTTAGTGATGAATTTCTTTCCCATTTTGATTGACGAAATTCCAGTTGCTGAATTGAAGTTGATTGCTTATTGATCACGAACGGGTATCACCAAAATATAGGGCAACAAAGATTCGACCCTTTCTGCGTGTCCACACTCCCGTGTTATTGAACACACGTTTACAGAGTGTAACTCCGATCTTGACTCCTTCAGAGGTCAATAAGCACACAATGTATTGAATGCCAAATGTTATATTGTAAAGTTGCACAATCGAATTGATCCAAATAACGAATTACACTTGAAACCTTAAAGCAAGTATATGTGATGAAACCAAATTTCTAACTAACAAAGAACGGCAAAGACAAGCTACACTGAGTGAGAGAAATATATCATAAAGGAAATGAATTCGGACAACGACCTTGTTTCAGGCAAATAACATGCACTACTAACAATAAGTGGTGAAAATATTAAAATACACAGTAACTATCCTTATGTACTTGCTACAACACCGTTCGAGTAAATTTGTTATTTCAGGTATTTCGTCCACCTTAATGCTTATTACGGATAGTTTTATTGTCCAATTTGGAATCGGAGTTTAATTTTTAGTTTCAAACCATTTTCAAGTTACCCGAATTCAGATTTTTGAGTATCAGTCTATTGAAAGTCCATACCAGTCCATACCTTTTCAAAGATTTGTGTCTTTATGTGTTTTAATGGAAAATTAGGATTATGATATACTGGTACACAGCAGGTGAAGTTTAAATATGTTTTGACATATACATATATACTAATTAACTTATGCAGAGTTTATATCTATAGAGTACTAACATATAAAAAATACCTAGTCGGTACCTTCAACACTTTACTACCGTTCACGTCTTCCGCATGTTGAATGTAGCTGAGTAGTGACTAATAATCACCTTATGTTATGTTATGACTACCTAACATATATAGAGTATAATAGCAAACACTTTGAAAAGTTTGCGAATAAAAGAAAAGAATATTGTTTTATTGGATAAAATGTGTAGTAACTTTATATATTTTGCTTATCGAAATTCACCTATAATTTAAAAACTACGTAAATGCAAATTATAGGGAAATTCGTGGTTATATAAAAAAGTGTGTCATCAGTGACCTCTTAGCTCATATTGTTTCAAAATATATCGGTCGAAAGTTAAATTTGGTCAAGCCTTCATCTGATGCATGCAGCATTGAGTGATGGAAGATGTTCATTTATATACCCGTTCTTAGTGGTACTTTAGGACACAGAGACCAGTTTAGAATTAGGCTGTACATCAATACGTCTAATTACTATAATATGTTAAAATGGAGTCTATAACATCTATACAACAACAAACCCGTGTGGTCTCCAATCGTGATAGTAGTATACATTCAAAAATCGGAAGCTTCAGAACAGTGTTTCCCATCCCGAATCCGCGGTCTTAAATGAGTCCGCGGAGCGTTTGAATGAGTCCGCAACGAGCCAGAAATTCACTGCGCGCCGTAAACGTTTTTGCGAAACTTAACTATCAGCCAAGTTACAAATTACGTTAGAATTTACATAAAACATAGCAACTTTATTCGGTTCCATTACATTTGAACCCACGTACATTTGAACCCATGACAATTGCACCTGTATGCTATTGCACCTATGGGATTTTTTTGTTTCACGGGTAGTTAAACCCATACTAACCCTAACCCATGGGTTTTACAACCGCATATAGATTGAACCCGTGGATATACGCATGGGTTCAAATGTACATGGGTTCAAATGTACGGTCACCACTTTATTCACATAACAATAATCAAGTCAATAATAATTGGTTACTGAGTAGGACTGGGCATATATTCGAATATTCAACTATTAGAATAGCAATTTACTATTCAAAAATTTGGTGCCAGGTGACGCGACAGGTCACTCGCGCGTCGCTTCATTGAACGTTGAGATTTCAAAACTCGCTTGCGGATTTCCGAAGAAAACAAGAGTCTGCTGTGCACAAGCGTCGATAGATACCTAGGTGGTGTTTCTCGCGAGTTCGAACAACGAGGAATAAATAACTTTTTTTTTTGGTAGGTGGTAATGGTGGCGACCCAAATTTCCTGAATTGAAAAGCGGCCAGACAAAATACTGAAAATGAAACGGAGAGCCCATAATTTTTTGTTTTATGGTTGTCCACGACCAATTGAAAACACTTTTTTAGGCAATTTTCCCTTTGTATTCTTCGCTTTACTGCCCCCACATTGGTACGTGCAGTACTGCCGTAGGTGTTGTACGAACAGCTCAAATTTGTAGAATTCACAAAAATACGAATCAAAATATAATCGGGCACTTTACCACGCATTTTAGTGTCCACGGATTGTCATGATATTTTCTGAGTACTATTGCTTTTATTTCGTCAACACAAAGTTAAAATGACCACAATTAAATTAATAATAAAGCAAGTCGACGAATATGTATTTTTGATTTACAAATATACTTTAAATATATTTTTATTAAGTACTAAAACAAGTTCTTTCTGGAAATTTATAGCAGATAGTAAGATTTTTCTAACAGCGATAACAAATTCGCAAGATCGCAAAAAATATGTATCAAAACTAAATATAATCGGGCAATATATGCTCACATTATTATGTTCGAAGATTGCCGTGGCATTTTAAAAAACTAATGCTTTCATCTTGTCGTAAGTCGACGCAACCGCGAGTTACTATGAACACAAATAAATTAAAATAGAAAGACATTTTAAATTCTTGTCGTTGTCATGGATTGAATGTTGTGCGACAGAAAAGGCCATTGTTAAAATTTGTTAAAATTATGTTGTGCTTGGTTTTATTGCCCCCTGCAATAAACGCACCTTGAGTCCGCAAAGGTTTTCGCCGGTGAAAAAATAGTCCGTGACCAAAAAAGGTTGGGAAACGCTGCTTCAGAAGACATGTATACCAAACGGAATTATATGGCCATCGAAGGTTAGATGTTTCGCAAACAATTTTCTCTTATTCGATATATCTGGCCTTACTTTGTTTTAACGTCACATCTCATTATCTAAAATCGCCTAAAATTTCTCCTGGTTTAAAAGTCTAGTATAAATAAGTATGTTTGTTCAAAATTTGAAAGATTTTACAGATTATCATCCCTTAGTGTCGTCATCAAAATTATTTTGTCATCTACTTAACAATTGTTCATACACTGGTACAAATATCTAAGAAAATATTGATGTTCTAAACCTCACCTATATATAAATGAATATGCAACGGGTAATAACGGATGGCCACCATAAAACGGATCCAGACTAGTAGGGGAATCGATTAGGTAATAGATTAGATTTTATAGCACAATACGTACAAGCGAGCAATGTGCTATTTTTGAAAATAAATAGAAGGCACTCTATAATAAAGCCCATCGGAATTTGAGAAAAACCAAGATGGATAGATTTCAATCATCGAACAGTTATCATTTCTTTTCAAAAACATGAATCATAGTCGAAGCGCCCACTGATTTAGCGACTGTATACGGACTCGACTCGAATTTGCGAAATACAATGCAATACTAGTTGTCGAAAAGTTTGGATCGATAGATGCATTATCACTGAATAGCGACAAGTTGAGGGGAAAAGCAATTTACTCTCCATTGTGCCCGAGTTCTGGCTCTTACTGGTCTTGGTCCATTTTGAGTTTATTTTAACTCGATATTTTGTATTATAAATTAGGCAAATGACTGACTGGAACTTGTTTATGAGAGACTTGATATTAAAGTTAGTCATGAGCTACAACGTTTTGTTTGGGTACACCTGGTGATAAAAAGTTAAGTTGGCGGGACTAATGCATAGTGGGGTAAATGTAGTTTTTATTCAGCGAATAAGAAATTCCCTTGCGACACACATCTTACTACCAAAATGCTTTGAAAAACGTCTGCCAAGTGTCCCTCTGTACCCCACTTGTGGGGCACATCCGGACAGACCCTGGGGCACAATGGGTCAGTCTGTCAAACTTCAACGAAGTATGCTCTAAAAAATAAGCAATTAATCAGCATATTCGTCTGAAGAACAGGGAGACTTCAAATTTGAAGATTTGATATTTTTAAAATCAATGTTCAACTGAAATAGTTCCAATATTTTGACAAAAAATTTTGCAAACAAATTTGATTATTTCCTAAAATCTAAATCGAATCTAAATCTGGAAATACTATTGATTCTGGAATATATTCCATATTGGGCCATGGGTCGAAAAAAACCATAATCTTACACAAAATATACCGCATCTCTAGGTCTCTGAGCACTTATTGTATCAAACACTCTCGAATTTTGCCCCGTATGCAATATAGTATCAGTGCGAGATCTGATTTTCCACTGTGCCCCATGTCCCAACGTGCCCCATCTTCCCCTACAATATTGATTATAACCACATTTATTTATTAGCACATTTGATCTGTTTCTGGCACTGAGCAAAAGCATGTTCCGGCCACGGAAATGGGATGATTAAATGTCATTCAAACTAAACAATATTATTTTCACGATGCCTAACCCCGAATAATAGTAATGTTTTCAAATGAAACTTCACAGCACCTATGAAATCGTTTGTAATATTTTTATTACTTGACAATGAACAACCTCCGAAAATATTTCATCTAAAGATTTAGATCAGGGGTGTGCAATCTTTTTTATTTGCGGGCCAAATACAAGTAACTGGGTAAAGCCGCGGGCCGCACCTCTATTTAATTTAGGCTTTCTGGTAGTTGCAAGCACAAAAATTGCCTATATGTGCTATTTATCTTACGGCATTATTAGGGGTTCTTGCAGAAATAGTAGATTTGAAACGCATAAACTTCTGAAGAAACTGCTATTTAAATTTTTTGTCACACCAACTTCAAACGAATGCAGTGAGAAACACGTTTTTGTAATATAAATCGTGTATTTTGCAACAGAATTTTGCAAGCTTGTTTTGCTAATATGACTGGTATGGGCTTTGCGACGAAAATGAATAAATACTCGTTTTGCGATCGTAATCGTTAACTACGGTGTTGCATTTGTTTAACGTCTAAAACAAGAACGCGTTCATTCCAATAACGAGTTCGCACGAACCCGCTGAATCGTACCACGAATCTTAATCGCAATTATATTTTCGGGTTTTCTCAAGATATATTGCTTCGAAGTCCTACTTTACAATACTAGGTTTCAAAATCCCAACTGAAAGAACAATATTTTAGATATCTCAATATGCTTTGTATGAATAAAAAAAAAACATAATGCTCAAAAAATCAAATAAAAACAACGATACCACGCAGCAAGTTTTTAATATTATGACGGTATACAATTGGCACGGATATAATTTAAAGGAAAACTCAGTCACGAAGGAGAAAAATTTTGTTTCATTCCCGAAGCTAATTTTATTTTAACCATAATATATATATTTACTCATTTCTTCGGACTAAATCCCATAACGATCTCATGACTCATAACGATGTCAATAACGTTCGGGATAAAAGCTGTCAATGTTCATATATCGCAAGTTTAGTAACGTTTCATGTCAGACATCTTTGTATGTAAAATATATTGTTGACATATTATTAAAAGTTGTATATTTATATATGGGTCGTAAATACAATTCCTCGCATAATTTGATGAAAGATATTACAAGGTCTGATTCAGATTATAATCAAAGGGGTGAAGAGCTCTTTCCAAGCCAAATATAACAATGATTGGAAATTAGAGCAAAACTTGAACTATTCATTTAATTGCCGCTGTATGGAGTATCGTTACAACATTTGCGCTGGCGCTCCCAGTACTATTATTAAGCTTCATGACCGATATCAAGAGTTGTAAATATGATTGGTCTCAAACTTGTTTCGGGATGCGTCATTTTTCCCACCAATGAAGTAGTGAGGCACATTGGCTTAAAACTTCGATGGTTAACAGCAGCAGCAGTCAGGGCAACTTTTTTAAATAAATCCATTTCTTCAATTTGTTTATGATTCTTACAGCAGGGGTTCGCAAACTTTTGATGTTACGTTATTCTGTTATTCTTCACGGAGCCCCATAAATAAATTTGGAAAATAATGCAGACAAAAACCACATTGTTATTTACTGATCAATATTCCTGAGTAAGTTAAAATTACCTTGGGCTAATGACAATACATACTTCAAGTAATTTAAATGCTCAAACTTTTTTATCTAAATATCACAGATAAAGTATATATATTGGGGCTGTAAATTTGAAAACTTGACAAACACATTAATGAACTCGGGGTCGAACCCTCTCTCTTTTGATATTTTTGGAAGACTGAAGAAGTTGTTCATAACATGCGCGATTGCATTTTGTCAAAATCGCCGATTGTTTTCGTCAGCGTGGCGTATTTTTTAGACCGTAAACATCTTTATGTGGATGTTTATTCTCACTTAATCACAAATTTTCCTTGCTTGTATTGTTCCCCGAGGACGACGATAATTCTTTTTTGTTCTCGTGCGGAATTTTGAGTTCAGTATGGAAAACGAGTATATTATAATCATCGGCGACGAGATGCTAAAAATAGTTAATAAATAGGTGAACTGCAACCAAAATTTCTTGATTGAAAAGCCCTATTATAAAACATTAAAACCAAAACGGAAGATAATATGATAAGTTTTGTTTTAACGGACTCGCGACAGATTAAAAACGCTTTTTTAGATATATTAAATCACAAACTTTGATGTTATGTTAGGTTATCTATGAAGTTATATCATGCGAGTTACCTAAATCGATTCAATTGTGTTTTCGATGTACCTTTTTATTCATTCTGAAACTACCGATAAAGCCAAATGCGACTTTTTTCAGTCGCGATGCGAAGCAATATAAGTTTATTAAACAATTTGTTATTGCGAACAAAAAACATTTGTTGTTTCTCATTTGATGTCCGCGGATTGGCGTGGTAATTCTGGTTTGTAATGATTTTATATTGTCGTAAGTCAACGCATCCGCAGGTTCCATTGAACACAATGAAGGCAATAAACAAGGCATTTGAACATTCAGGCATCGGTCAAGAATTGCGCAATTGTTAATTGTACTCATTGATATTTAAACAACGCTGAGATAACAACTCTAATTTGATGAATCTCCAGATCGCAAAAATATGGTGACCGTACATTTGAACCCACGTACATTTGAACCCATGCGTATATCCACGGGTTCAATCTATATGCGGGTGCTAAAACCCATGGGTTCGAACAACGAGGAATAAATAAATTTTTTTTTTCGGTAGGTGGTAATGGTGGCGACCCAAATTTCCTAAATTGAAAAGCGGCCAGACAAAATACTGAAAATGAAACGAAGAGCCCATAATTTTTTGTTTTATGGTTGTCCACGACCAATTGAAAACATTTTTTTAGGCAATTTTCCCTTTGTATTCTTCGCTTTACTGCCCCCACCTTGGTACGTGCAGTACTGCCGTAGGTCGTGTACGAACAGCTCAAATTTGTAGAATTCACAAAAATACGAATCAAAATATAATCGGGCACTTTACCACGCATTTTAGTGTCCACGGATTGTCATGATATTTTCTGAGTACTATTGCTTTTATTTCGTCAACACAAAGTTAAAATGACCACAATTGAATAAATAATAAAGCAAGTCGACGAATATGTATTTTTGATTTACAAATATACTTTAAATATATTTTTATTAAGTACTAAAACAAGTTCTTTCTGGAAATTTATAGCAGATAGTAAGATTTTTTTAACAGCGATAACAAATTCGCAAGATCGCAAAAAATATGTATCGAAACTAAATATAATCGGGCAATATATGCTCACATTATTATGTTCGAAGATTGCCGTGGCATTTTAAAAAACTAATGCTTTCATCTTGTCGTAAGTCGACGCAACCGCGAGTTACTATGAACACAAATAAATTAAAATAGAAAGACATTTTAAATTCTCGTCGTTGTCATGGATTGAATGTTGTGCGACAGAAAAGGCCATTGTTAAAATTTGTTAAAATTATGTTGTGCTTGGTTTTTTTGCCCCCTGCAATAAACGCACCTTGAGTCCGCAAAGGTTTTCGCCGGTGAAAAAATAGTCCGTGACCAAAAAAGGTTGGGAAACGCTGCTTCAGAAGACATGTATACCAAACGGAATTATATGGCCATCGAAGGTTAGATGTTTCGCAAACAATTTTCTCTTATTCGATATATCTGGCCTTACTTTGTTTTAACGTCACATCTCATTATCTAAAATCGCCTAAAATTTCTCCTGGTTTAAAAGTCTAGTATAAATAAGTATGTTTGTTCAAAATTTGAAAGATTTTACAGATTATCATCCCTTAGTGTCGTCATCAAAATTATTTTGTCATCTACTTAACAATTGTTCATACACTGGTACAAATATCTAAGAAACTATTGATGTTCTAAACCTCACCTATATATAAATGAATATGCAACGGGTAATAACGGATGGCCACCATAAAACGGATCCAGACTAGTAGGGGAATCGATTAGGTAATAGATTAGATTTTATAGCACAATACGTACAAGCGAGCAATGTGCTATTTTTGAAAATAAATAGAAGGCATTCTATAATAAAGCACATCGGAATTTGAGAAAAACCAAGATGGATAGATTTCAATCATCGAACAGTTATCATTTCTTTTCAAAAACATGAATCATAGACAAAGCGCCCACTGATTTAGCGACTGTATACGGACTCGACTCGAATTTGCGAAATACAATGCAATACTAGTTGTCGAAAAATTTGGATCGATAGATGCATTATCACTGAATAACGACAAGTTGAGGGGAAAGGCAATTTATTCTCCATTGTGCCCGAGTTCTGGCTCTTACTGGTCTTGGTCCATTTTGAGTTTATTTTAACTCGATATTTTGAATTATAAATTAGGCAAATGACTGACTGGAACTTGTTTATGAGAGACTTGATATTAAAGTTAGTCATGAGCTACAACGTTTTGTTTGGGTACACCTGGTGATAAAAAGTTAAGTTGGCGGGACTAATGCATAGTGGGGTAAATGACGTGTTTATTCAGCGAATAAGAAATTCCTTTGCGACACACATCTTACTACCAAAATGCTTTGAAAAACGTCTGTCAAGTGTCCCTCTGTACCCCACTTGTGGGGCACATCCGGACAGATCCTGGGGCACAATGGGTCAGTCTGTCAAACTTCAACGAAGTATGCTCTAAAAAATAAGCAATTAATCAGCATACTCGTCTGAAGAACAGGGAGTCCTCAAATTTGAAGATTTGATATTTTTAAAATCAATGTTCAACTGAAATAGTTCCAATATTTTGACAAAAAATTTTGCAAACAAATTTGATTATTTCCTAAAATCTAAATCGAATCTAAATCTGGAAATATTATTGATTCTGGAATATATTCCATATTGGGCCATGGGTCGAAAAAAACCATAATCTTACACAAAATATACCGCATCTCTAGGTCTCTGAGCACTTATTGTATCAAACACTCTCGAATGTTGCCCCGTAGGCAATATAGTATCAGTGCGAGATCTGATTTTCCACTGTGCCCCATGTCCCAACGTGCCCCATCTTTCCCTACAATATTGATTATAACCACATTTATTTATTAGCACATTTGATCTGTTTCTGGCACTGAGCAAAAGCATGTTCCGGCCACGGAAATGGGATGATTAAATGTCATTCAAACTAAACAATATTATTTTCACGATGCCTAACCCCGAATAATAGTAATGTTTTCAATGAAACTTCACAGCACCTATGGAATCGTTTGTAATATTTTTATTACTTGACAATGAACAACCTCCGAAAATATTTCATCTAAAGATTTAGATCAGGGGTGTGCAATCTTTTTTATTTGTGGGCCAAATACAAGTAACTGGGTAAAGCCGCGGGCCGCACCTCTATTTAATTTAGGCTTTCTGGTAGTTGCAAGCACAAAAATTGCCTATATGTGCTATTGATCTTACGGCATTATTAGGGGTTCTTGCAGAAATAGTAGATTTAAAACGCATAAACTTCTGAAGAAACTGCTATTTAAATTTTTTGTCACACCAACTTCAAACGAATGCAGTGAGAAACACGTTTTTGTAATATAAATCGTGTATTTTGCAACAGAATTTTGCTAGCTTGTTTTGCTAATATGACTGGTATGGGCTTTGCGACGAAAAAGAATAAATACTCGTTTTGCGATCGTAATCGTTAACTACGGTGTTGCATTTGTTTAACGTCTAAAACAAGAACGCGTTCATTCCAATAACGAGTTCGCGCGAACCCGCTGAATCGTACCACGAATCTTAATCGCAATTATATTTTCGGGTTTTCCCAAGATATATTGCTTCGAAGTCCTACTTTACAATACTAGGTTTCAAAATCCCAACTGAAAGAACAATATTTTAGATATCTCAATATGCTTTGTATGAATACAAAAAAAAACATAATGCTCAAAAAATCAAATAAAAACAACGATACCACGCAGCAAGTTTTTAATATTATGACGGTATACAATTGGCTCGGATATAATTTAAAGGAAAACTCAGTCACGAAGGAGAAAAATTTTGTTTCATTCCCGAAGCTAATTTTATTTTAACCATAATATATATATTTACTCATTTCTTCGGACTAAATCCCATAACGATCTCATGACTCATAACGATGTCAATAACGTTCGGGATAAAAGCTGTCAATGTTCATATATCGCAAGTTTAGTAACGTTTCATGTCAGACATCTTTGTATGTAAAATATATTGTTGACATATTATTAAAAGTTGTATATTTATATATGGGTCGTAAATACAATTCCTCGCATAATTTGATGAAAGATATTACAAGGTCTGATTCAGATTATAATCAAAGGGGTGAAGAGCTCTTTCCAAGCCAAATATAACAATGATTGGAAATTAGAGCAAAACTTGAACTATTCATTTAATTGCCGCTGTATGGAGTATCGTTACAACATTTGCGCTGGCGCTCCCAGTACTATTATTAAGCTTCATGACCGATATCAAGAGTTGTAAATATGATTGGTCTCAAACTTGTTTCGGGATGCGTCATTTTTCCCACCAATGAAGTAGTGAGGCACATTGGCTTAAAACTTCGATGGTTAACAGCAGCAGCAGTCAGGGCAACTTTTTTAAATAAATCCATTTCTTCAATTTGTTTATGATTCTTACAGCAGGGGTTCGCAAACTTTTGATGTTACGTTATTCTGTTATTCTTCACGGAGCCCCACAAATAAATTTGGAAAATATTGCAGACAAAAACCACATTGTTATTTACTGATCAATATTCCTGAGTAAGTTAAAATTACTTTGGGCTAATGACAATACATACTTCAAGTAATTTATATGCTCAAACTTTTTTATCTAAATATTACAGATAAAGTATATATAATGGGGCTGTAAATTTGAAAACTTGACAAACACATTAATGAACTCGGGGTCGAACCCTCTCTCTTTTGATATTTTTGGAAGACTGAAGAAGTTGCTCATAACATGCGCGATTGCATTTTGTCAAAATCGCCGATTGTTTTCGTCAGCGTGGCGTATTTTTTAGACCGTAAACATCTTTATGTGGATGTTTATTCTCACTTAATCACAAATTTTCCTTGCTTGTATTGTTCCCCGAGGACGACGATAATTACTTTTTTGTTCTCGTGCGGAATTTTGAGTTCAGTATGGAAAACGAGTATATTATAATCATCGGCGACGAGATGCTAAAAATAGTTAATAAATAGGTGAACTGCAACCAAAATTTCTTGATTGAAAAGCCGTATTATAAAACATTAAAACCAAAACGGAAGATAATATAAGTTTTGTTTTAACGGACTCGCGACAGATTAAAAACGCTTTTTTAGATATATTAAATCACAAACTTTGATGTTATGTTAGGTTATCTATGAAGTTATATCATGCGAGTTACCTAAATCGATTCAATTGTGTTTTCGATGTACCTTTTAATTCATTCTGAAACTACCGATAAAGCCAAATGCGACTTTTTTCAGTCGCGATGCGATGCAATATAAGTTTATTAAACAATTTGTTATTGCGAACAAAAAACATTTGTTGTTTCTCATTTGATGTCCGCGGATTGGCGTGGTAATTCTGGTTTGTAATGATTTTATATTGTCGTAAGTCAACGCATCCGCAGGTTCCATTGAACACAATGAAGGCAATAAACAAGGCATTTGAACATGCAGGCATCGGTCAAGGATTGCGCAATTGTAAATTGTACTCATTGATATTTAAACAACGCTGAGATATCAACTGAAATTTGATGAATCTCCAGATCGCAAAAATATGGTGACCGACATTTGAACCCACGTACATTTGAACCCATGCGTATATCCACGGGTTCAATCTATATGCGGGTGCTAAAACCCATGGGTTAGGGTTAGTATGGGTTCAACTATCCGAAAAACAAAAAAAAATCCATAGATGCAATATCATACAGGTGCAATTGTCATGGGTTCAACTGTACGTGGGTTCAAATGTAATGGAACCCAAAAATATGATTCCAAACTATTTATAGTTGGCAGTTTGGCACTTATTTTATGGTATTTTAGAATAGTAATAGTATTCCTCATTTCATTAATCGTAATCTCGACTCAAAGACAAGTAATGATAAACATAATTAAATTATTATGACAAGACAGTTTAAATGTGCTCGCATCGGCCATGGATGGAAACCCGTCATCCACTGACAAAGTTTTTTTTAACGAGTGGCCTAATCGCGAATAATAGTGCCTGGTAATTTCCAATTCCAGTTTTGTACTCTCCCCTCTTTCTTTTAAAAATCCTGACCTCGCTTCTGCTTGTAGATCATGTCATACTTAAATCACCGCCTCGTTGCCATATTACGACCCTGCTGGTGTCGAATTTTATTAATGGTGTATTCGCTTCTTTGAACAGTTACAGAATAGTCGAATCCGTAATTTGACAAGTAATAGAGTAGCTCGCGGAGCCCCTAGGTTCGTCTCACGGAGCCCTGGGGCTCCGTATGGAGCACTTTGAGAAACTATGTCTTACAGGACCCGATATTTAACCTAGAACTTTGCTGTTTACCTATAGTAAGACACTTTCTAGTTCATTTCGCACACTTTCCTCAGTGTTCCTCAAAAATCCCTCATTTCCTGAAAACTTAGTCGACCTTTCGTAAACCAAAAGTCCTGGATAATTAAATAGAATCAAATTCTTAAAATTAAATTTTCGTGGTAACCTACCTACAAAGTAGATAGTAAATATGGAAAGTATTTTAAACAAAGTATATCAAACGAACAATAAAATCGGTGACTCAAAAGTATTTACGGTAGATATGTTTCGGATTGTGATATAACGAATCACCGATAATATGTAAAGCATTAATAAGCGTTCCTGCGGCCTTGCGACAGATTTTGTTATCTCGTCCGAGTGCCCGACTTTCATTTGATGGCTTTTGACTTATTCCCACTTCCACAATGAAGCGATCGCATAAGACTATACAAAAGTTGAAAATAATGCGTTCCAGGCCTGCCGAAATCTAAGTTACTATTCTAAAAGAAACATTCTATTATAGCCTATGTCTGAATATTTATTTGCTACATTGTTCTATAATGAAATGAGTAGATAATTATAAGTCCTAAGAACCGTCAGATAGGTAATAAAATATTTGCGTCGTTGCATTATTTCGTTGAGAAGTCGTAAGCACTCATAACATCTGAGCATTGACAATTATTTAGAGTCGATGTCACGTTCAAATCAATCAAAGTATTCCTAATGTCAGAAAGGTAGTTTTCCGATGGATATGGGGTTGGTGTGTACACTTCGATTCACTGAATCCCTGCGAGATGTTGACTATGTCATTATTTACATTGTATTTTAAAATAAGCTTAAACCATATGGAGAACCACGGCCTCTCGTGCGGTTACCATTCCATGTCGGGTATAGGATTAGTTAGTTATTTGTCTTCGGTACCATGAACCTGATGGTGGAGGATAGGGATTTGTTCAAAGAGAATTGTTTTAAAACAATTGTTTAAAATCAAGTTTTTTTTTGCCTGTTTTGTTCAAAATGGATGTACTATTTGATTTTTTTGTATTAAATAGGTTGAAAGAAAATGGATGTAAAACTTGCCAAGCGCTTCTTATTTGCAATGAATCCTTCGAAACGCCGCAAATATCGATAACGGCTCATACACACCTTCTCAAGCTGTAGTTCAGTGCGACCGTAAACGTGGTTGGCGCAGTAAGACGTAACCGATAAGTTATTACGTGAGCTTGTATTGTTCCCCGAGGACGACGATAATTACTTTTTTGTTCTCGTGCGGAATTGTGAGTTCAGTATGGAAAACGAGTTAGTATATTATAATCATCGGCGACGAGATGCTATAAATAGTTAATAAAGAGGTGAATGGCAACCAAAATTTCTTGATTGAAAAGCGGTATTATAAAATATTAAAACCAAAACGGAAGATAATATGATATGTTTTGTTTTAACGGACTCGCGACAGATTAAAAACGCTTTTTTAGATATTTTAAATCACAAACTCTGATGTTATGTTAGGTTGTCTATGAAGTTATATCATGCGAGTTACCTAAATCGATTCAATTGAACGCTCGATGTACCTTTTTATCCATTCTGAAACTACCGATAAAGCCAAATGCTACTTTTTTCAGTCGCGATGCGATGCAATATAAGTTTATTAAACAATTTGTTATTGCGAACAAAATACATTTGTTGTTTCTTATTTGATGTCCGCGGATTGGCGAGGTAATTTTGGTTTGCAATGATATTATATTGTCGTAAGTCAACGCATCCGCAGGTTCCATTGAACACAATGAAGGCAATAAACAAGGCATTTGAACATGCAGGCATCGGTCAAGGATTGCGCAATTGTAAATTGTACTCATTGATATTTGAACACCGCTGAGATAACAACTCAAATTCGATGAATCTCCAGATCGAAAAATATGATTCAAATCTATTTATAGTTGGCATTTTGGCACTTATTTGATGTTATTTTAGAATAGTAATAGTATTCCTCATTTCATTAATCGTAATCTCGACTCAAAGACAAGTAATGATAAACATAATTAAATTATTATGACAAGACAGTTTAAATGTGCTCGCATCGGCCATGGATGGAAACCCGTCATCCACTGACAAAGTTTTTTTTAACGAGTGGCCTAATCGCGAATAATAGTGCCTGGTAATTTCCAATTCCAGTTTTGTACTCTCCCCTCTTTCTTTTAAAAATCCTGACCTCGCTTCTGCTTGTAGATCATGTCATACTTAAATCACCGCCTCGTTGCCATATTACGACCCTGCTGGTGTCGAATTTTATTAATGGTGTATTCGCTTCTTTGAACAGTTACAGAATAGTCGAATCCGTAATTTGACAAGTAATAGAGTAGCTCGCGGAGCCCCTAGGTTCGTCTCACGGAGCCCTGGGGCTCCGTATGGAGCACTTTGAGAAACTATGTCTTACAGGACCCGATATTTAACCTAGAACTTTGCTGTTTACCTATAGTAAGACACTTTCTAGTTCATTTCGCACACTTTCCTCAGTGTTCCTCAAAAATCCCTCATTTCCTGAAAACTTAGTCGACCTTTCGTAAACCAAAAGTCCTGGATAATTAAATAGAATCAAATTCTTAAAATTAAATTTTCGTGGTAACCTACCTTCAAAGTAGATAGTAAATATGGAAAGTATTTTAAACAAAGTATATCAAACGAACAATAAAATCGGTGACTCAAAAGTATTTACGGTAGATATGTTTCGGATTGTGATATAACGAATCACCGATAATATGTAAAGCATTAATAAGCGTTCCTGCGGCCTTGCGACAGATTTTGTTATCTCGTCCGAGTGCCCGACTTTCATTTGATGGCTTTTGACTTATTCCCACTTCCACAATGAAGCGATCGCATAAGACTATACAAAAGTTGAAAATAATGCGTTCCAGGCCTGCCGAAATCTAAGTTACTATTCTAAAAGAAACATTCTATTATAGCCTATGTCTGAATATTTATTTGCTACATTGTTCTATAATGAAATGAGTAGATAATTATAAGTCCTAAGAACCGTCAGATAGGTAATAAAATATTTGCGTCGTTGCATTATTTCGTTGAGAAGTCGTAAGCACTCATAACATCTGAGCATTGACAATTATTTAGAGTCGATGTCACGTTCAAATCAATCAAAGTATTCCTAATGTCAGAAAGGTAGTTTTCCGATGGATATGGGGTTGGTGTGTACACTTCGATTCACTGAATCCCTGCGAGATGTTGACTATGTCATTATTTACATTGTATTTTAAAATAAGCTTAAACCATATGGAGAACCACGGCCTCTCGTGCGGTTACCATTCCATGTCGGGTATAGGATTAGTTAGTTATTTGTCTTCGGTACCATGAACCTGATGGTGGAGGATAGGGATTTGTTCAAAGAGAATTGTTTTAAAACAATTGTTTAAAATCAAGTTTTTTTTTGCCTGTTTTGTTCAAAATGGATGTACTATTTGATTTTTTTGTATTAAATAGGTTGAAAGAAAATGGATGTAAAACTTGCCAAGCGCTTCTTATTTGCAATGAATCCTTCGAAACGCCGCAAATATCGATAACGGCTCATACACACCTTCTCAAGCTGTAGTTCAGTGCGACCGTAAACGTGGTTGGCGCAGTAAGACGTAACCGATAAGTTATTACGTGAGCTTGTATTGTTCCCCGAGGACGACGATAATTACTTTTTTGTTCTCGTGCGGAATTGTGAGTTCAGTATGGAAAACGAGTTAGTATATTATAATCATCGGCGACGAGATGCTATAAATAGTTAATAAAGAGGTGAATGGCAACCAAAATTTCTTGATTGAAAAGCGGTATTATAAAATATTAAAACCAAAACGGAAGATAATATGATATGTTTTGTTTTAACGGACTCGCGACAGATTAAAAACGCTTTTTTAGATATTTTAAATCACAAACTCTGATGTTATGTTAGGTTGTCTATGAAGTTATATCATGCGAGTTACCTAAATCGATTCAATTGAACGCTCGATGTACCTTTTTATCCATTCTGAAACTACCGATAAAGCCAAATGCTACTTTTTTCAGTCGCGATGCGATGCAATATAAGTTTATTAAACAATTTGTTATTGCGAACAAAATACATTTGTTGTTTCTTATTTGATGTCCGCGGATTGGCGAGGTAATTTTGGTTTGCAATGATATTATATTGTCGTAAGTCAACGCATCCGCAGGTTCCATTGAACACAATGAAGCCAATAAACAAGGCATTTGAACATGCAGGCATCGGTCAAGGATTGCGCAATTGTAAATTGTACTCATTGATATTTGAACACCGCTGAGATAACAACTCAAATTCGATGAATCTCCAGATCGAAAAATATGATTCAAATCTATTTATAGTTGGCATTTTGGCACTTATTTGATGTTATTTTAGAATAGTAATAGTATTCCTCATTTCATTAATCGTAATCTCGACTCGAAGACAAGTAACGATAAACACAATTAAATTATTATTACAAGACAGTTTAAATGCTCGCATCGGCCATGGATGGAAACTCGTTATCCACTGACAAAGTTTTTGTCGCGAGTTCGAACAACGAAGAATAATTTTCTGGTAGGTAGTATTGGTGGCGACCCAAATTTCCTAAATTAAAAAGCGGCAATACAAAATACTGAAAATGAAACGAAGAGCCCATAATTTTTTGTTTTATGGTGGTCCGCGACCGATTGAAAACGCTTTTTTAGGCAATTTTCCCTTTGTATTCTTCGCTTTACTGCCCCCACATTGGTACGTGCAGTACTGCCGTAGGTGTTGTACGAATCAAAATATAATCCGGCACTTTACCACGCATTTTAGTGTCCACGGATTGTCATGATATTTTCTGAGTACTATTGCTTTTATTTCGTCAACACAAAGTTAAAATGACCACAATTAAATTAATAAAAAAGCAAGTCGACGAATATGTATTTTTGATTTACAAATATACTTCAAATATATTTTTATTAAGTACTATAAAACAAGTTCTTTCTGGAAATTTATAGCAGATAGTAAGATTTTTCTAACAGCGATAACAAATTCGCAAGATCGCAAAAAATATGTATCAAAACTAAATATAATCGGGCAATATATGCTCACATTATTATGTTCGAAGATTGCCGTGGCATTTTAAAAAACTGATGCTTTCAACCGCGAGTTACTATGAACACAAATAAATTAAAATAGAAAGACATTTTAAATTCTCGTCGTTGTCATGGATTGAATGTTGTGCGACAGAAAAGGCCATTGTTGAAATTTGTTAAAATTATGTTGTGCTTGGTTTTATTGCCCCCTGCAATAGACGCACCTTGAGTCCGCAGAGGTTTTCGCCGGTGAAAAAATAGTCCGTGACCAAAAAAGGTTGGGAAACGCTGCTTTAGAAGACATGGATACCAAACGGAATTATATGGCCATGGAAGGTTAGATGTTTCGCAAACAATTTTCTCTTATTCAATTTATCTGGCCTTACTTTGTTTTAACGTCACATCTCAATATCTAAAAACGCCTAAAATTTCTCCTGGTTTAAAAATCTAGTATAAATAAGTATGTTTGTTCAAAATTTGAAAGATTTTACAGATTATCATCCCTTAGTGTCGTCATCATCTACGTAACAATTGTTCATACACTGGTACAAATATCTAAAAAAATATTGATGTTCTAAACCTCACCTATATATAAATGAATATGCAACGGGTAATAACGGATGGTCACCATAAAACGGATCCAAACTAGTAGTGGAATCGATTAGGTAATAGATTAGATTTTATAGCACAATACGTACAAGCGAGCAATGTGCTCTTTTTGAAAATAAATAAAAGGCACTCTATAATCAGCCCATCGGTATTTGAGAAAAACCAAGATGGATAGATTTCAATCATCGAACAGTTATCATTTCTCTTCAAAAAACATGGATCATAGACAAAGCGCCCACTGATTTGGCGACTGTATACGAACTCGACTCGAATTTGCGAAATACAATGCAATACTAGTTGTCGAAAAGTTTGGATCGATAGATGCATTATCACTGAATAACGACAAGTTCAGGGGAAAGGCAATTTACTCTCCATTGTGCCCGAGTTCAGGCTCTTCTTGGTCTTGGTCCATTTTGAGTTTATTTTAACTCGATATTTTTTATTACAAATTAAGCAAATGACTGACTGGAACTTGTTGATGAGAGACTTGATATTAAAGTCAATCATGAGCTACAACGTTTTGTTTGGTTACACCTGGTGATAAAAAGTTAAGTTGGCGGGACTAATGCATAGTGGGGTAAATGTAGTTTTTATTCAGCGAATAGGAAATTCCCTCGCGACACACATCTTACTACCAAAATGCTTTGAAAAACGTCTGTCAAGTGTCCCTCTGTACCCCACTTGTGGGGCACAGCCGGACAGACCCTGGGGCACAATGGGTCAGTCTGTCAAAGTTCAACGAAGTATGCCCTAAAAAATAAGCAATTAATCAGCATAATCGTCTGAAGAACAGGGAGACTTCAAATTTGAAGATTTAATATTTTTAAAATCAATGTTCAACTGAAATAGTTCCAATATTTTAACAAAAAATTTCGCAAACAAATTTGATTATTTCCTAAAATCTAAATCGAATCTAAATCTGGAAATATTATTGATTCTGGAATATATTCCATATTGGGCCATGGGCCGAAAGAAACCATAATCTTATACAAAATATACCGCATCTCTAGGTCTCTGAGCACCTATTGTATCAAACACTCTCGAATTTTGCCCTGTAGGGCATGTCCCACTGAACCCCGGTCCATTGTTCCCCATAGGAAACAAATATTTTCAGACCATCCCACGGCGAAATTCGGGAGGCACATCCACTCGCCAACGTTATGAATATTTTACAGTGTACTAAAGCTGAAAAATATCAGACGGTGGTTTCTCATGTTGAAAAGGTTAAAAAAGAAGAAAGAAAAAACTGGAACCGTTGTCCGTTCGCGGGGACGTTGTAACTCACCGAAGGGCGGATTGAAACATCGAACCGCGGACAGGATTGCGGATATAGTATCAGTGCGAGATCTGATTTTCCACTGTGCCCCATGTCCCAACGTGCCCCATCTTCCCCTACAATATTGGTTATAACCACATTTATTTATTAGCACATTTGATCTGTTTCTGGCACTGAGCAAAAGCATGTTCCGGCCACGGAAATGGGATGATTAAATGTCTTTCAAACTAAACAATATTATTTTCACGATGACTAACCCCGAATAATAGTAATGTTTTCAAATGAAACTTCACAGCACCTATGGAATCGTTTGTAATATTTTTATTACTTGACAATTAACAACCTCCGAAAATATTTCATCTAAAGATTTAGTTGAAAAATACCACTGACAAATAATATCTTTTAAAAGAAGTTGAAATATTATTAAATCTTAATCAGTGCTGGGTTCAAAAATTTAAAATTGGGTTTTCTCTCGTATCGCCCCACCATCAACAGGTTCTACGGAACGCCAAATATGATCGTAATCGTTAACTACGGTGTTGCATTTGTTTAACGTCTATAACAAGAACGCGTTCATTCCAATAACGAGTTCGCACGAACCCGCTGAATCGTACCACGAATCTTTATCGCAATTATATTTTCGGGTTTTCCCAAGATATATTGCTTCGAAGTCCTACTTTACAATACTAGGTTTCAAAATCACAGCTGAAAGAACAATATTTAAGATATTTCAATATGCTTTGTATTAATGAAAAAAAAAACGTAAGGCACATAAAATCAAATAAAAACAACGTGCCACGCAGCAAGTTTTTGATATTATAACGGTATACAATTGGCACGGATATAATTTAAAGGAAAACTCAGTCACGAAGGAGAAAAATTTCGTTTCATTCCCGAAGCTAATTTTATTTTAACCATATTATATATATTTACTCATTTCTTCGGACTAAATCTCATAACGATCTCATAACGATGTCAATAACGTTCGGGATAAAAGCTGTCAATGTTCATATATCTCAAGTTTAATAACGTTTCATGTCAGACATCTTTGTATGTAAAATATATTGTTGACATATTATTAAAAGTTGTATATTTATATATGGGTCGTAAATACAATTCCTCGCATAATTTGATGAAAGATATTACAAGGTCTGATTCAGATTATATTCAAAGGGGTGAAGAGCTCTTTTTAAGCGAAATATAACAATGATTGGAAATTAGAGCATTACTTGAACTATTCACTTGATTGCCGCTGTATGGAGTATCGTTACAACATTTGCGCTGGCGCTCCTTGTACTGTTATTAAGCTTCATGACCGATATCAAGAGTTGCAAATATGACCGGTCTCAAACTGTTTCGGGATGCGTCATTTTTCCCACCATTGGAGTAGCGAGGCACATTGGCTTGAAACTTCGATGGTTAACAGCAGCAGCAGTAAAGGCAACTTTTTAAAATAAATCAATTTCTTCAATTTGTTTATGATTCTTACAGCAGGGGTTCGCAAACTTTTGATGTTACGGAGCCCTTGAAGAGGTTGGTTATTCTTCACGGAGCCCCACAAATAAATTTGGAAAATAATGCAGACAAACACCACATTGTTATTTACTGATTAATATTCCTGAGTAAGTTAAAATTACTTTGGGCTAATGACAATACATACTTCAAGTAATTTAAATGCTCAAACTTTTTTATCTAAATATCACAGATAAAGTATATATATTGGGGCTGTAAATTTGAAAACTTGACAAACACATTAATGAACTCGGGGTCGAACCCTCTCATTTTTGATATTTTTGGAAGACTGAAGAAGTTGCTCATAACATGCGCGATTGCATTTTGTCAAAATCGCCGATTGTTTTCGTCAGCGTGGCGTATTTTCTAGACCGTAAACATCTTTATGTGGATGTTTATTCTCACTTAATCACAAATTTTCCTTGCTTGTATTGTTCCCAGAGGAAGACGATAATTACTTTTTTGTTCTCGTGCGGAATTTTGAGTTCAGTATGGAAAACGAGTTAGTATATTATAATCATCGGCGACGAGATGTGAGGTTCACCTAGAAAATGTGCAGATGTATAACAGTACATGGAAGAGAATTGTAAACAAAGCTGTAGAAATCATGTAGTATCTCTGGAAACGTCATTTCCTGTCACGTCTGATATCTATATGAAATGACTTACATCTGACGATATAATTCTGAAAATCTTGCTGGAAGAAGGTTGTATAAACTGCGTTATGTTGACATGCAGCCTATTACTAACAGCGTACATTACTGTGGTTATAGATGTCCATAGCCATCCAACCTCGTTCATTTATGACAAATGTGGTTTAACACCAAGACACCAAAAGAGAATGTAGACTGGTCTCAGGCAAGTATTTATGAACGTATTTGATGTATGAAAAATACATGCTAAACTAATGGAATACTTCAATGAGTAATTATGAGAACACTTGCCCTTCGTGATGGGGTGCGGCAATTTTGGGAAACTCTTTATTACCCAATTGCAAATATGATCAAATTATATTTAACTTTTCTTGATAGATACCTTCTTCAGTCTGGTATCTGTCATCTAAATCTCCAGATGGAATGTTTTCGAGAGTAGTCAATTGGCAAGCTATAAAAAATATCACAAATGACTTCCAAGTCATTTCGACCGGGTGTATTGGTATCTGAGATTGCACCACAATTTTCAGATTTGTTCAACGTTTCTTTACTACAAAAACTCTTTGCAATTCCGAGGATTTTTTTCGTTAAATATGTCATCCAAGAAAAGAACTTGGTCTGATGACTATTTGCAGTATGGCTTTATCTGCTCAACTGAACGTGACTCCAATGCGAGAATGGCGTGAGAATTGCCCCTTTTGAATTGAAGCCACGTATTTCTCAATTGGTTACCGAAAAACAGCAGCAGAAGTATCACTAATAAATCTAATGAATAATTGAAGTTTACTGTTTGTTGCAATTTATTCTGCTACAACCAATGGAGCAGCCAGTTTTTTTTTCGGTGGTTGATACTCTCTTGACAAAGCATTTCCTTCAAATTTAACTCGCAAAAACAACCTATAAGGCAACGAATTCATATTTTATCAATTGAAGACGGTCAAATTTCTATAAATTTGTACAAAATCGACTTACCCTCAATAAGTTCAGGTTGCGCTTTTAAGTTCAAATATTTGGGGTTCGACAGAAGCTTGCAGAATAGCGTAGGGGTTCGGCAGGCTCACAAAGTTAAAGAACCACTGACATGAGCGGTCCTCGAAAATTCCTTCATCGTGGAAACTTTGTGGAAACGTTAGGCACTACGTTCTAAACAAATATATAGAATCAATTTGCCCAAATACATTTTTCGTAATACCCCGCCTTTGAAATAGAGTGAAAGAGAGATTGATAAAGAGATCCGATAGTAAATAAAGCAAGTATTCCAAACATTGTCTATCAAACAAACAGTGAAATAGGTGAATATTTTTTTGTTATGTGTCTGAATATTTATTTGCTATATCGTTCTATAATATGATGAGTGGATATAATATGAGTCAAACAATCCAATTTTCGGCCGTGGCATTGAGAAAAATTTAGAGGCGATGTCACATTCAAATCAATCAAAGTATTTCTGACGCCAAGAAGATCTTCCGCTGTTGGATATGGTGTTGGTGTAAACACTCCGATTCATCGAATCCCTGAAAAATTTGAGACTATGTTGTAATTAACGTTGTAATATGAAAATAATTACTATAGTGAATATTGATAAAAACTGATCAAAACTAAGTACACCAAGGTATTCGTTTTGGTATCAAATTTTACACAATTTTGATTTTATTTCATTTTATTAGATTATGACATCTGTTATTTTGTGCGTCTCTGATTGCTCTGAAAACACAATGCTACTATTTTATTTTTGTCTCATTTAACGCATTTGATGTTTCTCGAAACGGGGACTTGAAATATAAGATTTCTACTCAATTTTAATTAAACGCAAAGTAAAACTAATTTGTTCCCTGTAATTGTTACACTTCAAAAATTACCTTCAAATTTATTACAATCAACAGCAAGAATATATGTTAAATAATCTGATGCAAATAAGATCTTTGTGTTGCTATTCGCATGAGATTCAACTGTAAGAATAAACACATAAGGTATACAAATGTTTGTGTTACAAGTGGTCACAATAGAAAGTAATGTACAAGTATTGATTAAATCAGATCATAATAGAGGATTTCCATTAGATTTCTCCCGTTTACTAATGGGTTACTTGGTATATTTTATACAACAGTATTGCATATCGCCTTTTTGTTATGGCGATAGTTTGCAACAGTGCTTAGTTTGTTTTATTAAAAAGGCATAAGTTTCGGCTTTTTGTCAAATATATGACTTGCAAAAAATGCAAAAAAAATCGACGCAAATAATTAATTTCTGTAAAATCCCTTAAGAAATGCATTGCGCGCATCGGAAAAATTGGAAGCATATCGTCAAAACGAGAGAGGCTTCAAACGATCCCGCGAAAACGAGAGGGAAGCACACTCTATATTTATATATCTCTGTGAAAATAGCTCACAATGTACTAGAGGTTATCATAATTCATTTGATTATGGATAGTTTGAAATAAGTTACGCCAGTTAATGTAATTAGTATTATGTATTTCCAACAATGCGAAAAATCATAGTGACGTCATATGGTTTTCTTAGTGAAATTAATTTTGGGGTCATAACAAAGATGTTCATGTAATATGATGTCATAAATTAATATAAAATTTCCGTTGTACGGAAGATCTGTATGTTAATCACGCAAGTATACTAAATAATAAGTTGAATATAGAAAACTAATAAACCGCATTAGCTGTAAACTTGAAGTCAGAGTAGCTATTTCTATTTGTGCCAATGGAGCATGAACTTGACCCAAATTCTACCCTTTTTGCAGTGGCGGCGCGTGGTCATTTTGACAACCGGGGCAAGCTACTGCGGGACCAAGTCACCCCCATCTACGGGGACAAGATGAGCGCTGTAAGTTCTCCCATCATTTCATGAGTATAAAAACCATTCTATCGGTAACAACCAATCGGCAAAAGCGACAATTTTTAACGATAAGAAAGTGTCTTTAAAACCGGTTCAAGTCAAGGGATTAATAAATATAGACATACTTTATTTTGAAACCTCTTTCAAGAGGAAAGGCAATATTTACCCAGATAAATACAATGACATATTAACAGAAACTTCGGGAAAGCAGACAAAACCTAAAATAAGGTTTAAAACGTTACTATGAAGAAAGGAAAGTTAATGCAAAGATAAGGACATGCGTTGCTCACTCATAGATATATATGCTGCTAGACTTCTACTGCTTGAACATATATGCAACACGCCGCGGTTTCTTGGAAGCAAAATGCTCAACAACGCGCTGAATAAAGTCATGCATTCCAGAAATAACGTCTGTGTAAATGGATAAAACAGCCAAGGCATTTAATCTATCTTGCTTCATTGTGTTTCTGAGATACGTTTTAATACGCTTCAGCGTGCTGAATGTTCGCTCTGCGTCGGCGGAAGAAATAGGCGTCGTCAAAATGATGTCCAGAAATTTTGCAGACGCCGCAAAGGTAGTTACTAGAGTGTTATCTATGAGCAACCCATAGAGCGCGCAAGTTGATGTGATGTTCAAAAAAGTTTGATTGGTGTATATACATCGCAATTCTTTTTCCAATTTACCCACGTTTATCATGGGGTAAAATTTGGAGACAGTAGCCAACAAATGGATGGAAAATTGACGTGCAAATTTTGAAAAATTTTTGGGGTTCATCAAAGAGAACGCGGCAAGGTGTTCAGTGCGCAGACGATCGCCTATTTGATTCACCAGACAAAATCAAACGCTGCGTTGTTTGCCCGCGGCGTAAAGAAGCACTCCATGTGTCGTCGTATTTTATTGTTTCCCGGATACGAGATACAGCATCGCAGAAGTCTGAAATACACGACTGCACAGACGCTCCATCCATTAGCCTTGACTGCAATGCGCCGTATAATACATCCACGTGATAGAATATTTTGGAGAAAAAAGCGAGAAAAAGTGAAAACTCACCATCTTCTAGCAGACGCTTTAGACCCGCCGCCTCTCTCACAGAGCGTTCGTCCCAAACCGGAGAGCTCTGAATGTCGTTGAAACACTCAATGAGCTCAGACCTAATTTCGGACACGCCCTGCACCACGCGTGATTGGAAGTTCCAACGTGTTGGTGCACAAGCTGGGAGACGGCGGCTACATATCTGGCGAAGGAGGTCAGAACGCTTCGGCGAAACGGAAAAAAAGGAAGAAAACCCCGAAACATTTGCAAAAAATATACGGACGAGAGGGGTATCAAGACACATATTTTTAATAACGAGGTTAAATTGGTGTGCATGACAATGTAAAAAATGCGCATGAGGAAAATCTTCTTCTATATAAACTTGAACACCATGTTTCGACCCACTCATGACTGCCGCGCCGTCATAAGTTTGAGCTATCAATTTTGACTTCGCGTTGTAAGGCTGTAACACTTCTTTCAGTACAGCCGATATCCCGCAAGCCGTGCGATCAACGATTGGTACAAAGCTGTGAAATCTCTCGGTAGGTTTACCATCTTTCACAAACCGAAAAATCACAGCCAGTTGAGAAACGCACGTGATGTCAGTTGTCTCGTCAGACTGAATCGAAAGAAACTGGCAATTCTCAATTTCCAGAGCCAAATGTTGTAAATAAATTTTATACATTGAGTCGAGCAAATCATTTTGGATATCCTTAGATGTCCCTTTCGAAACAGTTGCGGCATCAAGATGATCTCTCAATACTGTATCTAGGGATGCGGTGTATTCCACCATATCCAAAAATACCCCTCTATTAGGAGAGCCAGCCCGTTCATCGTGCCCACGGAGGGACAGCTCGTGACAACCAATGAACTTCAAAACATCTATCAATCGACCGAGAACATGGCGGTTTTTCTCGACGTTTTGGTTGTGCCGACGAATAGAAATCGCGCGTCCTTCATCCAACTGTGCTGCAATATTAACATTTCCGAATGTTCGGTATTTTACTGCATTGTCCAGATGCTCCATAGAAGATTGATAATCACTGGCACGCTCGGAAAGATGTTAAAGATCTCTAAAACCAAATTTACACCAACGTGAGTCACGGGCGGTAGCAAAAAGCAGGCAATAAAAACAAAAAAGTGCATTTTTGTCCTCGCTGTAACACAACCATTCGTGTTTTTTATACCAAGTTTCTGCGCAGAATGTACGCCGACGCTTTCCTCCGTCATGGGATTGTTCCAGTGAACAATTTTTTGGTTGATAAGGCCCAAGACGTTGTACCTCTAATTTTTGTTCCAGCGGCAGCTGCGAAAACGGAGTGCGAAGTAGTGCATCAACCTTATTCATTATGAGGTCTAAGGCTAAGAAATGCGAAGCCGGAAAGAAGTGAGGAGCTCAAAAGGAATGTGGAAAATCGAAAGCAAATGGACTAAAGGTCTCTAACTGATTCAAATAGCAAAACAAGCGACAAAAACGAAGGCGAGGAAACTATCAACTCTTCAAGCAACCAACGAACGAGAAGGAATGCGTGAATATGTCAACACGTTATTAAAAGAAACGTCGGCATTGTGTCGTCATGATTTCGGGGCTAGCCCCGATCGGCCCCGATGATTTAGTAAAAGAAACAGAAAACAAACGAGACAAACGCGGCGAGTGGAAGATAAAAGAGAGAATACGATATACAATGAGCAACCGGGGCAAAATCGGCGTCGCCCCGTCGACGTTCGGCGAAGGCTTTGCGAGCGAAAAATGAACCATGTCGGGAAAATATGGTTAGTGTAGACAGTCTGTGCAACCGATATTGAGGTATTTTTCGAATATTTTTCATTATACCGAAAAAACCTATTGGCCCTATTGACGCGCCGCCACTGCCTTTTTGTATTTTTTATGAAATCGCCCATCTGGGACTTCAAAGAGAGGGGTGTAGGAGTATTATTAAAACGTATCTGAGCATTATTTAATATGTACAATAGAGATGATATGGCAATATTGTTATCAGCGCAATGCAGATCGTGGCTTTTTATGGAAGTATGTTTGGGCAGCATAAATCGCCCAGCTTTACAAAACTGCCAAAATTATCAAAACCAACTGGTAACGTGACAGTAATTACAAATAGAAAAGCTCTTGTACAAGAAGACCAATCCAATTTTTCAACTGTTGGTACGTCGCCCATCAAGATCCGTCTGTCAAAATCGGTGACAGCAAAATTACTTTCGCTGACCATGAAGTTTAGAGTGACTGTTCTGTACCATTGTCCGACAAACAATTCCATTGTGAGAAGATATTACAAGTCATCGTTGTATTAAAATCTCGATTTGGGCACAGATAGCAAACGTCAGCTTCAATAACAGATGCGTCGTATGCCATGTATCGCATGCCATGCCATTATTGCTGTTTTGATTAAGATTCCAGCTATATCTAATTAATTTAATTACTATAAAATACCCAACATCTAAAAAAGACAAGAACGAAGAAATAATCTCAAGAACCAGCTGCTCCCAAACCAACAAGCGAGTCTATTCTATCAGACCCTGGGCTGTCACCAATCATGCCGCTGCCGCCTCAACCAGATTCCGCAACTACATCCTCCTCGAGTCATAAAGGAACGAAGCCTTCATCACCAACTGTATCTCCTCTATGCTTATCTAAGATTCAAGATACCATTCAGAAAAATATAGAAATACAACTTCCGAGCATCATTGCTCGTTGTATCTCAGAAAATTTCAATACTCTGAATAGCTCTTCGGAATACTTACCAATGAGTCCAGGATTAAAAGAGTTTATGGATAATCAATCCCAATCCATGAAGGAGATTAAAGATGAACTGTCAATCATCAAAAATTCTCAAACATTTCAATCCAAGAAGTTTGATGATCTGTTAATACACCAAAAAACAGTTGATGAGCAGCTAAAATTGCAAAACAAAAAAATTAAATCTTTAGAAGATCGTGTCCTGGATCTCGAAGAAGATCTTTGGTATTTAATGGAGCATGTAGAAGATCAGGAAAGACGCTCCAGGCTTGAGAACTTAGAGTTCCACGGAGTACCACCATTACCAAATGAAGATACTGACAAGCTGGTGCTGGAGATTTCAAAGCTCATAAAAGTAAACATTCAACCGAGTGACATCTCGTTTAGTCATCGGTTCCCTACTCGCAATCGGAAAAACCATCCCCCCATCATTGTCCGATTTACTAACCGGAGAATTCGCCATAAAATTGAATAGAGGTGATATTAAACATACATGGCAGACTGTCAAAGTGATTGTAAACACAAAACCAGCAAATGATTCATCAATATCTGAATTGAAACTTGAAAATGGTTTCAAAACAAAAAACAGCCACACAATCGCAAACGAATTTGTTTCAAACATTGGGAAAAGTTTAATAAATGAAGTGCCACAAACGAATATAAATTTCATGAGCTTTCTCGGTGCCCCTATGAAAGATTCTTTATATTGACGGTCAACTAATGCGACTGAGATATTCAATACCATCTCAGCTTTAAAAATAGGTAAAGCTGCCGGTGCTTATGATGTTTCTTCACATTTCTTGAAGAAAATTGCTGACATAATCTCGCCAGTTATTGCACATTTTTTTAATACGTCTATAAGAATAGGTATATTTCTATCTGCACTGAAACTTGCCAAAGTTATCCCATTGTACAAATCCGGCGATAAAACTAACCCATCTAATTACCGACCTATATCTGTCTTATCATGTTTGGCAATTGTCTTCGAAAAATTTAACTGCATTTTTCGAAAAAAACAAACTAATTAATAAATTCCAATTCGGATTTCATACAAAACATTCGACAAGTCGAGCAATTATTGATCTAATTGAATATATTTATGACAAATATGAAAAGGGAGAACATGTTTGCTGTGCTTTCTTAGATTTGAAAAAAGCTTTCGATACCGTAAGTCATAACATACTCTTACGCAAACTTCATCATTACGGTATGCGAGGTTATGCTAATTCTCTTTTAAAAGATTACCTACATGGCCGATTCCAATATGTGGAAGTCGAAAATAATCGTTCGGAGGTTCTTCCTATTGACTCCGGTGTGATCCAAGGCTCTTCACTTGGCCCTTAATTATTCCTCGTATTTATAAACGACATCTCACGATGTTCGAATTTGTTCGCGGATGATACTGGTCTCCTAGGTAGTTCCAAATCATCGACTAATCTTCAAAATTGCTTCAACCTAGAATTAAAAAAGGTCTATGATTGGATGCTCTGTAATAAGCTAACTATCAATATAGAAAAATCTAAAGTAGTCCACATACGCCCTAGTCGCAACGATCAGAAAACACCTCTGATAATCAAAATGAATGAAACTGAACTTGAATCTGTTCCCTCGTATAAATATCTTGGATTGAACATTGATCACCGTTTACGGTGGGATCTGCATGTCAAAGAGTTACATAAAAAACTTTCACGCTCAGTAGGTATACTAAGCAAACTTCAACACTATACAGACCGGAGTACACTCAAAGTGGTATATTATTCACTTTTCCAGACTCACATCCAATATGCAATTGCTGCCTGGGGATCTGCCACTAAAGCGACCTTAAGAGCTATAAACGTTTTACAGAATAGAGCCAATAAAATTCTATATGGACCGTCCACTCGTGTTAACATGAATACCACGTACCATAAAACTGGCGTACTCAAACTTGATGATATCTACAAACTAGAAATATTTAAATTATTTCATCAATACCATAATTGTTGCCTTCCACAGGCATTTTCTAAATACTTTGTAAAGCAGAGTAGTGTTCACGATCACAATACTAGATCATCTGCAATGTCATCCTACTTTGTACCACGCCAAACCTACTCTAAGACACAAATATCACTCAAATACACAAGTGCGATTATGTGGAATGCTGTACCTGGTGAAATGCGAAGCATGTCTTATCCTCTGTTTAAAATGAAGATGAAAAAATTTCTTTGGTCCAAGTATCTCGAATGATGACAATAGTTAATTTATATTCCTTGAGGTTTTTCCAAACCCTGAAATCAATTCAACATAATATGAGCTAATAACTCGGTCCATAATATTAGTATGTACTTCTGATGGTTCATTTTCTAACAAATTTTTAACACTATTTGTGTTTATTTATTTATTTTTTACAACATGCCAATCTCATGCCAGATTTACCGAAATATACTCGTTTCATTTGATTCCCACTCCCCTTAACTGGAACTAGATATGGGTTCTCAAGTCATTGTTGTAGTTTAGTAGCTATGAACTTTGTATTATATATATACAGATATATTGCAAATCTCAGCATTTGTCATGTTAAAAGTAACTTTTTTTATTACACACTTGAAATGACACTCCAACACCTAGTCACATTGTTTCTTTTTTGTTATATTGTGCAGTCCAGTGCGTCTGTACAGACGATAGAATATTATTCATCATGTTTCCGGTACCGTACGGTACCGTATTTCATATTCGAGTACCGGTACCGGTACGGTACTGTGCGGCATGTTAAACATCTGCTTCAATAGATTTATGTCATTTATACCTGTTCTTTCTTCATTGTCTCCCGTTGTCCAGTCCACTACAACTGATGATTATCATAATTTGGTTGTGATAACTGAGCCACTACAAATTTCCGAATATTTCCCCATAACACGCTTTTATTCACTGCCTGTAAGCTACGAAACGGGGAATACCCAAATTACTATCTGATGTATTGCGTGGCTCTCAGATACACCCTAGTGTCATGACGATTTCTCGTTAAACCGTATTAGTATATATTTACGGCTAAACGATCTATGCTATATTGATCTACTAAAATTATATGTTAATTAGATAGTTGAATCTTGGGTGCCGCTGCTAGATAACCAACTTTGGTTCCCCACGGCTTCCCTTCCCCAGTAAAATTATGTTCTTGAATTTTTGCTTATTTTTTGCATCATTCATTATTTTACTGGTTGGAAAAAATAAACTTGACTTGACTTGACTTGAAAATTACAAGATTGCAAAAAAATCTTAGCCCGCTGCTTCAGGCAAATACTTGCTCCGCCTATGTTTGAATTTTGTGACAAAGGCCCATGTCTAGGCAAAAAAACAAACATGGGTGGAAATATGTTAGAAGTCTTTCACGTTCATTATTATTCAGGTAATTGTAAATAAAACTGCAAGCTGGTTCCCATTCTGCACATTGCCATAAGTTTATAGGATAAATATTCCCGTAGTATGTGAACTGGGTTAGCGTTAATAAGCAATAACTTTATTCGGATTTTCCTTATTTTTGTTATATTTTGAAATCGAACTGCCTGTGTTGGCCAAGTAAATATACACCTTACCGTAGGTTTCAGTCCTTGATGTAAAGTGGGCAACAAAATTAGTTACCTCTATATTTGTACACACACTTCTGGAGCGCCGTTTATGGGGCTTCAGCTGTCATTTTAAAACCTTGTGCAAGCTTTGAATGACTGACATCGGGTTAAATACCTATCTTAAGCAGAGACTTAAATTAATTAATTAACATATCGACGTAACATGTTCCAGACAAAGTTTCTTTGTTTTGTTTTGTATATATTTGACCGTGTTTATTTTAAGAGATATCGGTCATTGAGCTTTGTTTTATGGTCGACCGCTCATAAATTACTCCCTTTTTAGAACAATTTCACCATCTGTCCGTGGGCAGGAATAGGCATGTCGGCGTAAACAAAACCCTTTATCAATCTTTTCTTTTTCTCATATTCTTGTTTATTTATTATTTCGAATCATTGCCAGTCGGCCGTTTACTATTTATTTATTGTTAGGAGTTTGCCGTTGAGTAGTGCTAATTTACTTGCCGCAATGAGCGGATATGTTTGCTTGATTTTAAGTTAAATGATGAGGTTTGATTTGTTTTGCATAATTTAATGTTGCTATTGTTTGCATATTTTAGAATAAAGTATTTTAATAACCTGCCTGTTGGGTTTGCCGTAAACTTTAGCAACCCTCAACATTACTATATGTTTATTTGGACCTCTACCTTACAAGAATTATTTACAGGTCTATATCTACGATACTGGAATCATTTGTTTTTATCACCACACAATTTCGTCGTTTTAATTCATCACATTTACATATTCAAAGTGGTTAAGTTGTTAATTATCGTGAAACCTGGCAGGGATACATCAAAGGAAGTTAATAGCCCGAAGTGTCACCGCCCAACACGTTATAGGCTTCTTGTAGAGCCTCATCACTAATACTAAGTCGCTTATATTCTACATAACATATTGACACTCTCTGTTGTATTAGCTTAACATATATGTACAAAATCGCGTGACGAAACTAAGGATTGGCTGGTATAAATTGTCACGTTTTGGGTTAAAATAGCAAGATCTTGGCCAAAGTGACCCTAGAAAAAAAATTCTCTATGCATGACGTTACAAAGTAAAACTGACTATGCTCACTCATGCATGAATGACATTCTATAGTAAAACTGGCTACGCTCACTCATGCATGATGTTACAAAGTAAAACTGACTACGCTCACCCATGCATGACGTTACAACGTAAAACTAACTATGCTCACTCATGCATGAGGTTACAAAGTGAAACTGACTATGTGCTCACTCATGCATGAAGTTACAAAGTAAAACTGACTACGCTCACCCATGCATGACGTTACAAAGTAACACGGACTATGCTCACTCATGCATGAATGACGTTCTAAACTAAAACTGACTACGCTCACTCATGCATGACGTTACAAAGTAAAGCTGACTTCGCTCACCCACGCAAGAAGCTACACAGTAAAACCGACTACGCTCACCCATGCATGGAGTTACAAAGTACAACTGACTACGCTCACCCATGCATGACGTTACAAAGTAAAACTGACTATGCTCACTCATGCATGAATGACGTTACAAAGTAAAACCGACTACGCTCAATCCTGCATGATGTTAAAAAGTAAAACTGATTACGCTCACCCACGCATAAGGTTAGAAAAAAACTGATTGTGCTCACTCATGCATGAATTTACAAAATACAACTGACTGCGCTCACCCATGCAAGAAGTTCCAAAATAAAACTGACTACGCTCACTCACGCATGAAGTTCCAAAGTAAAACTAACTACGCTCACTCACGCATGAAGTTACAAAGTAAAACTGACTACGGTCACCCATGCATGAAATTCAAAGTAAAACTGACTGTGCTCACTCATGCAAGGAGTTCCAAAGTAAAACTGACTACGCTCACTCACGCATGAAGTTCCAAAGTAAAACTAACTACGCTCAATTACGCATGAAGTTACAAAGTAAAACTGGCTACGGTTACCCATGCATGAAGTTCAAAGTACAACTGACTGTGCTTACTCATGCAAGAAGTTCCAAAGTAAAACTGACTACACTCACTCACGCATGAAGTTCCAAAGTAAAACTAACTACGCTCACTCACGCGTGAAGTTACAAAGTAAAACTGACTACGGTCACCCATGCAAGAAGTTACAAAGTACAACTGACTGTGCTCACTCATGCAAGAAGTTCCAAAGTAAAACTGACTACGCTCACTCACGCATGAAGTTCCAAAGTAGGACTGACTACGCTCACACATGCATTAATTTACAAAGTAAAACTGACTCGTTGACCCATGCATAAAGTTACAAACAAAATGAAACCGACTATGCTCACTCATGCATGAAGTTACAAACTGAAACTGACTATGCTCACTCTTGCATGAAGTTATAAAGTAAAACTGACTATCTGCTCACTCATGCATGAAGTTACAAAGTAAAACTGGCCACACCCACTCATGCATGACGCATGAAGTTACAAAGTAAAACCGACTACGTAAAACTGACTACGCTCACTCAAGCAAGACGATACGAAATAAAAATGACTATGCTCACTCATGCATGAAGTTACAGTAAAACAAACTACGCTCACCCATGCACGGCGTTACAAAGTACAACCCGATGAATAAACCCGACTACGCTCACTCATGCATGAAATTACAAATTAAAACCGACTATGCTCACCCATGCATGAAGTTGCAAAGTAAAACTGACTATGCGCGCCCATTCATGAAGTTGCAAAACTGCCATTCGAAGTTGCAAAGTAAACTGACTATGCTCATCCATGCATGAAGTTGCAAAGTAAAACTGATCATGCTCACCACCCATGCATGAAGTTTCTTGGTGGCCTCTCACTGCATTTCTTTTGGTGATAGTCTTTCGGAATATTTGTCTATCACTTATCACTTTAACTGTGGACTAGCTCTGCCATTTCGAAACGGTATAGAACAAGACATTCAAAATTTATCAAAGCAAATAAATTCTTTTATTATACAGATATATTTTCTTCATTTATTATATATATGCAAAATACAACTAAAACATATTGCAAAGTAAGTGGAGTAGTCACATATTTAATTAAATAATCTAAATAGATTTGTCAGTAATATACCGTATATTCAATTGCATATGGTAACATTGCATTTTTTAATAAATAAAATAAAAAAGGATTTTCTAAAATGTCAAAATATAATACCGAGCTTCCATGTGGACCCAAGGGGTGTCGGTTTTCCCACTCGTTAGGACTTGTTGATGGGGTCCTATCGCGCTCCAGAAAAATCTGAAACGCCCTATGCCCATATTTAAATGCCAAACGGATACATGACTATACCAATAAAACCACAGTGAACAATCAAAACGTTGACTCCCACAAATAGTGGCTTGTCAAAATCATAAAACACCACCCAGTCATTAATGCATTATATAATACCTCATAGTGATTGTCTTCACAGATCTTTTTTGGCTTCTTCTATTTCTCGGTAAGTAATCTTCTGAAAACAAAAACCATTTAATAAAAATATTCAATAGAATCGAAATTATTAATAAAATTCACTTAATTGAACTTCTCACCATTAAAAATATCTAAGCCTAATAAAATTCGTAAAAATATTTACATGTAATGTGTAGATTTTCCTTGTATCTGTCTTTTTTAATTTTTTCAGTGCCTTCAAAGTTCTGTGCCTGAGAAGCTAGAATAACATTAAAAAAATCTAAGCCTAATAAAAACCCTATCATTCCTAATGGCGGGAATGGGTCTAAATCTATCTATACCGAATAAAATATTAAAAACAAAGAAGCCATGGCAAGATCTGCTAATTTTTTCCTTCTTTTGTCGGTGTCACGATATCCTGGTTCCTGTTGAAAATACCTCAAAAAAAAGAAGAGAAAATAATGATTAGGACAAATAAGATAGGGAAATATGGCTAGAGCATATTACTAAAAAAGCTTTATTAATAAATATTCAATGTCAGCAATGAACATAATACTTCGTGCATTACTATATCAGTATTAATATAATCAAAAAAGAATCATATCGAACTAAAATCAAAATGAACACTAGATAGAAATGAAACACTTGTAACATACTTACCGGAATTTCAAATTTGTCTCTGATTCCGTCTTTTTTCAATTTCTCTAGTGCCATCAAAATTCTGTGCCTGAGAATCTAAGATAATATTAACAATATCCGAGCCTAATAAAATTTGTAAAAATATTTACATGTAATTTGTAGATTTTCCTTGCATCCGTCTTTTTCTAATTTTCTCAGTCCCTTCATAGTTCTGTGCCTGAGAAGCTAGAATAACATTAAAAGTATCTCAGCCTAATAAAAACCCTATTATTCCTAATGGCGGGAATGGGTCTAAATCTATCTATACCAAATAAAATATTAAAAACAAAAAAGCCATGGCAACCCTGTTAATACTTTTCTTCATTTGTCGGTGTCACGATATCCTGGTTCCTGTTGAAAATATCTTAAAAGTAGAAGAGAAATTAATGATTATGACAAACACAGATAGGAAAATATGGATACAGCATATTACGAAAAAAGCTTTATTAAATAATATTAAATATTCAATATCAGCAATAAACATAGTACTTCTTGCATTACTGTACCAGTATTAATATAATCAAAAAAGTATTATATCGAACTAAAATCAAAATGAACACTAGATAGGAGTAAGCCTGACTAATGAAACACTTGCAACATACTTACCGGAATTTCAGATTTGTCTCCGATTTCGTCTTCTTTTAAATTCTTCAGTGTCTTCAAAATTTTGTGCCTGTGAAGCTTAGATAACATTAACAATATCTGAGCCTAATAAAATTTGTAAGAATATTTACATTCAATATGTAGATTTTCCTTGTATCAGTCTTTTCCTATTTTCTTCATTGTTTCCTTGTATCAGTCTTTTCCTAATTTCCCTATTGCCTTCATAATTCTTTGCCTGAGAATCTAGAATACCATTAAAAATATCTAAGCCTAAAAAAAAACTATTATTCCTAATGGCAGGAATGGGTCTAAATCTATCTATACCAAATAAAATATTAAAAACAAAAAAGCCATGGCAACCCTGTTAATACTTTTCTTCTTTTGTCGGTGTGACGATATCCTGGTTCCTGTTGAAAATATCTTAAAAATAGAAGAGAAATTATTGATTATGACAAACACAGATAGGAAAATATGGATACAGCATATTACGAAAAAAGCTTTATTAAATAATATTAAATATTCAATATCAGCTTTGAACATATTACTTCTTGCATTACTGTATCAGTATTAATATAATCAAAAAAGTATTATATCGAACTAAAATCAAAATGAACACTAGATAGGAGTAAGCCTGCCTAATGAAACACTTGCAACATACTTACGGAATTTCAGATTTGTCTCTGATTTCGTCTTCTTTTAATTTCTTCAGTGTCTTCAAAATTTTGTGACTGTGAAGCTTAGATAACATTAACAATATCTAAGCCTAATAAAATTTGTAAGAATATTTACATTCAATTTGTAGATTTTCCTTGTATCAGTCTTTTCCTATTTTCTTCATTGTTTCCTTGTATCAGTGTTTTCCTAATGTCCCTATTGCCTTCATAATTCTTTGCCTGAGAATCTAGAATACCATTAAAAATATCTAAGCCTAATAAAAACCCTATTATCCCTAATGGCGGGAATGGGTCTAATTCTATCTATACCAAATAAAATATTGAAAACAAAAAAGCCATGGCAACCCTGTTAATACTTTTCTTCTTTTGTCGGTGTGACGATATCCTGGTTCCTGTTGAAAATATCTTAAAAATAGAAGAGAAATTATTGATTATGACAAACACAGATAGGAAAATATGGATACAGCATATTACGAAAAAAGCTTTATTAAATAATATTAAATATTCAATATCAGCAATGAACATATTACTCCTTGCATTACTCTATCAGTATTAATATAATCAAATAAGTATAATATCGAACTGAAATCAAAATGAACACTAGATAGGAGTAAGCCTGACTAATGAAACACTTGCAACATATTTACCGGAATTTCAGATTTGTCTCTGATTTCGTCTTCTTTTAATTTCTTCAGTGTCTTCAAAATTTTGTGCCTGTGAAGCTTAGATAACATTAACAATATCTAAGCCTAATAAAATTTGTAAGAATATTTACATTCAATTTGTAGATTTTCCTTGTATCAGTCTTTTCCTATTTTCTTCATTGTTTTCTTGTATCAGTCTTTTCCTAATTTCCCTATTGCCTTCATAATTCTTTGCCTGAGAATCTAGAATACCCTTAAAAATATCTAAGCCTAATAAAAACCCTATTATTCCTAATGACGGGAATGGGTCTAAATCTATCTATACCAAATAAAATTTTGAAAACAAAAAAGCCATGGCAACCCTGTTAATACTTTTCTTCTTTTGTCGGTGTGACGATATCCTGGTTCCTGTTGAAAATATCTTTAAAATAGAAGAGAAATTATTGATTATGACAAACACAGATACGAAAATATGGATACAGCATATTACGAAAAAAGCTTTATTAAATAATATTAAATATTCAATATCAGCAATGAACATAGTACTTCGTGCATTACTGTATCAGTATTAATATAATCAAAAAAGTATTATATCGAACTAAAATCAAAATAAACACTAAATAGGAGTAAGCCTGACTAATGAAACACTTGCAACATACTTACCGGAATTTCAGATTTGTCTCCGATTCCGTCTTTCTTCAATTTCCCCAGTGCCTTCAAAATTTTGAGCCTGAGAAGCTAAGATATTAATAACAATATCTACGCCTAATAAAATTTGTACAAATATTTACATGTAATTTGTAGATTTTCCTTGCATCCGTCTTTTTCTAATTTTCTCAGTCCCCTCATAGTTCTGTGCCTGAGAAGCTAGAATAACATTAAAAGTATCCCAGCCTAATAAAAACCCTATTATACCTAATGGCGGGAATGGGTCTAAATCTATCTATACCAAATAAAATATTAAAAACAAAAAAGCCATGGCAACCCTGGTAATACTTTTCTTCATTTGTCGGTGTCACGATATCCTGGTTCCTGTTGAAAATATCTTAAAAGTAGAAGAGAAATTAATGATTATGACAAACACAGATAGGAAAATATGGATACAGCATATTACGAAAAAAGCTTTATTAAATAATATTAAATATTCAATATCAGCAATAAACATAGTACTTCTTGCATTACTGTATCAGTATTAATATAATCAAAAAAGTATTATATCGAACTAAAATCAAAATGAACACTAGATAGGAGTAAGCCTGACTAATGAAACACTTGCAACATATTTACCGATATTTCAGATTTGTCTCTGATTTCGTCTTCTTTTAATTTCTTCAGTGTCTTCAAAATTTTGTGCCTGTGAAGCTTAGATAACATTAACAATAGCTAAGCCTAATAAAATTTGTAAGAATATTTACATTCAATATGTAGATTTTCCTTGTATCAGTCTTTTCCTATTTTCTTCATTGTTTCCTTGTATGAGTCTTTTCCTAATTTCCCTATTGCCTTCATAATTCTTTGCCTGAGAATCTAGAATACCATTAAAAATATCTAAGCCTAATAAAAACCCTATTATTCCTAATGGCGGGAATGGGTCCAAATCTATCTATACCAAATAAAATATTAAAAACAAAAAAGCCATGGCAACCCTGTTAATACTTTTCTTCTTTTGTCGGTGTGACGATATCCTGGTTCCTGTTGAAAATATCTTAAAAATAGAAGAGAAATTATTGAATATGACAAACACAGATAGGAGAATATGGATTCAGCATATTACTAAAAAAGCTTTATTAAATAATATTAAATATTCAATATCAGCAATGAACATAGTACTTCGTGCATTACTGTATCAGTATTAATATAATCAAAAAAGTATTATATCGAACTAAAATCAAAATGAACACTAGATAGGAGTAAGCCTGACTAATGAAACACTTGCAACATACTTACCGGAATTTCAGATTTGTCTCTGATTTCGTCTTCTTTTAATTTCTTCAGTGTCATCAAAATTTTGTGCCTGTGAAGCTTAGATAACATTTACAATATCTAAGCCTAATAAAATTTGTAAGAATATTTACATTCAATTTGTAGATTTTCCTTGTATCAGTCTTTTCCTATTTTCTTCATTGTTTCCTTGTATCAGTGTTTTCCTAATGTCCCTATTGCCTTCATAATTCTTTGCCTGAGAATCTAGAATACCATTAAAAATATCTAAGCCTAATAAAAACCCTATTATTCCTAATGGCGGGAATGGGTCCAAATCTATCTATACCAAATAAAATATTCAAAACAAAAAAGCCATGGCAACCCTGTTAATACTTTTCTTCTTTTGTCGGTGTGACGATATCCTGGTTCCTGTTGAAAATATCTTAAAAATAGAAGAGAAAATATTAATTATGACCAACACAGATAGGAAAATATGGATACAGCATATTACGAATAAAGCTTTATTAAATAATATTAAATATTCAATATCAGCAATGAACATAGCACTTCGTGCATTACTGTATCAGTATTAATATAATCAAAAAAGTATTATATCGAACTAAAATCAAAATAAACACTAGATAGGAGTAAGCCTGACTAATGAAACACTTGCAACATACTTACCGGAATTTCAGATTTGTCTCCGATTCAGTCTTTCTTCAATTTCCCCAGTGCCTTCAAAATTTTGAGCCTGAGAAGCTAAGATATTAATAACAATATCTAAGCCTAATAAAATTTGTACAAATATTTACATGTAATTTGTAGATTTTCCTTGCATCCGTCTTTTTCTAATTTTCTCAGTCCCTTCATAGTTCTGTGCCTGAGAAGCTAGAATAACATTAAAAGTATCTCAGCCTAATAAAAACCCTATTATACCTAATGGCGGGAATGGGTCTAAATCTATCTATACCAAATAAAATATTAAAAACAAAAAAGCCATGGCAACCCTGTTAATACTTTTCTTCATTTGTCGGTGTCACGATATCCTGGTTCATGTTGAAAATATCTTAAAAGTAGAAGAGAAATTAATGATTATGACAAACACAGATAGGAAAATATGGATACAGCATATTACGAAAAAAGCTTTATTAAATAATATTAAATATTCAATATCAGCAATAAACATAGTACTTCTTGCATTACTGTATCAGTATTAATATAACCAAAAAAGTATTATATCGAACTAAAATCAAAATGAACACTAGATAGGAGTAAAGCCTGACTAATGAAAGACTTGCAACATACTTACCGGAATTTCAGATTTGTCTCCGATTTCGTCTTCTTTTAATTTCTTCAGTGTCTTCAAAATTTTGTGCCTGTGAAGCTTAGATAACATTAACAATATCTAAGCCTAATAAAATTTGTAAGAATATTTACATTCAATTTGTAGATTTTCCTTGTATCAGTCTTTTCCTATTTTCTTCATTGTTTCCTTGTATCAGTCTTTTCCTAATTTCCCTATTGCCTTCATAATTCTTTGCCTGAGAATCTAGAATACCATTAAAAATATCTAAGCCTAATAAAAACCCTATTATTCCTAATGGCGGGAATGGGTCTAAATCTATCTATACCAAATAAAATATTAAAAACAAAAAAGCCATGGCAACCCTGTTAATACTTTTCTTCTTTTGTCGGTGTGACGATATCCTGGTTCCTGTTGAAAATATCTTAAAAATAGAAGAGAAATTATCGATTATGACAAACACAGATAGGAAAATATGGATACAGCATATTACGAAAAAAGCTTTATCAAATAATATTAAATATTCAATATCAGCAATGAACATATTACTTCTTGCATTACTGTATCAGTATTAATATAATCAAAAAAGTATAATATCGAACTAAAATCAAAATGAACACTAGATAGGAGTAAGCCTGACTAATGAAACACTTGCAACATATTTACCGATATTTCAGATTTGTCTCTGATTTCCTCTTCTTTTAATTTCTTCAGTGTCTTCAAAATTTTGTGCCTGTGAAGCTTAGATAACATTAACAATAGCTAAGCCTAATAAAATTTGTAAGAATATTTACATTCTATTTGTAGATTTTCCTTGTATCAGTCTTTTCCTATTTTCTTCATTGTTTCCTTGTATCAGTCTTTTCCTAATTTCCCTATTGCCTTCATAATTCTTTGCCTGAGAATCTAGAATACCATTAAAAATATCTAAGCCTAATAAAAACCCTATTATTCCTAATGGCGGGAATGGGTCTAAATCTATCTATACCAAATGAAATATTAAAAACAAAAAAGCCATGGCAACCCTGTTAATACTTTTCTTCTTTTGTCGGTGTGACGATATCCTGGTTCCTGTTGAAAATATCTTAAAAATAGAAGAGAAATTATTGATTATGACAAACACAGATAGGAAAATATGGATACAGCATATTACGAAAAAAGCTTTATTAAATAATATTAAATATTCAATATCAGCTTTGAACATATTACTTCTTGCATTACTGTATCAGTATTAATATAATCAAAAAAGTATTATATCGAACTAAAATCAAAATGAACACTAGATAGGAGTAAGCCTGCCTAATGAAACACTTGCAACATACTTACGGAATTTCAGATTTGTCTCTGATTTCGTCTTCTTTTAATTTCTTCAGTGTCTTCAAAATTTTGTGACTGTGAAGCTTAGATAACATTAACAATATCTAAGCCTAATAAAATTTGTAAGAATATTTACATTCAATTTGTAGATTTTCCTTGTATCAGTCTTTTCCTATTTTCTTCATTGTTTCCTTGTATCAGTGTTTTCCTAATGTCCCTATTGCCTTCATAATTCTTTGCCTGAGAATCTAGAATACCATTAAAAATATCTAAGCCTAATAAAAACCCTATTATCCCTAATGGCGGGAATGGGTCTAATTCTATCTATACCAAATAAAATATTGAAAACAAAAAAGCCATGGCAACCCTGTTAATACTTTTCTTCTTTTGTCGGTGTGACGATATCCTGGTTCCTGTTGAAAATATCTTAAAAATAGAAGAGAAATTATTGATTATGACAAACACAGATAGGAAAATATGGATACAGCATATTACGAAAAAAGCTTTATTAAATAATATTAAATATTCAATATCAGCAATGAACATATTACTCCTTGCATTACTCTATCAGTATTAATATAATCAAATAAGTATAATATCGAACTGAAATCAAAATGAACACTAGATAGGAGTAAGCCTGACTAATGAAACACTTGCAACATATTTACCGGAATTTCAGATTTGTCTCTGATTTCGTCTTCTTTTAATTTCTTCAGTGTCTTCAAAATTTTGTGCCTGTGAAGCTTAGATAACATTAACAATATCTAAGTCTAATAAAATTTGTAAGAATATTTACATTCAATTTGTAGATTTTCCTTGTATCAGTCTTTTCCTATTTTCTTCATTGTTTCCTTGTATCAGTCTTTTCCTAATTTCCCTATTGCCTTCATAATTCTTTGCCTGAGAATCTAGAATACCCTTAAAAATATCTAAGCCTAATAAAAACCCTATTATTCCTAATGACGGGAATGGGTCTAAATCTATCTATACCAAATAAAATTTTGAAAACAAAAAAGCCATGGCAACCCTGTTAATACTTTTCTTCTTTTGTCGGTGTGACGATATCCTGGTTCCTGTTGAAAATATCTTTAAAATAGAAGAGAAATTATTGATTATGACAAACACAGATACGAAAATATGGATACAGCATATTACGAAAAAAGCTTTAATAAATAATATTAAATATTCAATATCAGCAATGAACATAGTACTTCGTGCATTACTGTATCAGTATTAATATAATCAAAAAAGTATTATATCGAACTAAAATCAAAATAAACACTAAATAGGAGTAAGCCTGACTAATGAAACACTTGCAACATACTTACCGGAATTTCAGATTTGTCTCCGATTCCGTCTTTCTTCAATTTCCCCAGTGCCTTCAAAATTTTGAGCCTGAGAAGCTAAGATATTAATAACAATATCTACGCCTAATAAAATTTGTACAAATATTTACATGTAATTTGTAGATTTTCCTTGCATCCGTCTTTTTCTAATTTTCTCAGTCCCCTCATAGTTCTGTGCCTGAGAAGCTAGAATAACATTAAAAGTATCTCAGCCTAATAAAAACCCTATTATACCTAATGGCGGGAATGGGTCTAAATCTATCTATACCAAATAAAATATTAAAAACAAAAAAGCCATGGCAACCCTGTTAATACTTTTCTTCATTTGTCGGTGTCACGATATCCTGGTTCATGTTGAAAATATCTTAAAAGTAGAAGAGAAATTAATGATTATGACAAACACAGATAGGAAAATATGGATACAGCATATTACGAAAAAAGCTTTATTAAATAATATTAAATATTCAATATCAGCAATAAACATAGTACTTCTTGCATTACTGTATCAGTATTAATATAACCAAAAAAGTATTATATCGAACTAAAATCAAAATGAACACTAGATAGGAGTAAAGCCTGACTAATGAAAGACTTGCAACATACTTACCGGAATTTCAGATTTGTCTCCGATTTCGTCTTCTTTTAATTTCTTCAGTGTCTTCAAAATTTTGTGCCTGTGAAGCTTAGATAACATTAACAATATCTAAGCCTAATAAAATTTGTAAGAATATTTACATTCAATTTGTAGATTTTCCTTGTATCAGTCTTTTCCTATTTTCTTCATTGTTTCCTTGTATCAGTCTTTTCCTAATTTCCCTATTGCCTTCATAATTCTTTGCCTGAGAATCTAGAATACCATTAAAAATATCTAAGCCTAATAAAAACCCTATTATTCCTAATGGCGGGAATGGGTCTAAATCTATCTATACCAAATAAAATATTAAAAACAAAAAAGCCATGGCAACCCTGTTAATACTTTTCTTCTTTTGTCGGTGTGACGATATCCTGGTTCCTGTTGAAAATATCTTAAAAATAGAAGAGAAATTATCGATTATGACAAACACAGATAGGAAAATATGGATACAGCATATTACGAAAAAAGCTTTATCAAATAATATTAAATATTCAATATCAGCAATGAACATATTACTTCTTGCATTACTGTATCAGTATTAATATAATCAAAAAAGTATAATATCGAACTAAAATCAAAATGAACACTAGATAGGAGTAAGCCTGACTAATGAAACACTTGCAACATATTTACCGATATTTCAGATTTGTCTCTGATTTCCTCTTCTTTTAATTTCTTCAGTGTCTTCAAAATTTTGTGCCTGTGAAGCTTAGATAACATTAACAATAGCTAAGCCTAATAAAATTTGTAAGAATATTTACATTCTATTTGTAGATTTTCCTTGTATCAGTCTTTTCCTATTTTCTTCATTGTTTCCTTGTATCAGTCTTTTCCTAATTTCCCTATTGCCTTCATAATTCTTTGCCTGAGAATCTAGAATACCATTAAAAATATCTAAGCCTAATAAAAACCCTATTATTCCTAATGGCGGGAATGGGTCTAAATCTATCTATACCAAATGAAATATTAAAAACAAAAAAGCCATGGCAACCCTGTTAATACTTTTCTTCTTTTGTCGGTGTGACGATATCCTGGTTCCTGTTGAAAATATCTTAAAAATAGAAGAGAAATTATTGATTATGACAAACACAGATAGGAAAATATGGATACAGCATATTACGAAAAAAGCTTTATTAAATAATATTAAATATTCAATATCAGCTTTGAACATATTACTTCTTGCATTACTGTATCAGTATTAATATAATCAAAAAAGTATTATATCGAACTAAAATCAAAATGAACACTAGATAGGAGTAAGCCTGCCTAATGAAACACTTGCAACATACTTACGGAATTTCAGATTTGTCTCTGATTTCGTCTTCTTTTAATTTCTTCAGTGTCTTCAAAATTTTGTGACTGTGAAGCTTAGATAACATTAACAATATCTAAGCCTAATAAAATTTGTAAGAATATTTACATTCAATTTGTAGATTTTCCTTGTATCAGTCTTTTCCTATTTTCTTCATTGTTTCCTTGTATCAGTGTTTTCCTAATGTCCCTATTGCCTTCATAATTCTTTGCCTGAGAATCTAGAATACCCTTAAAAATATCTAAGCCTAATAAAAACCCTATTATTCCTAATGACGGGAATGGGTCTAAATCTATCTATACCAAATAAAATTTTGAAAACAAAAAAGCCATGGCAACCCTGTTAATACTTTTCTTCTTTTGTCGGTGTGACGATATCCTGGTTCCTGTTGAAAATATCTTTAAAATAGAAGAGAAATTATTGATTATGACAAACACAGATACGAAAATATGGATACAGCATATTACGAAAAAAGCTTTAATAAATAATATTAAATATTCAATATCAGCAATGAACATAGTACTTCGTGCATTACTGTATCAGTATTAATATAATCAAAAAAGTATTATATCGAACTAAAATCAAAATAAACACTAAATAGGAGTAAGCCTGACTAATGAAACACTTGCAACATACTTACCGGAATTTCAGATTTGTCTCCGATTCCGTCTTTCTTCAATTTCCCCAGTGCCTTCAAAATTTTGAGCCTGAGAAGCTAAGATATTAATAACAATATCTACGCCTAATAAAATTTGTACAAATATTTACATGTAATTTGTAGATTTTCCTTGCACCCGTCTTTTTCTAATTTTCTCAGTCCCCTCATAGTTCTGTGCCTGAGAAGCTAGAATAACATTAAAAGTATCTCAGCCTAATAAAAACCCTATTATACCTAATGGCGGGAATGGGTCTAAATCTATCTATACCAAATAAAATATTAAAAACAAAAAAGCCATGGCAACCCTGGTAATACTTTTCTTCATTTGTCGGTGTCACGATATCCTGGTTCCTGTTGAAAATATCTTAAAAGTAGAAGAGAAATTAATGATTATGACAAACACAGATAGGAAAATATGGATACAGCATATTACGAAAAAAGCTTTATTAAATAATATTAAATATTCAATATCAGCAATAAACATAGTACTTCTTGCATTACTGTATCAGTATTAATATAATCAAAAAAGTATTATATCGAACTAAAATCAAAATGAACACTAGATAGGAGTAAGCCTGACTAATGAAACACTTGCAACATATTTACCGATATTTCAGATTTGTCTCTGATTTCGTCTTCTTTTAATTTCTTCAGTGTCTTCAAAATTTTGTGCCTGTGAAGCTTAGATAACATTAACAATAGCTAAGCCTAATAAAATTTGTAAGAATATTTACATTCAATATGTAGATTTTCCTTGTATCAGTCTTTTCCTATTTTCTTCATTGTTTCCTTGTATGAGTCTTTTCCTAATTTCCCTATTGCCTTCATAATTCTTTGCCTGAGAATCTAGAATACCATTAAAAATATCTAAGCCTAATAAAAACCCTATTATTCCTAATGGCGGGAATGGGTCCAAATCTATCTATACCAAATAAAATATTAAAAACAAAAAAGCCATGGCAACCCTGTTAATACTTTTCTTCTTTTGTCGGTGTGACGATATCCTGGTTCCTGTTGAAAATATCTTAAAAATAGAAGAGAAATTATTGAATATGACAAACACAGATAGGAGAATATGGATTCAGCATATTACGAAAAAAGCTTTATTAAATAATATTAAATATTCAATATCAGCAATGAACATAGTACTTCGTGCATTACTGTATCAGTATTAATATAATCAAAAAAGTATTATATCGAACTAAAATCAAAATGAACACTAGATAGGAGTAAGCCTGACTAATGAAACACTTGCAACATACTTACCGGAATTTCAGATTTGTCTCTGATTTCGTCTTCTTTTAATTTCTTCAGTGTCATCAAAATTTTGTGCCTGTGAAGCTTAGATAACATTTACAATATCTAAGCCTAATAAAATTTGTAAGAATATTTACATTCAATTTGTAGATTTTCCTTGTATCAGTCTTTTCCTATTTTATTCATTGTTTCCTTGTATCAGTCTTTTCCTAATTTCCCTATTGCCTTCATAATTCTTTGCCTGAGAATCTAGAATACCATTAAAAATATCTAAGCCTAATAAAAACCCTATTATTCCTAATGGCGGGAATGGGTCCAAATCTATCTATACCAAATAAAATATTCGAAACAAAAAAGCCATGGCAACCCTGTTAATACTTTTCTTCTTTTGTCGGTGTGACGATATCCTGGTTCCTGTTGAAAATATCTTAAAAATAGAAGAGAAATTATTAATTATGACCAACACAGATAGGAAAATATGGATACAGCATATTACGAATAAAGCTTTATTAAATAATATTAAATATTCAATATCAGCAATGAACATAGTACTTCGTGCATTACTGTATCAGTATTAATATAATCAAAAAAGTATTATATCGAACTAAAATCAAAATAAACACTAGATAGGAGTAAGCCTGACTAATGAAACACTTGCAACATACTTACCGGAATTTCAGATTTGTCTCCGATTCAGTCTTTCTTCAATTTCCCCAGTGCCTTCAAAATTTTGAGCCTGAGAAGCTAAGATATTAATAACAATATCTAAGCCTAATAAAATTTGTACAAATATTTACATGTAATTTGTAGATTTTCCTTGCATCCGTCTTTTTCTAATTTTCTCAGTCCCTTCATAGTTCTGTGCCTGAGAAGCTAGAATAACATTAAAAGTATCTCAGCCTAATAAAAACCCTATTATACCTAATGGCGGGAATGGGTCTAAATCTATCTATACCAAATAAAATATTAAAAACAAAAAAGCCATGGCAACCCTGTTAATACTTTTCTTCATTTGTCGGTGTCACGATATCCTGGTTCATGTTGAAAATATCTTAAAAGTAGAAGAGAAATTAATGATTATGACAAACACAGATAGGAAAATATGGATACAGCATATTACGAAAAAAGCTTTATTAAATAATATTAAATATTCAATATCAGCAATAAACATAGTACTTCTTGCATTACTGTATCAGTATTAATATAACCAAAAAAGTATTATATCGAACTAAAATCAAAATGAACACTAGATAGGAGTAAAGCCTGACTAATGAAAGACTTGCAACATACTTACCGGAATTTCAGATTTGTCTCCGATTTCGTCCTCTTTTAATTTCTTCAGTGTCTTCAAAATTTTGTGCCTGTGAAGCTTAGATAACATTAACAATATCTAAGCCTAATAAAATTTGTAAGAATATTTACATTCAATTTGTAGATTTTCCTTGTATCAGTCTTTTCCTATTTTCTTCATTGTTTCCTTGTATCAGTCTTTTCCTAATTTCCCTATTGCCTTCATAATTCTTTGCCTGAGAATCTAGAATACCATTAAAAATATCTAAGCCTAATAAAAACCCTATTATTCCTAATGGCGGGAATGGGTCTAAATCTATCTATACCAAATAAAATATTAAAAACAAAAAAGCCATGGCAACCCTGTTAATACTTTTCTTCTTTTGTCGGTGTGACGATATCCTGGTTCCTGTTGAAAATATCTTAAAAATAGAAGAGAAATTATTGATTATGACAAACACAGATAGGAAAATATGGATACAGCATATTACGAAAAAAGCTTTATCAAATAATATTAAATATTCAATATCAGCAATGAACATATTACTTCTTGCATTACTGTATCAGTATTAATATAATCAAAAAAGTATAATATCGAACTAAAATCAAAATGAACACTAGATAGGAGTAAGCCTGACTAATGAAACACTTGCAACATATTTACCGATATTTCAGATTTGTCTCTGATTTCCTCTTCTTTTAATTTCTTCAGTGTCTTCAAAATTTTGTGCCTGTGAAGCTTAGATAACATTAACAATAGCTAAGCCTAATAAAATTTGTAAGAATATTTACATTCTATTTGTAGATTTTCCTTGTATCAGTCTTTTCCTATTTTCTTCATTGTTTCCTTGTATCAGTCTTTTCCTAATTTCCCTATTGCCTTCATAATTCTTTGCCTGAGAATCTAGAATACCATTAAAAATATCTAAGCCTAATAAAAACCCTATTATTCCTAATGGCGGGAATGGGTCTAAATCTATCTATACCAAATGAAATATTAAAAACAAAAAAGCCATGGCAACCCTGTTAATACTTTTCTTCTTTTGTCGGTGTGACGATATCCTGGTTCCTGTGGAAAATATCTTAAAAATAGAAGAGAAATTATTATTTATGACCAACACAGATAGGAAAATATGGATACAGCATATTACGAAAAAAGCTTTATTAAATAATATTAAATATTCAATATCAGCAATGAACATAGTACTTCGTGCATTACTGTATCAGTATTAATATAATCAAAAAAGTATTATATCGAACTAAAATCAAAATGAACACTAAATAGGAGTAAGCCTGATTAATGAAACACTTGCAACATACTTACCGGAATTTCAGATTTGTCTCTGATTTCGTATTCTTTTAATTTCTCCAGTGCCTTCAAAATTTTGAGCCTGAGAAGCTAAGATATTAATAACAATATCTAAGCCTAAAACAATTTGTAAAAATATTTACATGTAATTTGTAGATTTTCCTTGCATCCGTCTTTTTCTAATTTTCTCAGTCCCTTCATAGTTCTGTGCCTGAGAAGCTAGAATAACAATAAAAGTATCTAAGCCTAATAAAAACCCTATTATTCCTAATGGCGGGAATGGGTCTAAATCTATCTATACCAAATAAAATATTAAAAACAAAAAAGCCATGGCGACCCTGTTAATACTTTTCTTCATTTGTCGGTGTCACGATATCCTGGTTCCTGTTGAAAATATCTAAAAAGTAGAAGAGAAATTAATGATTATGACAAACACAGATAGGAAAATATGGATACAGCATATTACGAAAAAAGCTTGATTAAATAATATTAAATATTCAATATCAGCAATAAACATAGTACTTCTTGCATTACTGTATCAGTATTAATATAATCAAAAAAGTATTATATCGAACTAAAATCAAAATGAACACTAGATAGGAGTAAGCCTGACTAATGAAACACTTGCAACATACTTACCGGAATTTCAGATTTGTCTCTGATTTCGTCTTCTTTTAATTTCTTCAGTGTCTTCAAAATTTTGTGCCTGTGAAGCTTAGATAACATTAACAATATCTAAGCCTAATAAAATTTGTAAGAATATTTACATTCAATTTGTAGATTTTCCTTGTATCATTCTTTTCCTATTTTCTTCATTGTTTCCTTGTATCAGTCTTTTCCTAATTTCCCTATTGCCTTCATAATTCTTTGCCTGAGAATCTAGAATACCATTAAAAATATCTAAGCCTAATAAAAACCCTATTATTCCTAATGGCGGGAATGGGTCTAAATCTATCTATACCAAATAAAATATTAAAAACAAAAAAGCCATGGCAACCCTGTTAATACTTTTCTTCTTTTGTCGGTGTCACGATATCCTGGTTCCTGTTGAAAATATCTTAAAAATAGAAGAGAAATAAATGATTATGACAAACACAGATAGGAAAATATGGATACAGCATATTACGAAAAAAGCTTTATTAAATTATTCAATATCAGCAATAAACATAGTACTTCGTGCATTACTGTATCAGTATTAATATAATCAAAAAAGTATTATATCGAACTAAAATATAAATGAACACTAGATAGGAGAAAGCCTGACTAATGAAACACTTGTAACATACTTACCGGAATTTCAAATTTGTCTCTGATTCCGTCTTTTTTCAATTTCTCTAGTGCCATCAAAATTCTGTGCCTGAGAATCTAAGATAATATTAACAATATCCAAGCCTAATAAAATTCGTTAAAATATTTACATGTAATTTGTAGATTTTCCTTGCATCCGTATTTTCTTAATTTTCCAAGTCCCTTCATAGTTCTGTGCCTGAGAAACTAGAATAACATTAAAAATATCTAAGCCTAATAAAAACCCTATTATTACTAATGGTGGGAATGGGTCTAAATCTATCTATACCAAATAAAATATTAAGAACAAAAAAGCCACGACAACCCTGTTAATACTTTTCTTCTTTTGTCGGTGTCATGATATCCTGGTTCCTGTTGAAAATATCTTAAAAGTAGAAGAGAAATTAATGATTATGACAAACACAGATAGGAAAATATGGATACAGCATATTACGAAAAAAGTTTTATTAATTAATATTAAATATTCAATATCAGCAATAAACATCATACTTCGTGCAATATTGTATCAGTATTATTATCTTCAGAAAAATATTATACCGACAAAAATCAAAATTAACACTATAGATGGCAAGCCCTGTTAATACTTTTCTTCCTTTGTCGTTGTCACGATATCTTGTTTACCTGTTGAAAATATCTCCAAAAATACAATATAAAATAATGAATATGACAAATAAGATAGATAGCTAAATATAGAAACAGCATATTACAAAAAAAGCTTATTAAAAAATATACAATATCAGTAATAAACGACAATATAATTAATAAATCAGTAATATACAATAACAGTTATAAAAATATAAAAATAACATAAAATGAAAGAATCATTTCAAACTTATCATAACAGGACATCAAACACAGGATTGCATTGCAGGGTGTTAGAATACAAATAACAATTGTATTTATTTTTCTGAGCTATGATTCAATTCATTAATAAATATACAATCAAAAATCCGTTTGCAATTATTCAGATTACATAAATATTTAGTTCCTCACGGGTCGACCCATGTCAAACTTCCGCATATAATTCTTTTACAGTGTGTATGACATTTTGGTATAGTTTTAAACAACAGTCTTATTTGATATAAAAGACATGTGTATCTGCTGCCCAATGCATTTGTTTGCGATCACATATTAGTAATCAGTGCACATACATACGAGCTTAAAGTACGTATGGCAATGAAATACAGTCTCAAACATCAGTCTATTTTTCTATATCAAAGTCTTGTGTGTGGACTCGATGCATTTGTTGGCTAGCACATCTCAGTTATGTTTAATAAAACTCTTCTTCTTATTCAAATAATTGAGTTGTATTTTCTTTTGAAAAACAGAAAGATTCGTCAAGTTCCATAATTGAAGAATCCTGTAAAAATATATATACATTTATTTCTTATGCACTTTTATAGTAGAGGAAGTAAATTATGAGCAACTTATTACGTATGATGAGGCTCTACAAGACGCCTATAACGTGTTGGGCGGTGACGCTGCGCGACATCAACTCCCTTAAGACTTATAACCTGCCAGTTTTCTCGATATTAACAACTACAAATCTTTGAATATGATTGAAGTCTGTTACTGGCAATGAAATATCCAGTCTACATGAACCAAAGTACGAGAAACGAATAATATGTGATGAAAAACGTCAAATAGTGTGCTGATAAAAATGATTATTGTAGAGGTCGAAACGCATAATGTAGAAGCCAAAACAATTAACCCTACTTTTCACATAAGCCAATATATTGGGACATCTGTCATACTCGGTCATAATGTATTGGGTTGCTAAAGTTTACGACCAACCCAAGTATGTCTACAACATACTTAATTCCAAAAGATGCAAACAATAGCAACATTAATTTATGCAATTTGAATAAACCCTATCATTTAACCAAAATATAAAACAAGCAAACAATCCGATTATTACAGCAATTAAATTAACACTACTTGAACGACAAACTTCCAATGCGAATTAATTTTTAAATAGCCGACCTGCAATGATCCGAAATAACTATAAACAAACAAGAATATGAGGAGACAAAACCGATACAAGATTTTGTTGAAGTCAACATGCCTCTTTTCTCCCCACGAACATAAGATGAATTGCCTTAAAGAGAGAAGTCTATGAGCGGTCATTCACCGAAAGTACAACGCCCGATAACTTTTGAAATAACCCCGGGTCAAATATATATACGGAAGAAAACAATTAATCTGTTGCTGAGGAAATAAATCTTAGTAGTAGTATGTGTAACATACTATTACATGCATGAGATGGCTTAAAAAAGATGGTATTTGATAGCATACGAGGTTTGCAGTGAAAGAGTACATTGTTTTACAACATAATATTTGATACAATAACGCATGAAGTGTATAACCATTTTTTCAACAATACATTAACGTCCATTACATTATACTAGAGATTCCAACTGAGAGATGTACCGATACCTTTTGTCGCCGATACCAATCCGACAACAACGATAAAACGACGATATTAATATTTTAAAGCAGAAATTGCCGACATTTACATGCTATGTAATTATTATCTTAGGTGTTCAGTCCAAACAAGTTAAAGTAACAGTTTGCAAGCATTATTCATGCCACACAATTTTTCAAATTTGAAAAAGCCATATTTCAGATAAAAAGAAATTAATGTTTTGGATCCTGCTACGTTTTTCGATTTAAATACATTGTACACTGATGTTAATTATATCGGTGTTCGGTTAGAAAACTCATCGATCATTCCAAGCAAAAAAATAATTTTTATATCAGTATTTCAACCTACTTTTTAAATTCACACTATAATATTATTTTTTTTTTAAACCAAGAGCAAAAAACTGTAAAATCAAAAACTATCATAAAGTCTTGACAACAAGAAAAATGAAAAAGTATGAAACGCAAAGAACTACAGAAACAAATGTTCGTAGAAATATGTAATGGACAGACGTTTTTCTTCTTTACAGGTATCCCATATTTTCCTCTTTATATTGTTAACGGCGTTTTATATTTTGTACTAAACTAAAAGAAGGTTTATTTGATTTGGGAGATTTGTTTTCTTTAATATTTATAGTCACGTTAACATATTTTAGAATTTTAAAACAATCGCACTACAAATAGGAGTTTCAGGATGTACCTACATGAAAGCCAGTAGAATCCGCATTTTTATTTTTTTAAAAGCTCAGACTGATATGATTTTGTCACAATTACATCCAACACGCGCCTTCAGTTAACAGTTAGCTGGACGTGTTTTATTCTTAAATATTCTAACACTCTCCAACATTAAAATTAGAAGCAAGTTAAAGTAGTAAAATGAGTTTATAAATGCCCACTTATTAGCAGAAGATCAGCTAAAATAGAAGAACACACGATTAAGCAAAGGCCTAAATAATATGGCTCGGCATGTGTGCAATGTAAATGAGATATTTACTGCCTTGCCAGCCTGATTGGGACTGTTTTCTATGCGCTGGAAAATATGAATATTCTATGTAAGCGTCAAGTATACAACAGTGCAGCCTACTACAGATTTAGCAACCAATCACAAGAAATACATTGGATACCCGACAGCCAGAGTGCACCTTCTGAAAAGGAGTCGGAACAACAACCGTTGGAATATCAAGCGCACAAACCGATTATAAACAGATCGAGCAATAATCAAACACATCAATTCAATCACAATCATAAACTATATGAAATATTTTGTACAGAGACAAAACAAAATGTAAAAGAAAAAACTAGCCTTGACAAAATGAAAAATTTGAAATGTTAGGAACTCCGGAAAAACGGCCCGCGAATGAACCCGAACGACTTTCGTGTACAAAATGACCACCTATTAGCGGAGGATGAGCTAAAAAGAAAAACATACGATTAAGCGAGGAGGGATTAATAAATATGACCTGGCATGCGTGCAGTGTAACTAAAATTTTTCTGGCTTGTCAGCTTGCTTAAAACAACTTAACTTGTTAACTTTTCTTTCAAAAATAAACCATTTCAATACACATATTAGAAACTATGAATATTTAGTGTCAGCGTCGGATAAATAACAATTCAGCTAATAAAACTGAACTAGACAGCAAACAACAGAAAATATCATTTTACTTCCTACAAGCATATTAAAAAGTTAATATTTAGGGTTGAAAATACGATTAAATTCCACGAGAAACTCAATGTTGGCTCGTGAGATACTAAGTAATTACTTTTCACCCAGTTATTTCTTTCTGGTCTTCCTGTATTATAATTTGTACAACCCTGCTGTTTGATTTACATTTTTTCCCACCAAAACTAAGTCGTGTCTAATGAAGAATATAAGGGAGACAAAATCCGAAAAGTAACTTGCGTTTTTTTATGAATCTGTTGCTGTGCAGCATTCAAACATCTGATCAAGCGTTTTCGTTATGGCGGAGATATAGTGTGAAGAATTTTGTGTAAAAAGGGGTGTTAGAAACAAGAATTTTGCAGTTCATTTACCTCTCTTCATTACATAGATTAAGATTTTTGCAAAATATCAATATATATATACAGCAATGCTCTGCAAAAGTACTCGCAATCTCTAATGAAAAACAAACTGATCAAGGTCGCTGCGACAAAATCAGAAAATTCTGAAAATTTACCTCCTGAAAGTCCTCATGTTGCGTGCTTTCAAATCTACCAATTTATTACGCTTCATCAGAGAATTAGAAGTGACCACTTCATTTCTTTCTTAAATTTGTGGAAACGTCCAACGCTTTTTTGTTGATACGTTTTCTTTCATTTCACCACTATTTAGCTTAACATTCTTACCTTGCATCTTTATTGTTTTACTCTTACAATAAACATCATTTAGCATTCACAAATGTATTTTTGTACGGCTAAGACATTAACGCGACAATGACATAGAAATAAATTATTTTTATTTATTAGAATTTTTTGTATTTAAATAAAAATTTACCAAAGACAAATCTGGGTCGGGCATTCAAGTTAACAACAGAATTCAATTCAATTCAACGAAAGCATTAATTTCAAAAAACACCACCGAATGCAGATTTCAATTTTTTTAATTATTCCTAACCCGAATCCTAACCCAAGCTGGACAACTACTAATTTGGTATTTTAAAGCTTTAAGTTTCAAGTTCAATTCAATGGAGGCATTTTTTTCAAATCAAATCTCTCATTTTTCAAAGAAACATTTACAACTGTGGTAATATACCTAAATAATTAGTATATTGCACTATACGTTTTTTCAAAAATATTGAATTATTTCGAACTTTTCCGACCCAGCGGGGAAAAATTTGAATATTCCATCAAATCGAGGATTGAATAAATAACTTAATTCAACAAAAAGTTGTGGTGGGACAATGTGGTATTCGAAAATGATAAATTTTACAAAAATTGATTGATTTCAGAAAAATATTTAAATATTTTGATCTAATTTCGGCTTGGGGGTTAAAATTTGAATGTACCAATAATTTTTCGAACTATGGCATTATGTGAACTATATGAACTATGTCAAGTTTTGAGTTTATGAATGACAGAAAATGTAATTTGATAAATTAGATATGAATTGTTATTTCAACAAATCTATTTGTACCTGTCTGCTCTAGCGAAAAGGCAACATCAAATAAAACAACACTCCGTAGATTTTCCAAATTCTAAATCCTAACCATTCCAAGCCTGTCGAACTCCTGCGCTATCCTGAAAGCTCCCGCCAAGCCCCATTGTACCAAATGGTTGTAATTGAGAGCCCAATTCCCGACTTTATAAAGGGGAAGCATAATTTCGTGCAAGGTTATAGAAAATTAAAAGATTCAGGTTGAAAATCCTTGGCTTTCCATAACAACCCAAGATGTTTCAAAGTCATAATCAGAAAGCATCTAAGGGCACTATCATATAAGCAGAAACACCAGAGCTCGCGACATCCGTGGAGATGACGGGTTCACTAAAACTTACAACTGTGCAACGCTATACAAACAGCAACGCTAATTTATTAGTTGTTGAAAGTTTAAATTTGAATATCTGAGATGAACTGTAGTTAAATTTGCATAATTAATAGATAATGTGATAAAAAAGTCCCATAATATAAAACTGTTTTAATTTAAAGGAACCTCGTCGAATCTCTGGAACAACACCAACAAACACCAAAAATTCGATTTAACCCTGGTTAATTAAAAACTACTGTTCTAGACTATTGAAAAACTGACAAAACGCTATGGCAACGAAATAAACCCATGAAGTACGAATACAATAAATACTATGAAATGAGGCCCGACCAATTGTATTAATGCAGCTGCAAATGCCCTCATTGCCTGTATTATAACCCCATTGATGGCGACTGGCGAATACGCCGATACTTGTCAAACGATGGAAGAATGCCCAAAAGGGAACATAACCCGCGTCTTTCCGGAAATTATGTATACGAAATTAACCAATTAGCAAAATTTATCGCATACCAGCTAAAAACTGCACACTCGCCCGTGAACTAGAGGGTGGAAACCATTGCATTACATGACTCTACGAAATTATAAAAAAAAAATGGGCGAAATATTTTGGACATCTTGTGAGAATAATTCACATATTTGCAGCTCTTCATGACTAGCGGGATTTAACATCATATATTAGTTTATACCGGACAAAATATGAATTGAAAGATTTATAAGATTACATACTTGCTCTTTACTCTCTAGACTAAATAGGCTTCCATCTAACTCTGTGATGCACCATACTATTAACACTGTCGATTCCGTTTGATGCAATGACTTTTTCAAGCAGTGTTTTAGAAAACTGAAAATAAATATATGGTTTCATTATCAAGTTTTGGAGTCATAAATCCCCAAAAAATGCTGTTCGACAAAGGTAAAGCAAAGGTAATCTTTTAATAAAAATACATAAAAATATCAATTTAATGCCATATTATGTGCATACCGAGTCCATCTTACTTTAGGTGGAACTAAATTTCGTTGACCTAAGACATTATCAAGTTATTTAATTCACAAGACAGAAATACAGAGAAGAGATATAGTTAAAATAAATAAATGTTCACTCATTTTATCTAACTGATACATACTGAGTTGCGTGCACAGAATTTAAGCCATTATAACGTCGTATTTTGTATTTTGCACATCGAAAAATTCCCATTCGATATATTTCTTTATAATTCCCGTGCAATGTTAAAAATGTCAATATAAAAAATTGGCTGCAAAAATAGCCAAATTAGTTGAGGTGATAAATGGCTAAAATCATGTCATAATCATATTCCCGTTTCTATTCGCGCGGTTGGGAAACAACATTGTTCCTACCTAACGAGGCTAATACCGCGAACACGATCACTCCAAGCAAAAAATAATTTTCATGTCAGTATTTCAACCTACTTTTTAAAACCTTCTGGAATAGAATAAAAGTTAATTATCTTGAAAATATCAGTCTACATTTAGCCGATATCGATACGAATTGCCGATATTACCGATACCCGATACCTTTTACCGAAAGCTTTTTAAATTAGTTTTGAAAAGCACTGACTGTATAACGACATTGATCATTTTAATCATTCCAAACCGAAATTGAAATAAATGAAAAGTCAATTTACCGCAATTAATGATAAAATAAAACAAGTAAATAATACACGATAGTTATATGAACATTTGTCAAAAAATTACTATTCAAGGCAAAAAATAATATTGCAAAATGAACATATCATATTGGGTTAGTTTAGCTGTCCTCAGTTAATATTTGGACGTGATTCGACTTAAAATCCTTCTAATTTGAATCGAGCAATAAAATTAACGCGAATATCAGAACATAACCCGTAAGTTCAAATGACATTATATTTTCATGGCATCGTGATACCAAAACAAGTTTATATATGACCTATTATTAGGGGGGAAAAGGAGAACAAACGATAAGCGAGAGACTCAAGTAGAAAATGCGTGTAAAAATTCACACTATAATATTATGGTCTTTTTTGAACCCAGAGCTAAAAACTGTAAAAAAAAATCATAAAGTCTTGACAACAAAAAGAAATGAAAAAGTATGAAACGCAAAGAACTGCAGAAAATGTTCGTAGAAATATAAAATGGACGGACATTTTTCTTCTTTACAGGTATCCCATATTTTCCTCTTTATAATGTTAACGGCGTTCTATAAATTTATACTAAACCCAAAGAGGGTTTATTTGATTTGGGAGATTCGTTTTCTATAATATTTATAGTCACGTTAACATATTTTAAAATATGATTTTAATTAAAGCAATCGCACTAAAAATAAGAGTTTAAATATGTACCTACATGAAAGCCATCAGTAGAATTTGCATTTTTATTTTTTTTAAAAGCTCAAACTTGTATAATTTTGTCACAATTACATCCAACAAGCGCCTTCAGTTAACAGTTGATTGGACGTGTTTTATCCTAAAATATTCTAACACTCTCCATCTTCAAAATTAGAAGCAAGTTGAGAGGGAAAAACGAGTTTATAAATGTCCTAAAATAGAAGAACAAACGATTAAGCAAAAGCTTAAATAATATGACTCGGCATGTGTGCAATGTAAATAGGATATTTTATGCCTTGTCAGCCTGTTCGGGACTGTTTTCTATGCGCTGGAAAATATGAATATCCAGTGTAAGCGTAAAATATACAACAGTGCAGCCTAGAACAGATTTAGCAACCAATCACAAGAAATCTTTTTTTTTTACTACATTGAATACCCGACAACCAGACTGCACCTTCTGAAAAGGAGTCAGAACAACAACCGTTGGAATATCGAGCGCACAAACCGAGGATAAACAGATCGAGCAATAATCAAACACAGCAATTTGATAACAATTATAAACTATATGAAATATTTTGTACAGGGACAAAACAAAATGTGAAATAAAAAACTAGCCTTGACAAAATGAAAAATTTGAAATGTTAGAAACTCTGGAAAAACGGCTCAAGAATGAACCTGAACGGCTTTCGTGATTATTGCTGCATTGTATTGTATTAGCACTTAATAGCAGAGGATCAGCTAAAAAAGAAAAACATACGATTGAGCGAGGAATTAATAAATATGACCTGGCATGCGTGCAGTGTAACTAAAATTTTTCTAGCTTGTCAGCTTGCTTAAAACATTTTAATTTTTCGTTCAAAAATAAATCATTTCAACACACATATTAGAAACTATTAATATTCAGTGTCAGCGTCGGAAAAATAACAATTCAGCTAATAAAACAGAACTATTCTAAAGTATTCGCAATCCCTAATGAAGAACAAACTGATCAGTGTCGTTGCGACAAAATCAGAAAATTCTGAAGATTTGATAAAAAGTCCTCATGTTGCGTGTTTTCGAATCTACCAATTTACTACGCTTCATCGGAGAATTAGAAGTGACCATTTCATTTATTTCTTAAATTCGTGGAAAAATCCAGCGCTTTTTTGTTAATACATTTTCTTTCATTACCCCACTATTTAGCTTAACATTCTTACTTTGCATTTTACTGTTTAACTCGAAAGTAAAATACAATTCACATCATTTAGCATTCACAAATGTATTTTCGTACGACTAAGACATTCACACGACAATGACTTAGAAATAAATTATTATTTATCAGAATTTTTGTATTTAAATAAAAATTTACCAAATACAAATCTGGGTTGGGCATTTAAGTTAACAACAGATTTAAATTCAATTCAACGAAAGCATTTATTTCAAAAAACACCCCTGAATGCAGATTTCAAATTTTTCAATTTCTCCTAACCCGAAACCTAACCCAAGCCGGACAACCACTAATTTGTTAACGACGGATTTAAATTCAATTCAATGAAAGCATTAATTTCAAATCAAATCTCTCATTTTTCAAAAAAACTTTTCCGATCTAGCGGGGAAATATTTGAATATTCCATTAAATCGAGGACTAATATAAACAAGAGAGCTGTGCTCAAATATTTGGACACGTCACAAGGTGTCGCTATTTTTTATTCCGACACATAAAAAACGCGAATCTTTGAGGTCCACAGAAATAATTGAAATAAGTAAAAGTAATAGCCTTCTGGCAAAAAAATCAATCTTTAACCACTGAAAATTTCAAAGCAATTGTTCAGTATTCGTAAAGAAAAGCGATTTCATCATGACGAAAGAGATAAATACTAACATAAACAACAACAAAATATTGAAACGATCGTTATGTACACTGACGTGTCCAAAAACTTAATTCAACAAAAACTTGCGGTGGCAAAATGTGGTATTCGAAGATGGTAAATTTTACAAAAATTGATGGATTTCAGAAAAATATTAATTATTTCGATCTAATTTCGGCATGGGGGTTGAAATTTGAATGTACCAAAAATTTTTCGAACTATGACATTATGTGAACTATATGAACTATGTCAAGTTTTGGGTTTATGAATGACCGAAAATGTAATTTGATAAATTAGATATGAATTAGATATATATTCAAACAAATCTATTCGTACCTGTCTGCTCTAGCGATATGGCAACATCAAATAAAATAATACACCGTAGATTTTCCAAATTCTGAACCCTAACCATTCCAAGCCTGTCGAACTCCTGCGCTATCCTAAAAGCTCCCGTCAAACCCCATTGTACCAGATGGTTGAAATTAGGTGCCCAATTAAGACTTTATAAAGGGGAAGCATAATTTCGTGCAAGGTTATAGAAAATGAAAGGATTCAGGTTGAAAATTCTTAGTTTGCCAAGTCATAAGCAGAAAGCATCAAAGGGCACTATCATATAAGCACAAACACCAAAGCTCGCGACATCCGTGGAGATGACGGGTTCACTAAAACTTACAACTGCGCAACGCTATACAAACAGCAACGCTAATTTATAAGTTGTTGAAAGTGTAAGTTTAAATATCTGGGATGAATTGTAGTTAAATTTGCATAATTAGTAGACGCTGGGATAGAAATTCCCATAATAGAAAACTTGCTTTAATTTGAAGGAAGCTCATCGAACCCCTGTTACTCCAACAAAAAAACACAAAAGTCGATTGAACCCTGGTTAAAAACTACTCTTCTAGACTATTGAAAAACTAACAAAACGCTATGGCAACGAAATAAACCCATAAAGTACGAATACAATAAATACTATAAAATGAGGCCCGACTAATTGTATTAATGCAGCCGCAATTGCCCCATTGCCAGTAATATAACCCGATTGCTGGCGGACTGCCGCATACTTTGATACTTGTCAAACGATGGGAGAACGCCGAAAAGAAACATAACCCGCGGCTTTTCCGGGAATTGTGCATACGAAACTAACAAAGCTGGAACATTTATTGCATACCAGCTAAAAACTGCACACCTCCCGTGAACTAGCGGGTGGAACCATTGCATTATATGACTTTACGAAATTATATAAATAAAATTGGGCGGAATAATATGGACATCTTGTGAGGATAATTCAAATATTTGCAGTTCTTCCTGACTAGCGGGATTTAACATGATATATCAGTTTATACCTGACAAAATATGAATTGAAAGATTTATAAGATTTCAGACTTGCTCTTTACTCTTTACACTATATAGGCTTCCATCTCACTCCGTGAGGCACCAGACTAATAACAATGTCCGTTTGATGCAATGACTCTTTCAAGCAGTGACTTAGAAAACTGAAAATAAATATTTAGTTTCATTATCAAGTTTTGGAGTTACAAATCACAAAAAAATGCTTATTAACAGTAAAGGTAAGCTTATATTAAAAATACATAAACAATATTATTTTAACCACGTGGAAATGCCATTATTGCCGATTTATTCATGGGTTAGTATCAATTAAAAAAGTGTTTTAACAAAGTTGAGTTACGTGAACATTCAACAGTATTGTAGTGATTACCAATTTACAAATTATTTAACACAAAAGTAACACCGACACGATCTAAAATTAAACGCATGGAAATGTCCAACTATCCGCTTCAAAAATATCGCACCCCGGGGTCAATAATGATGGTATTGTTCGCCTAAAATTGGGACCGTAATTTACAAACTGTGATAGAAATCCTACACAGAAGATAGAAATCATAATAAAATTAATTTGTGTTGTGAATGCACTTGTTGTACGTGATTGTGAACTCACAATCATGTCCGAAATATAAAAACTACGATATCCGCCGTGATAATTAATATTTACTAGTGGATAAAAAAGTGCTTTAAATATAGTCTAACAATATTAATTGGATTGTCGGCCGCCAAAACGATCGCAGTGACAAATAATTCACTGAGGCCTTCGATTACGACAAAATTATGAAATAAAAAAGCCACACTGTTCAAGTAAAATCCGAAAAAAAAAGTATTGTCACGGCGATGGTTTCGGCGGCCGACATCCCAATTGATGTCGTTCAAAATGACAATACTGATTATTCGGTGTCCGTTAAAAATATTCGATTAACTCGATTAAAAAATACGATTTTGCCCGCCAGTGATCACGGCGCAAGTAAATAATCATTGAATGGAAATAAAACCATTATGACACTACTGACATCTCTCTTAAATTAATTTTCCCGAATTTTTGATGTTTTATTTCCAAATGCGGGTACCCGCTGACTACGGATTAATAGTCGACGTTTAAAATACGACTTGTAAAATATTCACCAACACCATCAGGCAAAGAGAGACGGGCTACAACGTAACCTCCATTGAAAAATCCTGGCTGCACCCCTTGATGCGGCAATATTTAAAATGCGGTATTTATTGGCTTAATTGTGTTCAATGAAACCTGCAGTTGCGACGACTTACGTCTTACGACAATATAAAATCATTACAACTCAAAAGTACCGCGTCAATCAGCGGGCTTGAAATGAAGAACAATGAAACCAAGTGTAACAACACTGAATCCGCCCCGCCGCAGGCCTGTCACTCTGATTATTTTTAAGGTTTCACCGTTTGAAATATCCCAAGATATAGACAAAATACGAACGATTGTAATTTAAATTATTGCGAAAAAAAATCAATCGATATATTTTGCATTAATTATTTTATATATCGTCACATACCGAGAAAACGTCGTATGCGGCTCCATAGGTAGTTAGTTGCAAAATAGACAAAAGGTACATCGCGTGAATAATTTACTGTGTTTCGATTTCAGTTACTATTATGGCATATATTTTAAAGAAATCCTAACATAACATCAAATTTTGTGATTTACAATGTCTAAAAAGCGTTTTCAATCTGCTGCGAGACTGCTAAAACAAAACTTATGGTGATATCTTCCGTTTTATATTTTAATTTTAATATTTTATAATGCCGCAATCAAGAAATTGGGTTGCGGATTCACCTCTTTATCATTTATTTCTTCACCGATTTTTATAATATAGTATTCTAACTTGTTTGTGATTAATGTAAATTAGAAAGATTCAGAAGATTTTAAAAACATACCTGCTCTTTAGACTCGATGTATCCACCTCTCTCAGTGATGCATAATCGGACAAATAACTCCGCATGTCTTTTGATGTATAATGATAAACTGTCTTTTCCGCTTTCAAGTTTCAGAAAGCTGAACTTTATGCGAGATAATGAACTGCAAGTAAATTTTGTATAATATTGATTTGAATAAATATAGTTGTTCGAACTAAGTCATTATTAATTTTTAGATTTATAAGTTACGGAAAATGTAATTTGACAGGAGCACAGAGAAGCTATGCTTATACTTTGGATACATAAAATAAAAATATTAATTTTCAGTTCATTGACAAATTATTCAGATTTCCCCCTTATTTACTAACATTATTTTGGAATGATCTGTCAGTTTATAATATTGCAACACATAATATAAATTATATTTATATTCATTCAAAAGCACGTTGAAAATACGGCTATTAAGAAATGTAAATATCAAAAAAAAGCCGGAAAAGATAAAATTTAACAAATATTTCTGTTTCTAATTACCTTTACGCCCCTCAAAAAAATTGTCCACGCTCTTGTGAAAAGCTGTGCTTATCCTAAAGATACAAGGACGACAACTTGTACTGATATTCATTTACGTTCATTCTATATTATTTGCAGATTTTCAATATTATAAATATTACTTATTCGGAATGATCTGTCAGTGTGCTATGTTGTATCTCATTATCTGAATCTTAACTAGTAAATTATTTATTAGTGTGTTATATTTTACCTTCAAGTTCTCTATAGTCTTTCCTTCCCATCCCAGAGACCTGAAAATATACATCTATAAATAAATTGATGCCATCTATAAATGCCAAAGACATTTTAGACATTATATATATAAATATAAGAACATGACAGATCATGACTAGGGAATAAACGATAGCAAAATAAGGAATATATTCCCAGATTCAAACGCTTATGAACATAAGGCTACTAGCAATATAGATATAGGCTGACTATAGTAGATTTACAATTTGCGGGATCTCATGTATATAGTAACCTTCGAAATTTTAGTTTTCGACACAAATCCCATTGTTAACCAGTACTAAAGGGTGTACGATTCCCGGTTATATTGATGCATATTGGTGCACTTGATTCTACTCACTCATATAATATCGTTATTGGAAACTTAATGCGATTTTAGTTCGAAACACATGTGAACACGAATGTCATGGTTAACTAGTACCAAAGGGGGTAAGATACACGATTAATCAAGTCAAGACAAGTTTTTTTTTCCAACCAGTAATAAGTATCACAACCATAAAATACGACACGAAGAAAATTTACACCGTTTGTCTTGGGTAAGGGACGTAGCGGGGAACCAAACTGGTTATCGAGCAGCGACACCAAAGTTCCTAATATCTAATTGAAAACGTAAGAATTCTAGAATTTTGAAACTACTATATCTTATATTGACGGGGAGTGACGTATATGAAAGAGACCATTCAGTAGAAATTATATAGGAGAGTTTATTATATTAATTAAGCTCTTTTCAATATACATGATTAGGCATAACATGACATGACCCGCACTAACAATGGGGAAAATAGGACACACATTACTATTTCTCTATTTTTAAATAGACATGAACATGGATGGTATGATAACATAGGACTTTTACCAAGGGGATAAGAACCAAAAAGGAGTTTACACTTGGTTGAATATAATTTATACAGTATCGTTTTTGGAAAATTTAGTTGAAACACGAGTTCTTTAAGGTCTAAGATTAACGGCTATCTTAATTCACATAGTATGACTCACTCTGATCATTATTGGAAATTTGGGACGATTCCAGTTTGAACTAGTTGGGAACATCATTGGCATGAATATCAACTGTGAACTACCCGAGCGTACAGGTCACAATGAACCACAGTTACATTAAAAAAATTAGCCTGATTACTTTATATAGTATGTTAGTTAGTGTCAACTACCATTTGTATTCATCAGATTAATGAAAAAGATCAGGACTACGGTTTCAAAAATGTCAGACATACTAGTATATATAGGCATCCTATGATAAACAACAAGTTAAACAATAAGTTTTAATATTCGCATGGTTATTAAGTTGGGGTTGTGTTTTAACCGAATTGCACTTAACGAGGCATAGTTCAAACTCTTCCAGTATCTCTGCAGATATACACTGCTGAACTAAAAGTATCACTATGAAAAAAATTCACTGTTTGTCGTAATCACAACGTGACACCCTATTGCGGTGAAACGCTTTTTATTTATGCTGGCCTAATAACCTTTAAATAGACTGACTTTTCAAGATAGTAATTGGCCTTTTGGTTTGGACGATTAAACGAAACGACAGCAGATGGGACAACACAGCAGTTAGCCCCTGCGCTGTATTGACTATGGTATTATTCACCGGATATTGCTACAGTTAATTCTTAGGACAGAATATTTAATTCCGCGATTCTACGTAATGAGCATGGTTTGGTTTAACAGATTTTGCCATAAACAATTATGAGCGCGCATTGGTGGCCAAACTGACAAAAATAAGACCAATTTAATGCATTCCTGTATCTCGACTATTGGGCGGGAACGGAAAAAAGCTTAATTTTTATTTCTAAAACATGGCCCTAGCCTTATTCACGCGGCCGACTCAATAGCCAGAATAAAACGGTAGTTGTGCGAATCATGTTATGATGAACTTTTGAGATTGTAATTTTTAGAAAATTTCATTTGACACACAAACCAAAACTGAGCTCATACTCAATATATTGAACATAATATTTGTCTGTAGATTTCCCGAAAAAAATACAATATATCATTCATTTATACTATAGACATCTAAAATGAAAAGATTTCAAATGATTTGGTTACATACTTGCTTTTCAGACTTGATAGGCCTCCATCTCACTCAGTGATAAAAAGCTGGCTCTTGACGAATTTCTTTTGGTACAATGATAAATTGTCCTGTCAACTTTCAAGCAGTGTTTTAAGCTGAAAATCAATATATATGTCATGATTTTGTGCAAGCCAATTCCAAATTTGATTCAAACTAAATTTCGTTGAGCAAACTATGTCATTAGGTAGTTAATTCACACAAATGCTATTTGACAGAGACACTGCAAAGCAAAAAATATACGTTAGTTTCAATAAAATACGTAACGGGTAAATTTAGACGAATAAAATTTATTCAGGATTGCCATTAAATTTCAAATATTATAGATTACCATAAAAATTGCTTTTCATCGACTCTACAGTTACAGGTATTTGTAATCATTCAATTTCATAAATTAAGCTTAATATTTTATAACATATCAGGTGTAGTTTTCAAACTGCACGAGTTGCAAATATTACAATAACGGTAAAATACCCAATGAACTTTTATACCTGTTTCATGAAGTATATGACTAATTACCTCTGATCAGTAACTTGTAGAATTATCACATTGTTCACGGTGGGGATCGCAAAGTGGAGATCGCTATCCAGCAGAAAAGCGAGCAACGAATTTCAGGGGTCGCAAAGAGTACACCAATTTGATACAAGGTATTATATTTATAGTACTATTTTGGACTTCTGCTTCAAAACACAATTATTAAAACTTGTGCAAAATCTAAATATTAAATTTCGATAGAATGCACAGGATAAAATAAGCGGCATAACAATGTTGGCTCGCATCGAACTATTTATCATTTTAAACGTGAACGTGGGTCTTACTTTTTTGGAATTTTGATTCGGAAGACAATTATTTAAACTTGTGAAAATATAAATCTCGAGGGAAAACACACGATCAAATATGTGGCATAACGATGCCGACTTTGATCGCAAGACCCGAGACGCGGTGCGCTCGCATCTAATTGTTTAGCATTCTAAACGAAAACAGTGGTGTACAGGAATAAAATAGGCGAAAAAGTCAAATAAAATGTTTAAATGATATTTACTTGTATTATTCCTCGTTCGTTACTTTGTGTCTTTGAATCTTCAACCTTTAATAGTTTTGCATCTGAAAAAAGTTAAAATATTGATAAATAAACTTTTGCAGAACTGTAGCTAGCATATTCAATGAACAGCGGGGCTGAATCTATCGGATTTTCTGCACAAAGCTCCCGCCACGTTTTAAAATGACATATTAGTAATTATCAATTTGGGGGTAGGAACGATTTATAAATTTGAATTTACAGCACAATCTGCATTCCTAACTTAAACTACCGAGATGGCGCACAACCTGAACCCTAACCAGGTACACATACTGTGTTCAGGTTGTGCGCCATCTCGGTAGTTTAAGTTAGGAATGCAGATCGTGCTGGAAATTCAAGATGACGCACAACTTGAACCCTAACCAGGTACACATACTGTGTTCAGGTTGTGCGCCATCTTGGTACGAATACTATGGGAGCACCCTATACACAATAAAATATGAAAGTGGAAAGGCTACGCGAATCTCTAATAAACCATTGATTTTGCGCTACATTTGCGAAAGTTTTGAAAGTTATGCAATACATTCATGTAAATCTTGTCCTGTTGAATGCAGCTTACCTAGTGACGTAGATTAGTATATTACGTTTGAGTTTCTTAATATGATAAGTTTATGTATTGCCATATAGCTTTAAAGTTCGATGGAACCCGATGTTAGTGAGTTCGATGCAAAAGAGAATCACCCACCAATCAAGACTTCTGTATTAGGTTAATAATTCCAATTCGTGTAGGCCCGAAAACCTCTAATTTACCACTTATACAATAGAAAAATGAAAGCAATAGAATAGCAATGAAAACAATAGGTATAAAGAACATTTAGCTCACCTGAATATTGTTTCGAACTCGCTGTCATAACCCAACAGTCAGCTTATCCATACATCCTACCAGAATCAAACCTTATCCTACGACGAACATTTGTGACTGCGATGTCGCTTGTGGCTTCCCGCGCACAAATATTTGACGAAAAAAGCTAACTGATTGTTGTAATCAAATAATTTTAACTGATTACTTTGATTACTCCAGATTGCCGTTACGAGCCGATCACGTTTCTAACGCGTGATCTCAAAGTTGCACAATGAAGATGACGGTTGGGATTTGCTTCATACATTTTCTGATCGCACAATACCTAGTTCATAGTATTTTCGGGGGTGTTTATCTCGGTGACCGTACATTTCAACCCACGTACATTTGAACCATGTACATTTGAACCCATGTGTATATCCGCGGGTTCAATCTATATGCGGGTGCTAAAACCCATGGGTTAGGGTTAGTATGGGTTCAAACGACCGTAAAACAAAAAAAATCCATAAGTGCAATAGTACGCAGGTGCAATTGTCGTGGATTCAAATGTACACGGGTTCAGATGTAATGGAACCGTTCATCTCAGATCTCACATTTTTACATCAGTGACGGGAGCTTAGTACAAAGAATCCAGCATTTCCATTATATTTGTCTTTTCATATTTGTCGAGTAAACGCGCACGTGGATGTCATCAAAAATGTAACCTTCCTTCCACTCAATGAAAGATTAACGGCGTGTTTAGCGTTATATCAATGCATTCTCTAAATTGACGTACAAATCTTAGCTCATTGACTTTCGCAGCCAAGAATGTTTTCATACAATAACGTGCCGGCGATGTCCTTAAAGGTGGAGTCACAATGTGACGTTGTTTCGATGCCTACCCCTACAGTAAAGGTAATTTCTCCGCCCAAACCAAACGGCAGAGACATAACATCAGCAACAGCATTAATCACGGTTCTATGTGAAGTAAATACGGTAATTGACTGCTCAATACAAGTGCATACCGACGACAACGACTGATTCACATATTTGGTGTTATGGTGCTCGTGAAGAGATAGACTGTTATTTACGGAGCCCCACAATAAGAACGTAACAAAAACAATGTGTTACTTACCGATTAATATTAATGAGTGATTTGAAATTACTCTATTTAATAACTCGGATGTATTTGATGCTTCTTAAATTTTATTAATGTCATTTTGAGTAAACGAATAGTTAATGGAGACTCTAGTTCTGTATGAAGCACTTTGAGTCTGTCTCTACAGTAGACTTCTTGGTAAAAAGCGATCATGATACAGGTATGTACGGCCATAAAGAACAAACCTGAGATTTTGTCATCTAGCGTAAGGGTATACGCGTATATTAATGTGTTTAGTACCTATGTCAGTGCACTGCAGTTGAGTACGTTCGTGTTGAGTGGCGCATCGCGCTAAGCCTTAGGACTACGCTTGATTTCTAACCTAAGATTACCCCGCTTGGATTCGCAGGTTAAAATCTAGTAGGGGATAATTTAGTACCAGATGATTGCTGGCGGCTTCCTCCCACTATCCCTACCCTAAGCTAGCACTTCCCAAACTTTTTTTGCCACGGAATATTAATACTTTTTATGATGTAATTTCAGTTTTTTTCTCTATTTTCGCTTGAGGCACATAATATGCAGCACCTACGCCAAATGGATTTTTCGAACCGTCAGTAAATACCTGTACATAGTCTCGATATCTTTCGTGTGTATGGTCAAGAAATGACGTTTGAAGTATTGTTGGTGAACATGTTGTACCATAAATCGTTAACGCTGTATCAATTATCCAGGGAGGAATCTTGAAATTACCATCTTTTGCAACAGAGAAGTCGGTAAAAAAGCTGTTGGTTGTTTTCATAATAAACGTTGCAAATGACCAGGAAAATATTCTTCCTACGACTGTTTGAATAATTGTGCTGTAATTTCGCTGTCATGAGGAATCATTCTGCATTTGTAATGTAGACATTTTCTATAATGTATAATGTGTAAAGCCATTTCGTTACACTGGGATTGTAACGCTATAATAGGAGTACTTTTTAATGCAACCAAACATTGTGATTGGATGTATAATATGTAAAGGCATTTCGTTACCCTGGGATTGTAAAGCTATAATAGGAGTACTTTTTAATGCAACCAAACACTGTGATTGGATTACAGCCAGTTTCCGCAATATAGTCGTTGTTCTTATTGTTCCTGTTCTTGTTCTTTGACACGTTTTTAAAACGTCGCTTTTCTCTTTGATTACTGGACCAATTGCTTTGAAATTTTCAGTAGTTGGAGATGGAATTTTTTTCTAGAAGGCTATAACTTTTATTAATTTCAAATATTCCTGTGAGCTTTATGATATTCGTTTTTATTTTGAGCTATGACGTCATCAGAATTTGCCAGCATGTGGCGATTCCGCAAACATATATCGATCACTTGATCAACGAACAGGTTCCGTGGTCAAGCCTGCTGGTAAGTTACCGTACCGTACCACAGTGAATTTCAGCGTAACGTGTCTATATATTTGAGCATAACTCTCTTGTTTATTTATCCTGACTGTTGATTGTAATAAATTTGAAGGTAATTTTTGAAGTGTAACAAGTGCAGAAAACAAATTAACTTTTACTTTGCATACAACCGCAAGTTTAGAGCGGAAACATCAAACGCATTAAATGAAATAAACCTATAGTACTTTTTCAGCACAAAATAAATGATGCCCTAATCATATAAAATGAAATAATTCCAAAGTGTGTAAAACAAGGTCTCAAAACTGAAACCGTGGCGCCGTGATTAGTTCATACCAATATTCACTATAATAATTATTTTCGAAATACAAAGCTATTTATAACATAGTCTCAAATTTTTCAGGTATTCGATGAATCGGAGTGTATACACCAACATCATATATCCAACAGCGGAAGATCTTCTTGGCGCCAGGAATACTTTAATTGATTTGAATGTGACATGAGGGGGCACTAAAGTTTTCAGTGCTTAGGGCACCAAAGGGGCTTAATCCGCCCCTGCCCTTTTGCATACTTGAGACCGGAATTCGCGTTCCACAGAGATTAGGAAGAGAACAAATGTTTCGGATGCTGATATGAGACCGCCTCTATTGCGCTCTTTAAAGCAATTGGAAAGATCACGCCTCGAAGCTTGGTTTTGGCACTAGAAAGTACCTTCTCCACGTAGACGCTTTATTCCCCATCTTAGCAATCCCCCAGCTAGGTCATCAATCATCATTTTGTCGCCTTTGGTTATTGACGTTTGCATGAATGGTTCAGTTACTTCAAACGCTTCTTTAATAATTTTTGGTGCTGCAGTTTTGATTATGCGTTTCAGGTCCAAATGAGAGATTTCAGAATTGTTCGAATATGGCTTTTGCAATTTTTCAATGTATTTAGCTGTCATTTTACTTCTGGATTCTTCCCTAGGAATTTCCATCCTATCCGCTATAACATCTGCCCATAGTGTTGATTCCTGATTTAATGTGATGTTCAAATCATTCAATGCAGTCTGCAGTGTCTTCTTGCAATCAACATTTCCGTAGTCGATTTCTACTACAGATATGCCCCATTTTCCTTCTATCTCGTCATCAAGCTGTGAAATATATAAAATCGGGTCTAAAACAGTGCCCAAGTGCTTGAATAAAGCAAAACAAATGTGATGTAAAAATACTGACCAAATTTTTAGCAAAACAAAAACGGTCTCTACTTTCATATATTAAACTACGGTACTATAAACTCTTACTATTCATTCTTTCAGGATCAAAACCTATTTTGATAAGCAATCAGTACTATGTAACTCACGTCATCAAACAATTCAAGCATTTCTTCCTCAGATAAATCCATTTTAATTCGAACTTTGAATACCGTTAATTCAAGAGTTAACAGCGAGCAGCCTAAAATATACTGCAGACGACGCTGTGGTTATGAATTATCCACGCCAACAATAGATGACACTGTGAACAACAGATCAGTATACGGCCTTCCAGACTAGTTATATAATGGCTCTGATATAACCAACAATTTTTGATGTGTTAAAAAAAGTAAATAGAGACTTGTAATCATCATTAGCCGAAGCTACAATGGCGTTTCTCTGTGTGAAACATCACCAGAGTTACAGATCTAACGATTGTACGTCAAATCTAATAAAGAAGATTTTTCCAGATTCAAATATTTCAAAAAAAATATTCTTGTGCTCGGACGGAAGTTGAAACTATTGTGCATAATATTCTAGCTTCGATGACTGTTCAACATGCCTTAAATAATATTCAACAACTTGATAATTTGTATCTCGGAATAGCGACAGACGGCAGTAATCATAACGCTACAAAACTTTTCACGATAGTTGTACAATATTATGACTAGAAAAATGGTGGGTTGCAGTCTAAGTTGCTTGAAGTTAAAAGTACCACGAATGAGAAATCTTCAACAATTGCGAATGAAATTAAAGAAACTTCGACCAAAATGAACCTGTTTGAGGAATGTGTTTCATTTACTGCCGAAAACTGTAATACTAACTTTGGCGGATTGGCTTTTAGAAAGGGCAATAACGTATTTTTTCGATTGCAAATCGACCTGCCAAATTTGATTGGGGTAGGATGCCCTGCACATGTTTTGAAAAACTGTCCACACCATGGCAACAATCAGACGAGCATTGATGTGGAAAATATTATTTACAAAACGTACCAATATTTCAGCATATACACTGTACGCACAGAAGAACTGAAGGATTGTAACTTTGTGGATACACAGTATAAAAAAACTGCTTTCCCACTGCGTGACCAGATGGCTATCACTTTATCCAAGTTTATCTGGAATGATTCAGTTGTACCCTGCCTTGCGATCATATTTCCGGTCTATTGAAAAGCCACCTGTTGCTCTAAAAAGATTTCATGAAAATCCTGTGAGTGAGTTGTATTTAAAACATTTGCAATCGTTTGTCGCTGTGTTTTATGACCAAATTAGGCATATTGAACACTCAGAGGCCTCAATTATTAAAATCAAAGCTTGTCTTAACACTGTTAAATCTACGATTGAAGAAAAAAAAACACATGTTCATACAAATCCAAATTAAATCTGAATTGCGTAGACTCAGAAACGAATGAAACGGCCGCGAATGTGATGTATTTCTCTCAGATGTGGCTTTGTTGTACGAGTCATGCGTACAATACCTCGAAAAATGGACAGCTTCGTTTAAGGAATTCAAATGCGTTGACTGGATGCTTTTGATCCAAAACACCGAGTGGAGAATTGTTGAACCGTGCGTTGAGTATCTGCTTGCGAAACATGTTTCGATTGATGAAGCCAAGTAATTCGGCCAATTCCAAAACTTATGCAAGTTCGTAGAAAAGCAACTTCAATCCAGTTCAGTTTCCTACTGTAAGCTCATGGCACATGAAAGATGGACAGAATATTTCAAATCCTGCAGCACCAGCGACTTTAACAGCGAACTGATAAAGATCGCACAATATTACTTCAGCATATTGCGCATAACGCCAACGTTGAGCACATTTTCTCTTTAATGCAACCACAATGGTCGAAAGAACGCGAAAACTTCCTATTTGAGTCTGTTGCTAGCATAATAACTTTAGTTTACAATTTTAACGACAGTTCTTGCAGCCAGTTTTACGATATTGCAAAAAATAACCCAGCAATGTTGATTAGGATTAGAGGAACTTCCAAATAATCGTGGTCTAAGGGCAAATCCGATTATTCCGCAGATGTTTTTTTTAATAAAGACAAAAATGCATTAACTCATTGTCGTCACATCGTCTATTGTCACTTCTATTTTTAATCCTAGAAAATTTAGTGGATATATAACAGGTGAGATGTGGTTCTACCAAACAATATGTCCTCCTTCCAGGGATTGGAAATATGATCACCCTACTAATAGGTGACGATTAGAGTTGCCAAAACTTACTCAAATGACACTCATCGTGGGTCTTCAGAATCAATCAATCAATTTACTTCTGGTAAAATAAAACAACATAAAATATTACAACAAATAGATAAACAAAATGCAGAGATACCCAGAATACGAGCATAGCTTTAGCCTTAAGACAAGGTTAAAAACATACCAGTACGCCCGTCTACAGTTAAAACGAACAACACATTTAACATATAGGATACTGTTGTGTCCCTGGCATTGACTAATGAACTATACAAGAATCCAACTTGACAGAAACATCAATTTAATGAAAACAAACAATAACACCGCTCAGCAAGCAAACTCAGAACAGTGTACCGAATCACTAATATCACACAAGGCTCTACAAGAATGATGCAATAGGGGAACAATGTCAACTAGTGGAAACATAAAATATATGAAAAGTCAATACACAACATATACAAAATCGGCCAATAACTTTTGAATCGATTGAAGTTATAAAAACACTGCTCAAAAGAAGAGCAGGACAACACTTTGCCCAAATAGAATTCAATACATTTGTGTAGCCGCGGTTGTCATATTGTGCAATATTTTCAATGAGGATAGAGATACATGACGTCACAAATTTTTCGGCAGATCTGTATGGAGATTGATGTACTGCCAAAACCACAAATGTAATACAAGATTCTAGGGTTTATGAAAACTTCATATGGCATACACGTGAATTTCATTCGCACTATTCCTGTACAATCCGTTGCCATGGTAAGGAATATTTTAGTTTTTCAACCTTAATCTGTACAACACAAGGCTATCGTTGCTGTCCACTAGTAGTGACCAATTTTTTTTATTATTTGAATGTACTGTGTCAACTTAACTGTACTTGATTTACTATTGTCGCGGACTAAAGTGTCCGTGTTGATATCGTGTGTACTGTATATATATATTTTTATGTTTATAGACTGTTATGTTGCGAACTCCCTCCGTTTCCCAGACATTTTTAAAAAACAGGCGCTGTATAGCAGCATTTATTACCACAGAAATCCGCGTAGAGATAGTAATAAATTTAGAATCGAATTTTGTTTTATGTATTAAATTTCGGGTCGTTCGAGGGCCGCAACAAATTAGATCGTGGGCCAAGTTTGCCGACCCCTGCATTAGAACATGGTTTTCAATTCACTGAGCGTGATGCCTTTCGTCCGCGTTAATTTTGCCAAATCGTGCGAATCTCTGAATAGCTTCCTGTTTATTTTGTTGAAAATTGGAAGGTCCCTCATTCTGATATAAAGTATGATCTATTGGAGGGAGGCCTACAGCCATGTATGTTTTGGAGTTCGTCATATCGCCGATATACAATATATATATATATAAATTGGCAGCGATGCTTGTTAAGTTAAACTATTGTAAGTTAGGTTTAACTTTATAATTGCACAGCTGCTAATCACAAACAATTCTAACTATCAAGATCCAAATAGTTGAATTGCAGCATGATGTAATATTTATTTGCAAGTGTAAATCAAACCAACAAAGTGAACATTTGTGAATTAGGCAATAAATGCTACATATATATATATATATATATATAGCAAAAAATTTACGAAGGTAGTAGTTTCAATTTTTTGAATCTGCGAAGGAAACGTGCACATTTGTTTGTTGACTTTGTGGACGCCAAACCTTGGCTTAGTTGCGGTATTGATAGTAACAAATACACCAATAAAGACATATCAGACACCCTTTATATGTAAATATAGTTTGATGTAGTGAGTTTGTTTTGTAAAGATGAAATAACGAATCAACATACAACACTTGATGGAGTGAATACACCGAAAAAAGTATATCTCAATCAAATTTATTTCTGCCGGGCAAAGCACATATCGTCACGCTAATAACCGAATTGCGTAAGTCATTTTTGGCGATTTTGTGTTTTTTATAATATAGATATTTAGGTAATGCTGCGCACTTGTCTGTTAACTCAGATTTTATTTTAAGAACTCCAAAACCCATAAAAATGGAGATTTAGTATGACATGCACATTTGTGCAATTGTTTCGTCATAATGAATTATCATTGTTACCGCAGGACTATTGTGACGTCACAAAGGCAAAATAACCTTGGCGCAGTATTTTCGAGTTTTTGCATCTCGGATTCTAGCTTAGCGCGTATTAATTTGAATTTAAACAACAATATAGGAAGACGTGCACTTGTGATATTCACTGTTCGAGTCCGATTCACCTTAATTGGCTTTTTATATTGGGTGCATTACTGTTTTATTCTTTATATTTAATCTTAGTCTTTTTTCGGTGGGTGTGCAGAACGTGTTATATTGATGAAATATATATTTTTAAACATAAAAAATAATGTAATTGAAACTGATTAGCTATTTTGGGTATTAGACATTGCAGATACTGAGAATTACATCCGTTTTTGGAATGTTTAGTTTCCAGAACTGGTGCATATAGTAAAGTTGCAAAATTGCGTATGTCCCCAAGTCATAGACACATTTCTGCCTGAGTCACAGTGCGCCATTATGACGTCACTTAACTGCGTCATACAAATTAACTTAAATCCGGCTATGATCAAAAAATTGAACCATGGCAAATTATTGACTCTCAATGGCATAACAATATCATTAGGAAGTTTTTTTTATGTTTTTCTCAAAACTGCTAAAAATGACTTACGCAATTCGGTTATTAGCGTGACGATATCTTCCCATCCTATACTTGTTTTTTGGTTGTGACTGGCAAATGCATTCCACATATTATAAATTCCCTTTGCAGTCGGGGCTAGGGATTTGAAGTGTGAATATCCCATCAATCCTGAAAAATGTTATTGCTATAATATTGCATGTACTGATTTTATATATCACAATGTAACACTATTATATTTACCTATTGGTGTGCACAATCCTATGAACAAATAGGCGTCGTAATCTGTCATGAAGAAATACTCTCCTCGGAATATGTTGTTTGCATCTGAAATGATTGTTATAAGCAAGTGCTAATAATGTGAAGCTTGTTTCTAATAATGCAAATTGGAAGCCTGAAAATACTCAATAAAATATCATTAATTGGATTTTTTATATATTAGCGGAAAGTCTTGGGATTTATTAGTGAAAAATAACCAACAATTTCTACTTACACATCTCTATATCTTCACCGGTTGCGTCACCCCCCGGGGTGTCAGAATACAACTTCTTTGATTTTGCCACAAACGCAGGTTTTAAAAGGACAATGTTGAGAATACAAAGCAAGTAATATTTCTACACCATCAGAGGTATATGGTACGTCGATGCAAATTTGATTCGAGTTTGAACAGACATTGTTTATAAATGAAATCAATCAGATAAATTTTGTAGCATAAGTAGACGTTTGACGTCATTATCAAGTTTTATTAAAAAATAAAATAAATATTGAAATTGCGATTTGGTGCGATAGCGTCTCGCTTGGGATAAGAAATTATGAAAAACAGTTTAGAATTATTACAAAAAAATTAGAACTATTTATTTACTATTTACTAGAATTATTTCTACTTGTACTATGTACGTGTCACGTTATTGATAATAATAATAATTCATATGATACAAATTTGCTCTCACTGAATTGTTGATCCATAACGTATGTTTCATCCTCTCTTCGTATTAGGTGTAACTGCAAATCCAGTGTATTATCCTTGTATAACCTTTAGGAAAGTAATATTTAAACAAGCATATAAAAATGATACTAAAAAAGTCGTCAAGATTACTGCTAGTTTACCCGCGAACGATCTCAGTCAGGTTGAACATAATTCCATTTTCCACTAATTTAAAATGATGTATGTCATGACAAGTCCTCCGGAATTTATATGTATCACAGGCATTCGGGATGTCAAATTCATCGAACCATTTTCTTTTAGCTTTGCTGAACTGAAAATGTATAAACACTTTCATTAATCCGATGCATGTAGCGGATTCACATCAGGTACGCTGATTCCATAGATTGTTTACGCCGGACGTGTATAATAATGAGAGACATGATTTTAAAGTGACATGTGAACCTACATTAACATATATATTCAGAAATTTGTATTATTGTAAAAAAATTATTTGATAGATTTCAGTCTTTATAACTTAATTATAATGAATTTCATATTTAGTTCTGATAAGTATAACGAAACTAAGTTAGTGGTCAATTTCCAAGGTTACTTACCCTGTCCCAGTCAATAGCTTGATATTCTTCCATTTTGGGGCAAAGTTGGGAAATTGCGGTTCCTCCCAGAAAACATATTACAGTCAAAAATAAGTAGCCGTTTGTTCCAACCATTCTTGAAAGAATATGTCGCAGGTACTGTTGTCAAATGCGCTCATGAAAACTTGGTATTCTTCATATAATTTTCTCAAATAAATGTCGTCATAGTCAGAAAAAAATGTGTTTGCTTAATTTCAAGGGGCAGAGCAATTGCTAACACTTCATTTATCATTTTTTCACACGTGAGCAACCCAATATAAATAATGTATCGAAGCTAATTTAACAGCTGTAACTTTTCGTTGACACGGAAGGAGTAAGGTTTTGGCATGCATTTTGTAAATTCGAAATGTCAACGTCGTCAAAATAGAAGGGTTGAACTATTCTACCCCGGATGTTGACTTCACTGTTGTTACTTATCGATCTTGATCGGTAAGTATGTTGATAGGTATTTGTCTGTTTGGAATCGTAGAAAAACACAGGAAGTTACATGAAGTTATTTAATATCCGAAGTTTCTTGACGCCATTGTCATTTTACCAGCAAGTGTTTTGGTTGATATATTCCTAACCTGTTACACATACTACGTTTCGCTGTCCGCCAGCTTGGTTCACATACTACGGGAGTAGTAAGATCAAGTAATGGCACTGTACACGACTTTTAACATCTCGGCCGAGATTGTGGTCGCCAAGAAGATCTGGCCGCTATTACCACTATCTGTTTTATGGTATGAATTCACGTTGTTCTCTCCTTTCCAAAGCAAAGATCAGTCAGTATTCGCCGACATGCGATGCAGGGTACTCCCGAAGTATGTGAACCAAGATGGCGGGCACCGGAACGTGGTATGTGTACCAGGTTAGGATGAGGCTATAATTTCATTCCAAATTTCCTTATTTTAGTTCTTTCACGAGTTCGGGGACTAGCCAAGTGACCCACGTAGTATTTGTACCTGAAATTATGGCCTAACCCTTCCCTGATACACATACCACGTTGCGGTGTCCGCCATTTTGGTCCACATACTTCGGGAGTATCCGATGCAGTGTAGTTTACCTTCTATCTCAGAGGTCAAACGGTGTTGGTGGCTAAATCGACTCATAGGCCTGGCTTTTTTCTCTTCTTTCTGTTTCTGACAATGTTTCGGGTTTTTCTCGAATGTGTCTCATCCAATTTCTTCCAAATAGTTCGATCGCTTCTACTAATCGGCCCGATCAACCGACACTTCTATCTCTCGGGCCACGTCAATCCCAAGTGAGTATATTTCAGAATACCCGATGATTTGGACGGCGAGTCACATTCTTGTTAACAGGGAGTCCTGCTGTCTTTTCCGCGCCATTGGTCGAGAAACCCCGGCAACAGGCCATGGGCGATTTTGATTATCGGAACCTGTAGGTATGAATCATTTTTCGCGCATAACACTAGATGGAATCAAGTATTTCCAAATATATCATTTATTATTTAAACGTCATGAGTATGACACTTTTGGCAATACACTTTTTTCATGAAAATAGTCTCAATATGGGCACAAAGAAAGAATTTTTCTGGGATTGATTTTCATGGTAGGCGAGACCAACGGGCGTCAGTCAAGTTTTTCATTGTTCAACGAGATAAAGGGCGTCATTTTGTGGAAATTTTGGTAACGAAGAATAATGGCACCAAGCCAGCCTGAAATTTTGGGGATAAGGGCAATTTTTACGACTTCTTACTCGCGTCTTTTGATTCAAACAGGGCGAGGTTCAGGCAAGCAGTCACTGATAATCCAACGATATATATCTTTAAAAGATCTCCACCTGGCCTGGCCTGAAAATATGACAATAATTTGAATTTTGAAAATGATTTTAATTAAACCCTACCCTTAACATAAATTTAAAATGTGTGCGAAAGTAAAGGTTCATTGACCTGAGCTAAAGTGAAGATGACACCACTATTTAAGATGATGTCACAATGATGATTAAGTATGATGTCACAATCACAATTATGATATTTGTCATCTAAATTTATCTAAATCCTTTCGGGGAAACACCTAAGATCGTTTGAGAAGATCGTAAAAAGGAAACTTTCACATTAGAATTTAAATTCTATTTAATTTTTTTTTTTTTTTTGAAGATTTACGTATTCGAGTCACCACCGATCCTAATAACCAGTATATATAATTAATCAAAGCTTTCTACATCTTTTAACGACCCGAATAAATCTTCTCACATGAATGGTCAGAATACTGGATTCACTGGGGCTGAAGGAGTCCAGGTCAATATTTCCGATAATACGCCGTTCATCTATTACCCTTTTTCATAACGTGCCAATGATACTATTATTCTGGGTGCGTTATTGGAAGCTAAATTTAGAATAGCCGTATAACACATAAACACTTGTGGTTAGCATCTGATTTAAATCGTGGCATAAAATTATAATCAAGTATGCATGTAAAATATTTCTTTGTCCTTCCCTTTTCCCAAACTCTTCAATCTGTTATATGTAAATGACCGTACGTCTAATAGCATTGTACAAAGGGTCCAACTCGTACTATCCCACATGTCAGATATTTACTAGTTTGGGTAGCTGGCTTTGTTTATAAAAAAAAATACCGCCTTCAAATCGATATATTCCTCCAATTATAAAATAATTTAGATTTGGAAATACACTATTTCAATAATGTAAACCCACGATTGAAAGACAACATTTCTTCAGTATCTGAAACCCATGGGCTATTTAGTAAAATACAGTCGCCCAGTGATATTTTTCTTCGGTGAACGTATAATGAGCTACAACTCTACTCAAACGCAGTCTACTGCTCGATTACCAACACCGCCGACAAGGAATATGGTAAGTCATATATATATATATATAAATGTTCCAGCGACATGCATTATTTGGGTTAGTGGCGAAAGCCGTGTTGCTTTTAAGGAGCTAGAGCCGAGGATCTAGGACCTTTATGGCATTTTACATTTTCCTGAATTGTCTTAGTGAACGGGATTTGAATCTTTTAAAATAGGTTACTTGTTATCATGGTCAATACCACCGAACCTGTTATTAAATGCGTGTGTTACGTTCTTTTGAAATTTCTTTGCATCTAAAAAAAATATTATCCGTGCTATATGATTTCTTAAAGTATAATTATTGTCACAATTAAAAACTGTAACTTAAAATAATCACAAATAATTCAATCAATCAAATCGTTTTTATTAGCCATCCATGCATGCAAACGGGCACAACAAAGTTAAAGCAAAATGAATATATATATATATACATATTCATGACTTTGCCCAGAATGGACAGGATAACCGCGAAATGACCATTCGGTATACCTGTCAGCGGCTACCTTGGTTAGGTAATTCTGTATTCCCTACTATACTTACTACTATGCTTACGGTAATTCTGTATTCCCTACTATAACTTATTGTCTCCAAGACTGTGCCGATGATGCATCAGCAACTGTGTTGTCGGTTTATGTATTAGAAACGACCAGAAAGTAAATTTAAATATCAGCCTGTAACAATTTGATGACCACACAAAGGAGCCCACGTCTTAATCAACTTCCATATAGGTGATATATTTTTACTATATTCCAAGCGTGGAGTATACAAGTTTTGATGCATAAATAACGTAAACCATGCTAAATATATTTTACCTCTGCTCGTGATCACTTTACCTTTCATGTCATAGACAAATTATTATGACTACCCAAGTAAGAAACCTGCAATTGCTTGGAGTTTTGAAAAAAGGATTTTCATCGACCTTACATATCAAAACACATCTCGGCCGAGATTGTAGTCGCCAAGAAGATCTGGCCGCTATTACCACTATCTGTTTTATGGTATGAATTCACGTTGTTCTCTCCTTTCCAAAGCAAAGATCAGTCAGTATTCGCCGACATGCGATGCAGGGTACTCCCGAAGTATGTGAACCAAGATGGCGGGCACCGGAACGTGGTATGCGTACCAGGTTAGGATGAGGCTAGAATTTCATTCCAAATTTCCTTATTTTAGTTCTTTCTCGAGTTCGGGGACTAGCCAAGTGACCCACCTAGTATTTGTACCTGAAATTATGGCCTAACCCTTCCCTGATACACATACCACGTTGCGGTGTCCGCCATCGTGGTCCACATACTTCGGGAGTATCCGATGCAGTGTAGTTTACCTTCTATCTCAGAGGTCAAACGGTGTTGGTGGCTAAATCGACTCATAGGCCTGGCTTTTTTCTCTTCTTTCTGTTTCTGACAATGTTTCGGGTTTTTCTCGAATGTGTCTCATCAAATTTCTTCCAAATAGTTCGATCGCTTCTATTAATCGGCCCGATTAACCGACACTTCTATCTCTCGGGCGACGTCAATCCCAAGTGAGAAATTTCAGAATACCAGATGATTTGGACGGCGAGTCACGTTCTTGTTAACAGCGAGTCCTGCTGTCTTTTCCGCGCCATTGGTCGAGAAACCCCTGCAACAGGCCATGGGCGATTTTGATTATCGGAACCTGTAGGTATGAATCATTTTTCGCGCATAACATTAGATGGAATCAAGTATTTCCAAATATATCATTTATTATTTAAACGTCATGAGTATGACACTTTTGGCAATACACTTTTTCATGAAAATAGTCTCAATATGGGCACAAAGAAAGAATTGTTCTGGGATAGATTTTCATGGTAGGCGAAACCAACGGGCGTCAGTTAAGTTTTTCATTGTTCAACGAGATAAACGGCGCCATTTTGTGGAAATGTTGATAACGAAGAATAATGGCACCAAGCCAGACTGAAATTTTAGGGATAAGGGAAATTTTTACGACTTCTTACTCGCGTCTTTTGATTCAAACAGGGAGAGGTTCAGGCAAGCAGTCACTGATAATCCAACAATATATATCTTTAAAAGATCTCCACAGAATACTTCGTTGTCGAATTGATTCAAGTTATACGGGTGCGCAATTTCTCGTTTGAAGGAAGGATTGATAGTAGGCAAAAAATGTCGGGTTATCAGTGAATCGCTCGCGGGTAGAGAAAATAGTATTAAAGGGCGTAGTTTGTGTCTAACTGTAAATGCCGCAAAATCGCTTTTCAAAAAGCATAAGGGCATGATCCCCAGCTTGATGGATTACGTCAAGCTATGAGGTATCTAAATATATATCAAAATAGGATAGGATAAGTAATAAAGATAGGATAAGTAAACAGCTTTGTTCCAAACTTGACCACATATGCACAACGTTCTACCATTTTTGATCATTTCTCTAAAAGACATAGCGAAAATCGATTTGACATTAAACAATTTCAGTTCAACAATCGTGTAATGTCATTTGTTTTTCTGGCACTGTCTAAAGATGAGCAGTTGAGCCGTTTGAAGATGTCATTTTTAATACGACCCTAACCTCGTTTGTTTGTCTTTTTTCTGTATGTGACATCCTAATAGGTAGGGTGACCATACGTCCTCCTTTTGGAGGATTTGTCCTCCATTCAAGCTTGAATTTTTCTGACCTCCGAGGACGCTCTAAAACGTCAAAATGTCCTCCTTTTGCACGGGATTAAATATTAAAAACTTCTAATGATATAATCAGAGCCATTATATAACTAGTCTGGAAGTTCTCGCTTTTTTGCATGACACCGAGTTGAGGACAGCGACATCTGGTGTTGGCGTGGGTTTTACATCCCTGTCGTCTGCTGGACAGCCGAATCAGGCAGTTTGATGCAGGTAATGTGTGATTGTTCTCAGGCCATGTTTACACATTTCAAGTTGCGCGAAGTTGGCAAGCTATAGAAAACTGAAATAAAAAGCCAAACTATTATTATTAAACTTAGATATAGACTGTATATGCTAGGCTACTGGTAACTCCGGTGATGGTAACATTCGTTTTTTAGTTACCGGTACAGAGTTAATTATGGTTCTAAGCAAGCATCGTGTCCCGGATGGTAAGAAAAGGAAATTTGGAAAGCCTTCAAAAGAATGGACACAAAAGTTTCATCACGTTTTTTTTGGTATCCGCAATTTTACCATATTTTATTTTGGCTATCCAAAGTAAGGGCAAACTTTATTCTTCCATTTCAGAAATATGGTGTAGGCCAGTGGTTCCCAAACTTTTTAGAGTTGGGACCCACTATTTATTACCACCGCTTATGGCGACCCACTTAACTTTAATTTTTTTTTTATGACATAACACAGATCACAGCAATGACTAATCATCGCAAAACTACCTTCTTTCCTCGAAAAAAAAGGCCTGGCCTGAAAATAAGACAATAATTTGAATTTTGAAAATGATTTTAATTAAACCCTACCCTTAACATAAATTTAAAATGTGTGCGAAAGTAAAGGTTCATTGACCTGAGGTAAAGTGAAGATGACACCACTATTTAAGATGATGTCACAATGATGATTAAGTATGAAGTCACAATCACAATTATGATATTTGTCATCTAAATTTATCTAAATCCTGTCGGGGAAACACCTAAGATTGTTTGAGAAGATCGTAAAAAGAAAACTTTCACATTAGAATTTAAATTCAATTTAATTTTATTTTTTTTTGAAGATTTACGTATTCCAGTCACCACCGATCCTAATAACCAGTATATATAATTAATCAAAGCTTTCTACATCTTTTAATGACCCGAATAAATCTTCTCACAAGAATGGTCAGAATACTGGATTCACTGGGGCTGAAGGAGTCCAGGTCAATATTTCCGATAATACACCGTTCATCTATTACACTTTTGAATATTCATAACGTGCCAATGACACTATTATTCTGGGTGCGTTATTGGAAGCTAAATTTAGAATAGCCGTATAACACATAAACACTTGTGGTTAGCATCTGATTTAAATCGTGGCATAAAATTATAATCAAGTATGCATGTAAAATATTTCTTTGTCCTTCCCTTTTCCCAAATTCTTCAATCTGTTATATGTAAATGACCGTACGTCTAATAGCATTGTACAAAGGGTCCAACTCGTACTATCCCACATGTCAGATATTTACTAGTTTGGGTAGCTGGCTTTGTTTAGAAAAAAAAATACCACCTTCAAATCGATATATTCCTCCAATTATAAAATAATTTTGATTTGGAAATACACTATTTCAATAATGTAAACCCACGATTGAAAGACAACATTTTTTCAGTATCTGAAACCCATGGGCTATTTAGTAAAATACAGTGGCCCAGTGATATTTTTCTTCGGTGAACGTATAATGAGCTACAACTCTACTCTAACGCAGTCTACTGCTCGATTACCAACACCGTCGACAAGGAATATGGTAAGTCATATATATATAAATAAATGTTCCAGCGACATGCATTATTTGGGTTAGTGGCGAAAGCCGTGTTGCTTTTAAGGAGCTAGAGCCGAGGATCTAGGACCTTTATGGCATTTTACATTTTCCTGAATTGTCTTAGTAAACGGGATTTGAATCTTTTAAAATAGGTTACTTGTTATCATGGTTAATACCACCTAACCTGTTATTAAATGCGTGTGTTACGTTCTTTTGAAATTTATTTGCATCTAAAAAAAATATTATCCGTGCTATATGATTTCTTAAAGTATAAAAATTATCACAATTAAAAACTGTAACCTAAAATATTCACAAATAATTCAATCAATCAATCAAATCGTTTTTTATTAGCCATCCATGCAGGCAAACGGGCACAACAAAGTTAAAGCAAAATGAAAATATATATATATACATATTCATGACTTTGCTCAGAATGGACAGGATAACCGCGAAATGACCATTCGGTATACCTGTCAGCGGCTACCTTGGTTAGGTAATTGTGCTTACGGTAATTCTGTATTCCCTACTATAACTTATTGTCTCCAAGACTGTGCCGATGATGCATCAGCATCTGTGTTGTCGGTTTATGTATTAGCAACGACCAGAAAGTAAATTTAAATATCAGCCTGTAACAATTTGATGACCACACAAAGGAACCCACGTCTTAATCAACTTCCATATAGGTTATATCTTTATACTATATACTAAGCGTGGAGTATACACGTTTTGATGCATAAATAACGTAAACCATGCTAAATCTATTTTACCTCTGCTCGTGATCACCTTACCTTTCATGTCATAGACAAATTATTATGACTACCCAAGTAAGAAACCTGCAATTGCTTGGAGTTTTGAAAAAAAGATTTTTATCTGTCTTACATATCAAAACACTGTCTATAGCAGTGGTTCTCAACCGGGGGCCGATGGCCCCCTAAGAGGGCCACAAAGCAGTTCAAGAGGGGCCACGACACAAGACCAATAATTGATCATAAAGCAACTTAGTTTGCATACTTTTATTTTAAAACAAAATTTAAACAGGTTATTTGCGATTTCAGGGTGAATTCACTTTCCCATACGTGAATTGTTTTATCATATTGCTCACAATACGAAAATGGAACGACAGTCGCATTGGCGTTGGCTTCACCAAAGTAAATCTAGATGACAGAGTGAATGTAGCTATGAAGTGGCATTTCGTATTCTTAGCCACTACTTAGCATGAAAGCTTCTTCACTGATAGTAGGCCTATGACTTGCCACAGCCCATCTGGCTTTTCTGATCTTGTCACCATCAAAACAAAATCTAAAAACCGTTTTGATGTTGACAGTGGCATTCGTCTCTGGCTGTATCGAAGACTGTGCTCCATATAAGAAACCTTGCAAGGCAGTCCCAAGTGCAAGATTCCCATTGATTGTATACTAAAAAGCTTGAACTTTTTTTGTCTCTATATAGTTTGAGTTTTTTTGGATGGTGAACATGGGGGCCACGAGTGCAATAAGGCGCCAGAAGGGGGCCACGAGCCATAAAAGATTGGGAACCACTGGTCTATAGGTTTGAGTTATAGAATGTAAAGCCATTTGGTTGCGAGGTCGAAACCATATAAAAAGGTAGAAACCGAGCGATTAAAAAATTGTTGCGAGTCTTAAGTAAATATAAAATAAGCCGTACCGGAATGTCGAAATGAAACGTTTGTTGTTGCGGAAACTCAGTAAAATTATAAGATAATCCAAAGAAATTATTTTAAAGTGCATAAGGAAGTGAGAACAGATACGAAATTATAAGTCGCAAAAGACATTCCAGGTCAGTGCGTAGATTGAGGTTATCTTGAAAGAATATGATGAATAAACAAACAAACATATTGGTTTATAAATGATTTTGAGGTAGAGATAGAAGGTTCTGCTGCTAAATACACACTATAGGGCAACAAAGATTCGACCCTTTCTGCGTGTCCACACTCCCGTGTTATTGAACACACGTTTACAGAGTGTAACTCCGATCTTGACTCCTTCAGAGGTCAATAAGCACACAATGTATTGAATGCCAAATGTTATATTGTAAAGTTGCACAATCGAATTGATTCAAATAACGAATTACACTTGAAACCTTAAAGCAAGTATATGTGATGAAACCAAATTTCTAACTAACAAAGAACGGCAAAGACAAGCTACACTGAGTGAGAGAAATATATCATAAAGGAAATGAATTGGGACAACGACCTTGTTTCAAGCAAATAACATGCACTACTAACAATAAGTGGTGAAAATATTAAAATACACAGTAACTATCCTTATGTACTTGCTACACAATTCCCCCCGACAATAAAAAATTAGTTTGCTAATTTTTAAATTTTGTAAGACTAGCTAATAACGATTTCTGATTGAATAATATGTCGTAAAATTTGCCATGTATTGGTGTATTTAATTCTGCATCAAGGTCGCTGATGACCAACTAATGCAACGACACAGGAAAACCAATTTGATTGAGATACCTCCGGTTGAAGGATCTTTTGCGGTGAAATCTACAGATTTTCACGAAATCTTCGATAACACCCAGAACTAAGCCATTGCGTTTGGACAATCGACTTCTTTCTGCTTTGTAAAATAATGAACGTAACAGTTGATTTGAAGAATAATGTTGACGTTAAGATTTCGTTCGTTGAAAACATTCCTTTAAGATTTGAAAACTTGTCCAACTCTCGGATTTTTCAATCTGGGAAGATTGTCCGATGAATTGTAATGTAGCAAGAGTTCGGTAGCGCTGAATTTCGGAAAGTCGCGGGCCCTGCGAACTTTCGTATCTCCAACATTCCAAACAATTGTGAAAGCGCCTTTGCGACGGAAACTCGTGTTCGGTTCACATTGACTTAGATGAGCTGGAGGTGAATGCAGTTTTCGTGTTATGTGATTGAAGTAGAGAGGACCCTTCCAAGCGGGCCACGAGTATTTGGGTTCGACTTGGTTTCTAAAGATGCTGCAATAGATGATGATCGACTTGAGAGAAATAAAGTAGATGTTTTGTAAACTTCCGCCAAACAATAGGTCGTATAAATACTGCTGCTTGGAGTAAGAAATCGGCTTGGCTATATATATCATCATGTTATTTTCTGCGTAACTTGCTTTGTCGATAAACACATTTGAAAATCCAGTAATAATATGAAGTTGAGTTAGTGCTGTCTGATCGTAGGAGGTCCTGGTCCAGATTCCTCGTTTTGAGTCAAAAATCTACCTTGTTCTGGCCTTCTTGACTGCTTAATCAATTGACATACCGCCAAAGACTGCAGTTTGGTTGGTTGCTTGATTCCTGAAATGCTGACGTATTGTCCACTGACTCGGTTAGTGATGAATTTCTTTCCCATTTTGATTGACGAAATTCCAGTTGCTGAATTGAAGTTGATTGCTTATTGATCACGAACGGGTATCACCAAAATATAGGGCAACAAAGATTCGACCCTTTCTGCGTGTCCACACTCCCGTGTTATTGAACACACGTTTACAGAGTGTAACTCCGATCTTGACTCCTTCAGAGGTCAATAAGCACACAATGTATTGAATGCCAAATGTTATATTGTAAAGTTGCACAATCGAATTGATCCAAATAACGAATTACACTTGAAACCTTAAAGCAAGTATATGTGATGAAACCAAATTTCTAACTAACAAAGAACGGCAAAGACAAGCTACACTGAGTGAGAGAAATATATCATAAAGGAAATGAATTCGGACAACGACCTTGTTTCAGGCAAATAACATGCACTACTAACAATAAGTGGTGAAAATATTAAAATACACAGTAACTATCCTTATGTACTTGCTACAACACCGTTCGAGTAAATTTGTTATTTCAGGTATTTCGTCCACCTTAATGCTTATTACGGATAGTTTTATTGTCCAATTCGGAATCGGAGTTTAATTTTTAGTTTCAAACCATTTTCAAGTTACCCGAATTCAGATTTTTGAGTATCAGTCTATTGAAAGTCCATACCAGTCCATACCTTTTCAAAGATTTGTGTCTTTATGTGTTTTAATGGAAAATTAGGATTATGATATACTGGTACACAGCAGGTGAAGTTTAAATATGTTTTGACATATACATATATACTAATTAACTTATGCAGAGTTTATATCTATAGAGTACTAACATATAAAAAATACCTAGTCGGTACCTTCAACACTTTACTACCGTTCACGTCTTCCGCATGTTGAATGTAGCTGAGTAGTGACTAATAATCCCCTTATGTTATGTTATGACTACCTAACATATATAGAGTATAATAGCAAACACTTTGAAAAGTTTGCGAATAAAAGAAAAGAATATTGTTTTATTGGATAAAATGTGTAGTAACTTTATATATTTTGCTTATCGAAATTCACCTATAATTTAAAAACTACGTAAATGCAAATTATAGGGAAATTCGTGGTTATATAAAAAGTGTGTCATCAGTGACCTCTTAGCTCATATTGTTTCAAAATATATCGGTCGAAAGTTAAATTTGGTCAAGCCTTCATCTGATGCATGCAGCATTGAGTGATGGAAGATGTTCATTTATATACCCGTTCTTAGTGGTACTTTAGGACACAGAGAGCAGTTTAGAATTAGGCTGTACATCAATACGTCTAATTACTATAATATGTTAAAATGGAGTCTATAACATCTATACAACAACAAACCCGTGTGGTCTCCAATCGTGATGGTAGTATACATTCAAAAATCGGAAGCTTCAGAACAGTGTTTCCCAACCCGAATCCGCGGTCTTAAATGAGTCCGCGGAGCGTTTGAATGAGTCCGCAACGAGCCAGAAATTCACTGCGCGCCGCAAACGTTTTTGCGAAACTTAACTATCAGCCAAGTTACAAATTACGTTAGAATTTACATAAAACATAGCAACTTTATTCGGTTCCATTACATTTGAACCCACGTACATTTGAACCCATGACAATTGCACCTGTATGCTATTGCACCTATGGGATTTTTTTGTTTCACGGGTAGTTAAACCCATACTAACCCTAACCCATGGGTTTTACAACCGCATATAGATTGAACCCGTGGATATACGCATGGGTTCAAATGTACATGGGTTCAAATGTACGGTCACCACTTTATTCACATAACAATAATCAAGTCAATAATAATTGGTTACTGAGTAGGACTGGGCATATATTCGAATATTCAACTATTAGAATAGCAATTTACTATTCAAAAATTTGGTGCCAGGTGACGCGACAGGTCACTCGCGCGTCGCTTCATTGAACGTTGAGATTTCACAACTCGCTTGCGGATTTCCGAAGAAAACAAGAGTCTGCTGTGCACAAGCATCGATAGATACCTAGGTGGTGTTTCTCGCGAGTTCGAACAACGAGGAATAAACAACTTTTTTTTTTGGTAGGTGGTAATGGTGGCGACCCAAATTTCCTGAATTGAAAAGCGGCCAGACAAAATACTGAAAATGAAACGGAGAGCCCATAATTTTTTGTTTTATGGTTGTCCACGACCAATTGAAAACACTTTTTTAGGCAATTTTCCCTTTGTATTCTTCGCTTTACTGCCCCCACATTGGTACGTGCAGTACTGCCGTAGGTGTTGTACGAACAGCTCAAATTTGTAGAATTCACAAAAATACGAATCAAAATATAATCGGGCACTTTACCACGCATTTTAGTGTCCACGGATTGTCATGATATTTTCTGAGTACTATTGCTTTTATTTCGTCAACACAAAGTTAAAATGACCACAATTAAATTAATAATAAAGCAAGTCGACGAATATGTATTTTTGATTTACAAATATACTTTAAATATATTTTTATTAAGTACTAAAACAAGTTCTTTCTGGAAATTTATAGCAGATAGTAAGATTTTTCTAACAGCGATAACAAATTCGCAAGATCGCAAAAAATATGTATCAAAACTAAATATAATCGGGCAATATATGCTCACATTATTATGTTCGAAGATTGCCGTGGCATTTTAAAAAACTAATGCTTTCATCTTGTCGTAAGTCGACGCAACCGCGAGTTACTATGAACACAAATAAATTAAAATAGAAAGACATTTTAAATTCTCGTCGTTGTCATGGATTGAATGTTGTGCGACAGAAAAGGCCATTGTTAAAATTTGTTAAAATTATGTTGTGCTTGGTTTTTTTGCCCCCTGCAATAAACGCACCTTGAGTCCGCAAAGGTTTTCGCCGGTGAAAAAATAGTCCGTGACCAAAAAAGGTTGGGAAACGCTGCTTCAGAAGACATGTATACCAAACGGAATTATATGGCCATCGAAGGTTAGATGTTTCGCAAACAATTTTCTCTTATTCGATATATCTGGCCTTACTTTGTTTTAACGTCACATCTCATTATCTAAAATCGCCTAAAATTTCTCCTGGTTTAAAAGTCTAGTATAAATAAGTATGTTTGTTCAAAATTTGAAAGATTTTACAGATTATCATCCCTTAGTGTCGTCATCAAAATTATTTTGTCATCTACTTAACAATTGTTCATACACTGGTACAAATATCTAAGAAAATATTGATGTTCTAAACCTCATCTATATATAAATGAATATGCAACGGGTAATAACGGATGGCCACCATAAAACGGATCCAGACTAGTAGGGGAATCGATTAGGTAATAGATTAGATTTTATAGCACAATAAGTACAAGCGAGCAATGTGCTATTTTTGAAAATAAATAGAAGGCACTCTATAATAAAGCCCATCGGAATTTGAGAAAAACCAAGATGGATAGATTTCAATCATCGAACAGTTATCATTTCTTTTCAAAAACATGAATCATAGTCGAAGCGCCCACTGATTTAGCGACTGTATACGGACTCGACTCGAATTTGCGAAATACAATGCAATACTAGTTGTCGAAAAGTTTGGATCGATAGATGCATTATCACTGAATAGCGACAAGTTGAGGGGAAAGGCAATTTACTCTCCATTGTGCCCGAGTTCTGGCTCTTACTGGTCTTGGTCCATTTTGAGTTTATTTTAACTCGATATTTTGTATTATAAATTAGGCAAATGACTGACTGGAACTTGTTTATGAGAGACTTGATATTAAAGTTAGTCATGAGCTACAACGTTTTGTTTGGGTACACCTGGTGATAAAAAGTTAAGTTGGCGGGACTAATGCATAGTGGGGTAAATGTAGCTTTTATTCAGCGAATAAGAAATTCCCTTGCGACACACATCTTACTACCAAAATGCTTTGAAAAACGTCTGCCAAGTGTCCCTCTGTACCCCACTTGTGGGGCACATCCGGACAGACCCTGGGGCACAATGGGTCAGTCTGTCAAACTTCAACGAAGTATGCTCTAAAAAATAAGCAATTAATCAGCATACTCGTCTGAGGAACAGGGAGACTTCAAATTTGAAGATTTGATATTTTTAAAATCAATGTTCAACTGAAATAGTTCCAATATTTTGACAAAAAATTTTGCAAACAAATTTGATTATTTCCTAAAATCGAAATCGAATCTAAATCTGGAAATACTATTGATTCTGGAATATATTCCATATTGGGCCATGGGTCGAAAAAAACCATAATCTTACACAAAATATACCGCATCTCTAGGTCTCTGAGCACTTATTGTATCAAACACTCTCGAATTTTGCCCCGTAGGCAATATAGTATCAGTGCGAGATCTGATTTTCCACTGTGCCCCATGTCCCAACGTGCCCCATCTTCCCCTACAATATTGATTATAACCACATTTATTTATTAGCACATTTGATCTGTTTCTGGCACTGAGCAAAAGCATGTTCCGGCCACGGAAATGGGATGATTAAATGTCATTCAAACTAAACAATATTATTTTCACGATGCCTAACCCCGAATAATAGTAATGTTTTCAAATGAAACTTCACAGCACCTATGGAATCGTTTGTAATATTTTTATTACTTGACAATGAACAACCTCCGAAAATATTTCATCTAAAGATTTAGATCAGGGGTGTGCAATCTTTTTTATTTGCGGGCCAAATACAAGTAACTGGGTAAAGCCGCGGGCCGCACCTCTATTTAATTTAGGCTTTCTGGTAGTTGCAAGCACAAAAATTGCCTATATGTGCTATTTATCTTACGGCATTATTAGGGGTTCTTGCAGAAATAGTAGATTTAAAACGCATAAACTTCTGAAGAAACTGCTATTTAAATTTTTTGTCACACCAACTTCAAACGAATGCAGTGAGAAACACGTTTTTGTAATATAAATCGTGTATTTTGCAACAGAATTTTGCAAGCTTGTTTTGCTAATATGACTGGTATGGGCTTTGCGACGAAAAAGAATAAATACTCGTTTTGCGATCGTAATCGTTAACTACGGTGTTGCATTTGTTTAACGTCTAAAACAAGAACGCGTTCATTCCAATAACGAGTTCGCACGAACCCGCTGAATCGTACCACGAATCTTAATCGCAATTATATTTTCGGGTTTTCTCAAGATATATTGCTTCGAAGTCCTACTTTACAATACTAGGTTTCAAAATCCCAACTGAAAGAACAATATTTTAGATATCTCAATATGCTTTGTATGAATAAAAAAAAAACATAATGCTCAAAAAATCAAATAAAAACAACGATACCACGCAGCAAGTTTTCAATATTATGACGGTATACAATTGGCACGGATATAATTTAAAGGAAAACTCAGTCACGAAGGAGAAAAATTTTGTTTCATTCCCGAAGCTAATTTTATTTTAACCATAATATATATATTTACTCATTTCTTCGGACTAAATCCCATAACGATCTCATGACTCATAACGATGTCAATAACGTTCGGGATAAAAGCTGTCAATGTTCATATATCGCAAGTTTAGTAACGTTTCATGTCAGACATCTTTGTATGTAAAATATATTGTTGACATATTATTAAAAGTTGTATATTTATATATGGGTCGTAAATACAATTCCTCGCATAATTTGATGAAAGATATTACAAGGTCTGATTCAGATTATAATCAAAGGGGTGAAGAGCTCTTTCCAAGCCAAATATAACAATGATTGGAAATTAGAGCAAAACTTGAACTATTCATTTAATTGCCGCTGTATGGAGTATCGTTACAACATTTGCGCTGGCGCTCCCAGTACTATTATTAAGCTTCATGACCGATATCAAGAGTTGTAAATATGATTGGTCTCAAACTTGTTTCGGGATGCGTCATTTTTCCCACCAATGAAGTAGTGAGGCACATTGGCTTAAAACTTCGATGGTTAACAGCAGCAGCAGTCAGGGCAACTTTTTTAGATAAATCCATTTCTTCAATTTGTTTATGATTCTTACAGCAGGGGTTCGCAAACTTTTGATGTTACGTTATTCTGTTATTCTTCACGGAGCCCCATAAATAAATTTGGAAAATAATGCAGACAAAAACCACATTGTTATTTACTAATCAATATTCCTGAGTAAGTTAAAATTACCTTGGGCTAATGACAATACATACTTCAAGTAATTTAAATGCTCAAACTTTTTTATCTAAATATCACAGATAAAGTATATATATTGGGGCTGTAAATTTGAAAACTTGACAAACACATTAATGAACTCGGGGTCGAACCCTCTCTCTTTTGATATTTTTGGAAGACTGAAGAAGTTGTTCATAACATGCGCGATTGCATTTTGTCAAAATCGCCGATTGTTTTCGTCAGCGTGGCGTATTTTTTAGACCGTAAACATCTTTATGTGGATGTTTATTCTCACTTAATCACAAATTTTCCTTGCTTGTATTGTTCCCCGAGGACGACGATAATTCTTTTTTGTTCTCGTGCGGAATTTTGAGTTAAGTATGGAAAACGAGTATATTATAATCATCGGCGACGAGATGCTAAAAATAGTTAATAAATAGGTGAACTGCAACCAAAATTTCTTGATTGAAAAGCCGTATTATAAAACATTAAAACCAAAACGGAAGATAATATGATAAGTTTTGTTTTAACGGACTCGCGACAGATTAAAAACGCTTTTTTAGATATACCTGATTCAGACGCCCAATCGAGCCCAATTTTGAATACATTTTTATTAATGTCATACGACCCCCAAAATTTACCCAATATACAATAATTATATACCATTGGAAAGGTATTTTAGAGTACTATACGCTAGATGTCACTGGAGGACCGTAAACTAAAACACCTCTTTCAAGAGGTCTCTCGTAACGTCAAAAAATAACAAAAATATTTACACTCTCTCATTCTATCAGCTGTTGGACGTCTACAGCTATTGTAAAGCTGAAATGTAACTATACAGTTGACTGCACATCGGTTTTCTCTTTCATATGATACTAAACGCTTTTCGTTAGCGCTTGTCGTTCAATCGTTTTGGAAATTTTCCGTTTGAGAAGTCACCACATCGAATCAGGCCAGGCTAAGCTTGATAGATCGATCGGTTGTTTGTTTGTGCTTTATCGCGTTGAAAGCTTTTGTGAGTCATAATAAAACATTTATTATGAATCATAAAAGCTTATAATCGTCAGACAAGGAGAATTTGCGAGATAAAACGCCTAACTTTTTTTCGGTGAGGCAGCTGCGATCAAACGACTCGATATTTTTATAACTTCCTGACGTTGTGAGATGTCCACTCTCCTATGTTATGTAGCATATAAAATGACCTTCAAAATAAGACCTTATCATACTAGCTTTTGTTATTGGTTAGCGCGCAACGCCAAGGTTTATGGAATCATTTTCTTGTTGTGCGACGTTTTTATATCGCAGCGGGAAGTACACGCGTGATATGTAAGCGAAATTTTATCACTTCTAAATGTCATGTAAGGTTCATTCTCATATCGTTGTGTGGGGAATAAGATTTCCTTTCAAGCAAGACCATAACAAACATTCCAGACCTCATGGTATACACACAGCATTGCAAAACGTCTGAAACGTCGCGCATGCGTCAAACCGTTAGGATTAGGATCACAAACTTTGATGTTATGTTAGGTTATCTATGAAGTTATATCATGCGAGTTACCTAAATCGATTCAATTGTGTTTTCGATGTACCTTTTTATTCATTCTGAAACTACCGATAAAGCCAAATGCGACTTTTTTCAGTCGCGATGCGAAGCAATATAAGTTTATTAAACAATTTGTTATTGCGAACAAAAAACATTTGTTGTTTCTCATTTAATGTCCGCGGATTGGCGTGGTAATTCTGCTTTGTAATGATTTTATATTGTCGTAAGTCAACGCATCCGCAGGTTCCATTGAACACAATGAAGGCAATAAACAAGGCATTTGAACATGCAGGCATCGGTCAAGGATTGCGCAATTGTTAATTGTACTCATTGATATTTAAACAACGCTGAGATAACAACTCAAATTTGATGAATCTCCAGATCGCAAAAATATGGTGACCGTACATTTGAACCCACGTACATTTGAACCCATACGTATATCCACGGGTTCAATCTATATGCGGGTGCTAAAACCCATGGGTTCGAACAACGAGGAATAAATAAATTTTTTTTTTTGGTAGGTGGTAATGGTGGCGACCCAAATTTCCTAAATTGAAAAGCGGCCAGACAAAATACTGAAAATGAAACGAAGAGCCCATAATTTTTTGTTTTATGGTTGTCCACGACCAATTGAAAACATTTTTTCAGGCAATTTTCCCTTTGTATTCTTCGCTTTACTGCCCCCACATTGGTACGTGCAGTACTGCCGTAGGTGTTGTACGAACAGCTCAAATTTGTAGAATTCACAAAAATACGAATCAAAATATAATCGGGCACTTTACCACGCATTTTAGTGTCCACGGATTGTCATGATATTTTCTGAGTACTATTGCTTTTATTTCGTCAACACAAAGTTAAAATGACCACAATTGAATAAATAATAAAGCAAGTCGACGAATATGTATTTTTGATTTACAAATATACTTTAAATATATTTTTATTAAGTACTTAAACAAGTTCTTTCTGGAAATTTATAGCAGATAGTAAGATTTTTCTAACAGCGATAACAAATTCGCAAGATCGCAAAAAATATGTATCGAAACTAAATATAATCGGGCAATATATGCTCACATTATTATGTTCGAAGATTGCCGTGGCATTTTAAAAAACTAATGCTTTCATCTTGTCGTAAGTCGACGCAACCGCGAGTTACTATGAACACAAATAAATTAAAATAGAAAGACATTTTAAATTCTCGTCGTTGTCATGGATTGAATGTTGTGCGACAGAAAAGGCCATTGTTAAAATTTGTTAAAATTATGTTGTGCTTGGTTTTTTTGCCCCCTGCAATAAACGCACCTTGAGTCCGCAAAGGTTTTCGCCGGTGAAAAAATAGTCCGTGACCAAAAAAGGTTGGGAAACGCTGCTTCAGAAGACATGTATACCAAACGGAATTATATGGTCATCGAAGGTTAGATGTTTCGCAAACAATTTTCTCTTATTCGATATATCTGGCCTTACTTTGTTTTAACGTCACATCTCATTATCTAAAATCGCCTAAAATTTCTCCTGGTTTAAAAGTCTAGTATAAATAAGTATGTTTGTTCAAAATTTGAAAGATTTTACAGATTATCATCCCTTAGTGTCGTCATCAAAATTATTTTGTCATCTACTTAACAATTGTTCATACACTGGTACAAATATCTAAGAAACTATTGATGTTCTAAACCTCACCTATATATAAATGAATATGCAACGGGTAATAACGGATGGCCACCATAAAACGGATCCAGACTAGTAGGGGAATCGATTAGGTAATAGATTAGATTTTATAGCACAATACGTACAAGCCAGCAATGTGCTATTTTTGAAAATAAATAGAAGGCATTCTATAATAAAGCCCATCGGAATTTGAGAAAAACCAAGATGGATAGATTTCAATCATCGAACAGTTATCATTTCTTTTCAAAAACATGAATCATAGACAAAGCGCCCACTGATTTAGCGACTGTATACGGACTCGACTCGAATTTGCGAAATACAATGCAATACTAGTTGTCGAAAAATTTGGATCGATAGATGCATTATCACTGAATAACGACAAGTTGAGGGGAAAGGCAATTTACTCTCCATTGTGCCCGAGTTCTGGCTCTTACTGGTCTTGGTCCATTTTGAGTTTATTTTAACTCGATATTTTGTATTATAAATTAGGCAAATGACTGACTGGAACTTGTTTATGAGAGACTTGATATTAAAGTTAGTCATGAGCTACAACGTTTTGTTTGGGTACACCTGGTGATAAAAAGTTAAGTCGGCGGGACTAATGCATAGTGGGGTAAATGACGTGTTTATTCAGCGAATAAGAAATTCCTTTGCGACACACATCTTACTACCAAAATGCTTTGAAAAACGTCTGTCAAGTGTCCCTCTGTACCCCACTTGTGGGGCACATCCGGACAGATCCTGGGGCCCAATGGGTCAGTCTGTCAAACTTCAACGAAGTATGCTCTAAAAAATAAGCAATTAATCAGCATACTCGTCTGAAGAACAGGGAGTCCTCAAATTTGAAGATTTGATATTTTTAAAATCAATGTTCAACTGAAATAGTTCCAATATTTTGACAAAAAATTTTGCAAACAAATTTGATTATTTCCTAAAATCTAAATCGAATCTAAATCTGGAAATATTATTGATTCTGGAATATATTCCATATTGGGCCATGGGTCGAAAAAAACCATAATCTTACACAAAATATACCGCATCTCTAGGTCTCTGAGCACTTATTGTATCAAACACTCTCGAATGTTGCCCCGTAGGCAATATAGTATCAGTGCGAGATCTGATTTTCCACTGTGCCCCATGTCCCAACGTGCCCCATCTTTCCCTACAATATTGATTATAACCACATTTATTTATTAGCACATTTGATCTGTTTCTGGCACTGAGCAAAAGCATGTTCCGGCCACGGAAATGGGATGATTAAATGTCATTCAAACTAAACAATATTATTTTCACGATGCCTAACCCCGAATAATAGTAATGTTTTCAATGAAACTTCACAGCACCTATGGAATCGTTTGTAATATTTTTATTACTTGACAATGAACAACCTCCGAAAATATTTCATCTAAAGATTTAGATCAGGGGTGTGCAATCTTTTTTATTTGCGGGCCAAATACAAGTAACTGGGTAAAGCCGCGGGCCGCACCTCTATTTAATTTAGGCTTTCTGGTAGTTGCAAGCACAAAAATTGCCTATATGTGCTATTGATCTTACGGCATTATTAGGGGTTCTTGCAGAAATAGTAGATTTAAAACGCATAAACTTCTGAAGAAACTGCTATGTAAATTTTTTGTCACACCAACTTCAAACGAATGCAGTGAGAAACACGTTTTTGTAATATAAATCGTGTATTTTGCAACATAATTTTGCTAGCTTGTTTTGCTAATATGACTGGTATGGGCTTTGCGACGAAAAAGAATAAATACTCGTTTTGCGATCGTAATCGTTAACTACGGTGTTGCATTTGTTTAACGTCTAAAACAAGAACGCGTTCATTCCAATAACGAGTTCGCGCGAACCCGCTGAATCGTACCACGAATCTTAATCGCAATTATATTTTCGGGTTTTCCCAAGATATATTGCTTCGAAGTCCTACTTTACAATACTAGGTTTCAAAATCCCAACTGAAAGAACAATATTTTAGATATCTCAATATGCTTTGTATGAATACAAAAAAAAACATAATGCTCAAAAAATCAAATAAAAACAACGATACCACGCAGCAAGTTTTTAATATTATGACGGTATACAATTGGCTCGGATATAATTTAAAGGAAAACTCAGTCACGAAGGAGAAAAATTTTGTTTCATTCCCGAAGCTAATTTTATTTTAACCATAATATATATATTTACTCATTTCTTCGGACTAAATCCCATAACGATCTCATGACTCATAACGATGTCAATAACGTTCGGGATAAAAGCTGTCAATGTTCATATATCGCAAGTTTAGTAACGTTTCATGTCAGACATCTTTGTATGTAAAATATATTGTTGACATATTATTAAAAGTTGTATATTTATATATGGGTCGTAAATACAATTCCTCGCATAATTTGATGAAAGATATTACAAGGTCTGATTCAGATTATAATCAAAGGGGTGAAGAGCTCTTTCCAAGCCAAATATAACAATGATTGGAAATTAGAGCAAAACTTGAACTATTCATTTAATTGCCGCTGTATGGAGTATTGTTACAACATTTGCGCTGGCGCTCCCAGTACTATTATTAAGCTTCATGACCGATATCAAGAGTTGTAAATATGATTGGTCTCAAACTTGTTTCGGGATGCGTCATTTTTCCCACCAATGAAGTAGTGAGGCACATTGGCTTAAAACTTCGATGGTTAACAGCAGCAGCAGCAGTCAGGGCAACTTTTTTAAATAAATCCATTTCTTCAATTTGTTTATGATTCTTACAGCAGGGGTTCGCAAACTTTTGATGTTACGTTATTCTGTTATTCTTCACGGAGCCCCACAAATAAATTTGGAAAATAATGCAGACAAAAACCACATTGTTATTTACTGATCAATATTCCTGAGTAAGTTAAAATTACTTTGGGCTAATGACAATACATACTTCAAGTAATTTAAATGCTCAAACTTTTTTATCTAAATATCACAGATAAAGTATATATATTGGGGCTGTAAATTTGAAAACTTGACAAACACATTAATGAACTCGGGGTCGAACCCTCTCTCTTTTGATATTTTTGGAAGACTGAAGAAGTTGTTCATAACATGCGCGATTGCATTTTGTCAAAATCGCCGATTGTTTTCGTCAGCGTGGCGTATTTTTTAGACCGTAAACATCTTTATGTGGATGTTTATTCTCACTTAATCACAAATTTTCCTTGCTTGTATTGTTCCCCGAGGACGACGATAATTCTTTTTTGTTCTCGTGCGGAATTTTGAGTTCAGTATGGAAAACGAGTATATTATAATCATCGGCGACGAGATGCTAAAAATAGTTAATAAATAGGTGAACTGCAACCAAAATTTCTTGATTGAAAAGCCGTATTATAAAACATAAAAACCAAAACGGAAGATAATATGATAAGTTTTGTTTTAACGGACTCGCGACAGATTAAAAACGCTTTTTTAGATATATTAAATCACAAACTTTGATGTTATGTTAGGTTATCTATGAAGTTATATCATGCGAGTTACCTAAATCGATTCAATTGTGTTTTCGATGTACCTTTTTATTCATTCTGAAACTACCGATAAAGCCAAATGCTACTTTTTTCAGTCGCGATGCGAAGCAATATAAGTTTATTAAACAATTTGTTATTGCGAACAAAAATAATTTGTTGTTTCTCATTTGATGTCCGCGGATTGGCGTGGTAATTCTGGTTTGTAATGATTTTATATTGTCGTAAGTCAACGCATCCGCAGGTTCCATTGAACACAATGAAGGCAATAAACAAGGCATTTGAACATGCAGGCATCGGTCAAGGATTGCGCAATTGTTAATTGTACTCATTGATATTTAAACAACGCTGAGATAACAACTCAAATTTGATGAATCTCCAGATCGCAAAAATATGGTGACCGTACATTTGAACCCACGTACATTTGAACCCATGCGTATATCCACGGGTTCAATCTATATGCAGGTGCTAAAACCCATGGGTTCGAACAACGAGGAATAAATAAATTTTTTTTTTTTGGTAGGTGGTAATGGTGGCGACCCAAATTTCCTAAATTGAAAAGCGGCCAGACAAAATACTGAAAATGAAACGAAGAGCCCATAATTTTTTGTTTTATGGTTGTCCACGACCAATTGAAAACACTTTTTTAGGCAATTTTCCCTTTGTATTCTTCGCTTTACTGCCCCCACATTGGTAAGTGCAGTACTGCCGTAGGTGTTGTACGAACAGCTCAAATTTGTAGAATTCACAAAAATACGAATCAAAATATAATCGGGCACTTTACCACGCATTTTAGTGTCCACGGATTGTCATGATATTTTCTGAGTACTATTGCTTTTATTTCGTCAACACAAAGTTAAAATGACCACAATTAAATAAATAATAAAGCAAGTCCACGAATATGTATTTTTGATTTACAAATATACTTTAAATATATTTTTATTAAGTACTAAAACAAGTTCTTTCTGGATATTTATAGCAGATAGTAAGATTTTTCTAACAGCGATAACAAATTCGCAAGATCGCAAAAAATATGTATCGAAACTAAATATAATCGGGCAATATATGCTCACATTATTATGTTCGAAGATTGCCGTGGCATTTTAAAAAACTAATGCTTTCATCTTGTCGTAAGTCGACGCAACCGCGAGTTACTATGAACACAAATAAATTAAAATAGAAAGACATTTTAAATTCTCGTCGTTGTCATGGATTGAATGTTGTGCGACAGAAAAGGCCATTGTTAAAATTTGTTAAAATTATGTTGTGCTTGGTTTTTTTGCCCCCTGCAATAAACGCATCTTGAGTCCGCAAAGGTTTTCGCCGGTGAAAAAATAGTCCGTGATCAAAAAAGGTTGGGAAACGCTGCTTCAGAAGACATGTATACCAAACGGAATTATATGGTCATCGAAGGTTAAATGTTTTCAAACAATTTTCTCTTATTCAATATATCGTGTATAAATCGTGTATTTTGCAACAGAATTTTGCTAGCTTGTTTTGCTAATATGACTGGTATGGGCTTTGCGACGAAAAAGAATAAATACTCGTTTTGCGATCGTAATCGTTAACTACGGTGTTGCATTTGTTTAACGTCTAAAACAAGAACGCGTTCATTCCAATAACGAGTTCGCGCGAACCCGCTGAATCGTACCACGAATCTTAATCGCAATTATATTTTCGGGTTTTCCCAAGATATATTGCTTCGAAGTCCTACTTTACAATACTAGGTTTCAAAATCCCAACTGAAAGAACAATATTTTAGATATCTCAATATGCTTTTTATGAATACAAAAAAAAAACATAATGCTCAAAAAATCAAATAAAAACAACAATACCACGCAGCAAGTTTTTAATATTATGACGGTATACAATTGGCACGGATATAATTTAAAGGAAAACTCAGTCACGAAGGAGAAAAATTTTGTTTCATTCCCGAAGCTAATTTTATTTTAAACATAATATATATATTTACTCATTTCTTCGGACTAAATCCCATAACGATCTCATGACTCATAACGATGTCAATAACGTTCGGGATAAAAGCTGTCAATGTTCATATATCGCAAGTTTAGTAACGTTTCATGTCAGACATCTTTGTATGTAAAATATATTGTTGACATATTATTAAAAGTTGTATATTTATATATGGGTCGTAAATACAATTCCTCGCATAATTTGATGAAAGATATTACAAGGTCTGATTCAGATTATAATCAAAGGGGTGAAGAGCTCTTTCCAAGCCAAATATAACAATGATTGGAAATTAGAGCAAAACTTGAACTATTCATTTAAGTGCCGCTGTATGGAGTATCGTTACAACATTTGCGCTGGCGCTCCCAGTACTATTATTAAGCTTCATGACCGATATCAAGAGTTGTAAATATGATTGGTCTCAAACTTGTTTCGGGATGCGTCATTTTTCCCACCAATGAAGTAGTGAGGCACATTGGCTTAAAACTTCGATGGTTAACAGCAGCAGCAGTCAGGGCAACTTTTTTAAATAAATCCATTTCTTCAATTTGTTTATGATTCTTACAGCAGGGGTTCGCAAACTTTTGATGTTACGTTATTCTGTTATTCTTCACGGAGCCCCACAAATAAATTTGGAAAATAATGCAGACAAAAACCACATTGTTATTATTACTGATCAATATTCCTGAGTAAGTTAAAATTACTTTGGGCTAATGACAATACATACTTCAAGTAATTTATATGCTCAAACTTTTTTATCTAAATATCACAGATAAAGTATATATATTGGGGCTGTAAATTTGAAAACTTGACAAACACATTAATGAACTCGGGGTCGAACCCTCTCTCTTTTGATATTTTTGGAAGACTGAAGAAGTTGCTCATAACATGCGCGATTGCATTTTGTCAAAATCGCCGATTGTTTTCGTCAGCGTGGCGTATTTTTTAGGCCGTAAACATCTTTATGTGGATGTTTATTCTCACTTAATCACAAATTTTCCTTGCTTGTATTGTTCCCCGAGGACGACGATAATTACTTTTTTGTTTTCGTGCGGAATTTTGAGTTCAGTATGGAAAACGAGTATATTATAATCATCGGCGACGAGATGCTAAAAATAGTTAATAAATAGGTGAACTGCAACCAAAATTTCTTGATTGAAAAGCCGTATTATAAAACATTAAAACCAAAACGGAAGATAATATAAGTTTTGTTTTAACGGACTCGCGACAGATTAAAAACGCTTTTTTAGACATATTAAATCACAAACTTTGATGTTATGTTAGGTTATCTATGAAGTTATATCATGCGAGTTACCTAAATCGATTCAATTGTGTTTTCGATGTACCTTTTTATTCATTCTGAAACTACCGATAAAGCCAAATGCTACTTTTTTCAGTCGCGATGCGATGCAATATAAGTTTATTAAACAATTTGTTATTGCGAACAAAAAACATTTGTTGTTTCTCATTTGATGTCCGCGGATTGGCGTGGTAATTCTGGTTTGTAATGATTTTATATTGTCGTAAGTCAACGCATCCGCAGGTTCCATTGAACACAATGAAGGCAATAAACAAGGCATTTGAACATGCAGGCATCGGTCAAGGATTGCGCAATTGTAAATTGTACTCATTGATATTTAAACAACGCTGAGATATCAACTCAAATTTGATGAATCTCCAGATCGCAAAAATATGGTGACCGACATTTGAACCCACGTACATTTGAACCCATGCGTATATCCACGGGTTCAATCTATATGCGGGTGCTAAAACCCATGGGTTAGGGTTAGTATGGGTTCAACTATCCGAAAAACAAAAAAAAATCCATAGATGCAATATCATACAGATGCAATTGTCATGGGTTCAACTGTACGTGGGTTCAACTGTACGTGGGTTCAAATGTAATGGAACCCAAAAATATGATTCCAAACTATTTATAGTTGGCAGTTTGGCACTTATTTTATGGTATTTTAGAATAGTAATAGTATTCCTCATTTCATTAATCGTAATCTCGACTCAAAGACAAGTAATGATAAACATAATTAAATTATTATGACAAGACAGTTTAAATGTGCTCGCATCGGCCATGGATGGAAACCCGTCATCCACTGACAAAGTTTTTTTTAACGAGTGGCCTAATCGCGAATAATAGTGCCTGGTAATTTCCAATTCCAGTTTTGTACTCTCCCCTCTTTCTTTTAAAAATCCTGACCTCGCTTCTGCTTGTAGATCATGTCATACTTAAATCACCGCCTCGTTGCCATATTACGACCCTGCTGGTGTCGAATTTTATTAATGGTGTATTCGCTTCTTTGAACAGTTACAGAATAGTCGAATCCGTAATTTGACAAGTAATAGAGTAGCTCGCGGAGCCCCTAGGTTCGTCTCACGGAGCCCTGGGGCTCCGTATGGAGCACTTTGAGAAACTATGTCTTACAGGACCCGATATTTAACCTAGAACTTTGCTGTTTACCTATAGTAAGACACTTTCTAGTTCATTTCGCACACTTTCCTCAGTGTTCCTCAAAAATCCCTCATTTCCTGAAAACTTAGTCGACCTTTCGTAAACCAAAAGTCCTGGATAATTAAATAGAATCAAATTCTTAAAATTAAATTTTCGTGGTAACCTACCTTCAAAGTAGATAGTAAATATGGAAAGTATTTTAAACAAAGTATATCAAACGAACATTAAAATCGGTGACTCAAAAGTATTTACGGTAGATATGTTTCGGATTGTGATATAACGAATCACCGATAATATGTAAAGCATTAATAAGCGTTCCTGCGGCATTGCGACAGATTTTGTTATCTCGTCCGAGTGCCCGACTTTCATTTGATGGCTTTTGACTTATTCCGACTTCCACAATGAAGCGATCGCATAAGACTATACAAAAGTTGAAAATAATGCGTTCCAGGCCTGCCGAAATCTAAGTTACTATTCTAAAAGAAACATTCTATTATAGCCTATGTCTGAATATTTATTTGCTACATTGTTCTATAATGAAATGAGTAGATAATTATAAGTCCTAAGAACCGTCAGATAGGTAATAAAATATTTGCGTCGTTGCATTATTTCGTTGAGAAGTCGTAAGCACTCATAACATCTGAGCATTGACAATTATTTAGAGTCGATGTCACGTTCAAATCAATCAAAGTATTCCTAATGTCATAAAGGTAGTTTTCCGATGGATATGGGGTTGGTGTGTACACTTCGATTCACTGAATCCCTGCGAGATGTTGACTATGTCATTATTTACATTGTATTTTAAAATAAGCTTAAACCATATGGAGAACCACGGCCTCTCGTGCGGTTACCATTCCATGTCGGGTATGGGATTAGTTAGTTATTTGTCTTCGGTACCATGAACCTGATGGTGGAGGATAGGGATTTGTTCAAAGAGAATTGTTTTAAAACAATTGTTTAAAATCAAGTTTTTTTTTGCCTGTTTTGTTCAAAATGGATGTACTATTTGATTTTTTTGTATTAAATAGGTTGAAAGAAAATGGATGTAAAACTTGCCAAGCGCTTCTTATTTGCAATGAATCCTTCGAAACGCCGCAAATATCGATAACGGCTCATACACACCTTCTCAAGCTGTAGTTCAGTGCGACCGTAAACGTGGTTGGCGCAGTAAGACGTAACCGATAAGTTATTACGTGAGCTTGTATTGTTCCCCGAGAACGACGATAATTACTTTTTTGTTCTCGTGCGGAATTGTGAGTTCAGTATGGAAAACGAGTTAGTATATTATAATCATCGGCGACGAGATGCTATAAATAGTTAATAAAGAGGTGAATGGCAACCAAAATTTCTTGATTGAAAAGCGGTATTATAAAACATTAAAACCAAAACGGAAGATAATATGATATGTTTTGTTTTAACGGACTCGCGACAGATTAAAAACGCTTTTTTAGATATTTTAAATCACAAACTCTGATGTTATGTTAGGTTGTCTATGAAGTTATATCATGCGAGTTACCTAAATCGATTCAATTGATCGCTCGATGTACCTTTTTATCCATTCTGAAACTACCGATAAAGCCAAATGCTACTTTTTTCAGTCGCGATGCGATGCAATATAAGTTTATTAAACAATTTGTTATTGCGAACAAAATACATTTGTTGTTTCTTATTTGATGTCCGCGGATTGGCGAGGTAATTTTGGTTTGTAATGATATTATATTGTCGTAAGTCAACGCATCCGCAGGTTCCATTGAACACAATGAAGCCAATAAACAAGGCATTTGAACATGCAGGCATCGGTCAAGGATTGCGCAATTGTAAATTGTACTCATTGATATTTGAACACCGCTGAGATAACACCTCAAATTCGATGAATCTCCAGATCGAAAAATATGATTCAAATCTATTTATAGTTGGCATTTTGGCACTTATTTGATGTTATTTTAGAATAGTAATAGTATTCCTCATTTCATTAATCGTAATCTCGACTCGAAGACAAGTAACGATAAACACAATTAAATTATTATTACAAGACAGTTTAAATGCTCGCATCGGCCATGGATGGAAACTCGTTATCCACTGACAAAGTTTTTGTCGCGAGTTCGAACAACGAGGAATAATTTTCTGGTTGGTAGTATTGGTGGCGACCCAAATTTCCTAAATTAAAAAGCAGCAATACAAAATACTGAAAATGAAACGAAGAGCCCATAATTTTTTGTTTTATGGTGGTCCGCGACCGATTGAAAACGCTTTTTTAGGCAATTTTCCCTTTGTATTCTTCGCTTTACTGCCCCCACATTGGTACGTGCAGTACTGCCGTAGGTGTTGTACGAACAGCTCAAATTTGTAGAATTCACAAAAATACGAATCAAAATATAATCCGGCACTTTACCACGCATTTTAGTGTCCACGGATTGTCATGATATTTTCTGAGTACTATTGCTTTTATTTCGTCAACACAAAGTTAAAATGACCACAATTAAATTAATAAAAAAGCAAGTCGACGAATATGTATTTTTGATTTACAAATATACTTCAAATATATTTTTATTAAGTACTATAAAACAAGTTCTTTCTGGAAATTTATAGCAGATAGTAAGATTTTTCTAACAGCGATAACAAATTCGCAAGATCGCAAAAAATATGTATCAAAACTAAATATAATCGGGCAATATATGCTCACATTATTATGTTCGAAGATTGCCGTGGCATTTTAAAAAACTGATGCTTTCAACCGCAAGTTACTATGAACACAAATAAATTAAAATAGAAAGACATTTTAAATTCTCGTCGTTGTCATGGATTGAATGTTGTGCGACAGAAAAGGCCATTGTTGAAATTTGTTAAAATTATGTTGTGCTTGGTTTTATTGCCCCCTGCAATAGACGCACCTTGAGTCCGCAAAGGTTTTCGCCGGTGAAAAAATAGTCCGTGACCAAAAAAGGTTGGGAAACGCTGCTTTAGAAGACATGGATACCAAACGGAATTATATGGCCATGGAAGGTTAGATGTTTCGCAAACAATTTTCTCTTATTCAATATATCTGGCCTTACTTTGTTTTAACGTCACATCTCAATATCTAAAAACGCCTAAAATTTCTCCTGGTTTAAAAATCTAGTATAAATAAGTAAGTTTGTTCAAAATTTGAAAGATTTTACAGATTATCATCCCTTAGTGTCGTCATCATCTACGTAACAATTGTTCATACACTGGTACAAATATCTAAAAAAATATTGATGTTCTAAACCTCACCTATATATAAATGAATATGCAACGGGTAATAACGGATGGTCACCATAAAACGGATCCAAACTAGTAGTGGAATCGATTAGGTAATAGATTAGATTTTATAGCACAATACGTACAAGCGAGCAATGTGCTCTTTTTGAAAATAAATAAAAGGCACTCTATAATCAGCCCATCGGTATTTGAGAAAAACCAAGATGGATAGATTTCAATCATCGAACAGTTATCATTTCTCTTCAAAAAACATGGATCATAGACAAAGCGCCCACTGATTTGGCGACTGTATACGAACTCGACTCGAATTTGCGAAATACAATGCAATACTAGTTGTCGAAAAGTTTGGATCGATAGATGCATTATCACTGAATAACGACAAGTTCAGGGGAAAGGCAATTTACTCTCCATTGTGCCCGAGTTCAGGCTCTTCTTGGTCTTGGTCCATTTTGAGTTTATTTTAACTCGATATTTTTTATTACAAATTAAGCAAATGACTGACTGGAACTTGTTGATGAGAGACTTGATATTAAAGTTAATCATGAGCTACAACGTTTTGTTTGGGTACACCTGGTGATAAAAAGTTAAGTTGGCGGGACTAATGCATAGTGGGGTAAATGTAGTTTTTATTCAGCGAATAGGAAATTCCCTCGCGACACACATCTTACTACCAAAATGCTTTGAAAAACGTCTGTCAAGTGTCCCTCTGTACCCCACTTGTGGGGCACAGCCGGACAGACCCTGGGGCACAATGGGTCAGTCTGTCAAAGTTCAACGAAGTATGCCCTAAAAAATAAGCAATTAATCAGCATAATCGTCTGAAGAACAGGGAGACTTCAAATTTGAAGATTTAATATTTTTAAAATCAATGTTCAACTGAAATAGTTCCAATATTTTAACAAAAAAATTCGCAAACAAATTTGATTATTTCCTAAAATCTAAATCGAATCTAAATCTGGAAATATTATTGAGTCTGGAATATATTCCATATTGGGCCATGGGCCGAAAGAAACCATAATCTTATACAAAATATACCGCATCTCTAGGTCTCTGAGCACCTATTGTATCAAACACTCTCGAATTTTGCCCTGTAGGGCATGTCCCACTGAACCCCGGTCCATTGTTCCCCATAGGAAACAAATATTTTCAGACCATCCCACGGCAAAATTCGGGAGGTACATCCACTCGCCAACGTTATGAATATTTTACAGTGGACTAAAGCTGAAAAATATCAGACGGTGGTTTCTCATGTTGAAAAGGTTAAAAAAGAAGAAAGAAAAAACTGGAACCGTTGTCCGTTCGCGGGGACGTTGTAACTCACCGAAGGTCGGATTGAAACATCGAACCGCGGACAGGATTGCGGATATAGTATCAGTGCGAGATCTGATTTTCCACTGTGCCGCATGTCCCAACGTGCCCCATCTTCCCCTACAATATTGGTTATAACCACATTTATTTATTAGCACATTTGATCTGTTTCTGGCACTGAGCAAAAGCATGTTCCGGCCACGGAAATGGGATGATTAAATGTCTTTCAAACTAAACAATATTATTTTCACGATGACTAACCCCGAATAATAGTAATGTTTTCAAATGAAACTTCACAGCACCTATGGAATCGTTTGTAATATTTTTATTACTTGACAATTAACAACCTCCGAAAATATTTCATCTAAAGATTTAGTTGAAAAATACCACTGACAAATAAATTCTTTTAAAAGAAGTTGAAATATTATTAAATCTTAATCAGTGCTGGGTTCAAAAATTTAAAATTGGGTTTTCTCTCGTATCGCCCCACCATCAACAGGTTCTACGGAACGCCAAATATGATCGTAATCGTTAACTACGGTGTTGCATTTGTTTAACGTCTATAACAAGAACGCGTTCATTCCAATAACGAGTTCGCACGAACCCGCTGAATCGTACCACGAATCTTAATCGCAATTATATTTTCGGGTTTTCCCAAGATATATTGCTTCGAAGTCCTACTTTACAATACTAGGTTTCAAAATCACAGCTGAAAGAACAATATTTAAGATATTTCAATATGCTTTGTATTAATGAAAAAAAAAAACGTAAGGCACATAAAATCAAATAAAAACAACGTGCCACGCAGCAAGTTTTTGATATTATAACGGTATACAATTGGCACGGATATAATTTGAAGGAAAACTCAGTCACGAAGGAGAAAAATTTCGTTTCATTCCCGAAGCTAATTTTATTTTAACCATATTATATATATTTACTCATTTCTTCGGACTAAATCTCATAACGATCTCATAACGATGTCAATAACGTTCGGGATAAAAGCTGTCAATGTTCATATATCTCAAGTTTAATAACGTTTCATGTCAGACATCTTTGTATGTAAAATATATTGTTGACATATTATTAAAAGTTGTATATTTATATATGGGTCGTAAATACAATTCCTCGCATAATTTGATGAAAGATATTACAAGGTCTGATTCAGATTATTTTCAAAGGGGTGAAGAGTTCTTTTTAAGCGAAATATAACAATGATTGGAAATTAGAGCATTACTTGAACTATTCACTTGACATATTTAACGAAAAAAATCCTCGGAATTGCAAAGAGTTTTTGTAGTAAAGAAACGTTGAACAAATCTGAAAATTGTGGTGCAATCTCAGATACCAATACACCCGGTCGAAATGACTTGGAAGTCATTTGTGATATTTTTTATAGCTTGCCAATTGACTACTCTCGAAAACATTCCATCTGGAGATTTAGATGACAGATACCAGACTGAAGAAGGTATCTATCAAGAAAAGTTAAATATAATTTGATCATATTTGCAATTGGGTAATAAAGAGTTTCCCAAAATTGCCGCACCCCATTACGAAGGGCAAGTGTTCTCATAATTACTCATTGAAGTATTCCATTAGTTTAGCATGTATACTTCATACATCAAATACGTTCATAAATAATTGCCTGAGACCAGTCTACATTCTCTTTTGGTGTCTTGGTGTTAAACCACATTTGTCATAAATGAACGAGGTTGGATGGCTATGGACATCTATAACCACAGTAATGTACGCTGTTAGTAATAGGCTGCATGTCAACATAACGCAGTTTATACAACCTTCTTCCAGCAAGATTTTCAGAATTATATCGTCAGATGTAAGTCATTTCATATAGATATCAGACGTGACAGGAAATGACGTTTCCAGAGATACTACATGATTTCTACAGCTTTGTTTACAATTCTCTTCCATGTACTGTTATACATCTGCACATTTTCTAGGTGAACCTCACATCTCGTCGCCGATGATTATAATATACTAACTCGTTTTCCATACTGAACTCAAAATTCCGCACGAGAACAAAAAAGTAATTATCGTCGTCCTCTGGGAACAATACAAGCAAGGAAAATTTGTGATTAAGTGAGAATAAACATCCACATAAAGATGTTTACGGTCTAGAAAATACGCCACGCTGACGAAAACAATCGGCGATTTTGACAAAATGCAATCGCGCATGTTATGAGCAACTTCTTCAGTCTTCCAAAAATATCAAAAATGAGAGGGTTCGACCCCGAGTTCATTAATGTGTTTGTCAAGTTTTCAAATTTACAGCCCCAATATATATACTTTATCTGTGATATTTAGATAAAAAAGTTTGAGCATTTAAATTACTTGAAGTATGTATTGTCATTAGCCCAAAGTAATTTTAACTTACTCAGGAATATTAATCAGTAAATAACAATGTGGTGTTTGTCTGCATTATTTTCCAAATTTATTTGTGGGGCTCCGTGAAGAATAACCAACCTCTTCAAGGGCTCCGTAACATCAAAAGTTTGCGAACCCCTGCTGTAAGAATCATAAACAAATTGAAGAAATGGATTTATTTTAAAAAGTTGCCTTTACTGCTGCTGCTGTTAACCATCGAAGTTTTAAGCCAATGTGCCTCGCTACTCCAATGGTGGGAAAAATGACGCATCCCGAAACAGTTTGAGACCGGTCATATTTGCAACTCTTGATATCGGTCATGAAGCTTAATAACAGTACAAGGAGCGCCAGCGCAAATGTTGTAACGATACTCCATACAGCGGCAATCAAGTGAATAGTTCAAGTAATGCTCTAATTTCCAATCATTGTTATATTTCGCTTAAAAAGAGCTCTTCACCCCTTTGAATATAATCTGAATCAGACCTTGTAATATCTTTCATCAAATTATGCGAGGAATTGTATTTACGACCCATATATAAATATACAACTTTTAATAATATGTCAACAATATATTTTACATACAAAGATGTCTGACATGAAACGTTATTAAACTTGAGATATATGAACATTGACAGCTTTTATCCCGAACGTTATTGACATCGTTATGAGATCGTTATGAGATTTAGTCCGAAGAAATGAGTAAATATATATAATATGGTTAAAATAAAATTAGCTTCGGGAATGAAACGAAATTTTTCTCCTTCGTGACTGAGTTTTCCTTTAAATTATATCCGTGCCAATTGTATACCGTTATAATATCAAAAACTTGCTGCGTGGCACGTTGTTTTTATTTGATTTTATGTGCCTTACGTTTTTTTTTTCATTAATACAAAGCATATTGAAATATCTTAAATATTGTTCTTTCAGCTGTGATTTTGAAACCTAGTATTGTAAAGTAGGACTTCGAAGCAATATATCTTGGGAAAACCCGAAAATATAATTGCGATTAAGATTCGTGGTACGATTCAGCGGGTTCGTGCGAACTCGTTATTGGAATGAACGCGTTCTTGTTATAGACGTTAAACAAATGCAACACCGTAGTTAACGATTACGATCATATTTGGCGTTCCGTAGAACCTGTTGATGGTGGGGCGATACGAGAGAAAACCCAATTTTAAATTTTTGAACCCAGCACTGATTAAGATTTAATAATATTTCAACTTCTTTTAAAAGAATTTATTTGTCAGTGGTATTTTTCAACTAAATCTTTAGATGAAATATTTTCGGAGGTTGTTAATTGTCAAGTAATAAAAATATTACAAACGATTCCATAGGTGCTGTGAAGTTTCATTTGAAAACATTACTATTATTCGGGGTTAGTCATCGTGAAAATAATATTGTTTAGTTTGAAAGACATTTAATCATCCCATTTCCGTGGCCGGAACATGCTTTTGCTCAGTGCCAGAAACAGATCAAATGCGCTAATAAATAAATGTGGTTATAACCAATATTGTAGGGGAAGATGGGGCACGTTGGGACATGGGGCACAGTGGAAAATCAGATCTCGCACTGATACTATATCCGCAATCCTGTCCGCGGTTCGATGTTTCAATCCGCCCTTCGGTGAGTTACAACGTCCCCGCGAACAGACAATGGTTCCAGTTTTTTCTTTCTTCTTTTTTAACCTTTTCAACATGAGAAACCACCGTCTGATATTTTTCAGCTTTAGTCCACTGTAAAATATTCATAACGTTGGCGAGTGGATGTGCCTCCCGAATTTCGCCGTGGGATGGTCTGAAAATATTTGTTTCCTATGGGGAACAATGGACCGGGGTTCAGTGGGACATGCCCTACAGGGCAAAATTCGAGAGTGTTTGATACAATAGGTGCTCAGAGACCTAGAGATGCGGTATATTTTGTATAAGATTATGGTTTCTTTCGGCCCATGGCCCAATATGGAATATATTCCAGAATCAATAATATTTCCAGATTTAGATTCGATTTAGATTTTAGGAAATAATCAAATTTGTTTGCGAAATTTTTTGTTAAAATATTGGAACTATTTCAGTTGAACATTGATTTTAAAAATATTAAATCTTCAAATTTGAAGTCTCCCTGTTCTTCAGACGATTATGCTGATTAATTGCTTATTTTTTAGGGCATACTTCGTTGAACTTTGACAGACTGACCCATTGTGCCCCAGGGTCTGTCCGGCTGTGCCCCACAAGTGGGGTACAGAGGGACACTTGACAGACGTTTTTCAAAGCATTTTGGTAGTAAGATGTGTGTCGCGAGGGAATTTCCTATTCGCTGAATAAAAACTACATTTACCCCACTATGCATTAGTCCCGCCAACTTAACTTTTTATCACCAGGTGTACCCAAACAAAACGTTGTAGCTCATGATTAACTTTAATATCAAGTCTCTCATCAACAAGTTCCAGTCAGTCATTTGCTTAATTTGTAATAAAAAATATCGAGTTGAAATAAACTCAAAATGGACCAAGACCAAGAAGAGCCTGAACTCGGGCACAATGGAGAGTAAATTGCCTTTCCCCTGAACTTGTCGTTATTCAGTGATAATGCATCTATCGATCCAAACTTTTCGACAACTAGTATTGCATTGTATTTCGCAAATTCGAGTCGAGTTCGTATACAGTCGCCAAATCAGTGGGCGCTTTGTCTATGATCCATGTTTTTTGAAGAGAAATGATAACTGTTCGATGATTGAAATCTATCCATCTTGGTTTTTCTCAAATACCGATGGGCTGATTATAGAGTGCCTTTTATTTATTTTCAAAAAGAGCACATTGCTCGCTTGTACGTATTGTGCTATAAAATCTAATCTATTACCTAATCGATTCCACTACTACTTTGGATCCGTTTTATGGTGACCATCCGTTATTACCCGTTGCATATTCATTTATATATAGGTGAGGTTTAGAACATCAATATTTTTTTAGATATTTGTAGCAGTGTATGAACAATTGTTACGTAGATGATGACGACACTAAGGGATGATAATCTGTAAAATCTTTCAAATTTTGAACAAACATACTTATTTATACTAGATTTTTAAACCAGGAGAAATTTTAGGCGTTTTTAGATATTGAGATGTGACGTTAAAACAAAGTAAGGCCAGATATATTGAATAAGAGAAAATTGTTTGCGAAACATCTAACCTTCCATGGCCATATACTTCTGTTTGGTATCCATGTCTTCTAAAGCAGCGTTTCCCAACCTTTTTTGGTCACGGACTATTTTTTCACCGGCGAAAACCTTTGCGGACTCAAGGTGCGTCTATTGCAGGGGGCAATAAAACCAAGCACAACATAATTTTAACAAATTTCAACAATGGCCTTTTCTGTCGCACAACATTCAATCCATGACAACGACGAGAATTTAAAATGTCTTTCTATTTTAATTTATTTGTGTTCATAGTAACTCGCGGTTGAAAGCATCAGTTTTTTAAAATGCCACGGCAATCTTCGAACATAATAATGTGAGCATATATTGCCCGATTATATTTAGTTTTGATACATATTTTTTGCGATCTTGCGAATTTGTTATCGCTGTTAGAAAAATCTTACTATCTGCTATAAATTTCCAGAAAGAACTTGTTTTATAGTACTTAATAAAATATATATTTGAAGTATATTTGTAAATCAAAAATACATATTCGTCGACTTGCTTTTTTATTAATTTAATTGTGGTCATTTTAACTTTGTGTTGACGAAATAAAAGCAATAGTACTCAGAAAATATCATGACAATCCGTGGACACTAAAATGCGTGGTAAAGTGCCGGATTATATTTTGATTCGTATTTTTGTGAATTCTACAAATTTGAGCTGTTCGTGCAACACCTACGGCAGTACTGCACGTACCAATGTGGGGGCAGTAAAGCGAAGAATACAAAGGGAAAATTGCCTAAAAAAGCGTTTTCAATCGGTCGCGGACCACCATAAAACAAAAAATTATGGGCTCTTCGTTTCATTTTCAGTATTTTGTATTGCCGCTTTTTAATTTAGGAAATTTGGGTCGCCACCAATACTACCTACCAGAAAATTATTCCTCGTTGTTCGAACTCGCGACAAAAACATTGTCAGTGGATAACGAGTTTCCATCCATGGCCGATGCGAGCATTTAAACTGTCTTGTAATAATAATTTAATTGTGTTTATCGTTACTTGTCTTCGAGTCGAGATTACGATTAATGAAATGAGGAATACTATTACTATTCTAAAATAACATCAAATAAGTGCCAAAATGCCAACTATAAATAGATTTGAATCATATTTTTCGATCTGGAGATTCATCGAATTTGAGGTGTTATCTCAGCGGTGTTCAAATATCAATGAGTACAATTTACAATTGCGCAATCCTTGACCGATGCCTGCATGTTCAAATGCCTTGTTTATTGGCTTCATTGTGTTCAATGGAACCTGCGGATGCGTTGACTTACGACAATATAATATCATTACAAACCAAAATTACCTCGCCAATCCGCGGACATCAAATAAGAAACAACAAATGTATTTTGTTCGCAATAACAAATTGTTTAATAAACTTATATTGCATCGCATCGCGACTGAAAAAAGTAGCATTTGGCTTTATCGGTAGTTTCAGAATGGATAAAAAGGTACATCGAGCGATCAATTGAATCGATTTAGGTAACTCGCATGATATAACTTCATAGACAACCTAACATAACATCAGAGTTTGTGATTTAAAATATCTAAAAAAGCGTTTTTAATCTGTCGCGAGTCCGTTTAAACAAAACATATCATATTATCTTCCGTTTTGGTTTTAATGTTTTATAATACCGCTTTTCAATCAAGAAATATTGGTTGCCATTCACCTCTTTATTAACTATTTATAGCATCTCGTCGCCGATGATTATAATATACTAACTCGTTTTCCATACTGAACTCACAATTCCGCACGAGAACAAAAAAGTAATTATCGTCGTTCTCGGGGAACAATACAAGCTCACGTAATAACTTATCGGTTACGTCTTACTGCGCCAACCACGTTTACGGTCGCACTGAACTACAGCTTGAGAAGGTGTGTATGAGCCGTTATCGATATTTGCGGCGTTTCGAAGGATTCATTGCAAATAAGAAGCGCTTGGCAAGTTTTACATCCATTTTCTTTCAACCTATTTAATACAAAAAAATCAAATAGTACATCCATTTTGAACAAAACAGGCAAAAAAAAACTTGATTTTAAACAATTGTTTTAAAACAATTCTCTTTGAACAAATCCCTATCCTCCACCATCAGGTTCATGGTACCGAAGACAAATAACTAACTAATCCCATACCCGACATGGAATGGTAACCGCACGAGAGGCCGTGGTTCTCCATATGGTTTAAGCTTATTTTAAAATACAATGTAAATAATGACATAGTCAACATCTCGCGGGATTCAGTGAATCGAAGTGTACACACCAACCCCATATCCATCGGAAAACTACCTTTATGACATTAGGAATACTTTGATTGATTTGAACGTGACATCGACTCTAAATAATTGTCAATGCTCAGATGTTATGAGTGCTTACGACTTCTCAACGAAATAATGCAACGACGCAAATATTTTATTACCTATCTGACGGTTCTTAGGACTTATAATTATCTACTCATTTCATTATAGAACAATGTAGCAAATAAATATTCAGACATAGGCTATAATAGAATGTTTCTTTTAGAATAGTAACTTAGATTTCGGCAGGCCTGGAACGCATTATTTTCAACTTTTGTATAGTCTTATGCGATCGCTTCATTGTGGAAGTGGGAATAAGTCAAAAGCCATCAAATGAAAGTCGGGCACTCGGACGAGATAACAAAATCTGTCGCAATGCCGCAGGAACGCTTATTAATGCTTTACATATTATCGGTGATTCGTTATATCACAATCCGAAACATATCTACCGTAAATACTTTTGAGTCACCGATTTTATTGTTCGTTTGATATACTTTGTTTAAATTACTTTCCATATTTACTATCTACTTTGAAGGTAGGTTACCACGAAAATTTAATTTTAAGAATTTGATTCTATTTAATTATCCAGGACTTTTGGTTTACGAAAGGTCGACTAAGTTTTCAGGAAATGAGGGATTTTTGAGGAACACTGAGGAAAGTGTGCGAAATGAACTAGAAAGTGTCTTACTATAAGTAAACAGCAAAGTTCTAGGTTAAATATCGGGTCCTGTAAGACATAGTTTCTCAAAGTGCTCCATACGGAGCCCCAGGGCTCCGTGAGACGAACCTAGGGGCTCCGCGAGCTACTCTATTACTTGTCAAATTACGGATTCGACTATTCTGTAACTGTTCAAAGAAGCGAATACACCATTAATAAAATTCGACACCAGCAGGGTCGTAATATGGCAACGAGGCGGTGATTTAAGTATGACATGATCTACAAGCAGAAGCGAGGTCAGGATTTTTAAAAGAAAGAGGGGAGAGTACAAAACTGGAATTGGAAATTACCAGGCACTATTATTCGCGATTAGGCCACTCGTTAAAAAAAACTTTGTCAGTGGATGACGGGTTTCCATCCATGGCCGATGCGAGCACATTTAAACTGTCTTGTCATAATAATTTAATTATGTTTATCATTACTTGTCTTTGAGTCGAGATTACGATTAATGAAATGAGGAATACTATTACTATTCAAAAATACCATAAAATAAGTGCCAAACTGCCAACTATAAATAGTTTGGAATCATATTTTTGGGTTCCATTACATTTGAACCCACGTACAGTTGAACCCATGACAATTGCACCTGTATGATATTGCATCTATGGATTTTTTTTTGTTTTTCGGATAGTTGAACCCATACTAACCCTAACCCATGGGTTTTAGCACCCGCATATAGATTGAACCCGTGGATATACGCATGGGTTCAAATGTACGTGGGTTCAAATGTCGGTCACCATATTTTTGCGATCTGGAGATTCATCAAATTTGAGTTGATATCTCAGCGTTGTTTAAATATCAATGAGTACAATTTACAATTGCGCAATCCTTGACCGATGCCTGCATGTTCAAATGCCTTGTTTATTGCCTTCATTGTGTTCAATGGAACCTGCGGATGCGTTGACTTACGACAATATAAAATCATTACAAACCAGAATTACCACGCCAATCCGCGGACATCAAATGAGAAACAACAAATGTTTTTTGTTCGCAATAACAAATTGTTTAATAAACTTATATTGCATCGCATCGCGACTGAAAAAAGTCGCATTTGGCTTTATCGGTAGTTTCAGAATGAATAAAAAGGTACGTCGAAAACACAATTGAATCGATTTAGGTAACTCGCATGATATAACTTCATAGATAACCTAACAAAACATCAAAGTTTGTGATTTAATATATCTAAAAAAGCGTTTTTAATCTGTCGCGAGTCCGTTAAAACAAAACTTATATTATCTTCCGTTTTGGTTTTAATGTTTTATAATACGGCTTTTCAATCAAGAAATTTTGGTTGCAGTTCACCTATTTATTAACTATTTTTAGCATCTCGTCGCCGATGATTATAATATACTCGTTTTCCATACTGAACTCAAAATTCCGCACGAAAACAAAAAAGTAATTATCGTCGTCCTCGGGGAACAATACAAGCAAGGAAAATTTGTGATTAAGTGAGAATAAACATCCACATAAAGATGTTTACGGTCTAAAAAATACGCCACGCTGACGAAAACAATCGGCGATTTTGACAAAATGCAATCGCGCATGTTATGAGCAACTTCTTCAGTCTTCCAAAAATATCAAAAGAGAGAGGGTTCGACCCCGAGTTCATTAATGTGTTTGTCAAGTTTTCAAATTTACAGCCCCAATATATATACTTTATCTGTGATATTTAGATAAAAAAGTTTGAGCATATAAATTACTTGAAGTATGTATTGTCATTAGCCCAAAGTAATTTTAACTTACTCAGGAATATTGATCAGTAAATAACAATGTGGTTTTTGTCTGCATTATTTTCCAAATTTATTTGTGGGGCTCCGTGAAGAATAACAGAATAACGTAACATCAAAAGTTTGCGAACCCCTGCTGTAAGAATCATAAACAAATTGAAGAAATGGATTTATTTAAAAAAGTTGCCCTGACTGCTGCTGCTGTTAACCATCGAAGTTTTAAGCCAATGTGCCTCACTACTTCATTGGTGGGAAAAATGACGCATCCCGAAACAAGTTTGAGACCAATCATATTTACAACTCTTGATATCGGTCATGAAGCTTAATAATAGTACTGGGAGCGCCAGCGCAAATGTTGTAACGATACTCCATACAGCGGCAATTAAATGAATAGTTCAAGTTTTGCTCTAATTTCCAATCATTGTTATATTTGGCTTGGAAAGAGCTCTTCACCCCTTTGATTATAATCTGAATCAGACCTTGTAATATCTTTCATCAAATTATGCGAGGAATTGTATTTACGACCCATATATAAATATACAACTTTTAATAATATGTCAACAATATATTTTACATACAAAGATGTCTGACATGAAACGTTACTAAACTTGCGATATATGAACATTGACAGCTTTTATCCCGAACGTTATTGACATCGTTATGAGTCATGAGATCGTTATGGGATTTAGTCCGAAGAAATGAGTAAATATATATATTATGGTTAAAATAAAATTAGCTTCGGGAATGAAACAAAATTTTTCTCCTTCGTGACTGAGTTTTCCTTTAAATTATATCCGTGCCAATTGTATACCGTCATAATATTAAAAACTTGCTGCGTGGTATTGTTGTTTTTATTTGATTTTTTGAGCATTATGTTTTTTTTTGTATTCATAAAAAGCATATTGAGATATCTAAAATATTGTTCTTTCAGTTGGGATTTTGAAACCTAGTATTGTAAAGTAGGACTTCGAAGCAATATATCTTGGGAAAACCCGAAAATATAATTGCGATTAAGATTCGTGGTACGATTCAGCGGGTTCGCGCGAACTCGTTATTGGAATGAACGCGTTCTTGTTTTAGACGTTAAACAAATGCATCACCGTAGTTAACGATTACGATCGCAAAACGAGTATTTATTCTTTTTCGTCGCAAAGCCCATACCAGTCATATTAGCAAAACAAGCTAGCAAAATTCTGTTGCAAAATACACGATTTATATTACAAAAACGTGTTTCTCACTGCATTCGTTTGAAGTTGGTGTGACAAAAAATTTAAATAGCAGTTTCTTCAGAAGTTTATGCGTTTTAAATCTACTATTTCTGCAAGAACCCCTAATAATGCCGTAAGATCAATAGCACATATAGGCAATTTTTGTGCTTGCAACTACCAGAAAGCCTAAATTAAATAGAGGTGCGGCCCGCGGCTTTACCCAGTTACTTGTATTTGGCCCGCAAATAAAAAAGATTGCACACCCCTGATCTAAATCTTTAGATGAAATATTTTCGGAGGTTGTTCATTGTCAAGTAATAAAAATATTACAAACGATTCCATAGGTGCTGTGAAGTTTCATTGAAAACATTACTATTATTCGGGGTTAGGCATCGTGAAAATAATATTGTTTAGTTTGAATGACATTTAATCATCCCATTTCCGTGGCCGGAACATGCTTTTGCTCAGTGCCAGAAACAGATCAAATGTGCTAATAAATAAATGTGGTTATAATCAATATTGTAGGGGAAGATGGGGCACGTTGGGACATGGGGCACAGTGGAAAATCAGATCTCGCACTGATACTATATTGCCTACGGGGCAAAATTCGAGAGTCTTTGATACAATAAGTGCTCAGAGACCTAGAGATGCGGTATATTTTGTGTAAGATTATGTTTTTTTTCGACCCATGGCCCAATATGGAATATATTCCAGAATCAATAATATTTCCAGATTTAGATTCGATTTAGATTTTAGGAAATAATCAAATTTGTTTGCAAAATTTTTTGTCAAAATATTGGAACTATTTCAGTTGAACATTGATTTTAAAAATATCAAATCTTCAAATTTGAGGACTCCCTGTTCTTCAGACGAGTATGCTGATTAATTGCTTATTTTTTAGAGCATACTTCGTTGAAGTTTGACAGACTGACCCATTGTGCCCCAGGGTCTGTCCGGATGTGCCCCACAAGTGGGGTACAGAGGGACACTTGACAGACGTTTTTCAAAGCATTTTGGTAGTAAGATGTGTGTCGCAAAGGAATTTCTTATTCGCTGAATAAACACGTCATTTACCCCACTATGCATTAGTCCCGCCAACTTAACTTTTTATCACCAGGTGTACCCAAACAAAACGTTGTAGCTCATGACTAACTTTAATATCAAGTCTCTCATAAACAAGTTCCAGTCAGTCATTTGCCTAATTTATAATACAAAATATCGAGTTAAAATAAACTCAAAATGGACCAAGACCAGTAAGAGCCAGAACTCGGGCACAATGGAGAGTAAATTGCCTTTCCCCTCAACTTGTCGTAATTCAGTGATAATGCATCTATCGATCCAAATTTTTCGACAACTAGTATTGCATTGTATTTCGCAAATTCGAGTCGAGTCCGTATGCAGTCGCTAAATCAGTGGGCGCTTTGTCTATGATTCATGTTTTTGAAAAGAAATGATAACTGTTCGATGATTGAAATCTATCCATCTTGGTTTTTCTCAAATTCCGATGGGCTTTATTATAGAATGCCTTCTATTTATTTTCAAAAATAGCACATTGCTCGCTTGTACGTATTGTGCTATAAAATCTAATCTATTACCTAATCGATTCCCCTACTAGTCTGGATCCGTTTTATGGTGGCCATCCGTTATTACCCGTTGCATATTCATTTATATATAGGTGAGGTTTAGAACATCAATATTTTCTTAGATATTTGTACCAGTGTATGAACAATTGTTAAGTAGATGACAAAATAATTTTGATGACGACACTAAGGGATGATAATCTGTAAAATCTTTCAAATTTTGAACAAACATACTTATTTATACTAGACTTTTAAACCAGGAGAAATTTTAGGCGATTTTAGATAATGAGATGTGACGTTAAAACAAAGTAAGGCCAGATATATCGAATAAGAGAAAATTGTTTGCGAAACATCTAACCTTCGATGGCCATATAATTCCGTTTGGTATACATGTCTTCTGAAGCAGCGTTTCCCAACCTTTTTTGGTCACGGACTATTTTTTCACCGGCGAAAACCTTTGCGGACTCAAGATGCGTTTATTGCAGGGGGCAAAAAAACCAAGCACAACATAATTTTAACAAATTTTAACAATGGCCTTTTCTGTCGCACAACATTCAATCCATGACAACGACGAGAATTTAAAATGTCTTTCTATTTTAATTTATTTGTGTTCATAGTAACTCGCGGTTGCGTCGACTTACGACAAGATGAAAGCATTAGTTTTTTAAAATGCCACGGCAATCTTCGAACATAATAATGTGAGCATATATTGCCCGATTATATTTAGTTTCGATACATATTTTTTGCGATCTTGCGAATTTGTTATCGCTGTTAGAAAAATCTTACTATCTGCTATAAATTTCCAGAAAGAACTTGTTTTAGTACTTAATAAAAATATATTTAAAGTATATTTGTAAATCAAAAATACATATTCGTCGACTTGCTTTATTATTTATTTAATTGTGGTCATTTTAACTTTGTGTTGACGAAATAAAAGCAATAGTACTCAGAAAATATCATGACAATCCGTGGACACTAAAATGCGTGGTAAAGTGCCCGATTATATTTTGATTCGTATTTTTGTGAATTCTACAAATTTGAGCTGTTCGTACAACACCTACGGCAGTACTGCACGTACCAATGTGGGGGCAGTAAAGCGAAGAATACAAAGGGAAAATTGCCTAAAAAAGTGTTTTCAATTGGTCGTGGACAACCATAAAACAAAAAATTATGGGCTCTTCGTTTCATTTTCAGTATTTTGTCTGGCCGCTTTTCAATTTAGGAAATTTGGGTCGCCACCATTACCACCTACCAAAAAAAAAAATTTATTTATTCCTCGTTGTTCGAACCCATGGGTTTTAGCACCCGCATATAGATTGAACCCGTGGATATACGCATGGGTTCAAATGTACGTGGGTTCAAATGTACGGTCACCATATTTTTGCGATCTGGAGATTCATCAAATTTGAGTTGTTATCTCAGCGTTGTTTAAATATCAATGAGTACAATTAACAATTGCGCAATCCTTGACCGATGCCTGCATGTTCAAATGCCTTGTTTATTGCCTTCATTGTGTTCAATGGAACCTGCGGATGCGTTGACTTACGACAATATAAAATCATTACAAACCAGAATTACCACGCCAATCCGCGGACATCAAATGAGAAACAACAAATGTTTTTTGTTCGCAATAACAAATTGTTTAATAAACTTATATTGCTTCGCATCGCGACTGAAAAAAGTCGCATTTGGCTTTATCGGTAGTTTCAGAATGAATAAAAAGGTACATCGAAAACACAATCGAATCGATTTAGGTAACTCGCATGATATAACTTCATAGATAACCTAACATAACATCAAAGTTTGTGATTAAATATATCTAAAAAAGCGTTTTTAATCTGTCGCGAGTCCGTTAAAACAAAACTTATCATATTATCTTCCGTTTTGGTTTTAATGTTTTATAATACGGCTTTTCAATCAAGAAATTTTGGTTGCAGTTCACCTATTTATTAACTATTTTTAGCATCTCGTCGCCGATGATTATAATATACTCGTTTTCCATACTGAACTCAAAATTCCGCACGAGAACAAAAAAGAATTATCGTCGTCCTCGGGGAACAATACAAGCAAGGAAAATTTGTGATTAAGTGAGAATAAACATCCACATAAAGATGTTTACGGTCTAAAAAATACGCCACGCTGACGAAAACAATCGGCGATTTTGACAAAATGCAATCGCGCATGTTATGAACAACTTCTTCAGTCTTCCAAAAATATCAAAAGAGAGAGGGTTCGACCCCGAGTTCATTAATGTGTTTGTCAAGTTTTCAAATTTACAGCCCCAATATATATACTTTATCTGTGATATTTAGATAAAAAAGTTTGAGCATTTAAATTACTTGAAGTATGTATTGTCATTAGCCCAAAGTAATTTTAACTTACTCAGGAATATTGATCAGTAAATAACAATGTGGTTTTTGTCTGCATTATTTTCCAAATTTATTTATGGGGCTCCGTGAAGAATAACAGAATAACGTAACATCAAAAGTTTGCGAACCCCTGCTGTAAGAATCATAAACAAATTGAAGAAATGGATTTATTTAAAAAAGTTGCCCTGACTGCTGCTGCTGCTGTTAACCATCGAAGTTTTAAGCCAATGTGCCTCACTACTTCATTGGTGGGAAAAATGACGCATCCCGAAACAAGTTTGAGACCAATCATATTTACAACTCTTGATATCGGTCGTGAAGCTTAATAATAGTACTGGGAGCGCCAGCGTAAATGTTGTAACGATACTCCATACAGCGGCAATTAAATGAATAGTTCAAGTTTTGCTCTAATTTCCAATCATTGTTATATTTGGCTTGGAAAGAGCTCTTCACCCCTTTGATTATAATCTGAATCAGACCTTGTAATATCTTTCATCAAATTATGCGAGGAATTGTATTTACGACCCATATATAAATATACAACTTTTAATAATATGTCAACAATATATTTTACATACAAAGATGTCTGACATGAAACGTTACTAAACTTGCGATATATGAACATTGACAGCTTTTATCCCGAACGTTATTGACATCGTTATGAGTCATGAGATCGTTATGGGATTTAGTCCGAAGAAATGAGTAAATATATATATTATGGTTAAAATAAAATTAGCTTCGGGAATGAAACAAAATTTTTCTCCTTCGTGACTGAGTTTTCCTTTAAAATATATCCGTGCCAATTGTATACCGTCATAATATTAAAAACTTGCTGCGTGGTATCGTTGTTTTTATTTGATTTTTTGAGCATTATGTTTTTTTTTTATTCATACAAAGCATATTGAGATATCTAAAATATTGTTCTTTCAGTTGGGATTTTGAAACCTAGTATTGTAAAGTAGGACTTCGAAGCAATATATCTTAAGAAAACCCGAAAATATAATTGCGATTAAGATTCGTGGTACGATTCAGCGGGTTCGTGCGAACTCGTTATTGGAATGAACGCGTTCTTGTTTTAGACGTTAAACAAATGCAACACCGTAGTTAACGATTACGATCGCAAAACGAGTATTTATTCTTTTTCGTCGCAAAGCCCATACCAGTCATATTAGCAAAACAAGCTAGCAAAATTCTGTTGCAAAATACACGATTTATATTACAAAAACGTGTTTCTCACTGCATTCGTTTGAAGTTGGTGTGACAAAAAATTTAAATAGCAGTTTCTTCAGAAGTTTATGCGTTTTAAATCTACTATTTCGGCAAGAACCCCTAATAATGCCGTAAGATCAATAGCACATATAGGCAATTTTTGTGCTTGCAACTACCAGAAAGCCTAAATTAAATAGAGGTGCGGCCCGCGGCTTTACCCAGTTACTTGTATTTGGCCCGCAAATAAAAAAGATTGCACACCCCTGATCTAAATCTTTAGATGAAATATTTTCGGAGGTTGTTCATTGTCAAGTAATAAAAATATTACAAACGATTCCATAGGTGCTGTGAAGTTTCATTTGAAAACATTACTATTATTCGGGGTTAGGCATCGTGAAAATAATATTGTTTAGTTTGAATGACATTTAATCATCCCATTTCCGTGGCCGGAACATGCTTTTGCTCAGTGCCAGAAACAGATCAAATGTGCTAATAAATAAATGTGGTTATAATCAATATTGTAGGGGAAGATGGGGCACGTTGGGACATGGGGCACAGTGGAAAATCAGATCTCGCACTGATACTATATTGCCTACGGGGCAAAATTCGAGAGTGTTTGATACAATAAGTGCTCAGAGACCTAGAGATGCGGTATATTTTGTGTAAGATTATGGTTTTTTTCGACCCATGGCCCAATATGGAATATATTCCAGAATCAATAGTATTTCCAGATTTAGATTCGATTTCGATTTTAGGAAATAATCAAATTTGTTTGCAAAATTTTTTGTCAAAATATTGGAACTATTTCAGTTGAACATTGATTTTAAAAATATCAAATCTTCAAATTTTAAATCTCCCTGTTCTTCAGACGAGTATGCTGATTAATTGCTTTTTTTTTAGAGCATACTTCGTTGAAGTTTGACAGACTGACCCATTGTGCCCCAGGGTCTGTCCGGATGTGCCCCACAAGTGGGGTACAGAGGGACACTTGGCAGACGTTTTTCAAAGCATTTTGGTAGTAAGATGTGTGTCGCAAGGGAATTTCTTATTCGCTGAATAAAAACTACATTTACCCCACTATGCATTAGTCCCGCCAACTTAACTTTTTATCACCAGGTGTACCCAAACAAAACGTTGTAGCTCATGACTAACTTTAATATCAAGTCTCTCATAAACAAGTTCCAGTCAGTCATTTGCCTAATTTATAATACAAAATATCGAGTTAAAATAAACTCAAAATGGACCAAGACCAGTAAGAGCCAGAACTCGGGCACAATGGAGAGTAAATTGCCTTTCCCCTCAACTTGTCGTTATTCAGTGATAATGCATCTATCGATCCAAATTTTCCGACAACTAGTATTGCATTGTATTTCGCAAATTCGAGTCGAGTCCGTATACAGTCGCTAAATCAGTGGGCGCTTCGACTATGATTCATGTTTTTGAAAAGAAATGATAACTGTTCGATGATTGAAATCTATCCATCTTGGTTTTTCTCAAATTCCGATAGGCTTTATTATAGAGTGCCTTCTATTTATTTTCAAAAATAGCACATTGCTCGCTTGTACGTATTGTGCTATAAAATCTAATCTATTACCTAATCGATTCCCCTACTAGTCTGGATCCGTTTTATGGTGGCCATCCGTTATTACACGTTGCATATTCATTTATATATAGGTGAGGTTTAGAACATCAATATTTTCTTAGATATTTGTACCAGTGTATGAACAATTGTTAAGTAGATGACAAAATAATTTTGATGACGACACTAAGGGATGATAATCTGTAAAATCTTTCAAATTTTGAACAAACATACTTATTTATACTAGACTTTTAAACCAGGAGAAATTTTAGGCGATTTTAGATAATGAGATGTGACGTTAAAACAAAGTAAGGCCAGATATATCGAATAAGAGAAAATTGTTTGCGAAACATCTAACCTTCGATGGCCATATAATTCCGTTTGGTATACATGTCTTCTGAAGCAGCGTTTCCCAACCTTTTTTGGTCACGGACTATTTTTTCACCGGCGAAAACCTTTGCGGACTCAAGGTGCGTTTATTGCAGGGGGCAATAAAACCAAGCACAACATAATTTTAACAAATTTTAACAATGGCCTTTTCTGTCGCACAACATTCAATCCATGACAACGACGAGAATTTAAAATGTCTTTCTATTTTAATTTATTTGTGTTCATAGTAACTCGCGGTTGCGTCGACTTACGACAAGATGAAAGCATTAGTTTTTTAAAATGCCACGGCAATCTTCGAACATAATAATGTGAGCATATATTGCCCGATTATATTTAGTTTTGATACATATTTTTTGCGATCTTGCGAATTTGTTATCGCTGTTAGAAAAATCTTACTATCTGCTATAAATTTCCAGAAAGAACTTGTTTTAGTACTTAATAAAAATATATTTAAAGTATATTTGTAAATCAAAAATACATATTCGTCGACTTGCTTTATTATTAATTTAATTGTGGTCATTTTAACTTTGTGTTGACGAAATAAAAGCAATAGTACTCAGAAAATATCATGACAAACCGTGGACACTAAAATGCGTGGTAAAGTGCCCGATTATATTTTGATTCGTATTTTTGTGAATTCTACAAATTTGAGCTGTTCGTACAACACCTACGGCAGTACTGCACGTACCAATGTGGAGGCAGTAAAGCGAAGAATACAAAGGGAAAATTGCCTAAAAAAGTGTTTTCAATTGGTCGTGGACAACCATAAAACAAAAAATTATGGGCTCTCCGTTTCATTTTCAGTATTTTGTCTGGCCGCTTTTCAATTCAGGAAATTTGGGTCGCCACCATTACCACCTACCAAAAAAAAAAAGTTATTTATTCCTCGTTGTTCGAACTCGCGAGAAACACCACCTAGGTATCTATCGACGCTTGTGCACAGCAGACTCTTGTTTTCTTCGGAAATCCGCAAGCGAGTTGTGAAATCTCAACGTTCAATGAAGCGACGCGCGAGTGACCTGTCGCGTCACCTGGCACCAAATTTTTGAATAGTAAATTGCTATTCTAATAGTTGAATATTCGAATATATGCCCAGTCCTACTCAGTAACCAATTATTATTGACTTGATTATTGTTATGTGAATAAAGTGGTGACCGTACATTTGAACCCATGTACATTTGAACCCATGCGTATATCCACGGGTTCAATCTATATGCGGTTGTAAAACCCATGGGTTAGGGTTAGTATGGGTTTAACTACCCGTGAAACAAAAAAATCCCATAGGTGCAATAGCATACAGGTGCAATTGTCATGGGTTCAAATGTAATGGAACCGAATAAAGTTGCTATGATTTATGTAAATTCTAACGTAATTTGTAACTTGGCTGATAGTTAAGTTTCGCAAAAACGTTTGCGGCGCGCAGTGAATTTCTGGCTCGTTGCGGACTCATTCAAACGCTCCGCGGACTCATTTAAGACCGCGGATTCGGGTTGGGAAACACTGTTCTGAAGCTTCCGATTTTTGAATGTATACTACCATCACGATTGGAGACCACACGGGTTTGTTGTTGTATAGATGTTATAGACTCCATTTTAACATATTATAGTAATTAGACGTATTGATGTACAGCCTAATTCTAAACTGCTCTCTGTGTCCTAAAGTACCACTAAGAACGGGTATATAAATGAACATCTTCCATCACTCAATGCTGCATGCATCAGATGAAGGCTTGACCAAATTTAACTTTCGACCGATATATTTTGAAACAATATGAGCTAAGAGGTCACTGATGACACACTTTTTTATATAACCACGAATTTCCCTATAATTTGCATTTACGTAGTTTTTAAATTATAGGTGAATTTCGATAAGCAAAATATATAAAGTTACTACACATTTTATCCAATAAAACAATATTCTTTTCTTTTATTCGCAAACTTTTCAAAGTGTTTGCTATTATACTCTATATATGTTAGGTAGTCATAACATAACATAAGGTGATTATTAGTCACTACTCAGCTACATTCAACATGCGGAAGACGTGAACGGTAGTAAAGTGTTGAAGGTACCGACTAGGTATTTTTTATATGTTAGTACTCTATAGATATAAACTCTGCATAAGTTAATTAGTATATATGTATATGTCAAAACATATTTAAACTTCACCTGCTGTGTACCAGTATATCATAATCCTAATTTTCCATTAAAACACATAAAGACACAAATCTTTGAAAAGGTATGGACTGGTATGGACTTTCAATAGACTGATACTCAAAAATCTGAATTCGGGTAACTTGAAAATGGTTTGAAACTAAAAATTAAACTCCGATTCCGAATTGGACAATAAAACTATCCGTAATAAGCATTAATGTGGACGAAATAACTGAAATAACAAATTTACTCGAACGGCGTTATAGCAAGTACATAAGGATAGTTACTGTGTATTTTAATATTTTCACCACTTATTGTTAGTAGTGCATGTTATTTGCCTGAAACAAGGTCGTTGTCCGAATTCATTTCCTTTATGATATATTTCTCTCACTCAGTGTAGCTTGTCTTTGCCGTTCTTTGTTAGTTAGAAATTTGGTTTCATCACATATACTTGCTTTAGGGTTTCAAGTGTAATTCGTTATTTGGATCAATTCGATTGTGCAACTTTACAATATAACATTTGGCATTCAATACATTGTGTGCTTATTGACCTCTGAAGGAGTCAAGATCGGAGTTACACTCTGTAAACGTGTGTTCAATAACACGGGAGTGTGGACACGCAGAAAGGGTCGAATCTTTGTTGCCCTATATTTTGGTGATACCCGTTCGTGATCAATAAGCAATCAACTTCAATTCAGCAACTGGAATTTCGTCAATCAAAATGGGAAAGAAATTCATCACTAACCGAGTCAGTGGACAATACGTCAGCATTTCAGGAATCAAGCAATCAACCAAACTGCAGTCTTTGGCGGTATGTCAATTGATTAAGCAGTCAAGAAGGCCAGAACAAGGTAGATTTTTGACTCAAAACGAGGAATCTGGACCAGGACCTCCTACGATCAGACAGCACTAACTCAACTTCATATTATTACTGGATTTTCAAATGTGTTTATCGACAAAGCAAGTTACGCAGAAAATAACATGATGATATATATAGCCAAGCCGATTTCTTACTCCAAGCAGCAGTATTTATACGACCTATTGTTTGGCGGAAGTTTACAAAACATCTACTTTATTTCTCTCAAGTCGATCATCATCTATTGCAGCATCTTTAGAAACCAAGTCGAACCCAAATACTCGTGGCCCGCTTGGAAGGGTCCTCTCTACTTCAATCACATAACACGAAAACTGCATTCACCTCCAGCTCATCTAAGTCAATGTGAACCGAACACGAGTTTCCGTCGCAAAGGCGCTTTCACAATTGTTTGGAATGTTGGAGATACGAAAGTTCGCAGGGCCCGCGACTTTCCGAAATTCAGCGCTACCGAACTCTTGCTACATTACAATTCATCGGACAATCTTCCCAGATTGAAAAATCCGAGAGTTGGACAAGTTTTCAAATCTTAGAGGAATGTTTTCAACGAACGAAATCTTAACGTCAACATTATTCTTCAAATCAACTGTTACGTTCATTATTTTACAAAGCAGAAAGAAGTCGATTGTCCAAACGCAATGGCTTAGTTCTGGGTGTTATCGAAGATTTCGTGAAAATCTGTAGATTTCACCGCAAAAGATCCTTCAACCGGAGGTATCTCAATCAAATTGGTTTTCCTGTGTCGTTGCATTAGTTGGTCATCAGCGACCTTGATGCAGAATTAAATACACCAATACATGGAAAATTTTACGACATATTATTCAATCAGAAATCGTTATTAGCTAGTCTTACAAAATTTAAAAATTAGCAAACTAATTTTTTATTGTCGGGGGGAATTGTGTAGCAAGTACATAAGGATAGTTACTGTGTATTTTAATATTTTCACCACTTATTGTTAGTAGTGCATGTTATTTGCCTGAAACAAGGTCGTTGTCCCAATTCATTTCCTTTATGATATATTTCTCTCACTCAGTGTAGCTTGTCTTTGCCGTTCTTTGTTAGTTAGAAATTTGGTTTCATCACATATACTTGCTTTAAGGTTTCAAGTGTAATTCGTTATTTGGATCAATTCGATTGTGCAACTTTACAATATAACATTTGGCATTCAATACATTGTGTGCTTATTGACCTCTGAAGGAGTCAAGATCGGAGTTACACTCTGTAAACGTGTGTTCAATAACACGGGAGTGTGGACACGCAGAAAGGGTCGAATCTTTGTTGCCCTATAGTGTGTATTTGCAGCAGAACCTTCTATCTCTACCTCAAAATCATTTATAAACCAATATGTTTGTTTGTTTATTCATCATATTCTTTCAAGATAACCTCAATCTACGCACTGACCTGGAATGTCTTTTGCGACTTATAATTTCGTATCTGTTCTCACTTCCTTATGCACTTTAAAATAATTTCTTTGGATTATCTTATAATTTTACTGAGTTTCCGCAACAACAAACGTTTCATTTCGACATTCCGGTACGGCTTATTTTATATTTACTTAGACTCGCAACAATTTTTTAATCGCTCGGTTTCTACCTTTTTATATGGTTTCGACCTCGCAACCAAATGGCTTTACATTCTATAACTCAAACCTATAGACCAGTGGTTCCCAATCTTTTATGGCTCGTGGCCCCCTTCTGGCGCCTTATTGCACTCGTGGCCCCCATGTTCACCATCCAAAAAAACTCAAACTATATAGAGACAAAAAAAGTCCAAGCTTTTTAGTATACAATCAATGGGAATCTTGCACTTGGGACTGCCTTGCAAGGTTTCTTATATGGAGCACAGTCTTCGATACAGCCAGAGACGAATGCCACTGTCAACATCAAAACGGTTTTTAGATTTTGTTTTGATGGTGACAAGATCAGAAAAGCCAGATGGGCTGTGGCAAGTCATAGGCCTACTATCAGTGAAGAAGCTTTCATGCTAAGTAGTGGCTAAGAATACGAAATGCCACTTCATAGCTACATTCACTCTGTCATCTAGATTTACTTTGGTGAAGCCAACGCCAATGCGACTGTCGTTCCATTTTCGTATTGTGAGCAATATGATAAAACAATTCACGTATGGGAAAGTGAATTCACCCTGAAATCGCAAATAACCTGTTTGAATTTTGTTTTAAAATAAAAGTATGCAAACTAAGTTGCTTTATGATCAATTATTGGTCTTGTGTCGTGGCCCCTCTTGAACTGCTTTGTGGCCCCCTTAGGGGGCCATCGGCCCCCGGTTGAGAACCACTGCTATAGACAGTGTTTTGATATGTAAGGCCGATAAAAATCTTTTTTTCAAAACTCCAAGCAATTGCAGGTTTCTTACTTGGGTAGTCATAATAATTTGTCTATGACATGAAAGGTAAGGTGATCACGAGCAGAGGTAAAATAGATTTAGCATGGTTTACGTTATTTATGCATCAAAACGTGTATACTCCACGCTTAGTATATAGTATAAAGATATAACCTATATGGAAGTTGATTAAGACGTGGGTTCCTTTGTGTGGTCATCAAATTGTTACAGGCTGATATTTAAATTTACTTTCTGGTCGTTGCTAATACATAAACCGACAACACAGTTGTTGATGCATCATCGGCACAGTCTTGGAGACAATAAGTTATAGTAGGGAATACAGAATTACCGTAAGCACAATTACCTAACCAAGGTAGCCGCTGACAGGTATACCGAATGGTCATTTCGCGGTTATCCTGTCCATTCTGAGCAAAGTCATGAATATGTATATATATATATTTTCATTTTGCTTTAACTTTGTTGTGCCCGTTTGCCTGCATGGATGGCTAATAAAAAACGATTTGATTGATTGATTGAATTATTTGTGAATATTTTAGGTTACAGTTTTTAATTGTGATAATTTTTATACTTTAAGAAATCATATAGCACGGATAATATTTTTTTTAGATGCAAAGAAATTTCAAAAGAACGTAACACACACATTTAATAACAGGTTCGGTGGTATTAACCATGATAACAAGTAACCTATTTTAAAAGATTCAAATCCCGTTTACTAAGACAATTCAGGAAAATGTAAAATGCCATAAAGGTCCTAGATCCTCGGCCCTAGCTCCTTAAAAGCAACACGGCTTTCGCCACTAACCCAAATAATGCATGTCGCTGGAACATTTATATATATATATATGACTTACCATATTCCTTGTCGACGGTGTTGGTAATCGAGCAGTAGACTGCGTTAGAGTAGAGTTGTAGCTCATTATACGTTCACCGAAGAAAAATATCACTGGGCCACTGTATTTTACTAAATAGCCCATGGGTTTCAGATACTAAAAAAATGTTGTCTTTCAATCGTGGGTTTACATTATTGAAATAGTGTATTTCCAAATCAAAATTATGTTATAATTGGAGGAATATATCAATTTGAAGGTGGTATTTTTTTTTCTAAACAAAGCCAGCTACCCAAACTAGTAAATATCTGACATGTGGGATAGTACGAGTTGGACTCTTTGTACAATGCTATTAGACGTACGGTCATTTACATATAACAGATTGAAGAATTTGGGAAAAGGGAAGGACAAAGAAATATTTTACATGCATACTTGATTATAATTTTATGCCACGATTTAAATCAGATGCTAACCACAAGTGTTTATGTGTTATACGGCTATTCTAAATTTAGCTTCCAATAACGCACCCAGAATAATAGTGTCATTGGCACGTTATGAATATTCAAAAGTGTAATAGATGAACGGTGTATTATCGGAAATATTGACCTGGACTCCTTCAGCCCCAGTGAATACAGTATTCTGACCATTCTTGTGAGAAGATTTATTCGGGTCATTAAAAGATGTAGAAAACTTTGATTAATTATATATACTGGTTATTAGGATCGGTGGTGACTCGAATACGTAAATCTTCAAAAAAAAATAAAATTAAATTGAATTTAAATTCTAATGTGAAAGTTTTCTTTTTACGATCTTCTCAAACAATCTTAGGTGTTTCCCCGACAGGATTTAGATAAATTTAGATGACAAATATCATAATTGTGATTGTGACTTCATACTTAATCATCATTGTGACATCATCTTAAATAGTGGTGTCATCTTCACTTTACCTCAGGTCAATGAACCTTTACTTTCGCACACATTTTAAATTTATGTTAAGGGTAGGGTTTAATTAAAATCATTTTCAAAATTCAAATTATTGTCTTATTTTCAGGCCAGGCCTTTTTTTTCGAGGAAAGAAGGTAGTTTTGCGATGATTAGTCATTGCTGTGATCTGTGTTATGTCATAAAAAAAAAATTAAAGTTAAGTGGGTCGCCATAAGCGGTGGTAATAAATAGTGGGTCCCAACTCTAAAAAGTTTGGGAACCACTGGCCTACACCATATTTCTGAAATGGAAGAATAAAGTTTGCCCTTACTTTGGATAGCCAAAATAAAAGATGGTAAAATTGCGGATACCAAAAAAAAACGTGATGAAACTTTTGTGTCCATTCTTTTGAAGGCTTTCCAAATTTCCTTTTCTTACCATCCGGGACACGATGCTTGCTTAGAACCATAATTAACTCTGTACCGGTAACTAAAAAACGAATGTTACCATCACCGGAGTTACCAGTAGCCTAGCATATACAGTCTATATCTAAGTTTAATAATAATAGTTTGGCTTTTTATTTCAGTTTTCTATAGCTTGCCAACTTCGCGCAACTTGAAATGTGTAAACATGGCCTGAGAACAATCACACATTACCTGCATCAAACTGCCTGATTCGGCTGTCCAGCAGACGACAGGGATGTAAAACCCACGCCAACACCAGATGTCGCTGTCAGTTTTACTTTGGAACTTCTTGCATGAGTGAGCACAGTCAGTTGTACTTTGAACTTCATGCATGGGTAACCGTAGCCAGTTTTACTTTGTAACTTCATGCGTAATTGAGCGTAGTTAGTTTTACTTTGGAACTTCATGCGTGAGTGAGCGTAGTCAGTTTTACTTTGGAACTTCTTGCATTAGTGAGCACAGTCAGTTTTACTTTGAATTTCATGCATGGGTGACCGTAGTCAGTTTTACTTTGTAACTTCATGCGTGAGTGAGCGTAGTTAGTTTTACTTTGGAACTTCATGCGTGAGTGAGCGTAGTCAGTTTTATTTTGGAACTTCTTGCATGGGTGAGCGCAGTCAGTTGTATTTTGTAAATTCATGCATGAGTGAGCACAATCAGTTTTTTTCTAACCTTATGCGTGGGTGAGCGTAATCAGTTTTACTTTTTAACATCATGCAGGATTGAGCGTAGTCGGTTTTACTTTGTAACGTCATTCATGCATGAGTGAGCATAGTCAGTTTTACTTTGTAACGTCATGCATGGGTGAGCGTAGTCAGTTGTACTTTGTAACTCCATGCATGGGTGAGCGTAGTCGGTTTTACTGTGTAGCTTCTTGCGTGGGTGAGCGAAGTCAGCTTTACTTTGTAACGTCATGCATGAGTGAGCGTAGTCAGTTTTAGTTTGGAACGTCATTCATGCATGAGTGAGCATAGTCCGTGTTACTTTGTAACGTCATGCATGGGTGAGCGTAGTCAGTTTTACTTTGTAACTTCATGCACGAGTGAGCACATAGTCAGTTTCACTTTGTAACCTCATGCATGAGTGAGCATAGTTAGTTTTACGTTGTAACGTCATGCATGGGTGAGCGTAGTCAGTTTTACTTTGTAACATCATGCATGAGTGAGCGTAGCCAGTTTTACTATAGAATGTCATTCATGCATGAGTGAGCATAGTCAGTTTTACTTTGTAACGTCATGCATAGAGAATTTTTTTTCTAGGGTCACTTTGGCCAAGATCTTGCTATTTTAACCCAAAACGTGACAATTTATACCAGCCAATCCTTAGTTTCGTCACGCAGTTTTGTACATATATGTTAAGCTAATACAACAGAGAGTGTCAATATGTTATGTAGAATATAAGCGACTTAGTATTAGTGATGAGGCTCTACAAGAAGCCTATAACGTGTTGGGCGGTGACACTTCGGGCTATTAACTTCCTTTGATGTATCCCTGCCAGGTTTCACGATAATTAACAACTTAACCACTTTGAATATGTAATGTGATGAATTAAAACGACGAAATTGTGTGGTGATAAAAACAAATGATTCCAGTATCGTAGATATAGACCTGTAAATAATTCTTGTAAGGTAGAGGTCCAAATAAACATATAGTAATGTTGAGGGTTGCTAAAGTTTACGGCAAACCCAACAGGCAGGTTATTAAAATACTTTATTCTAAAATATGCAAACAACAGCAACATTAAATTATGCAAAACAAATCAAACCTCATCATTTAACTTAAAATCAAGCAAACATATCCGCTCATTGCGGCAAGTAAATTAGCACTACTCAACGGCAAACTCCTAACAATAAATAAATAGTAAACGGCCGACTGGCAATGATTCGAAATAATAAATAAACAAGAATATGAGAAAAAGAAAAGATTGATAAAGGGTTTTGTTTACGCCGACATGCCTATTCCTGCCCACGGACAGATGGTGAAATTGTTCTAAAAAGGGAGTAATTTATGAGCGGTCGACCATAAAACAAAGCTCAATGACCGATATCTCTTAAAATAAACACGGTCAAATATATACAAAACAAAACAAAGAAACTTTGTCTGGAACATGTTACGTCGATATGTTAATTAATTAATTTAAGTCTCTGCTTAAGATAGGTATTTAACCCGATGTCAGTCATTCAAAGCTTGCACAAGGTTTTAAAATGACAGCTGAAGCCCCATAAACGGCGCTCCAGAAGTGTGTGTACAAATATGGAGGTAACTAATTTTGTTGCCCACTTTACATCAAGGACTGAAACCTACGGTAAGGGGTATATTTACTTGGCCAACACAGGCAGTTCGATTTCAAAATATAACAAAAATAAGGAAAATCCGAATAAAGTTATTGCTTATTAACGCTAACCCAGTTCACATACTACGGGAATATTTATCCTATCAACTTATGGCAATGTGCAGAATAGGAACCAGCTTGCAGTTTTATTTACAATTACCTGAATAATAATGAACGTGAAAGACTTCTATCATATTTCCACCCATGTTTGTTTTTTTGCCTAGACATGGGCCTTTGTCACAAAATTCAAACATAGGCGGAGCAAGTATTTGCCTGAAGCAGCGGGCTAAGATTTTTTTGCAATCTTGTAATTCTCAAGTCAAGTCAAGTCAAGTTTATTTTTTCCAACCAGTAAAATAATGAATGATGCAAAAAATAAGCAAAAATTCAAGAACATAATTTTACTGGGGAAGGGAAGCCGTGGGGAACCAAAGTTGGTTATCTAGCAGCGGCACCCAAGATTCAACTATCTAATTAACATATAATTTTAGTAGATCAATATAGCATAGATCGTTTAGCCGTAAATATATACTAATACGGTTTAACGAGAAATCGTCATGACACTAGGGTGTATCTGAGAGCCACGCAATACATCAGATAGTAATTTGGGTATTCCCCGTTTCGTAGCTTACAGGCAGTGAATAAAAGCGTGTTATGGGGAAATATTCGGGAATTTGTAGTGGCTCAGTTATCACAACCAAATTATGATAATCATCAGTTGTAGTGGACTGGACAACGGGAGACAATGAAGAAAGAACAGGTATAAATGACATAAATCTATTGAAGCAGATGTTTAACATGCCGCACAGTACCGTACCGGTACCGGTACTCGAATATGAAATACGGTACCGTACGGTACCGGTAACATGATGAATAATATTCTATCGTCTGTACAGACGCACTGGACTGCACAATATAACAAAAAAGAAACAATGTGACTAGGTGTTGGAGTGTCATTTCAAGTGTGTAATAAAAAAAGTTACTTTTAACATGACAAATGCTGAGATTTGCAATATATCTGTATATATATAATACAAAGTTCATAGCTACTAAACTACAACAATGACTTGAGAACCCATATCTAGTTCCAGTTAAGGGGAGTGGGAATCAAATGAAACGAGTATATTTCGGTAAATCTGGCATGAGATTGGCATGTTGTAAAAAATAAATAAATAAACACAAATAGTGTTAAAAATTTGTTAGAAAATGAACCATCAGAAGTACATACTAATATTATGGACCGAGTTATTAGCTCATATTATGTTGAATTGATTTCAGGGTTTGGAAAAACCTCAAGGAATATAAATTAACTATTGTCATCATTCGAGATACTTGGACCAAAGAAATTTTTTCATCTTCATTTTAAACAGAGGATAAGACATGCTTCGCATTTCACCAGGTACAGCATTCCACATAATCGCACTTGTGTATTTGAGTGATATTTGTGTCTTTGAGAAGGTTTGGCGTGGTACAAAGTAGGATGACATTGCAGATGATCTAGTATTGTGATCGTGAACACTACTCTGCTTTACAAAGTATTTAGAAAATGCCTGTGGAAGGCAACAATTATGGTATTGATGAAATAATTTAAATATTTCTAGTTCGTAGATATCATCAAGTTTGAGTACGCCAGTTTTATGGTACGTGGTATTCATGTTAACACGAGTGGACGGTCCATATAGAATTTTAATGGCTCTATTCTGTAAAACGTTTATAGCTCTTAAGGTCGCTTTAGTGGCAGATCCCCAGGCAGCAATTGCATATTAGATGTAAGTCTGGAAAAGTGAATAATATACCACTTTGAGTGTACTCCGGTCTGTATAGTGTTGAAGTTTGCTTAATATACCTACTGAGCGTGAAAGTTTTTTGTGTAACTCTTTGACATGCAGATCCCACCGTAAACGGTGATCAATGTTCAATCCAAGATATTTATACGAGGGAACAGATTCAAGTTCAGTTTCATTCATTTTGATTATCAGAGGTGTTTTCTGATCGTTGCGACTAGGGCGTATGTGGACTACTTTAGATTTTTCTATATTGATAGTTAGCTTATTACAGAGCATCCAATCATAGACCTTTTTTAATTCTAGGTTGAAGCAATTTTGAAGATTAGTCGATGATTTGGAACTACCTAGGAGACCAGTATCATCCGCGAACAAATTCGAACATCGTGAGATGTCGTTTATAAATACGAGGAATAATAAAGGGCCAAGTGAAGAGCCTTGGATCACACCGGAGTCAATAGGAAGAACCTCCGAACGATTATTTTCGACTTCCACATATTGGAATCGGCCATGTAGGTAATCTTTTAAAAGAGAATTAGCACAACCTCGCATACCGTAATGATGCAGTTTGCGTAAGAGTATGTTATGACTTACGGTATCGAAAGCTTTTTTCAAATCTGAGAAAGCACAGCAAACATGTTCTCCCTTTTCATATTTGTCATAAATATATTCAATTAGATCAATAATTGCTCGACTTGTCGAATGTTTTGTCTGAAATCCGAATTGGAATTTATTAATTAGTTTGTTTTTTTCGAAAAATGCAGTTAAATTTTTCGAAGACAATTGCCAAACATAATAAGACAGATATAGGTCGGTAATTAGATGGGTTAGTTTTATCGCCGGATTTGTACAATGGGATAACTCTGGCAAGTTTCAGTGCAGATGGAAATATACCTATTCTTATAGACGTATTAAAAAAATGTGCAATAACTGGCGAGATTATGTCAGCAATTTTCTTCAAGAAATGTGAAGAAACATCATAAGCACCGGCAGCTTTACCTATTTTTAAAGCTGAGATGGTATTGAATATCTCAGTCGCATTAGTTGACCGTCAATATAAAGAATCTTTCATAGGGGCACCGAGAAAGCTCATGAAATTTATATTCGTTTGTGGCACTTCATTTATTAAACTTTTCCCAATGTTTGAAACAAATTTATTAAGTTCGTTTGCGATTGTGTGGCTGTTTTTTGTTTTGAAACCATTTTCAAGTTTCAATTCAGATATTGATGAATCATTTGCTGGTTTTGTGTTTACAATCACTTTGACAGTCTGCCATGTATGTTTAATATCATCTCTATTCAATTTTATGGCGAATTCTCCGGTTAGTAAATCGGACAATGATGGGGGGATGGTTTTTCCGATTGCGAGTAGGGAACCGATGACTAAACGAGATGTCACTCGGTTGAATGTTTACTTTTATGAGCTTTGAAATCTCCAGCACCAGCTTGTCAGTATCTTCATTTGGTAATGGTGGTACTCCGTGGAACTCTAAGTTCTCAAGCCTGGAGCGTCTTTCCTGATCTTCTACATGCTCCGTTAAATACCAAAGATCTTCTTCGAGATCCAGGACACGATCTTCTAAATATTTAATTTTTTTGTTTTGCAATTTTAGCTGCTCATCAACTGTTTTTTGGTGTATTAACAGATCATCAAACTTCTTGGATTGAAATGTTTGAGAATTTTTGATTATTGACAGTTCATCTTTAATCTCCTTCATGGATTGGGATTGATTATCCATAAACTCTTTTAATCCTGGACTCATTGGTAAGTATTCCGAAGAGCTATTCAGAGTATTGAAATTTTCTGAGATACAACGAGCAATGATGCTCGGAAGTTGTATTTCTATATTTTTCTGAATGGTATCTTGAATCTTAGATAAGCATAGAGGAGATACAGTTGGTGATGAAGGCTTCGTTCCTTTATGACTCGAGGAGGATGTAGTTGCGGAATCTGGTTGAGGCGGCAGCGGCATGATTGGTGACAGCCCAGGGTCTGATAGAATAGACTCGCTTGTTGGTTTGGGAGCAGCTGGTTCTTGAGATTTTTTCTTCGTTCTTGTCTTTTTCAGATGTTGGGTATTTTATAGTAATTAAATTAATTAGATATAGCTGGAATCTTAATCAAAACAGCAATAATGGCATGGCATGCGATACATGGCATACGACGCATCTGTTATTGAAGCTGACGTTTGCTATCTGTGCCCAAATCGAGATTTTAATACAACGATGACTTGTAATATCTTCTCACAATGGAATTGTTTGTCGGACAATGGTACAGAACAGTCACTCTAAACTTCATGTTCAGCGAAAGTAATTTTGCTGTCACCGATTTTGACAGACGGATCTTGATGGGCGACGTACCAACAGTTGAAAAAATGGATTGGTCTTCTTGTACAAGAGCTTTTCTATTTGTAATTACTGTCACGTTACCAGTTGGTTTTGATAATTTTGGCAGTTTTGTAAAGCTGGGCGATTTATGCTGCCCAAACATACTTCCATAAAAAGCCACGATCTGCATTGCGCTGATAACAATATTGCCATATCATCTCTATTGTACATATTAAATAATGCTCAGATACGTTTTAATAATACTCCTACACCCCTCTCTTTGAAGTCCCAGATGGGCGATTTCATAAAAAATACAAAAAGGCAGTGGCGGCGCGTCAATAGGGCCAATAGGTTTTTTCGGTATAATGAAATATATTCGAAAAATACCTCAATATCGGTTGCACAGACTGTCTACACTAACCATATTTTCCCGACATGGTTCATTTTTCGCTCGCAAAGCCTTCGCCGAACGTCGACGGGGCGACGCCGATTTTGCCCCGGTTGCTCATTGTATATCGTATTCTCTCTTTTATCTTCCACTCGCCGCGTTTGTCTCGTTTGTTTTCTGTTTCTTTTACTAAATCATCGGGGCCGATCGGGGCTAGCCCCGAAATCATGACGACACAATGCCGACGTTTCTTTTAATAACGTGTTGACATATTCACGCATTCCTTCTCGTTCGTTGGTTGCTTGAAGAGTTGATAGTTTCCTCGCCTTCGTTTTTGTCGCTTGTTTTGCTATTTGAATCAGTTAGAGATCTTTAGTCCATTTGCTTTCGATTTTCCACATTCCTTTTGAGCTCCTCACTTCTTTCCGGCTTCGCATTTCTTAGCCTTAGACCTCATAATGAATAAGGTTGATGCACTACTTCGCACTCCGTTTTCGCAGCTGCCGCTGGAATAAAAATTAGAGGTACAGGTCTTGGGGTTAGAGGTCTTGGGCCTTATCAACCAAAAAATTGTTCACTGGAACAATCCCATGACGGAGGAAAGCGTCGGCGTACATTCTGCGCAGAAACTTGGTATAATAAACACGAATGGTTGTGTTACAGCGAGGACAAAAATGCACTTTTTTGTTTTTATTGCCTGCTTTTTGCTACCGCCCGTGACTCACGTTGGTGTAAATTTGGTTTTAGAGATCTTTAACATCTTTCCGAGCGTGCCAGGGATTATCAATCTTCTATGGAGCATCTGGACAATGCAGTAAAATACCGAACATTCGGAAATGTTAATATTGCAGCACAGTTGGATGAAGGACGCGCGGTTTCTATTCGTCGGCACAACCAAAACGTCGAGAAAAACCGCCATGTTCTCGGTCGATTGATAGATGTTTTGAAGTTCATTGGTTGTCACGAGCTGTCCCTCCGTGGGCACGATGAACGGGCTGGCTCTCCTAATAGAGGGGTATTTTTGGATATGGTGGAATTCACCGCATCCCTAGATACAGTATTGAGAGATCATCTTGATGCCGCAACTGTTTCGAAAGGGACATCTAAGGATATCCAAAATGATTTGCTCGACTTAATGTATAAAATTTATTTACAACATTTGGCTCTGGAAATTGAGAATTGCCAGTTTCTTTCGATTCAGTCTGACGAGACAACTGACATCACGTGCGTTTCTCAACTGGCTGTGATTTTTCGGTTTGTGAAAGATGGTAAACTTACCGAGAGATTTCACAGCTTTGTACCAATCGTTGATCGCACGGCTTGCGGGATATCGGCTGTACTGAAAGAAGTGTTACAGCCTTACAACGCGAAGTCAAAATTGATAGCTCAAACTTATGACGGCGCGGCAGTCATGAGTGGGTCGAAACATGGTGTTCAAGTTTATACAGGAGGAAGATTTTCCTCATGCGCATTTTTTACATTGTCATGCACACCAATTTAACCTCGTTATTAAAAATATGTGTCTTGATACCCCTCTCGTCCGTATATTTTTTGCAAATGTTTCGGGGTACTCCAATATATATCAATCGACCGAGAACATGGCGGACCGAGAATGTGGCGAAGTGCCACAAACGAATATAAATTTCATGAGCTTTCTCGGTGCCCCTATGAAAGATTCTTTATATTGACGGTCAACTAATGCGACTGAGATATTCAATACCATCTCAGCTTTAAAAATAGGTAAAGCTGCCGGTGCTTATGATGTTTCTTCACATTTCTTGAAGAAAATTGCTGACATAATCTCGCCAGGTATTGCACATTTTTTTAATACGTCTATAAGAATAGGTATATTTCCATCTGCACTGAAACTTGCCAGAGTTATCCCATTGTACAAATCCGGCGATAAAACTAACCCATCTAATTACCGACCTATATCTGTCTTATCATGTTTGGCAATTGTCTTCGAAAAATTTAACTGCATTTTTCGAAAAAAACAAACTAATTAATAAATTCCAATTCGGATTTCAGACAAAACATTCGACTAGTCGAGCAATTATTGATCTAATTGAATATATTTATGACAAATATGAAAAGGGAGAACATGTTTGCTGTGCTTTCTTAGATTTGAAAAAAAGCTTTCGATACCGTAAGTCATAACATACTCTTACGCAAACTTCATCATTACGGTATGCGAGGTTGTGCTAATTCTCTTTTAAAAGATTACCTACATGGCCGATTCCAATATGTGGAAGTCGAAAATAATCGTTCGGAGGTTCTTCCTATTGACTCCGGTGTGATCCAAGGCTCTTCACTTGGCCCTTTATTATTCCTCGTATTTATAAACGACATCTCACGATGTTCGAATTTGTTCGCGGATGATACTGGTCTCCTAGGTAGTTCCAAATCATCGACTAATCTTCAAAATTGCTTCAACCTAGAATTAAAAAAGGTCTATGATTGGATGCTCTGTAATAAGCTAACTATCAATATAGAAAAATCTAAAGTAGTCCACATACGCCCTAGTCGCAACGATCAGAAAACACCTCTGATAATCAAAATGAATGAAACTGAACTTGAATCTGTTCACTCGTATAAATATCTTGGATTGAACATTGATCACCGTTTACGGTGGGATCTGCATGTCAAAGAGTTACATAAAAAACTTTCACGCTCAGTAGGTATACTAAGCAAACTTCAACACTATACAGACCGGAGTACACTCAAAGTGGTATATTATTCACTTTTCCAGACTTACATCCAATATGCAATTGCTGCCTGGGGATCTGCCACTAAAGCGACCTTAAGAGCTATAAACGTTTTACAGAATAGAGCCAATAAAATTCTATATGGACCGTCCACTCGTGTTAACATGAATACCACGTACCATAAAACTGGCGTACTCAAACTTGATGATATCTACAAACTAGAAATATTTAAATTATTTCATCAATACCATAATTGTTGCCTTCCACAGGCATTTTCTAAATACTTTGTAAAGCAGAGTAGTGTTCACGATCACAATACTAGATCATCTGCAATGTCATCCTACTTTGTACCACGCCAAACCTACTCAAAGACACAAATATCACTCAAATACACAAGTGCGATTATGTGGAATGCTGTACCTGGTGAAATGCGAAGCATGTCTTATCCTCTGTTTAAAATGAAGATGAAAAAATTTCTTTGGTCCAAGTATCTCGAATGATGACAATAGTTAATTTATATTCCTTGAGGTTTTTCCAAACCCTGAAATCAATTCAACATAATATGAGCTAATAACTCGGTCCATAATATTAGTATGTACTTCTGATGGTTCATTTTCTGACAAATTTTTAACACTATTTGTGTTTATTTATTTATTTTTTACAACATGCCAATCTCATGCCAGATTTACCGAAATATACTCGTTTCATTTGATTCCCACTCCCCTTAACTGGAACTAGATATGGGTTCTCAAGTCATTGTTGTAGTTTAGTAGCTATGAACTTTGTATTATATATATACAGATATATTGCAAATCTCAGCATTTGTCATGTTAAAAGTAACTTTTTTTTATTACACACTTGAAATGACACTCCAACACCTAGTCACATTGTTTCTTTTTTGTTATATTGTGCAGTCCAGTGCGTCTGTACAGACGATAGAATAATATTCATCATGTTACCGGTACCGTACGGTACCGTATTTCATATTCGAGTACCGGTACCGGTACGGTACTGTGCGGCATGTTAAACATCTGCTTCAATAGATTTATGTCATTTATACCTGTTCTTTCTTCATTGTCTCCCGTTGTCCAGTCCACTACAACTGATGATTATCATAATTTGGTTGTGATAACTGAGCCACTACAAATTCCCGAATATTTCCCCATAACACGCTTTTATTCACTGCCTGTAAGCTACGAAACGGGGAATACCCAAATTACTATCTGATGTATTGCGTGGCTCTCAGATACACCCTAGTGTCATGACGATTTCTCGTTAAACCGTATTAGTATATATTTACGGCTAAACGATCTATGCTATATTGATCTACTAAAATTATATGTTAATTAGATAGTTGAATCTTGGGTGCCGCTGCTAGATAACCAACTTTGGTTCCCCACGGCTTCCCTTCCCCAGTAAAATTATGTTCTTGAATTTTTGCTTATTTTTTGCATCATTCATTATTTTACTGGTTGGAAAAAATAAACTTGACTTGACTTGACTTGAAAATTACAAGATTGCAAAAAAATCTTAGCCCGCTGCTTCAGGCAAATACTTGCTCCGCCTATGTTTGAATTTTGTGACAAAGGCCCATGTCTAGGCAAAAAAACAAACATGGGTGGAAATATGTTTAAAGTATTTCACGTTCATTATTATTCAGGTAATTGTAAATAAAACTGCAAGCTGGTTCCTATTCTGCACATTGCCATAAGTTTATAGGAAAAATATTCCCGTAGTATGTGAACTGGGTTAGCGTTAATAAGCAATAACTTTATTCGGATTTTCCTTATTTTTGTTATATTTTGAAATCGAACTGCCTGTGTTGGCCAAGTAAATATACCCCTTACCGTAGGTTTCAGTCCTTGATGTAAAGTGGGCAACAAAATTAGTTACCTCCATATTTGTACACACACTTCTGGAGCGCCGTTTATGGGGCTTCAGCTGTCATTTTAAAACCTTGTGCAAGCTTTGAATGACTGACATCGGGTTAAATACCTATCTTAAGCAGAGACTTAAATTAATTAATTAACATATCGACGTAACATGTTCCAGACAAAGTTTCTTTGTTTTGTTTTGTATATATTTGACCGTGTTTATTTTAAGAGATATCGGTCATTGAGCTTTGTTTTATGGTCGACCGCTCATAAATTACTCCCTTTTTAGAACAATTTCACCATCTGTCCGTCGTCAGGAATAGGCATGTCGGCGTAAACAAAACCCTTTATCAATCTTTTCTTTTTCTCATATTCTTGTTTATTTATTATTTCGAATCATTGCCAGTCGGCCGTTTACTATTTATTTATTGTTAGGAGTTTGCCGTTGAGTAGTGCTAATTTACTTGCCGCAATGAGCGGATATGTTTGCTTGATTTTAAGTTAAATGATGAGGTTTGATTTGTTTTGCATAATTTAATGTTGCTATTGTTTGCATATTTTAGAATAAAGTATTTTAATAACCTGCCTGTTGGGTTTGCCGTAAACTTTAGCAACCCTCAACATTACTATATGTTTATTTGTACCTCTACCTTACAAGAATTATTTACAGGTCTATATCTACGATACTGGAATCATTTGTTTTTATCACCACACAATTTCGTCGTTTTAATTCATCACATTTACATATTCAAAGTGGTTAAGTTGTTAATTATCGTGAAACCTGGCAGGGATACATCAAAGGAAGGTAATAGCCCGAAGTGTCACCGCCAAACACGTTATAGGCTTCTTGTAGAGCCTCATCACTAATACTAAGTCGCTTATATTCTACATAACACATTGACACTCTCTGTTGTATTAGCTTAACATATATGTACAAAATCGCGTGACGAAACTAAGGATTGGCTGGTATAAATTGTCACGTTTTGGGTTAAAATAGCAAGATCTTGGCCAAAGTGACCCTAGAAAAAAAATTCTCTATGCATGACGTTACAAAGTAAAACTGACTATGCTCACTCATGCATGAATGACATTCTATAGTAAAACTGGCTACGCTCACTCATGCATGATGTTACAAAGTAAAACTGACTACGCTCACCCATGCATGACGTTACAACGTAAAACTAGCTATGCTCACTCATGCATGAGGTTACAAAGTGAAACTGACTATGTGCTCACTCGTGCATGAAGTTACAAAGTAAAACTGACTACGCTCACCCATGCATGACGTTACAAAGTAACACGGACTATGCTCACTCATGCATGAATGACGTTCCAAACTAAAACTGACTACGCTCACTCATGTATGACGTTACAAAGTAAAGCTGACTTCGCTCACCCACGCAAGAAGCTACACAGTAAAACCGACTACGCTCACCCATGCATGGAGTTACAAAGTACAACTGACTACGCTCACCCATGCATGACGTTACAAAGTAAAACTGACTATGCTCACTCATGCATGAATGACGTTACAAAGTAAAACCGACTACGCTCAATCCTGCATGATGTTAAAAAGTAAAACTGATTACGCTCACCCACGCATAAGGTTAGAGAAAAACTGATTGTGCTCACTCATGCATGAATTTACAAAATACAACTGACTGCGCTCACCCATGCAAGAAGTTCCAAAATAAAACTGACTACGCTCACTCACGCATGAAGTTCCAAAGTAAAACTAACTACGCTCACTCACGCATGAAGTTACAAAGTAAAACTGACTACGGTCACCCATGCATGAAATTCAAAGTAAAACTGACTGTGCTCACTCATGCAAGAAGTTCCAAAGTAAAACTGACTACGCTCACTCACGCATGAAGTTCCAAAGTAAAACTAACTACGCTCAATTACGCATGAAGTTACAAAGTAAAACTGGCTACGGTTACCCATGCATGAAGTTCAAAGTACAACTGACTGTGCTCACTCATGCAAGAAGTTCCAAAGTAAAACTGACTACACTCACTCACGCATGAAGTTCCAAAGTAAAACTAACTACGCTCACTCACGCGTGAAGTTACAAAGTAAAACTGACTACGGTCACCCATGCAAGAAGTTACAAAGTACAACTGACTGTGCTCACTCATGCAAGAAGTTCCAAAGTAAAACTGACTACGCTCACTCACGCATGAAGTTCCAAAGTAAAACTAACTACTACGCTCACACATGCATTAATTTACAAAGTAAAACTGACTCGTTGACCCATGCATAAAGTTACAAACAAAATGAAACCGACTATGCTCACTCATGCATGAAGTTTCAAACTAAAACTGACTATGCTCACTCTTGCATGAAGTTATAAAGTAAAACTGACTATGTGCTCACTCATGCATGAAGTTACAAAGTAAAACTGGCCACACCCACTCATGCATGACGCATGAAGTTACAAAGTAAAACCGACTACGTAAAACTAACTACGCTCACTCAAGCAAGACGATACGAAATAAAAATGACTATGCTCACTCATGCATGAAGTTACAGTAAAACAAACTACGCTCACCCATGCACGGCGTTACAAAGTACAACCCGATGAATAAACTCGACTACGCTCACTCATGCATGAAATTACAAATTAAAACCGACTATGCTCACCCATGCATGAAGTTGCAAAGTAAAACTGACTATGCGCACCCATTCATGAAGTTGCAAAACTGCCATTCGAAGTTGCAAAGTAAACTGACTATGCTCATCCATGCATGAAGTTGCAAAGTAAAACTGATCATGCTCACCACCCATGCATGAAGTTTCTTGGTGGCCTCTCACTGCATTTCTTTTGGTGATAGTCTTTCGGAATATTTGTCTATCACTTATCACTTTAACTGTGGACTAGCTCTGCCATTTCGAAACGGTATAGAAAAAGACATTCAAAATTTATCAAAGCAAATAAATTCTTTTATTATACAGATATATTTTCTTCATTTATTATATATATGCAAAATACAACTAAAACATATTGCAAAGTAAGTGGAGTAGTCACATATTTAATTAAATAATCTAAATAGATTTGTCAGTAATATACCGTATATTCAATTGCATATGGTAACATTGCATTTTTTAATAAATAAAATAAAAAAGAATTTTCTAAAATGTCAAAATATAATACCGAGCTTCCATGTGGACCCAAGGGGTGTCGGTTTTCCCACTCGTTAGGACTTGTTGATGGGGTCCTATCGCGCTCCAGAAAAATCTGAAACGCCCTATGCCCATATTTAAATGCCAAACGGATAAATGACTATACCAATAAAACCACAGTGAACAATCAAAACGTTGACTCCCACAATTAGTGGCTTGTCAAAATCATAAAACACCACCCAGTCATTAATGCATTATATAATACCTCATAGTGATTGTCTTCACAGATCTTTTTCGGCTTCTTCTATTTCTCGGTAAGTAATCTTCTGAAAACAAAAACCATTTAATAAAAATATTCAATAGAATCGAAATTATTAATAAAATTCACTTAATTGAACTTCTCACCATTAAAAATATCTAAGCCTAATAAAATTCGTAAAAATATTTACATGTAATGTGTAGATTTTCCTTGTATCTGTCTCTTTTAATTTTTTCCGTGCCTTCAAAGTTCTGTGCCTGAAAAGCTAGAATAACATTAAAAAAATCTAAGCCTAATAAAAACCCTATCATTCCTAATGGCGGGAATGGGTCTAAATCTATCTATACCGCATAAAATATTAAAAACAAAGAAGCCATGGCAAGATCTGCTAATTTTTTTCTTCTTTTGTCGGTGTCACGATATCCTGGTTCCTGTTGAAAATACCTCAAAAAAAGAAGAGAAAATAATGATTAAGACAAATAAGATAGGGAAATATGGATAGAGCATATTACGAAAAAAGCTTTAATAATAAATATTCAATGTCAGCAATGAACATAATACTTCGTGCATTACTATATCAGTATTAATATAATCAAAAAAGAATCATATCGAACTAAAATCAAAAAGAACACTAGATAGAAATGAAACACTTGTAACATACTTACCGGAATTTCAAATTTGTCTCTGATTCCGTCTTCTTTCAATTTCTCTAGTGCCATCAAAATTCTGTGCCTGAGAATCTAAGATAATATTAACAATATCCGAGCCTAATAAAATTTGTAAAAATATTTACATGTAATTTGTAGATTTTCCTTGCGTCCGTCTTTTTCTAATTTTCTCAGTCCCTTCATAGTTCTGTGCCTGAAAAGCTAGAATAACATTAAAAGTATCTCAGCCTAATAAAAACCCTGTTATTCCTAATGGCGGAAATGGGTCTAAATCTATCTATACCAAATAAAATATTAAAAACAAAAAAGCCATGGCAACCCTGTTAATACTTTTCTTCATTTGTCGGTGTCACGATATCCTGGTTCCTGTTGAAAATATCTTAAAAGTAGAAGAGAAATTAATGATTATGACAAACACAGATAGGAAAATATGGATACAGCATATTACGAAAAAAGCTTTATTAAATAATATTAAATATTCAATATCAGCAATAAACATAGTACTTCTTGCATTACTGTACCAGTATTAATATAATCAAAAAAGTATTATATCGAACTAAAATCAAAATGAACACTAGATAGGAGTAAGCCTGACTAATGAAACACTTGCAACATACTTACCGGAATTTCAGATTTGTCTCCGATTTCGTCTTCTTTTAATTTCTTCAGTGTCTTCAAAATTTTGTGCCTGTGAAGCTTAGATAACATTAACAATATCTAAGCCTAATAAAATTTGTAAGAATATTTACATTCAATTTGTAGATTTTCCTTGTATCAGTCTTTTCCTATTTTCTTCATTGTTTCCTTGTATCAGTCTTTTCCTAATTTCCCTATTGCCTTCATAATTCTTTGCCTGAGAATCTAGAATACCATTAAAAATATCTAAGCCTAAAAAAAAAACTATTATTCCTAATGGCAGGAATGGGTCTAAATCTATCTATACCAAATAAAATATTAAAAACAAAAAAGCCATGGCAACCCTGTTAATACTTTTCTTCTTTTGTCGGTGTGACGATATCCTGGTTCCTGTTGAAAATATCTTAAAAATAGAAGAGAAATTATTGATTATGACAAACACAGATAGGAAAATATGGATACAGCATATTACGAAAAAAGCTTTATTAAATAATATTAAATATTCAATATCAGCAATGAACATATTACTTCTTGCATTACTGTATCAGTATTAATATAATCAAAAAAGTATTATATCGAACTAAAATCAAAATGAACACTAGATAGGAGTAAGCCTGCCTAATGAAACACTTGCAACATACTTACGGAATTTCAGATTTGTCTCTGATTTCGTCTTCTTTTAATTTCTTCAGCGTCTTCAAAATTTTGTGACTGTGAAGCTTAGATAACATTAACAATATCTAAGCCTACTAAAATTTGTAAGAATATTTACATTCAATTTGTAGATTTTCCTTGTATCAGTCTTTTCCTATTTTCTTCATTGTTTCCTTGTATCAGTGTTTTCCTAATTTCCCTATTGCCTTCATAATTCTTTGCCTGAGAATCTAGAATACCATTAAAAATATCTAAGCCTAATAAAAACCCTATTATCCCTAATGGCGGGAATGGGTCTAATTCTATCTATACTAAATAAAATATTGAAAACAAAAAAGCCATGGCAACCCTGTTAATACTTTTCTTCTTTTGTCGGTGTGACGATATCCTGGTTCCTGTTGAAAATATCTTAAAAATAGAAGAGAAATTATTGATTATGACAAACACAGATAGGAAAATATGGATACAGCATATTACGAAAAAAGCTTTATTAAATAATATTAAATATTCAATATCAGCAATGAACATATTACTCCTTGCATTACTCTATCAGTATTAATATAATCAAATAAGTATAATATCGAACTGAAATCAAAATGAACACTAGATAGGAGTAAGCCTGACTAATGAAACACTTGCAACATATTTACCGGAATTTCAGATTTGTCTCTGATTTCGTCTTCTTTTAATTTCTTCAGTGTCTTCAAAATTTTGTGCCTGTGAAGCTTAGATAACATTAACAATATCTAAGCCTAATAAAATTTGTAAGAATATTTACATTCAATTTGTAGATTTTCCTTGTATCAATCTTTTCCTATTTTCTTCATTGTTTCCTTGTATCAGTCTTTTCCTAATTTCCCTATTGCCTTCATAATTCTTTGCCTGAGAATCTAGAATACCATTAAAAATATCTAAGCCTAATAAAAACCCTATTATTCCTAATGACGGGAATGGGTCTAAATCTATCTATACCAAATAAAATTTTGAAAACAAAAAAGTCATGGCAACCCTGTTAATACTTTTCTTCTTTTGTCGGTGTGACGATATCCTGGTTCCTGTTGAAAATATCTTTAAAATAGAAGAGAAATTATTGATTATGACAAACACAGATAGGAAAATATGGATACAGCATATTACGAAAAAAGCTTTATTAAATAATATTAAATATTCAATATCAGCAATGAACATAGTACTTCGTGCATTACTGTATCAGTATTAATATAATCAAAAAAGTATTATATCGAACTAAAATCAAAATAAACACTAGATAGGAGTAAGCCTGACTAATGAAACACTTGCAACATACTTACCGGAATTTCAGATTTGTCTCCGATTCCGTCTTTCTTCAATTTCCCCAGTGCCTTCAAAATTTTGAGCCTGAGAAGCTAAGATATTATTAACAATATCTAAGCCTAATAAAATTTGTACAAATATTTACATGTAATTTGTAGATTTTCCTTGCATCCGTCTTTTTCTAATTTTCTCAGTCCCTTCATAGTTCTGTGCCTGAGAAGCTAGAATAACATTAAAAGTATCTCAGCCTAATAAAAACCCTATTATACCTAATGGCGGGAATGGGTCTAAATCTATCTATACCAAATAAAACATTAAAAACAAAAAAGCCATGGCAACCCTGTTAATACTTTTCTTCATTTGTCGGTGTCACGATATCCTGGTTCCTGTTGAAAATATCTTAAAAGTAGAAGAGAAATTAATGATTATGACAAACACAGATAGGAAAATATGGATACAGCATATTACGAAAAAAGCTTTATTAAATAATATTAAATATTCAATATCAGCAATAAACATAGTACTTCTTGCATTACTGTATCAGTATTAATATAATCAAAAAAGTATTATATCGAACTAAAATCAAAATGAACACTAGATAGGAGTAAAGCCTGACTAATGAAACACTTGCAACATACTTACCGGAATTTCAGATTTGTCTCCGATTTCGTCTTCTTTTAATTTCTTCAGTGTCTTCAAAATTTTGTGCCTGTGAAGCTTAGATAACATTAACAATATCTAAGCCTAATAAAATTTGTAAGAATATTTACATTCTATATGTAGATTTTCCTTGTATCAGTCTTTTCCTATTTTCTTCATTGTTTCCTTGTATCAGTTTTTTCCTAATTTCTCTACTGCCTTCATAATTCTTTGCCTGAGAATCTAGAATACCATTAAAAATATCTAAGCCTAATAAAAACCCTATTATTCCTAATGGCGGGAATGGGTCCAAATCTATCTATACCAAATAAAATATTAAAAACAAAAAAGCCATGGCAACCCTGTTAATACTTTTCTTCTTTTGTCGGTGTGACGATATCCTGGTTCCTGTTGAAAATATCTTAAAAATAGAAGAGAAATTATTGAATATGACAAACACAGATAGGAGAATATGGATACAGCATATTACGAAAAAAGCTTTATTAAATAATATTAAATATTCAATATCAGCAATGAACATAGTACTTCGTGCATTACTGTATCAGTATTAATATAATCAAAAAAGTATTATATCGAACTAAAATCAAAATGAACACTAGATAGGAGTAAGCCTGACTAATGAAACACTTGCAACATACCCACCGGAATTTCAGATTTGTCTCTGATTTCGTCTTCTTTTAATTTCTTCAGTGTCATCAAAATTTTGTGCCTGTGAAGCTTAGATAACATTAACAATATCTAAGCCTAATAAAATTTGTAAGAATATTTACATTCTATTTGTAGATTTTCCTTGTATCAGTCTTTTCCTATTTTCTTCATTGTTTCCTTGTATCAGTCTTTTCCTAATTTCCCTATTGCCTTCATAATTCTTTGCCTGAGAATCTAGAATACCATTAAAAATATCTAAGCCTAATAAAAACCCTATTATTCCTAATGGCGGGAATGGGTCTAAATCTATCTATACCAAATAAAATATTAAAAACAAAAAAGCCATGGCAACCCTGTTAATACTTTTCTTATTTTGTCGGTGTGACGATATCCTGGTTCCTGTTGAAAATATCTTAAAAATAGAAGAGAAATTATTAATTAAGACCAACACAGATAGGAAAATATGGATACAGCATATTACGAAAAAAGCTTTATTAAATAATATTAAATATTCAATATCAGCAATAAACATAGTACTTCTTGCATTACTGTATCAGTATTAATATAATCAAAAAAGTATTATATCTAACTAAAATCAAAATGAACACTAGATAGGAGTAAAGCCTGACTAATGAAACACTTGCAACATACTTACTGGTATTTCAGATTTGTCTCCGATTTCGTCTTCTTTTAGTTTCTTCAGTGTCTTCAAAATTTTGTGCCTGTGAAGCTTAGATAACATTAACAATAGCTAAGCCTAATAAAATTTGTAAGAATATTTACATTCAATATGTAGATTTTCCTTGTATCAGTCTTTTCCTATTTTCTTCATTGTTTCCTTGTATGAGTCTTTTCCTAATTTCCCTATTGCCTTCATAATTCTTTGCCTGAGAATCTAGAATACCATTAAAAAGATCTAAGCCTAATAAAAACCCTATTATTCCTAATGGCGGGAATGGGTCCAAATCTATCTATACCAAATAAAATATTAAAAACAAAAAAGCCATGGCAACCCTGTTAATACTTTTCTTCTTTTGTCGGTGTGACGATATCCTGGTTCCTGTTGAAAATATCTTAAAAATAGAAGAGAAATTATTGAATATGACAAACACAGATAGGAGAATATGGATTCAGCATATTACGAAAAAAGCTTTATTAAATAATATTAAATATTCAATATCAGCAATGAACATAGTACTTCGTGCATTACTGTATCAGTATTAATATAATCAAAAAAGTATTATATCGAACTAAAATCAAAATGAACACTAGATAGGAGTAAGCCTGACTAATGAAACACTTGCAACATACTTACCGGAATTTCAGATTTGTCTCTGATTTCGTCTTCTTTTTTTCTTCAGTGTCATCAAAATTTTGTGCCTGTGAAGCTTAGATAACATTTACAATATCTAAGCCTAATAAAATTTGTAAGAATATTTACATTCTATTTGTAGATTTTCCTTGTATCAGTCTTTTCCTATTTTCTTCATTGTTTCCTTGTATCAGTCTTTTCCTAATTTCCCTATTGCCTTCCTAATTCTTTGCCTGAGAATCTAGAATACCATTAAAAATATCTAAGCCTAATAAAAACCCATTATTCCTAATGGCGGGAATGGGTCTAAATCTAACTATACCAAATAAAATATTAAAAACAAAAAAGCCATGGCAACCCTGTTAATACTTTTCTTCTTTTGTCGGTGTGACGATATCCTGGTTCCTGTTGAAAATATCTTAAAAATAGAAGAGAAATTATTAATTATGACCAACACAGATAGGAAAATATGGATACAGCATATTACGAAAAAAGCTTTATTAAATAATATTAAATATTCAATATCAGCAATGAACATAGTACTTCGTGCATTACTGTATCAGTATTAATATAATCAAAAAAGTATTATATCGAACTAAACACTAAATAGGAGTAAGCCTGATTAATGAAACACTTGCAACATACTTACCGGAATTTCAGATTTGTCTCCGATTTCGTCTTTTTTCATTTTCTCCAGTGCCTTCAAAATTTTGAGCCTGAGAAGCTAAGATATTAATAACAATATCTAAGCCTAATAAAATTTGTAAAAATATTTACATGTAATTTGTAGATTTTCCTTGCATCCGTCTTTTTCTAATTTTCTCAGTCCCTTCATAGTACTGTGCCTGAGAAGCTAGAATAACATTAAAAGTATCTAAGCCTAATAAAAACCCTATTATTCCTAATGGCGGGAATGGGTCTAAATCAATCTATACCAAATAAAATATTAAAAACAAAAAAGCCATGGCAACCCTGTTAATACTTTTCTTCTTCTGTCGGTGTGACGATATCCTGGTTCCTGTTGAAAATATCTTAAAAATAGAAGAGAAATTATTAATTATGACCAACACAGATAGGAAAATATGGATACAGCATATTACGAAAAAAGCTTTATTAAATAATATTAAATATTCAATATCAGCAATGAACATAGTACTTCGTGCATTACTGTATCAGTATTAATATAATCAAAAAAGTATTATATCGAACTAAAATCAAAATAAACACTAGATAGGAGTAAGCCTGACTGATGAAACACTTGCAACATACTTACCGGAATTTCCGATTTTTCTCCGATTCAGTCTTTCTTCAATTTCCCCAGTGCCTTCAAAATTTTGAGCCTGAGAAGCTAAGATATTAATAACAATATCTAGGCCTAATAAAATTTGTACAAATATTTACATGTAATTTGTAGATTTTCCTTGCATCCGTCTTTTTCTAATTTTCTCAGTCCCTTCATAGTTCTGTGCCTGAGAAGCTAGAATAACATTAAAAGTATCTCAGCCTAATAAAAACCCTATTATACCTAATGGCGGGAATGGGTCTAAATCTATCTATACCAAATAAAATATTAAAAACAAAAAAGCCATGGCAACCCTGTTAATACTTTTCTTCATTTGTCGGTGTCACGATATCCTGGTTCCTGTTGAAAATATCTTAAAAGTAGAAGAGAAATTAATGATTATGACAAACACAGATAGGAAAATATGGATACAGCATATTACGAAAAAAGCGTTATTAAATAATATTAAATATTCAATATCAGCAATAAACATAGTACTTCTTGCATTACTGTATCAGTATTAATATAACCAAAAAAGTATTATATCGAACTAAAATCAAAATGAACACTAGATAGGAGTAAAGCCTGACTAATGAAAGACTTGCAACATACTTACCGGAATTTCAGATTTGTCTCCGATTTCGTCTTCATTTAATTTCTTCAGTGTCTTCAAAATTTTGTGCCTGTGAAGCTTAGATAACATTGACAATATCTAAGCCTAATAAAATTTGTAAGAATATTTACATTCAATTTGTAGATTTTCCTTGTATCAGTCTTTTCCTATTTTCTTCATTGTTTCCTTGTATCAGTCTTTTCCTAATTTCCCTATTGCCTTCATAATTCCTTGCCTGAGAATCTAGAATACCATTAAAAATATCCAAGCCTAATAAAAACCCTATTATTCCTAATGGCGGGAATGGGTCTAAATCTATCTATACCAAATAAAATATTAAAAACCAAAAAGCCATGGCAACCCTGTTAATACTTTTCTTCTTTTGTCGGTGTGACGATATCCTGGTTCCTGTTGAAAATATCTTAAAAATAGAAGAGAAATTATTGATTATGACAAACACAGATAGGAGAATATGGATACAGCATATTACGAAAAAAGCTTTATCAAATAATATTAAATATTCAATATCAGCAATGAACATATTACTTCTTGCATTACTGTATCAGTATTAATATAATCAAAAAAGTATAATATCGAACTAAAATCAAAATGAACACTAGATAGGAGTAAGCCTGACTAATGAAACACTTGCAACATATTTACCGATATTTCAGATTTGTCTCTGATTTCCTCTTCTTTTAATTTCTTCAGTGTCTTCAAAATTTTGTGCCTGTGAAGCTTAGATAACATTAACAATAGCTAAGCCTAATAAAATTTGTAAGAATATTTACTTTCAATATGTAGATTTTCCTTGTATCAGTCTTTTCCTATTTTCTTCATTGTTTCCTTGTATCAGTCTTTTCCTAATTTCCCTATTGCCTTCATAATTCTTTGCCTGAGAATCTAGAATACCATTAAAAATATCTAAGCCTAAGAAAAACCCTATTATTCCTAATGGCGGGAATGGGTCCAAATCTATCTATACCAAATAAAATATTAAAAACAAAAAAGCCATGGCAACCCTGTTAATACTTTTCTTCTTTTGTCGGTGTGACGATATCCTGGTTCCTGTTGAAAATATCTTTAAAATAGAAGAGAAATTATTGATTATGACAAACACAGATAGGAAAATATGGATACAGCATATTACGAAAAAAGCTTTATTAAATAATATTAAATATTCAATATCAGCAATGAACATAGTACTTCGTGCATTACTGTATCAGTATTAATATAATCAAAAAAGTATTATATCGAACTAAAATCAAAATAAACACTAGATAGGAGTAAGCCTGACTGATGAAACACTTGCAACATACTTACCGGAATTTCCGATTTTTCTCCGATTCAGTCTTTCTTCAATTTCCCCAGTGCCTTCAAAATTTTGAGCCTGAGAAGCTAAGATATTAATAACAATATCTAGGCCTAATAAAATTTGTACAAATATTTACATGTAATTTGTAGATTTTCCTTGCATCCGTCTTTTTCTAATTTTCTCAGTCCCTTCATAGTTCTGTGCCTGAGAAGCTAGAATAACATTAAAAGTATCTCAGCCTAATAAAAACCCTATTATACCTAATGGCGGGAATGGGTCTAAATCTATCTATACCAAATAAAATATTAAAAACAAAAAAGCCATGGCAACCCTGTTAATACTTTTCTTCATTTGTCGGTGTCACGATATCCTGGTTCCTGTTGAAAATATCTTAAAAGTAGAAGAGAAATTAATGATTATGACAAACACAGATAGGAAAATATGGATACAGCATATTACGAAAAAAGCGTTATTAAATAATATTAAATATTCAATATCAGCAATAAACATAGTACTTCTTGCATTACTGTATCAGTATTAATATAACCAAAAAAGTATTATATCGAACTAAAATCAAAATGAACACTAGATAGGAGTAAAGCCTGACTAATGAAAGACTTGCAACATACTTACCGGAATTTCAGATTTGTCTCCGATTTCGTCTTCATTTAATTTCTTCAGTGTCTTCAAAATTTTGTGCCTGTGAAGCTTAGATAACATTAACAATATCTAAGCCTAATAAAATTTGTAAGAATATTTACATTCAATTTGTAGATTTTCCTTGTATCAGTCTTTTCCTATTTTCTTCATTGTTTCCTTGTATCAGTCTTTTCCTAATTTCCCTATTGCCTTCATAATTCCTTGCCTGAGAATCTAGAATACCATTAAAAATATCTAAGCCTAATAAAAACCCTATTATTCCTAATGGCGGGAATGGGTCTAAATCTATCTATACCAAATAAAATATTAAAAACCAAAAAGCCATGGCAACCCTGTTAATACTTTTCTTCTTTTGTCGGTGTGACGATATCCTGGTTCCTGTTGAAAATATCTTAAAAATAGAAGAGAAATTATTGATTATGACAAACACAGATAGGAGAATATGGATACAGCATATTACGAAAAAAGCTTTATCAAATAATATTAAATATTCAATATCAGCAATGAACATATTACTTCTTGCATTACTGTATCAGTATTAATATAATCAAAAAAGTATAATATCGAACTAAAATCAAAATGAACACTAGATAGGAGTAAGCCTGACTAATGAAACACTTGCAACATATTTACCGATATTTCAGATTTGTCTCTGATTTCCTCTTCTTTTAATTTCTTCAGTGTCTTCAAAATTTTGTGCCTGTGAAGCTTAGATAACATTAACAATAGCTAAGCCTAATAAAATTTGTAAGAATATTTACTTTCAATATGTAGATTTTCCTTGTATCAGTCTTTTCCTATTTTCTTCATTGTTTCCTTGTATCAGTCTTTTCCTAATTTCCCTATTGCCTTCATAATTCTTTGCCTGAGAATCTAGAATACCATTAAAAATATCTAAGCCTAAGAAAAACCCTATTATTCCTAATGGCGGGAATGGGTCCAAATCTATCTATACCAAATAAAATATTAAAAACAAAAAAGCCATGGCAACCCTGTTAATACTTTTCTTCTTTTGTCGGTGTGACGATATCCTGGTTCCTGTTGAAAATATCTTAAAAATAGAAGAGAAATTATTGAATATGACAAACACAGATAGGAGAATATGGATACAGCATATTACGAAAAAAGCTTTATTAAATTATATTAAATATTCAATATCAGCAATGAACATAGTACTTCGTGCATTACTGTATCAGTACTAATATAATCAAAAAAGTATTATATCGAACTAAAATCAAAATGAACACTAGATAGGAGTAAGCCTGACTAATGAAACACTTGCAACATACTTACCGGAATTTCAGATTTGTCTCTGATTTCGTCTTCTTTTAATTTCTTCAGTGTCATCAAAATTTTGTGCCTGTGAAGCTTAGATAACATTAACAATATCTAAGCCTAATAAAATTTGTATGAATATTTACATTCTATTTGTAGATTTTCCTTGTATCAGTCTTTTCCTATTTTCTTCATTGTTTCCTTGTATCAGTCTTTTCCTAATTTCCCTATTGCCTTCATAATTCTTTGCCTGAGAATCTAGAATACCATTAAAAATATCTAAGCCTAATAAAAACCCTATTATTCCTAATGGCGGGAATGGGTCTAAATCTATCTATACCAAATAAAATATTAAAAACAAAAAAGCCATGGCAACCCTGTTAATACTTTTCTTCTTTTGTCGGTGTGACGATATCCTGGTTCCTGTTGAAAATATCTTAAAAATAGAAGAGAAATTATTATTTATGACCAACACAGATAGGAAAATATGGATACAGCATATTACGAAAAAAGCTTTATTAAATAATATTAAATATTCAATATCAGCAATGAACATAGTACTTCGTGCATTACTGTATCAGTATTAATATAATCAAAAAAGTATCAAAATGAACACTAAATAGGAGTAAGCCTGATTAATGAAACACTTGCAACATACTTACCGGAATTTCAGATTTGTCTCCGATTTCGTCTTTTTTCATTTTCTCCAGTGCCTTCAAAATTTTGAGCCTGAGAAGCTAAGATATTAATACCAATATCTAAACCTAATAAAATTTGTAAAAATATTTACATGTAATTTGTAGATTTTCCTTGCATCCGTCTTTTTCTAATTTTCTCAGTCCCTTCATAGTTCTGTGCCTGAGAAGCTAGAATAACATTAAAAGTATCTAAGCCTAATAAAAACCCTATTATTCTTAATGGCGGGAATGGGTCTAAATCTATCTATACCAAATAAAATATTAAAAACAAAAAAGCCATGGCAACCCTGTTAATACTTTTCTTCATTTGTCGGTGTCACGATATCCTGGTTCCTGTTGAAAATATCTTAAAAGTAGAAGAGAAATTAATGATTATGACAAACACAGATAGGAAAATATGGATACAGCATATTACGAAAAAAGCTTGATTAAATAATATTAAATATTCAATATCAGCAATAAACATAGTACTTCTTGCATTACTGTATCAGTATTAATATAATCAAAAAAGTATTATATCGAACTAAAATCAAAATGAACACTAGATAGGAGTAAGCCTGACTAATGAAACACTTGCAACATACTTACCGGAATTTCAGATTTGTCTCCGATTTCGTCTTCTTCTTTCAATTTCTTCAGTGTCTTCAAAATTTTGTGCCTGTGAAGCTTAGATAACATTAACAATATCTAAGCCTAATAAAATTTGTAAGATTATTTACATTCAATTTGTAGATTTTCCTTGTATCATTCTTTTCCTATTTTCTTCATTGTTTCCTTGTATCAGTCTTTTCCTAATTTCCCTATTGCCTTCATAATTCTTTGCCTGATAATCTAGAATACCATTAAAAATATCTAAGCCTAATAAAAACCCTATTATTCCTAATGGCGGGAATGGGTCTAAATCTATCTATACCAAATAAAATATTAAAAACAAAAAAGCCATGGCAACCCTGTTAATACTTTTCTACTTTTGTCGGTGTCACGATATCCTGGTTCCTGTTGAAAATATCTTAAAAATAGAAGAGAAATTAATGATTATGACAAACACAGATAGGAAAATATGGATACAGCATATTACGAAAAAAGCTTTATTAAATTATTCAATATCAGCAATAAACATAGTACTTCGTGCATTACTGTATCAGTATTAATATAATCAAAAAAGTATTATATCGAACTAAAATCAAAATGAACACTAGATAGGAGTAAGCCTGACTAATGAAACACTTGCAACATACTTACCGGAATTTCAGATTTGTCTCTGATTTCGTCTTCTTTTAATTTCTTCAGTGTCATCAAAATTTTGTGCCTGTGAAGCTTAGATAACATTAACAATATCTAAGCCTAATAAAATTTGTAAGAATATTTACATTCTATTTGTAGATTTTCCTTGTATCAGTCTTTTCCTATTTTCTTCATTGTTTCCTTGTATCAGTCTTTTCCTAATTTCCCTATTGCCTTCATAATTCTTTGCCTGAGAATCTAGAATACCATTAAAAATATCTAAGCCTAATAAAAACCCTATTATTCCTAATGGCGGGAATGGGTCTAAATCTATCTATACCAAATAAAATATTAAAAACAAAAAAGCCATGGCAATCCTGTTAATACTTTTCTTCTTTTGTCGGTGTGACGATATCCTGGTTCCTGTTGAAAATATCTTAAAAATAGAAGAGAAATTATTATTTATGACCAACACAGATAGGAAAATATGGATACAGCATATTACGAAAAAAGCTTTATTAAATAATATTAAATATTCAATATCAGCAATGAACATAGTACTTCGTGCATTACTGTATCAGTATTAATATAATCAAAAAAGTATTATATCGAACTAAAATCAAAATGAACACTAAATAGGAGTAAGCCTGATTAATGAAACACTTGCAACATACTTACCGGAATTTCAGATTTGTCTCCGATTTCGTCTTTTTTCATTTTCTCCAGTGCCTTCAAAATTTTGAGCCTGAGAAGCTAAGATATTAATAACAATATCTAAGCCTAATAAAATTTGTAAAAATATTTACATGTAATTTGTAGATTTTCCTTGCATCCGTCTTTTTCTAATTTTCTCAGTCCCTTCATAGTTCTGTGCCTGAGAAGCTAGAATAACATTAAAAGTATCTAAGCCTAATAAAAACCCTATTATTCCTAATGGCGGGAATGGGTCTAAATCTATCTATACCAAATAAAATATTAAAAACAAAAAAGCCATGGCAACCCTGTTAATACTTTTCTTCATTTGTCGGTGTCACGATATCCTGGTTCCTGTTGAAAATATCTTAAAAGTAGAAGAGAAATTAATGATTATGACAAACACAGATAGGAAAATATGGATACAGCATATTACGAAAAAAGCTTGATTAAATAATATTAAATATTCAATATCAGCAATAAACATAGTACTTCTTGCATTACTGTATCAGTATTAATATAATCAAAAAAGTATTATATCGAACTAAAATCAAAATGAACACTAGATGGGAGTAAGCCTGACTAATGAAACACTTGCAACATACTTACCGGAATTTCAGATTTGTCTCTGATTTCGTCTTCTTTTAATTTCTTCAGTGTCTTCGAAATTTTGTGCCTGGGAAGCTTAGATAACATTAACAATATCTAAGCCTAATAAAATTTGTAAGAATATTTACATTCAATTTGTAGATTTTCCTTGTATCATTCTTTTCCTATTTTCTTCATTGTTTCCTTGTATCAGTCTTTTTCTAATTTCCCTATTGCCTTCATAATTCTTTGCCTGAGAATCTAGAATACCATTAAAAATATCTAAGCCTAATAAAAACCCTATTATTCCTAATGGCGGGAATGGGTCTAAATCTATCTATACCAAATAAAATATTAAAAACAAAAAAGCCATGGCAACCCTGTTAATACTTTTCTTCTTTTGTCGGTGTCACGATATCCTGGTTCCTGTTGAAAATATCTTAAAAATAGAAGAGAAATTAATGATTATGACAAACACAGATAGGAAAATATGGATACAGCATATAACGAAAAAAGCTTTATTAAATATTCAATATCAGCAATAAACATAGTACTTCGTGCATTACTGTATCAGTATTAATATAATCAAAAAAGTATTATATCGAACTAAAATATAAATGAACACTAGATAGGAGAAAGCCTGACTAATGAAACACTTGTAACATACTTACCGGAATTTCAAATTTGTCTCTGATTCCGTCTTTTTTCAATTTCTCTAGTGCCATCAAAATTCTGTGCCTGAGAATCTAAGATAATATTAACAATATCCAAGCCTAATAAAATTCGTAAAAATATTTACATGTAATTTGTAGATTTTCCTTGCATCCGTATTTTCTTAATTTTCCAAGTCCCTTCATAGTTCTGTGCCTGAGAAACTAGAATAACATTAAAAATATCTAAGCCTAATAAAAACCCTATTATTACTAATGGTGGGAATGGGTCTAAATCTATCTATACCAAATAAAATATTAAGAACAAAAAAGCCATGACAACCCTGTTAATACTTTTCTTCTTTTGTCGGTGTCATGATATCCTGGTTCCTGTTGAAAATATCTTAAAAGTAGAAGAGAAATTAATGATTATGACAAACACAGATAGAAAAATATGGATACAGCATATTACGAAAAAGCTTTATTAATTAATATTAAATATTCAATATCAGCAATAAACATCATACTTCGTGCAATATTGTATCAGTATTATTATCTTCAGAAAAATATTATACCGACAAAAATCAAAATTAACACTATAGATGGCAAGCCCTGTTAATACTTTTCTTCCTTTGTCGTTGTCACGATATCTTGTTTACCTGTTGAAAATATCTCCAAAAATACAATATAAAATAATAAATATGACAAATAAGATAGATAGCTAAATATAGAAACAGCATATTACAAAAAAAGCCTATTAAAAAATATACAATATCAGTAATAAACGACAATATATTTAATAAATCAGTAATATACAATAACAGTTATAAAAATATAAAAATAACATAAAATGAAAGAATCATTTCAAACTTATCATAACAGGACATCAAACACAGGATTGCATTGCAGGGTGTTAGAATACAAATAACAATTGTATTTATTTTTCTGAGCTATGATTCAATTCATTAATAAATATACAATCAAAAATCCGTTTGCAATTATTCAGATTACATAAATATTTAGTTCCTCACGGGTCGACCCATGTCAAACTTCCGCATATAATTCTTTTACAGTGTGTATGACATTTTGGTGTAGTTTTAAACAACAGTCTTATTTGATATAAAAGACATGTGTATCTGCCCAATGCATTTGTTTGCGATCACATATTAGTAATCAGTGCACATACATACGAGCTTAAAGTACGTATGGCAATGAAATACAGTCTCAAACATCAGTCTATTTTTCTATATCAAAGTCTTGTGTGTGGACTCGATGCATTTGTTGGCTAGCACATCTCAGTTATGTTTAATAAAACTCTTCTTCTTATTCAAATAATTGAGTTGTATTTTCTTTTGAAAAACAGAAAGATTCGTCAAGTTCCATAATTGAAGAATCCTGTAAAAATATATATACATTTATTTCTTATGCACTTTTATAGTAGAGGAAGTAAATTATGAGCAACTTATTACGTATGATGAGGCTCTACAAGACGCCTATAACGTGTTGGGCGGTGACGCTGCGCGACATCAACTCCCTTAAGACTTATAACCTGCCAGTTTTCTCGATATTAACAACTACACATCTTTGAATATGATTGAAGTCTGTTACTGGCAATGAAATATCCAGTCTACATGAACCAAAGTACGAGAAACGAATAATATGTGATGAAAAACGTCAAATAGTGTGCTGATAAAAATGATTATTGTAGAGGTCGAAACGCATAATGTAGAAGCCAAAACAATTAACCCTACTTTTCACATAAGCCAATATATTGGGACATCTGTCATACTCGGTCATAATGTATTGGGTTGCTAAAGTTTACGACCAACCCAAGTATGTCTACAACATACTTAATTCCAAAAGATGCAAACAATAGCAACATTAATTTATGCAATTTGAATAAACCCTATCATTTAACCAAAATATAAAACAAGCAAACAATCCGATTATTACAGCAATTAAATTAACACTACTTGAACGACAAACTTCCAATGCGAATTAACTTTTAAATAGCCGACCTGCAATGATCCGAAATAACTATAAACAAACAAGAATATGAGGAGACAAAACCGATACAAGATTTTGTTGAAGTCAACATGCCTCTTTTCTCCCCACGAACATAAGATGAATTGCCTTAAAGAGAGAAGTCTATGAGCGGTCATTCACCGAAAGTACAACGCCCGATAACTTTTGAAATAACCCCGGGTCAAATATATATACGGAAGAAAACAATTAAACTTTGTCTGTTGCTGAGGAAATAAATCTTAGTAGTAGTATGTGTAACATACTATTACATGCTTGAGATGACTTAAAAAAGATGGTATTTGATAGCATACGAGGTTTGCAGTAAAAGAGTACATTGTTTTACAACATAATATTTGATACAATAACGCATGAAGTGTATATCTATTTTAAACAATACATTAACGTCCATTACATTATACTAGAGATTCCAACTGAGAGATGTACCGATACCTTTTGTCGCCGATACCAATCCGACAACAACGATAAAACGACGATATTAATATTTTAAAGCAGAAATTGCCGACATTTACATGCTATGTAATTATTTTATTAGGTGTTCAGTCCAAACAAGTTAAAGTAACAGTTTGCAAGCATTATTCATGCTACACAATTTTTCAAATTTGAAAAAGCCATATTTCAGATAAAAAAAAATTAATGTTTTGGATCCTGCTACGTTTTTCGATTTAAATACATTGTACACTGATGTTAATTATATCGGTGTTCGGTTAGAAAACTCATCGGGTTAGGCTACTGTAGGTGTTAAAAAAAATAAATGTTCACTCAATCTATCCAACTGATAAATCGAGTTGTGTGCGCAGAATTTTATGCCATGCCAACATTGTATTTTGTACTTTTGTAATGTTAAAATTGTCAATATAAAAAATAGGTTGCAAAGATAGTCAAATTAGTTGAGCTAGTTGGGCTGATAAATGGCTAAAATCAGTTCATAATCATATTCCCGTTTCTATTCGCGCGGTTGGGAAACAGCATTGCTCCTATTTATTTAACGAGGCTAATACCGCGAACACGATCACTCCAAGCAAAAAATAATTTTCATGTCAGTATTTCAACCTACTTATTAAAACATTCTGGAATAGAATAAAAGTTAATTATCTTGAAAATATCAGTCTACATTTAGCCGATATCGATACGAATTGCCGATATTACCGATACCCGATACCTTTTACCGAAAGCTTTTTAAATTAGTTTTGAAAAGCACTGACTGTATAACGACATTGATCATTTTAATCATTCCAAACCGAAATTGAAATAAATGAAAAGTCAATTTACCGCAATTAATGATAAAATAAAACAAGTAAATAATACACGATAGTTATATGAACATTTGTCAAAAAATTACTATTCAAGGCAAAAAATAATATTGCAAAATGAACATATCATATTGGGTTAGTTTAGCTGTCCTCAGTTAATATTTGGACGTGATTCGACTTAAAATCCTTCTAATTTGAATCGAGCAATAAAATTAACGCGAATATCAGAACATAACCCGTAAGTTCAAATGACATTATATTTTCATGGCATCGTGAAACCAAAACAAGTTTATATATGACCTATTATTAGGGGGAAAAGGAGAACAAACGATAAGCGAGAGACTCAAGTAGAAAATGCGTGTAAAAATTCACACTATAATATTATGGTCTTTTTTAAACCCAGAGCTAAAAACTGTAAAAAAAAAATCATAAAGTCTTGACAACAAAAAGAAATGAAAAAGTATGAAACGCAAAGAACTGCAGAAAATGTTCGTAGAAATATAAAATGGACGGACATTTTTCTTCTTTACAGGTATCCCATATTTTCCTCTTTATAATGTTAACGGCGTTCTATAAATTCATACTAAACCCAAAGAGGGTTTATTTGATTTGGGAGATTCGTTTTCTATAATATTTATAGTCACGTTAACATATTTTAAAATATGATTTTAATTAAAGCAATCGCACTAAAAATAAGAGTTTTAATATGTACCTACATGAAAGCCATCAGTAGAATTTGCATTTTTATTTTTTTTAAAAGCTCAAACTTGTATAATTTTGTCACAATTACATCCAACAAGCGCCTTCAGTTAACAGTTGATTGGACGTGTTTTATCCTAAAATATTCTAACACTCTCCATCTTCAAAATTAGAAGCAAGTTGAGAGGGAAAAACGAGTTTATAAATGTCCTAAAATAGAAGAACAAACGATTAAGCAAAAGCTTAAATAATATGACTCGGCATGTGTGCAATGTAAATAGGATATTTTATGCCTTGTCAGCCTGTTCGGGACTGTTTTCTATGCGCTGGAAAATATGAATATCCAGTGTAAGCGTAAAATATACAACAGTGCAGCCTAGAACAGATTTAGCAACCAATCACAAGAAATCTTTTTTTTTTACTACATTGAATACCCGACAACCAGACTGCACCTTCTGAAAAGGAGTCAGAACAACAACCGTTGGAATATCGAGCGCGCAAACCGAGGATAAACAGATCGAGCAATAATCAAACACAGCAATTTGATAACAATTATAAACTATATGAAATATTTTGTACAGGGACAAAACAAAATGTGAAATAAAAAACTAGCCTTGACAAAATGAAAAATTTGAAATGTTAGAAACTCTGGAAAAACGGCTCAAGAATGAACCTGAACGACTTTCGCGATTATTGCTGCATTGTATTGTATTAGCACTTATTAGCAGAGGATCAGCTAAAAAAGAAAAACATACGATTGAGCGAGGAATTAATAAATATGACCTGGCATGCGTGCAGTGTAACTAAAATTTTTCTAGCTTGTCAGCTTGCTTAAAACATTTTAATTTTTCGTTCAAAAATAAACCATTTCAACACACATATTAGAAACTATTAATATTCAGTGTCAGCGTCGGAAAAATAACAATTCAGCTAATAAAACAGAACTATTCTAAAGTATTCGCAATCCCTAATGAAGAACAAACTGATCAGTGTCGTTGCGACAAAATCAGAAAATTCTGAAGATTTGATAAAAAGTCCTCATGTTGCGTGTTTTCGAATCTACCAATTTACTACGCTTCATCGGAGAATTAGAAGTGACCATTTCATTTATTTCTTAAATTCGTGGAAACATCCAGCGCTTTTTTGTTAATACATTTTCTTTCATTACCCCACTATTTAGCTTAACATTCTTACTTTGCATTTTACTGTTTAACTCAAAAGTAAAATACAATTCACATCATTTAGCATTCACAAATGTATTTTCGTACGACTAAGACATTCACACGACAATGACTTAGAAATAAATTATTATTTATCAGAATTTTTTGTATTTAAATAAAAATTTACCAAATACAAATCTGGGTTGGGCATTTAAGTTAACAACAGATTTAAATTCAATTCAACGAAAGCATTTATTTCAAAAAACACCCCTGAATGCAGATTTCAAATTTTTCAATTTCTCCTAACCCGAAACCTAACCCAAGCCGGACAACCACTAATTTGTTAACGACGGATTTAAATTCAATTCAATGAAAGCATTAATTTCAAATCAAATCTCTCATTTTTCAAAAAAACTTTTCCGATCTAGCGGGGAAATATTTGAATATTCCATTAAATCGAGGACTAATATAAACAAGAGAGCTGTGCTCAAATATTTGGACACGTCACAAGGTGTCGCTATTTTTTATTCCGACACATAAAAAACGCGAATCTTTGAGGTCCACAGAAATAATTGAAATAAGTAAAAGTAATAGCCTTCTGGCAAAAAAATCAATCTTTAACCACTGAAAATTTCAAAGCAATTGTTCAGTATTCGTAAAGAAAAGCGATTTCATCATGACGAAAGAGAAGAATACTAACATAAAAAACAACAAAATATTGAAACGATCGTTATGTACACTGACGTGTCCAAAAACTTAATTCAACAAAAACTTGCGGTGGCAAAATGTGGTATTCGAAGATGGTAAATTTTACAAAAATTGATTGATTTCAGAAAAATATTAATTATTTTGATCTAATTTCGGCATGGGGGTTGAAATTTGAATGTACCAAAAATTTTTCGAACTATGACATTATGTGAACTAAATGAACTATGTCAAGTTTTGGGTTTATGAATGACCGAAAATGTAATTTGATAAATTAGATATGAATTAGATATATATTCAAACAAATCTATTCGTACCTGTCTGCTCTAGCGATATGGCAACATCAAATAAAATAATACACCGTAGATTTTCCAAATTCTAAACCCTAACCAAGCCTGTCGAACTCCTGCGCTATCCTAAAAGCTCCCGTCAAACCCCATTGTACCAGATGGTTGAAATTAGGTGCCCAATTAAGACTTTATAAAGGGGAAGCATAATTTCGTGCAAGGTTATAGAAAATGAAAGGATTCAGGTTGAAAATTCTTAGTTTGCCAAGTCATAAGCAGAAAGCATCAAAGGGCACTATCATATAAGCACAAACACCAAAGCTCGCGACATCCGTGGAGATGACGGGTTCACTAAAACTTACAACTGCGCAACGCTATACAAACAGCAACGCTAATTTATAAGTTGTTGAAAGTGTAAGTTTAAATATCTGGGATGAATTGTAGTTAAATTTGCATAATTAGTAGACGCTGGGATAGAAATTCCCATAATAGAAAACTTGCTTTAATTTGAAGGAAGCTCATCGAACCCCTGTTACTCCAACAAAAAAACACAAAAGTCGATTGAACCCTGGTTAAAAACTACTCTTCTAGACTATTGAAAAACTAACAAAACGCTATGGCAACGAAATAAACCCATAAAGTACGAATACAATAAATACTATAAAATGAGGCCCGACTAATTGTATTAATGCAGCCGCAATTGCCCCATTACCAGTAATATAACCCGATTGCTGGCGGACTGCCGCATACTTTGATACTTGTCAAACGATGGGAGAACGCCGAAAAGAAACATAACCCGCGGCTTTTCCGGGAATTGTGCATACGAAACTAACAAAGCTGGAACATTTATTGCATACCAGCTAAAAACTGCACACCTCCCGTGAACTAGCGGGTGGAACCATTGCATTATATGACTTTACGAAATTATATAAATAAAATTGGGCGGAATAATATGGACATCTTGTGAGGATAATTCACATATTTGCAGCTCTTCATGACTAGCGGGATTTAACATCATATATTAGTTTATACCGGACAAAATATGAATTGAAAGATTTATAAGATTACATACTTGCTCTTTACTCTCTAGACTAAATAGGCTTCCATCTAACTCTGTGATGCACCATACTATTAACACTGTCGATTCCGTTTGATGCAATGACTTTTTCAAGCAGTGTTTTAGAGAACTGAAAATAAATATATGGTTTCATTATCAAGTTTTGGAGTCATAAATCCCAAAAAAATGCTGTTCGACAAAGGTAATCTTTTAATAAAAATACATAAAAATATCAATTTAATGCCATATTATGTGCATACCGAGTCCATCTTACTTTAGGTGGAACTAAATTTCGTTGACCTAAGACATTATCAAGTTATTTAATTCACAAGACAGAAATACAGAGAAGAGATATAGTTAAAATAAATAAATGTTCACTCATTTTATCTAACTGATACATACTGAGTTGCGTGCACAGAATTTAAGCCATTATAACGTCGTATTTTGTATTTTGCACATCGAAAAATTCCCATTCGATATATTTCTTCATAATTCCCGTGCAATGTTAAAAATGTCAATATAAAAAATTGGCTGCAAAAATAGCCAAATTAGTTGAGGTGATAAATGGCTAAAATCATGTCATAATCATATTCCCGTTTCTATTCGCGCGGTTGGGAAACAACATTGTTCCTACCTAACGAGGCTAATACCGCGAACACGATCACTCCAAGCAAAAAATAATTTTCATGTCAGTATTTCAACCTACTTTTTAAAACATTCTGGAATAGAATAAAAGTTAATTATCTTGAAAATGTTGCGTGCTTTCAAATCTACCAATTTATTACGCTTCATCAGAGAATTAGAAGTGACCACTTCATTTCTTTCTTAAATTTGTGGAAACGTCCAACGCTTTTTTGTTGATACGTTTTCTTTCATTTCACCACTATTTAGCTTAACATTCTTACTTTGCATCTTTATTGTTTTACTCTTACAATAAACATCATTTAGCATTCACAAATGTATTTTTGTACGGCTAAGACATTAACGCGACAATGACATAGAAATAAATTATTTTTATTTATTAGAATTTTTTGTATTTAAATAAAAATTTACCAAAGACAAATCTGGGTCGGGCATTCAAGTTAACAACAGAATTCAATTCAACGAAAGCATTAATTTCAAAAAACACCACCGAATGCAGATTTCAATTTTTTTAATTATTCCTAACCCGAATCCTAACCCAAGCTGGACAACTACTAATTTGTTATTTTAAAGCTTTAAGTTTTAAGTTCAATTCAATGGAGGCATTTTTTTCAATTCAAATCTCATTTTTCAAAGAAACATTTACAACTGTGGTAATATACCTAAATAATTAGTATATTGCACTATACGTTTTTTCAAAAATATTGAATTATTTCGAACTTTTCCGACCCAGCGGGGAAAAATTTGAATATTCCATCAAATCGAGGATTGAATAAATAACTTAATTCAACAAAAAGTTGTGGTGGGACAATGTGGTATTCGAAAATGATAAATTTTACAAAAATTGATTGATTTCAGAAAAATATTTAAATATTTTGATCTAATTTCGGCTTGGGGGTTAAAATTTGAATGTACCAATAATTTTCCGAACTATGGCATTATGTGAACTATATGAACTATGTCAAGTTTTGAGTTTATGAATGACAGAAAATGTAATTTGATAAATTAGATATGAATTGTTATTTCAACAAATCTATTTGTACCTGTCTGCTCTAGCGAAAAGGCAACATCAAATAAAACAACACTCCGTAGATTTTCCAAATTCTAAATCCTAACCATTCCAAGCCTGTCGAACTCCTGCGCTATCCTGAAAGCTCCCGCCAAGCCCCATTGTACCAAATGGTTGTAATTGAGAGCCCAATTCCCGACTTTATAAAGGGGAAGCATAATTTCGTGCAAGGTTATAGAAAATTAAAAGATTCAGGTTGAAAATCCTTGGCTTTCCATAACAACCCAAGATGTTTCAAAGTCATAATCAGAAAGCATCTAAGGGCACTATCATATAAGCAGAAACACCAGAGCGCGCGACATCCGTGGAGATGACGGGTTCACTAAAACTTACAACTGTGCAACGCTATACAAACAGCAACGCTAATTTATTAGTTGTTGAAAGTTTAAATTTGAATATCTGAGATGAACTGTAGTTAAATTTGCATAATTAATAGATAATGTGATAAAAAAGTCCCATAATATAAAATTGTTTTAATTTAAAGGAACCTCGTCGAATCTCTAGAACAACGCCAACAAACACCAAAAATTCGATTTAACCCTGGTTAATTAAAAACTACTGTTCTAGACTATTGAAAAACTGACAAAACGCTATGGCAACAAAATAAACCCATGAAGTACGAATACAATAAATACTATGAAATGAGGCCCGACCAATTGTATTAATGCAGCTGCAAATGTCCTCATTGCCTGTATTATAACCCCATTGATGGCGACTGGCGCATAATGCCCAAAAGGGAACACAACCCGCGTCTTTCCGGAAATTATGTATACGAAATTAACCAATTAGCAAAATTTATCGCATACCAGCTAAAAACTGCACACTCGCCCGTGAACTAGAGGGTGGAAACCATTGCATTACATGACTCTACGAAATTATAAAAAAAAAATGGGCGAAATATTTTGGACATCTTGTGAGAATAATTCACATATTTGCAGCTCTTCATGACTAGCGGGATTTAACATCATATATTAGTTTATACCGGACAAAATATGAATTGAAAGATTTATAAGATTACATACTTGCTCTTTACTCTCTAGACTAAATAGGCTTCCATCTAACTCTGTGATGCACCATACTATTAACACTGTCGATTCCGTTTGATGCAATGACTTTTTCAAGCAGTGTTTTAGAAAACTGAAAATAAATATATGGTTTCATTATCAAGTTTTGGAGTCATAAATCCCAAAAAAATGCTGTTCGACAAAGGTAAAGCAAAGGTAATCTTTTAATAAAAATACATAAAAATATCAATTTAATGCCATATTATGTGCATACCGAGTCCATCTTACTTTAGGTGGAACTAAATTTCGTTGACCTAAGACATTATCAAGTTATTTAATTCACAAGACAGAAATACAGAGAAGAGATATTGTTAAAATAAATGAATGTTCACTCATTTTATCTAACTGATACATACTGAGTTGCGTGCACAGAATTTAAGCCATTATAACGTCGTATTTTGTATTTTGCACATCGAAAAATTCCCATTCGATATATTTCTTCATAATTCCCGTGCAATGTTAAAAATGTCAATATAAAAAATTGGCTGCAAAAATAGCCAAATTAGTTGAGGTGATAAATGGCTAAAATCATGTCATAATCATATTCCCGTTTCTATTCGCGCGGTTGGGAAACAACATTGTTCCTACCTAACGAGGCTAATACCGCGAACACGATCACTCCAAGCAAAAAATAATTTTCATGTCAGTATTTCAACCTACTTTTTAAAACATTCTGGAATAGAATAAAAGTTAATTATCTTGAAAATATCAGTCTACATTTAGCCGATATCGATACGAATTGCCGATATTACCGATACCCGATACCTTTTACCGAAAGCTTTTTAAATTAGTTTTGAAAAGCACTGACTGTATAACGACATTGATCATTTTAATCATTCCAAACCGAAATTGAAATAAATGAAAAGTCAATTTACCGCAATTAATGATAAAATAAAACAAGTAAATAATACACGATAGTTATATGAACATTTGTCAAAAAATTACTATTCAAGGCAAAAAATAATATTGCAAAATGAACATATCATATTGGGTTAGTTTAGCTGTCCTCAGTTAATATTTGGACGTGATTCGACTTAAAATCCTTCTAATTTGAATCGAGCAATAAAATTACCGCGAATATCAGAACATAACCCGTAAGTTCAAATGACATTATATTTTCATGGCATCGTGAAACCAAAACAAGTTTATATATGACCTATTATTAGGGGGGAAAAGGAGAACAAACGATAAGCGAGAGACTCAAGTAGAAAATGCGTGTAAAAATTCACACTATAATATTATGGTCTTTTTTAAACCCAGAGCTAAAAACTGTGAAAAAAAATCATAAAGTCTTGACAACAAAAAGAAATGAAAAAGTATGAAACGCAAAGAACTGCAGAAAATGTTCGTAGAAATATAAAATGGACGGACATTTTTCTTCTTTACAGGTATCCCATATTTTCCTCTTTATAATGTTAACGGCGTTCTATAAATTTATACTAAACCCAAAGAGGGTTTATTTGATTTGGGAGATTCGTTTTCTATAATATTTATAGTCACGTTAACATATTTTAAAATATGATTTTAATTAAAGCAATCGCACTAAAAATAAGAGTTTTAATATGTACCTACATGAAAGCCATCAGTAGAATTTGCATTTTTATTTTTTTTAAAAGCTCAAACTTGTATAATTTTGTCACAATTACATCCAACAAGCGCCTTCAGTTAACAGTTGATTGGACGTGTTTTATCCTAAAATATTCTAACACTCTCCATCTTCAAAATTAGAAGCAAGTTGAGAGGGAAAAACGAGTTTATAAATGTCCTAAAATAGAAGAACAAACGATTAAGCAAAAGCTTAAATAATATGACTCGGCATGTGTGCAATGTAAATAGGATATTTTATGCCTTGTCAGCCTGTTCGGGACTGTTTTCTATGCGCTGGAAAATATGAATATCCAGTGTAAGCGTAAAATATACAACAGTGCAGCCTAGAACAGATTTAGCAACCAATCACAAGAAATCTTTTTTTTTACTACATTGAATACCCGACAACCAGACTGCACCTTCTGAAAAGGAGTCAGAACAACAACCGTTGGAATATCGAGCGCACAAACCGAGGATAAACAGATCGAGCAATAATCAAACACAGCAATTTGATAACAATTATAAACTATATGAAATATTTTGTACAGGGACAAAACAAAATGTGAAATAAAAAACTAGCCTTGACAAAATGAAAAATTTGAAATGTTAGAAACTCTGGAAAAACGGCTCAAGAATGAACCTGAACGACTTTCGCGATTATTGCTGCATTGTATTGTATTAGCACTTATTAGCAGAGGATCAGCTAAAAAAGAAAAACATACGATTGAGCGAGGAATTAATAAATATGACCTGGCATGCGTGCAGTGTAACTAAAATTTTTCTAGCTTGTCAGCTTGCTTAAAACATTTTAATTTTTCGTTCAAAAATAAACCATTTCAACACACATATTAGAAACTATTAATATTCAGTGTCAGCGTCGGAAAAATAACAATTCAGCTAATAAAACAGAACTATTCTAAAGTATTCGCAATCCCTAATGAAGAACAAACTGATCAGTGTCGTTGCGACAAAATCAGAAAATTCTGAAGATTTGATAAAAAGTCCTCATGTTGCGTGTTTTCGAATCTACCAATTTACTACGCTTCATCGGAGAATTAGAAGTGACCATTTCATTTATTTCTTAAATTCGTGGAAACATCCAGCGCTTTTTTGTTAATACATTTTCTTTCATTACCCCACTATTTAGCTTAACATTCTTACTTTGCATTTTACTGTTTAACTCAAAAGTAAAATACAATTCACATCATTTAGCTTTCACAAATGTATTTTCGTACGACTAAGACATTCACACGACAATGACTTAGAAATAAATTATTATTTATCAGAATTTTTTGTATTTAAATAAAAATTTACCAAATACAAATCTGGGTTGGGCATTTAAGTTAACAACAGATTTAAATTCAATTCAACGAAAGCATTTATTTCAAAAAACACCCCTGAATGCAGATTTCAAATTTTTCAATTTCTCCTAACCCGAAACCTAACCCAAGCCGGACAATCACTAATTTGTTAACGACGGATTTAAATTCAATTCAATGAAAGCATTAATTTCAAATCAAATCTCTCATTTTTCAAAAAAACTTTTCCGATCTAGCGGGGAAATATTTGAATATTCCATTAAATCGAGGACTAATATAAACAAGAGAGCTGTGCTCAAATATTTGGACACGTCACAAGGTGTCGCTATTTTTTATTCCGACACATAAAAAACGCGAATCTTTGAGGTCCACAGAAATAATTGAAATAAGTAAAAGTAATAGCCTTCTGGCAAAAAAATCAATCTTTAACCACTGAAAATTTCAAAGCAATTGTTCAGTATTCGTAAAGAAAAGCGATTTCATCATGACGAAAGAGAAGAATACTAACATAAACAACAACAAAATATTGAAACGATCGTTATGTACACTGACGTGTCCAAAAACTTAATTCAACAAAAACTTGCGGTGGCAAAATGTGGTATTCGAAGATGGTAAATTTTACAAAAATTGATTGATTTCAGAAAAATATTAATTATTTCGATCTAATTTCGGCATGGGGGTTGAAATTTGAATGTACCAAAAATTTTTCGAACTATGACATTATGTGAACTATATGAACTATGTCAAGTTTTGGGTTTATGAATGACCGAAAATGTAATTTGATAAATTAGATATGAATTAGATATATATTCAAACAAATCTATTCGTACCTGTCTGCTCTAGCGATATGGCAACATCAAATAAAATAATACACCGTAGATTTTCCAAATTCTAAACCCTAACCATTCCACGCCTGTCGAACTCCTGCGCTATCCTAAAAGCTCCCGTCAAACCCCATTGTACCAGATGGTTGAAATTAGGTGCCCAATTAAGACTTTATAAAGGGGAAGCATAATTTCGTGCAAGGTTATAGAAAATGAAAGGATTCAGGTTGAAAATTCTTAGTTTGCCAAGTCATAAGCAGAAAGCATCAAAGGGCACTATCATATAAGCACAAACACCAAAGCTCGCGACATCCGTGGAGATGACGGGTTCACTAAAACTTACAACTGCGCAACGCTATACAAACAGCAACGCTAATTTATAAGTTGTTGAAAGTGTAAGTTTAAATATCTGGGATGAATTGTAGTTAAATTTGCATAATTAGTAGACGCTGGGATAGAAATTCCCATAATAGAAAACTTGCTTTAATTTGAAGGAAGCTCATCGAACCCCTGTTACTCCAACAAAAAAACACAAAAGTCGATTGAACCCTGGTTAAAAACTACTCTTCTAGACTATTGAAAAACTAACAAAACGCTATGGCAACGAAATAAACCCATAAAGTACGAATACAATAAATACTATAAAATGAGGCCCGACTAATTGTATTAATGCAGCCGCAATTGCCCCATTACCAGTAATATAACCCGATTGCTGGCGGACTGCCGCATACTTTGATACTTGTCAAACGATGGGAGAACGCCGAAAAGAAACATAACCCGCGGCTTTTCCGGGAATTGTGCATACGAAACTAACAAAGCTGGAACATTTATTGCATACCAGCTAAAAACTGCACACCTCCCGTGAACTAGCGGGTGGAACCATTGCATTATATAACTTTACGGAATTATATAAATAAAATTGGGCGGAATAATATGGACATCTTGTGAGGATAATTCACATATTTGCAGCTCTTCATGACTAGCGGGATTTAACATCATATATTAGTTTATACCGGACAAAATATGAATTGAAAGATTTATAAGATTACATACTTGCTCTTCACTCTCTAGACTAAATAGGCTTCCATCTAACTCTGTGATGCACCATACTATTAACACTGTCGATTCCGTTTGATGCAATGACTTTTACAAGCAGTGTTTTAGAGAACTGAAAATAAATATATGGTTTCATTATCAAGTTTTGGAGTCATAAATCCCAAAAAAATGCTGTTCGACAAAGGTAAAGCAAAGGTAATCTTTTAATAAAAATACATAAAAATATCAATTTAATGCCATATTATGTGCATACCGAGTCCATCTTACTTTAGGTGGAACTAAATTTCGTTGACCTAAGACATTATCAAGTTATTTAATTCACAAGACAGAAATACAGAGAAGAGATATAGTTAAAATAAATAAATGTTCACTCATTTTATCTAACTGATACATACTGAGTTGCGTGCACAGAATTTAAGCCATTATAACGTCGTATTTTGTATTTTGCACATCGAAAAATTCCCATTCGATATATTTCTTCATAATTCCCGTGCAATGTTAAAAATGTCAATATAAAAAATTGGCTGCAAAAATAGCCAAATTAGTTGAGGTGATAAATGGCTAAAATCATGTCATAATCATATTCCCGTTTCTATTCGCGCGGTTGGGAAACAACATTGTTCCTACCTAACGAGGCTAATACCGCGAACACGATCACTCCAAGCAAAAAATAATTTTCATGTCAGTATTTCAACCTACTTTTTAAAACATTCTGAAATAGAATAAAAGTTAATTATCTTGAAAATGTTGCGTGCTTTCAAATCTACCAATTTATTACGCTTCATCAGAGAATTAGAAGTGACCACTTCATTTCTTTCTTAAATTTGTGGAAACGTCCAACGCTTTTTTGTTGATACGTTTTCTTTCATTTCACCACTATTTAGCTTAACATTCTTACTTTGCATCTTTATTGTTTTACTCTTACAATAAACATCATTTAGCATTCACAAATGTATTTTTGTACGGCTAAGACATTAACGCGACAATGACATAGAAATAAAATATTTTTATTTATTAGAATTTTTTGTATTTAAATAAAAATTTACCAAAGACAAATCTGGGTCGGGCATTCAAGTTAACAACAGAATTCAATTCAACGAAAGCATTAATTTCAAAAAACACCACCGAATGCAGATTTCAATTTTTTTTATTTATTCCTAACCCGAATCCTAACCCAAGCTGGACAACTACTAATTTGTTATTTTAAAGCTTTAAGTTTTAAGTTCAATTCAATGGAGGCATTTTTTTCAATTCAAATCTCATTTTTCAAAGAAACATTTACAACTGTGGTAATATACCTAAATAATTAGTATATTGCACTATACGTTTTTTCAAAAATATTGAATTATTTCGAACTTTTCCGACCCAGCGGGGAAAAATTTGAATATTCCATCAAATCGAGGATTGAATAAATAACTTAATTCAACAAAAAGTTGTGGTGGGACAATGTGGTATTCGAAAATGATAAATTTTACAAAAATTGATTGATTTCAGAAAAATATTTAAATATTTTGATCTAATTTCGGCTTGGGGGTTAAAATTTGAATGTACCAATAATTTTCCGAACTATGGCATTATGTGAACTATATGAACTATGTCAAGTTTTGAGTTTATGAATGACAGAAAATGTAATTTGATAAATTAGATATGAATTGTTATTTCAACAAATCTATTTGTACCTGTCTGCTCTAGCGAAAAGGCAACATCAAATAAAACAACACTCCGTAGATTTTCCAAATTCTAAATCCTAACCATTCCAAGCCTGTCGAACTCCTGCGCTATCCTGAAAGCTCCCGCCAAGCCCCATTGTACCAAATGGTTGTAATTGAGAGCCCAATTCCCGACTTTATAAAGGGGAAGCATAATTTCGTGCAAGGTTATAGAAAATTAAAAGATTCAGGTTGAAAATCCTTGGCTTTCCATAACAACCCAAGATGTTTCAAAGTCATAATCAGAAAGCATCTAAGGGCACTATCATATAAGCAGAAACACCAGAGCGCGCGACATCCGTGGAGATGACGGGTTCACTAAAACTTACAACTGTGCAACGCTATACAAACAGCAACGCAAATTTATTAGTTGTTGAAAGTTTAAATTTGAATATCTGAGATGAACTGTAGTTAAATTTGCATAATTAATAGATAATGTGATAAAAAAGTCCCATAATATAAAATTGTTTTAATTTAAAGGAACCTCGTCGAATCTCTAGAACAACACCAACAAACACCAAAAATTCGATTTAACCCTGGTTAATTAAAAACTACTGTTCTAGACTATTGAAAAACTGACAAAACGCTATGGCAACGAAATAAACCCATGAAGTACGAATACAATAAATACTATGAAATGAGGCCCGACCAATTGTATTAATGCAGCTGCAAATGTCCTCATTGCCTGTATTATAACCCCATTGATGGCGACTGGCGCATAATGCCCAAAAGGGAACACAACCCGCGTCTTTCCGGAAATTATGTATACGAAATTAACCAATTAGCAAAATTTATCGCATACCAGCTAAAAACTGCACACTCGCCCGTGAACTAGAGGGTGGAAACCATTGCATTACATGACTCTACGAAATTATAAAAAAAAAATGGGCGAAATATTTTGGACATCTTGTGAGAATAATTCACATATTTGCAGCTCTTCATGACTAGCGGGATTTAACATCATATATTAGTTTATACCGGACAAAATATGAATTGAAAGATTTATAAGATTACATACTTGCTCTTTACTCTCTAGACTAAATAGGCTTCCATCTAACTCTGTGATGCACCATACTATTAACACTGTCGATTCCGTTTGATGCAATGACTTTTTCAAGCAGTGTTTTAGAAAACTGAAAATAAATATATGGTTTCATTATCAAGTTTTGGAGTCATAAATCCCAAAAAAATGCTGTTCGACAAAGGTAAAGCAAAGGTAATCTTTTAATAAAAATACATAAAAATATCAATTTAATGCCATATTATGTGCATACCGAGTCCATCTTACTTTAGGTGGAACTAAATTTCGTTGACCTAAGACATTATCAAGTTATTTAATTCACAAGACAGAAATACAGAGAAGAGATATAGTTAAAATAAATAAATGTTCACTCATTTTATCTAACTGATACATACTGAGTTGCGTGCACAGAATTTAAGCCATTATAACGTCGTATTTTGTATTTTGCACATCGAAAAATTCCCATTCGATATATTTCTTCATAATTCCCGTGCAATGTTAAAAATGTCAATATAAAAAATTGGCTGCAAAAATAGCCAAATTAGTTGAGGTGATAAATGGCTAAAATCATGTCATAATCATATTCCCGTTTCTATTCGCGCGGTTGGAAAACAACATTGTTCCTACCTAACGAGGCTAATACCGCGAACACGATCACTCCAAGCAAAAAATAATTTTCATGTCAGTATTTCAACCTACTTTTTAAAACATTCTGGAATAGAATAAAAGTTAATTATCTTGAAAATATCAGTCTACATTTAGCCGATATCGATACGAATTGCCGATATTACCGATACCCGATACCTTTTACCGAAAGCTTTTTAAATTAGTTTTGAAAAGCACTGACTGTATAACGACATTGATCATTTTAATCATTCCAAACCGAAATTGAAATAAATGAAAAGTCAATTTACCGCAATTAATGATAAAATAAAACAAGTAAATAATACACGATAGTTATATGAACATTTGTCAAAAAATTACTATTCAAGGCAAAAAATAATATTGCAAAATGAACATATCATATTGGGTTAGTTTAGCTGTCCTCAGTTAATATTTGGACGTGATTCGACTTAAAATCCTTCTAATTTGAATCGAGCAATAAAATTAACGCGAATATCAGAACATAACCCGTAAGTTCAAATGACATTATATTTTCATGGCATCGTGAAACCAAAACAAGTTTATATATGACCTATTATTAGGGGGGAAAAGGAGAACAAACGATAAGCGAGAGACTCAAGTAGAAAATGCGTGTAAAAATTCACACTATAATATTATGGTCTTTTTTAAACCCAGAGCTAAAAACTGTAAAAAAAAATCATAAAGTCTTGACAACAAAAAGAAATGAAAAAGTATGAAACGCAAAGAACTGCAGAAAATGTTCCTAGAAATATAAAATGGACGGACATTTTTCTTCTTTACAGGTATCCCATATTTTCCTCTTTATAATGTTAACGGCGTTCTATAAATTTATACTAAACCCAAAGAGGGTTTATTTGATTTGGGAGATTCGTTTTCTATAATATTTATAGTCACGTTAACATATTTTAAAATATGATTTTAATTAAAGCAATCGCACTAAAAATAAGAGTTTTAATATGTACCTACATGAAAGCCATCAGTAGAATTTGCATTTTTATTTTTTTAAAAGCTCAAACTTGTATAATTTTGTCACAATTACATCCAACAAGCGCCTTCAGTTAACAGTTGATTGGACGTGTTTTATCCTAAAATATTCTAACACTCTCCATCTTCAAAATTAGAAGCAAGTTGAGAGGGAAAAACGAGTTTATAAATGTCCTAAAATAGAAGAACAAACGATTAAGCAAAAGCTTAAATAATATGACTCGGCATGTGTGCAATGTAAATAGGATATTTTATGCCTTGTCAGCCTGTTCGGGACTGTTTTCTATGCGCTGGAAAATATGAATATCCAGTGTAAGCGTAAAATATACAACAGTGCAGCCTAGAACAGATTTAGCAACCAATCACAAGAAATCTTTTTTTTTTACTACATTGAACACCCGACAACCAGACTGCACCTTCTGAAAAGGAGTCAGAACAACAACCGTTGGAATATCGAGCGCACAAACCGAGGATAAACAGATCGAGCAATAATCAAACACAGCAATTTGATAACAATTATAAACTATATGAAATATTTTGTACAGGGACAAAACAAAATGTGAAATAAAAAGCTAGCCTTGACAAAATGAAAAATTTGAAATGTTAGAAACTCTGGAAAAACGGCTCAAGAATGAACCTGAACGACTTTCGCGATTATTGCTGCATTGTATTGTATTAGCACTTATTAGCAGAGGATCAGCTAAAAAAGAAAAACATACGATTGAGCGAGGAATTAATAAATATGACCTGGCATGCGTGCAGTGTAACTAAAATTTTTCTAGCTTGTCAGCTTGCTTAAAACATTTTAATTTTTCGTTCAAAAATAAACCATTTCAACACACATATTAGAAACTATTAATATTCAGTGTCAGCGTCGGAAAAATAACAATTCAGCTAATAAAACAGAACTATTCTAAAGTATTCGCAATCCCTAATGAAGAACAAACTGATCAGTGTCGTTGCGACAAAATCAGAAAATTCTGAAGATTTGATAAAAAGTCCTCATGTTGCGTGTTTTCGAATCTACCAATTTACTACGCTTCATCGGAGAATTAGAAGTGACCATTTCATTTATTTCTTAAATTCGAGGAAACATCCAGCGCTTTTTTGTTAATACATTTTCTTTCATTACCCCACTATTTAGCTTAACATTCTTACTTTGCATTTTACTGTTTAACTCAAAAGTAAAATACAATTCACATCATTTAGCATTCACAAATGTATTTTCGTACGACTAAGACATTCACACGACAATGACTTAGAAATAAATTATTATTTATCAGAATTTTTTGTATTTAAATAAAAATTTACCAAATACAAATCTGGGTTGGGCATTTAAGTTAACAACAGATTTAAATTCAATTCAACGAAAGCATTTATTTCAAAAAACACCCCTGAATGCAGATTTCAAATTTTTCAATTTCTCCTAACCCGAAACCTAACCCAAGCCGGACAACCACTAATTTGTTAACGACGGATTTAAATTCAATTCAATGAAAGCATTAATTTCAAATCAAATCTCTCATTTTTCAAAAAAACTTTTCCGATCTAGCGGGGAAATATTTGAATATTCCATTAAATCGAGGACTAATATAAACAAGAGAGCTGTGCTCAAATATTTGGACACGTCACAAGGTGTCGCTATTTTTTATTCCGACACATAAAAAACGCGAATCTTTGAGGTCCACAGAAATAATTGAAATAAGTAAAAGTAATAGCCTTCTGGCAAAAAAATCAATCTTTAACCACTGAAAATTTCAAAGCAATTGTTCAGTATTCGTAAAGAAAAGCGATTTCATCATGACGAAAGAGAAGAATACTAACATAAACAACAACAAAATATTGAAACGATCGTTATGTACACTGACGTGTCCAAAAACTTAATTCAACAAAAACTTGCGGTGGCAAAATGTGGTATTCGAAGATGGTAAATTTTACAAAAATTGATTGATTTCAGAAAAATATTAATTATTTCGATCTAATTTCGGCATGGGGGTTGAAATTTGAATGTAACAAAACTTTTTCGAACTATGACATTATGTGAACTATATGAACTATGTCAAGTTTTGGGTTTATGAATGACCGAAAATGTAATTTGATAAATTAGATATGAATTAGATATATATTTCAAACAAATCTATTCGTACCTGTCTGCTCTAGCGATATGGCAACATCAAATAAAATAATACACCGTAGATTTTCCAAATTCTAAACCCTAACCATTCCAAGCCTGTTGAACTCCTGCGCTATCCTAAAAGCTCCCGTCAAACCCCATTGTACCAGATGGTTGAAATTAGGTGCCCAATTAAGACTTTATAAAGGGGAAGCATAATTTCGTGCAAGGTTATAGAAAATGAAAGGATTCAGGTTGAAAATTCTTAGTTTGCCAAGTCATAAGCAGAAAGCATCAAAGGGCACTATCATATAAGCACAAACACCAAAGCTCGCGACATCCGTGGAGATGACGGGTTCACTAAAACTTACAACTGCGCAACGCTATACAAACAGCAACGCTAATTTATAAGTTGTTGAAAGTGTAAGTTTAAATATCTGGGATGAATTGTAGTTAAATTTGCATAATTAGTAGACGCTGGGATAGAAATTCCCATAATAGAAAACTTGCTTTAATTTGAAGGAAGCTCATCGAACCCCTGTTACTCCAACAAAAAAACACAAAAGTCGATTGAACCCTGGTTAAAAACTACTCTTCTAGACTATTGAAAAACTAACAAAACGCTATGGCAACGAAATAAACCCATAAAGTACGAATACAATAAATACTATAAAATGAGGCCCGACTAATTGTATTAATGCAGCCGCAATTGCCCCATTACCAGTAATATAACCCGATTGCTGGCGGACTGCCGCATACTTTGATACTTGTCAAACGATGGGAGAACGCCGAAAAGAAACATAACCCGCGGCTTTTCCGGGAATTGTGCATACGAAACTAACAAAGCTGGAACATTTATTGCATACCAGCTAAAAACTGCACACCTCCCGTGAACTAGCGGGTGGAACCATTGCATTATATGACTTTACGAAATTATATAAATAAAATTGGGCGGAATAATATGAACATCTTGTGAGGATAATTCAAATATTTGCAGTTCTTCCTGACTAGCGGGATTTAACATGATATATCAGTTTATACCTGACAAAATATGAATTGAAAGATTTATAAGATTTCATACTTGCTCTTTACTCTTTACACTATATAGGCTTCCATCTCACTCCGTGAGGCACCAGACTAATAACAATGTCCGTTTGATGCAATGACTCTTTCAAGCAGTGACTTAGAAAACTGAAAATAAATATTTAGTTTCATTATCAAGTTTTGGAGTTACAAATCACAAAAAAATGCTTATTAACAGTAAAGGTAAGCTTATATTAAAAATACATAAACAATATTATTTTAACCACGTGGAAATGCCATTATTGCCGATTTATTCATGGGTTAGTATCAATTAAAAAAGTGTTTTAACAAAGTTGAGTTACGTGAACATTCAACAGTATTGTAGTGATTACCAATTTACAAATTATTTAACACAAAAGTAACACCGACACGATCTAAAATTAAACGCATGGAAATGTCCAACTATCCGCTTCAAAAATATCGCACCCCGGGGTCAATAATGATGGTATTGTTCGCCTAAAATTGGGACCGTAATTTACAAACTGTGATAGAAATCCTACACAGAAGATAGTAATCATAATAAAATTAATTTGTGTTGTGAATGCACTTGTTGTACGTGATTGTGAACTCACAATCATGTCCGAAATATAAAAACTACGATATCCGCCGTGATAATTAATATTTACTAGTGGATAAAAAAGTGCTTTAAATATAGTCTAACAATATTAATTGGATTGTCGGCCGCCAAAACGATCGCAGTGACAAATAATTCACTGAGGCCTTCGATTACGACAAAATTATGAAATAAAAAAGCCACACTGTTCAAGTAAAATCCGAAAAAAAAAGTATTGTCACGGCGATGGTATCGGCGGCCGACATCCCAATTGATGTCGTTCAAAATGACAATACTGATTATTCGGTGTCCGTTAAAAATATTCGATTAACTCGATTAATAAATACGATTTTGCCCGCCAGTGATCACGGCGCAAGTAAATAATCATTGAATGGAAATAAAACTTCAACTTCATAACAATAAATTATAAGTAATAGTTTCATATTTCGTGCATTTGATCGGCGCTACATGCAAGCGTATTTTTGTACACATAAACCATTATGACACTACTGACATCTCTCTGAAATTAATTTTCCCGAATTTTTGATGTTTTATTTCCAAATGCGGGTACCCGCTGACTACGGATTAATAGTCGACGTTTAAAATACGACTTGTAAAATATTCACCAACACCATCAGGCAAAGAGAGACGGGCTACAACGTAACCTCCATTGAAAAATCCTGGCTGCACCCCTTGATGCGGCAATATTTAAAATGCGGTATTTATTGGCTTAATTGTGTTCAATGAAACCTGCAGTTGCGACGACTTACGTCTTACGACAATATAAAATCATTACAACTCAAAATTACCGCGTCAATCAGCGGACTTGAAATGAAGAACAATGAAACCAAGTGTAACAACACTGAATCCGCCCCGCCGCAGGCCTGTCACTCTGATTATTTTTAAGGTTTCACCGTTTGAAATATCCCAAGATATAGACAAAATACGAACGATTGTAATTTAAATTATTGCGAAAAAAAATCAATCGATATATTTTGCATTAATTATTTTATATATCGTCACATACCGAGAAAACGTCGTATGCGGCTCCATAGGTAGTTAGTTGCAAAATAGACAAAAGGTACATCGCGTGAATAATTTACTGTGTTTCGATTTCAGTTACTATTATGGCATATATTTTAAAGAAATCCTAACATAACATCAAATTTTGTGATTTACAATGTCTAAAAAGCGTTTTCAATCTGCTGCGAGACTGCTAAAACAAAACTTATGGTGATATCTTCCGTTTTATATTTTAATTTTAATATTTTATAATGCCGCAATCAAGAAATTGGGTTGCGGATTCACCTCTTTATCATTTATTTCTTCACCGATTTTTATAATATAGTATTCTAACTTGTTTGTGATTATTGTAAATTAGAAAGATTCAGAAGATTTAAAAAACATACCTGCTCTTTAGACTCGATGTATCCACCTCTCTCAGTGATGCATAATCGGACAAATAACTCCGCATGTCTTTTGATGTATAATGATAAACTGTCTTTTCCGCTTTCAAGTTTCAGAAAGCTGAACTTTATGCGAGATAATGAACTGCAAGTAAATTTTGTATAATATTGATTTGAATAAATATAGTTGTTCGAACTAAGTCATTATTAATTTTTAGATTTATAAGTTACGGAAAATGTAATTTGACAGGAGCACAGAGAAGCTATGCTTATACTTTGGATACATAAAATAAAAATATTAATTTTCAGTTCATTGACAAATTATTCAGATTTCCCCCTTATTTACTAACATTATTTTGGAATGATCTGTCAGTTTATAATATTGCAACACATAATATAAATTATATTTATATTCATTCAAAAGCACGTTGAAAATACGGCTATTAAGAAATGTAAATATCAAAAAAAAAGCCGGAAAAGATAAAATTTAACAAATATTTCTGTTTCTAATTACCTTTACGCCCCTCAAAAAAATTGTCCACGCTCTTGTGAAAAGCTATGCTTATCCTAAAGATACAAGGACGACAACTTGTACTGATATTCATTTACGTTCATTCTATATTATTTGCAGATTTTCAATATTATAAATATTACTTATTCGGAATGATCTGTCAGTGTGCTATGTTGTATCTCATTATCTGAATCTTAACTAGTAAATTATTTATTAGTGTGTTATATTTTACCTTCAAGTTCTCTATAGTCTTTCCTTCCCATCCCAGAGACCTGAAAATATACATCTATAAATAAATTGATGCCATCTATAAATGCCAAAGACATTTTAGACATTATATATATAAATATAGGAACATGACAGATCATGACTAGGGAATAAACGATAGCAAAATAAGGAATATATTCCCAGATTCAAACGCTTATGAACATAAGGCTACTAGCAATATAGATATAGGCTGACTATAGTAGATTTACAATTTGTGGGATCTCATGTATATAGTAACCTTCGAAATTTTAGTTTTCGACACAAATCCCATTGTTAACCAGTACTAAAGGGTGTACGATTCCCGGTTATATTGATGCATATTGGTGCACTTGATTCTACTCACTCATATAATATCGTTATTGGAAACTTAATGCGATTTTAGTTCGAAACACATGTGAACACGAATGTCATGGTTAACTAGTACCAAAGGGGGTAAGATACACGATTAATCAAGTCAAGACAAGTTTTTTTTTCCAACCAGTAATAAGTATCACAACCATAAAATACGACACGACGAAAATATACACCGTTTGTCTTGGGTAAGGGACGTAGCGGGGAACCAAACTGGTTATCGAGCAGCGACACCAAAGTTCCTAATATCTAATTGAAAACGTAAGAATTCTAGAATTTTGAAACTACTATATCTTATATTGACGGGGAGTGACGTATATGAAAGAGACCATTCAGTAGAAATTATATAGGAGAGTTTATTATATTAATTAAGCTCTTTTCAATATACATGATTAGGCATAACATCACGTGACCCGCACTAACAATGGGGAAAATAGGACACACATTACTATTTCTCTATTTTTAAATAGACATGAACATGGATGGTATGATAACATAGGACTTTTACCAAGGGGATAAGAACCAAAAAGGAGTTTACACTTGGTTGAATATAATTTATACGGTATCGTTTTTGGAAAATTTAGTTGAAACACGAGTTCTTTAAGGTCTAAGATTAACGGCTATCTTAATTCACATAGTATGACTCACTCTGATAATATCATTATTGGAAATTTGGGACGATTCCAGTTTGAACTAGTTGGGAACATCATTGGCATGAATATCAACTGTGAACTACCCGAGCGTACAGGTCACAATGAACCACAGTTACATTTAAAAAATTAGCCTGATTACTTTATATAGTATGTTAGTTAGTGTCAACTACCATTTGTATTCATCAGATTAATGAAAAAGATCAGGACTACGATTTCAAAAATGTCAGACATACTAGTATATATAGGCATCCTATGATAAACAACAAGTTAAACAATAAGTTTTAATATTCGCATGGTTATTAAGTTGGGGTTGTGTTTTAACCGAATTGCACTTAACGAGGCATAGTTCAAACTCTTCCAGTATCTCTGCAGATATACACTGCTGAACTAAAAGTATCACTATGAAAAAAATTCACTGTTTGTCGTAATCACAACGTGACACCCTATTGCGGTGAAACGCTTTTTATTTATGCTGGCCTAATAACCTTTAAATAGACTGACTTTTCAAGATAGTAATTGGCCTTTTGGTTTGGACGATTAAACGAAACGACAGCAGATGGGACAACACAGCAGTTAGCCCCTGCGCTGTATTGACTATGGTATTATTCACCGGATATTGCTACAGTTAATTCTTAGGACAGAATATTTAATTCTGCGATTCTACGTAATGAGCATGGTTTGGTTTAACAGATTTTGCCATAAACAATTATGAGCGCGCATTGGTGGCCAAACTGACAAAAATAAGACCAATTTAATGCATTCCTGTATCTCGACTATTGGGCGGGAACGGAAAAAAGCTTAATTTTTATTTCTAAAACATGGCCCTAGCCTTATTCACGCGGCCGACTCAATAGCCAGAATAAAACGGTAGTTGTGCGAATCATGTTATGATGAACTTTTGAGATTGTAATTTTTAGAAAATTTCATTTGACACACAAACCAAAACTGAGCTCATACTCAATATATTGAACATAATATTTGTCTGTAGATTTCCCGAAAAAAATACAATATATCATTCATTTATACTATAGACATCTAAAATGAAAAGATTTCAAATGATTTGGTTACATACTTGCTTTTCAGACTTGATAGGCCTCCATCTCACTCAGTGATAAAAAGCTGGCTCTTGACGAATTTCTTTTGGTACAATGATAAATTGTCCTGTCAACTTTCAAGCAGTGTTTTAAGCTGAAAATCAATATATATGTCATGATTTTGTGCAAGCCAATTCCAAATTTGATTCAAACTAAATTTCATTGAGCAAACTATGTCATTAGGTAGTTAATTCACACAAATGCTATTTGACAGAGACACTGCAAAGCAAAAAATATACGTTAGTTTCAATAAAATACGTAACGGGTACATTTAGACGAATAAAATTTATTCATGATTGCCATTAAATTTCAAATATTATAGATTACCATAAAAATTGCTTTTCATCGACTCTACAGTTACAGGTATTTGTAATCATTCAATTTCATAAATTAAGCTTAATATTTTATAACATATCAGGTGTAGTTTTCAAACTGCACGAGTTGCAAATATTACAATAACGGTAAAATACCCAATGAACTTTTATACCTGTTTCATGGAGTATATGACTAATTACCTCTGATCAGTAACTTGTAGAATTATCACATTGTTCACGGTGGGGATCGCAAACTGGAGATCGCTATCCAGCAGAAAAGCGAGCAACGAATTTCAGGGGTCGCAAAGAGTACACCAATTTGATACAAGGTATTATATTTATAGTACTATTTTGGACTTCTGCTTCAAAACACAATTATTAAAACTTGTGCAAAATCTAAATATTAAATTTCGATAGAATGCACAGGATAAAATAAGCGGCATAACAATGTTGGCTCGCATCGAACTATTTATCATTTTAAACGTGAACGTGGGTCTTACTTTTTTGGAATTTTGATTCGGAAGACAATTATTTAAACTTGTGAAAATATAAATCTCGAGGGAAAACACACGATCAAATATGTGGCATAACGATGCCGACTTTGATCGCAAGACCCGAGACGCGGTGCGCTCGCATCTAATTGTTTAGCATTCTAAACGAAAACAGTGGTGTACAGGAATAAAATAGGCGAAAAAGTCAAATAAAATGTTTAAATGATATTTACTTGTATTATTCCTCGTTCGTTACTTTGTGTCTTTGAATCTTCAACCTTTAATAGTTTTGCATCTGAAAAAAGTTAAAATATTGATAAATAAACTTTTGCAGAACTGTAGCTAGCATATTCAATGAACAGCGGGGCTGAATCTATCGGATTTTCTGCACAAAGCTCCCGCCACGTTTTAAAATGACATATTAGTAATTATCAATTTGGGGGTAGGAACGATTTATAAATTTGAATTTACAGCACAATCTGCATTCCTAACTTAAACTACCAAGATGGCGCACAACCTGAACCCTAACCAGGTACACATACTGTGTTCAGGTTGTGCGCCATCTCGGTAGTTTAAGTTAGGAATGCAGATCGTGCTTGAAATTCAAGATGACGCACAACTTGAACCCTAACCAGGTACACATACTGTGTTCAGGTTGTGCGCCATCTTGGTACGAATACTATGGGAGCACCCTATACACAATAAAATATGAAAGTGGAAAGGCTACGCGAATCTCTAATAAACCATTGATTTTGCGCTACATTTGCGAAAGTTTTGAAAGTTATGCAATACATTCATGTAAATCTTGTCCTGTTGAATGCAGCTTACCTAGTGACGTAGATTAGTATATTACGTTTGAGTTACTTAATATGATAAGTTTATGTATTGCCATATAGCTTTAAAGTTCGATGGAACCCGATGTTAGTGAGTTCGATGCAAAAGAGAATCACCCACCAATCAAGACTTCTGTATTAGGTTAATAATTCCAATTCGTGTAGGCCCGAAAACCTCTAATTTACCACTTATACAATAGAAAAATGAAAGCAATAGAATAGCAATGAAAACAATAGGTATAAAGAACATTTAGCTCACCTGAATATCGTTTCGAACTCGCTGTCATAACCCAACAGTCAGCTTATCCATACATCCTACCAGAATCAAACCTTATCCTACGACGAACATTTGTGACTGCGATGTCGCTTGTGGCTTCCCGCGCACAAATATTTGACGAAAAAAGCTAACTGATTGTTGTAATCAAATAATTTTAACTGATTACTTTGATTACTCCAGATTGCCGTTACGAGCCGATCACATTTCTAACGCGTGATCTCAAAGTTGCACAATGAAGATGACGGTTGGGATTTGCTTCATACATTTTCTGATCGCACAATACCTAGTTCATAGTATTTTCGGGGGTGTTTATCTCGGTGACCGTACATTTCAACCCACGTACATTTGAACCATGTACATTTGAACCCATGTGTATATCCGCGGGTTCAATCTATATGCGGGTGCTAAAACCCATGGGTTAGGGTTAGTATGGGTTCAAACGACCGTAAAACAAAAAAAATCCATAAGTGCAATAGTACGCAGGTGCAATTGTCGTGGATTCAAATGTACACGGGTTCAGATGTAATGGAACCGTTCATCTCAGATCTCGCATTTTTACATCAGTGACGGGAGCTTAGTACAAAGAATCCAGCATTTCCATTATATTTGTCTTTTCATATTTGTCGAGTAAACGCGCACGTGGATGTCATCAAAAATGTAACCTTCCTTCCACTCAATGAAAGATTAACGGCGTGTTTAGCGTTATATCAATGCATTCTCTAAATTGACGTACAAATCTTAGCTCATTGACTTTCGCAGCCAAGAATGTTTTCATACAATATCGTGCCGGCGATGTCCTTAAAGGTGGAGTCACAATGTGACGTTGTTTCGATGCCTACCCCTACAGTAAAGGTAATTTCTCCGCCCAAACCAAACGGCAGAGACATAACATCAGCAACAGCATTAATCACGGTTCTATGTGAAGTAAATACGGTAATTGACTGCTCAATACAAGTGCATACCGACGACAACGACTGATTCACATATTTGGTGTTATGGTGCTCGTGAAGAGATAGACTGTTATTTACGGAGCCCCACAATAAGAACGTAACAAAAACAATGTGTTACTTACCGATTAATATTAATGAGTGATTTGAAATTACTCTATTTAATAACTCGGATGTATTTGATGCTTCTTAAATTTTATTAATGTCATTTTGAGTAAACGAATAGTTAATGGAGACTCTAGTTCTGTATGAAGCACTTTGAGTCTGTCTCTACAGTAGACTTCTTGGTAAAAAGCGATCATGATACAGGTATGTACGGCCATAAAGAACAAACCTGAGATTTTGTCATCTAGCGTAAGGGTATACGCGTATATTAATGTGTTTAGTACCTATGTCAGTGCACTGCAGTTGACTACGTTCGTGTTGAGTGGCGCATCGCGCTAAGCCTTAGGACTACGCTTGATTTCTAACCTAAGATTACCCCGCTTGGATTCGCAGGTTAAAATCTAGTAGGGGATAATTTAGTACCAGATGATTGCTGGCGGCTTCCTCCCACTATCCCTACCCTAAGCTAGCACTTCCCAAACATAAATTGATGCCATCTATAAATGCCAAAGACATTTTAGACATTATATATATAAATATAAGAACATGACAGATCATGACTAGGGAATAAACGATAGCAAAATAAGGAATATATTCCCAGATTCAAACGCTTATGAACATAAGGCTACTAGCAATATAGATATAGGCTGACTATAGTAGATTTACAATTTGTGGGATCTCATGTATATAGTAACCTTCGAAATTTTAGTTTTCGACACAAATCCCATTGTTAACCAGTACTAAAGGGTGTACGATTCCCGGTTATATTGATGCATATTGGTGCACTTGATTCTACTCACTCATATAATATCGTTATTGGAAACTTAATGCGATTTTAGTTCGAAACACATGTGAACACGAATGTCATGGTTAACTAGTACCAAAGGGGGTAAGATACACGATTAATCAAGTCAAGACAAGTTTTTTTTTCCAACCAGTAATAAGTATCACAACCATAAAATACGACACGAAGAAAATTTACACCGTTTGTCTTGGGTAAGGGACGTAGCGGGGAACCAAACTGGTTATCGAGCAGCGACACCAAAGTTCCTAATATCTAATTGAAAACGTAAGAATTCTAGAATTTTGAAACTACTATATCTTATATTGACGGGGAGTGACGTATATGAAAGAGACCATTCAGTAGAAATTATATAGGAGAGTTTATTATATTAATTAAGCTCTTTTCAATATACATGATTAGGCATAACATGACGTGACCCGCACTAACAATGGGGAAAATAGGACACACATTACTATTTCTCTATTTTTAAATAGACATGAACATGGATGGTATGATAACATAGGACTTTTACCAAGGGGATAAGAACCAAAAAGGAGTTTACACTTGGTTGAATATAATTTATACAGTATCGTTTTTGGAAAATTTAGTTGAAACACGAGTTCTTTAAGGTCTAAGATTAACGGCTATCTTAATTCACATAGTATGACTCACTCTGATAATATCATTATTGGAAATTTGGGACGATTCCAGTTTGAACTAGTTGGGAACATCATTGGCATGAATATCAACTGTGAACTACCCGAGCGTACAGGTCACAATGAACCACAGTTACATTTAAAAAATTAGCCTGATTACTTTATATAGTATGTTAGTTAGTGTCAACTACCATTTGTATTCATCAGATTAATGAAAAAGATCAGGACTACGATTTCAAAAATGTCAGACATACTAGTATATATAGGCATCCTATGATAAACAACAAGTTAAACAATAAGTTTTAATATTCGCATGGTTATTAAGTTGGGGTTGTGTTTTAACCGAATTGCACTTAACGAGGCATAGTTCAAACTCTTCCAGTATCTCTGCAGATATACACTGCTGAACTAAAAGTATCACTATGAAAAAAATTCACTGTTTGTCGTAATCACAACGTGACACCCTATTGCGGTGAAACGCTTTTTATTTATGCTGGCCTAATAACCTTTAAATAGACTGACTTTTCAAGATAGTAATTGGCCTTTTGGTTTGGACGATTAAACGAAACGACAGCAAACTTTTTTTGCCACGGAATATTAATACTTTTTATGACGTAATTTCAGTTTTTTCTCTATTTTCGCTTGAGGCACATAATATGCAGCACCTACGCCAAATGGATTTTTCGAACCGTCAGTAAATACTTGTACATAGTCTCGATATCTTTCGTGTGTATGGTCAAGAAATGACGTTTGAAGTATTGTTGGTGAACATGTTGTACCATAAATCGTTAACGCTGTATCAATTTGCGGTGGCTTCATTATCCAGGGAGGAATCTTGAAATTACCATCTTTTGCAACAGAGAAGTCGGTAAAAAAGCTGTTGGTTGTTTTCATAATAAACGTTGCAAATGACCAGGAAAATATTCTTCCTACGACTGTTTGAATAATTGTGCTGTAATTTCGCTGTCATGAGGAATCATTCTGCATTTGTAATGTAGACATTTTCTATAATGTATAATGTGTAAAGCCATTTCGTTACACTGGGATTGTAACGCCAAAATAATAGGAGTACTTTTTAATGCAACCAAACATTGTGATTGGATGTATAATATGTAAAGGCATTTCGTTACCCTGGGATTGTAAAGCTATAATAGGAGTACTTTTTAATGCAACCAAACACTGTGATCGGATTACAGCCAGTTTCCGCAATATAGTCGTTGTTCTTATTGTTCCTGTTCTTGTTCTTTGACACGTTTTTAAAACGTCGCTTTTCTCTTTGATTACTGGACCAATTGCTTTGAAATTTTCAGTAGTTGGAGATGGAATTTTTTTCTAGAAGGCTATAACTTTTATTAATTTCAAATATTCCTGTGAGCTTTATGATATTCGTTTTTATTTTGAGCTATGACGTCATCAGAATTTGCCAGCATGTGGCGATTCCGCAAACATATATCGATCACTTGATCAACGAACAGGTTCCGTGGTCAAGCCTGCTGGTAAGTTACCGTACCGCACCACAGTGAATTTCAGCGTAACGTGTCTATATATTTGAGCATAACTCTCTTGTTTATTTATCCTGACTGTTGATTGTAATAAATTTGAAGGTAATTTTTGAAGTGTAACAAGTGCAGAAAACAAATTAACTTTTACTTTGCATACAACCGCAAGTTTAGAGCGGAAACATCAAACGCATTAAATGAAATAAACCTATAGTACTTTTTCAGCACAAAATAAATGATGCCCTAATCATATAAAATGAAATAATTCCAAAGTGTGTAAAACAAGGTCTCAAAACTGAAACCGTGGCGCCGTGATTAGTTCATACCAATATTCACTATAATAATTATTTTCGAAATACAAAGCTATTGATAACATAGTCTCAAATTTTTCAGGTATTCGATGAATCGGAGTGTATACACCAACATCATATATCCAACAGCGGAAGATCTTCTTGGCGCCAGGAATACTTTAATTGATTTGAATGTGACATCACCTCTAAGCAGCGTCGGATTAACCATTAAACAATAGAAGCACGTGCTGGGACCAAGCAAAGAGGGACACCACAGAAATTTTAGAGAAGAATTTTATATAGTTTATCGGTGTTTATTAAAATATTACGAGTTCACCAGGCGACTCAAACTTCGAAATATTCGCTTATTTTTTGTCTTCTAGTATCATATTACCCTTCTTTACTAAAAATAAACACTGAAACCTATTTATTGGACACGAAATGGGCCTATGAGTCGTTTTCTTAAATTGTTGTTGTTTTTACTTTTTAGTATTCACCTTTTTGTTACACTTTTATTTTGAAAATATTTCTATTCTCTTCAACAATTGGACCAATGAACTATTTACCCTATGTGGCGGTTCCACGATCGCATTTCAACGATATATTGGTCAGCAAAGTCGGGAATTTCTTGATAAGGTAGACCAGGGTGGTCCAAACTCTGTGATGCTGATACATTCCGTGAGGCTCACAGAATAATTTTAGCGTATATTTGTATCTAATGGAGTAACGTTTTTGAGTTTTTTTTTTTAGATATTCCAACTGGGGTTGGGATCCCTAAATTCAAACCCTTTTTCTAACGCTTTGTGCCTTTATTTTAGTAAAAACACTCCTCTGTTTACAAGCGTCGGCCATGTGACAGTAGTGACGAAACGCAGAGCCGACATAACGCTGCGTAATCCAGTTTTTTTTAGCTAGGTCCCGAAAACCAACTTAGACTGACTTGGTTGGTATTTGACGATGTCACTAAGCTTGCTCACGCTGTTTTTAAATTACTCAATATAACAATTCGTAATAAAATGAGTGTCGCAAGAAAGGTGACATAAGATAACACGGCGGAAATGTATTTCCTTGCCCATCACGCAGTGTCTGGTTTGATTTCAAGTAATATCTGTCACGAAAGAATATAATTTGAAGCGACATTAAACGCGAGATGCGCAAAATACAACGGTAATTCTCGGGAATTAAATTTAAAATAACTGAAGGCTTTATATATCTTCTTTAAACGGACGCCAACCATGCAACATAATAATAGTCTGATTAGAACGGTAAACTTTCGTTGTTTATTAAATTTAAAGTAAGTAAACTCGCGGTATTTTGATCACTTTTGGGTTTTCTCCGACTTGCGGCCCGCGAGACCTCCTCAAAAGTTTTTGCGGTCCTTCAACCTAGCAACCTTGAACCACTCTGAGGTAGACTACTAGGTACCGGTAAAATTTTAAACTACAGTTGTGACTTGTATCCTATGGCATTTCGATTCACGTTGAGACTGGAGGCATGAATCTTTATTGTCACACTTCCTCGGAATTAGAGCTCAACCAATATATCGGCCCGATATTGCGTGTTTGCATATATATATATTATCGGCAGTAAACGGCCGATATATAGATCGGCCATATATAAGAGTTAAAAAAGCCAAAAAAGTTCGTAAAAGTTGTTTATTTACTGTTGGTTGTGATTATTTTTAATGGATAATACACTTATGTGGTTTATTGTTTTTATAATTAAATTACACATGAGGGGGCACTAAAGTTTTCAGTGCTTAGGGCACCAAAGGGGCTTAATCCGCCCCTGCCCTTTTGCATACTTGAGACCGGAATTCGCGTTCCACAGAGATTAGGAAGAGAACAAATGTTTCGGATGCTGATATGAGACCGCCTCTATTGCGCTCTTCAAAGCAATTGGGAAGATCACGCCTCGAAGCTTGGTTTTGGCACTAGAAAGTACCTTCTCCACGTAGACGCTTTATTCCCCATCTTAGCAATCCCCCAGCTAGGTCATCAATCATCATTTTGTCGCCTTTGGTTATTGACGTTTGCATGAATGGTTCAGTTACTTCAAACGCTTCTTTTATAATTTTTGGTGCTGCAGTTTTGATTATGCGTTTCAGGTCCAAATGAGAGATTTCAGAATTGTTCGAATATGGCTTTTGCAATTTTTCAATGTATTTAGCTGTCATTTTACTTCTGGATTCTTCCCTAGGAATTTCCATCATATCCGCTATAACATCTGCCCATAGTGTTGATTCCTGATTTAATGTGATGTTCAAATCATTCAATGCAGTCTGCAGTGTCTTCTTGCAATCAACATTTCCGTAGTCGATTTCTACTACAGATATGCCCCATTTTCCTTCTATCTCGTCATCAAGCTGTGAAATATATAAAATCGGGTCTAAAACAGTGCCCAAGTGCTTGAATAAAGCAAAACAAATGTGATGTAAAAATACTGACCAAATTTTTAGCAAAACAAAAACGGTCTCTACTTTCATATATTAAACTACGGTACTATAAACTCTTACTATTCATTCTTTCAGGATCAAAACCTATTTTGATAAGCAATCAGTACTATGTAACTCACGTCATCAAAAAATTCAAGCATTTCTTCCTCAGATAAATCCATTTTAATTCGAACTTTGAATACCGTTAATTCAAGAGTTAACAGCGAGCAGCCTAAAATATACTGCAGACGACGCTGTGGTTATGAATTATCCACGCCAACAATAGATGACGCTGTGAACAACAGATCAGTATACGGCCTTCCAGACTAGTTATATAATGGCTCTGATATAACCAACAATTTTTGATGTGTTAAAAAAAGTAAATAGAGACTTGTAATCATCATTAGCCGAAGCTACAATGGCGTTTCTCTGTGTGAAACATCACCAGAGTTACAGATCTAACGATTGTACGTCAAATCTAATAAAGAAGATTTTTCCAGATTCAAATATTTCAAAAAAAATATTCTTGTGCTCGGACGGAAGTTGAAACTATTGTGCATAATATTCTAGCTTCGATGACTGTTCAACATGCCTTAAATAATATTCAACAACTTGATATTTTGTATCTCGGAATAGCGACAGACGGCAGTAATCATAACGCTACAAAACTTTTCACGATAGTTGTACAATATTATGACTAGAAAAATGGTGGGTTGCAGTCTAAGCTGCTTGAAGTTAAAAGTACCACGAATGAGAAATCTTCAACAATTGCGAATGAAATTAAAGAAACTTCGACCAAAATGAACCTGTTTGAGGAATGTGTTTCATTTACTGCCGATAACTGTAATACTAACTTTGGCGGATTGGCTTTTAGAAAGGGCAATAACGTATTTTTTCGATTGCAAATCGACCTGCCAAATTTGATTGGGGTAGGATGCCCTGCACATGTTTTGAAAAGCTGTCCACACCATGGCAACAATCAGACGAGCATTGATGTGGAAAATATTATTTACAAAACGTACCAATATTTCAGCATATACACTGTACGCACAGAAGAACTGAAGGATTGTAACTTTGTGGATACACAGTATAAAAAAACTGCTTTCCCACTGCGTGACCAGATGGCTATCACTTTATCCAAGTTTATCTGGAATGATTCAGTTGTACCCTGCCTTGCGATCATATTTCCGGTCTATTGAAAAGCCACCTGTTGCTCTAAAAAGATTTCATGAAAATCCTGTGAGTGAGTTGTATTTAAAACATTTGCAATCGTTTGTCGCTGTGTTTTATGACCAAATTAGGCATATTGAACACTCAGAGGCCTCAATTATTAAAATCAAAGCTTGTCTTAACACTGTTAAATCTACGATTGAAGAAAAAAAAACACATGTTCATACAAATCCAAATTAAATCTGAATTGCGTAGACTCAGAAACGAATGAAACGGCCGCGAATGTGATGTATTTCTCTCAGATGTGGCTTTGTTGTACGAGTCATGCGTACAATACCTCGAAAAATGGACAGCTTCGTTTAAGGAATTCAAATGCGTTGACTGGATGCTTCTGATCCAAAACACCGAGTGGAGAATTGTTGAACCGTGCGTTGAGTATCTGCTTGCGAAACATGTTTCGATTGATGAAGCCAAGTAATTCGGCCAATTCCAAAACTTATGCAAGTTCGTAGAAAAGCAACTTCAATCCAGTTCAGTTTCCTACTGTAAGCTCATGGCACATGAAAGATGGACAGAATATTTCAAATCCTGCAGCACCAGCGACTTTAACAGCGAACTGATAAAGATCGCACAATATTACTTCAGCATATTGCGCATAACGCCAACGTTGAGCACATTTTCTCTTTAATGCAACCACAATGGTCGAAAGAACGCGAAAACTTCCTATTTGAGTCTGTTGCTAGCATAATAACTTTAGTTTACAATTTTAACGACAGTTCTTGCAGCCAGTTTTACGATATTGCAAAAAATAACCCAGCAATGTTGATTAGGATTAGAGGAACTTCCAAATAATCGTGGTCTAAGGGCAAATCCGATTATTCCGCAGATGTTTTTTTTAATAAAGACAAAAATGCATTAACTCATTGTCGTCACATCGTCTATTGTCACTTCTATTTTTAATCCTAGAAAATTTAGTGGATATATAACAGGTGAGATGTGGTTCTACCAAACAATATGTCCTCCTTCCAGGGATTGGAAATATGATCACCCTACTAATAGGTGACGATTAGAGTTGCCAAAACTTACTCAAATGACACTCATCGTGGGTCTTCAGAATCAATCAATCAATTTACTTCTGGTAAAATAAAACAACATAAAATATTACAACAAATAGATAAACAAAATGCAGAGATACCCAGAATACGAGCATAGCTTTAGCCTTAAGACAAGGTTAAAAACATACCAGAACGCCCGTCTACAGTTAAAACGAACAACACATTTAACATATAGGATACTGTTGTGTCCCTGGCATTGACTAATGAACTATACAAGAATCCAACTTGACAGAAACATCAATTTAATGAAAACAAACAATAACACCGCTCAGCAAGCAAACTCAAAACAGTGTACCGAATCACTAATATCACACAAGGCTCTACAAGAATGATGCAATAGGGGAACAATGTCAACTAGTGGAAACATAAAATATATGAAAAGTCAATACACAACATATACAAAATCGGCCAATAACTTTTGAATCGATTGAAGTTATAAAAACACTGCTCAAAAGAAGAGCAGGACAACACTTTGCCCAAATAGAATTCAATACATTTGTGTAGCCGCGGTTGTCATATTGTGCAATATTTTCAATGAGGATAGAGATACATGACGTCACAAATTTTTCGGCAGATCTGTATGGAGATTGATGTACTGCCAAAACCACAAATGTAATACAAGATTCTAGGGTTTATGAAAACTTCATATGGCATACACGTGAATTTCATTCGCACTATTCCTGTACAATCCGTTGCCATGGTAAGGAATATTTTAGTTTTTCAACCTTAATCTGTACAACACAAGGCTATCGTTGCTGTCCACTAGTAGTGACCAATTTTTTTTATTATTTGAATGTACTGTGTCAACTTAACTGTACTTGATTTACTATTGTCGCGGACTAAAGTGTCCGTGTTGATATCGTGTGTACTGTATATATATATTTTTATGTTTATAGACTGTTATGTTGCGAACTCCCTCCGTTTCCCAGACATTTTTAAAAAACAGGCGCTGTATAGCAGCATTTATTACCACAGAAATCCGCGTAGAGATAGTAATAAATTTAGAATCGAATTTTGTTTTATGTATTAAATTTCGGGTCGTTCGAGGGCCGCAACAAATTAGCTCGTGGGCCAAGTTTGCCGACCCCTGCATTAGAACATGGTTTTCAATTCACTGAGCGTGATGCCTTTCGTCCGCGTTAATTTTGCCAAATCGTGCGAATCTCTGAATAGCTTCCTGTTTATTTTGTTGAAAATTGGAAGGTCCCTCATTCTGATATAAAGTATGATCTATTGGAGGGAGGCCTACAGCCATGTATGTTTTGGAGTTCGTCATATCGCCGATATACAATATATATATATATAAATTGGCAGCGATGCTTGAAACTCTTTCTGCCCTGGACCGCGATATCGAAAAAACACTATATTCCTGGCGTTTTCGAACAAAATTCACAAACTTTAAAAAATTGTCAAAAGCTAACCATAGGCCCAATCCCTACAGTTCTTGGTTTTTTTGAAAGGCAACTCCAAGCACAGCACCAGGAAACTAAGTTTTTCACACCTGTACTAACAGCAAGCCAGTGGCATGGCTCAGCTTTGACACACTTTTTACGGCTCTCAAATTTCGTCCGAAATATGACTAAAATGACCACTTTCAAAGACAAAATACTCACACACAAACTATAAACACTACACATATCAAACTTACTCACAAGAAGGGTAGAGGTGTAACCTTATTGGGAAAATTTGCAGTTTTTCTCTAACTGACATGAAATTGTCATGGTAGGCTGATGAATTTCAGGTAAATGGCAGAAATTTTCGAAAAAATTGAAAATTTGGTTTTCGAAAAATCAGATATTTATATTTACATACGAGTAAAAAATGACACAAAAAAATTAAATTCAGTCAGTTTTGAAAGAATGTGAATAACAGTGGTGAAAAACAATGTGAAAAGAAAGTGTGCATACGAAATAATAATAGCGAAAATGAAGAATTACACAGTATGTACATAAAACACCTTGGTGCACGTAAAAAGAAAAATCAGTCTCTGACAAAGTCAACAAAAATCACAGTCTCTAGCAAAGTCAACAAAAATCACAGTCTCTGATAAAGTCAACATCACAATATTGCACATAAGTTTTGATTCCTATTCCCAATAGTTTGGGAGGGTGTGAAACTTCTCGAAACACGGGGTAACACAAAGTGTTACCTGGCATTTCTCACACCAATATGAAGACCTTTTTTGTTTCAATTTTCTGCTACTGCCTTCTCTTTCTTTTTTGTCCCGTTCAGAACACACCCTGCAAACTCGTGATCGCCGAGGGCTCGAAGCTCCGAACATTCCGCCCGTTGACGCTGCTGCTTCAGCTGGTACATCTTCAGTGCTTGCAGCATACCGCCTAGCCGGGACTGGGACAACCTCTTCATCGGAGCTAGATGACTCACTCGTCTCTTCCCACTCGTCACCAGAACTAAAAGAAAAATTGCGTTGATTAACGACTGGATTATTACTAATAACAAGTCCAAGCTATGAGGCTTGCTCAAACAATTGCCACAGTCAGCTTACAAACTATCATTTTTTCAGAATATAAAGAAAATTTTTTTTAAAAAATAGCAGAAGAATGCATGCAGGTATTGCACTTACCTTGCATCAAAATCGCTTTCACTCTCCATTACGGTACCTTGTCTGATTTATAGCTACCAGAATCCTAATAAACTTACAAATACGTCTTATATAACAATATCCCTTTAGAACCGAAATCAACTGCATAACAATAATAAAAAGACGACTCTCGTCCGCAGTCATAAACACTATTCCCTGTGTCGACGACAAATGAATAGTCCAAAGTCTACTCTGAAGTCTCAAAACAAAGAACGAATGTTCCCTAGCTATTTTTGGTGGTTTACGAGCTTCAATTTTCAATGAACAAACATACAACTGCAGAGAAAAAAGCAGAAAAATATCAAAAAAGGGGAACACCCTTTAAATCGCCCAATACGCTCGAATGGTTCGAGCGATAGCTCATAATAACGGGCTCGAAACACACTAACGATTGATACCAAGATCGTATGCCTCGTGCCCGTTGAAGCGGAGATATGACGTCATATTTTACCCGCAATATACTGGGGTTCAGGTTGGGGGTGTTTCTCGCCATCCACATTATAGTGCGGCTCAGGGCGCAAAGAGTTAAGTTAAACTATTGTAAGTTAGGTTTAACTTTATAATTGCACAGCTGCTAATCACAAACAATTCTAACTATCAAGATCCAAATAGTTGAATTGCAGCATGATGTAATATTTATTTGCAAGTGTAAATCAAACCAACAAAGTGAACATTTGTGAATTAGGCAATAAATGCTACATATATATATATATATATATATATATAGCAAAAAATTTACGAAGGTAGTAGTTTCAATTTTTTGAATCTGCGAAGGAAACGTGCACATTTGTTTGTTGACTTTGTGGACGCCAAACCTTGGCTTAGTTGCGGTATTGATAGTAACAAATACACCAATAAAGACATATCAGACACCCTTTATATGTAAATATAGTTTGATGTAGTGAGTTTGTTTTGTAAAGATGAAATAACGAATCAACATACAACACTTGATGGAGTGAATACACCGAAAAAAGTATATCTCAATCAAATTTATTTCTGCCGGGCAAAGCACATATCGTCACGCTAATAACCGAATTGCGTAAGTCATTTTTGGCGATTTTGTGTTTTTTATAATATAGATATTTAGGTAATGCTGCGCACTTGTCTGTTAACTCAGATTTTATTTTAAGAACTCCAAAACCCATAAAAATGGAGATTTAGTATGACATGCACATTTGTGCAATTGTTTCGTCATAATGAATTATCATTGTTACCGCAGGACTATTGTGACGTCACAAAGGCCAAATAACCTTGGCGCAGTATTTTCGAGTTTTTGCATCTCGGATTCTAGCTTAGCGCGTATTAATTTGAATTTAAACAACAATATAGGAAGACGTGCACTTGTGATATTCACTGTTCGAGTCCGATTCACCTTAATTGGCTTTTTATATTGGGTGCATTACTGTTTTATTCTTTATATTTAATCTTAGTCATAAAAAATAATGTAATTGAAACTGATTAGCTATTTTGGGTATTAGACATTGCAGATACTGAGAATTACATCCGTTTTTGGAATGTTTAGTTTCCAGAACTGGTGCATATAGTAAAGTTGCAAAATTGCGTATGTCCCCAAGTCATAGACACATTTCTGCCTGAGTCACAGTGCGCCATTATGACGTCACTTAACTGCGTCATACAAATTAACTTAAATCCGGCTATGATCAAAAAATTGAACCATGGCAAATTATTGACTCTCAATGGCATAACAATATCATTAGGAAGTTTTTTTTATGTTTTTCTCAAAACTGCTAAAAATGACTTACGCAATTCGGTTATTAGCGTGACGATATCTTCCCATCCTATACTTGTTTTTTGGTTGTGACTGGCAAATGCATTCCACATATTATAAATTCCCTTTGCAGTCGGGGCTAGGGATTTGAAGTGTGAATATCCCATCAATCCTGAAAAATGTTATTGCTATAATATTGCATGTACTGATTTTATATATCACAATGTAACACTATTATATTTACCTATTGGTGTGCACAATCCTATGAACAAATAGGTGTCGTAATCTGTCATGAAGAAATACTCTCCTCGGAATATGTTGTTTGCATCTGAAATGATTGTTATAAGCGAGTGCTAATAATGTGAAGCTTGTTTCTAATAATGCAAATTGGAAGCCTGAAAATACTCAATAAAATATCATTAATTGGATTTTTTATATATTAGCGGAAAGTCTTGGGATTTATTAGGGAAAAATAACCAACAATTTCTACTTACACATCTCTATATCTTCACCGGTTGCGTCACCCCCCGGGGTGTCAGAATACAACTTCTTTGATTTTGCCACAAACGCAGGTTTTAAAAGGACAATGTTGAGAATACAAAGCAAGTAATATTTCTACACCATCAGAGGTATATGGTACGTCGATTCAAATTTGATTCGAGTTTGAACAGACATTGTTAATAAATGAAATCAATCAGATAAATTTTGTAGCATAAGTAGACGTTTGACGTCATTATCAAATTTTATTAAAAAATAAAATAAATATTGAAATTGCGATTTGGTGCGATGGCGTCTCGCTTGGGATAAGAAATTATGAAAAACAGTTTAGAATTATTACAAAAAATTAGAACTATTTATTTACTATTTACTAGAATTATTTCTACTTGTACTATGTACGTGTTACGTTATTGATAATAATAATAATTCATATGATACAAATTTGCTCTCACTGAGTTGTTGATCCATAACGTATGTTTCATCCTCTCTTCGTATTAGGTGTAACTGCAAATCCAGTGTATTATCCTTGTATAACCTTTAGGAAAGTAATAATTAAGCAAGCATATAAAAATGATACTAAAAAAGTCGTCAAGATTACTGCTAGTTTACCCGCGAACGATCTCAGTCAGGTTGAACATAATTCCATTTTCCACTAATTTAAAATGATGTATGTCATGACAAGTCCTCCGGAATTTATATGTATCACCGGCATTCGGGATGTAAAATTCATCGAACCATTTTCTTCTAACTGAAAATGTATAAACACTTTCATTAATCCGATGCATGTAGCGGATTCACATCAGGTACTTTTCCTAAACGAATCTGCCCAAAGCGCAAAAACGTGTAGGCCTACAGTAGGCTAGCCTATATTATTTTGTTTTTTTATGTCGTACCCTATCGCTGATTCCATAGATTGTTATACGCCGGACGTGTATAACAATGAGAGACATGATTTTAAAGTGGCATGTGAACCTACATTAACATATATATTCAGAAATTTGTAATATTGTAAAAAAATTATTTGAAAGATTTCAGTCTTTATAACTTAATTATAATGAATTTCATATTTAGTTCTGATAAGTATAACGAAACTAAGTTAGTGGTCAATTTCCAAGGTTACTTACCCTGTCCCAGTCAATAGCTTGATATTCTTCCATTTTGGGGCAAAGTTGGGAAATTGCTGTTCCTCCCAGAAAACATATTACAGTCAAAAATAAGTAGCCGTTTGTTCCAACCATTCTTGAAAGAATATGTCGCAGGTACTGTTGTCAAATGCGCTCATGAAAACTTGGTATTCTTCATATAATTTTCTCAAATAAATGTCTTCATAGTCAGAAAAAAATGTGTTTGCTTGATTTCAAGGGGCAGAGCAATTGCTAACACTTCATTTATCATTTTTTCACACATGAACAACCCAATATAAATAATGTATCGAAGCTAATTTGACAGCTGTAACTTTTCGTTGACACGGAAGGAGTAAGGTTTTGGCATGCATTTTGTAAATTCGAAATGTCAACGTCGTCAAAATAGAAGGGTTGAACTATTCTACCCCGGATGTTGCATTCACTGTTGTTACTTATCGATCTTGATCGGTAAGTATGTTGATAGGTATTTGTCTGTTTGGAATCGCAGAAAAACACAGGAAGTTACATGAAGTTATTTAATATCCGAAGTTTCTTGACGCCATTGTCATTTTACCAGCAAGTGTTTTGGTTGATATATTCCTAACCTGTTACACATACTACGTTTCGCTGTCCGCCAGCTTGGTTCACATACTACGGGAGTAGTAAGATCAAGTAATGGCACTGTACACGACTTTTAACATCTCGGCCGAGATTGTGGTCGCCAAGAAGATCTGGCCGCTATTACCACTATCTGTTTTATGGTATGAATTCACGTTGTTCTCTCCTTTCCAAAGCAAAGATCAGTCAGTATTCGCCGACATGCGATGCAGGGTACTCCCGAAGTATGTGAACCAAGATGGCGGGCACCGGAACGTGGTATGTGTACCAGGTTAGGATGAGGCTATAATTTCATTCCAAATTTCCTTATTTCAGTTCTTTCACGAGTTCGGGGACTAGCCAAGTGACCCACCTAGTATTTGTACCTGAAATTATGTCCTAACCCTTCCCTGATACACATACCACGTTGCGGTGTCCGCCATCTTGGTCCACATACTTCGGGAGTATCCGATGCAGTGTAGTTTACCTTCTATCTCAGAGGTCAAACGGTGTTGGTGGCTAAATCGACTCATAGGCCTGGCTTTTTTCTCTTCTTTCTGTTTCTGACAATGTTTCGGGTTTTTCTCGAATGTGTCTCATCCAATTTCTTCCAAATAGTTCGATCGCTTCTAATAATCGGCCCGATCAACCGACACTTCTATCTCTCGGGCCACGTCAATCCCAAGTGAGTATATTTCAGAATACCCGATGATTTGGACGGCGAGTCACGTTCTTGTTAACAGGGGGTCCTGCTGTCTTTTCCGCGCCATTGGTCGAGAAACCCCTGCAACAGGCCATGGGCGATTTTGATTATCGGAACCTGTAGGTTTGAATCATTTTTCGCGCATAACATTAGATGGAATCAAGTATTTCCAAATATATCATTTATTATTTAAACGTCATGAGTATGACACTTTTGGCAATACACTTTTTTCATGAAAATAGTCTCAATATGGGCACAAAGAAAGAATTTTTCTGGGATTGATTTTCATGGTAGGCGAGACCAACGGGCGTCAGTCAAGTTTTTCATTGTTCAACGAGATAAAGGGCGTCATTTTGTGGAAATTTTGGTAACGAAGAATAATGGCACCAAGCCAGCCTGAAATTTTGTGGGATAAGGGCAATTTTTACGACTTCTTTCTCGCGTCTTTTGACTCAAACAGGACGAGGTTCAGGCAAGCAGTCACTGATAATCCAACGATATATAGCTTTAAAAGATCTCCACAGAATGCTTCGTTGTCGAATTGATTCAAGTTATACGGGTGCGCAATTTCTCGTTTGAAGGAAGGATTGATAGTAGGCAAAAAAATGTCGGGTTATCAGTTAATCGCTCGCAGGTAGAGAAAATAGTATTAAAGGGCGTAGTTTGTGTCTAACTGTAAATGCCGCAAAATCGCTTTTCAAAAAGCATAAGGGCATGATCCCCAGCTTGATGGATTACGTCAAGCTATGAGGTATCTAAATATATATCAAAATAGGATAGGATAAGTAATAAAGATAGGATAAGTAAACAGCTTTGTTTCAAACTTGACCACCTATGCACAACGTTCTACCATTTTTGATCATTTCTCTAAAAGACATAGCGAAAATCGCTTTGACATTAAACAATTTCAGTTCAACAATCGTGTAATGTCATTTGTTTTTCAGGCACTGTCTAAAGATAAGCAGTTGAGCCGTTTGAAGATGTCATTTTTAATACGACTTTAACCTCGTTTGTTTGTCTTTTTTCTGTATGTGACATCCTAATAGGTAGGGTGACCATACGTCCTCCTTTTGGAGGATTTGTCCTCCATTCAAGCTTGAATTTTTCTGACCTCCGAGGACGCTCTAAAACGTCAAAATGTCCTCCTTTTGCACGGGATTAAATATTTAAAACTTCTAATGATATAATCAGAGCCATTATATAACTAGTCTGGAAGTTCTCGCTTTTTTGCATGACACCGAGTTGTTGACAGCGACATCTGGTGTTGGCGTGGGTTTTACATCCCTGTCGTCTGCTGGACAGCCGAATCAGGCAGTTTGATGCAGGTAATGTGTGATGGTTCTCAGGCCATGTTTACACATTTCAAGTTGCGCGAAGTTGGCAAGCTATAGAAAACTGAAATAAAAAGGCAAACTATTATTATTAAACTTAAATATAGACTGTATATGCTAGGCTACGGGTAACTCCGGTGATGGTAACATTCGTTTTTTAGTTACCGGTACAGAGTTAATTATGGTTCCAAGCAAGCATCGTGTCCCGGATGGTAAGAAAAGGAAATTTGGAAAGCCTTCAAAAGAATGGACACAAAAGTTTCATCACGTTTTTTTTGGTATCCGCAATTTTACCATATTTTATTTTGGCTATCCAAAGCAAGGGCAAACTTTATTCTTCCATTTCAGAAATATGGTGTAGGCCAGTGGTTCCCAAACTTTTTTGAGTTGGGACCCACTATTTATTACCACCGCTTATGGCGACCCACTTAACTTTAATTTTTTTTTTATGACTTAACACAGATCACAGCAATGACTATTCATCGCAAAACTACCTTCTTTCCTCGAAAAAAAGGCCTGGCCTGAAAATAAGACAATAATTTGAATTTTGAAAATGATTTTAATTAAACCCTACCCTTAACATAAATTTAAAATGTGTGCGAAAGTAAAGGTTCATTGGTCTGAGGTAAAGTGAAGATGACACCACTATTTAAGATGATGTCACAATGATGATTAAGTATGAGGTCACAATCACAATTATGATATTTGTCATCTAAATTTATCTAAATCCTGTCGGGGAAACACCTAAGATTGTTTGAGAAGATCGTAAAAAGAAAACTTTCACATTAGAATTTAAATTCAATTTAATTTTTTTTTTTTTTCGAAGATTTACGTATTCGAGTCACCACCGATCCTAATAACCAGTATATATAATTAATCAAAGCTTTCTACATCTTTTAACGACCCGAATAAATCTTCTCACAAGAATGGTCAGAATACTGGATTCACTGGGGCTGAAGGAGTCCAGGTCAATATTTCCGATAATACGCCGTTCATCTATTACACTTTTAAATATTCATAACGTGCCAATGATACTATTATTCTGGGTGCGTTATTGGAAGCTAAATTTAGAATAGCCGTATAACACATAAACACTTGTGGTTAGCATCTGATTTAAATCGTGGCATAAAATTATAATCAAGTATGCATGTAAAATATTTCTTTGTCCTTCCCTTTTCCCAAATTCTTCAATCTGTTATATGTAAATGACCGTGCGTCTAATAGCATTGTACAAAGGGTCCAACTCGTACTATCCCACATGTCAGATATTTACTAGTTTGGGTAACTGGCTTTGTTTATATAAAAAAATACCGCCTTCAAATCGATATATTCCTCCAATTATAAAATAATTTTGATTTGGAAATACACTATTTTAATAATGTAAACCCACGATTGAAAGACAATATTTCTTCAGTATCTGAAACCCATGGGCTATTTAGTAAAATACAGTGGCCCAGTGATATTTTTCTTCGGTGAACGTATAATGAGCTACAACTCTACTCAAACGCAGTCTACTGCTCGATTACCAACACCGTCGACAAGGAATATGGTAAGTCATATATATATATATATATAAATGTTCCAGCGACATGCATTATTTGGGTTAGGGGCGAAAGCCGTGTTGCTTTTAAGGAGCTAGAGCCGAGGATCTAGGACCTTTATGGCATTTTACATTTTCCTGAATTGTCTTAGTAAACGGGATTTGAATCTTTTAAAATAGGTTACTTGTTATCATGGTTAATACCACCGAACCTGTTATTAAATGCGTGTGTTACATTCTTTTTAAATTTCTTTGCATCTAGAAAAAATATTATCCGTGCTATATGATTTCTTAAAGTATAAAAATTATCACAATTAAAAACTGTAACCTAAAATATTCACAAATAATTCAATCAATCAATCAAATCGTTTTTTATTAGCCATCCATGCAGGCAAACGGGCACAACAAAGTTAAAGCAAAATGAAAATATATATATATACATATTCATGACTTTGCTCAGAATGGACAGGATAACCGCGAAATGACCATTCGGTATACCTGTCAGCGGCTACCTTGGTTAGGTAATTGTGCTTACGGTAATTCTGTATTCCCTACTATAACTTATTGTCTCCAAGACTGTGCCGATGATGCATCAGCAACTGTGTTGTCGGTTTATGTATTAGCAACGACCAGAAAGTAAATTTAAATATCAGCCTGTAACAATTTGATGACCACACAAAGGAACCCACGTCTTAATCAACTTCCATATAGGTTATATCTTTATACTATATACCAAGCGTGGAGTATACACGTTTTGATGCATAAATAACGTAAACCATGCTAAATCTATTTTACCTCTGCTCGTGATCACCTTACCTTTCATGTCATAGACAAATTATTATGACTACCCAAGTAAGAAACCTGCAATTGCTTGGAGTTTTGAAAAAAGGATTTTTATCGGCCTTACATATCAAAACACTGTCTATAGCAGTGGTTCTCAACCGGGGGCCGATGGCCCCCTAAGGGGGCCACAAAGCAGTTCAAGAGGGGCCACGACACAAGACCAATAATTGATCATAAAGCAACTTAGTTTGCATACTTTTATTTTAAAACAAAATCTCCCGTTCAGGCGTTCACCGCAGTTTCATTACATGAACAGGTTATTTGCGATTTCAGGGTGAATTCACTTTCCCATACGTGAATTGTTTCATCATATTGCTCACAATACGAAAATGGAACGACAGTCGCATTGGCATTGGCTTCACCAAAGTAAATCTAGATGACAGAGTGAATGTAGCTATGAAGTGGCATTTCGTATTCTTAGCCACTACTTAGCATGAAAGCTTCTTCACTGATAGTAGGCCTATGACTTGCCACAGACAATCTGGCTTTTCTGATCTTGTCACCATCAAAACAAAATCTAAAAACCGTTTTGATGTTGACAGTGGCATTCGTCTCTGGCTGTACCGAAGACTGTGCTCCATATAAGAAACATTGCAAGGCAGTCCCAAGTGCAAGATTCCCATTGATTGTATACTAAAAAGCTTGGACTTTTTTTGTCTGTATATAGTTTGAGTTTTTTTGGATGGTGAACATGGGGGCCACGAGTGCAATAAGGCGCCAGAAGGGGGCCACGAGCCATAAAAGATTGGGAACCACTGGTCTATAGGTTTGAGTTATAGAATGTAAAGCCATTTGGTTGCGAGGTCGAAACTATATAAAAAGGTAGAAACCGAGCGATTAAAAAATTGTTGCGAGTCTTAAGTAAATATAAAATAAGCCGTACCGGAATGTCGAAATGAAACGTTTGTTGTTGCGGAAACTCAGTAAAATTATAAGATAATCCAAAGAAATTATTTTAAAGTGCATAAGGAAGTGAGAACAGATACGAAATTATAAGTCGCAAAAGACATTCCAGGTCAGTGCGTAGATTGAGGTTATCTTGAAAGAATATGATGAATAAACAAACAAACATATTGGTTTATAAATGATTTTGAGGTAGAGATAGAAGGTTCTGCTGCTAAATACACACTATAGGGCAACAAAGATTCGACCCTTTCTGCGTGTCCACACTCCCGTGTTATTGAACACACGTTTACAGAGTGTAACTCCGATCTTGACTCCTTCAGAGGTCAATAAGCACACAATGTATTAAATGCCAAATGTTATATTGTATAGTTGCCCAATCGAATTGATCCAAATAACGAATTACACTTGAAACCTTAAAGCAAGTATATGTGATGAAACCAAATTTCTAACTAACAAAGAACGGCAAAGACAAGCTACACTGAGTGAGAGAAATATATCATAAAGGAAATGAATTGGGACAACGACCTTGTTTCAGTCAAATAACATGCACTACTAACAATAAGTGGTGAAAATATTAAAATACACAGTAACTATCCTTATGTACTTGCTACAACACCGTTCGAGTAAATTTGTTATTTCAATTATTTCGTCCACCTTAATGCTTATTACGGATAGTTTTATTGTCCAATTCGGAATCGGAGTTTAATTTTTAGTTTCAAACCATTTTCAAGTTACCCGAATTCAGATTTTTGAGTATCAGTCTATTGAAAGTCCATACCAGTCCATACCTTTTCAAAGATTTGTGTCTTTATGTGTTTTAATGGAAAATTAGGATTATGATATACTGGTACACAGCAGGTGAAGTTTAAATATGTTTTGACATATACATATATACTAATTAACTTATGCAGAGTTTATATCTATAGAGTACTAACATATAAAAAATACCTAGTCGGTACCTTCAACATTTTACTACCGTTCACGTCTTCCGCATGTTGAATGTAGCTGAGTAGTGACTAATAATCACCTTATGTTATGTTATGACTACCTAACATATATAGAGTATAATAGCAAACACTTTGAAAAGTTTGCGAATAAAAGAAAAGAATATTGTTTTATTGGATAAAATGTGTAGTAACTTTATATATTTTGCTTATCGAAATTCACCTATAATTTAAAAACTACGTAAATGCAAATTATAGGGAAATTCGTGGTTATATAAAAAAGTGTGTCATCAGTGACCTCTTAGCTCATATTGTTTCAAAATATATCGGTCGAAAGTTAAATTTGGTCAAGCCTTCATCTGATGCATGCAGCATTGAGTGATGGAAGATGTTCATTTATATACCCGTTCTTAGTGGTACTTTAGGACACAGAGAGCAGTTTAGAATTAGGCTGTACATCAATACGTCTAATTACTATAATATGTTAAAATGGAGTCTATAACATCTATACAACAACAAACCCGTGTGGTCTCCAATCGTGATGGTAGTATACATTCAAAAATTGGAAGCTTCAGAACAGTGTTTCCCAACCCGAGTCCGCGGTCTTAAATGAGTCCGCGGAGCGTTTGAATGAGTCCGCAACGAGCCAGAAATTCACTGCGCGCCGCAAACGTTTTTGCGAAACTTAACTATCAGCCAAGTTACAAATTACGTTAGAATTTACATAAAACATAGCAACTTTATTCGGTTCCATTACATTTGAACCCACGTACATTTGAACCCATGACAATTGCACCTGTATGCTATTGCACCTATGGGACTTTTTTTGTTTCACGGGTAGTTAAACCCATACTAACCCTAACCCGTGGGTTTTACAACCGCATATAGATTGAACCCGTGGATATACGCATGGGTTCAAATGTACATGGGTTCAAATGTACGGTCACCACTTTATTCACATAACAATAATCAAGTCAATAATAATTGGTTACTGAGTAGGACTGGGCATATATTCGAATATTCAACTATTAGAATAGCAATTTACTATTCAAAAATTTGGTGCCAGGTGACGCGACAGGTCACTCGCGCGTCGCTTCATTGAACGTTGAGATTTCACAACTCGCTTGCGGATTTCCGAAGAAAACAAGAGTCTGCTGTGCACAAGCGTCGATAGATACCTAGGTGGTGTTTCTCGCGAGTTCGAACAACGAGGAATAAATAATTTTTTTTTTTTGGTAGGTGGTAATGGTGGCGACCCAAATTTCCTAAATTGAAAAGCGGCCATACAAAATACTGAAAATGAAACGGAGAGCCCATAATTTTTTGTTTTATGGTTGTCCACGACCAATTGAAAACACTTTTTTAGGCAATTTTCCCTTTGTATTCTTCGCTTTACTGCCCCCACATTGGTACGTGCAGTACTGCCGTAGGTGTTGTACGAACAGCTCAAATTTGTAGAATTCACAAAAATACGAATCAAAATATAATCGGGCACTTTACCACGCATTTTAGTGTCCATGGATTGTCATGATATTTTCTGAGTACTATTGCTTTTATTTCGTCAACACAAAGTTAAAATGACCACAATTAAATTAATAATAAAGCAAGTCGACGAATATGTATTTTTGATTTACAAATATACTTTAAATATATTTTTATTAAGTACTAAAACAAGTTCTTTCTGGAAATTTATAGCAGATAGTAAGATTTTTCTAACAGCGATAACAAATTCGCAAGATCGCAAAAAATATGTATCAAAACTAAATATAATCGGGCAATATATGCTCACATTATTATGTTCGAAGATTGCCGTGGCATTTAAAAAAAACTAATGCTTTCATCTTGTCGTAACCGCGAGTTACTATGAACACAAATAAATTAAAATAGAAAGACATTTTAAATTCTCGTCGTTGTCATGGATTGAATGTTGTGCGACAGAAAAGGCCATTGTTAAAATTTGTTAAAATTATGTTGTGCTTGGTTTTTTTGCCCCCTGCAATAAACGCACCTTGAGTCCGCAAAGGTTTTCGCCGGTGAAAAAATAGTCCGTGACCAAAAAAGGTTGGGAAACGCTGCTTCAGAAGACATGTATACCAAACGGAATTATATGGCCATCGAAGGTTAGATGTTTCGCAAACAATTTTCTCTTATTCGATATATCTGGCCTTACTTTGTTTTAACGTCACATCTCATTATCTAAAATCGCCTAAAATTTCTCCTGGTTTAAAAGTCTAGTATAAATAAGTATGTTTGTTCAAAATTTGAAAGATTTTACAGATTATCATCCCTTAGTGTCGTCATCAAAATTATTTTGTCATCTACTTAACAATTGTTCATACACTGGTACAAATATCTAAGAAAATATTGATGTTCTAAACCTCACCTATATATAAATGAATATGCAACGGGTAATAACGGATGGCCACCATAAAACGGATCCAGACTAGTAGGGGAATCGATTAGGTAATAGATTAGATTTTATAGCACAATACGTACAAGCGAGCAATGTGCTATTTTTGAAAATAAATAGAAGGCATTCTATAATAAAGCCCATCGGAATTTGAGAAAAACCAAGATGGATAGATTTCAATCATCGAACAGTTATCATTTCTTTTCAAAAACATGAATCATAGACAAAGCGCCCACTGATTTAGCGACTGTATACGGACTCGACTCGAATTTGCGAAATACAATGCAATACTAGTTGTCGAAAAATTTGGATCGATAGATGCATTATCACTGAATAACGACAAGTTGAGGGGAAAGGCAATTTACTCTCCATTGTGCCCGAGTTCTGGCTCTTACTGGTCTTGGTCCATTTTGAGTTTATTTTAACTCGATATTTTGTATTATAAATTAGGCAAATGACTGACTGGAACTTGTTTATGAGAGACTTGATATTAAAGTTAGTCATGAGCTACAACGTTTTGTTTGGGTACACCTGGTGATAAAAAGTTAAGTTGGCAGGACTAATGCATAGTGGGGTGAATGTAGTTTTTATTCAGCGAATAATAAATTCCCTTGCGACACACATCTTACTACCAAAATGCTTTGAAAAACGTCTGTCAAGTGTCCCTCTGTACCCCACTTGTGGGGCACATCCGGACAGACCCTGGGGCACAATGGGTCAGTCTGTCAAACTTCAACGAAGTATGCTCTAAAAAATAAGCAATTAATCAGCATACTCGTCTGAAGAACAGGGAGACTTCAAATTCCAATATTTTGACAAAAAATTTTGCAAACAAATTTGATTATTTCCTAAAATCTAAATCGAATCTAAATCTGGAAATATTATTGATTCTGGAATATATTCCATATTGGGCCATGGGTCGAAAAAAACCATAATCTTACACAAAATATACCGCATCTCTAGGTCTCTGAGCACTTATTGTATCAAACACTCTCGAATTTTGCCCCGTAGGCAATATAGTATCAGTGCGAGATCTGATTTTCCACTGTGCCCCATGTCCCAACGTGCCCCATCTTCCCCTACAATATTGATTATAACCACACTTATTTATTAGCACATTTGATCTGTTTCTGGCACTGAGCAAAAGCATGTTCCGGCCACGGAAATGGGATGATTAAATGTCATTCAAACTAAACAATATTATTTTCACGATGCCTAACCCCGAATAATAGTAATGTTTTCAAATGAAACTTCACAGCACCTATGGAATCGTTTGTAATATTTTTATTACTTGACAATGAACAACGTCCGAAAATATTTCATCTGAAGATTTAGATCAGGGGTGTGCAATCTTTTTTATTTGCGGGCCAAATACAAGTAACTGGGTAAAGCCGCGGGCCGCACCTCTATTTAATTTAGGCTTTCTGGTAGTTGCAAGCACAAAAATTGCCTATATGTGCTATTGATCTTACGGCATTATTAGGGGTTTTTGCAGAAATAGTAGATTTAAAACGCATAAACTTCTGAAGAAACTGCTATTTAAATTTTTTGTCACACCAACTTCAAACGAATGCAGTGAGAAACACGTTTTTGTAATATAAATCGTGTATTTTGCAACAGAATTTTGCTAGCTTGTTTTGCTAATATGACTGGTATGGGCTTTGCGACGAAAAAGAATAAATACTCGTTTTGCGATCGTAATCGTTAACTACGGTGTTGCATTTGTTTAACGTCTAAAACAAGAACGCGTTCATTCCAATAACGAGTTCGCACGAACCCGCTGAATCGTACCACGAATCTTAATCGCAATTATATTTTCGGGTTTTCCCAAGATATATTGCTTCGAAGTCCTACTTTACAATACTAGGTTTCAAAATCCCAACTGAAAGAACAATATTTTAGATATCTCAATATGCTTTGTATGAATAAAAAAAAAACATAATGCTCAAAAAATCGAATAAAAACAACGATACCACGCAGCAAGTTTTTAATATTATGACGGTATACAATTGGCACGGATATAATTTAAAGGAAAACTCAGTCACGAAGTAGAAAAATTTTGTTTCATTCCCGAAGCTAATTTTATTTTAACCATAATATATATATTTACTCATTTCTTCGGACTAAATCCCATAACGATCTCATGACTCATAACGATGTCAATAACGTTCGGGATAAAAGCTGTCAATGTTCATATATCGCAAGTTTAGTAACGTTTCATGTCAGACATCTTTGTATGTAAAATATATTGTTGACATATTATTAAAAGTTGTATATTTATATATGGGTCGTAAATACAATTCCTCGCATAATTTGATGAAAGATATTACAAGGTCTGATTCAGATTATAATCAAAGGGGTGAAGAGCTCTTTCCAAGCCAAATATAACAATGATTGGAAATTAGAGCAAAACTTGAACTATTCATTTAATTGCCGCTGTATGGAGTATCGTTACAACATTTGCGCTGGCGCTCCCAGTACTATTATTAAGCTTCATGACCGATATCAAGAGTTGTAAATATGATTGGTCTCAAACTTGTTTCGGGATGCGTCATTTTTCCCACCAATGAAGTAGTGAGGCACATTGGCTTAAAACTCCGATGGTTAACAGCAGCAGCAGTCAGGGCAACTTTTTTAAATAAATCCATTTCTTCAATTTGTTTATGATTCTTACAGCAGGGGTTCGCAAACTTTTGATGTTACGTTATTCTGTTATTCTTCACGGAGCCCCACAAATAAATTTGGAAAATAATGCAGACAAAAACCACATTGTTATTTACTGATCAATATTCCTGAGTAAGTTAAAATTACTTTGGGCTAATGACAATACATACTTCAAGTAATTTAAATGCTCAAACTTTTTTATCTAAATATCACAGATAAAGTATATATATTGGGGCTGTAAATTTGAAAACTTGACAAACACATTAATGAACTCGGGGTCGAACCCTCTCTCTTTTGATATTTTTGGAAGACTGAAGAAGTTGTTCATAACATGCGCGATTGCATTTTGTCAAAATCGCCGATTGTTTTCGTCAGCGTGGCGTATTTTTTAGACCGTAAACATCTTTATGTGGATGTTTATTCTCACTTAATCACAAATTTTCCTTGCTTGTATTGTTCCCCGAGGACGACGATAATTCTTTTTTGTTCTCGTGCGGAATTTTGAGTTCAGTATGGAAAACGAGTATATTATAATCATCGGCGACGAGATGCTAAAAATAGTTTATAAATAGGTGAACTGCAACCAAAATTTCTTAATTGAAAAGCCGTATTATAAAACATTAAAACCAAAACGGAAGATAATATGATAAGTTTTGTTTTAACGGACTCGCGACAGATTAAAAACGCTTTTTTAGATATATTAAATCACAAACTTTGATGTTATGTTAGGTTATCTATGAAGTTATATCATGCGAGTTACCTAAATCGATTCAATTGTGTTTTCGATGTACCTTTTTATTCATTCTGAAACTACCGATAAAGCCAAATGCGACTTTTTTCAGTCGCGATGCGAAGCAATATAAGTTTATTAAACAATTTGTTATTGCGAACAAAAAACATTTGTTGTTTCTCATTTGATGTCCGCGGATTGGCGTGGTAATTCTGGTTTGTAATGATTTTATATTGTCGTAAGTCAACGCATCCGCAGGTTCCATTGAACACAATGAAGGCAATGAACAAGGCATTTGAACATGCAGGCATCGGTCAAGGATTGCGCAGTTGTAAATTGTACTCATTGATATTTAAACAACGCTGAGATATCAACTCAAATTTGATGAATCTCCAGATCGCAAAAATATGGTGACCGACATTTGAACCCACGTACATTTGAACCCATGCGTATATCCACGGGTTCAATCTATATGCGGGTGCTAAAACCCATGGGTTAGGGTTAGTATGGGTTCAACTATCCGAAAAACAAAAAAAAAATCCATAGATGCAATATCATACAGGTGCAATTGTCATGGGTTCAACTGTACGTGGGTTCAAATGTAATGGAACCCAAAAATATGATTCCAAACTATTTATAGTTGGCAGTTTGGCACTTATTTTATTTTATTTTAGAATAGTAATAGTATTCCTCATTTCATTAATCGTAATCTCGACTCAAAGACAAGTAATGATAAACATAATTAAATTATTATGACAAGACAGTTTAAATGTGCTCGCATCGGCCATGGATGGAAACCCGTCATCCACTGACAAAGTTTTTTTTAACGAGTGGCCTAAACGCGAATAATAGTGCCTGGTAATTTCCAATTCCAGTTTTGTACTCTCCCCTCTTTCTTTTAAAAATCCTGACCTCGCTTCTGCTTGTAGATCATGTCATACTTAAATCACCGCCTCGTTGCCATATTACGACCCTGCTGGTGTCGAATTTTATTAATGGTGTATTCGCTTCTTTGAACAGTTACAGAATAGTCGAATCCGTAATTTGACAAGTAATAGAGTAGCTCGCGGAGCCCCTAGGTTCGTCTCACGGAGCCCTGGGGCTCCGTATGGAGCACTTTGAGAAACTATGTCTTACAGGACCCGATATTTAACCTAGAACTTTGCTGTTTACTTATAGTAAGACACTTTCTAGTTCATTTCGCACACTTTCCTCAGTGTTCCACAAAAATCCCTCATTTCCTGAAAACTTAGTCGACCTTTCGTAAACCAAAAGTCCTGGATAATTAAATAGAATCAAATTCTTAAAATTAAATTTTCGTGGTAACCTACCTTCAAAGTAGATAGTAAATATGGAAAGTATTTTAAACAAAGTATATCAAACGAACAATAAAATCGGTGACTCAAAAGTATTTACGGTAGATATGTTTCGGATTGTGATATAACGAATCACCGATAATATGTAAAGCATTAATAAGCGTTCCTGCGGCATTGCGACAAATTTTGTTATCTCGTCCGAGTGCCCGACTTTCATTTGATGGCTTTTGACTTATTCCCACTTCCACAATGAAGCGATCGCATAAGACTATACAAAAGTTGAAAATAATGCGTTCCAGGCCTGCCGAAATCTAAGTTACTATTCTAAAAGAAACATTCTATTATAGCCTATGTCTGAATATTTATTTGCTACATTGTTCTATAATAAAATGAGTAGATAATTATAAGTCCTAAGAACCGTCAGATAGGTAATAAAATATTTGCGTCGTTGCAATATTTCGTTGAGAAGTCGTAAGCACTCATAACATCTGAGCATTGACAATTATTTAGAGTCGATGTCAGGTTCAAATCAATCAAAGTATTCCTAATGTCATAAAGGTAGTTTTCCGATGGATATGGGGTTGGTGTGTACACTTCGATTCACTGAATCCCTGCGAGATGTTGACTATGTCATCATTTACATTGTATTTTAAAATAAGCTTAAACCATATGGAGAACCACGGCCTCTCGTGCGGTTACCATTCCATGTCGGGTATGGGATTAGTTAGTTATTTGTCTTCGGTACGATGAACCTGGTGGTGGAGGATAGGGATTTGTTCAAAGAGAATTGTTTTAAAACAATTGTTTAAAATCAAGTTTTTTTTTGCCTGTTTTGTTCAAAATGGATGTACTATTTGATTTTTTTGTATTAAATAGGTTGAAAGAAAATGGATGTAAAACTTGCCAAGCGCTTCTTATTTGCAATGAATCCTTCGAAACGCCGCAAATATCGATAACGGCTCATACACACCTTCTCAAGCTGTAGTTCAGTGCGACCGTAAACGTGGTTGGCGCAGTAAGACGTAACCGATAAGTTATTACGTGAGCTTGTATTGTTCCCCGAGGACGACGATAATTACTTTTTTGTTCTCGTGCGGAATTGTGAGTTCAGTATGGAAAACGAGTTAGTATATTATAATCATCGGCGACGAGATGCTATAAATAGTTAATAAAGAGGTGAATGGCAACCAAAATTTCTTGATTGAAAAGCGGTATTATAAAACATTAAAACCAAAACGGAAGATAATATGATATGTTTTGTTTTAACGGACTCGCGACAGATTAAAAACGCTTTTTTAGATATTTTAAATCACAAACTTTGATGTTATGTTAGGTTGTCTATGAAGTTATATCATGCGAGTTACCTAAATCGATTCAATTGATCGCTCGATGTACCTTTTTATCCATTCTGAAACTACCGATAAAGCCAAATGCGACTTTTTTCATTCGCGATGCGATGCAATATAAGTTTATTAAACAATTTGTTATTGCGAATAAAATACATTTGTTGTTTCTTATTTGATGTCCGCGGATTGGCGAGGTAATTTTGGTTTGTAATGATATTATATTGTCGTAAGTCAACGCATCCGCAGGTTCCATTGAACACAATGAAGCCAATAAACAAGGCATTTGAACATGCAGGCATCGGTCAAGGATTGCGCAATTGTAAATTGTACTCATTGATATTTGAACACCGCTGAGATAACAACTCAAATTCGCTGAATCTCCAGATCAAAAAATATGATTCAAATCTATTTATAGTTGGCATTTTGGCACTTATTTTATGTTATTTTAGAATAGTAATAGTATTCCTCATTTCATTAATCGTAATCTCGACTCAAAGACAAGTAACGATAAACACAATTAAATTATTATTACAAGACAGTTTAAATGCTTGCATCGGCCATGGATGGAAACTCGTTATCCACTGACAAAGTTTTTGTCGCGAGTTCGAACAACGAGGAATAATTTTCTGGTAGGTAGTATTGGTGGCGACCCAAATTTCCTAAATTAAAAAGCGGCAATACAAAATACTGAAAATGAAACGAAGAGCCCAAAATTTTTTGTTTTATGGTGGTCCGCGACCGATTGAAAACGCTTTTTTAGGCAATTTTCCCTTTGTATTCTTCGCTTTACTGCCCCCACATTGGTACGTGCAGTACTGCCGTAGGTGTTGTACGAACAGCTCAAATTTGTAGAATTCACAAAAATACGAATCAAAATATAATCCGGCACTTTACCACGCATTTTAGTGTCCACGGATTGTCATGATATTTTCTGAGTACTATTGCTTTTATTTCGTCAACACAAAGTTAAAATGACCACAATTAAATTAATAATAAAGCTAGTCGACGAATATGTATTTTTGATTTACAAATATACTTCAAATATATTTTCATTAAGTACTATAAAACAAGTTCTTTCTGGAAATTTATAGCAGATAGTAAGATTTTTCTAACAGCGATAACAAATTCGCAAGATCGCAAAAAATATGTATCAAAACTAAATATAATCGGGCAATATATGCTCACATTATTATGTTCGAAGATTGCCGTGGCATTTTAAAAAACTAATGCTTTCAACCGCGAGTTACTATGAACACAAATAAATTAAAATAGAAAGACATTTTAAATTCTCGTCGTTGTCATGGATTGAATGTTGTGCGACAGAAAAGGCCATTGTTGAAATTTGTTAAAATTATGTTGTGCTTGGTTTTATTGCCCCCTGTAATAGACGCACCTTGAGTCCGCAAAGGTTTTCGCCGGTGAAAAAATAGTCCGTGACCAAAAAAGGTTGGGAAACGCTGCTTTAGAAGACATGGATACCAAACGGAATTATATGGCCATGGAAGGTTAGATGTTTCGCAAACAATTTTCTCTTATTCAATATATCTGGCCTTACTTTGCTTTAACGTCACATCTCAATATCTAAAAACGCCTAAAATTTCTCCTGGTTTAAAAATCTAGTATAAATAAGTATGTTTGTTCAAAATTTGAAAGATTTTACAGATTATCATCCCTTAGTGTCGTCATCATCTACGTAACAATTGTTCATACACTGGTACAAATATCTAAAAAAATATTGATGTTCTAAACCTCACCTATATATAAATGAATATGCAACGGGTAATAACGGATGGTCACCATAAAACGGATCCAAACTAGTAGGGGAATCGATTAGGTAATAGATTAGATTTCATAGCACAATACGTACAAGCGAGCAATGTGCTCTTTTTGAAAATAAATAAAAGGCACTCTATAATCAGCCCATCGGTATTTGAGAAAAACCAAGATGGATAGATTTCAATCATCGAACAGTTATCATTTCTCTTCAAAAAACAGGGATCATAGACAAAGCGCCCACTGATTTGGCGACTGTATACGAACTCGACTCGAATTTGCGAAATACAATGCAATACTAGTTGTCGAAAAGTTTGGATCGATAGATGCATTATCACTGGATAACGACAAGTTGAGGGGAAAGGCAATTTACTCTCCATTGTGCCCGAGTTCAGGCTCTTCTTGGTCTTGGTCCATTTTGAGTTTATTTTAACTCGATATTTTGTATTACAAATTAAGCAAATGACTGACTGGAACTTGTTGATGAGAAACTTGATATTAAAGTTAATCATGAGCTACAACGTTTTGTTTGGGTACACCTGGTGATAAAAAGTTAAGTTGGCGGGACTAATGCATAGTGGGGTAAATGTAGTTTTTATTCAGCGAATAGGAAATTCCCTCGCGACACACATCTTACTACCAAAATGCTTTGAAAAACGTCTGTCAAGTGTCCCTCTGTACCCCACTTGTGGGGCACAGCCGGACAGACCCTGGGGCACAATGGGTCAGTCTGTCAAAGTTCAACGAAGTATGCCCTAAAAAATAAGCAATTAATCAGCATAATCGTCTGAAGAACAGGGAGACTTCAAATTTGAAGATTTATTATTTTTAAAATCAATGTTCAACTGAAATAGTTCCAATATTTTAACAAAAAATTTCACAAACAAATTTGATTATTTCCTAAAATCTAAATCGAATCTAAATCTGGAAATATTATTGATTCTGGAATATATTCCATATTGGGCCATGGGCCGAAAGAAACCATAATCTTATACAAAATATACCGCATCTCTAGGTTTCTGAGCACCTATTGTATCAAACACTCTCGAATTTTGCCCTGTAGGGCATGTCCCACTGAACCCCGGTCCATTGTTCCCCATAGGAAACAAATATTTTCAGACCATCCCACGGCGAAATTCGGGAGGCACATCCACTCGCCAACGTTATGAATATTTTACAGTGGACTAAAGCTGAAAAATATCAGACGGTGGTTTCTCATGTTGAAAAGGTTAAAAAAGAAGAAAGAAAAAACTGGAACCTTTGTCCGTTCGCGGGGACGTTGTAACTCACCGAAGGGCGGATTGAAACATCGAACCGCGAACAGGATTGCGGATATAGTATCAGTGCGAGATCTGATTTTCCACTGTGCCCCATGTCCCAACGTGCCCCATCTTCCCCTATTGGTTATAACCAAATTTATTTATTAGCACATTTGATCTGTTTCTGGCACTGAGCAAAAGCATGTTCCGGACACGGAAATGGGATGATTAAATGTCTTTCAAACTAAACAATATTATTTTCACGATGACTAACCCCGAATAATAGTAATGTTTTCAAATGAAACTTCACAGCACCTATGGAATCGTTTGTAATATTTTTATTACTTGACAATTAACAACCTCCGAAATTATTTCATCTAAAGATTTAGTTGAAAAATACCACTGACAAATAAATTCTTTTAAAAGAAGTTGAAATATTATTAAATCTTAATCAGTGCTGGGTTCAAAAATTTAAAATTGGGTTTTCTCTCGTATCGCCCCACCATCAACAGGTTCTACGGAACGCCAAATATGATCGTAATCGTCGTAACTACGGTGTTGCATTTGTTTAACGTCTATAACAAGAACGCGTTCATTCCAATAACGAGTTCGCACGAACCCGCTGAATCGTACCACGAATCTTAATCGCAATTATATTTTCGGGTTTTCCCAAGATATATTGCTTCGAAGTCCTACTTTACAATACTAGGTTTCAAAATCACAGCTGAAAGAACAATATTTAAGATATTTCAATATGCTTTGTATTAATGAAAAAAAAACGTAAGGCACATAAAATCAAATAAAAACAACGTGCCACGCAGCAAGTTTTTGATATTATAACGGTATACAATTGGCACGGATATAATTTAAAGGAAAACTCAGTCACGAAGGAGAAAAATTTCGTTTCATTCCCGAAGCTAATTTTATTTTAACCATATTATATATATTTACTCATTTCTTCGGACTAAATCTCAAAACGATCTCATGACTCATAACGATGTCAATAACGTTCGGGATAAAAGCTGTCAATGTTCATATATCTCAAGTTTAATAACGTTTCATGTCAGACATCTTTGTATGTAAAATATATTGTTGACATATTATTAAAAGTTGTATATTTATATATGGGTCGTAAATACAATTCCTCGCATAATTTGATGAAAGATATTACAAGGTCTGATTCAGATTATATTCAAAGGGGTGAAGAGCTCTTTTTAAGCGAAATATAACAATGATTAGAAATTAGAGCATTACTTGAACTATTCACTTGATTGCCGCTGTATGGAGTATCGTTACAACATTTGCGCTGGCGCTCCTTGTACTGTTATTAAGCTTCATGACCGATATCAAGAGTTGCAAATATGACCGGTCTCAAACTGTTTCGGGATGCGTCATTTTTCCCACCATTGAAGTAGCGAGGCACATTGGCTTAAAACTTCGATGGTTAACAGCAGCAGCAGTAAAGGCAACTTTTTAAAATAAATCCATTTCTTCAATTTGTTTATGATTCTTACAGCAGGGGTTCGCAAACTTTTGATGTTACGGAGCCCTTGAAGAGGTTGGTTATTCTTCACGGAGCCCCACAAATAAATTTGGAAAATAATGCAGACAAACATCACATTGTTATTTACTGATTAATATTCCTGAGTAAGTTAAAATTACTTTGGGCTAATGACAATACATACTTCAAGTAATTTAAATGCTCAAACTTTTTTATCTAAATATCACAGATAAAGTATATATATTGGGGCTGTAAATTTGAAAACTTGACAAACACATTAATGAACTCGGGGTCGAACCCTCTCATTTTTGATATTTTTGGAAGACTGAAGAAGTTGCTCATAACATGCGCGATTGCATTTTGTCAAAATCGCCGATTGTTTTCGTCAGCGTGGCGTATTTTTTAGACCGTAAACATCTTTATGTGGATGTTTATTCTCACTTAATCACAAATTTTCCTTGCTTGTATTGTTCCCAGAGGACGACGATAATTACTTTTTTGTTCTCGTGCGGAATTTTGAGTTCAGTATGGAAAACGAGTTAGTATATTATAATCATCGGCGACGAGATGTGAGGTTAACCTAGAAAATGTGCAGATGTATAACAGTACATGGAAGAGAATTGTAAACAAAGCTGTAGAAATCATGTAGTATCTCTGGAAACGTCATTTCCTGTCAAGTCTGATATCTATATGAAATGACTTACATCTGACGATATAATTCTGAAAATCTTGCTGGAAGAAGGTTGTATAAACTGCGTTATGTTGACATGCAGCCTATTACTAACAGCGTACATTACTGTGGTTATAGATGTCCATAGCCATCCAACCTCGTTCATTTATGACAAATGTGGTTTAAACTTCACCTGCTGTGTACCAGTATATCATAATCCTAATTTTCCATTAAAACACATAAAGACACAAATCTTTGAAAAGGTATGGACTGGTATGAACTTTCAATAGACTGATACTCAAAAATCTGAATTCGGGTAACTTGAAAATGGTTTGAAACTAAAAATTAAACTCCGATTCCGAATTGGACAATAAAACTATCCGTAATAAGCATTAAGGTGGACGAAATAACTGAAATAACAAATTTACTCGAACGGTGTTGTAGCAAGTACATAAGGATAGTTACTGTGTATTTTAATATTTTCACCACTTATTGTTAGTAGTGCATGTTATTTGCCTGAAACAAGGTCGTTGTCCGAATTCATTTCCTTTGTGATATATTTCTCTCACTCAGTGTAGCTTGTCTTTGCCTTTCTTTGTTAGTTAGAAATTTGGTTTCATCACATATACTTGCTTTAAGGTTTCAAGTGTAATTCGTTATTTGGATCAATTCGATTGTGCAACTTTACAATATAACATTTGGCATTCAATACATTGTGTGCTTATTGACCTCTGAAGGAGTCAAGATCGGAGTTACACTCTGTAAACGTGTGTTCAATAACACGGGAGTGTGGACACGCAGAAAGGGTCGAATCTTTGTTGCCCTATATTTTGGTGATACCCGTTCGTGATCAATAAGCAATCAACTTCAATTCAGCAACTGGAATTTCGTCAATCAAAATGGAAAAGAAATTCATCACTGACCGAGTCAGTGGACAATACGTCAGCATTTCAGGAATCAAGCAACCAACCAAACTAACTGCAGTCTTTGGCGCTATGTCAATTGATTAAGCAGTCAAGAAGGCCAGAACAAGGTAGATTTTTGACTCAAAACGAGGAATCTGGACCAGGACCTCCTACGATCAGACAGCACTAACTCAACTTCATATTATTACTGGATTTTCAAATGTGTTTATCGACAAAGCAAGTTACGCAGAAAATAACATGATGATATATATACCCAAGCCGATTTCTTACTCCAAGCAGCAGTATTTATACGACCTATTGTTTGGCGGAAGTTTACAAAACATCTACTTTATTTCTCTCAAGTCGATCATCATCTATTGCAGCATCTTTAGAAACCAAGTCGAACCCAAATACTCGTGGCCCGCTTGGAAGGGTCCTCTCTACTTCAATCACATACCACGAAAACTGCATTCACCTCCAGCTCATCTAAGTCAATGTGAACCGAACACGAGTTTCCGTCGCAAAGGCGCTATCACAATTGTTTGGAATGTTGGAGATACGAAAGTTCGCAGGGCCCGCGACTTTCCGAAATTCAGCGCTACCGAACTCTTGCTACATTACAATTCATCGGACAATCTTCCCAGATTGAAAAATCCGAGAGTTGGACAAGTTTTCAAATCTTAGAGGAATGTTTTCAACGAACGAAATCTTAACGTCAACATTATTCTTCAAATCAACTGTTACGTTCATTATTTTACAAAGCAGAAAGAAGTCGATTGTCCAAACGCAATGGCTTAGTTCTGGGTGTTATCGAAGATTTCGTGAAAATCTGTAGATTTCACCGCAAAAGATCCTTCAACCGGAGGTATCTCAATCAAATTGGTTTTCCTGTGTCGTTGCATTAGTTGGTCATCAGCGACTTTGATGCAGAATTAAATACACCAATACATGGCAAATTTTACGACATATTATTCAATCAGAAATCGTTATTAGCTAGTCTTACAAGATTTAAAAATTAGCAAACTAATTTTTTATTGTCGGGGGGAATTGTGTAGCAAGTACATAAGGATAGTTACTGTGTATTTTAATATTTTCACCACTTATTGTTAGTAGTGCATGTTATTTGCCTGAAACAAGGTCGTTGTCCCAATTCATTTCCTTTATGATATATTTCTCTCACTCAGTGTAGCTTGTCTTTGCCGTTCTTTGTTAGTTAGAAATTTGGTTTCATCACATATACTTGCTTTAAGGTTTCAAGTGTAATTCGTTATTTGGATCAATTCGATTGGGCAACTATACAATATAACATTTGGCATTTAATACATTGTGTGCTTATTGACCTCTGAAGGAGTCAAGATCGGAGTTACACTCTGTAAACGTGTGTTCAATAACACGGGAGTGTGGACACGCAGAAAGGGTCGAATCTTTGTTGCCCTATAGTGTGTATTTAGCAGCAGAACCTTCTATCTCTACCTCAAAATCATTCATAAACCAATATGTTTGTTTGTTTATTCATCATATTCTTTCAAGATAACCTCAATCTACGCACTGACCTGGAATGTCTTTTGCGACTTATAATTTCGTATCTGTTCTCACTTCCTTATGCACTTTAAAATAATTTCTTTGGATTATCTTATAATTTTACTGAGTTCCCGCAACAACAAACGTTTCATTTCGACATTCCGGTACGGCTTATTTTATATTTACTTAAGACTCGCAACAATTTTTTAATCGCTCGGTTTCTACCTTTTTATATGGTTTCGACCTCGCAACCAAATGGCTTTACATTCTATAACTCAAACCTATAGACCAGTGGTTCCCAATCTTTTATGGCTCGTGGCCCCCTTCTGGCGCCTTATTGCACTCGTGGCCCCCATGTTCACCATTCAAAAAAACTCAAACTATATAGAGACAAAAAAAGTCCAAGCTTTTTAGTATACAATCAATGGGAATCTTGCACTTGGGACTGCCTTGCAAGGTTTCTTATATGGAGCACAGTCTTCGATACAGCCAGAGACGAATGCCACTGTCAACATCAAAACGGTTTTTAGATTTTGTTTTGATGGTGACAAGATCAGAAAAGCCAGATGGGCTGTGGCAAGTCATAGGCCTACTATCAGTGAAGAAGCTTTCATGCTAAGTAGTGGCTAAGAATACGAAATGCCACTTCATAGCTACATTCACTCTGTCATCTAGATTTACTTTGGTGAAGCCAACGCCAATGCGAGTGTCGTTCCATTTTCGTATTGTGAGCAATATGATAAAACAATTCACGTATGGGAAAGTGAATTCACCCTGAAATCGCAAATAACCTGTTCATGTAATGAAACTGCGGTGAACGCCTGAACGGGAGATTTTGTTTTAAAATAAAAGTATGCAAACTAAGTTGCTTTATGATCAATTATTGGTCTTGTGTCGTGGCCCCTCTTGAACTGCTTTGTGGCCCCCTTAGGGGGCCATCGGCCCCCGGTTGAGAACCACTGCTATAGACAGTGTTTTGATATGTAAGGCCGATAAAAATCTTTTTTTCAAAACTCCAAGCAATTGCAGGTTTCTTACTTGGGTAGTCATAATAATTTGTCTATGACATGAAAGGTAAGGTGATCACGAGCAGAGGTAAAATAGATTTAGCATGGTTTACGTTATTTATGCATCAAAACGTTTATACTCCACGCTTGGTATATAGTATAAAGATATAACCTATATGGAAGTTGATTAAGACGTGGGTTCCTTTGTGTGGTCATCAAATTGTTACAGGCTGATATTTAAATTTACTTTCTGGTCGTTGCTGATACATAAACCGACAACACAGTTGCTGATGCATCATCGGCACAGTCTTGGAGACAATAAGTTATAGTAGGGAATACAGAATTACCGTAAGCACAATTACCTAACCAAGGTAGCCGCTGACAGGTATACCGAATGGCCATTTCGCGGTTATCCTGTCCATTCTGAGCAAAGTCATGAATATGTATATATATATATTTTCATTTTGCTTTAACTTTGTTGTGCCCGTTTGCCTGCATGGATGGCTAATAAAAAACGATTTGATTGATTGATTGAATTATTTGTGAATATTTTAGGTTACAGTTTTTAATTGTGATAATTTTTATACTTTAAGAAATCATATAGCACGGATAATATTTTTTTTAGATGCAAAGAAATTTCAAAAGAACGTAACACACGCATTTAATAACAGGTTCGGTGGTATTAACCATGATAACAAGTAACCTATTTTAAAAGATTCAAATCCCGTTTACTAAGACAATTCAGGAAAATGTAAAATGCCATAAAGGTCCTAGATCCTCGGCTCTAGCTCCTTAAAAGCAACACGGCTTTTGCCACTAACCCAAATAATGCATGTCGCTGGAACATTTATATATATATATATGACTTACCATATTCCTTGTCGACGGTGTTGGTAATCGACTGCGTTTGAGTAGAGTTGTAGCTCATTATACGTTCACCGAAGAAAAATATCACTGGGCCACTGTATTTTACTAAATAGCCCATGGGTTTCAGATACTGAAAAAATGTTGTCTTTCAATCGTGGGTTTACATTATTGAAATAGTGTATTTCCAAATCAAAATTATTTTATAATTGGAGGAATATATCGATTTGAAGGTGGTATTTTTTTTTATAAACAAAGCCAGCTACCCAAACTAGTAAATATCTGACATGTGGGATAGTACGAGTTGGACCCTTTGTACAATGCTATTAGACGTACGGTCATTTACATATAACAGATTGAAGAATTTGGGAAAAGGGAAGGACAAAGAAATATTTTACATGCATACTTGATTATAATTTTTATGCCACGATTTAAATCAGATGCTAACCACAAGTGTTTATGTGTTATACGGCTATTCTAAATTTAGCTTCCAATACCGCACCCAGAATAATAGTATCATTGGCACGTTATGAATATTCAAAAGTGTAATAGATGAACGGCGTATTATCGGAAATATTGACCTGGACTCCTTCAGCCCCAGTGAATCCAGTATTCTGACCATTCTTGTGAGAAGATTTATTCGGGTCATTAAAAGATGTAGAAAGCTTTGATTAATTATATATACTGGTTATTAGGATCGGTGGTGACTCGAATACGTAAATCTTCAAAAAAAAAAAAAAAAATTAAATTGAATTTAAATTCTAATGTGAAAGTTTTCTTTTTACGATCTTCTCAAACAATCTTAGGTGTTTCCCCGACAGGATTTAGATAAATTTAGATGACAAATATCATAATTGTGATTGTGACCTCATACTTAATCATCATTGTGACATCATCTTAAATAGTGGTGTCATCTTCACTTTACCTCAGGTCAATGAACCTTTACTTTCGCACACATTTTAAATTTATGTTAAGGGTAGGGTTTAATTAAAATCATTTTCAAAATTCAAATTATTGTCTTATTTTCAGGCCAGGCCTTTTTTTTCGAGGAAAGAAGGTAGTTTTGCGATGATTAGTCATTGCTGTGATCTGTGTTATGTCATAAAAAAAAAAATTAAAGTTAAGTGGGTCGCCATAAGCGATGGTAATAAATAGTGGGTCCCAACTCTAAAAAGTTTGGGAACCACTGGCCTACACCATATTTCTGAAATGGAAGAATAAAGTTTGCCCTTACTTTGGATAGCCAAAATAAAATATGGTAAAATTGCGGATACCAAAAAAAACGTGATGAAACTTTTGTGTCCATTCTTTTGAAGGCTTTCCAAATTTCCTTTTCTCACCATCCGGGACACGATGCTTGCTTGGAACCATAATTAACTCTGTACCGGTAACTAAAAAACGAATGTTACCATCACCGGAGTTACCAGTAGCCTAGCATATACAGTCTATATTTAAGTTTAATAATAATAGTTTGCCTTTTTATTTCAGTTTTCTATAGCTTGCCAACTTCGCGCAACTTGAAATGTGTAAACATGGCCTGAGAACAATCACACATTACCTGCATCAAACTGCCTGATTCGGCTGTCCAGCAGACGACAGGGATGTAAAACCCACGCCAACACCAGATGTCGCTGTCAACAACTCGGTGTCATGCAAAAAAGCGAGAACTGCCAGACTAGTTATATAATGGCTCTGATTATATCATTAGAAGTTTTAAATATTTAATCCCGTGCAAAAGGAGGACATTTTGACGTTTTAGAGCGTCCTCGGAGGTCAGAAAAATTCAAGCTTGAATGGAGGACAAATCCTCCAAAAGGAGGACGTATGGTCACCCTACCTATTAGGATGTCACATACAGAAAAAAGACAAACAAACGAGGTTAAAGTCGTATTAAAAATGACATCTTCAAACGGCTCAACTGCTCATCTTTAGACAGTGCCAGAAAAACAAATGACATTACACGATTGTTGAACTGAAATTGTTTAATGTCAAATCGATTTTCGCTATGTCTTTTAGAGAAATGATCAAAAATGGTAGAACGTTGTGCATATGTGGTCAAGTTTGGAACAAAGCTGTTTACTTATCCTATCTTTATTACTTATCCTATCCTATTTTGATATATATTTAGATACCTCATAGCTTGACGTAATCCATCAAGCTGGGGATCATGCCCTTATGCTTTTTGAAAAGCGATTTTGCGGCATTTACAGTTAGACACAAACTACGCCCTTTAATACTATTTTCTCTACCCGCGAGCGATTCACTGATAACCCGACATTTTTTGCCTACTATCAATCCTTCCTTCAAACGAGAAATTGCGCACCCGTATAACTTGAATCAATTCGACAACGAAGTATTCTGTGGAGATCTTTTAAAGATATATATTGTTGGATTATCAGTGACTGCTTGCCTGAACCTCGCCCTGTTTGAATCAAAAGACGCGAGTAAGAAGTCGTAAAAATTGCCCTTATCCCCAAAATTTCAGTCTGGCTTGGTGCCATTATTCTTCGTTATCAACATTTTCACAAAATGACGCCGTTTATCTCGTTGAACAATGAAAATCTTAACTGACGCCCGTTGGTCTCGCCTACCATGAAAATCTATCCCAGAACAATTCTTTCTTTGTGCCCATATTGAGACTATTTTCATGAAAAAGTGTATTGCCAAAAGTGTCATACTCATGACGTTTAAATAATAAATGATATATTTGGAAATACTTGATTCCATCTAATGTTATGCGCGAAAAATGATTCATACCTACAGGTTCCGATAATCAAAATCGCCCATGGCCTGTTGCAGGGGTTTCTCGACCAATGGCGCGGAAAAGACAGCAGGACTCCCTGTTAACAAGAACGTGACTCGCCGTCCAAATCATCTGGTATTCTGAAATTTCTCACTTGGGATTGACGTCGCCCGAGAGATAGAAGTGTCGGTTAATCGGGCCGATTAATAGAAGCGATCGAACTATTTGGAAGAAATTGGATGAGACACATTCGAGAAAAACCCGAAACATTGTCAGAAACAGAAAGAAGAGGAAAAAGCCAGGCCTATGAGTCAATTTAGCCACCAACACCGTTTGACCTCTGAGATAGAAGGTAAACTACACTGCATCGGATACTCCCGAAGTATGTGGACCAAGATGGCGGACACCGCAACGTGGTATGTGTATCAGGGAAGGGTTAGGCCATAATTTCAGGTACAAATACTACGTGGGTCACTTGGCTAGTCCCCGAATCGTGAAAGAACTAAAATAAGGAAATTTGGAATGAAATTATAGCCTCATCCTAACCTGGTACACATACTACGTTCCGGTGCCCGCCATCTTGGTTCACATACTTCGGGAGTACCCTGCATCGTATGTCGGCGAATACTGACTGATCTTTGCTTTGGAAAGGCGAGAACAACGTGAATTCATACCATAAAACAGATAGTGGTAATAGCGGCCAGATCTTCTTGGCGACCACAATCTCGGCCGAGATGTTAAAAGTCGTGTACAGTGCCATTACTTGATCTTACTACCCCGTAGTATGTGAACCAAGCTGGCGGACAGCGAAACGTAGTATGTGTAACAGGTTAGGAATATATCAACCAAAACACTTGCTGGTAAAATGACAATGGCGTCAAGAAACTTCGGATATCAAATAACTTCATGTAACTTCCAGTGTTTTTCTACGATTCCAAACAGACCAATACCTATCAACATACTTATCGATCAAGATCGATAAGTAACAACAGTGAAGTCAACATCCGGGGTAGAATAGTTCAACCTTTCTATTTTGACGACGTTGACATTTCGAATTTACAAAATGCATGCCAAAACCTTACTCCTTCCGTGTCAACGAAAAGTTACAGCTGTTAAATTAGCTTCGATGCATTATTTATATTGAGTTGTTCATGTGTGAAAAAATTATAAATGAAGTGTTAGCAATTGCTCTGCCTCTTGAAATCAAGCGGACACATTTTTTTCTGACTATGACGACATTTATTTGAGAAAATTATATAAAGGAATACCAAGTTTTCATGAGCGCATTTGACAACAGTACCTGCGATATATTCTTTCAAGAATGGTTGGAACAAACGGCTACTTATTTTTGACTGTAGCCTAATATGTTTTCTGGAAGAAACCGCAATTTCCCAACTTTGCCCCAAAATGGAAGAATATCAAGCTATTGACTGGGACAGGGTAAGTAACCTTGGAAATTGAACACTAACTTAGTTTCGTTATACTTATCAGAACTAAATATGAAATTCATTATAATTAAGTTATAAAGACTGAAATCTTTCAAATAATTTTTTTACAATAATACAAATTTTTGAATATATATGTTAATGTAGGTTCACATGCCACTTTAAAATCATGTCGCTCATTATTATTCACGTCCGGTGTATAACAATCTATGGAATCAGCGATAGGGTACGACATAAAAAAACAAAATAATATAGGCTAGCCTACTGTAGGCCTACACGTTTTTGCGCTTTGGGCAGATTCGTTTAGGAAAAGTACCTGATGTGAATCCGCTACATGCATCGGATTATTGAAAGTGTTTATACATTTTCAGTTCAGCAAAGCTAAAGAAAAATGGTTCGATGGATTCGACATCCCGAATCCCGGCGATACACATGATTTCCGGAGGACTTGTCATGACATACATCATTTCAAATTAGTGGAAAATGGAGTTATGTTCAACCTGACTGAGATCGTTCGCGGGTAAACTAGCAGTAATCTTGACGACTTTTTCAGTATCATTTTTATATGCTTGCTTAATTATTACTTTCCTAAAGGTTATACAAAGATAATACACTGGATTTGCAGTTACACCTAATACGAAGAGAGGATGAAACATACGTTATGGATCAACAGCTCAGTGAGAGCAAATTTGTATCATATGAATTATTATTATGAACAATAACGTGACACGTACATAGCACAAGTAGAAATAATTCTAGTTAATAGTAAATAAATAGTTCTAATTTATTTTGTAATAATTCTAAACTGTTTTTCATAATTTCTTATCCCAAACGAGACGACATCGCACCAAATCGCAATTTCAATATTCATTTTATTTTTTAAAAATATAACTTGATAATGACGTCAAACGTCTACCTATGCTACAAAATTTATCTGATTGATTTCATTTATAAACAATGTCTGTTCAAACTCGATTCAAATTTGCATCGACGTACCATATACCTCTGATGGTGTAGAAATATTACTTGCTTTGTATTCTCAGCATTGTTCTTTTAGAACCTGCGTTTGTGGCAAAATCAAAGAAGTTGTATTCTGACACCCCGGGGGTGACGCAACCGGTGAAGATGTAGAGACGTGTAAGTAGAAATTGTTGATTATTTTTCACTAATAAATCCCAAGACTTTCCGCTAATAAATAAAAAATCCAATTAATGATATTTTATTGAGTATTTTCAGGCTTCCAATTTGCATTATTAGAAGCAAGCTTCACATTATTAGCACTCGCTTATAACAATCATTTCAGATGCAAACAACATATTCCGAGGAGAGTATTTCTTCATGACAGATTACGACACCTATTTGTTCATAGGATTGTGCACACCAATAGGTAAATATAAAAGTGTTACATCGTTATATATAAAATCAGTACATGCAATAATATAGCATTTACATTTTTCAGGATTGATGGGATATTTACACTTCAGAACCCTAGCCCCGACTGCAAAGGGAATTTATAATATGTGGAATGCATTTGCCAGTCACAACCAAAAAACAAGTATAGGATGGGAAGATATGTGCTTTGCCCGAGAGAAATAAATTTGATTGAGATATACCTTTTTCGGTGTATTCACTCCATCAAGTGTTGTATGTTGATTCGTTATTTCATCTTTACAAAACAAACTCACTACATCAAACTATATTTACATATAAAGGTGTCTTATATGTCTTTATTGATGAATTTGTTACTATCAATACCGCAATTATAACAAGATTTTGGGTCTACAAAGTCAACAGACAAATGTGCACGTTTCCTTCGCAAAAATTGAAACTAGTACCTTCGTAAATTTTTTGCTATATATATTTATATATATGTTTAGTATTTATTGCTTAATTCATGAATGTACACTTTTTATATGAATTATTTGTCGGTTTGATTTACACTTGCAAATAAATAAAACATCATGCTGCATTTCAACTATTTGGATCTTGATAGTTAGAATTGTTTGTGATTAGTAGCTGTGCAATTATGAAGTTGAACCTAACTTACAATAGTTTAACTTAACAAGCATCGCTGCCAATTTATATATATATATATTGTATATATCGGCGATATGACGAACTCCAAAACATACATGGCTGTAGGCCTCTCTCCTAGATCATACTTTATATCAGAATGAGGGACCTTCCAATTTTCAACAAAATAAACAGGAAGCTAGTCAGAGATTCGCACGATTTGGCAAAATTAACGCGGACGAAAGGCGTCACGCTCAGTGGATTGAAAACCATGGTCTAATGCAGGGGTCGGCAAACTGCGGCCCACGAGCTTATTTGTTGCGGCCCTCGAACGACCCGAAATTTATTACATAAAACAAAATTTGATCTTAAATTTATTACTATCTCTACGCGGATTCCTGTAGTAATAAATGCTGCTGTACAGCGCCTGTTTTTTTAACAAGGAGCGTCAGTTGTATGTCGTTCGAGTTAATTTTCATTTTTGAAATTTAAAATTGTCTGGGAAACGGAGGGAGTTCGCGACGAGGGTCGAACATTCTAAAGTGCTTGAACGGAAAAATGTGTTGCTTTCTTGTGCACTTCGAAACCAGTTTGCTCGTTATGCCCAGTCGGCATTGCAGTTATGTGCACGTTTGGAAGAATATATTGCTCTGAGTAGCTTTACCTAAAATGCATTACAGCACCCAGATTAAATTTCGTACTCGCTTGTCAGATCTTCATTTGGACGGCGTATAAGTTTATTTTGACTCCATAATCAGCAGCAGACGATAAAATAATAGAAAAAAACAAAAATAATTGATTATAGAATCGGGAGAGCAAACAAAACCTGAAGTGATGTTTGAAGCGTACCGATTTTAGATGGAAAGGTATTGATAAAAGAAGTATTACGTGTTCGCTCACCCAAAAGTATAAAAACAAATTAAAGCACGCACGCACACACACACACTCGTACAAGGGCATAAAATCATCATCCTTCACATTAACATTAAGTAAATAAAATCAATGTGATTTTGAATAATATGTTTGAAAAAAAAACGCCACATACACATCTCATTGTGGCAGTCTTTTAACGCAGCAATAGATGGTATTTACACTTCTGAAACTGTCGAAGGAATCTCTTGTGATATGTAAAAGTGCGGTCACTGTACTAAATACTCGTTCTACCAAGAATGAGCTGGCAAGAGCAATAAAAAAACCTTTCAACTCGATCTCCCTCGTGAGGATATTTGAATTTGATTCTGTTCCCAAAAAGATGGAACACTGAACATGGGTTTGGAAGTATAAACCCAATGATAGTTGTGCATTTCAGCTTCTGGAAATTCAAGGTTATCTAGATTCTAAAAAACGAAAAACAAAAATTCCTTTACTATCTCCAAAAAAGTATCAATCTTCTTTGTCCTTGAACTTTTGTTTGCGTATGATTATACCTTTACGATTATACTCAATAATTTTGCAAAATTCCCAACCATTCGCTTAGTTTTCTGCTGAAGCGCACCTTCTGCTATCAGGACATGGAAGAGTCCAAACGGTGAATACAGAATATTACGTGTTTGTGCCGAGAAAAATTTGGACATTACTTGAGGGATTGATAGAGATGACCAGCAGTGGTTCAAGCATAGGGGCCACGCTGTATAATACTGTTTTTAATATAAATCGGTTAAATATGCTGCATAAATCACTGTATTCGATATTTTGAACTTACGCAACACAAATAATAAACCGACTTAAAACAAGAGAGCTATGCTCAAATATATGGACACGTAGAGTCACATAATTTTGATGACGTCATAGCAAAAAAAAAGTAATAGCCTTCTGGAGAAAATTTTTATCTTTAACCACTGAAAATTTCAAAGCAATTGGTCCAGTATTCGAAGAGAAAGGCGACTTTTTAAAAACGTGTCAAAGAACAAGAACAACAACAACAACAACATAATATTGAAACGATCGTTATGTCCACTACGTGTCCAACAAAGAGATGAGAGCTGAATTCACGGCGGTACCGGTACCTAACGTAGGTGCGGTACTGAGTTAGCAGTCAGCCAGCATCTTACCTGTACACTGTAGGCCATATACGGTAATTGATCACAGAACAGTTGTTCCCTTGCAAATTTTATGATGTTTACACTTTAGGACAGATAATTGATCACAGAACAATTCTTCCCTTTCAAATTTTATGTTGTTTCCAGTAGACTCTCATCAAAATAAACAAATATAGTAGGCTATCGTACTTACGTACTGAGCTACCAGTACCGGTACCGAACCTGTAGGTCTGATATTCCGTTCCGCATACGATAGGCTATAAAACTTGCATTGCAGCATTAGTAATACCGCGGAAGGAATAAGTCAATTTCACTGCGTTACGGTACCGGTATGGCAACTTACCAGTACCGACCTACAGTAGCTGTAGTACTGAGCAAGACAATCGATCGCGAAACCGCTTGAAATAAGTGTAAAACAGTGTTTCCATGAGTAAAAATAAATACCGCGAAATTTTGTATGAAATATCATATCTCATAGGATTCATATAAAATTTAAGAATAAATAAAAGTAATAGCCTTCTGGGGAAAAATATAATCTTTACTCACTGAAAATTTCAAAGCAATTGGTCCAGTAATCAACGAGAAAAGCGATTTTTTCATAACGATACCAAGAAGAAGACAAATAAGAACAAGAACAACAAAAATACCAAAACGATCGTTATGTCCACTAACGTGTCCAACAATGTCAGACACAACATGATATAACAACAGGCTAGATCTTAGCCTTTTGCCAATTTATGTACTACTTTTGTAGCCTTATTATTCAATGACCCAAGACATGAAAATCAACCAGTTGAGTCGCAACATGGAGATGGTCCTATCTGACGTACGTCAGTTCAATTAGATGCCCAGCTCTTGCCCAACATTTTGCTCTTAACAAAACCAAAATTAAAACATAAGGGTGTTGTACTTACACTACCGCTTCAAAGCACCATAGAACCGATAGTAAAATGAAGCTGTTATTCAAAACAGTAAAACGAAACGTTCGCTATGTATTATTGATTTATTGTAAAATAATACGGATTTAAAAAAGTCATAATACCTATTTCTACGTTGAGTGAGAAACACCCAAATTACAAGCAAACTAGTTTGATACAAAACATAGGAGTAAATGGTCTATCCTGATCCATCGGATTTATCCCATCAAAACCCAAGACCCATGTAAAGTATTATTGACATCTGGCAACTGTAATATTTTTCCCGCTTTTAGGGAAATCCCCACTTTGAATTTATACGGGCTGTCGTTTCATCGAAATTCTTTTAGAGTTGTGCGTTTTCTTTGGTTCTTTTCATGGCGGACACCTCTAATGAAAAGCCAGCTTACGAGCTACCTTGGTAAGATTTTTCTAGTAAGTTACATACACCATAGATTGAATAAATCCAATATTCATTCAATCCTTCTCAAGTTGTTTGCATTTGTCTGCAGTGCATAAGCAACTGAAACTGATGATTTTTTTCGAAATTAACAAATTTCACGAAAAACAATTAATTTGATAGGTGCAGCCATGAAATTCTATTTTTATGTAAGGTAATCAATGCTTTATTTTGGAGAAGTCAAACTCATGGAAATTCAATATTTTATCTTGTGCGTTTTTCACAAAGCGTTGATACCGGGTAAATTACCGAAATATTCTTGCAAATTTATAAAATTTTACAGGATTGAGAAATACAGACCAACACAATTATCAGAAATTGTAGGAAATGAAACAACAGTAGGTCGCCTCGAAGTATTTTCTAAGAAAGGAAATGTTCCGAATATAATTATAGCCGGTCCCCCGGGTGCCGGTAAAACAACGAGTATATTATGTTTGGCCAGAGCTCTTCTTGGTCCATTGTACAAGGATGCTGTTTTAGAATTGAATGCTTCAAATGACAGGTATTTATTTCACAGTGTTATTACCTGTTAGCAAAGTTTTTCTCACAATGCATTTTGAATCTTCATTTCAACGCTCATTATGGCAAGCCACTAATATAAAAGAGGATATTATTTTGGGTTGGCCATGAGATTTTGTACTTGACTTTGTAATTAGTGCCTTATCAATATTAGTTTGTTTTTTGCCACTATTTGAGTCATAGGCCTACTGGCTGGTTATGGAGTTATGTCCTTGGAGCCAGAAGTTTGAAAGTAGTCCTAAATGTCTGAGATGGCAACAGAAAAAGAAAAAAGTTTTTGTTGTCCAAATTCTGTTATTTGATATAAATAAATTTGTCTGCCTGGAATCAGAGCTGAAATGAGTTTGCGATTGGCCTGTAGTTACATATAACTTTTTTCCACTCCAAGTTCCTAACCATAAAATAGAATCACACAAGAATCAAGTAGACCATTGGTTGATATATTTTAACGTTATAATCAAACATATTTTCAGAGGGATTGATGTTGTCAGAAATAAAATAAAGATGTTTGCTCAGAAGAAAGTTACCTTGTCTCAAGGAAGACATAAGTTTATAATTCTGGATGAAGCAGATAGTATGACAAGTGGAGCACAACAAGCATTAAGAAGGTGAGAGAATCCAAAACTGTAAAGTATTCAATCAGAAATTTTACTTATAATGGATTAATATATTCATTCCTGCTGCTAGAGATCGCTGAAATAAATTATTATCTATTTTGAAATTGAAATATTATCTTCCTGAATATTGAACCATGTATATTTTAATGAATTTCAAAATCTCAAAATCAAAAATTGAGTATAACATATATAATTAATTCTGAGTATTTGATTCATTCTTGACACCCCTGTTTATTAGTTAACAAGTGGATTTGCCCGAAAATGTGTCTGTCTATTAATTCGTCAAAAGGTCTATCGTGTAATTAGATAATCCTGATTTTGTTACTAAAAAATATCAGATAATATCATTTCGATAAAATAAAATGTGAAAGTGAGAAATTGTTTTTTGTGTTGTTTGATACCCCCATTAAATCTTTAAATTCAATTAAAATAAATCCATTCCCGGTAAGAATAAATATTTTTCAAATACCTAACTCAATTTTCAGAATCAGTATAAACTAACTATTTTGAATCGAACATGATCATATCACATCTGTGATAACGATCTGATACAAATATCATCACTTACGGATCTTTTAGGACAATGGAAATATACAGTAAGACAACAAGATTTGCTTTGGCCTGCAATCAATCTGACAAAATTATTGAGCCTATACAATCAAGATGTGCTGTTCTGAGATATACGAAACTTACAGATGCACAGGTTAGGAGTTTGAAATGTCGGTAATTCGCTTATGTTTTTCAACTTTTTGCCATGCTATGTTAGACATGGGTATTAATTACAATTGGAATTGTATTGCATTATTGTACTCGGGGAGTTTCATTTCTTAGACCTTTTGTTCAGATTCTAAGTCGTTTGATGGAAGTCATAGAAAAAGAAAAAGTTGAATACACAGATGATGGTTTAGAAGCAATTATATTCACTTCACAAGGAGATATGAGACAGGTAAAAGGTGTCAATGCCTACTGCTTCATGAGTAAGACAAGATTATATTCTTGGAGAGCAAAACTAACAAGATGGAATAGCCATATGGCGCATTGTGATGCTTTGTTCGGTTACCATTCGGTTCAGATTCTAGCATCAGCTCGCTAGATCATTTCTTGCTGCGACTTCTAAAACAATGTCGCGAGTTTGATACAAGTGGTGGGGTAAAAAAAGTTGAGTTATGCCTGTTGAGCTATCCATCACTATATGTGAAAATTTTCTGAAAAAACTCATCACAGTTGTTCTCCTTTTTTTTAGGCTCTCAACAATCTTCAGTCTACACATCAAGGGTTTGGCATTGTCAATGGAGCTAATGTATTTAAAGTTTGTGATGAACCACACCCACTTCTTATAAAAAATATGCTGGATAAGTGTATTGTTGGAAACTTGGATGAGGTAAGTTACGAAAAATTTCATTGTATTATTGGACCACAGCACATATGCCATTATCTGACAATGATGTGATTGCTGTCACCTTTGTCAGACCTTTCTGATTTATGATTCAATGTATTATGTACAGTTGGAATCACAGTAGTAGTGTTTCCCTTTTTTCTACAGAATTGGTAAACAGTTGTTTAATGAATCATCTGACAATGTATTGGTGTTTGACTCTCACCTGTTCTATTGTTTCAAATATTACGTAGACCTATTTTCGAGCGTTGAAAACATAAATAACACTCACATTGACATCAAAACTTTTCACTGTTCCAGGCGTACAAGATTATTCATCATTTTTGGTCAATGGGATATTCAGCAGAAGACATTATTACCAACATATTCAGAGTTACGAAAACACATCAAATGGCTGAGTATCTGAAGTTGGAATACATCAAGGAAATAGGATTATTGCATATGAAGATAATCGAAGGAGTTAACTCTCTTTTACAATTGTCTGCGCTTCTTGCTCGCCTATGTAAAGTTTCGAAACCTGCATAACATCAGTTCATGTAGACTGAAGTTGTGTGATTTGTACATGGTTTGGCGATCGAGGCAAGGAAGATCATTACCAAACTCAAGTATATGACACTATTTGAAGATTTCTTTCAGCAGATGTTACTGCTGATATTGAGGAAAATCTAGCAAGTCATGGATGTGTTGATTGGTAAATAATCTCCCATCAAGGGCCAACTTTTTCGATGTTAAAATGTTTTTGTAATTTTGACATTGCAAAATACTATCCTATTATTTTTCACTGCTGGTCTTTGATATTGTTACATTCAATCATAATTTAAACCAATATGAAAAAAGTTATTCACTGCATTGGTGTTTTCATTCAAATTCATAATTTTAGTTTCTGACCACTTCATTTGTCAATGCTGAACGTTGCAATGAAAAAAAAATGACTACAAGATTTATTAATTATCTATTGTCCAAGAATAAAAATTATCTCAACAAATTGATCAATTCGTGGCGCAGCACGCACACACACACCGCATTTATTGTTGTTTACAATGTTTATCCATCAATCAAATCATGTTTTATTAGCCATTAGGGAGAGGCACATAAAAATGACAGCAGGAAAATCAGGATATATTTGTATATATTCATGCCTTTGCACGAAATGGGCAGCATAACCGCAAAGGACCATTTGGTCAGCGGCTAGGGTACCTTGGAATAGCTGTATGAATAAAACTTAGAATGGATTCAGAATTACCACAACGCAAACGCTTTTATGCCAGAGCAGCAAATTGTCAACAAACGTTTTTATAATAATTTTTCATTCAATATGCGAGACAGAAAAATTTTTCTCCTTAGTTTCTGGGGTGGAAAGTGACGTGCGTTACCATGTTATTATCCAATAGACGAGTGCGAAGAATAATCGGCCGGCATTTTGTCTCCGGTTTGATTTCAGGACCATCCTTGTCATATTATCGAGATAGACGGTCGGCGTTTTGTGTTTAACGTTAGAAACACACCCGCTATGATACCTGAAGCGGCTCTTTTACAAAAGTTCCTCTCCCATCGAGAGAATGTTTCTTCGATACCTCCCTATAATTTACTACTGGAAAATGTATGTTTATTCTGAAGTGTTGGCGTTCATAAACTGGTTTACATGTTTGAAACCATTTTTAATAAAATTATTCAACCACGTGCCGCTTACAGGTACTGATAGCAGATTTCAGCCCGGTCTGTCGTCGCGTTTGCGAGACTTATTTTTGATTACTGCAACTCAAGCTATTCGGGAGAAATAAAGTTATTTAATTCACAACTATTTTTTAAAAACAAAATTGAAAACTGACAAATAACATGCAAAAATACAAAAACGGGGCAATATTTACAACCGCGCTAAAATATCTGTCTGAGCGGCTGCAGAAATTGCGATTGTTACCTCTTTTTGCTGATTGGTTACAGTTACGGAAAAAAATGAGGAAATCGGTGCCCGAAAAAACATCATTCCCATCAGCGGCGGTGCCCTGTTTGTTATGTCTCAGTTGGTGACCGTACATTTGAACCCACGTACATTTGAACCCATGTGTAGGCTTACCATACGTCCCGGTTTAGCCGGGACAGTCCCGGATTTGACATGCTGTCCCGGCGTCCCGGCCGGTTGACTCAAATGTCCCGGTTTGTCAGCACGGTTTTCATGGGTAAAAAATTCAAATTCATTATTATTACAAATTTTTTTTTAACGGTGACAGCCCATTTACCACTGTTTTGCGACACACTTTGCTAGTTCAGAGAGAGAAATCGCTCTATTGTTATGTCACAATTAGTATATGTTTTAATGCGTTTTCTGGCGTTAACTGCAATGTCGTTAAGTTGTCGAAATGCCAAAAAGAAAGTACAAGTTTTCTGATGAGTTAAAGAAAGATTTTCCTTATTTGAAGCAAACTAAAGGAGGAAAGGTACACTGTACGCATTGCAGATTTGTTTTTCTATTAGTCATGGCGGACATTCAGATGTCAACAATCATATCCAAAGCAGGAAGCACAAAACATTGAGGCATCGACTCGACTGACCAATTTTGCGATAACAAATATTAGGATGATTCTGTGTCGTTGGCAGCCGACATTTACCTATCACACTGCTATTCATGACCAAAGTTTTGACTGCACCTCTAATTTAATTTCAAATTTTTTTGAGGCTAAATTTGCATTAACTTGTAAATATACACAGTTAGAATTTTCCATGTCCGCTGTCTGATAAGCGGATTCGCTGATTTTGCACGTTTAGCCAGAAATAAATGAGAGTTGGTGCATTGCTCCGCTGTTCTCCTCTGAATTTAATGATGATTTACTTCAAGCTCGAATGGCAACAAAACGCAGAAAAGTTGAAGCTAAGTGCAAAGGGTTCAATGGCGCTGAAAATATTCAAATGGAATTTTTTGAGATGCAATGAGGAAATAAATCTATATTCTATTCGAGAGATGTATCACTGCATGATTTTTAATATAAAAAGTATCATCCGTTCAGTTTCAACTTTCTAAAAATATGTGCGGCCCGCCAATGACTCGCAACCCTTAATTTTGGCCCTCGGGCGACAAAAGGTTGCCGACCCCTGCCGTAGATGTTGCAAATATTCTGTCAGAGGTGAAGCTAAATTTGCAGGGAAAAAATTTGTATTTAAAAAGAATGTTTGCGATTTTTAAAAGAAATGTCTATCGTATATAGAGCTGCACGATGAAGCCTACAATGCTGCCAGGCCACACATATGGTCAAATTTGAAGAGTGAAATAACTGGACTGAAGTGTTTGGTCTGCAAAATTGATAAATGATATGATTGGTTAGCTGATCAGGTTTTGAATAGCGATGCACTTTTCGACGAATACTGATAAAGAGATATTTATCTGAGCATGGTTCAAATGCAATTTGACTTACTTTGCCGGTTGAAATTAAGTAGACAGAGATGTTTAACGTTTTTTCTAACAGAAATGTTAGCATTTCGAATTTGCAGCAAATTGGTTGATTTTGTTTTTCGGAACATCTGTTAAAAGGATTTTTTCCATTGTTAAAAAATTTTGGTCCGAAAGCAGGTGCAGAATGTCAGAAGAAAATATAAAACCACTCCGTAACCTGCAAATTTAATGGTGATGTCTCTTGTTATCAGTTTTATGACAAAATCAAAACAAGAATTTTTGAGAAAGGTTCCATCTGCGGACAAATACTTTTGGTCTAAATGAATAATACAAACTAATTTTTTGTGTTTTTTCTAATTCAATGATCAGTAGAGATTTACAGCCGTATATACCCGCAATGGCATGGTAGACGTTCCAATATTATCAAGACTGGCAATCGACCGAATGTTTGCCGAATCGCACCGTCCCGGTTTTTTGTTTCAGATTTATGGTAAGCCTACCCATGTGTATATCCGCGGGTTCAATCTATATGCGGGTGATAAAACCCATGAGTTAGGGTTAGTATGGGTTCAACTATCCGCAAAACAAAAAAAATTCCAAAGGTGCAATTGTATGCAGGTGCAATTATCGTGGGTTCAAATGTACGTGGGTTCAAATGTACGGGAACCGTCTCAGTTCATTGACTTCGGAGGATTTATTGATTTTATTACCGATGCCAGATTTTTAAAAAGGACCCGCCGAGTTCAAAAAAGGAAATGGTTGGTCTCATTTGGCATTTAAATATTTTCCGAGGATACTGTTGTTTCCGTATTCCTGTGCAGTTTTCTAGCTGAGGCTGATGTCGAATAAACTGACATTTAATTAAAATACTCTGGTTTGACGTTTAGTGTGATTTTATTTACTTTTTCGATTAGTATTCTCATGTACTAGGATAGGATAGGATAGGATTTTTACATATTTATCCCGGGGGAGAGGAAAGCCGATATGACGGCTTATCCATATGGCGAACCACGGCCTCTCGTCCGGTTACCATTCCAAGTCGGGTATATGGGATTCGTTTTACTGTATTGTTTGTTTTCGGAAGCATGGACTTGGTGGTGGAGGAAGCCGTAATCGACCAGCGGTTACGTGAACCACACAACGACGGTGAGGAGTCCAGCAATCCTCTCGCACATAACCATCCCTGCATGGGATTCGAACCTGCGAACCCACGCAGAGTGATTAGAGGTGCGGTGGCGAGCGTATTCCTAACACTTAGCCCGTTGAGCCACACCGCCGCGCCTACTAACGCAGTACCGTAACGGGTAAAACGACGGAAAGTTGCCAAAACTTCATTTGAGAAGGGGACATTAAAGCGATTAAACAGTAATTGTATTATTTATACTGTATCACAACTTGCACTTAGTGACATTGAATACCGTAATGCTATACAGTTGTAACTAAAAATGGGAACCAATAGTCTACTGCGATACTATTCTTTGATATCAGGATATCGTTCTTTAAGCTTGTGGCAATGTGAGAAATACAGAAATATGATAATACTGTCACATGAATATCTGAATATAATAATACAGTAATAGAATCAATGAAATCTAAATCATCAATGTGTGTGCTTGCATATTCTACAGATAGACAAATCGAAATCAGTAAGCAAAACTCAAAAAATGACCATATGATCATAGTTTATGATTGCCCAAACGACTGCTCTTTAGAATTTCCAGCAAATATGGTAAAAGTCAAAAATGTGAAGATGTGAAGAAGGAATTTAGATCATATAATGAATTAATATTATCTGTTTGTTTTATCAGATGGTAAATGTAGGAAATAAAATAGTCTTTCTCATTCAACCTTGTGAGAGTTCTCATTATAATCAAGAAATATGGAGCAAAAATATACGACATTGTGTTTTAAAAACTCTTCATTTTTTCGAGGGATCAACGTTATTTCGGCCCCATTCGAGTGCGCAAAATTCCGATAATTGTCAACTAAAATGGGCATACAAATTTATGAACTCCGCAGGCCAAAGGTTATGTAGAAACAAACAAGATCTTAAAGAATTCACCGCATCGGAGTTTTCATTTTTCGAAGACGAAATACGCTATCTCGCAGGCGAGAGCAAAGTCAATGACAACAAAAATACAATAATACCAGGAGGTGCTCATGCGTTACATGAAGAATTGATGTCAATCGTACATGATTATGACTGGGAAAATTCCAGTATCATATCACCCGTAAAACTCAAAAGAAAAAATGGATCATTCAGTCGGAGAAGTGACAAACAAAATGCAAAAAGAAAAATATCCAATTCGATAGCAAAATTTCAATTAGAAGGCACAAAAAATCTTTCTCAGAATATCGTTGTTTTGTTAGCTGCTCTTCCTTCGACTGAAGAAGAAATCAATTCGTATTTTGAATGGCATGTGAATGATGCTGATTATGTTTTAAATAAATTGATGCCATCTCATCTGAAGTCATATTTTCGTGAAAAACATGATATCACACTACTATGGTATGACACAAGAACACTGACACAAAACGATTGTAGTTCAGTAAGTTGGTTTTGTTTATTTGTAATCAAAAATTCATTATCTGCCTAATTATTTGCATTTTTTTAACAAATTTTTTATTTTACAGACCCTCGATGACGAAATAGGAGCCAATATTATGAAAACTTTTCTTGCGTCAGTAGGAGGATGTATGATTCCAGTGTCAAGGTTATGCTACAACTTTGAAATAGGTATATTATGTCTATGTTTTTTTGTCTTCATAAGCCAACACAGGTATGGAGCTGACATGATTATTGCGGATCGGACTCAATTTGAAACTGTGGGCCATGTTCGTGGTTATATATTGCCATCGCAAAGTAGAAATCTTTATTTCAAATACTAGTGAGTTAATTGGAGAAAATCATGTCCATAGGTAGGTAGCCTCAACCAGAGTGGGAATTCAGTGGCCATAAGGGGCCATAATGATGCTTTCTGTAGTGCAGTGTTTTTCTATGACTGAATGATTGCTTCTACAGAGTCATTCAAAGCGAAAATGTGAAACATTTTTTTAGACAGTTGGCTGAAAACTTTTTAGGGTATAATTTTCACTAACCAAAATTTTTTTTTTAACAGAAGAGGTAAAAGAACCATTAACATGTGATTGGAATTCGACGTGTCTATCTAGTCTTATTCCAATGACAACTTGGCTACAACGGGATTCAAAATTTCCTACGGAATCGAAACCGGCTGATGAAATTCACACTATTCATGTCTGCAGAAAACTGTTCGCATCTGGAAGTTTTCAAATCCAAAAGATCTGTACTCTAACCACTCGTGGTTTTGAAATCGATAAAGAGGTTATTAGTGCAATGCTATCAGGAGTTGATTGTTCAAGCTGCGTATCAAATAGTAATTCCAAGAACTCAGCGTGTACTGTATCGTATTCTTCAAATTGTGAGGAATCAAGATCCAAACTATGTGTAAGATTTAATGAAAATTTTTTACAAAAATGTGAAAATTCTGTAAAGGAAAAACCACCTGAAACTGTTTTCATGGTTACTGGGACCTTGCGACAAAATCACTTGTCACATCTTTTAAAATCTCACTTCATCAGTGGATTATATTTTACTTGGTGTGGAGTATCTACTGATAATACTTGTCTTTCTTCGTCGGATATTCTAATTGTTCGCACTCATAAGTATTGTACAAAATGTGGATCAGAACCATCTACTGATCACTGTGGTGCAGCAAGATATGCACTGTTACAAATCATGACTTCAAAATTGGGATTCATTGTATTTTTAAGGTAATATTATATCTTTGATTGTCATGTAGTATCTTTACTAGACTTACTGAAAATTTTGATTAATCTTCCATTTTAATATTTAAAATATAATGCTTTTAAATATGGTATATCTAATGTTTTTGAATTTGGGTCATGCTCAACAAAGAAGTCAACTTATCTAAACAGTAATTTTTTCAAATGATATTTTCTATATTATTCTTCACATAGAGGAAAATACAATATCGAATATAATTCATTTCAAATCGATTTCAAGGTAATTATTTAATTCGTTTTGAAAATTCCTGGCTCGTACACTTGGAACCAAACATTAATTTTGCAATGTGTCATTCAGTTGTACTGTTGTTTTCGATTCAATTTACTTAACCTAATATTACATTCTAGTTCAACGTCCTCAAATGCCATAATGAAGCTTCTGAATTCTGAAGTTCCTGGGTGGATTGATCTGCCCATGACTCCACAACAAGATCATCAAGTCAACAATCCAGTCTGCGTTGAACTAAGTGACAAACCACCTTCAACTATGGTTCCTTTAAAGCCCAAATCCTTCCATCCTAGTATGCTAGAAAGATGGAGCAATACGTCAGTGACTGGAACTCTTGATGATTTGATATTAGATGATGTTACAACAAAGAGGTACTTACTCATACTCTATTCATGGTGATTTCCACCATTTTTTGTTTGGTTACTAAATATTATTAATAGGGTTGTACATCAGGGCTAGGAAGAAGTCTGTAGCTATGGCATTTTGATAGAGCTGCAGTTACCAGAAATTTTAGTTGTTCCAGCTCCTCTTTTTCACATTTATAACTTTCTATTCATACAAGCAATAAAACATAAGCTTATATGCAGCAGCTTATAATTTATTTTTAAATCTAATTTATAATATTAATTTAAAAATATCAACTTGAATTTGTATATTTTTATTTATATTGGCTTAATTTTAAAATTTGGAACCCTCGTATCATAGTCTTGTGTCCCGCTTTTAACTGCATTTGGACTGATGTTTTATATGGACCATACCAAGAAACTTCCATTTGTTTCTGACCAATTTGTTGAACTGCAGTGTATATTGGCGCTAGCATCTTTCTATTTGTGTGACATTTTCTCTTTTTTTCTTCAGTAATGAAATTCATGATGACATCTTACAAAAATTGCAAGATTTATATATGTCCAAGCCTGATCCAAGCATAGAATCAGAGGAAAAGAAAGTAGATAATATTGTGAGATCTTTGATATAATTATTCATTCATTCATAATTTAGATGTCTCATGTCTCACTCTGTTTCCTTGAAGAAGGCCTTGGACAAGCATTTACCAAGATGCAGAGATGTATTCTGTTTCTGGCATCGGGAATAGTTTTAGTGCATTGCACCCCAATTTTAGTTATGGACCTGGCGATTCGACATAATCTTCAGCATGCAACACCAAAATGTTAGGCTCAACAAGCTGACTATAAGTCAATTTGCAACCTTATGACAAGCCTGTTATTGTATCATTTTCATTCGTCAAGTAACTGATATCCAATTTCCCTTCCCCTATTTTCAGAAATCAAACTCACCACAGATTAAAAACTCTGAGTTCGAATCTGAAGAAAAAATGATTGAAATGTTGAAGATTGAATATAATAAAGCATTGGAATCAGAAATTAAGATATCAATTGGTGACGTTCCTACACATTATTGTGGAGAAGTTGTTCATATTGCTCAATCTATCGCTTCCGTTGTATTTCATCATGCTCAAAATACAGAAGGTAAGGTGTTGACTATTGGCCGCTCTAGAAGTGTGTGTACCATTACCAATTTAAAAGTAACTAATTTTATTCACCTACTTTTCATCAAGTTGTGTAAAGCAGGGGTCACCAAACTTTTTTGACCGCGGGCCGGGTATGACTCAAACTGTGTTGACCGGGCCGGACAAATATTTTTATCAGTACAATACAATAAATTCACAAATTTCAAACTAACATGCACAACTCCAGCGTTTATTTGCGACGATCTTTCGGCGGTGTCAAGACCGTTGCCAGAATAAAATCCTGAAATAATCTCAATATTCTATAGATGTGACGCAGATCGAAAGATTAGTGATTAATATGTGTTCTTTTTTATATTTATTGCAGTTTTATCAAAAAAGTAATACAATCCTTATGGAAAAAATTGGCCTGGGGTGGTACAAAAATACCGTTATCTCTGTTATTTATTGACCGTTTTTTTATAAACTTAATATTGTTTTCTTATTTTCACTCAGATCTATCCAATGGCGCAGTTTTTATATAAATCGGATAAACTTTTTTTGTAACATACCCACATGAATATCTGCATTTATGCAGTATAGAATAGGGTTGCCATACCGTCCGGAAAATTCCGGACATGCCCGGAATTTAGGGTTAAATTTTGCGTCCGGGAAGAATTTAAAAATGTCCGGAATCCAGAATTTTACTGCACCTGCAATCTTACTATGCACACTGCTAATACAGAACATTGTTATTTCGTACCGCGCACATATTTTTACTACGAAGTCATGAAAATAGTTATGTACCGTCCGGAATTTTGCCTTTTCAAATATGGTGACCCTAGTATAGAAGTTGGTCTGAGTTGTGAAATTGGAGCAGTACGCGAGGAATTACAGTACTGTTAGCGCAAAATGCACATTCAAAGTTCTTTTTAGCACAAGAAACGTTAGCAGTTTCGTCGAAAGCACGCGCCACGAGTGAAGGAGTGCATCTTTCGCAGAAAGCGTTGCGTACCGGTATTGAATTTTAGCCTATCACAGCTATTTCTAGACTAAAAATTTCGCCATTTTTGCGTGTTATTGCGGGCCGGATAAAATGACGCCGCGGACCAGATCCGGCCCGCAGGCCGTGGTTTGGTGACTCCTGGTGTAAAGGGACTGAAACCTATGAGCATGTGGTATATTTACTTGAATAAAATTATGGCTTAACCTTAACCTGGTACACATACTACGAGAGTACCAAAAATTAGTCCTTCGATACCATAAATTATTCCAGAGTAGTCTTTCCACTTTGGATCTTTTCAGCAATTTCATTTGTGTGAGCTTAGTACTCTCTGATGGCTTCCATTTACCACCAAGCATATATTAAAGTTTTCGCTAGTTTTTTCGCCTTGAACTCTTGTAGACGAATTGTAAATGAGGTCTTGACTTTCTATTGGACTGAAACTTGCAATATTGAGAAGTTATTTTTAAAAACCTTTGGAAATTGATTCATTTTAAATGATAAGCTCAACTTAAAAACCCTGACTATAAAAATAGAAATGGAATCAAAGATAATATTTTTATGAAAAAACATGCTAGAAGACCTTCTCTCTTATTTTCAGAATCAGATTGGAAGAAGTTTGGTGAAAGTTTGGTAACGAAACATTTCATATGTTCTGCAAGTGATATACGGAGAAAAAATATGGATGCTACCAGCGGAAAACTCCAAGAGTAATGTCTTGGAATATTGACCTTTTTTTCAGATTGTTAGCTGAAGTTGACCATTCTTACTAATCTGCAAATTTCTTTTAGGTCGATACTACAAATTCTCTTGAGGCTAGAATGTGTGAGTAGACTCCAACCCCTTCAAGATGATGCATTTGAGGAATTAGTTGAGGATATTTGTTCACTTCTGCGACTAATTTCACTCTCAATAAGCCCAGAAATGATGTTAAGATGCCTGTCTCATGTATTTGTAGAGAAGTATGTTTACTTGTTTGTAAATTTCATTTAGTCGAGGCATTGGAGATATCTTAAGACATAACGCCATGCTCCATGACTTTCATTAAGAAGGATAAATCAATAATTTATCGTTGTGAGCGTTATGCTTGTGGTAATATGGAAATATAATTTTCTAATACAGATAGGTAATCTTCATACTATGCAATTTAAGAGTCCTGCTACACACTGACACAAATGTATTTCTGCAACGCTTCATCTGACCAATGTTAGACGAAACGTTGCATAAATACATTTGTGTTGATGTGCAGCAGGAATTGCATAGAATAGTCGTGTTTATTCCTGCTACAGTACTCTTGCATTATACGCATCCACTAGCATAAAGGCATAGAGGAAGGACAGGGAGTTAGTCTCTCACAACCCAGCTCATAATTAAGATAAATTTCAATAGAGCTATGATAAGTAGTAGTACAATAATTCTAAAAATAATTAATTTCTAGTTATACATCCACATGTGGAGAACTGTTATGTGAAGTACACAGTGAACTAATGCAGCCAATACCTCTACAATTGAAATCATTTTCAAAGGAAGCTAGTGAAGAGAGTGCTGATATGACTGGAATTAAATCAGTTTTAAGTTCCGTAATGAGTAATAACTCAAGTGCTTGTTCTTTCGGTCCTGGATCTAATAGCAGGTATCTTCTCTCTCTTAATTGCTCAGGATGGGTTTTGATTTTTGTTTTATATTACTAAATATATATAAAGTACAAATATATACAGTTTTATCAAAAATATCTATAAAAAAAGTTATATGTGTTTAGAACTTATCAGTGAATAGGGATTAAGATTGGACATGATATTCCAATATTTATTTTCATATAATGCTTATTCATGCCTTTCTCTCTGAACAAGACACTGTACAAGCAGCCTGTGATATTTGATATATGTATGGAGCTACTCTATCTATTTATTAGTCTTATAAGTACACAAAAGAGCAAATCTAATACTTCGGCTTTTAGTTTTCTTATCTAATATTACGCTATTACAAGAATAATAGTAGAATTAGTCATTCATTAGTATAAATCTTTCCAGCATGACAAGGAAGCCTATGCGAAGAATTTCATCCTTCACACAACTAGGTCGTCAAATTGAAGTACCTGGCCTTATCAAGCAAAAGAGTAGTGCAAGGTATATGCTTTGGGCCACTTTTGTTTTTGCTTTGGAATCGAAGTTATTGAAATTTTCAATATTCAATTAATGTTCAACTATTCAATCGAATATTTGATTATATGTTTTTCAGCCTCAATGATGAAAGAACTGGAACTGAGAACATTAAGAGTAGGTTACGAAGTAGCGCTAAAAAAGAGAAAAATACCAATTTGACAAGTAAGGAAATTGAATGAGACTAAATTAACCATAATATAGTCATTCAGTAATAATTCAGTGATTAGGCCTATTCAACCATAAGTCTTTTTTGGTAAAAGGTTAACTCAATTGGATATAAAGTCTACATATTGATAGTTTTGATAAATCTTTTTGTGTTGTTGAAAAATGATCTTTTCCCTGATTCCAATATATGAATCGGTATTTCATTTTTAGTGCTTAAAGATGGAAGCTACAGAAGCTATTACTTTCTTGTTTTTTCAAGTTTTAGGATAGGAACACTTTATTCCGGAATGCTTGTCCTCTGTGACAATCTATTTGCAAACACGATGTTTAGATTGTACATATGAGCGACTTTCATACCCATATATTTGAGACTTGTTCTTTCGATATAGCAATTCATGATCTTACATATATGATATAGCAAACTGTTATCTTTTCAAGTTTAAACAAAATGATTTGCTTAGGCTACTGGGGAATTTTTCTACAATAATCTACCATAGTTAAATCTAAGGAGAGACATATTTATATTTGTCTGCCTAGTTTATTTTTGTTTTTAAATTTTGATTCCAGGCATGAAAAAAGTTGGTCTAGTTAAGAGAGACTTATTTTCAGTGGGTGATGGAGGAAACAAGTCAAGCAGCGGAAATGTTTCGAATTTTGAATCGTCTAGTAAGATTACTACCAGTTATTATATTAATATATATCATTACAGGATGTGAAGAACATGGGGTATTCAATAATACCTTGTGGAATATAGATATTTCATGGAGATATTTTAATACAGAAATTCATAAACAACTAGGTATTCAAACAAACAACTTTTCAAACACCTTTTCTGGACTATGTTGACATGATAGCGCTTTGGAGTTTTGTTAAATCGGAGCATTCAACCCTAGTCCCCACCTTTACTAGGTTGTAAAAAGTGGATATGCTTGGCTGTATGCAAATTTCGATATTTTCAAATCCCTAAATTCTTTGAATTAAAAATAAAGAATGTTTATTTTTCCATTCTTAGACCAGAGGAAACCAAATCGAAGAATGTCAGTTAGCGACACACCAGATTCAAAACAACGTATGACTGCATTGTCACGACAACGCCTTCGGCTGCACAAAGAACAACGTAATAAAGACGACAAAGAAATGATGACGATTATTGAAGAATCACCAATGAAATTAGAAGATGAACCAGTGCAACAGAGAACAGCAATAAAGTGAGTTATTCAATGTTGAACATGAAGTATACCTGTTCATCATTTACAAAATACCATGATTGTTATGAAAAATCACCCTTTTTTCTGCAACTATACCAATCGATGTAAAATTATCAGTTTTTAGTAAAGATGGAAGAAATTGATATGCTGCTTTTATATATCTTGAACACACCTTCGTATAATGCTTGGTGTATTTTTTCAACATTAAATTCAGTATAATTAATTGGCTGACATTGCACTCTTATCCTCAGCTTACATAAGCAGTTTATTTTAACTTCTATTAAATTTCATTGTATTCTGTTTAGACTTGTTTTTAGTTTTCAGTACAACGTTACCAGGCTTGTATCAATTAAGCTCTTTCACAATTTTATTTTTCTCAGATGATAATTTCAACTTTTTAATGTTCTATTGTTAATTAGTTTCATATAGCAATATCTTCAATCTTTTCTTTTAAATTGTAGGAGTCCACGTCATAAAGTCATGTTGGCGAGACGTCATTCATTTTACTGTGATGGTCGAGAGTCACGTAACGTCGCTCGAGCAAAAATAATTCACCAACACCAACAAGTGGCTCCTTCCACTCCTTCAGTTGATGGAAAAAAGAAAAAACGGGCGGAATTATCAGATGGAATATCACCTAACAGTTTGCTGTTTGTTCACAACAGTCAAAAGAATTTTGCATCACCAGTTCGCACAAAACCACTGTTATCTCTTTGTGATGACTCACCTGCAAAAAATACGCGAAGTCATGCTACAAAAGCTCTTTTTCAGAGTCCTGTGAAAGAAAAGGGGACAACGGCATTATTTCGAAGCCCCATGAAGCAAAGTGGTGGTTTAACGAATTGGCCCCAGTCAACTACCCCCAAAAAGATTATGAAAGCTAAAACTCCCGTGAAAATCACTAGCGATGTGTACATAAAAGGAATCAAACCTATTATGGAGTCACCATTAAAAATTGAACAACATTTAGGTTGTGATGTCTCACATCCTTCTTTTGTGAGTAGCTCAATGTTATCGCCAGTAAAAACTCCACTGAAAAGAAAATCGATGACACCGAAGGCAAAAAATCCTCGTAAAATTGAAACAGTTGACAATAACATATTGAAAATGAATTTGGGGTCAGATACTGACGATGCATGTAAATATCCAGATTTACTCGCTGTTGCAGATGCTGGGACTGATGAAAAACTTTCGAAGTCCCAGACTACGCTAGATTGTTACGTTATTCGCACACCACGTGAAAAACGAGTTTGTTCAGCATCCACGGAAAAATCTCAAGAATCTAAAAAAAGGAAATGGTCTGTTGATACAACCCCAACTCGCGATGATATCAACAAATGGCCAAGGAAAAAACGAGGTACTGATAAATCCTCTCCCGGCATTGTTTCTAAAAAGGTGAAACGATCCGAAGATGAATTACTCAAAAACAGAGACGCGCCTGCGAAGCTATTTGAAGATTGCTTACAAGATACAGAACCCGAATCCTTCCATAATGATGTTTTTTCAAGTCCCGACAACGGACTCATTGTTATGGAAAGTTGTCAAAGCACATCGGCTGGAACGTCGAAAAGTTATTCAGCGGTGAAAGCCCCACCTTTACTACATGAAATGCGATTACGAAATACAGACACAAATGAAAACATTGTTGGCTCACATGATTTTCTAACGCTACCTCCAACGCCGAAATTGCGTTTGGGGATATCGCGTCATCCAACTAATAAAACAATAACTTTCAGCAAATCAAAAAAACAATCAGCAGATGAAATTTGGAACGAAGTTTTTCCTCTTGATGAACAAGATGAAAATTTACCAGAAATGAAGCCACATACTAACATAGTTGGCGAAACTAGTAAACTTTCAGCTCGATCACTTCTTCATATTCAGAACTCACCTATTTTAACACCCAATCAAAAAAAGGCAGCTCGAGCAAAAATGGATTTCGTAACATAACTTGATTTATATAATGTTCCCCCTTATAGAAATAAATTTCAATTGACATGGTCTTGTAAGCAATTTTTTAATGGAAATATTACAACAAATACTTTTTATTCCCCTTCTTTTTCTTCAATTTTTCCCCTTTTTGGTTCTGAATGGATGGACCTCATTTTCCGAATACGCTTTGATACTTCAAACAAGCGTTGCACCTGCCTATACATGATTACCATAGTATACATTTGTTATTTACTCTGATGTTTTTTGATTCATAAAATACTGGTGAATCATAATCTTTTGCCATGTTATTCCACTACTCATTGTTGGGATGTGTTGGTTTTTTCTTCTATTTACAACTCGATATCTACCATGTCTATCACAAGAATTTTTGATGAACTGTTTTTGAAGTTTTTTTTTTGAGACTTTTTTCTGATATTTTTCATACAATATGACAATACATAGTTTTTGTTTTATTTTAGCGTTATAGGGATAGAAGAGAGAGCGTGAAAAGAAATGACATGAACTTTTTCGGGAGTCATATTTTCACCCGGTAAATGCTTTAACTTCAGCTGCAAGCGTGCATGACTTATTTTGTTCAATCACAATATGCAAGACAAAAAAGCTGATAGATAGCTAAGATCAAAAACACTAATTGTACGTGTATATAAGCTTCGAAAGAATTGTTGGGACATGTGTCTGTTCGTAGCTAGAAGCATTTCTGTCAAAACGTCAGATGTGGAAATTGACAACTAAGTCTTGTTAAAATAGAAGCTGCATATCTTGGAAATACTTTCTCTGCCAACGCTTAAACACGAACTCCAGCGAAGGCTTTGTATGCGGTGTTTCTTTAAGAAAAATCTAGGTAAATCATGATATTCGATGAATATACTTTCTGCTGGGCTATTGCTAATGTCTCGCTTCGTATTAATGGTCCTTTTGCTAAAGAGCAGGCTCATCTATCGCATTAGCTAGGACTGCAGGACTTTTTTGGTCCATATATTGTTAGTTTGATAGTAGTGTCCGTTTTCCATAACTCTGTGTGCATTAATCAGCGCTGATTAATCAATTACGCATGCTAATTATGCAATCGTTACGGCACATATTACGTTAGAAACGCACAGAATAGCTGTGTGTAGTTACGGACAAATATTAGTAAGACCAGAACCACCAAGGACGGACATACCATATGTCACGATACAATCAATCGAAATAAAATAATGGAAGTGCTTTTGTTTTACATGTGATGAGCCCACTAAGCACAAAGTGTTTGGTTTATAAAATTTACAAGATAACTGTAGGCTCAGACTTATGGTTCCCAACCTTTCTACCTTGGAGGAACGCTAAAATAAAATAAAATGGAACAGCGTCATGAACTCAGCTCAGTCATCTTATTAAAAAAATACAAATGACATTTATTGTGACACTGTCTTGTTGCTACATCGCCGAATTAGTACTGTAATGATTATTATGCTTCTTCTTTCATTGTTGTGAGCGCGCGTGATTTTGTTTACGACAATACATTCGAGTCTCGTCTTCTGTTAGAGTAACGTGTGTTTTCTGTCCTCGCTTGCACGACGCTAGACAGAAGAGTTTGGTTATTTTATGGCGCGGTGGCATGCGTTGAAAACGAATTTCACTTTATCACTTTGTAATAATCTTCAAAAAGACTGAAATGGCTTCACCTAAAGCTCCAAAGCAATGGCAGATTAGCTAGTTCGAGACCATCACCTCGTTCGAATCGTGGCGCCAGAACCTGCTATATATTCTTGCAATAGACGGAAACAAAAATACGGCAAGAAATTTCGTACTGGTCACTTGCGTCAATCAAGCCGTGAATTTCAGCCCTTATTCACTCCCTACTAAACAAACTAACTGCCAATGAAGAAGCTAAAGTTGCACGAAGATTTTTTGATCAAGTCACATCTAAGAACAAACACGCTCGTAGCAAGGAGGCTCCATATTGCAAGCTGGGTGGCTCAGCAAGTGCCCAAAGTTGCCAGAGAGGGATCGCGAATATTTAACCAGAGCAAGGTATAGTCATGCAGAGAAGCAACATATACCGACATTATCGACGCAAAGGTAAAAATGTGTTCTTCTTTAAATCTTACACGCGCCGTGGATATTAAACGATGGTCGGATTCCTCGGTAGCCTACTCTCGTGATAAACTAGTAGAATTACAACATAAATTCGATGAACTTCAGATGCCCCGAAAATGTAGGCGTAACAGTAGAATATTTAAATACATCGTTATTGTTAAAATGGCTAATTGGGGGTCATAGACTGGTGACTGCATTTGCTAATGTTTCACCAGACGTAGATTCAACTCTGCATAAAATTGCTTATTGGGAATATATAATTGTATCAGATTTGACCAGCGCCTTTTACCAAATACCTTTAGGCAATCATCCATGAAATATTGCGGTGTTGTAAAGTTGTAAACCATTCCGATGAGTGAGAGTGTATTCTCGAAATGCAATTGGAATGCCTGTTTCTGAGACGGCACTAGAAGAGCTCATGCGCTGGATATTGGGAGACCGGATCTGGCCCGCGGACCGTAGGTTGCTGATCCCCGGGCTACGCGAACTACTTTACGGCGGGAGAATCCTCTCGCGTGTGATTATCGCCCACAGAATTCAAACCTGCGAACGCACGCAGAGTACAGTAATCAAGTTCACGAAAACAACTCGCAAATTAAAAAGACAAATTATAATTACTTATCTCATTTGCAGGCATGTTTGTAATCGGTTTAATCTTCACGATGAGATCTGGGAGTTACTTCCTTGACATGTTCGACGGATACTCAACAACATTTTGACTTGTTTCAGTCGCAATCTTCGAAACAATTGCAGTTGCTTCACTCTTCAAGCTAGAGAAGTTAGTGCTTTATACTATTTGTTTTCACGTATGTATTGAACTTTGTTTAGAGCAAGACCTTAACCCAGGGGTGCGTAACCGTTATTAATACTGGAGGGGCAAATACATTACTACTGGAGGGGCAAATACAAATAACTGAGTGAAACCGCAAGCCGCACCTTTTTTTAACACAAACTCTCTAGAGAATATTTCTGTTATTCAATATTTTTTTCATGATGCAAGGATGCCTAGTTGCGTAGCACAATAACTAAATTGTCATCACAGATTAAAATCTCATATCCACCACATCACTCGGGTGTAATGAATTGGGTAGACCAGCGTTTCCCAAACTGTGTTCCGCGGAACACTAGTGTTCAGCGAGCATCTTCGAAGTGTTCCGTGAAAAAGGAATCAAAAAAACGTCTTAAATAGTCGCCATGGAGATATATGGCAGGGCTTCCTAAACTAGGGGCCGCTAAACGAATTTTAAGGGCCGCAAAGAGAACACCAGTTTTACAAAACATCGAAATCGCATATTTCGAACTGTTTACCATTATTGACGAGGACAATGGCCATGAAAATTTTTAATATATATATGTATTAAAAGGGATCGCGAGCTCGAAAGTTTGGGAAGCCCTGATCCATGGAACGTGAAGTTGTCGCCCAACTGACCGTTCAATATCGCGTCACCATCGGCTTAAATCGTACTAACTGGAGAGGGATAGTGGCATTTTCGATAACTGTCGGCATAGCTTTTTGACTGATAAGTGCATTATCAAGTTTAAAGCAATCATTTTGGCTTTGCTATAGGCAAACAAGTAGACCTAAAGAATAAAGGCAAAGGGTCAACTCTTCTTCCTCCATCTCTGCCTGGTTTCACTTTGAAATGCTGAAAAAATTACTCATTTTCGCTAAACTCTATTAAGTAGATAAATGCAGCGAAATTGCATCAAGTACTTCTATCTCCATTAGACGTAACATTAGAGGCAAACGACATAGAATGGTAAAATGAATTTATTGATTCATATACACACCATTTAAATTAAGAAACAATAAAACATTAATAATAAATGCAACATGTAAAATATTCAGTCCTATATTAAGGATTTTAACACAATTCTGTTAGTTTTCGCCGCGCATTTGACAACTTTTTCTTTATCAATTTTACCCTTTTATTTTTTGGTGTTCCGCGAGGCGAGATAAAAAGTGGAGGTGTTCCGTAGCCGAAAAAGTTTGGGAAACGCTGGGGTAGACAATGCTACACCAGAAAGAATTCAGACCTTCAAACTAAAGCAAATCCTTTTTATGCAGAGGCAGCTTGTGCGTAGTCTTGTTCAGAGCAATACTCAAAACAAGTATTAACATGTCATGTAAAAATTATTGTTTTGACAAATAACCAGTCCCCTTATTTTGTTTTTTATTTTTCAGCTTCGAAAATGACGAAAATAGAATGGAGAATGGAATGTAAATAGACCTTTCCGAATATTAAACTCGTTATCCTGATTGCAAGCCTCGTGGACAAGTCACTTCAACCCTCCGAGTTACTACGCTTGGAACAAAGACACCGGGTCAAAAGAGGAGCTAACTTATCCGTCATGGGCCAAGTTCATTATCATATTATTGAAACTAAGCTCAATGTTTTGTATGCCGTTATTTGCGGGTCTTGTACATTTCGGAATTTTTGATCGAAAATGGAGTTCTAACGGGAGAAATAAGAGCTGAAAATATTGATGAAATCGGGAGTTACCGTACTTATCTTGCGACTTGCGACTCTGTTGAATTCAAATTCCACGAACAAAGTTTGATTTTCGATATTTATTATCCGCTAGGGGACATATGTTCGTGAACTATCATCTACATTCGAAAATATGTTAATGTCATCTCAAGATTCTATCTGTTTGACATTGATAAGCTACACGGTGGCGCTGCCAACCCGATGCCACCCTTCCAAATGGTTGTTAGTCCTAACGTCGAGGTCGAATACTGACCAGTCTTTTGGTTTCCAAACTGGGTTCTTCAGCCATGTTCTTTCGAAATACTCAGCAAATCTATTCAACCCGTCGGTGGTAATTTTGCCTCGCAGAGATAAAAACAGCGACGGGATGAACATATCTGGAATATAACACAGGGCCATGACTTGCTTCATTAAATCTCTCGTCCTGATGTCTCTGAAAATTTGAAATTACATATTTAACAAAACGTTGATGATATAAAAACATGGAGTCATATGAGCACTAAATGACTTACTTATTGTACAACCTTGCTAATTTGTTCAGTCTTATGTTCTTCATTATGGCCTGAGTGAAGTGAAATGCACATCCCTGCCTTCTCACATCCGGCCATATCAGAGACCGTGCTTGCCATGTCGCTGCATCAAAGTCCATGATCTTTGTATCATTTTCACTTCATTATAGTTTAAAACAGGGAAGTGTAAAATAGCGGCATCGGTTCTTCTCTACTCAAATGACGGTACTTCCGAAGTATAAGTACCGAGATGTCGCACAACCTGAACTCTAACCTGGTAAACAAACTGAGTTCAGGTTGTGCGCCATCTTAGTGTGCCTACTTCAGGAGGTCCCAAACGACATTATTCTGGCCATTAACACATCATTGACTTTTGGTGAGATAAAGTTCAATAATGAATGCTTGTATTGACCACTTATTATTTATTGACCAGCCATAGACCACTTATAACACTGTCGCCCTTGAGTGGTGCATACCATATATGTACACACCCTTTAAATTTGACCATTCCCGCGTTTTATAGTATGTGGTATCATCACTCAATGGTGTTGTACAATCATCCAAATTCTTAATTTTTTTTTATTACTATATTCATATGCAGTGTGTTTCATGTTGTGTAGTGTCTCTATTTATAGGTGTTGTTTTGTCTAACAAACTCCTTTGTACAAACAGTTTTGTACACTCCACCCTTATCCCTGTTACCGCATCCACCCACCCTCCTTGCACAACTGCCTGTATAAAGGACCTTATTGTACATATTTGATTAACCCTATTATAATTTATATATATCAAAAGGGGTGTATGCCGCACATTTGTGTTTTAGGCCAATATGGTCTTGTGCATACATCCCGTCTTCAGTATTTATAATTACTTACTCTTTTATATTGCTTTTACGAGACGAATAAACATACATACATACATTGAAATCTATTTTAGTTTCCGGTGAAAGAAAATCATTCGTGTGTGTTTTTGTTGTGCCAAAACCTTCCCTTACCTTTTTGTATGTCGGTTAAAACTCTTTTGTTTGGTGTGCTTCCAACATGTTATGAGCAAACTTAAAAACTTTTTCTAACCAGTATTGATATCTACACTTTAGATTAAGTATTCTCCCCGCATACTAGTGATGAGAAACACCGGCCCTCCTCCATTACCCCTTCGTCCCCCCCCCCAACCTCCCCACACAGTTCAGGGGTGTATTTGGGGAAGTCTTACCTTCGTCCGTACAATATAAAATTGCGCTTATGAATAACCCTGTTCTTTCTTGTAATTAGCGTCCAATACACATAATCTTACACTTAAATTAGAAATAAAACTATCGCTCCTTTGAATATCTTTATTTTTTTTGAGTAAAGACTTGTAGTTGTTGAAAAATCTGTGACCGTCCCGTCTCGTTTAACCGTATAAGAAGCTATGCTGCATTTTATTGCTTCTAATGATAAGTTCCGCCCAAATTAATCACCCATATTTATGATCATAATTCAGATATGCTTATATAATGAATTTACCTTTTTGTGTCACAATTTTACTGAATATTTTCATTTTTCCGAAGACGGACCATCACCTCACCCTGGAAGGGAGAAACATTTTTTATGTGTTCCTATTGAAAAACCCTATGCTGAAGTAGCGACGTACCCAGTGCCTTATGTCAGAATAGGGCAGACTCGGCAGGAAGTGAAAATCTACTTGTTCAAAGCATTGCTTAGAAAACCTGTTAAGCAATAAGATTAATGGCCTTGGAGCAAAAGCTCAGCTCAACCAAAAACTTGATTGCGTCCAAATTCTGATTTTTTATTTCTTGATATTGACTTCTTTACAGTATTGATTCGAGCCTAGCAAGAGATCCATGCCCAAACCTGTGTGTGATTTTATGCTATGCTATCTGCTTTTTGCCCCCCCCCCCCCCCTTTTTTGAAATGTAAACAAATATAAGCATCTTTCTCTATCATGCATGATTTTTCGTAGCCCAAAACGCTTTTGAAAACCCTTAAGACTCGTGAAGTCCCATGTTGCCGGCCTCGGTCGAAATCGCTCACTGTTTCGGTCTCACTTGGCAAAAAGAAATGTTAAAATCCTCACTTTGAAAATTTCTGACCCCTGGTTCTATATGCCCAGTATCAGTATATGCCCACAGTTCCCTAAAAAGTGCAAAGATATATTTATTTATTTACAGAGAAAATTTGGCGAAATTTTAGAATTTTTGTTATTTTGTGTGCCTTTTTTATTAGATTTGAAAAATGTACTTTAAAGTGCTTGTTTGTAAAGGAGTCTGTGAATAAATTGAAGAAAGGTAATTTTTGAGTGTTTTTGCTGAATTATGACGTCACTTCAACGCTAGTACCGCAGGAATATCACCCTTGTAACCCAATGTAAGGCCTGTGAGCGAAAAACGATTATTCACGAGCAGTAGAGACGATTAATCGTGTTGAAATATAATTCGAAGCCTTCTAATTCTAATTAAATTATTTTACAATTAGTAATCTTGAGCTTTATACTCCAAAGTCCGCCCGCCATTATTAGACCAGAACAGGAGTAACTTAGAAACATGTGGCCAAGTTAGAATTTCTTATATATTTATCAATGTCTATCTAACAGCCAATCATAACGCGTAATTCAAGTCACGTGATCGGCGCAGAACCCCATCTGCCATGTTACAGCCATGCGCAGACGGACATCTTAACAGGAAGTCCAACCCCCTACCGGAAGTTCCTAATTGCCATGCGCACGAAAATACTCAACTCCCATTGGCTGATTCAACCTGCGCAGTAGATTACCGGTCATGTACTTGCCATGCGCGAGATTTTTGAAGAAATGACCGTTGCCAGATATTTTTTGAACGGTCTGATTCAAAATCGGACCGTCCAAAAACGGTGAATTTTCGCGCATGGCAAGTGCATGTCCGTTTTGATACTGCGCAGGTCACGTGACTTAAGAATTTTCTGATTGGTCGATTTTCATCAATTGAAATATTCCTATATTGTATTGGGGTTTAAGGACCCCACCCTTGTTACTATAAAAATAATGAGAGAACTGCTAGTGTCTGGAGGAATCCTCAAATAGGTTACTTGAGATACACTTTCTCCTGAGATTGAAGCACTTCAATTTAAGTCACTCTAACTTTCTTTTGGTTAACTTTAGCTGCTGGGCCCTTTCCGAGACAGTTATGAACACAATTTTAATTTTAATTAATTTTTCACCACTTGTTGAAAGTTGCTATCTAGGACTGCGGTAATTAATCTGTTATAAATCATTGGACGTAAGCATCGGCCGGCCTGATATATTCTAATATTTTCAATCAACGTAATTACACAAGCCTGCATACTACCACGTACGTGGAGGTAGACCACTCTGTCACATGGGCGTAGGCTACTTATGTATGATAGGCCAATATCCAATTGTGGATAACGGCCACATCACAACTAAAAATAGGGACTAGAACGTACAGCACGCCAAAAACAAGATCTGCAAATTCTTCTTGTATGCACTAGAGATGTACCGATGTTGGCAATATCGGCTAAATGTAGACCGATATATATATTTAGATTTTATTCTGATCCAGAATGATGTATGTTGACTTTTTGCTTGGCGTTCGCGCCAACTTTTTCTATATATTGACTCTTTTAATATTAGGCTACATGGTATTTACGAAGAAATATATCAATCGAATATTAGTTGGCACAAAATCCCGCGCACGCAACCCTTACCATTATCATCATCTAGCCCGCATTGGAGAGTGCAGACAATAAGTTTGACTACTATCATATCTGACCTACACTGAGGAACAAATGCTTTTGCAATACAAGTTAATATTGCAAATGCGTTCAATATCATTGATGCAAACACCACACACAAAACCTTCGCAGTTTTATTATATTTAAAATCGTATTATCATGATTACTACAAATATATTGATTTATAAAAATCCACCAATCGATGATCATTTATGGTAGCACAGTATTTGATAAAGTCACTCTCTAATTTAGAAGCTGGACAATCGTCAAATGCTGCCATTCGCCAACGTCGGGTTAACATATGATTTGCTGAAAAATAGAATCCGCATGACTTCAGATCAACTGTTGGATTTTCTTCGGGGTTACTCGACGCGACACTGGGTTTTGGGGGGCTTTCATCATTCAACCCAGGTGTGATATCAAACCCGCTTTTCTTCCCCCTCCGTGGGGATATGAGGTGAGACTGAAGTTTGGTTTCATGACTGGGTGACATTGGGGTTTTTACCCCTCTTATAATATAATGCTTCGCAGCCAATGAACGACCTTGAACCTGGAAATCATCAGTCACTGGTATTTCAAGGAAAACTTGTCCTGTGTAGTGAACGTAATGTCGACTATTGGCAGAGTTACTTCGTTCAGCTTCAGGGTCGCGACCAGCAAAATATCTGACGAATCCAAATCTATATGAAAGAAAATGTAAATAAGTCCTAACAAATGCATGTAAAGAGTAGATAATGTGACAGTGACTGCTCAAGCAAAATATATATTCCATGTATCCACAAAAAGTCGCTTGGCTCATGGCTGCTGAAAAAGTAACATCATAAGAAGGGGTTTGGATAGGATAGGATTTACATATTTATCCCGGGGGAGAGGAAAGCCGATAAGACGGCTTATCCATATGACGAACCACGGCCTCTCGTCCGGTTACCATTCCAAGTCGGGTATGGGATTAGTTTTACTGTATTGTTTGTTTTCGGAAGCATGGACTTGGTGGTGGAGGAAGCCGTAACCGACCAGCGGTTACGTGAACCACCCAACGACGGCGAGGAGTCCAGCAATCCTCTCGCACATAACCATCCCTGCATGGGATTCGAACCTGCGAACCCACGCAGAGTAATTAGAGGTGCGGTGGCGAGCGTATTCCTAACGCTTAGCCCGTTGAGCCACACCGCCGCGTTTGGTTTTCATTTTGATAATGCCTCGTTAGAATAAACATACCGGTACATACATATCTTCTGATGAGGTTTCAAATGATAGATTTGTTGAGTTTTGTTGCTTTTTACATACCGGTATGTGAATTTATGTTGTAGTTTGAGAGCCTCAGAATATAATGATCGTGTTCCCATATCCGTACAACTGCAAGCATTGGACTGAATGGGGCTCTAGCCCAGTGGGTCCCAACTATTTCTTGAGCGACCCAAATTTAATTGAAAATAATTTTTGTGAAATCTTGCGACCCAATGACATGTTCAAATACTAAACTTTTCTGTTATTTAGTTTTATTAGGTAAGAGTATGAAGCACACCTTATTGCAATTTTCTCCATAAATTGAATTATCCTTTTTCTGCATTCCAAACCTTTTGTAAGCAATTCTGAAAAAAAAAAAAAAAAGTCATAGCATGAAGCCATGAACAAGTGTCCTATTCGACTTTCATATAAATTTAAATTCAATTTCTCACCTTCAAATTCTGAAACATCGCCGACTAGAGAAATTAAATTTAGTGGTACAAACAATGGACAATGTAATGGTGATGCATCCTTCTCCGTGTGTGGAAAAGCAAATGGATTGTTTGGCATCGGTAACATACAAAGATTGCATCGTTTCACTTCACGCAACCAACTTTGCAACTGAAGAAATCGTATAAGAAAATGTTTATTACTACAGTTGAATATAGGTAGCTACTATACAAGACCACGTATATCACTATATATCAGTGGTTCCCAAACAGGGGGCCCTAAAACTCCCTATTCATCTTAATTTCATTGCTTGATAAGGTTATATCACAAGTTTTTTTCCCCTTCGTTGAGCATGAATCGATTGAACATAGTGAGATTTGAAATCTGCCAATCCAAGCAACTATGAATACCGCTGGAAAGATAAACAGGGGGACAATGAATACAAAAAGCTTCCGGAAGGAGTCCAGAAGATAAAAAATGCTTTACTTAAAGATGCGAGAGACGTTGACTACACAGGATAATACAAAGATTGGCTGCAAGACATTAACTATTGAGAACTAGGAAAATTAGCACTAATTAACTAAAATATAAATACAGCCTTTGCTTTGAGTGAACTTGCTTGAAAACATTTTAAATTCCTACCATTTCAAATAAGCAAGTAGCTGTTGCCACCATCCATTGTACATTAAAGCTGAAAACAGTAGATTTTTGCCAAGGTTTTATACTTGATTGATATTGAACCTGGCACCACTCTGTTCTCCCAGTTTTGACTTTGTTATTCAGAGGAATGTGAACAGTCTATGATTTGAAAACAAGTGTTAAAATATTGCAGTACTAAATGACAGTAATGTATCTTAGGTCAGTCAATAGAGAAGATATTTATGCCTCGCTGGCTAAGCATTTGTCTATTGACGTTCGCCGAGTTTGGGGAAGTTTGATATAGACTGTATGGACCATTCAAAGATGTATAAAAACATACATAAAAGCATTGAAAAATGACTGAAAGCATAGAAAACGTGATGGTGAGCATTAGCTGACATAAAGACAGTTACACTAAAATCAATATTGTTAGTCGGGAGCAGTTGCGGTGGATGTTACACATTTACTGCGATTGTCTAATATAAACAATTGCGTTGATTGAAAATATAGTTTGGTGTCTGGTTTAAAGCAAACAAAATATCCATATGTATAATATAAGAACTGCACCTTCATTTCAGGAATTGCTCCACTGGGATTTCTACTTCGAGAATCATTCTCAAGCAAGCTAGATAAAGCAGATTTTGGTCTTTTCTTCCCTAATTTAGATTCGATTTGGAGGACTGGTTCTTCTTCTTTACAATATTTCACTTCTAATTCCAACCATCTTGATTCAAAAACTCGTAAATTTCCTCGCCCGATTGTATCATATTGATGACTAGTAGGGTCTGAAACTGAAACTTAAATAATGACCTTTGGGGGCTTTTTTACACTTTCACTCAAAGCAAGGCTTCGCACAAGCATCCAATTATACATAAAAAACTTTTATTTTGTGAATGACTGAATCATTCTTGTTCAGATTTTCCCACCCAATCTAATTACCGTACACCTTGACCAAGGCAGTAGTAGCAAGTTTGAAAAACCCGGTATCTTCAACCTTGCAGGCTACACCATAATTGTGAAATATACAGTGATATAAAGGTGTTGGTTCTGATTTAAACAATAATGATAAGCAAATTTTCAAAAGAAAAAACAATTGGAATGGTAGAATTTTGTCTTAAATGGTATATGCTTGGAATAGAAGCTCGTTTACAGTCAAACGTAGTTTTTGAGAACTGAAGCACAATTTGAAGACATGATGTGAACAGAAAATTTAAAAAATTCCTGCAAGCTAATACAAGATATATACATACTTTCATTATGATCTTTCTCATCCGTTAAATAGTAAATGAAATAACCATATTTGAATGGGTGATCACAATATCCAGATGCATGACAAATTAACTTGGATTTCCTCATTTTCTAAACACAAGAAAAAACTAATTAATAAGAACAAGAATGCCCTTAGAGAATCCCCTTGAGGACCACAGAACAGTTCTTCAGAAATAATGAGCAAAGCCCTTCACTAAGTACCATTCTTAATCAATAAATTAATTTACGTAAATTAAATGTAATTTATTTAATTATTTGGGGGTAATACATATATTCTTTTGCATTCGTTTGTTGGTGTTTTTATTGTTAAACATGATGCATAAAGATAATTGATGAAAAAATGTTGAAAACGAAAAAAAATTGAGAAAAACACGACTCCAAACATTGGCTCATTGCGTCCATGATTTGCAGCAACGATTCCTAGAATATGCAACTTCTCACGCTGATTAATACATGAAAAGTAAATAACACAAGCCAAAGTTCCATTACGTACCTCTAATAATTCAACTGCATCAGAGATTTCATCTATACCAGAAATATTTCTTATGCACCAATGTACACATTCAATACTGATGAAAACGTCTGAGTGTAATCCTCGTTGTCGTGATATAAAGGAGAAATCGAACCTTAAAAATAAAATGTGGAAAATTGTATCAAGATGTGAGCTGATAAATGGTTCGGTTAAACATGGCTGTGTATGATCTATTTTCGAGAATTAGAATAATTGAATTTTCTGTGTTTTTTTTATAGAGTTTCGCATTGGAACAACGTTGTTGACATTATGTCAAACTTTAGAGACTATTACTTTACTGCTGCTTTACTGCTAGATTGATATAGAATATTTAAAATGAAAGCAAATCGCAAGATAGGAATCTAGAATACTGTTGGTAGGTAAATGGACAGGGCCGTGGAACATTTGACTCTAAATGCAGCTCCTAACTCCATGAAACCAAATTTTGATGACAGAATTGACAAATATGAAGACTTATTTATTGAAGTTTAGATCTTACACAAATAACATACTTTTTATCTCTCATTGCACTCGAAATATCTTTCCAGTCTGTATCACGAGTGAGAACAATTTGAGATATTGACTCTTCTTTGGCTTGAGAAACATTTTTCTCAAGCTGAGCAAGTTCTTGGTTCATCTGATTGCCCTCCTCTGTCTGGAAATAGAAATTTATAAAATACTGGTTACCGAACAACGACAATCTTCGTAAAGTGTAACAGTAATTAGTGAAAAAGGTTGGAACTTTAAGAAAAATACATTAAAAACAACCTAATATTCTCAAAATCGCAAGTTTCACCAAAGACCCACACAACCGCGATGGCCTAGCGGTTAAAGCGTTGAGATTAACTGTGTCATTCAAAAAATAAAAAAAGAACTTCTCTCATTGACAAGCAAAGTAGCCATGGCAACAATAGTACAAAGTAAAGTATTAAAAATAATACCCACCTTTTTAGAAAGTATCGCCACTGGTTTTGCATTGACATTAGAAGAATGAATCTTGCTAGTGATATTAGGCGGAGAAGCATGCATTTTCAATTGTTGAGGTGTCGAGCGTCCGCTTGCAGGTGTCGTAGCGGGAGATGGAGAATTGTTTAGCTGAAAACTTCCGGCACTGACAGAGCTTGCAGGATTAATTCTTTGCGAAGATACATCAATATTTGTGGGCAATGAAGACGCAGAAATCCCACTGATGCCAGATTTTTTATTCATAACCTATCACATAAAAGTACTTTAGGGTCAAAGATCAATATAATGGTATTTGTACTAAAAAGTAAAAGGGTGTTTACCAACTGTCGTCTTAAAGGTAGAGAATTAGCAGGACGTCGAATCTTATTCATGTAGTCGAAAAACCGGACCATTCCATCTAATATTTGATTGTAATCTTGATTTGAAGTGCCGTCATCTTCAGAATGAAAACCATCAGCCTCAAATAGGTCAAACCTGGGAAAATTTTTTTTGTGTTTGTGTTTATTTGTCTCATAATAAATGATACACATAAATACTAAATAGCAGTTTAAAAGTTATATTCACTAATGTATGTCACTACGCAAGCTCCACATAAATCTGATACATCACTTTTGAAACGCCAAATATAACGCTAGTCATCAGTTGTGGTACACACTATCCATTTGCTCCAAATGTTTTATGTCAAAAACAAAAGAAATCATGAATCTTGTCACAAAGGGGGGGAACATGCATGCATCCCTATTGTAGATGGCACACAAAAGCATCATCAAAGCTTAATATATCAACGTTTATTATTCTATTTTGTATTACAAACCTAGCTTTTCTTCCTGCTTTTTGTGCGGCTTCAATTTCTGCCTTCTGAGTTTTTAGTTTGTTTATAGCTGATGGGATTAGTATGAACTTCGATCTCCAATACTTGATACTCTGAATTGAAAAAAAAGTTAAGGTTTATTTATATCATTAAAAGTATTTTTTGATGTTCTGCTTCTTGGAATTAGATTGTGAACAAGGAAAGATAAGTATAAATATCATTAATTTCAAAATCATATTGTAAATGAAGTGGCATAGTTGGAGTTTCAGGCAGTCTATGCTGCTCTTTGAAACAATAAATTTTCTTTATTTGTCAAGATTAATATTTTAACTCAAGCCAATTTTAATCCACTGCATTTCAACGATCTCTGCTAGCCATTTTTCTAAAAAAAGATTTTCCACTCTCCCTCTAAACAGGACTCCTGACGCGCAGACACTGATATTATAAAACTTCAAAGTTTAAAAAACATGAAATCTGAACATATCAAAACTTACATCTACAATCTTGAAGTCGGAGTCAGCACCAACACAACAAACACAATTATCTTGATAACTCCAATGATAACTTTCATATTGTTCGTGAGAAAATTTAACTCTTGCCATTCTGTATTTATCTCTGCTGACTGCCCATAGTAGATATTTATACTCAATTGTTAAAGTCGAAAACAAGTGCCTGAAATAGATGTTGTTTCATGAAGCAATGAAGCCAAGATGATTTCCATACACGGCTTACTTAATTGTCTGTTGTGAACGCTTAGTTACTTAATGCCGTTTTTGATTTCTGAAGGGGATTTCGAAATCGATTTTATTATGATTAGAAGTCTGAAATAATGACTGAAAAATTCAAAATTTTCACTATGGGTGGGCCACTTTGGCTTCAACTCCAATATCAGTAAAGATATGCCGAACTCTAGACTCCAGAACACAGTAAAGAGTTGTTTTTACTGAATATTTATTTTTGTGCAATCTGACCTTGGTTTATATATCTTTACGGAAATTTCGTTTTCATCTGTAAGCAAAATGACGTGATATTGTCTTCCGTGATTGAGGGTGTAGCGTTGAGGATGTTCAGACAGCACCATAGTATCTGAAAAGGTTTGATATTTGTTAGAATATGGATGTTACTATATAGAGGTAGGCAAATTTTTATTGATATTGGAAAATTCTTTGCTAAAGCTAGGAGTCACAATTTTGTCTCTGAAGTCAGACTTTTAGTCTTCGATTTCATAATTTTTCCTGATTCCTCATCCCTGAACACTGAACATTCACAATGAAGTACAGAAGATTATTATGAATTCATTTAGATAATATCCAGAATTCAAAAATGTTAGATTAAACGAAATAACTTTCCCGATAATATACAAGGTAAGGTAAATATAACTTAAAACAATGTGCTTGTTACCATTATAAACTGGACTTGTAGCACTGTCAACCGAAGTGAATGAAACATCACCCCCCACTGGAGATGGAGACTTTCTGCCACCAAATATTGACGCACTATCATAATGTTTTCTTTTCCCCCAGTGTCCTGATACAACCAGTTGAAATCCCTGGCATAGTCTTTGGTTGACAAGCTCAAGGAATATTTCCTTTGTTGCCACAGGCGAGGATGATTGGGCCTGCCACCCTGTACATTGGTCAGAATCAGTGTTGAGTAGACCTTCAGATACTCTGTGAATATATTATTAGATAACTTATAATAATATACGATATAAAAATAGAATTTGGTCGAAGCGATTCTTTTAGAAGTCTAAAATTTCCTCAATTTCTATTTATAAATTAAAAGAGGGAAATGAAGAATTTCAAAAAATATTGTGATTTAGTGCTCAAATCATGTCACTAGTTGATAAATAAGGACACAATTAGCTGTCCCATTTCCCCCTCATTATGCTTTTTATGTATTTCGGACTTCACAATTAACTAGGATCTGCATGAATCAATGATACATAAACAGCTAATAATTTTGATGGAACTAGAATCTTAGCTTACGGGACAATATATTGCCATACAGACAACTTTATTCTAGAGTTAGTATGATCCATTACTAATAGTTTAAACAAAAAATAAACAGAAGTTACCCATCATACTGGCTATCTTCATGGTCTGGTATAAGAGTATATGATTGTTCTGTATAGTCCGTATGTAACCTTTGCTTTGATGGAAAATAATCATTTGTGATTGGAAGACAGGCAGGTGAGCGTAATGATTTCCAGTCGACAGCTAAAGAGATTATATAGTATATTTAATTATTGATAATTTTTCAATTTTAATATAGGATTCTCCTATTTAACCAGTACCGGTAATTAAAAATGAGATGGCAAGCGTGTACTATGATGAAAAAAGGTGGAAAATTTACTTGATGTCTTCTGAAAATCAGCTCCATTGACTCTTGCCAATACACAAGGTTTGGGGAAAGTATTCGCAGTGTAATCCAAACTGCCGACAGAATATTCACTACTTGAAACACTTCCGACAGTACTTTGTGATAGTTTTGGGACGACAGTTGATCCAGAACTCCTGTTTGAATAAATGAAGGATTATTTCAAGACAAATTCATAATTCTGATAGAAATGAACAATTTTAGGAAATAAGACTTCGGGAAGAATCACTCTCCACCACATCGAACTAAAAAGTGAACATGTCTGTCATTATGAACTCCTCAAAACACGTACTGAATTGGAATTTTAAAAAAATTTCTAAAAAACTACTTTTTTATCGAGGGGTAAGTAAAAAATGTATTAGTAGGAGAGGAAAGTTGATATGATGTATAAACCGTAAACCACTATACGCCAACAAAGGAGTCCAGCAATCCTCTCGCACATACCATGGGATTAGAATCTGCGAACCCACAAAGGATATTCAGAGTTGCTATGGCAAGTATGCTCGTAATGTTGAGCATGTGCCAATTGTGAACCAAGCATCAAATGTCACTTATCTATTGCATATTTACCTCGTTTGAGATTTGATTTCTGCATCTGAGCTATATTCATCGTTATATTGATCTGAAGACTCACTCAGACGTGAAGTACGGATCAATTCGCCATCCTGTTGTGGAAGATGCACTACTTCCTTGACCTTGTGACCCTTGGGGTAAGTATGCACCCAACGACGTCGATTTGATGTAAGTGGGGTTAAAGTACTTGACATTGCCACAAAAGGGTTAATAAGTGCACGACGAGGGGCTTGTTTCTTCTTGTGAGCTCGAGTTTGTAGAGAGTGAGCACTTCCAACTTTTAACTCAGAGGAAACATCATCCTGTGATGTGAATGATTATAGATAATGACACATACATTGATAGTTAAATAATGGTTAATAACAGAATATCACAATATTTCGAAATCGTTGATTGACTCAATCGAATATTAGATTCGTTTGGATGTTCCTGACTGTTAGAAACCATCTACTAACAAGAGCAAAATTGAAACCATACAGTATACACAAAATGTATGCATACAATCACAAAAATTATGTCATGAACATAAATATTTATTATATATCAACTGGTACCTCTTTAATTGCGAGATATTTCTCTAAATTTCGATCTGGTCCTATTGAACTTGCGATTCCAGCTAATGGTTGTTTTCGAACTCTTGTTATTCCGAGTACATTTGGAATGTGCAAAGGTGTTGTCTGCCTTGATAATGAACGTGAATGAAATTGGTGGTCATCAGGAGAACCGGACTGAAAATAAATTAAAATTTTTTTTTTTACCATACAGACTTACATATTCACTAACAGGTCTGTAGTAATAAGTCACTATTCTTGGAAGAACCAGAAATTTCCTGTTTTGGACAGTTTACCTGATTTATTACACCCATAGTGAGTTATGATACAGAGGTATTTACTCTGCTATGCCAACAGTTTGGCCCAACTACCGCACTATCTTGTCCATGAGATTTTTTTTGGGACTAGTTTTCTAAGAAAAATGTGGTAATGACTCAGGAACAGGCTGATTATGGTATACAGAGACCATGTTTCAAACTAAAAAAAATTCAACCCGTTAAATGCCACACATCCTGAATAGGAGCTTACATGTTGTTTCCATCCGTCACTTATTGTTCTGACTCGAGATCCAACTGACTTCTTATTGAAATCGGTCGAGCTTGATCGCCGAACATAACTAGGATGAAACGAACTTGATATATTTTGCATCATACTTGAATTACAAACTGAATGTGGAAGACTGAAAACCTGAAAATCGGAACGAAAACAAACCATATTACCTATTTTACACATAAAAATTCTTTGCTGCGAGGATCAACATGGATAGGGATGTAACGTTTTGAATGGGATATGTTAAACCAATCAAATTAAAAATGGATATATAGTGAGATTTTTCAATAACATTTATTATTCAAAAATGACTAATACAACGAATACAAACTTCTTCATCAAATTCTTCAAAATTATGAGCCAGTAGTGAAGGCAGTTCTGTTTGTTTGTCAGAAAAACGACTTTGCAACGATTGTTTTCTTTTCGTTTTCAATTTTCTTTGTGGAAAAAGAATACGTGGAACATACTTGATTCCAGTTGATCCTAAAAGGAACAAGAACTACCTAAAAAGAGTACGGAAAAAATGTAGCTGAAAATATGGCAAACCGCCTCTCTTTTGGTATCAGTCCATGTAGGGTATGGCAATTGGGAATAGTTAAAAAAACCAGTTATTTGTTTCAGATGCATGAACTTGATGGTAGAGGAAGCCGTAACTGATGTCTTGGTACGACGATATGATACTTAATCTCTTACCTTTATCTAAGAATGGATTCGATGAATAGAAACTATGACTTATCCAGTGGGGTATATTGAAATCATGTAGTAACGGTTGTTTCGCTTTGTTCCTAAAAAATAAACTCATTAATAAAAGACCTTGACTCGTTAGGACTCTAACTAACTGTTTTACATACAATGCCCATCTTGAGCTGATTTGGACTGGGCAGGTACAATATAACAATAAGAGAATATTATATTTCGTATTCGAGGCAATTCATGATTCTTGTTCAACCCCTCGAGTACCAGTATCCACCAGACTCAAGTCTATCTCAAGACATCTGTCTCAAAGAGGTACTTGACACTAGGAAATATTTTGAATCTTTCTTTCAGTTGCTTATGTCCTTTACAGTGCTTTACTTTTCATTGCAATATTAGGATATCATTCAATTTTTTTAAGCAATAATTTTAAATAGGCCATGTTGATGTGGTAGTAAGTGTTGTCGATGTTTCTTAAGTTTAGTAGGGAAAAGTTGCTCAGGAATTCTTCTTTGACAATACAGAATACGCTGTATATCCCACCTGTTTAGTTGATGAAATTTGAACAATGGTACTGCATGTAATGGTTGTTGTCCTAAGCATACAAGATCACTACCAATACCATTGTCTATCATTCTTTCTTTAGTTAGAACAGTCAGATCTCGATCGACATCAAAAACACCAACCCCTGAAAAACAAAATAAAATTTTCTATGCTTGTTCAATGCCTTATTCATGGAAAGCATGACTCGAAACATAAAAAAATATTACCCGGCGTTATGCATAGTACCAGTTGTCCAGTTCTGTCAAAATTTCGATCAATGTAATGTTTTTCAAAAACATTCAGTGACATATTAATAGCTTCAAGAAAATTTCCTTCGCTTGCGACAGAATTGTGTCCAGGTGGACAATTTGGAATGGTTATCATATCTTTATAATCTGTGGAAAATAAAGTTGAATAAATGAAAAGCAGGTATTATTGTTTCTAGCTATTTCAAGTGCTGGGTAATCTTGGGAAAATTAGGGGCAAGTCAACGAGGGCTGTAGAGTGGGTGAAAATTTGCGATCGACTCAGACTATCGACTGATATAAATCTTACAATTGACTCTCACTCCCAAAAACTTCAACCCCAGTTCCAAAATCGCCGAAAATTTTTTTTGACAAAAAACATCGACGTATGTCTCCTTTATTTGACTGTTAATAACACTAAGTAAATATGTAAGCAACTCTCCGACTACAGACATTTCAAATTTCAACCTAGACTGAAAAATGACAAATTTCGACTGTGCCGTCCTAGTGTCAACACAGGAATGGACAAAACCGAACACTCTGCCATAATAATTAGTTTTTATATTTAATAACAATACAATAATTCAAATAATATTTTTTATTATGGAATGTATTCTAAACAGGGCAACAGCCAAGTACACAGAAGAAGTTGATGTATAATCAAGTTAAAATCTTTGAATGCAGGAAAGACCAAAATGATTTGCTTTGTTCTTTATTTTAATAATTGTATAAGATTTTTGGTCATAATAAGGAATTTCAATTGTGTAAAAATGATAATTTTTCAAAATTTGAAAGCAAAAATAAGATTACCATTGAAAATTTTCTTCAATCGAAAAAGTAATGGAGTACAATCTTCATTTCGTTCATGATGTGCGACACAATTATAGAAATCAATATAAAAATCTCCTTTGTAATTTTTTTGTACAATATCTCGAACTTCTTCTGGAAATTGCTCAATTTTTGAAGCATTATAGAATGTCCTGTAATAAATGTAAAAAATTCCTAATTGAATCATAATTTAAACTTGGCAGAATGAAATAAATATTAATTGTTGAGAATTTTTTTTGGTTTTAAATAAGGTCATTATTCAATAATTTTCGAGCTCTGTACATTTCATGTTTACAGAGTTGTAGTAGTTTTACCATCAAAAATCTTGAATGTCAAAATTGCATGATAATATTAGAATGGTCATAGTCAGTGTTTAACAAGAAATAAATTAATTATCAGATCCTTATATAATTATAAATTGTTTCAAACAAAGACAAATAAAATATATCGAAACTTACCTTGAAAATAACACAAGTGTAAATTCGTGATAACATTTATCTCTCCATTTGGTAAAAAGATCCTGAAAACAAAATATTATTCATGAAGGATGGTAGTGAAAACAAATAAAACATTAATAACTCTATCTATGCATTGGGTATGTTTACGATTAACCCTCAGTTATTGACATAAGCCTTTTTTACCAATCTGTCAGCCAGGGTTGTCCAAAACGAATCGAATATTCGAATATCAAAGTATTCGAATACCTTTTCGGCTGATTTTCGAATAATTCCGAATAGTAACCACTTTTCGCCGTAAACGTGGTGTTTCGTTTTAGGGGAATCTTCAAACGGATTTTTATGACGATGAGGATGAATTAGAATCGGCACTTTGATTGTTTATATTCTGTGCGACCGTACGTCGCATAGTGTTGCGACACATTTGCACGTTTGCGTGGGTGGACATTGCCGACATTCGTCTACAAGGCTTCTAATTTACAAATTCATTTCCATTACGTCGAAAAATTGACAATTACTGTATTTCCCCGGCTAATAAGTCGCTTTTCTAGGCCACCGAGATAAAGTGATTTGTGACCCTTTCATTTTGCCGATTCAGCAGAACACGACAGGAAAACACAGCTGTGAAATAACCCGTGGACGTGCAATGTATTACTTATCACATTCCAAAATTATTTCAACATTCTGGTTAATAGGTTGTCCAAAATGATTGCCGCTTCACAACTTAAATTTAACGCTCAATTGTTAAAAATAGTTAATTCTGTGAGTATGATTCAACCAAACTAACATGATCTGGTTCTAAACATTCAAATTATTAGCGCATATCAGCATAACTGAACAACAGGGACACAATTTTTCTACCCGTCATATTGGAGGCCTATATGACTGGTACCAGCATTTAAAATGTCATGCTGTATTAATTTAATTCTGTTCAACGTAACTCATGGTTGTATCGACAATCTGTGGACATAAAATGTGTGGTAAACTGACCGATTTTATTAAATATTGATTCCTATTTTTATATTGATAAAATGATGAAAGTATTAATACCAAATACCACGGGTATTTATGGACATGAAATACGTGGTAAACTGCCCAATTATAATTTCGGATTCGTATTTACAAAATAATTAAACTATTATAATTCTAAAATGCAACGGCGATCTGTGACCTTAAAATGTGTGATAAACTGCCCGATTTACCAACATTTGAGTTATGATAATATAATTAATTTAACACGGTAAGGCATTTTAAATAGTGGTATCGGTCATGGATTCGAATATTTTGCGCAGCACAAAATCATCCTAGTAAAAAGTCCATACTTTTAAATACAAACCAATGGCAACCATTATCCAAATTAGTTTCCAAGAGCGGGATAAAATATAAATTCTTTTTCCGACTTGTGACAATTTTTCGTGAGTACGGACATGAGAATCAAAAACTAATTATATTCGGCACAATATCACGGCAATCTGTGGACATAAATTGTGTAGCAAACTCGCAATTAATATTAATTTTTGATTCCTATTTTCGTATTTACAAAATACAACGGCGATTTGTGGACTTAGAATGTGTGGTAAACTACCCGATTACAAATAGTTTTTAATTCCTATTTTAATATTTATAAAATAATAAAAGTAATATTACTCAAACATACAACGGCGATCTTCCGACTTAAAATGTGTGGTAAAGTTCCCGAATATAATTAATTTTTGATTCGTATTTTTATACTCACGAAAAAATTATCACAAGTCTGAAAAATAACTCATACTTTATCCCGCTTTTTGGCAAATAATTTGGATAATGATTGGTATTTAAAGTATGGGCGTTTTACTAGGATGATTTTGTGTTGCGCAGATATTCAAATCATCATCGATACCACTATTGCCGTATTAATTTAATTCTGTTAACATGACTCATGGTAATGGTATATAAAATATATACTGCAATAATCTGCAAATATGAAATGCCTGGTAATATAGCTAGGTTGTAACTTGTAGATAGCAGTTATTCCATTGCTTATTGTATGGAAATTCCTACATACATTTAGGTAAGCTTCAATTAATGGATTTTATTTTCGAAGTATTCGAAATTTCATATTCGAAAAAAATAATTTCGAATGTATTCGAAATAGTGAACTATTCGGTTTTGGCCATCCCTGCTGTCAGCCAACTTGGTTTAATGAGAGGGTTGAGGTATGTAAAATCGCACGAAAGGGGTTATTAATAGCTAAATATAAAAAGATTTATGGGAACTCTGAAATTGAGATTCAAAATACTATTTTTAAGTGAGATATTTTACAATGGGTGAGGTGAGGGGCAACAAACCTATATATTCTAATAGCCTGTATAAACTAGTTCTTGATGGCAATGCAAATTTTAATCGAAATCTACCAAAAAACACCTTAAAAATGGTATATTTTGTGAAGTCTAACCCAAGATGGCAGTCTTAGAAGCACAAAGCTTAATAATACAGATATTCAAAAATTATTGCCTATATAAATCCCATTTTGCAGGTTTAATACCATAAATCAAAATCTCACAAAGGTGTTAACATAATGATCTTACTTTTAAAAATCCATTAACTGCTCTTTCAAATTGCAATTGTCCATAATCATCAAAATCCCACATTTCCGAACTCATTTGAAGAAAAATATAAACAAGAGCTGATGCAGATCGCAGAACTATTCTAGTATTGTCCGTCACAAGACCACATTTCACTTTATTACTATCAATCCAAAGTTCATTCACCTGCAGAGTGTAAAATGTGAAAAATTGAATGCTTGAAAATGCTTTATAGACACCATAAAATTAAATTAATACAATTACAACATACAATTAAATTAATATGGTAAGATTTTTTAACGGCCAGGCCCGTACTGGTCATGGATGGTATGGGCTATTTTGCGAAACAGAAAGTTCGCCATCCGTTGAAAACGTCTTATTTTTAACAAGTGGTTTAATGCGGCGACTGTTTCAGAAGCCATTGCATGGGAGGTCTGGATTTAGATTTTGAAACACCTCCCCAATATGTATTTCCTGTTATTCTGATTTTAAAGTACTGCAGCTACCTATGAAATCAATTTGAACGTATATCCTGGCATATCGCGAGTTTAAAACTAAAAAAAAAGTTGCCAAACTAAGGGGTTGGCTTATACGCAAAACTCTCGATCGCACTAAAAATTCGGCTTATACTCGCAACTCTGATCGCACTCAAACAAAATGACATTATGATAACTTAATTCCAACAGCTACAACTCGAACCACAGTAAGTTCTCACGATAAGTGCTTGCGATTTGTAGCGTCGACTTACATGCGAGGATATGCAGTATGAAATACAATGATGTATGAAAATACACGTTGAAATACATATATATTCCACAAAATATTTCAATATTACCTGTGCTCGAATGTCACAGTACTCAACTTTCTCATTAATGCAAGTGCATGACCCAACTAAATGGCGTTTTAATCTCCACATATCACTCCTACTGATGTACTGGTCCTTGAAGGTGACTTCGAGTAAATCCAGGCTGATATCCTATGTAAAAAGTATTGAACTTGGTCAAGCATGAACCATTGATAAAGCATGCCTCAGCGGCATGCTTTAACAATGGATCATGCTTGATTATTTATAGTATAGGCGTACCATAGGATCTACTTTGAGAACGTAAACACTCTGAAATGCATGAAGATTGAATTGATTTGCGATTGTGTGTTCGATGCTGATTGTGTCTTTCTGTAACTCTGTTTCCCTTTTTAATGATTTGACCTAAAAAAGTAAAGTTTAATTAGGCTAGTACATTTTTCAAATAATTTTTGGCTTACAGAATACTGCCATCAATAAAAAATGTTTTATAATGGACCATATTCTAAATTGTGCAATATTCAAATAGAAACGATTGTTCATGTGCATAAATATCAGATTGTTTGGGCAGAATTCATACTTTATAAGTAACCCAATCAAACATATGTTCTATAAATGTCCATGCATGAAAAACTGAAAAACTGGTTTACTATTCTAATACCCGACATGGGCAGGTAAACAAACCAGAGGTCATAGTTCACCACATGATTAGATAAGCCCTAGATAATTTTAGTTGTTGGCATCATAAATTGAAGATATTCGGTTGGAAGTCCATGCTGACCCAGATGGGGATTGAGAGATTTACATATTTATCCTGGGGGACAGACAAGCCGATAAGACGGCTTAATCATATGGTGAACCATGGCCTCTCGACAGTTACCAGTCCATATTGGTATGGAATTATTTAGCCAGGTATCTGTTTTAGATGTATGGAATTGATGGTGGAGGAAGCCGTAACTGACCAGCGGTTACATGAACCACCCTACGGCGGCAAGTCCAGTAATCATCTGGCACATAATCATCCTCCCAAGATTCGACCCACACAGTGTAATCAGAGATTCGGTGATCAGCATCTTCCTAGTACTTAGCACGATGCGCCACACAGCCGAGCAAATAAAAAATTAATCTAGTAAATTAGATAAGCAATGCCGAACCAGAAAATTGCAATCCATTCAGAAATAATTCAACAAGCTCCTAATATATCGGTGGATACTTGTATACAGCCTTGTTCTGTTGTTTGGAGATCGGAGTGAAGATGTAAAAACGCTTCATAAAATACCTACTTTCATAAAAAGATGATTGGAAGTATCTCCATCACAGTTATGTATTTTAAGAATGTCATCTTTCTTAACTCCTGGAAAATCTTTAGCGTTGATCACCAGTGATTCCTCTGCAAAAAAAAAATTCAGCTTCTAAAAACTGCCAGATAAAAAATTTTCCAACCAACTATTATCACCAGACTGTAGTAACTTACCGCTGAAATTCGCTTGATGTATTTTTAACTTGTATTTCTTCATGATCCCAGACTCTGCCATTTTAGTATAGTCACTAAGTCAATCATGAAAACATTAAAGAAATTGTTTATTAGATGTAGTAACTGTAAGTTAGTTGTTTTGATCACACTATCTTCTTATCTTTCGGTCATCAACTAACACTGTAAAAACAGAATAAATTAAAACAGCAATACTAATAGGAGTAATAGAAAAACAACATCATATCAATAAAATAGACGGAATTATGAAGAAAGGATATGAATTTGAATCTAAAGACATGAGGCATCCGTAGTTTACCTCAAAAGCAGGAACAATCACAACAAAACACTAGAATCAAAATAAAAATTTGCCTAGAATTGATTTCAGTAATTCACATGCAAAAAAGTAATGGAGTATGGCACATTCAATCACAATTCTGTAATCCATAGAGACAAACTATCTTCGAAATATAGCCCAGTATCCCACACATCACAGCATTACGTGATTGATCAAAGGTTAGTACTAAGTTTATCAATGCTACAGTACAATATCTCTGGTACAGTCTCCTGGTACTGCAGTAGGTTGGTAGCCTGGTCTGACAGTGCTAGGACAACCTGACCACGGAAATTGATATCAATCAATCAATCAATCATTTTATTTCGGCTCTCTGACTAAAAGCAGAACAATACAAAAAAGTAAACAGACAACAAATACAGATTTAACAGGAAGGCGAGCATAACTTGAAATAAAGTTAAAAAAACGTACAAGTACGTGCCCACCCACCAAAATATAAAAAAAGAATAATACGAGTATACAAAAAAATATGGACACGATTCAAAATCGGGCAGTGCTTATAACTCAATTTAAAATGATAAAAGCCAAATAATTGCTTCAACCAGCAGACCAGTCGATAACTTACATGGAGTAAAATAAGTGTTGCGCTTGAAATCAGATAGCAAAATTCAGGTAGATAAAATTAAATGTAATAGAATCCCAACGACCTCCTCCATCTCTGATTGATATTAATAGGCCTATATAGCTTTTTTTGTTTTTTCCTGTGTTACTAGTCACTATTTTCTTCTAACATTGGCACGCATTGTTAGGTATTTGTATTCACAGCTATTATTAGGATTAGGATAGACACATTTATCCCGAGGGAGAGGAAAGCCGATAGGACGGCTTAACCATATGGCGAACCACGGCCTCTATTTCAAGCTATTGTCACTCTATTTTTATTCCCACTATTCAAAACTTCATGCTACTTTTCAACCATTTGATAGGTTTTCGGTGATTTTTTGCATTTCTGACAGCAAGCGTCTCTCATAGATTTTGACTTGTATATTTTTATGCTATATAGGAATCTCAGACCCAAAATTTACAGCATTCGAGATCAGCTATATTTATATATATTTACTGCAAGGCTAATCCTGGTGATTTCTCAGCTACCATTATTGTATACGAACATTTGAATCATTATAGGCTACATTGAAACTATTTACCAAAACAATATCCAAACACTGTCAATATTGGCAGGCAACATGGAGGTGTAAAATCATTTATTAAAACAGTAAAAGCAATCTCAATTACACACTCCAGCACTCACACAAAGAAATACCATGAGCAAAAGTGAACCATGTTACAGTAGGAAAGTCAAATTATGCTGGTGTCTTAGGTGGTACATACCCATTTATTGGCGTCAGAAGAGGAAAAAATAGATATTGCCAAAATAATATCCACAGAGTAAGGTTGCAGGAGCTCATAAAAAAATACAAAATGGATAATTTTGCCATTGAAATAAGATGAACAATTCAAGGCATATTTATCAAAAGTAGCACAATACAAACAACCATGTTAAACAGAAAGCACACTTGCAATTGGAAAATTTGTGGGTGTCTTTAAAATTTCCATCCCCTGCCACCAATGCCCAGCATACTATACTATTCATAGTGAAACCTCTTTAGTCCTTACGGTAACTTTGTTATAAAGTGAACAGGACATCCTGAGATATGGTGAAGTAATTATCTACAGATCTAGATTAGTTACAAAATGATACGATAGTGCGCAATCCTCAACAATATCTGAATATTAGCAAGCGTATTTTCTGGGCCACAAGTATTATCGAATATCTACTCCAGCCCAAGCCAAGGGAATACCCGCCCCGTTGCAAATCTGCAGCATTGCATCCTTGAAGAGAAATATCAATACTCTCCAGCACCATATAGCGGTGAAAGTTTATAGCACTGCTACTGCATATCCAAGATGGGAGGAAATATGATGAGGCGATGAATACTTTCCCGGCCCTTAACCCCAGAGAATTTCTCCCTATACTTTATTACAGCGAAATTTTTAATACTTATTTTGAAAGTATTTTGGAAAATAGGCGTATACAAACTTGTTCGCGTGTCCAAAAAAATTTATGTTAAACATTAAACCACATGTCTCTTACAGGAACTGATAGCTAATTTGAGCCAAGCGACTGCATAAATTGCCATTGTTACATCTTCGTAGACTTAATGTTTTGCTGTAATTAAAAAGGATTCGATGCTCGGGGAAACATCCAAAAGGCTCAGCCATTATATAATGGCTCTGATCATATTGTATATTGCGTCCGTTCACCAGTCGTTGTCGGGCATAGAATTAGCTAGGGTTAGCTATCACGGGTTCCTAGTTTATTTAAAATTACATCATGTACTTTTATGAAAACTTTTTTTTTAACTATTTTTGTCATGTTAAGGAAATATAAAGTAAATTAGGACTGTATATATATATATGCAATGATTTTAGTATACAAGCGTTTCCTATAGATGCCTGTCAAAGCATGTCAAATTTACATGGCAGAAAAATATTTGCAAATTTGCGCCTAGATGTTTGCAAAGCAACTAAAAGTACAAACTGACATTGAATTTTTTATGTCACTGCCTGTTTCATTGTGATCGTTTGTTACTCCAAAGAATAATATTTATTAATGAATGCGTTAGTGAAACCAGCGTGATTCCAGGAAGTATTTCATGGGCTATTATAAACATTTAATGAAGCTAATCGTGTCTAATTAGCTTATGCATCCTAATTCCGCATTAAAACAAAATAAAACTTGTCGCGTGACAGAATAGTGTAACAAAAATAATCTTGTTTGGTTTATAAAGAACAATGTTTTGTATTCCACACACAAATTATGTTAGTTGGAGAAGCTGTGAACATAGGCTAGGTATGCCAATTTCTAGTCAAATAGCAGAGCGTACAAATAAATATTTGCAAAGTGCTAGATCATCGAAATCAGTCGACAACGACACAGAGGAGATTGCTGACAATAAACGGTTTGCTTCCGCGACTTGTTCGTCATTCGGGCAGGAATCCTGGTTGGACGAACCAAACGGGGAGAGTAACGCCTTTGTTTCGCCAAAAGGTGAAATGCTGGAAGTTCAAGAACAGAAAGCAATCGAAACTCGCACTGTCAAAGTCGGTAAACGTGTTTTCGAAGTTAACGTTCCGCAACAACCGACTGTGGTAGTTACCTCACCAGACCAACATGAAAATGGACCAGGAAATTATCCTAGTGCTCCATCATACCAGAATCTAAATGAAGATATTCATAGCACAAGAGCTTTGCTTCCTGTCCCAGAAGAGCCAATTGCGAGAAGAGTTCGGCGAAGGAAACAAAGAAGAAATATTCGTGCTCCGAGCTCAATTATATCTTTGCCCATGTCTTCGATCACCGCGTTTTCTGGGTTTACGTCCGTTTCAACCACGTCTTCCATTAGGCCGAAAAGAAGCAAAATGAGCTTGTTTTTGAATAGCTTTATAATGTTTGGAAGAGAATTTTGTTATGCCATTGAAGCGAGTCTCACAACCCCTATTCTGCTAAGTATTGGACTTCCAATAAACCTGTACAGTCTTGTGTGGGTAATAAGTCCTATTCTGGGATTTGTTCTTCAGCCAATTATTGGAAGCTTCAGCGATAAGTGAGTATGGATTTTACATTGTTATGTAATTTGTTATTATTATATATATATATATATAATCGACAAAATAGCACGTTCAATTAGTTAATTAAAACAGAATGCCAATTTCACCTACTCCCTTATTGTTTGTAGAGAATACTATATATCGCCTAAATCAAAAATTTGTAACATTACCCAAAGATAAACACACTTGATACGATTGTACTCATTTTCAGGTGCAAGACGCGATGGGGACGCAGAAGACCATTCATTTTGATTCTTGCAGTTTTGCTTTTGTTCGGGATGACCTTCTTCTTGAACGGAGAACAATTTGTGGAGCTAGTTGTCGGAAACCCAAATGATGTCGGAAGTCAGAATACGAACGAAAGGTATGGCACTGGATTATTGTTTTCTATTACTTTTTCAGAGTAATTTTTAGTAAAAATTGTTTCGTTTCTAATCTATTCAATTTCTTGTTATTTTTAGATCAAACGTGCTCGCAACCATACTGGTAACGATCGCAGGTGTTGTTGTTTTTGATTTTAGCGCTGATTTTATCGAAGGCCCGATTCGCGCTTACGTCATGGATGTATGTGATGAAGATGACGTCAAAATCGGATTATTTTATCAAGCTGTGTTTACGGGTAAAGTCAATCTTTGAATGAATTTCATCACGGGACATTTTTTTTTATCTCAAGTTCAAATTTAATAAACTGAGCCGATCTTTGTTTCAGGAATGGGCGGTGCTCTCGGATATGCAAGCGGTGGAGTGTCATGGGTTCGGAATCTTGGTTTTGGTACATATTTTCCATCAGATAGACAAGTCGTCTACGTTTTCGCAGCCCTCATTTTTATCATCTGTGTAGCGATGAATCTGACTAGCATTCCAGAGAAAAATCGGGTAAGACCATATTGCCGTTCTGTTAAAGTCAAGAACAGTAATAAAGAGAAATAAAATTAGTTTTTCATCGGTAAACTTAAAAGTAAGTTGACTTTTTTTCATTCAAATTTTTCACATATAGTTGAAAGATACCAAAATAAAGAAGAAGACAATTTTTTCTAAAAAACGCCGCGGCGGAAAGGATGTACGATCGAGAAAACGACGATTCCCTGAAAGAGAACAAAAGTACATGGTAATTGAAGAGGAAAATCCAAGAAAATTTGATGCAAATAACAACTTGAAAAGATCGTCAAAAGACACCAAATCTGCCATAGATCATGACGTCATTACTACCCCACATACTTCAAACATGATATCATCACGCCATATGAAATACAAAATGAAGAGTAAGCAGAGAAAAGATCGACGAAAATCTAAGAAAACAGATAATGGCTTGTATGGAAGCTTCGAACGCCCGGACGCGGAACAGATCCATGACTACTTGACGCAATCCGGTTATCAAAATCAATATCAAAGTCTTCCAAGAGACTTTAGCGAAGAACAAAACACATACCCAGCCATGAAGTACAACACGCATAATGGAAAGGATGGTGTTCCATTAGACAACTATGGTGAAAAAATAAAGGGAGTTGCAGATTTAAAAGGAATGGCATCGTGGGCAAACAAATCTGCTTCGCTTCCAAGAAGTGGTACAAGGAAGCAACAAGAAAATCGACGCGCCTTGCCTCATCCGCCAACTGCACCTTACTATTACAATAATAACGGAGTTAATGGAAAAATGATAAACGTCCCGTCAGGTAGGATCCGTTTCGTTTCACTCAACTTATCTAAAATGTTATTTAGGGGAAAGGGTGTAATACCGTCAACAAGGTCCAGTTAATACGCGTCCAACGCTATACTATAGATTGGTATCAATGATTTTTTGTATTTCCAGATTCTGATTCCTCTTCGGGAAGTTCCTTCTCCAACGATTATTCTCCAGTACGTAAAAGCGCAAATAAGCGTGAAAAATCAAGAACTTACACAGCAAAAAGAACAGAAAAATCGAGTGATATTGTAAATTACGAAGACTTTTCTGACCCCTACCGACCCCTGCCACACGAGGCGCCACGCAAGTATCAGAAAAAGTCAAACCGTACAAGGAAGACGAGAATCGCAGAAATCAGGGACGACTTGGACCAGGACGAAGATTTGGAATCTCCTTTATTACGAAGTGATTTCCATGGTGAAGACGTGCCTGAAGAACGCGTGCATGGTGCCAAAAAAATTTGGAAATCAATTGTCGGAATGCCTAAGGAAATTAAGTAATTATCCAATTCTTCCAATTTCAACAGCTTATTATAATTTGCCTGAATATAATAATTTTATGAAATTTCAAAAATCATCTTACAAAATCAGCCGTGGTCCAAAAGCAAGAAATATATTCTACGCCTCTCATATATTTATTTCACTGTACCCCGCTGTATTGTATAATCAAAATAGCCTATTTTTCAACAAATGTTACATTTTCAGGAGTCTTTGTATCGCACATTTATTCGGATGGATGGCATTCTTGTGCGTTGTTCTGTTTTTCACTGATTTCGTGGGCCAAGAAGTGTATGGAGGCGATCCACTAGCACCTATTGGAACCGAACGAGGAGATGCATACAAATTAGGAGTTGAAATGGGAAGCTGGGGAATGACAATTAATGCAGTAGCATCTTGCTTCTACTGCTGTAAGTAGAATAAAGTATTTGAGTATTTAATGTAATTTCTATTCACCAGGTGCATGTTAATATTGGGTACCAGTTTTTTCAGATCACAAATGCTGATCCGTTCTGAATCAGCACTATTTACTAGTGAACTGAAAGCATATCAATTTTATTTAGTGCTTATTTTCCAATCACACGACTTTGTGAGGATATGTATAATTCAGTATTTGCAAAATAACTTTGCTCAAAAAAGGCTAATCTTCTCAAAAATACTGTGCAGCAAATAGTTATTAACGTAGAACAGACTTGATTAATAATATTTCTTTCGTTTCAGTTCTTCTTAAGCCGATGATTAAGAGATTTGGAGCCCGGCCTATCTACATGCTGGGATATTTTGCTTTCGCTGTGGGCGCGCTGGGAATGGCAATTTATCCGAATGTATATTGTGTTCTGATATTATCGTCGTTGATTGGAGTGATGTCCGCGACATTATATACTTTACCATACTTCCTGGTGGCACAATATCATGAAGGGTACAAGGTTAGATACTATTCTACTAACTTTTTTGTTAAAATTCTAATTACAAATGATTTTAACTCAATTTTTGACTCAAAGTATGAAAAATGTTGTCTTGGGTGCAGCATAACACGGTTGATTTTAAAACATATCAGCAACATGATATCACTAAAATTTTTTTTTTTTTTAATGGTATTTCATTAAAATAATCGTTTTTTTCTTTTCCCAGAAATTCAAAGGTACTGCTCAAGAACGGGGTGTTGGCACTGACTGCGCTCTTGTGACGTGTATGATACAATTGGCTCAAATAATTGTGGGTCTGGGTATTGGAGCTCTGGTCGTTTGGCTCGACACTGTTACAGTTACTGTTGTAGCGGGGTCAATAAGTGGGTTCATGGGTACATTGTGGGTTACTTGGTGGGTCACATACTAAAGTTTGTGTTCGTTACTGCATCTCGTATTAGACATATTTTATCCACATATAACACATCCTTCAAGAATACCGATCTCACCTACACACTCAAAAGGACTTATGATCAGTTTATTTATTATGTTCTTATTTCAATTGATCCTTTCACCCCTTCCTTTTTATGTCCCTAACAAAAGTATTGATGAATAACAATAATATGTTTGTACCATATTGTGTTGTTTTATACTGATATTATTTAAGTAAAGTTATGTTTATATGCAAACTATGTTTTGTCTCTTTATCCTGCTTGTGACTTTTAAGTGTACAGTTCCTTGTGTTTTGCAAAAGGGGGCACTATAAAAAAGTACACTTCCGTCCCGATAAAATATACCGAATTTATAAAGCGCATTATTAACAGTGCACAGATGTGACGGATCACATTAAGCCGAGGTATAGTCTTCTGCGCTCTGGAGAGTCTCTTGATTGTCGTTTCTAAGTTGATGAAAATATAAAATTAAAAGTATCAGGAATGATTAAATTTGTAATAAGCGTTGAACACTGTGGAGTGATTGTCAATATATATTTCCGTGATCTTCCTGTGGCTACTGAAAGAGTTTTAAAATTATAGTATTCCGCTCATTCCACACGAAAAATGTCTTTCAAGAGCTTGAGGCAGCGGCAACAATTAACTACGTTTTGTTCAAAAATAATTAATATGTTTCTAATGTGAGTGTTTCACATAAGAAAAATTAATATTACAGCAATTTATTTACCTTTTGAGCGTGTATCATTTGATTATTAAACAAAAAGAAAGCGATGCTCAAATATATGGACACGGAGTATTAGGTATGCAATACGTCATAGTAGCTTACCGGTAAAAATTCGCAGCAGATCTGAACTTACGCGAAAGCGGAACCGCAACACGGAACGCAATTTTAAAAGCTCGCACAAAAGAACGAATCTCACAGAGATCACAGAATTATTTGATATAAATGAAAGTAATAGCCTTCTAGCGAAACATACAATCTTTAACCACTTAAAATTTCAAAGCAATTGTTCAGTAATTGAAGAAAAAACCAAATTTTTTCGTAATATTAGGAAGAAAAATTCTAACAACAAAAACAACAACATAATAACAAAACAATTCATAAGTCCACTCCGTGTTCAACAAGGAATACAACAACAACAAAATAACAAAACGATTCATAGGTCTACTTCGTGTACAAAAATAGTAGTGAATGGTAATCTTGAAATGATAAAGAATAAAAAAAATAGGATTGAGTAAAAAAAAACATTTTGTCTTTAATTTCTTTGTAATTGCCATATTCGGCATTCACAAAATTGACTTTATCATGGTATTTATTTTTGCTACTATTGCTCATTTATTATTGCTTTGACCCGGAGACAAATAGTGATGAATCAATATAAATTGGACAATATTTTCAACAATTGACAAGGGAAAGTTTTCTCAATCAATCAAAAATTAATAAGCACGGGTCGACAAGCGTTTTTCAAAGCATATGCGCGACCCTGTTTAACTCTAAATACTATAAAAATATACGAATGTTCGGTATGAAAATCATTCATGTTATGGTATATCTTCCGTAACTCTATACCACAATGGTGAACAAATTACCATCAGTCAATGCTTATGAAATCTACAATGACACGGAATAGCAGTGACTTGAAGTTTGAAATTTGCTAGGACTCGGCACTGACAGTCGTATGGCCGGTGACTCAGGAGCTAAAAGACTTGTACCAAGTGATGGGATTGAAAATCTGAGAATAGGTTCTCTTTTGTATCGAACTCACTAACAACAAGTTCTCTGTATCTATCCATTTCGCGATCCAAATTACATAGATCTAACACAAATGATTTTGAAATGCAATACATAAAGCTAGTGGTCAGTATGTGTGGTGCACATTGAGGTTATATACACCTCAATGGTGGTGCACGTTATCCATTTGCTGCAGTCGTAAGACGTCATAAATGAACGGGTTTTCTGGTTATCACGAATCACCACATTCCAAGAATAGGTTCGCGCGAACCGCCCCCACTGCTTGTACCCAACACCGACTGAGCTTGAATAGCACGTTGTGGCATTTTGGTATAGTACACCGGTGAGAGTATTTGCTGATTATTAATGGTTGTTAACAAGTTTAAATGTGAAGGTACCTTCGATGGGTAGGACATGTCATTCTACTAAATTCTGATAATTTGTCGTCCCGACTCTCTTTGAACAGATATGTATATACCAATATGTTGAAATAAGAATTTATTCAATCAAAAAACAATATAATTTAAAACTAATAAAACAAAACATCAAGAGTAAATATCTGACGTTATGACCTGCTTAGTATACGAGGATATTCTTTTCGTTAACAAAAAAAATGTTAAAACAACGCGAGTACAAGAAAGTCATTGGAACGGAGGAATCTCTTACGATTGTTGCATAGAAATGTAACATATACCTACATAATCCATTCGTGGAATAGGTGTTTAACACAGCGCTCGGGAGCCAGTCTATCTTTGACTTTGCTGAGCGTATTAGGTTGAAAATGCCACAAAAATGATATGACATTTACATGGAACAAAATGGTTTCTTCGTAGATTTACAAAAAAGTCTGAGATAACGGTTAAAAAATGTATAATGTCTAAACATTTGAAATGAAAAACAAAAAACTCCTCCTTCTGCAGAATTTGGCAAAGTCTGTCGTCGTGATCTTTTCTTTTAAAACAATGTCGACAATATTTTTAGTCATTTTGAATAATTTTTTGCTTTTTAAATTTTCAAACTCCTGCGCTCTTTTTTATTGGAGAACCGATTTTTCTTTTCGGAACTGATACTCCCGCCTGAACCGCTGGGAATGGATTCTTCGTTTTGTTATGTCCGTTATCAAATTGCTCCCAGTATTTTTCCTCTTGTCTTTCGATTCTGGCCGAAGCTCTCATGCGGTTGCGTTCAATGAGTTCTCGTTGCTCGTATTTAAATTTACATGGCAGCCAACATACATCTGCGACTAATTGCTGAGTGAGTTTTTCGACAAGTTTCGCATACCCATCGTCGATAATTTGTAAATATTTTGGCCCTGACGCCATTTTTTCTAACTGTTTCACATTAACAATATCGGCCTTGTTAATGACCCCCACGACGTAAATCTTTGCTCCGGTGCGTTTCAATGCATCTGCTGGTGGTTTGACGCTATCACTAGCAAGCCCATCAGTGATTACGATAACAATATCGGGAACTCCGGGTCGATTTCCAGGTACCTTTATACTGTGGTCGAAAACATGTTGCAGGGCTTTTCCAGTTTTAGTACCGCCCCCATTGTACGGTATTTTCCGTATTTTTCGCTTTAGATCTTCCAAATTTCTGTAGTCACCCATATCTATTTCACTCTTTCTGTCAACTCTTTTGTTGTATCTTAAAACACCGACGCGCATGTCCCTTTTCCCAATGACAAATCTATCCAACAAAGCAGCAGTAAATTTGATTAATTCCTTCCAACTTGGCTTTCCCACAGAAGACGAAGAATCCAAAACTAAAATGACATCAACTTTGGCGTAGGGTGGGCATGGTAGATCGCAGCAAGGCAAGTCATTGGTCCACTTGGAATCCATACCGCACGTAATTTCAGAGGGTCCGCCAGCTATCCTAAGACCTCTAGGGCACGTGAATGTACAAGTATCATTGTAGGCGTAACCAGTACAATCCGACTTTCCGCCGTTCACAATATTCTGTGGTATAACTTTGCATTTGTTTACCACACACATGGTGGGATCTCCACCAGTCCATAAACCAGTTCTGTCGCATTTTGTGTATTTTGGACCATGCATGCTGTAACCAGGATCGCAATTATAGCGACATCTTGAACCGAACTTGTTACCAAGTGTACATTGCAAAATTCCATTATCAGGTTGAACTAAAGCTTCACAAACACGTTCCCGCTCGCACAATTCGCCGTAGAAGCCTGGCCGACAATGACATTCGAAATCGTTAACGAAGTCTTGACATCTTGCGCCATTTACGCACGGATTTGGTTGGCATTCATCTCTTTGCACGCAACGTGTGTTGGAAGTAGTCCACAATCCTGTCGGTTTACACACTACAGTTGATCTTCCAAATCGAATAAAACCAGGGCGGCAATTGATTTGGCATTTTGAAAATGGCCTGTTAAATCTTGTGCATTTAGCATATAAACTGAAAGTGGTTTCGATTGGTGGACATTTTTTAGCTTGGCGACAAACAGGATTTCGGTGACTCCATGTACCACCCGGTAAGCATTCGGTTTCACCAATTCCCAGAAGATAGGTGCCGGAATCGCACGTGAATTTGCATTTCGTTCCAAGGGTATTCTGTCCTTCTGTGCAAGATATTTTGCCGTCACGAGGAGCTTGGAGTTTTTTACACAACACTGCCGGAGTTTGCGTTGTTATTGGTTTATCAGCGACTGGATCGAGCCATCCCAGCAATTTTCCGCATTCAGTACCAGGTCCATCACAAAGGTCGCCCTCACAACAGCATCTGCAAACTTCGGGCGGACTCACGTTTCGTTTTCTTCTGTTAGTTGGATCACATTGATCAGAAAGGTTTTGATCTTCTTGTTTGTCACACGCTGTCACTTGTTTACATTTCATTGTCGCTCTGAAAGATCTTCGCGAAAATGCCGATTTTCCGTAAGATCGAGATCTCAATTCCACGAGGCAACCACGCGACTCGGGCGCGCATTCAACGATTTCCATGCACTCATTGCGCGACGTGGCTTCAATGCATCCATAACAACGTGTCACAGTTCTAACAGGAGCGTGCCTCACTACCTCAGAGTAACGGCCGTCTGTTTTGGCTTTAACAGTGAAAGTGTAATAGTTTTCTGGGATCAAGTTTGTCATAGTGAACGTTCTTTTTGCTCCGCCAAGAATTTTTTCAGCAATGAAGATGCCGTCAGTATCATCTCGGACTGTGACCACAAATTCTTTTTGCGTTCTTTTGACACCCTTGTGTGAGGTCTTGAACATCCATGTCAGGTTTGTAGCGTGGTGGTTCAGCAATACAGTTTCCATAACAGACGGTACCTCTGCAAAAATAATTTGATTTTGTGTTATATAAAAGTCACTTAAATAAAAGAATCACTGACATCAGACAAATTTAAGATAGTAATCTTTGGTTTATAAATTTCATTTTGTAGTCTCCAGGCGCAGCACAGTATTTATCGAAAATGTTGGAAATTATTACATTAAACTGGCCCAACAGCAATTCATCTAACATCATAAATATACTTTATTCTTTTGAGGTCATTTGGTGTCAACTATTTTAATCGATGTATATATATGCATTCAAAAGAAAATGAGTCCAATTGATATAAGTAATTGTAAAGGTTGCTGCAAGCCTGCAATTTACATTCCTGGTATAGTCATAGCGTCGTTATAAATGGACCACACCTAACGTATATGGCCAATTTGGCTATTATTAATCGCGGTTAATTTAATTTTTTAATTTTATGGTATAAAACTAGGAGACTTTCATGTGAGGTAAACAAGCTAATTCCTGATGCCCATTTCGCGTGCCACCGATATTTATGTACAAATAGTAATAGTTTACCTTTCAAAACAGTGAAAAACTCAACGCACATGACGATGACTAATATTAAAATTTATAGTAGGCTAAAATTAGATTCAAAATATGTAACATTTTTATTGTAAATATTTCTGTAAACGCCTTAACCAGATTGACCTCCTGCGGTTTCGTCTTTATTGGATTAGAAGCACGTAACATAAATAAGTTCCAAAATTTGTGTTTGCGTCATTTGGCGGAAAATATGAGGCTTGAGTGTCATTTTGTATTGGATCGTTTTTACATCGCCAGGAAATATCACAATATGTAACCAAATTTGGCGTCAAAATAAAATGTTTCGTCACGAAACAGACATGAAAAGTAAAATTATAATTTATTTGTCTAACTACGCATGGATATAACTCATGAGCCTAACCTCAAGTATTATATTTTACACTGATCACTGTATTTTTCAAACGAATGGTAATGTCTGGTTTTAATCAATATTTAAAATATATCATCTTCACTTCATACACAGTAATATTTTATAATTAAAGTTATGATTTACTCATTTTTAAAGCTGGTTAGGATAATAAATGAACTGCTCAAATGCAATTCCACTTTATATAATAATCTGCATGATAGCGTGTATTGTCAAAATGCAAAACAAAATAAAGCGTTTCTCGGTTTCAGAGCGGATATTGATTCTGATCCATTAATTAACTTTGATGTATCAAAATGATACTGATTTAAATTATTGCGCTGCAACCAATGGTAATGATAAACGGTAGGTATTGATTGGAGTAGGTATATGTACACGATGATCATAATCTCTCTCTCTATGTATATATTATATATAAACAGTATAATATTAGACTATACGCTGAAATGTGCAAAATCTTTGAATTCTATAACAACAGAAATTTGCTGGGATAAACAACATTGACAATGAAATTATAATTCAACTCCAAATTTGGTGATCAAATCTTGTCTTGGATGGTTGGTAGATGGTTGATTATCATTTTTGGACCTTTTTTTCATTACTCAGTACAAGTGTTTAATGTAGATACGATGTTAGTTAGTGCATAATGGGAAATTTCAGTAGATCTGTTTAATAGTACTTGTCCTACTTTAATACTACTTTTAAAAACAAAATTTAAATATACATTTAGACTTTAGAGCAATTAAACATTCGATGCAAAATGTGTTCTAGGATTTTGTTTGGTTTGAATGATTTTTTGTGTATTGTATCGTAAATTTTATCAGGATTCCTACTTGCAAGCAAAAGTAATAATATCGTCTAGTCAACAGACATAAAACTTGGATTTTAAACTAAAGGTGGACGTTTTCTGCGAAAAATATTCGATTTAATCAATCATAGTATCAAATTATTTTCGCCAAGTCTAGACACGAGAGGGTCCAAGTCACGGTATGATGTCATAATAGCGATAGAAAACTAGTATTATTATTGAAGTATGTGTTGTTTATCTATTTTGTTTGCTTGGTTGAATATGACGGCCTCATTGCCAAGTGAATTCCAGAACAAGTATACAAATTTGGGCAAGTATACAAATTTGCAAGAGAGGAAGCGGAATACTGGTAGAAAAAAGGAATCAACTTATTGACATACACAAGTAATGGCTAACTTAAAAATTACGTTAAAAAAGAGAGTGTAAATATATAATATGGCAAGTAAACTATTCTATACACTATACATTTTGAAACTTGGATCTTGGAATACTAATATTGGCTACTTAACGTTATAACAAGTAGCCTACGTTCACTTCTTAGTAAGGTCTTGCGACATTGTCATGATTGAATGTTTACAAAACGGTTTTAAACTTGGTGATAGCTAAAACAACAACAAATTTGTAGTATATATTTAGGTAATGCTAATATTTTAGCTCTACTCACTTGTAAAAACAGTCAGATTGACACGGTCCGATAGGAAGTTGGGATTTCCATCTGGTCCATCTAAACTCGTCCAAACTGATATGAAGTATTCTGTTGATGGTTCTAAATCAGTTAGTCGAATTTTTTGCGGCCTAGTGAAAGGTGGATAGCGTTGTTCATTCTCCTCTGGGTCGCTTGCTTTTCTATATCAAAAGAAAAAGAGTTTGAAATTTTTTTCCAGTTATAATTATTTTCAATTAAATTACATTTTTCACTTTTTTATTCCACTTCTTAAAAGTAGAAATAACAAAGTAGTTAAGTAGCCCATTAAGTATTGTTGATCATTTCTCTCATTGATTACTTAAAATTAACGGAATGTACTTTAACACACATTGCAGAAGAGCAGTTAATTACATAAAAGTACCTCTTACCAATGTTGGCATTATTATTCTATTACAGAATTTTACCAACCTGTACGCAACATGAATGCTGTCAAACTTGTCGCTTTTGTAAACTTGAGGTTTTCCAACATCAATGACAACTGAATCAGTGTTGTATTCAGTCGCTTCGAGGCCTTGTAAAGGCATCGGGTCTAGAGTTGAAAAGTTTGTTATTAGAAATAGTGCAAGTATTTTCAAAACCTTTGTTGACCCTTGATCTCCAAAAACAGGTAAACTTAGTAAAAGTTTATTATTTTGGACTATGCAATTGGGAAGCATCAAATTTACAACAAATAGAATTTCAGTTATTAGTACTAGATTTCCTACCTACAACAACAAAATACAATATTTTAACATTCTGTAAATTCCTTTCTGCAAAAATTAATGTGACCCGAATGTAGGATGCAATATTTCATAAATTGTTTGTCCAGATTAACTGTAAATCTATGATTTATATAAACAATTATAATTTGGTACAAGGTGGGAACGCCTTATCATTAGGCAGTCGAAATATTGTCAACCAGAGATTAAAACTAAAAATAAATATCTATTTTTTAAATGATATCTTCAACATCAATGTACAGAAATATCTCCATTACGCCACCCCCGCGTCCGTTTTTTCTAAATAGGGTCCATTAACTTAAGGAATTTTAGTAAATATCATTTATAGGCCTTCAATTATTTTCCATACTTACTCGTTACGAATGTGTCGAATATTCCTTGAGCAAATCGACTGAAGCCGACCTTTTTGATGATGTTAACTCTAAAAATAATACGAGACTTTTTAAAAAAGAAATCATTTACAATTATACATTTTCGACCTTGTTTTAATCAACATTTAAAAGAAAATTTTTTAAAAAAAAATCCAAGAAAACTTGAATTTAAGGATGTGGTTGTACTAAGATGTAGTTGTAACCTCAATTGCTTCGATTAATTTTGAAATTTGGACTGATAACAGTATTTGATAATGAGAAAGTCTGAATTAGTAATTAATTACAATATAGAATAAATTGGATCTTTATCCCGGCTAAGTCCATTGTAAAAATGACAGACATAAAAGTATCATATTATTTTACTTTAAAAACTGACAAAAATTAGCAAAAGACATCATAAAAATCTAAACCTTATGCGATATGTTTTATTAATATTCAATTTTTGAATCTAACAGATAATAGTTGTATTTACTACTGATTTCTGGTGAAATACAAACTTCAACAATATAATAAATGTGAACGCCTGTCAGTTTACGGTCCTAAAATAAAAAAAGTTATATTTAAAATGTCCTAATGTTGGATTTGACGCAGATCGTATACGTAAATGATAAAGAAAGTGTGATCATTTGCTTCCGCAATTAACATAATGAAAATTGCCCCAAAATATGATAATTGGAACCGAAATCCTGAAATTGTAGACAATAATGTGTTTTACGCAACAAAAATTTTCGATAAAATCGTTTTTATGCCAGGTGTGAAAATTTCGTGCAAAATTATTTCTGTTTTAGACTGTTCCATAAATAATATAACGAAAATATCAAGTCGTGAAAAGAAAACAAGAAGAACGATATTGAAGCAAAATCATATTTATAAAACTAATGATAAACAATTTTACTTTTATTGAATAAACAAATAAATGAAAAAAATAAAATGAACATAAGATCTAAACTTATAATAAACACGGGCTTTATAAGATTACAAGTCGAAAATATGCAAACAAACAAGCGTCGTAATTAAGTGTTGTTTTCTCAAAATTAAGCTGGTTTAATTGGTATTCTTCCTTTGGCAATTTAAATTTCATTTATGCAATTTTCCACTAAAATATTATGGCCAGTCAAGCATGATATATCAGAAAATTGTTTAATTTAAATGCTATTGATACTTGGTCCAAGCCTGGTGTTTTAGAACTTTCTTTCCTGAGCACTCAAAGTTAATTTTTTGCAACATCCAGTAAATAGCAATTTATCACAAGTTTTAATGACACAGCATACTTTGTGACGTCACAAAAGGTCACGTACGTACATAATTCCAAACATATCGATTTGGAATTTTACAAAAATGAATAAAAAATCAACATTGTAGTGCCACTCGTTAATTCAGTTTTTGTATTTAGAAGAATTCCAATGCCCAGAAGCGATTTATAATTCCGTCACAGCAGAATTGCAGAATTGAGTGAATATGTTGTAAGAATCGGTTGCTATAGTAACCTTAGATCAACGTAAAAGATTATCACTGCAACAAACAAACACACAAAAATACACTTACTTGTATCGGGTTCCTCCAGAGAGTCCAGTTGCGATATAAGCAATTACATTTTCCGGTACGGTATCGTTGAATTTCACGTTAGGTATTTCACTGCCACGTACTGCTGTGATTTCAACTCTCTCTGAAGGAGTGAGAGTGATGTAATAGCTTGCCCCCGGGGTATCCGATGGATCTGAAAGTATTGAAAAATTTAGACAGAATTCCTTGTCTAGCCCCATCGATAAATAGCAAACTAGTCTATTTTGTGATAAACTGAAAAATAATGTCCATACTGATTCACAAATTAAAATATTCCAGTATTTTAATATAACCTACCTGTGAAAGTAATGAGAGCAGAAGTAGGTGACGTCAGAATGGATTCTACGTCAGCTATCGGAGGAAGAAGCATTCTATGTCTGCCAATGCCTTTCTTTTTGCTGGTTGCTACAGACAGTTCAGTAAAGGGCCTGAAAAAAATTTTATTTTTATTTTTGTTACATCGTGACAGTATGCATGAGGCATTGATAAACTGATCTTGTGAGGTCGACTTATTAAAAATCTATCTTTGATATTTTTTTGGAGGAGAAAAAATCTTACTTCCTGTTGCATAAATTTCCCTTGCAGCATGACCGACAGAAACTGCTTGTTTGTGAAGGTTCCAGGTGCACACCAGACCTTGCTGCTTTTAGCAGTGTTCTGGGATTACATTGCCCGTAATTCTGAAAATAAAATAAAATTATTTGATGAATTATACAGAATTTTTCTCAGTATCTATGATAAAAAGAAACAAGAAATTATGACACAAATATTTTCTAATGTTTTATCAAAGTCAAAAATGTAATTCGAGTACTTAATCCAACTATAATAAACACCTTTCAATGTAATTTTAGTATTCGGTTGTGAATAAGGAATTAGATATACAGCTCTTGTTTGTTACCGGAGGGGCGTTTCTACAAGAATATAAATATTACTATACCGCCTAATTTGCCAAATATGTTTTTTTTTCAAAATTTGTTTTATGTTACAAAACTTAATTTGTCCATATGTCTAAAATTTCCACCCTTTTTGTTTAAATAATTTGTTTTTTTAAATTACTAAAAGATCAATTTTTTAATATTTGACACAAATTTATGCCTCGGAAGGCGTAGGATAAATCAATGTTTTGTTTGCTATGGCAAAATAATATAAACAAAGATATTGTAAATTATATCGGTGGGCGAGGCTGAGCGTTACGTGAGTGTTATTAACAGCTCAATTCAGGTAGCGATATTATGTTTATTTACAATTGACCATCCCGTATTTCGTCATTGGTCATTTAATATTTAAAAAAATGTTAATATACCGGTGATATCTGAGGAAATATCACAACACAGCAAATGCGAAACAGAAATATTGTGCTTATCGGTTTTAAAATCTTATAATAAGTTTATAAATGGACATTTTTGGTGCAAAATTTTCTTAAATTGGTCTACTTAGGGGAATGCTGACATATGCGAATGACCAAACATGGCGCCGCAACAATTTTTCAATTTATATGACATTTATCATCTGATGACGTCACAAAGCTACGGGAGAGATGCTATGTTAACTAACTGTATAATGTTGTCCTCCCACATCCGTAAATTTCAACAATTTTATGTAATTTCATATTGCACAAATTATAACGAAATTGTCTAGAAATCACCTTAAGCAATTTGAGGAAATTCAATTAAAATTAAAATTTTGCATGTTGAATACACATTAAACTTGTTAAATTTCCTGGAATTTCGATGTACATCAATTAGTATAGCAGTATTTAACCAACAATGCGTATATGATCAAATCTTCGATCAACTCAACGATGAACATGATCACTAGTGTATGTATGTGAAATTTCTGGATATTTTCAATTGTAAATTTGTCTCGTTCGTATGAAAATTGTCCTCATTAAATTTAACTTTTTTGAAACCGAATCAAAATACATTCTTCTTAGTATCCGGTTTGTATTTGAATCTGTAACTGTGACAAAATTATTGTGTTACCATGCATGATCGTATGTAAAGTGTATATGAAACTCACATGACAAGGAAAAGTAAAAACAATGCAAATAATTGTTTACAAAAATAGCATAATAAAACAATAAGGCATTTAAGTGTTACTGTTATCTAGTGTCATTAACATATCATAACTTCATGATTTCGTAATTATATTTCTCAGTGTCATTTAAATAAGAATTAAAAAAAAATTTTCAAATAATTTCCGAAATGGCTTTAATATTTTCATGTTTTTTAATTTTAATTCTGATTATATTTTAATTTGTTTACAACATTTCATACAAATATGAAAATAATTCCCGTCGCTTTGATAAAATGATTTATTTATGTCCGTTCCGTCCAGCCTAATGGCGACTGTACTGTCCGCCAAAATAAATCTTAAAATTAATTATAAACCAATGAACTCTAATCGGTCATTTTTGACCTTTTGAGTGGTCGACGATTGCCGAACAGGTTGAAAATTAGTCTCGATAATATAAAATTGCGCTTTGATGAGACAATATGTGAAAATGGTATTAAATTTATCTTTTCTTTGTTCTGTGAATTTGCAGGGCAGTTCACGAATGTAGCTTTGATAAATAACGGTATGTTATTGAGATATATGTTCGATATAATCTTATATATGCTAAAAAAATCTTCAAAAAATTTTAAATTCCGATTACAATTAGGTATTTTCTAAGACAATATCATGTTTAAATTTGTATATTTGTTTTATTCTATATTTTCGGATATAGGTGTACTACTTTATTAAAAATATCTTTATTACTGTATATTTGAGCATATTGTACAATAGTACTGTAGTTTAGTATTTATTATTGGCTCGGAAAAGTTTTCTGACATTTGACCAAGATTTAAATTAATTTCCCCTTTGTTGAAATAATTTACAGAAAATAAAAAAAGTAATGACTCTTGGAAGAGGTTCACAATCACGAAGTTTTGGTTTTGTTTACAACCTCATTATACTATAACTTCAGAAAATGGAAAAACAAAAAATAGAAAAGTACTTATTTCACGTAATTACGCCAAATGATACTCACGTTTTTCAAATTAGCCTTGCACGCATTATATTGTTTGCAATGTTTCGATATATATATTTGATTATTTTGCAAACGAATTTCGTTTTCGCATCCCAGTGATCCCCATGAGCACGTTACAATACTTTTGCAGTCAATGTTACGTCGAGCATTTGTACATTGAAAGCATTTAAGTCCTGAAAACAAAGAAAAATAATTTTTGAACATTGTGACAGAGGTAAAAAATACCTTAAATAATAGTTTAGTTAAGCATAACCATGGCGTTTACAAATTCGAGAAAAGGGAATAGAAAAAATCTGCGTACTATTGGTAACGTTCCATTTTCTACGAATTCCATTCGTAACGATATATTTCTAATTCGATTTTGCATTGTGAAATGTAACTTATTTTCATTTTTAGAAAAAAGTAATTAATTTAGTTTAAACATTTTTATTATATCATGACCAACCCGGAATGCAATAAAGATAAAGTAGTATTTTTCTAAACATTTAAAGACGTAAATTTAAACTTTACAAGAAAAAGTCAGATAAATTAGACAACACATAATGACAATTATCATTTTATATAAAAAAATCAAAAGCACTTACCATGTATTGTAGTGAATACACACGCCGTCAGAGATATCAAAAATATTAACTTCATTTTGTCTGTACATGTGTATTAAACATAAAACTGAAATAGCAAAAATCACTATTATTTTAATTTAAATTTGTATATAAGGTTGTTAAGTAAAAGGTATACTTATCCTCTGCTTAACCTTACTGCATGTTACTACAACCTGTTACTACATGTCGCAAAAATAAAGGAAGTCAGTCTCGCGCATGCCTTTATATTAAAGACGCAAATATTTTTTTACAACTTTTTGGCAGAAAGTGTGATTACGTGATACCAGTTGTGACGCGTAGCGAAATGCGTTTCTCGAAAACTCTTTTTATGGGGCGATTAATTGAAAGAATTTTATCGTTAAAAATGGTTGAACAAGCGTGGGAGTATACTAAATCATGACTGCTTAAGCTCTGTTTTGCAATTTCTCACGATTGATAAATTATAAATAGCGCAGTTGAATATATAGTTGTAATGTTGTAATCACACCCACAAACATATAATCTCTCTTAATGGTTACATGAAAAAAATGACGTTATTTTTGTAAACTTGTCAAACATCATCCGTTAATTATAGCTGCATTTCAAGATATAACACCATTTTAGTACATGGTATCTTTACCGGAATCTACTAATTGTTCCCCAAAAGACTTGGGAGTTTGAAATAATCGTTTTTCAGAGACAAAAAGTCGTGGAAATGGGATATTTATGCATTTTTGTGAATTTTCAATGAATTGCGGTCTAAGAATGATTAGGAAAATTTTTTGATTAGAACCGCAACAAAGAAAAATGCCGCCTTTAAAATATTTCTTTGGACCCGAATTTTTAATATAGTCAGGAACATAATTTAATAAAATGACCGAATAAAGAATGCGTGTCTTGTGGAGTAATATTCAGAATAATAATAACAGTTTATTTCCAATTCATCGAAATAATAAAAACTTTATTTACAACGTAAAAGTTTTGCATTAATTGTCACACAAACTTCATAACAACATTAAATGAAAGAAGCTATTTTTTTGGTTCTGTTGGTCTTTTAATCCATGATTTAAATAACTTGATCTTTACGCGATTATTTTCTGTTGTTGCTCAAAACTGTTGTATTCTAGAATTCAATTTCTGATTCATTGCTTAAATTTTTGTCGCAAACTATGGAATATGATTGAAATGTTCATAATAATTGGTGTTTGAACAAAAATATAATGATAATAAGTTCAATCTTCAAAATATAAATATCAATACAAAATTTCTCTTCAAAAAATTCACTTCTTATTATGAATTAAAATTACACCGATTTCAAATGTCCTCGATATACTCAGGTAACACCGTTTCAAGAAACGAAGTTACAATTTCATAAATCTTCTAATTGGAAATGGAAGTCACTGTTAAATGTCTCGTTTAGGACTCATTCCCTAACGGTACTATAGTATACGATAGGGCATTGACCTTTGTTGCAATCTATACTATGTTGCACTGACCTTTACGTACGCATCGGTCTGGACAATGCGTAAATGTAAAAAGTATAATTAGGTTGCGTCGCATGCAGTATTCGTTTCACGCAATATGAATAAAAATTTTCAAATACCGCGTCGTTTATTTTGACATTTGTCTAGTATGTTTTTACACCTCTGGCAATACGGATGATATTGACATTATGTAAATGACTTTTTAAAGTTAGGTCAAATAGGTTTACATCAAAGATGTGATATTTGAGAAAAACACCCCCGCCCTGTTTTAAAATAACAAATTAATAATTATCCCGTTGGGGTTAGGATTAGGGTTGGGAAGAATTTGAATTTTCACCGCAACTTGATAATTACTGATTTTTTATTTATTTTGATCGTTGGTGAGGGTGTTTTTTTCGGTGGCTTTCCACAAAACATCATAAATTAAAGCATCGTCCTATTATTTTTTTTCCAAATACTGCTTATCTAATAGGCAATTTTAGATTACTTAATGCCCGTTTGAATTTGAAGGCAATATTTCGTTTCTTTTATCAAATTTTTAATCCGTACAGTTTGTTGAAGTCTACAACAACATGTTTATATTGCAATGCCTAATATGTTACCCCGTACCTCACCCAAGGCAATATCCAACGGTATTTCCGATAAATCTCAATCGGTATTTTTGGGAAAGGGATACTTTGCATATATATAAATAATAGTTGCATGGGCATGGCGTATCATAGGGGAGTATATACGTTGAATTCAAGCTTCTGCCACGTCTTTCACGTGACTTTGTCGTAATGTCGGGTCCTCAGACATCCTTGTGACGTATATTGACATGTGTAAATTAAGCTTTTCTCTTTTATCACGTCTTAAATTCAATTTCGCAATTTAAAATCAATTTTGTCAAAATATTAATACAACCAAATAGCATTCGCCATGATTGAAGGCCGGAAACAAAAGTGACACGAAACTTGCTAACAGATTAAATCAATCAAGTGCGCGTAAAGGAAATGATGAAATGTAAAGTTTTGGCATTCATTTTACTCTCCATTCCTCAATTTGACATTGGAATCAAAGTATTTACAAATTAATTAATGACATAGTAGTGTGACCAGCTCGATACAAAGCTTGCAAAATTATTTCGTTTCACAGAAAAAATTGCGTTTCAGACAAAAATAAGTTTGTTTTTCAAAGTTCAAATTCAACCTGACTTTTATAAAATGCTCTTTTGCTATTTTCCTACTTTGTAGCTGTCTGTGGATGTTATTTATGCTACAAGAGTGGTATGTCATTTTGTGAAATTCTTAGAAAATACCTTTTATCAGAATGCCACATGTTTGATTAAAATTGAAGCAAGCAAAAACGAATTCTCGATAGTGAAAATATATTACTTTATTGATTGGACAATTGCCAAATCGATAGATTGTTTTAATAAATCAGGTGTATGTCTTGAAAGAGAATATATGTCACGAATTTCGTGCAAGACATGGCCTGTCAGTCGGAATATTGTCTACTGCGTTTTCCTCGCGATAATAGACGCATATAAAGTGGATATGACGCAAATAGAAACTGCATAAAACCTATATTTCGTTTATATATTTCAAACATCCGTCGTCGTATTATGTCGCACGTAACCATGTTTTAGTTTTCGTAATATCATGAATGACAAAGCAATTTGCTTTAATAAGTTACATACAACAAAAATTAAATTATTTTTGAATTCAGTTTAGATTTCAATTTATCAATTTGTTATTGAAAATATCAAACGAGGTCACAATTTCTGAAATATTTAGTGAAATTAATTACAATACAAAAATAAATTAATCTCCTTTCATAGATTCAGTTTCTGTTCAACTGTTATGTTATGTAATTTTACCTGTCATTGGGTCGACATAGAATATTTTGGTGAAAAATATATATTTAAATCGTTATTTCAGAAATTCAGCAAAATTGGAATATATACAGTAAATTAAGGGTGTCTCAAAAATGTCGTGTCCCACTTTGCCCTGAGACAAGTGGGGCAAACGGGACACGTGGGACAAATGGAAAAAGTGGGACAAGTGAGACACTTGGTACAAGTAAAATACGTGGGACAAGTAGGCCACGACATTTTCGAGACACTGGTAATGTAATTTGAAAGTATGCATAAGAAGAACTAAGCTATCCATGTGTTGTTGCAGAGCGTTTTTTGTTGTTGATTGAGTCTCCAAAAATGTTCAATCAAAAGATATGCATGTCTTCTGCAACGTTTCACACATTTTTTTACTATTTACAAAAAATATAAGGAGTTTCAATTTCAATTACTGAAATTCTAGCATTTATAGTTTGATGATCGTGAAATACTTGTTACGTTTAAATTAAATTAATAACTGTCACCACCGCCATATTTATTAAAAACAATGCTGTGAGCAAAAGGGTGCTTTTAAGAAGGGCCAATATTTGAAGGAAGTATAACTTCTTCAATTTTATAGTTTGATGTGTCTGACTTGGGCCTTGAGTTCATTCAACCTAACTAATTAGGAACTGAATACAAAGTTCCTAATCTATTCGTTTCCAAATTTATGTATATAATAATTGTCAAAATTGTATTCTTTCGAGTTCATTTTGTTGACGTTTTTATTGACGTGCTACTGACGCACAAGATGGTCCGCCATGTTATTTTCCATCCTTCGTCTTTCATTACTGTCGGAGAAAATCAAACATTGGACTGTGTATGAGAGTGTGCAATACTTAAACTAATTTAGAACACTTTTTTTATATACGCAAAATAACCTTTTTCGATGACGAGAAGAAATAAAAATGTAATCAATATCCAGCCCTATTTTTTCTAAATTAGGTCACAAGTTACCTGAACTGGTATTTCAACTTAAGGTCAAGGTCAATCGAGATTTATTGGCAACATGTTAATGTTGTATTTTCAACGCAAACTTGTCGAAATATTACTAGAAAATCTGCATATAGATATACAATATTGCGACAGGAATTGCGAAACAGTATTGCTTGTAGTGTCGTTGTGCTGTCGATTTTTAACAGGTTTTGCCTGTTAATATTGCCAGCTTTCTATAGAAAGAGCTATTCACAATTTTTTGTGAATGTTCATCATTATTTAATACACGTACTACATATACTACACATTTTAAGCATTGTTGAAAAGAAGGTTTCAATTTGCGACAACAATGACCAAACACAATCAATTTAAGTATTGCTTGTTGCGTTATTGTGCTGACTTGCTGTCTTCACCGACAGACATTTTAAACAGGTTTTGCCTGTCAAAATTTTCAGCATTCTATAGGAATTCACAAATTTTTGTGATCGATTAACATAATTTTCTACACATTTCAGGCATTGTTGAAAAGAAGGCTGCAATTTGCGGTTATCTCAACGCCAGATTCGTGTTTTAGCAAGGCAATAAAACATGCACGATTTTGATAAGGTGGTAATGTCACGTTAGAAAATAACGAAGAAGAAACCCGTAATTATAGATTTTATTTTTGTTGTTTGTCCAATAAATTGCTAAGAGACAACTTTAAGCTATGTATGCTGGTATGTATATGATAATTAAACAGTACTAGTTGGTACTAGTGTTTTTAAATGATGCTTTTATATATAAAATTGTTGGATATCCAAGAAAGAAATTCTCAGTTAGACAAATTTTTGGAAATGGCGTCGACTTGTTCTTGAACTATTTCAAGCCCAACGACGTACTATGATGATGTTTTACCGTAAGAGTGACGAGGATAAATAGCAAAAAAGAATCCTTATTGATTAAGATGTCATAATTTGTGTGTGGTTTCCATGACATCTACTTCCGACTTTGGACAGCAAGTTGAAGGATTTTGCCCAAAATAATTTTTTAAAATTACATATATATTATATGTATGTAAATTGAACCCTGCAAAATTTCATTTATTTTTTGATTATCTTTTGCAGTGTAACTTTTTATATTTTAATTAGTTTAATTAGGTCGCTTTATGAAGAATAACTATACTTAGCTAATGACGGAGTCATGTTTAGTTCTGACATAGTTAAATCTGTTTTTTTTTTGTATATTCAGTATCTAAACGTCATTTTCTAAATTTAGTATTTGTATCTTAAAATAGATAGATGTTTATTAAAACCAGTATTAGCCTAGATGAAACTATTTTGGTCAAGAAATCTAATTTTGAATAAGATGGTTCTATTTTTCCATTATCAATTACAATTCCAGAAAGACAATTACTGGCACAATAGCGTGCATTCAAAACATTTGCATGCAATTTCCTTCAATTGTAATTTGTCATATTTCCGCAGTTTGCAATTCTTTTACTAATTTTTATTGACTTACATTTGGAATTTATATTTATACCTAAAACTTTTAAATTTTAAATTTCAGAACATTTTATATGCTACAAAATGTTACAACAGACTTTTGCTGTATTTTCATTTTAAATTCATAATCACTTCAATTTACTTCAATGAATTTTTCAGATAAATTACCAAAATTCGTATTTGGTGGGAATATGACTGTAAAACATTTTAATGAGTTTATAATGACAAAATAATAACAATACGCAATACATGTATAGAGGAGTTTATTTAGATTTTAAGTACAAATAAAATGCTTTAAATGGGAAAATGAATCCTGTTAAGCGCTGTCCACTATATAGTTGTAGAATTTCAAAAATGCAATACTAAATTATGCGTAATTGCCAATATATTTGTTATATATAATGCTGTTTCGCGAACTTTCTCGAAGTGTTCCGCGGAAGAAGGATCGACATTGCGACTACATTGGTCGCCATAGCAATCATGGACGTATTTCGTCGTCTCGTTAATTTGTCTCCCGACTGGCGACAAACAGACTGACAGGCCTTGCGATCTAAACAAGCAGATAGACCTCGTGCCAGTCTGGCAAGTATGAAGTTTTCGTTAACCGTCAGCCTGATTTCAATTGTCAAGTTTACATCAAACTTTTTAATTTTTTCAAAAGCTAAATTTTTTTAAAACCACCCAACGATTATACCTTTCAATTTTTTTGTGTTCTGCGGGGCGAGATAAAAAACGTATTTTTTGGGGGGCAAAAAAGTTTGAGAAACGCTGTGCTATGTAATTCAAGAGACTCGTGAATTGCATGGTATATATATATATATAGGCATGTTTGCTCCTGCTACAGCATCCTTGCAATATACGCATACGGATCCACTAGCATAAAGGCATAAAGAAAGAATAGTTAGTTAGTCATTCGCAACCGAACTCATAAATACATGTCATACTTGCATTTTTTGTTTCAATGGATTTCATATATCCATCTATGTTGATAAAATAAAACAGGAAAATTTGGCGCTACAAGCGAAAAAATTTTCGATTCTTAGGAAGTTTTTTACTGTAACGAAATACGTCGAATAAGTATGATTAAGAGAAATATTGAGAAATCATTTACTAATTTTTGTTGTTGCTGTTTAAAAAATTGCACTTGCGCGACATCCTGCGTCCGATGCATTTGTCTGGACTGATCTGATTTTGTTTCTGTACATGTACGATAAAATATAAATATGAGAGTAGGTAATTGGTAAAATTTTTGGATAACAAATTAAAAAAACATACCAAATCTGTATATTTCACTTTTAAATCATTTTGTAATACAAGCCTACTCTTCGGCCAAGACAACTTGAATTAATCAAGTATTGTCACAAAGCGTTGTTTTCCTTGCCCCCGTGCACAATAATTCGAGACAAATGATATACGGGAGGAATATTAATGGCTCGAGGTCTTTGATGAACTCAATTCAGCTCTGAACCCATAACACTATAATAATATCAAAAGTAATTGATATAATCGGGCACGACGAACTCCCGTGAGTATAAATCACAGTCAGATCTAACAAAATTCATCTTAATATCTGGCGACATTTCTTTGTAATTGTAAGATTAAAGTCGTCTTCGACGTTCACTATGAGATGATCCTTTATCTTGGTTCATCGGGCGTCGTCTAGGATTCAATTCGTTCGTTTATTATTTTATTCTTTGATGGTTGACCCTTGGTGGACAAATGTACATTTAAATCTATCATATCATACAGACATGAAAATGATGTAACACGATCGTTTAATAATATGATTTGTTTCAATTTCCCTGGCAAAAATTCTGGCAATATCGATATGATCGATCTTAAAAATGCATTTGTCTGGGAAAATTTTGAAAATTCATACATTACATTAAAATGACCACCGCAATACTACTTTTTGTAAAAAAAAATTTTAATTTATGCCCTTTTTTATCAATTTTTTCTCCATTTTCCATATAAAAATATATATTTGAGTTTAACACAAAAAGTTATCATTAGAAACTTACATTAATTTCACTTTTTAGTGAGAAAGCATTGGTATATCAGATTGTAAGTTAATATGATAGTAAAACAATGCGGAGAAACTTTAAACATAATGATGAAAAATGTGGCAAAGTTACAAAGAGCGGTTGGGATCGCGCGAAACTAAAAAGGTAATGAAAGAGTAATTAAATACAAAATTGTCAATTCTATTTGACTGCTCAGGATAAAAATTTAAAAAATCTAGTAACACTGCTTGGAAACAAAAAGCAATTTCCAATTCGACAATAATGTAATTTTGCACATTTTCCACAATATCTATTACTATTACACTTTTCCATAAAATACATTAAAACTAAAAAAAAATAAAAAATAAATTCTCATACGTTTTATGAATTTTCCTCAACCATTCATTAGGTTTTCAAATAGCATTGCAGTATCAAAATACAACTTCAAATCTTAAATCACAAACATATAACAATTTTTATCCAAACATGTGACATAAGTTTTACTGTAAAAGCTATGTAAAAGATTGAAAAAATCTGACCCATTAGCGTTATCAGTGGAACCAAAAATCGGTTTACCCAACGGTTTAATCCAATAGGCAGAAGTGTAGCACTTGTTTTAAAAAGATCAGAAACGTTAAAACACTTTCTTAAGACAACATAAACAATGTTGTATTGTTTCAACCACGATAAGCTTTTGACCACAAAACAAACAAGAGCGGTCGTGTCGCTTGATCACTACTGCAAAACAGATGGTGTGAGAACAAGAAGGATATGTATGGAGAATATGAGGACCAACGTGTGCAAATTATCTATATTCCTAAAGGAAGTTTGAGAACTTGACAGTTTAATTTTTTGTGGCATGATAATTTTGTTTCTATACGTTAACGGCCATTTTTGAATATGTTTTGGAATGTAGTGCTAGAAAAACTGGCATTCAATTTATGTAACTTTTATCCTCATTTACTTCCATAAAATTGCGAATCTTCAATTTAAAGAAAATGTAGTGTTGAAACTTTGTTTAAAAGTGTTTTATAGCAAAATAGTGAATCCTCAAAGTAGAATAATAAAGTTTATCAAATATTATATTGTTAAATTAGGATAAGATCATCATTCCGCGGTAAAAAAAAATAATTTCGTAAAATTTAAAATCTAAGTTGATTAATTGGAAAATTTTTTTTTATAAGAATATTCCAGAATAAATGTCTAAACTCTAAAATATATAGAAAGTGGAGTTTATAATACATAAATATATCATGGCTCATATACTTCAGAAATATTCTGTTTTGAGTTCATGGACACCTAGCTTATGATAATCTGCCTAATATTTGAAAAATTGGGTCGTTTCTATAGGAAGGCTCTGTACACTAATTGTTTTTCGTTTTGTGGATAATTGAGGTTTGAATATAACTCTCTCCCTTATCTCTGCAAAAGTTATTATCAGCTGAAATCTGCTGGGGCTAGCTAAATTCCATGAAACATTCGAATTAGGCACTTAAAGTGCATAAGATTTCAGAAAACTGGCGTCGAATGCACAATTCAACATTTGCACAAAAGATTTACTCCGTTATTCAACCCTTCCGACAATCTAACTGTCTGACCCTTGGCAGAATGCCCTTGTCTGCATTACCCGAATCTATTTAATTGTCCACAAACTTTCATGGATAAATTTGAGCTAAAACGCACCATTTTCCCATTAAACCGTATTTGCACAAATCAAGACATCGCTCAAGCAAAAATGTATTGAATTGTAAGATATTAAGTTATTTTCGGAAGCAGGAAGTCGAGAAAAATTTGAATGGGGATAAATATCGCATAGCCCCTAAATTGAGTTTACTCAACTGTTTAATCCAATAAAACGCACGTCTTACAAAAACATAAATATCCAACCAGTCATGGGAATAACAGAACGTTTCAATCTATCACTTAAATGCTATATTTCTGGAAACACATTTTTTCTGAAATATATTGATTTATAATCTTCCGTTAAAAATATTAAACAAAAGGATCTTTCATAATCAGGAAACACTACGAGTGAAGAAAGCTCACTTTTCATAAGCAATAATTGAAAATATCAACACAACATCGTGTCCTAGACACTGTGTATTTTGAACATTGGCTGTCATGATAGCTTGGGACTCTTAATATATATCAACATATATATGATAGTTATGGCGGTGACTTGGTCTCAAAATTGCTCAATTTGTTTGAGATGCTATTAACATATGGATAGCACCATGTGCGAGAATTCCTACGTATATATGCTAACCTAGTTTCTAAATCGCTTCAAACGATACCTCATCTTCAACAATACACCGAGGTGATGAGAAAGTATGGTTTTGGATTTTTTACACCACAAAATCACTAGTCTAAATTTGCATAGAACTAATCAAGAAAAATCAATGTGAAGAACCTCAACATACCGGATCAGACAGTGCAAGTTCAGGTGATTGAATAGAAAGTAAAATCTTTTGTGCAAATGTTAGGTTGACTGCATTTGACGTAGTTTGAACTAACCTACTTAGATACAAGTTGCTTATCTATTTATACTGATATATATAGGACCATAATTGTTTTTGATAAATTGTCTAAGACGCGATATACATCATTTTATAGAGAATATAATATCTGAAATAAAGATTAAGTTTATATTTTTTATTGAAGATTTCCCGTATACTGACATTTACCTGTTATTAATTACCATATTAGCGTTCAGCAAATGTATGAAATTTGTTTCCGTTTTATAGTTTACATGATTAATATATAGTTTTATCATATTTTGTAGCAGATTTTTGACAACAAACAGTTATTTGACACACTGCATACGCCAGAGAGCGATAAAGATGTATGATAGCATTATTAAATCAGCTGACAAATTCTCAATGGAAAATCGAAAAAATTACGTAAATGGGTGGATAACATGAAGACATGTTTTGAAAAATAACTATAATTTATATATATGGAGAGAGAGAGCTTTGCTACCATATAAGCGACATATTTTTAGAACACCAAGATTACATACTGAGGGGAAAAGGTTCTAAGATATGTTAGGAACGATTCTTTGCGATTCCTAATTTATTCGATTATGGTGATAAAATAATTTAGATAAAAATTCGTCAATTCTTTTTTTTATTTTAAATATGGCAGCGGACTTTGAATATAGTATAAAATTTAATTAAGTAACGATTCTTTCTCTCATTTTCAGCTAAAAGTTGCAATACTCTGAGCTTATTTCTCATTGTCTGCATTTTTGCAACTAGTTTTTTTGCAATAGAAAAAATATTATATATTATGTTTGTTATTTTGTGAAACACAACGCCACAAAAAAGTTATGTATTCCAATCTTGTTTGGATTATTTCTATCTGCCAATATATCGGGACACAGTGAAATACGATGAATTTAGATTTAAACTAGATGAACATTCATCACACTATCCAAGCGATGACAATGCAATCTAATCTGATTTAAAAGAAAACTTCTGTTATCAAAAGTAAATATTGTATTAAGCGACATATATCCTGTTAGTGGTTAAAAGACAGATGTCTTATTAAACAATGTTCGTTCAGTTCTTATCAATTATGAATGATATCAGAAGAACAACTCCCAGTTCAAAGAATCAGATCAAATTGGCGATAACTTTGTAACAATTACCAATTCATTTAAATTTTATCCATACACTGAATAGTCTATTATTCCGAATTCGCTTCTCTTATGTCGCCGTATGAGATTATCTCACAGCATTATCACTTAGCCAACAACCCAACATAGGAAGGCCACTTCATTGGATTCTTAACATTTAGTCATTTAATAAGGTCTTGATCTTAATTTTTGCAAGCCAATGTGTATTTGAATAAATACTGAGAATAAAGCTGCTATGGCCGTAAGCTATTTTCGTATTGCTTGTCGGGAATTCACAAGTTTCATTTATCTATTTAAGAACGATGAATTGTAGTCGATTTATGATTAATTTGAAAAGCTTCTTAACAAAAACAAGTGCGTTACGTGCCTCAGTAAAAACCTACTACATGTATTGTACTCTTCGACACCCGGAATAATGTATAAGAATTTTTGTACAATGTATATTCATTTTACTTAACCTGACTCATTGAATCAATTTAATTAATGAAAGAATAAAAATCCCCAGATTTCCAGTCATGTCGATCTTTGAATAAATTTTGTCTGGAGTGCTGACATTTAGTCACGATTCGGAGGTAATAAGTGTATATAGGTATTCCCTGAGGATGGCGCATATATAGGCTGCAGCATATTGTAAAAATGATGCATCATATCCACCAGAATTTACTTGTAGTTCAGTAAGACACGTGGATTATGAGCTTTAAATATAGTCATGGTACGGTTAAATTACTAGCAAACTCACTTGTTTTTTTTAAATGCGAATTAGCTAAAATCTAATTAAATAAGATGTCGTAAATTGAAATTGAATCGGAAATCCCTCGAGGAATTAGGTCAAGTGTGGAATAAGTCACCATGGTCCAATGCTGATTGAAATTATTCAAAAGGATCGCACTTTTTCCCGAGCAGGAGATCATAATAATAATCTCTATAACGCTGGGTTTAATAAGTTTTATATTTGCTTCACACGGGGTAATGTCGTCAATCTCTATTGCTTTTCTTTATTTCATAGACCAGACCATGTAATTGAACATAATCTGTTACTTGAAAGAGTGTAAAGCATTTCGACATTTGGCTGCAATCTGGCATGATGATGTTAACATGTCCAATGAGGTTTGGTGACTGAAATATCATCAGTAATTGCATATATACATACCTAAAGTAAAAGTTGGCAGGGCGCGTGTGTCAAATAAAACCATCTATTCTATAGCTACCCTTGTGGTAGATTCGTTATTAAAAAATTTAAGAATATTTGACCTTCTACATGACGAACCCGGAAGTGGATGTTTGGTGTGAGGAAACATGGATAAAACAAAAGTTACTGACCAAGATTAAATCCGGAATCTCCCATGCTCAAAATGACCGTGACAGATTAGATAGAGTCATTTATCTATATTAAACTTCAATTTATAAGTTATCTTTTTATTTACTTTCAAAATTCGTGGCATACAATGTAATGGCCAAGCTCAGACGTAAAATGAAAGGCTGCCGGCATTCTTTGGTTGTATCTACTCATCAGTCCACTGATGACAAATTATAATTTACTTGTGTTAATGTCTGGGCATAGAAACGCCGTTAAGTTAGAATACCATCGATGGCGCCAGAATCACGTAGCTCAATTGACAAGTTGTTAAGGCCGTAATAAATCAATCAAGAAGCCATGTAAACTATATCGCCTATAAGCGGCTGACCCTTCTTTCACAAGTTCTCAATAGCAAAAAATGTTAATATTCTAAGGGTAATCTGTGTGATCATTCATGGTTAAACCAGTGTTTAAATTGTTTTTTAAGAATAAATTCATAAATCAGAATTATATGACATCTATTTCTAAACGAAATTTGATGTAATGTTCGCAACATTATTGACCAGATTTCACTATAAAATACTGTAAAAATTTCTGCTGTTTTGCATCTATTATACATGCGAGTCTAAAACAGATAAATTCACCTATTTTTAACTATATTACCCTTATTGAATCTTGTAAAACGTATAATTTAATTTTGAAATCTATGCTTTGAAAATCTTTTGCTGAAAAACACGAAAGAATTTTTTCAAGAAGCTTGTCACAACCCTTCTTTGAAGAGGCCAAATTCTTAGATTACTGACAAGATTAAAAGCAGCTTTGTTTTGAAACAAGCATGATTAGCCAATTTAGACAAAATTAAGCCTTAACTAAACTACTTTTTAAAGTTTTGGGAATACGATATTTTCGAAATTTCAAAACAAACTGAGACAGAAAAACTTAAAATAAATCGAAGGTTCCAAAAATCGGGAACTATAGTCCTATTTTCCAAATTTCAACAAGAAAAAAACATAGTTGAAACAGAGCAAAATTGAAAATTCATTCATAAACAGCTTAAAAATTTATAGTCGATTAACAAAATCCCCAAATTCAATATTGATATTTTCGGAAATGAAAATTAACCTAAACTGACTAATACAATTAAACCAGTAGATTATCATATGTTACACCATATTTTACCCCATCACTGCAAAACTAAATGCTATTACCGGTCTTAAATGGATTAAAAGTAAATTCATAATTCTTTGATCAAACACAATTAACTATTGGTGGTAAAAGTATGAACATATTTTAGTCAGCAGCTAAAATAAATTTTAGTGAGAAAAAAAAAAGATTTTCATGGATATATGCTTTATTGTAGCGTAATGCTTTTGGAATCTTATGTTAATACCGTACATAACCAATACCTCCGCTGTTTAGAATAATAAGCCTACCGGATCTAGTTACAAAAAACATTTTGAAGCACTTGTCAACACCATGTTTACATATTAGCAAAGAACGGCTTTTAGATCTTGCCTATACCCTTCATAAAACCGGAAATGTTGTAAGATATGCTGCTTTATGTTTATAAAAAGGCAAAGGGTTTAGTATAAGATACATCAATCCGTGTGGCGTTAAAATGCCTATTTTTCCACTTTCGTTTACTCAAAAAAGAAAAACGCAATAATTTTCACTTACATCAAATAGTTCACAACGGAAGCTAGTCCTCTTCAATCAACAAAATTAAAGATAATACACTAATTTAACACAAGACAGGCAGGTACTAAGAGGTGTCAAAACGATTAACGCGGTTTTAAAAGCTTCTGCGTAATAGGAGTCCCACAGACTGCTGAGTTCAGAAAATCCTTGCTTCGAGCCAATCCTCTTGAACAAAAAATGATATTTTGTGAAGATTATAGACCAATAAAACATTACAAAGAAACGAAACCAAAAATTATTGAAATTGGACTCTTTTTTGTCGATAATAAGTGGACAAAATAATCCGGAGGATAATGTATTAGACTTATTATTAAAAACCGCAAAGACAAAACCTGGTTTGTCCGCTTTTGGTTAGGTTTCTTTACCTATCGCTTTACGTAGAATATGACATTTGTGTAGATAAAAAATGTTCTCGTACAAATCTGGCAACATTTGAACAACAGTTTCTTTAGTGCCCTACTCGGAGACGACAAGACTTTACAATATTTCATTTTCATGACATAGTTGATAGGTATCACAACTTTTTTCAATTGTTTACAAAATGAAGTAATCCTCGTTTGATTTGAAGATGATTCATAATAATTTGTACTGTATTTGCGCAGCTTTGATTATGACGTCATTAGAATAAACGTTACATTCCTCTAGATCGGGACGAGTTTCGAAAATTATTAAAATTACATGTAATTTTGCAATTAAATCTTAGGGGTTGGCAGCTGTATTATGCCTAAAAAATCATTATCATTCCTAAAAAAAAGTAAAATAATCAATACCAAATGCAAACATCTAAACTGCAAACAGCATTATTACTTCAACACCCTTGCAAATATGCAAAAATAACTGATTTCAGTAACACATCTGGCATTAACCACAAACACGCAAAATGTGTTACTTGATTGAAAAAATATTTATTTTTGATAAGCCTAGAGAAAGATGCATTGTCACTTCAACTGTGGCGACAATACACAAACAAATTAACAGTCAAGTGAGGAAATATGTAGGCCCAAGATTGGACAGTGATGACATTTCGTATTATTGTTATGAATCATATTTGGTTATAACTTGTTTCAGAACATTCTGATTCAAAATATTGGCCCAGCTGAGATTTTGAGATCGCATGCGTAATCCGATCATGGGACATATTGTTTGAAACTCAGCGCATATAACGTTCTTACATGAAAAAAAATCACGTTATACACAATCAGGCATGATAACATACGTTGACATCTGAGACGTCGTGCGTATAAGACTGACGTTCACGATTTAATTTGTCCGCCCTGAGAAACGTAAAATTCCGGCAACGAGTTCAAAGAGTTCTGGTGATGATCGACATTCTGAGAATGTTCTGGGTATGTTGTTTTAATCAATTGCTTCGTGTTATTTTAAGTTAATCTTGACAAAATGACTCGGATTAGAGGTGGGATAATATAACTAGGTTTAATAATAGGGTTGAATCATTCTGCGGGTGGTTAGAATGAGGGGTAAACACAGAACTAACGACTAATAAGACCAAGACAAATTTATTTCAGCAATATGATCTCTATCTGTTTACGTGGCAATTTGTAGTGCAAACACATGGTTAGTCCCTCACACGTTTGAGCTCATTTGTCCGTTGTTATAAATGGGTTCAATATGCTGACTCTGGGGGGAATGAAAACAAGGCAAATTGCAAGCAAAAGGAGAGAACGCGATATTTGCGACGAATAAATCGACGACGGTAATACGTAACGATCGAAATATCACAAAGTAGCATTTGTTTTGCATTTTTATGGTCTTTAAAGAATTGTAAGTATCTATGCAAACATCTATTTTTGCCCCTTAGAAATCATGATAAAATTTCATCTGGAAAGAACTAAATTTATTCCAGCTAATAGACTATTTTGGGGCAATATACCCTTTTTATATACAATATGACTCATTCGAGCAATATTTGACGTTAAACTTGGGCATCACGAGTTTAAGAATTTAATCCCTATTGGCGACGGTATTATATTTCGTGGTCAAAAACATCCGTTTTAAATTTGTATGTTATTCCACAGACAGATGCTTCCACTAAGTGCTGCCGAGAAACCTAAAATATATTTTCTTGTGTCTATGGATTGGTTTTGTTTAAACAAAAATAAAAACCTTCCACCCATTTACAAGTACATATATTACATTTTCGTTCTCAAAATTTTAGGACGTTTCAAGCATGAAATAGGTATTTAAATATGGTCACATTACACAAAATATGCGGGTGAACATATCCAATCTTTTGCAAATGTACCACAAAATGCATAGCACATGTAGTTTTTGTGTTTCATAGTCGGCTGAATCCAGGTTAAGAGATTATATCATGAAATCGAGTATATTAAACAGCTATCAAAGTTCTGTACCGCAATTTATTACATAATAAAAAACGCATGTATACCAAATTCCAAACCTATTTTTCAACCACTTATTGTAATTTAATTATTTGATGACATTTTTAAATGCCGGTAACATTGACCTGAATTCCAGGTGTATCACCTCGTAAATATCAAAAATCCAAAATGCGCATTCGAGAGTATAAGTGACAGTTCACAAATTTATGCAAAAAAACTTCTATTAGTCTCATGTGTGGGCTGATTGAACATTGCTCGTAGAAATACATTCAAGTCTTTTTGCCACTAAAACGAATCCAGAATTTTCAATAATAAAATATTGTCATGCTATGTCTGTTAATTTTGAACTCGGGAAATATGGTGTCCACATTAAAAGTTAAAATTATTTCACCACTATTTGAATGACTTGGCCTTGAACTAATCGAATGCGACGAGAGGTTCTCAATTATACTTGAATTTGAGACGAGTAGACTCCTAACATTTCAACAAATACTTGAATTATGCCAAACAATATTTGAGCAGACCGTTTTAGCAAATAAAAATTTATTTTGTAGTGATGTAATTAATATGATACAAATTTCAGGTAATGAGAAATGCGAAAAATTGTTTTTGAATGACATTTACCTGGCAAATCTTTAATCTAGAGTTATCTGTTAAGATATTTTGGCAAAAAAAGTTTTTTTTTTCTTTATTGAGTTACAGTCAGATTTTGCATTCTCGATATGGTGGATGCTTCTAGTATCTAACAATAACTCTGTCGATTTGATTTCGTTTACTGACAAAAATACTTTTAAAATTAATTAATTCCACATGAGAGGACGATATACGATCGCAATAAAATTTTCTGAATAAATTTACAATTCGCTTCTTTACACTTTTAAAGGCTGTATTCTATTATAAACGCTTTTAATATGTCGAAAATTTTACTATGAGTTATACATACCTGAATTTGCCAACCCCATTACAAATATTAAAAACCAATAAATTTATAAAAATATTTGAAAACGACAAAGAACTCTACAATGAATTGTTTGGAAATCGTGGTCACATTTTAAACATACCTAAAAATGTAATAAAATGTTGTCATAAAATGATTGATTTTTCAATAGTACAAGGTTATTTTAGAAAACGTCAATCAACGAGTTATTGGTCATAAATTCTTTTTTGAACCTTCGCCAGTTTGGTATCCTTGCTCACTCGGTTTACCATAATTTACACCACATAAATCTTTACAGGTGCATAAATTGAGAAGTGATAATCCCGTCGGTTTTCACCCCTTTATTAAAATTTCGAAAGTTTTGTTTCGCCGGATGAGTTTGTAATTCTTTTGTTTCTCCTTTGAGCATATCGTGTATCATATTTTGTAATGAACTCACTTACAATTGCTTTGAAGATTTTTTTTTATTCTTTTTTTTATTGTACTTTTATTAATAAATACTAGAATTGATGCTATTTTAAGACATATGTGTAATAACAATTTAGGCATTAATTGGAAAACGAGGAAAACCTACGAACTTTAACAAATTATTAACTACCTCGACATAGTATCCTTCTTCCAACCATGCTGGTGTAATGAATTGGGTTCCGGTAATACATTTTGGCACGTAAAATTATGTCCTATCTACTACATATAATATGAGATCATTGATTCTTCCTTGGAATGTACTTGCTTAGTATTTACTTAGGCTTAAGTATGGACCTCGCTTTACTTGTGTTTGTAAGAATACGTGATGACATGTTTATGAATAAAAAAAAAGGGGGGGGGGGGTGTATAATTGTAGTCAATCGTGGATTAATAAAACAAGAGTTTGCCACTAATCTTTCTCATTTTATGGAAGTTATTTGTATAGCGTCAAGTTGAGGGAATTATATGAAGGGACGGCTTAGGGCTTTGGGTGGTAACTTGATATTTCTCTCGGCTGTCTTGGCTACACTGAACTGCAGATTTATTCACTGTGTTGTACTGAACACCACTTTTCACATTTTTAAGGTAAAATTTGTCAAATTATTATAGTAAATGGGATTATTGGGTTATTTGAACACCTAAGTAAAGTTTAGCATTTTTTTTGCTTACAAAACTTCAAAATTTAAAGTTGTGTTGGTAAAGTAAATCTTTCGATCTCATTTTCAAAATTAGTGGATTAAATAATGGTCAATCATTTTTCATATAAAGACTAATTCATCACTATTAAATATGCCTAAAATAATATTTTTAGTCGTTTAATTTGAGCTAATACTGCCAATATTGCACAACGCCGGTTCGTGTGAGGTCTTTTGTCTGTGTGGTAGGGGTGGGAAATTACTTTCCAGGGCCAGTTACTGATGATAGACTTGGTTACTGGGCCGAAGACTCAAAATTCAATATAAAACTATGAAGAAAAAAGAGAAAAAAAGAAAACACTTCCGTGGCCGGATCCGGCCCGCGGGCAGTAATTAGCCCACCCCTTAAAGAGAATAACTTGTGCACAGCCTGTTTGACTTAGATTTTTCAAACTATTATAACTGTCACTTAATCGTTTAGGATTGAGCAAAAATGATCTTTGTGTTGTTTTGCAACCCACACCAAATACCTCGTTTCAAAATATCACATCCGTGAACAAATTCAGCATTCGAAATAGTAATTTCGACACGGACTTCTGCAAATTACATAAGTAATATCCGTGAATGCTGAATGCAGCAAGCGTAAATAACGGCAAATTATGTGGGTTCCAATGTCTTCATGAAAATTAACCAAAGAATGAAAATATCTAACCTGGTTATGATGCAGACAGCGAGTGTTTACAGATGGTTCGTTTTTGGCGAATCCGTTTTTTTTGTCGCAAAATAATTGAAACCGTGAAACAACACCATTATCAATGTTTTGAAATAAGAAAGGTAAGTTGTAACGCTAAATACTGACAGAAAAAATAGAAGTCATAAATCTTCCAACTGAGCACGTTAATGAAAACAATCCTTTTGGATACGCCTTTTTAGCTTTCACCAATCATAAAAATTTGGTCAATAAGGCAATAATTGCATACTAATTTGAGAATTACGTTGGCCGTAATGCTACGGTTCGTTGCCCAAGTTTTGGGAAGACATGATAATTCTGGTTTTATTTAATTCCGTATGAATTCAACTTTATATAATGAATCATAATTTACTATTCCTCCGTATAAAATGATTTCAAAAGAGTAAACTTTTCAAAGTGAACAAATTTGATGTATGTACACAAAACTATATTTCTTGAAACTAGTTTACATAAATAAAGTCAAGTTTTGAGCACTTCGACTTATCTTCAAATAAGGAATACTATCTAATATTATCCGCCCCTAATGGTTTGTTTAATTAACAATCAATTGGGAGTAATCTATGGCTATGACTTAACTGTATTCCTGATAAAATCGATAAAATAACAATGTTTCATAACCACAGAACTTATCTATCGACCTAACAGAAGTAACAAGTTGGCAAAAATTTACTAAAATTGAACATTAATTTAAAGTAATTTTCTGTTATAGACAGCACAGCACACAGCAACGGGATTAGAACATTGTGTTTAACTATTGCATTAGGGTACGTAGGGTATACGCAGTCATTCTTAGCGGGATTTTATTACAGTATAAGCATAAGGAATATTTCACAGAACTGAAATATTTAACGTTATTTGAGTATGGTATCGCTGGCAAATAAGTCATTCACATTTTATTAAAATATACTAAACTAGATCATGCATGTTTCTGAAATAAAGCATTTTAAATCAGAAACTTATCTCAGTTCGGGCATGTTCTATACAAAGAGATGAACATTTTTATCTACGTAACATTATCACAAATTTTGCTTACCTACTTTACCATACGGGGGTCAAAGGTCAAGGAGATGAGAATCTGATCTTCAAATATTGATTATTTGAGAAAACGGATGTCATTTGACCTCTCTAAAGATACGTTTTATATATTTTAACAAGACAGTGGTCATATGAAGTAAAATTATCTGTGATTCTACTAAAAGGGCTGGTATACGAATGCAGCTGTCATAATGGCCACAATAAAAGAGGGCGCGATTCACTGTATTGCCTCTGGTAAATCAATCTCGATGTCAAACGATCCTTTCTAAAAATATCGTCATTGGGATATTTTTTCCGCCAAGATTTGCCTGATATTGTTGGTTTGGAAAATGTCATGTCCAAAGTCAACGGCTTCGGGACATGTACGCCGCCATACTATAGAGCAGTGGTCGGCAACCTTTTTTAAGTGACGGACGGTAAAGCCTGACCAAAATCTGGGCGTACCACCTCTATACAAACGAACTAAGCCTATGCAATAAATTGAACGCATTATGAAATTTATGTTGACAATATACTAAAAACGACGGTGATGCTATTTAACGCGATATTTCGTTTTTGTAGTTATCAATAATGAAAACCAGACAAACATTAAGATTTCGGGAAAGTTAACAATGCCTGCGTGGGGAGATCTTATTCGGACTGATGAGAGACATTCTTATATGGGCGTAGAGAAAACAATTGACCCAGCATTATTGCGACATACTGGCATGGCAATTGTTTATGAAGTCAGACATGCTGCTCAATAGTGTTGTGCAGTGGTCGGAAAACTTCATGTACTTGCGGGCCAAATATACACATTTCCGGTAGCGCGCGGGCGCTATATTTCTATTTCCGCCTTCGAACAATCGCTAGATTAATTGAACTTCAATGGCGCATTCGCATTGTCGCCCTTCTATTGCTGTGTTGAAAGCCTGCCACAATGGGATGTTTATGTGGCGTTTTTTAATATATTATTCAACAATACATTGTTTTTATTTACCTATTAGGAATGTGAAAGATGATGTCTTTATGGCAACTTGTCGTCCAAATGATAATCTGACAGGCGAGTACGAAATTTTATTCTAAGTGTGATGCATTTTAGATAAAGCTGCTCAAGGCCATATGTTCTTCCGAACGTGCACATTACACCTTTTGCACCACCCCCCCGGAGAGCTGTGGCGCAGTCCCGGGTCTCGGGGTAGAATTTTCGACGACCCGTTTCGTAACGAGTTTAACATCAAAACCCTCAACAACTGCGATGCTGACTGGGCATATCGAGCAAACCAGTTTTGGAATGCGCAAGAAAGAAAAATATTTTTCCGTCCAAGCACCGTACATCAGCACCGAAACCACATAAACCCGTGTAGAGACAACAATAAATTTAGAATATTTGGTTTCATGTATTAAATGTCGGGTCGTTCGAGGGCCGCAACAAATTAGCTCACGGTCCGCATTTGGTCCGCAGTTTTGCCAACCCATGTCGTTGTGCTTGTCTGGCTTACTGTTGTGTTGGGTGCTGTTTTTTAGTCGTAGGGTTTGTGGTTAGATTGTAGAGGTTTTATTACGGCCTTGTCCGTTTCTGTAACACCTCTCTGCGGACCGGCAGTAACCTTTCCGCGGACCGGCGATGGGCCGCGGCCCGGTGGTTGCCGACCACTGCTATAGAGAATTAAAGCATTGAAGTGGTAATGTAGGCTTAAGACTCGCCTAGTAATATATTTACGCAGGAGCTCGCGAGCAAGTTTTAAAAGCAGTTTGCAAATTTGCTTCAACCAGTTTATCTCTTAGAAGTTGATCGCAAATTTACTTTAGTATTCCATTTATTCAAGAGAGAAATAGGTTGTTAAAAGAACATATTGATCGTCAGCGGTTTGTATTAAATAATACCTTTTTCTTCAGGAAATTTAAAATAAAATGTCTGTAGACGTCGAAATTGAATAATGATGACAAGAATACGTGACATGTATAAAATCCCAAACTTGAATGTCGTTGTGTTGTTTGCAATAAATCAGGGATTGGCCGTCGCCGTGAATATGATGCCATGGTCTTATAAAATTCTTAAAATAACAACACTAAGCACAAAATTAGAATAATTCGCTTTCATTATAAATTTCTCGCTTTATCGCGGTTTTAGCAACGTGTATTACTTCTTCGCTTTTCCGATTTTTTCTCGAATAACTGTTTTATTACCGAAAAACTTACAGATTTCTTAACAGAGAATCCAGATTTTAAGGACCTGAAATTCCCATTACCATAAGCCGGAAAACTGTGGCTTTAAGATAGTTTTTATCATTGACGGATATATCGACCAATCTTAAATTTGCCTGACTAAAAATGTTTCCAATTTGACATATCAGATATTTGATACCCAAATTGACATATTTGTATTTCACGTGAATATCTCATATGAATGACTAACATTAGATTATCGCTTTCAGTTAGAGTTTCACAAGGTTCATTTTACTCGTTTGTAGATTTCATAATACCACCCACCTGCAGAAAAAAATCCATCCGAATTAAATTCGCGTTAGCACCTTTTTAGTTGCGCACAACTGTTGTTTGGCGGAAGATAACCATGAGTAGGGCAACATACTTTATTTCTCAACGGAATTGGATGACTTGGCACGGGTGTTTATTTGAGCTTGAAAACCACAAAATCAAGTTCAGACTAGATTTTTCAAAACAGTTTGCATAGCGTGAGTTTTATACTTCCAAGTACATTTACATAATATGTAGTTATAATGAACATCAAAGTATGAGAATTAGTAGAAATTAAACACAGTCATGTTCAAGAGCAAATATTTTTTGCAAATTTGATTGCTCTTTGTTTAATATTGGTGACATAAAAGATATAATTATGATAATGGAAAGAATTTCGCACGCGATTATGTGTTTAGTTTTGTGTGATTAGACGATATTTTGGGTGTGTACAAATAAGGGGGATAAATAATGTTGTTCGCCTACTTTACATCAAGTGATGTAAAGTAGGAGTGAAACCTATGGGCAGGGGGTATATTTATTTGGCTGACACAGACATTCCGAATTCGTAATAGAACTAAAATAAGGAAAATTGGAATAGAATTATGCCCTCACCTTACCTGGTACACACACTACGGGAGTACCCAATATTTTGTACTAACAAATGAAAACACCAGAAGTATTTTCCAGAAACTTGAGCTATGGGGAATTTGCCCCATCTCAGCATTTCCAGAGATGAGTCTCTTATTGAGTGAGTGCGTGTGACCTCGATTTGAGCAAGTTTCTCAAAAAATCTTTTTTAAAATTTTTGAAATTAATTACCGATATTGACCCGAAATTTTTCCGTTTTGAGAAAAGCGATATAAATAATTCATTTTTACACTAAAAATGTTCTTTTTCGAGGATTGGCCATAGATAAACCACGTCTTGACAACGCGATTCATCAATGACCATCCTCCGCTTTACAATTCGATCTAATCGTTAAATAAAAGTTCATATGGGTGTGACGTAGACCCACTGGCGCCGATTTTTAATTTCCTTTTATGTGTAATACAATTTAAATGGATAAAGCACGTATACGTCATGTAAAAATCCTAATTACCTCAATCAAAAATGCATTTTGCTGAATGTATGAAAAATGATAAATTGATTCAAAGACTCGAGAATAAACAAAAACGATATAAATCAATTAATACAGTACTTCCATTTTGACAATGTTATTTAGAAATAACGAAATAGGCAACACTTGACTATAATCGAAATAAAAATAGGAATAATATCTTTTAAATCAACATCTTAACAAACATAGATAATCAATACAAAATTAAATTGAAAAAAAAATAACGACAAATTTGTCTCAAATATCAGATGTAATTTTTGGAAGTAAATTGATAATTGTAACCACATCAAGTACTCAAATGCCATATTACTTCGACGACGCTATCTGGAGAAATATAGCAAATTTATAGTATACGCCTGCAATTTTGTCGTTTATTGCCGTTTTAGAACTGAATAAACGAAGAGACTGATTCATGAATAGTAAGAAAAATGATTTTCTTTTTATATAATGCCGAGTATGGTCATCGATGGAACGCGCCGCCGAGGCGCGGTTCTTCAATGAGCATACTTGGCACTAGGCATTTTACCCATATACATTTATCTTCGAATCATATTTGGCCGATCGTATTTATTTCTTTTAATATAAAATTTTACCGTGACGGACAGATCGCAACATATGTGGTTAAATGTAATAACTAATTCACGGCAAACCCGTCACGACGTTTATTAAAATGCGACATAAAAATTGGTGTTTTTGGGCAAATTATAGTATCATATATCGGTGTGGTGTGAATGACATTTTAGCGCGATTTTAGGTAAAATTTTAGTTACAGTATTTATATGTCCGTTCGTTCCTAATTTCAGTGTCACGGCAGTTGACGCAGTTTTGAACAGTTGACGAGGATTCATACAATAAACAAACAATAGCGAAAAATGGTAACACAGAAAAGTCAGTCAAAATGATAAATCTCAATGAAGGAGCGCGGACGCGCTACTTCACAATGAGGAGACTTCATTCTGACTGTACCACCGATCTGGAACCATTTTTGGGATTAGTTCACGAAACTAATTGCATTTTCATCGTACGCGTATAGATGATACTAGTAAATCAAAAAGCTAATCCCGATTAGTTAACGGAACATTACAATCAAACCCGCTTCAAATAAAAATGTAGCAACTTTGAAATTATGAACGGAAATGATTACAGTACTTTCGAATACATAAATTGATTGCTTTGGAGTAACGTTTGAAACCGTTCTTGGAGAAAATGTCTTCTATTGATAGGCAAGGAGTTTAGTCGCTCGTTAGCACCAAATGGTCTAGTCTCAAATGAGGGCGAAGTGAAGGCTTCATAAGATTCAATGTATACGTATTGGTTGAGTGTAACATTCCTGCTTACAAATCGCAATTACGGATTGTGCAAAGGGGAATTAGACAAGAGAGAACCTTGTTTTTTCGACTATATATATAGAAAATTGGCATAAATTTGAAATTAGAGCTTTGACACTCCTTATGATGTCACAAAACTAATAACCTTTAATGCCGAATACGACCGTAATAAGTCCATAATAATTCCCTTTCGTCGTATTGACATTTCACCACCTGTATTCTGTTCTCCACATATGATTCTTGAAAGCTGTTATGATCCTATATTAAGATATTACGTTTAAAATGAAAGAGGATATATGTCTGGCATAATATACCTATAAGCTGTTTTTTAAAGTAGCCTATATATTGTGTACTTTCTGGCTAGACTCAATGTTTGAATAAGGACATAAAACTTGAAAACGAACGCATAATAAGTAATAAATTTCCCTATGTACGTTCTCATCCAAATAATAGCAAAACCGAATGTTATAACAAGGGATGAAAGAAGAATCGTTTAGTTAGATAAAGACTTTCTGATCGAAGTTATTCAATAATATTTAGAATATTGCATATATGTGGTGAAGTAAATCACCTAATGATTTGCCAAGGAACGGAGGAACCGTGTTAGATTTATACGAGATATTTGGTAAAATTCGCATCATGTAAATGCACCCTCATTTTTTGTGGATGACAGACATGCTAAAACCGTTTGTAAGGAATGTTGTTCCTATCAATTATCGAGTGTTATTTTAGTATAATCTTGCACAAATTTGTTTGTTTTAGAGGCGAATAGTCCAAACAAATAATTTGTGCTTTTCCACCGAAGTATTCAAGGTCAATCGACGGCATCAACTTCTATTCTGATGATGTTTTGTTTAAATACTGCTCGATCTACAAAAGATAAATATCTGTACAACCTCCAACAAAGAAAGTCTTTGAGTTAATTAAACAAGAATTATATTATGTTACTATACCTCTAAATTAGGTTAATATATTGTCGTGTTTTTTGCATATCTCTAAGGTTTCAAGGAAGCATTTAGTTTGTAGCTCAGTGTGTTCTTGAAGGTATGATTGATCATTTGAAAATATAATAAGGTAAAAAATGAGCATTCACTTTTTTGTATCGAAACATAAAATGCATTATCATTAAAAAAAATATTGCCACCTTACCCATGCTACTGTCATTTGTAATCTATACAGACGGACAAATGAGAGACGGTGGGACAAATATCTTTTGTAATCTATACTGACGGTCAAATAGGGATTTTCTCATCTTCTATCATCGTGCTAAAAATAAAGCAAACCTCATCATTCTCTAATAAAGTAAAAATAATCAGGCAGCATCAATCATTCCATTTTGCAAGGCATAAAGAGATTAGACACGCATGGCTTACATTGTTGTACAAAAATGGTAGCAGAATGTAATGTATACAACACAAGTTCATTATGATAAAGCACATATGTATATTGAATTGTGGTTATTTTAAGTTTGTGTAAAGTCTGCTGTCGTAACGTCTCTTAGATGAGACAGACATCTAATAATTGATTTGCGTCTCGGTTTGCTAACTCCCTTTGAGGTCATAGCGACACCCCCGCGTTTTCAACGAATCGTAAAAAAGACTGGTTAATTAAATGGTATCAAGTGGTTATTGTTGTCATTCGATCAATATAAATTCGTGTGACACAAGAATAACCAGAAGATGGATCAGAAACCATAATAGGAACTACATCATTTTTAAATATATAAGTACAATAGTCGTAGTCACATGCTTACCACTTTAAAGCCATATGTGGAGTATTCCAGGCAGAGACGGAATTTTTGAAAAACATATACGGCAAAATACACAAATTAGATTTTAACTGACTTTGGCATGCCATAGAAAAACAAATTGCATTTTCACGAAATGTAATTACTGCACAATAAAAATTTAGTCATCGGGTGTATCGAAAAAATGATTGGGGTTATGGAAACTGCTATTTGGGTGGTTGATAACTCTGTTTCGTGCAGTAACGAAATAGACTACTATCATACACAAGCCCTCCACCGTATCATTATGAAATAGTGAAGCACAATTTAAGTTGTTTTAATGCCACAGAAAGCGTATTAAAGTCTTTCATGTGCATCCGTGCGTGTAGTTCACTTCATAAATTTGTTAGAATTAAAATGATATAGTGTTGACTTTCAATATCAGCAGGTTAGGAAATAATACACTGTACGTTACTCGAATGTCTTATGTAATACTCGATTACGTTACTCGAATGTTATATGTAAATATTGATTTAAAGTTGTTTTACACCCAAATGTCAAATATCAGACATATGAGGTTTCGTTTAATAAAATTACCTCAAACAAGTTCAGGGAATTTCCTAACAGTTAAATGTATTACGTTTTGCTGTGCTGTACAAATGTAGGAACAATTTTAAACGCATTTTTAGTTTTTAGAGTCAAATTAATTGCATTATTATAGGTTTAACAAAATAAAATATGATTGTGATTTCTAATCTGGGTTTCGAGAACCCACGAAAAGGGAGGAGTCTATAATCGTTGAAATGTGAAATCTTTTAAAAGTACATGCATTGCACATTCTTGCAATGCAGATCTGGGAGATGAGGCCAGGATACTAAATATGGAATTCGAATTATTTTTAGAAACTCGTAGATTATAGACAGTTATGTTTATCGTGTACGAATAGATATTCAATTTTTTTCAAAATTGGACTAAAATAATTCCTATAGATGTGAGTTAAGAACCATAAAATATGAGGCCTAATTTTATTCTGAAATGTGCAGTATTTCATAAACTATGGTTTAAAATAAAATTGAAGAGGCAGCGAGATGGATTATTTGTGTAGTTCGGAGCAGTTGAGGGTATAACATCGAAGTAAAGTATTGGATTTCATTCTTGAATAATTTTGGATAAATTATGCTCAGAAATACAAATCAGATTCGTGTTTAGTTTTTCAATGATAATTTTACCGAGTGGTTATTTTTGAAGCATTCAGTCGTTAATTAGAACAAAATTAATTAACCTTAGGCGATCGATCGATCGAGAGTTGTTGCACTATAGTCGCACTTTTTGGCATACGAGTTTTCCCAAACACATCAGCCCATTTTAAGACAGTCTGGTTTTATAGCACCCTTTTCAGGGCGAAAGTGTAATATCCTAGGACCTAGATCAAACTCGCAAATATGATGAGTACGTAAAAATGTTGCCAAGCCTTTATGAAATTATAATAAAAGTTGGTGGTAAAAGTTGTATGTTGCATCACATTACTCATCTCGAAGCACAATATTCTTGACAATTTCCAGAACCTTGTTTAACGTTATATTCGTCAAATTAGGTATAAATGCGTTCAATTATTTCAAAACTAATTTTGATCTTCGTCTGATTGAAGTTTAATCTTAGTATCAACCGATTACGATGACGTCGAACAAAATTATAGTAAACTTCAGAATAACTGAACTTATGAACTACGTGGCGCCGCAAGAATCCCAAGTTATAGTTTTTGGAAATAGTATTTGTATATGTTAGATCTTCCTTTTATACTTGGCTGATCGTGAATAAAACATAAATCTCGCTGCTTTCGATTGTTTTTATGTGGCCTTGACAAAATGTTTGTTTGGTTGAACCTTGGCATCATCAGCCAAATAAATCGAAAAGATTGAGGTTGTTGAATGACTGACCCAAAGATTATATTTTCAACATGGTGGATTTAAAATGGTCAGTCATTGACTTATTCAAAAGTATGTATGATTTGGTTGGAAAAATATAAATTGAGCCATTGAAAACAACTTTTTTTCTGTTTGACGGACATGCATTACATAAAACAAAAAAATTTATCGTAATATTTTATATTTTTATATATATATATATATTTATCTTCCCCCAAGAATGGGGTTTGAGGTAATAGACTTGATTCATTCACCCTCTTATTGTCGTTAAGGTGACCCATATCGATATATCATTATATCTTTTGTGCAAATGTCGCTAAACTTTGACGAACTTTTTAATAGATATTATGATATCAATTGTAACGTAATAAAATTGTCTAGGTCCATAATTTTGTTTCTACTTCTAAAATAAACTGCAATCCAAATCTTTCATATACAAAAATGCGATTTATAACCCCTTACGAGCAGATGTATTCAAATTCAAGTTATTCAAAATAAATGCCATTAATATTGGAATGATAGTCGACATTCTCTTTACTCCCATACAGAACGGTTTCCGCAAAAATATAATATTTTGCGGAATTTCAATAGAATACGCAAATTTATCGAAACGGATGATAGATAAGGTCAACATAATATTTTTGCACCATTTAAATAGTAAAACCATAGTCATATGATCACTTGATGACGCAGAGAAAATGATATTGAATAGTAAATGCAGAAATACTTGTTTCACAAGATTTTAAACATTGGAGGTGGGAAATGTCAAAACAATCGCAAACAACCTCCAGTGCATCAAGTACTTGTGCTGACAATGGGCAAACTATGACCCGCAGACGAAATCCAGCCCGTTGGGCAATTCAATCTGACCCGTCTGATGCTGCCACAACCAAACTAAACCCAAACTTGGATGTTTTAGCTAAAACGTAGTTCAAGGAATTTGTTGAGATTGCGATTAAATTTAGTTTTAGCACAAAGTAGCTCAAAGTAGCACAAAGTAGCTCAGGGAATTTGTTGAGATTGCGATTAAATTTAGTTTTAGCACAATGTTTATTGTTTTCCGATTTTTTTCTCTAAAGCCAAAATATGGTTCCTGTCGCAACAGAAGGAATTTTTCCTTGTTTTACAAATCTACATTATGGGGTAATTTTGGATCGGGCCCAAAATTTGGGCCATTATTGAGTTATTTGAAGTCTCAGATTACTTGGACATGATAGACTCATTAATCACAATTGTATTTGATTTAAATCGCGATCAGTAATTTTCCTGTGCAAACAGAAAAACAACAGGCCGATATTTGAGCAGAGTACGAATGGACGGACATATATGACGATGAACGAGGCTTTGTTCATCATGATACGGGTCATTTGGGAAATAACTTGTTGTAAAGATATCGTATAGGTCGAGCATGACTACCCGTATGTTTTATTTATTTATTTGTAAATTACTGATCATACTAAGTAAAAATTCAAATTCGACGTGAATGCAGATGTTTCGAAAGAACGTTTATATTCATATACAATTGGTTGTATTATTACCCAAATTGTGTTTTCAAGCGCATCACTAAATGCATTGTGGAGTAATACGTGCCCCATATCATTTTGTTATGTTTGTTATATTTTTACATGTTTAATTTAAGTTAGAGATAAAAATTGGTGCTTTCCGAGTCGAAGTTATGTTCTCAAATTTGAGTTTTCAAACCAAAAATAAATTCAAATAAATAATCCAAAAAGAATGCAGAGTTGATACATAATTTTAAAAACGAAGAGAACAATCGAAAAGCAATGGCTTGCTTTAACCTTATATAAGCTATATTTAGTACAAACGTCAGAAATGCAAAAATTTTACTTCCAGCTATTTTTTGAACTACTCAAAATTGTGCTGAAAAACTTTAAACGATTACTATGTAACAAAGTAAGTAAAAATTTCTCGCTGTTCGGATTCAAATATTATTTTTAGATGCTTATATTAGAGGGGTAAAAAACGCAACTAGTAAGTTTATGGTAAAACATTGAAAGTGATTGTAGCCACATGTATTATGGGAACTAATAATTTCTACAAAGCTACCTGAGCAAAGCACGAGCAATTAGAAGCATCATTGATTAAATGATTACTGATAAGGAGCGTGGAATATAGTAGCGAGGTAAACACTCTAATGGTCCTAAAAGACACAATTTCTAAATTTTTTAGCCCACGTTGAAAATATATACCACACAAAAAAAATTTGTTCATGAGAAAAATGCACGATCCATCGATGCGTCTGTGTTTTATGAAGTACTTTTTTCACTCTTATTATTTGAATTTTTATGTGCGTAATCATATTTACTATTTTTTGTCAAGAAATGAATAACAATTCACTAATATATATGTTTCCGACTTTTTTAATCTTGGAATAGTATTTTTGCAGTTATTAGCCAGGTATTATGATGAACAGATGCCACTTGCCATTGACAACAAAACAATTATCGTAAAAGACTACATTCTACGTGCATCGTAAGATGTTATATTTTTTACAAATTGTTTCAATTCGTAAACATGACGTCAGGAGTTTTATACCAGAAAACGTTAAATATGGAGTTGTTTAAATATTTTGTTTTGTGTTTTATGAAATTTGGAACCAACAATCTGGCATTCATCAGAACTTTCTGTCGTGTTTACATGGTAGTGATTTTAATTTGATTGATCTTTTTCGATCGGGTGAAAATAGGAAAAAAGACTGTTTCTAGTATGATGTAATACATTCGTCTTTCATCGAATACACCCTTTTTTGTAAGTGGGTGTAGTAATATGAATTCAAGGCCAATAATGCGAATAAATAAACGATAAAATGGTTTTATAAAGTCAATATAATAAGCATGTTTACTCCAGCTACAGCATCCTTTCAGTATACGCATACGGATCCAATTGCATAAAAGCACAGAGGAAAGGTGAGGAGTTAGTCTTGCGCGACGCAATTTAAAGTTACGTCAGTATTAAATATATTTTACGTTTTTTATGGCCAAAGTTATCATCTCTGATCCGCCGTGACAATATTGACGATCAAGATAACTCAATTTGTCGCTTCAGGTTGCGAGACATTTCTCAAAATTCCTCAAAAGCACAATCGCACGCCCATCTTCGTGAATGTATGGTTATTTATCTAAATAAAGCAGAAAATTGTAGATTTGGTGTTTGTTATCGAGGGTAAATCGAGACATTCGCACGTTTTATGAACACCGTTTTGAAAATAGCACGTCAATCCGATTTATGATAGACGTCTGAGTTTGAAAAGAACATAATGATGTGTAATGAATACACTATGGAAAATATCGAAAAATTTAACGAAAAATGAAATATAGTTTCGTGATCCAGTTCAGCAGATTTCCAACAAGCCTGGCATGACGATGGATCGTCCCTCGTCAACGCGAAATCATATTTGGCCTATGAAAAAGAATGCTTTATAAAATGCACTCCAAATTTTGCTACGTTTTGATATTTTTCATTACATTGCAGCGGTATCTGCACTACCTTTATGTAAAGAAATGAATCGATTCATACAATAGTGAATTAGATTTGGACAACGCCCGTTATTTGCACTGCGTGCCAACCGCACCCGACTCACCACTTCCCTGTGTCTGGGTCGATTGAAAATCACGACATGTGTAGTCAACGAGAGATTTCAGTAATGTGATAAAAATAGTGCAGTAACAGCATGATTCCTAATGAGATTAATAAGAAAAGAGCAAACATTACAAGTATAACAGGATATATTTCATACATTTATCCGAGATAGAAAAACTTGTACGAAAGCTAAATGCAAATTTTGAAGAAATAGATATCCTATCACTTATTTGGCTGTTTTGTAACTACATAATATACTGTATATAAAAAAAAATAGAAAATTGGACGATATGTGTGCCTAATGATCATAAGATCTCAGACAAATGAAATGCTAAACTGCAGATAGTTGGCGGTGAGTTATGCCCAAAAATTATACCACGGATGATATTGCTGCTAACCTGATTGAAAATTGCGTATTGTTGCGAGATAGTTATAGTACGATACATAAAATGCAGCCCTTGATTTCGCTATTTTAATAATGAAGGATTATCAGTATGAAAGCATTTTCGTTGTAGCTTGATAATATATGTTATTCATGAATCATACGTGCATAAATATAGCTGTACTTGTTGTTGGTATTTTCTTTTCATCGTTATGATGAAATCGCTTTTCTCCTCAACTACCTGACCAATTGCTATGAGATTTCGAGTGGTTAATGATTGTATTTTACGGGTGCGATGACGTCACCAAAATTTGAAAAAAAATGCGCACTGTGTGGTATCGTGACTGCATTTCGGTGGTCTCAACGTCAGACTACCGATGCGGCAAAAAATTTGACGCAACCTCATTTGGGCCTTCCTGTCCATATATTTAGGCATAGTTTTTTGTCTCACGTGGCCACAGGGCAGGTACAATTATTCGAAGCATAAGAATTGTAAAATTAACGTAGTGAAAGAGGAATGAATGGGTCATATACACCTGTAAGGCGTTAAACCAATGCACTCGCTAATAAATGATCTAATATTTAATCTAATTTCCATTTTTTTTTTTTTTAATTTTTGAAACCATCTATATAAGAATTCGTGAATTTTATAAAACGACTTTTATGTACTTTTTCATAATCAGAAGTTCAAATACCAAAGCGACGACTAAAGCGACTAAGTGGAACTTTAAAACGAAAAGTCTACACAACAGCTTGTTGACTTTATAGAGTAGACTATACACAAACGCTTTGTGTGTTTCTTTGTTTTATGACGTAAGTATGACGACACACAATTAAAGCCTATATAGAACCCACATCAGTAACACCACAGGTCTTGATCTTTTAATAAGTATAGGCACAAGGGGGAGTGATCTTTGAGAAAGGGAAAAGAACAGAGGGATTTAAGATCCATTTTTAGCATTTCGTGCCTATAATTTGTAATGATCCTACCTCTGACGTCATAAAGATGAACAATGGTTTAATGACCAGTTATCCTTTCTTTATAAAGTCAAACTTGTACGTGTTGGTATTTGTTATCATCTGTATTGTAATGCATTGGTTCCTACTATCTTATCAATTGAAATACTCTTAGTATAGGAACGGAAAGATTTCAGATTTAGGAGAAAAAGTTGTCAGAGGAAAAGGTATTTTTATTGTACATTGTGTTACTTATACCAAGTCTATAACGAAGAACCTAGGCCGGTGCGTACAAATATTAAACCTGTATGGCTGTTTAGTGTTTTAATAGTCTAAAGTAAACTTTTAGAGCTCGATTCCCTTGGACGAAAAATGGATGAATTATCAATTGAATTTAGTCCGGGGTGGGATCTAAAATATATCTTTCTGCAGTATGTATCGATTCGCGGTGGTTGGAGGGATAGCTATGCCAGAAATGATTTACAAGAAACCCACAACCAGTTTGACTAGGACGACTTAAAAGATACGATTCGACATCGATGATATCGTCCTGTTAATGGCATAGCGTTAGGCTCTCTGTTTGAATAACCATTATAACATACCGGAAATTTTATCTATAGCAAGGGGTACTTAGTCACACCAGCTGAAACGATATAGAATAATTTTAATTTTAAGTAGTTTTAAAGATCTCCACTTGCTTCTGCCAACAACAACTGGTCGTCTGCATATCGTTGTTTGTCCACATCAAAACAATTTACGTCAAAAGCTGGATCAGGTTTCAGTCTTGAAAGCTTGATATTTATTAATTGTTGTCGAAATATACATTCCGTGTTATATAAGTACAAAGATAAGATCAAAGCTTGTAACATATTTGACCTGTCATTAGAGAAACCGCATTTTATGAACGATGCAGCAGTGGAAAACATAGTCCGAGCGACGGCAAAAACATTTAGGCTCACATAAAAAGTATTATGTTATCAGTATGGTTACAAAGGGCAATATTTGTATATTCATAGCCACTTACCCATTTTGTGGTGATTGAAATGATATGTTGCAACATGTACAAAATAATATTTGTTTGATATACTTGGATACAAAAAAAATGTTGACTGAGTTACTTGATTTTGTTGTCATCACAGAATAAAAAGAACCATGCAAATACACGTTTTTCCTTTATTTGGTTACTTTATTTATTGTTGATTCTCGTCCGTTTTGAGGTAATTTGGGTAAGTTACGTGTAACGTGTAAGGAATTTGACACTGCATTCCGAATTGTGTTGAGTTTATATGTAAAAGTTTTGCTTTACCGTAGATTTATTGCCAGTTTGAAAATAAAAAACGTCAATGGTAGATTGTGCATACAAATATTGATTATTCGAAACGGAAACAATTTTAGGTACTTTCGTAGTATGTGTAGCAGGTTAGGGTTAGGCCATAATTTCGTTCCGATTTTCTTTATTTTAATTCTATTGCGAGTTCGGGGACTGATCGTCTTAGCCAAGTGAATATACCCCCTGCCCATAGGCTTCCGTTCCTTTACACAACTTGATGTAAAGTAGGCGAACAAAATTAGTTACCTTCATATTGGTACACATACTTCTGGAGCGCCCAATTTTACTAACGAAAGGCAAGGAAATTTTATTATCGTGATTCGTCGTCTTATTCAAATTCTTGTCTGCGCCTTTTGTACATGAAAACGAGACTACGTTACAATTCTTACCATTGCAAGTTGTCTGTTCTTTCAGTAAAATGTAAAAAAATGAATTTTTACAAGTCTTTTTACTATAATACAATCAAACAGAAACGCGCTATCTTTGTAAACGCACATGAACGTAATCACTGAAACAAATTCATACGTAATCTCCAATCCTATTGGTCACGCCTCCCATATACTGAGGTCCATCTATTAGCACATGATTGTCTATTGCGTAAAACAAATGGTATTTTAATCCTTAAACGGTAAAGAAGCTTAAATGTAATTCTAACTACAACAAATTACTAACAAAATAATTAATCATATTTATAGTCAGACATCTGGAAAAAGGAAACGACAAAACTTAAATCTTTGGGGTAGACTTCTTTTTTAAGACTTCACTTTTGTTGACATATCGTAGTGCTTTGAGGTTGTGCTTTTGCTTTGTGGGAGGCGAGATGGTACAAAGAAGAATGTTGTTGATTTTATAACTTATAAGAAACTTTATTTCGCATTTTGAAAGATTACAATCAAGGAGAAAATATTTTAAAATAGGTTATATCTATAAGTGTTGATGTGTAAGGATTCGTGAATATAATTAATGAACGCAAAAGTGAAAGTAAGCTGTTTGAAGAACTATAACAATTTGTAAGTTGTCTGTTACCTGTCTTGGACTAGAAGAATTCGAACAGGCTCAATCGAAACAGAAAGATTTCAGTTCTCTTGGGTTCATTAGTTGCGGTGCTCAATAAGTTTTATAATTTTTGTGAAAAGTAATATAAAGGGGATGATTTTGTGCCTATTTCCATTCAAGTATTTTTATAGTTAATGCCATGAAACTAAGAATAAAAAACATTGAAAAATATCAGTAAAGACCGAAAATTTTTTGTTGTGAATATTTATTGATACATGATAAAAACTCTGCTAGCTACATTACAGAATGTAAATGATCATTTAATACTTATATATTAAAATATTTTGACATCCTTTTTGCTCCGTTAGAATAATATGCACCCGGAGATATTTGCACACGGAACTGAATCCGGAAGTCAACTGTCAAGTGGAGGTCATATTGTACCAACCAATTTTTACTTTTGTGTACTTTTTACTCAATTTGACAGTCAGAATAAAAATACAAAAAATTCCTTCTTATCTTTACTAATCCGTCGACTATAAACATATTAGTCAATATTTGCCAATAGTTTGGAAGTACGTACTTAAAATAAAAGGAAAATATATCCAAAGATTATTGTCGGTATATCACTTCTTTCAAGTGAGATAAATGGTTGAAGATATTTCTAAGGAACCCCCTTTGATGAGAATTTTGGGGTGATGAATCATTTTTAATTCTTTTTTACTACCTTTGGGGTGAATTTGATTCGCAATTTAAAACATTAAACCTGCTTGAAGTCCAACAATTATCATTTGAGTTCTATTGTCGTTCATCGAAATACTTTCATTCATATGTTATTCTAAAGATTCCAAGTAGGTTTGTACTTTTACTTCGACAATGTCTCTTACTGACCGTTTAAAACTCAATATGCTTTATCAGGCTTGGAAAAATGTGGTTAAGCTAACACATTTTTTTGTTAACACATTTTTTTTGTTTTTTTGTTTGGGTAAGAATACTTACGAAAACCGAAACCGTTGTGTAACCTAACAATTTATTACCTTAATCTAAGAAATTAATTACTAAAGTATGTTATTAACATTCAGAATAAATTGAAAATGAAAAATATTTGTTAGATCTGATCTTGCACGCTTTATTTTAAATATTTACATTTCAAAACATTTCATTTATTTCAGTAGTTACGTTCCACGTTTTATTTAATAAAACATACTTTCACCTTAAAATCCGTTATTTGTAGTTTATTGTTAGCTGGTTATTTTTGAGGTGGGACGCGAGACTTGACAAATTTTAAGAAGGGGACGCGGTTTACAAAGTTTGTAATCCACTGGTCTAGACTCAAAAAATATATTTTTACAGAATGGGATAACTACCTAGTAGTCAGAAGTTTTTCAATCAAATTAGTAAATTTTGCTTAGGCAAGAAGATATGCGCACGCACAATTCAATTTCTTTAAAAAAATTGCAGTTATTACATGTCTTAATCGTTATGAGTAACTAGCTATGCATAATTGGGATTGGCTTCCTCTGTCGCTTTGACTGTTAACCTTGGGCAGATGACATCATGTGGCCACAAACGTTATTGGCTCCAGAATTAAAACGGCGGTTTAAACTTTAAAGAGGGAATACACAACTGTTTAGAAGTGTCTATCAATAAGTCTTGTATTTGAGGTTTTCGGCATACAGGACGAGGGGATTTTTGTTCTAAGCAGAGATTCCATTTTTGGATTAGTGGGAGTACGAAGTTTTTGATAGATGAAACTGCCGCGTTTTATTCTAAGGGGCGGTTTTCAAGATTTTGTGGCTTGTTATCACATATGGTATTTGTTGGGTATTATATTACCCTAATTGAATAAAGTAGTAAAAATCTACTATGAGTGTTTTGATATTGTAAAAATGCAATGGTTAAACAAACATAGGCTGAATTTGTAATAGCTTTCACAAGCCGCATGCCTAATCATCTTAGATTAGTTCAGGATTCCATTACTGTTGAATTCGTTTCATCTTTTCACCTCATCCCCGCAAATTATAACATAGATCAGCTGTTGAGAAATATATTTATATCAGTCTAGTTCACGACTTAGGATCTTAAGTAGGGCATTCAAATGAGGAGCCATTTTATATCATTGATGGGTGGAACGTGAAGATTTTACATTTTTTAGAATCGTACTTCTTCACGTGTCTACAATATAAACAGAGAAAGGTGGGACAGTAGTAGAACAGAATCAAGAAAGATAAAAAAAAAATGATCAAGAATTAGTGGGAATTGCAATAATGATAAGTATCCTGTTTTTGAGGAAAAAATAATTATCACAGCCTCCATCGTGTACTCGTGAATGTGAATACGATCGTAGCATAACGAGATCATCCATCAAATTGTTTTATTTACCGGTAGCCTGATCCGGATCGCCAGCAAATGCCTGTGCAAACAATGACATATAATATTGAGGGAAAGTTTTGAAGCAAAATTTGACCCTAGGTTTCGTTTCGTTCTAGCTAGGATGGATCAAATATAAGCTATGTATATCATAACGGTGATTTGGGATCTGTCTTTTGTTTGCATGGACAACAGAGGCTTGTCCAAGTGTCCAGTATTGGTTTACGAAGTTGGTTCTTGAAAGCTAGACGCACTTGGAAGCTTTGTTTTCACAAAACACTTTTCTAAAAAAATGGACAGATTTTCGGCGTACAAAATATAAACGGCAATAATATCTTGCGTGTAATCCTTAAACATTTCAAAAATGCCAGTCAAAGATCAAAAATAAATAATGAAATTCAGTCTCGATTTGGTGACGACATTTTTAACAACGCTGACCCACTATAGACAAACCATTTAAATGGAATTTATTATGTTTTCCATTAATTTTGAGTTGGAATGCAAAGATTGGAATGATTGAATAAAAAAATACCGTAAAATAGAATTTTTAATTACATTCTAAAAAGCATCGAAATCGTCGCCTTTTTGTCTTCAATTAAGTAGATATTACCGTATTTGAGGTGGAAATTTTCAATATTTCTACATATAAGTTGGAACGAATGATGCAAGTATTTCACGGTATCTGGGATAATCTAATTTGACATTTGTAATACATGTGCTTTGTCTATTTGTTGTGGTTTAGTTTGTGAATAACGTAAAGGTTAGAGTTCAAAGTTTAGAAATTCACTTGGCATATAATAGTGTGTCGGTTCGATTACTATCAAAAATTCCGCCTGGCGTCTGAGTTATTGTCGAGTTAGAATCAGATTGACTAAATTGTTTAATAAATGTACTAAGTGAAATACAGGCGAATTCCGAGAAATTGTATATTTGCAGTATATAGAGTGCATTGCCGCCGTTTGCCTCCTACAAACTCAGACATTTTATTGGATAGGCGGCCCAAATGCAGTGGATTTATTTTATTGCTTCCCAAAGTGTTCCAGCAAACAAGAATTGGCGCCAAAAATTGAGGTAGCTTTATTACCTCGTCTACTTCAGGGCATCTTTTACTGGTCAGTGCAAATGTTACATAATCTTTACTTTCTGCCTAATTTTGGCCCAAGCTTGTCCAGTATCAGACAGCTTAGTCAGATTTTTTGAGATAAAATTCTTGATAACGATTATCAATAAAATATTTCAATAATAATCCCAATGCAAATATTTTTGAAGAGGTTCAAGCTGTGGTGTGGCTTTTGCACGCGAGAATTTTCATTCGAGTAAGGTAAATTAAAATCAAACGTAAGATAAAAAATTTGATATTACTAGTTTGTTCATTGTAACTTATCTATTGTTAGAGATAAGAGAAATGTTTACAAGCCACTTCATTGATAAGAACAAATCTCCAAGCACTTCCGTAAAATGCAAATAAAAGACAATAATTCAGAACCAAGATTAGATAAGTGAAACAAAACGCAATAGCCGTGCGACATTTACATGTATAGGTCAGCATTTATCTGGGCCTGTAGCCTTAGTTTTGAACAACTTGTAATCATTTAAAACACATTTTTCTATGAATATTTATTGTGAAATTGCCTATTTAATATAACACGACTTGAGTTGTTGGTGACAGATCTTTTTGTCGTAAGATGCCAAAACAACGAAGTTTTCCGCTTCACCTATAATTGAAGTAAAAGTCACGTTTAAGATAAATTTAAGGAGATTGTAGGTTATCCACGTACCATTGCACTATATTCAATTGTTAAAGTGAACGAGGAAAAATTTTTCAATAATATATTGCGTTAACCTTTGTTTGCAGTCGGGAATCTAACGACCGATTACACATTGATTGACAATGAAATTTGGTCCATCCATCCCATACATGGTTCATAAATAACAGTCAACGACAAAAAAATATTCTATTAATATTTTTTGGTAAATTTGCTAATAATTTTTATTATTGCAGTCCTAGAAAACCGAATTGTGTATTTAAATACATTCTTGCCCAGATCTTGCCCCGTTGATAGATGGAATCAATTTATCATTCTAGCGTTGCAATAATAATTTATGCATATACAAAACATACGTGCCGTTTACCCCGCGTTGTGGGTCTGAGAAAAACGGGATGTTGCCACATATTCGAAGCGAAGAATGATAGTATGACTGAGAATGTTCAAATGGTTTTTCTTCGATCAATAAACTGGTAAAAATTCACATATTTTTCGGCTCAATAATTTTTTGGTGTTAAAGTGATTGAACTGAATCAACTAAAAGTCTGAGAAAGTATTAGGGAATGCGTTTGTTTATTTTGGAGAACAAAGTGAGTTTTGGGTTACATAAAAATTACTTAATTTTAATTGCATAATAGTTTAATTTGAGAAAGTAGAACTTAGATTTTTAAAATTTTTGTGGTTTCAATCCTCTACTCTTGTGTACTGTGTACTCTTCTGACGCAACGTGCGTTGACAAAGCGTCGACTCCGGATTTATATTTTACGTCGCTACTTATAAAACTATTCCGTATGCTTCATTACTAAACGCAACTTCAAAGAGTTACCAAACAACCAGAAAACGACATTCATTAAATATATCACGTACGCATGTAAAAAATTTACTGTATCCAACCCGCAATGGCATATAGTTACCGGTTTTAGAAACTTTTATGACATCAATATATCCGGTGTTTATCGACAGATCGAATGGTTGTCGTCAATAGACTTCGATTTTGATGAAGGGAGAAGAATCTAGTAGACAAACTTGATTTCTTATCCCAATAAGGCTATTGCATAAGCTATTGTTATAATTGACGTATAATGCCTGCACACATACAATAAATATGTTGACTACAAAGTAATTTAAAGAAATATGTGAACAGCAAACAAACCGTATCACGTACCTATAAAACAAATTTATGTGCTGTGACTGATCTAATCAATATTTGAATGTATGTGGATGACGTCTTCATAGGAATACCTCACACTGACTAAACTGTACAGAATATACGAGTTTCAGAATATAAACGGCATTGTAAAATGTCATTTTTAGTTCACATATAATACCATAATAAATCAGCCTTGTTCGTAATCATCTGATTAATAATAAGCTGCCTTATTGGATTCATAAACCTATGTTTCTATGATTTTCGGGCAAGATGAAATAACGAATGCGTCATCGTATTATACCAAGATTCCCAAATGGGCGAAAATGTTCATCAAATATGAAATAAACCTTGGCGTTTTTGGCTTTCGAAGTAAAATAAACGCATTTTTGACTGTCCCGCGTGTTGTTTCGCTATTTTGTAGGCTTTTATTTTTACATGTCCCCTTAGATTTTAGTCAGAGCTGCTTTGATACAATTAAATTATGGGTTGTCTGTCAACAAGCAGTCAGCTAAAATTAACTTGTACGAAGCGATTCAACGTTTCTCCTGAAACCAATCCGTTGATGGATGACTTCCAACAACACAAAATTGTACAATGGAGTCAGTCAGGTTAGGCAATGTACAGCATTACATGAATACATGAAATGGGAGCAGGCTTTGATATATGACGTAGTATGTGATTTTGAACGTCAAGTCGATTTATGTAGTGATATCATGTAGCTTTATATTCAGGTAACCCACCCCATACTCTTACGTTTGTGTGGCCTTGCCTGCAAAAATAGCGCACCTCCAAAGATTCTATTAGGTCATAAAAACTAGGATTTATTGGAAAATGGACAAAAAGGAAATTGCATTCAGTGTTGTCAGTGAACAAAGATTTCAGAGATTTTTGACAACTCTTAGAACAATGCATTTGAACAGTCAGTTATTTCAATCCTTTCCTTTAAATCACTCAACATATGATAAATTATATGTCGATTTAAAACATCCAAAGTATGTATAAATAAAAGCAGATAATTTAATGTCATTTGAAGGTGGTTTTAAATGAGTGGTTTTATTTATTAAGTTTTAAAGGTTGAAAATGATAGAAAATTTTGTTGGTCGCAGATAGATTCTGATTTATATATTAAAAATTGTATTTAAAAGCTTTTATATAAGTCTCAAGACTGAATTACTATGCTATTCCACGTTACTTATACCATTTTTTGTAAAATAAGGTGTGTCATCTGCAAATGTTTTTCAAAGTTCAATATGGATGAATTTGCACTTCCGTATTGAATCTGAGGTTCACCAACGTTTGCATTGCGTGATGTGTTTTGTAATTAAACATGTGTTAATTCATCTTTATCGTGAGACATATACTGTTAAACATTTTGTTAAATATATTGAATATCACGGTGAATTTAATATCATTTATTGTAAAATATTTTTCATTCATCAGCTCAAAAAAAGCTTCACAGTTAAATATAGAAATCAGACTGTCCGAAATCTCAAGTTTAGTATTATTTTGCTAAGTGTAATAGCAATCGCTTTCATTCATTCAAAGTAATGTATCTGATTATTTTGAAATGTGTATAATGTGAAAAAAATTATGCAATTATTAGGGATATAAAAATCAAAAGAGAAAAGCAATTTCAAATACTCTGCTTATATAAGGGCCACTGACAATGATCAAGGCATTCAGTTTTGAGTTAGTCGGCGTGGTTCTTAATGGATTCGAACGCTTAGTCCCGACAAGAGATTATTTGAAGAGATATTTTATCTGTATTGCATATTATATTTACTTAAAATATGAATATTAAATTGAAAAGCGATTTTGTTTCAATATTTCAGTTTTAAAACTGAGTGTATTTTTTTGTTATTATTTTTTATTATTATTTTACAATTGTCTTTCATTTTGCTGAATTTTCCATAGTGAGCAAAATTTGTTCTAAGGTAAAATTCAGTTTCCGACAAGGCGACTAACAAAAGCGTGTAGAAATAAAACAGCATTATATCAATCTTCACAGCTATTTTATTGGCAATAAAACTTGATATTGACAGGATAATATACCACCCATGTTTCCTATTGTGCACGGCACCATTACTTTTTAATCCTACGCGTCTTTTTTTTTTGAATTTCACAGAAAGATTTGACAATAGTTCTTTAGTGATAGAGTAAGTTTTATTGACCTGGGATTTAAGAAGACAAAGTGTTGACTTTTTATGTCAGCGGGTAATGGAAATAGAACATGGGTATGTTATTTTGATATCTTAAATAAATATTGATCGGTAAGTTGTTTTACACCTAAATGGCAAAGGGCACATTAGGTTTATTTAGAAATGGAGTACCGTTGTCGCGATTGCCTCGTGGTTATTTTTTTTCCGAAGTTGGGGTTGCGTGCTTAGATTTGAAACCTCTGTGCAAGCTAAGTGATACTTAGCATGTTGTGGTCGTTCTCACATTGACCAAAATATTTGTCAAATTCATTACTATTGCAGCCAGTACATGTTTGATAAAGGAACATCAGCATCGTCAAACGTGACCGTCACTCGAACGAGCTTCAATTAATTATCCACAACTCAATGAAAATCTTGGTAATGATGCGTCCCATTTGGGGTGATCGGCTATGATCGTTTTAAAATAATAGACACAAAAATGGTTAAATATTCGTTTTAAGGGTAAATTTTCACAATATTCCCTTCATTACGACTGTAACTATAATACTTTTGATTATTAGCTGATCCGAATAAAATCAAAACAAAAGGATTCAATACCTAAATCCCATTGACAACTTTAAGTACAACGAAATACAACAGCAGCCGCGATTGACGCGATGTCCGAAAAGGACCTACCTAGGAGATGTTTGTTGGTAAACGGAATTGTGGAATGAGAATTTAATCCCTATGACGAACTAATTGTATTTTTGGTGTGAGAAAATATCCGAACTTCTATTCTGTGTATTTGTAAGAGCAGATGTCTCGTGAGTGCTTTTGAATTTGGTCAATGTCACAATCACGTCAATTATTTTTATGAAAATCTTCGTGATGAGGCATGGGGCATATATACTTCACCATTGGTTTATATTTGATTCGATTTTAATCCAGCGACCAGTCGATAACCAATGATGATGACTCAGATCTGGTTTTTGAGATTTTGTTAAGGAGGCTTGAACACATTGAAACATTATGAGAGCTTCTTGACATTCCAACTTGAGACGGAAAAATCAAATGGCCCTGACGTCACACGGCAAAATGAAATATTATGAAAAAATATGTTAAAGCTGCCGTAGGGATCAATCTTAGAAAAAAACTATAAATTTCGAAAAACTCACAAAAATTGTAAAAATTAGTCGACAATTCACAGCTAATTTTTATGTAAAATTTGCAAGGTGCAAAATTTTTGTTCTATCAAACTTTTGAAAGTTATTTGACTGGAATCTCGCGAAAAGCCATTATCAAACGCGATAATGAAGTTTCGAATGGCAGTCTATAATTCCAGTCTAGACCGGTTTCAACTTGCGATCGATTCTGGTGTCCTATTTCTAAAATAATAGTGATTGATAAGGCTTCACTTGACAAAGCAGAAGCTTGGCTTCAATCAGACTTTTCAAGCTATTAGACGGCTTAGTATAATCCGTGTCTAGATACTCAAGGTGAGGTAAATGTGAGGTGCCAGATTTCAGACACCTTGGTATTTGAACTTGTTAGTGGCTTGACAACGAATTGGATTGTGTGCGACAATCACGCAATCAAAAACAGCTTTTGGCGGCAAGTCCAAAAAAGCAGCAAACGGACATAAAATATTTAAAGAGTTGTATTCAGTTCTAATTAAAATTGTTTGTTATTTTTTTAATTCTTTGTACGGTACTCCCGTGTAAGAAAAATGTGGTCATCACTCACTCACTCGTATTATCTGATGAAATACAGATTCTACCGATCCAGTTTTAATGTCTTTCTGCGTTCACATGGATTCTCTGTGATATGTAGACTACAGACATCCAGATAGTGAAACGTACAAAGTTACTACGGTTTGAAATAATAGAATATTTTTTTACCCAGTGCCCTATTCAATTTTTTCCTCTTTGTTTGGGATAAAGGATGATATGTCATCATTTGTCTAACCTTTATTCGTTTCTAAGATGCCAGCGTGATTAGGGCAACTTGACAAGAACTTCGTAATCACGATCGTTTCTCCAAATACCTCGGATCTCATTCATTGGCAGACGTAACGTTCTTCAGATCTCAAGCCTGTGATATATTGATGCTAATGAGAGTAGTCTTAAAACTAGCCTGACCAAAATCTTCAATGCGCTTAAAGTATTCTGGCCCATCTATCATATTATTCATAAAGTTCCTTGTTAGTATTGATTAAAGAGAGGGAGGCTGTAACTTCAATTCAAAAAGAATACTTACTTCATTACGAATCATAGATACCGTAGTTACCGTAGCTTATTACTGATTCAGATTATTGACTGTAATGCGAAACAAATGACTGTCTTTCACAAGAAGTAATATTTGCAACTTATGGTGACATTTTCACCCATTTACTGCAAAATTAAAAAGGTCAAATGTATGATGACCTTTGCTTGTATGTCTATAGATATAGAAAGGATCATGTTTTTAACGGCTCTGCATAATTATTATTCAAATACACTTAGCGCTTTACTTTTGCTGAGTAAAAGAGCTGATCAAAGCGTAGCGCACTTTTGACCTGTCGAAGAATCAACCACATATCGGGAAAATGGAATATTGGTAACAAAAGTACTCAAAATGAGTGCACGTTTGACACCTCTTTAAGACTGTTTTCATGATGAAAAATTAAATAATAGACATACAATGACCAAGACATTTATAAGCAAATGAGGTATAAGGCTGATAAACAATATAGATTCATTTTGCATTTAAAATTCCAACGTCAGGCCAATTAATGGGCAGTTCGGCACGGTGGAATTTTTTTAGAGCAATTTGTTTGTAGTCACGTACAAGTTCTCAATTCAACTAATTTCTGGGTTTGGCATAATTTCAAGATAAATGTCTACGTAATTTAATAATATATATCAAATATCGGTTAATATTTATTTATTTCACGAAAAATATGAACTCATAGCTGAAATTTTATATTCATTTCAATCAGCAATAATATTCACTGCATAATTTTCTGGTACAACACAATATCCGCAATTGAACTTATTTTCTCCTCTACGTTCCATTTCGATCTAAAACATTACCTTATCAAATAATTGCTAATTCGCAATAGAGGAAAGTGCTTCATAATCCTCCCTCTTTGATTTCAAAAGAACTTAGAATTGTGTTCAAGTACGCCATTAAAATATAGAACTGGCAATGTCATTAATCATGGCTGTGTCATTGGAAAGAACTCCAAAGTCTTATTTTGAATTAGTTTGCCGATAAAATTATAAAAAAGTAGAATGACCAGCGGAAATTGTCCATAAATAGTTTTATATGATAATCTCTTTGATATATAGCGTTGTCCATTAAAATAAGTTTGCGGTTTCTGCTTTGTAGTGTAATACTTAAATGGGATTTCCACTGAGCGTCTTAAAATTTGGCAAGCACTAGTCTGCTATTTCAAGTGTGCAAAAAATTTTTGGATCGTTTTCAAGGTTTTATTTCTGTTTTCTATGTTGTTTGTTGGAAGGTCAGTTGTTTATATATGAAATTATAGTTGACATTCACTCTCAAGTGGTACTAGACATACAGTCGCTATGACTGATGATACTAATTTTTGTGATATATTATGGGAAAATGATTCATAATTTTATAGTGATTGCGCGGTTCGACGCTTACCGGCCTTTCCTGGAATCGACCAAAGCAAACTTCATTTTAAAATTTAATAACAACCAATACCATAGCGTAAATATTTTCTGTCTACGAAAATCTAAAATTCAAAAAAATACGATCGAGTCACTGACCAGAATTTTCACCTCGGATACTTGACATCGTACGGGTAATGCCTTTACACAGGTGTATATTAAGTGTCCATGAGGTGTTTATCCCACTTGGCTGTTCCGCCTACATGCACTTGCCTCCGACTATAAATATTTTGTAGTCCCCACGGTACTTCCGTACAAGTTAGTTTATTTATTTTTACTTGAACTTGGCTTTTTTTATACTGTGAAATACTGCCGAATATGCTTTTTATTTCTTTTTTAAATCAATTTTACAAATCTTGGAATATAATTTTTTTCAATATATTGATAGATGTTATTAGGAATGAGAAAAAATTGCCAAATTTCAAAATTAACTCATTATGTTGCCACTAACGTAAATCGGCTGAATGGAAATACCCAAATTCAAATATACTATTCAATTTCACAATTTCGTATTAGGATGCTTCAGCCTTATTGACTTCTGCATACATGATATAACCTCGCTTTATCAAGTAATTTGATAAGTAGATGTAAACCAAAATTTCAAGATCACCGATCCCACCAGTGCTTTCGACATGTTGTTGATAGATGGGCTTCGGTAAATGAGATGTAGGACATAAATTTTGATACTTTTGTCATGCTGTGTCATTTTGAAGCCGACTGTCAATATTTACTGTTATGTTACGGCAATTCGCTTCGCTAAACTTACTTTACAAAATATAGCTCCTACTATCTCTTAGAAAATTTTCACTTTTGACAAATGGACATCAAGAACATGGTCTGTACATTAGGTTTATTGCTAACTAAAACATTGCCCTGTCGAATGACCGACAGCACTCGCTATGAGAGGTTTTAACTTTTAACGCGGCATTTGATGCTTTGAAAAAATGTAGACGAAATATTGTAGCGCATAGTATTTTGTTCAGATTGGAATCGAGCAACGTATTTAGAATGTTTGATTCAAATGGAATTTTTTCAGATTTTTTACCAAATTATTCATTCATTTTTGTTGCCGAGTTTTTAGTTCATATCTTACGAAGTCTGTTAGGTGTTCCTTTACGTGCGACATATTATATACTACGTTTTCTGGTTGATGTATGTCAGGCTAGTAAGAAACACAGCAAAATGACTCTAAGTTCATTTTAGCGAGTGGCTGCACGATACATTTATAGCAAGTACATGCACAATTGGCAACGCGATGTAAAAGCGTAACCCACGAGTTCCTAACTAGATATGAGCCCCTACAAGGCATGTAATTCGGATTTCTGCCCATTGACAAATCACCTTTGCCTACTATGTCTCTTTAACTAATATCCCGAAATGAAACGAATAGATTTCTCCCAAAGGGATTTAATCCAGATATAAGTAAGACAAAGTGACCTGACAAACAAGAAAGATGAATATTAAAATGAGTATAGGCAACCAGGCACAATACAAAGCAAGAATGTATCAATTCACTTACATTTAAATGAGGCTTTGTCAGAACAGATTATCCCAATGTAAGAAACTCAAGAAATAGATCATTCATATCCGATGACGATAGCACCAATAACAAGACTTTGTGAACAGATCTAAACACAGACTAAAGCCCTAGACAGTTAACCCTAACAAGAAGTAATCAAGTAATCAGCTAATAATCGTGATAGAGTAAACCATACGTAAACACACCAAAAGTAAGTAGTACCAAGATAAATTAGTCAAATGTTCAAACCAGCATGAATTTAAATAAAATATATATTTCGTTAAAATTTCCCGTCAGTTGTGACTGTATTCGTTGTTTACTTCATCTTTCAATTTTATGTGTGTGTGATAGGATAGGATTTACATATTTATCCCGGGAGAGAGGAAAGCCGATAAGACGGCTTATTCATATGGCGAACCACGGCCTCTCGTCCGGTTACCATTCCGAGTCGGGTATGGGATTAGTTATATTGTTTGTTTTCGGAAGCATGGACTTGGTGGTGGAGGAAGCCGTAACCGACCAGCGGTTACGTGAACCACCCAACGACGGCGAGGTGTCCAGCAATCCTCTCGCACATAACCGTCCCTGCATGGGATTCGAACCTGCGAACCCATGCAGAGTAATTAGAGGTGCGGTGGCGAGCGTATTCCTAACCTAGAACTTGATAAAATGAAGTTAAATATATTACAGATGGTCAAAAAGGTTTGGATACATATCACATGTTATCGAATTTAACAGAAGAATTTCCTACCAGGCGCGGGTATATTAATTATATTAAATTTCCGATATAAGGTGACGAAACGCATATTTAGGATCCATAAAAAATATAGTCGTACTTTATCGATCAGTGAATGAATAACTCTGGAAAGCTCGATCAAAATTTTTGGTTTCTTCTGTACAGTAAACAAACCCTGTAATAAATGTGATATCCATGGAAACACGTCCCTCAGGATGAAAGTAAAATTTGACACAAAATGAATATTTTCACTTCTTCGTTCAAGTGTGACGGATCACGCAAAATGGCCGACCAGAAAATCTTCACGGTCAAGCGGGTTAAAATATTTGAAAACGCAGGAGAGATGAAATGTGAGTTATGTAAAATTTCACCACCAGACAGTCAGAAGAACCTATTTCCAAATTTTTAGAAGTCAGGGCAAGTGATGTTGGTTTATATTTTCAAATTGGTATACAAAGCTGCTTGAAATTGGACGGTAACTTATAATTCATTGATAACTTCATCCCTACAAATCGGCACACTTACCAGTAAATACCGCAATAGCCTTGCAAAAAATATAGGCTGGAATGTCTCCCCTACCTTTCCGCCCCATTCAAAGTACAAATATCTTTGATGGGCTATGACAAGCTGACCAGAATATATGCAATTTTCAACTGAATATCTTGCTTGTCCACGGAGGCAGTTCAAAGTTATTTACAGAAAATATAACAATCGACCCTGAAATCAATTATTGGTCGCAGATTTTTCAGTAATTTATTTATTGCATTCTGTCGAGGTTTACCTATAACCACCCATCTGGTAATTTCGGGCGCATCGTAACTTTTAGCTAGGCAAACGCATTTCTAAGTTTGCGGTCTTCGAACTATCCTTTTCAGTGTTTATTCTCCGGCAAGAATGTTTCACCATGTTTAACCCACAAGTCGTTTCGCTTGTGTGAAAGACAAGGACAGAGGCGTGGCAGACGACGAAAAATTTCAAGTATATTTAAATGCATATAAAATGTGTTTCTGAAAGTCGACCATTCTGACTTGAAACTGTATATTTCTTGACCGCCTTAACATCTGAAAATACCAATATATTAAAGTAGTAAAAGTTTCACATTCGAATATTGAAAATTTCGGGAAGTTTTACTCAAAAATACCAATACTTTTATTTATTGTCTCATCAAGAAAGCAATACAGTGAAATCCCAATTCACTTTGCGTATTTTACTGCCGTATCAATATAAAAGTATGTATACCCGAACATAATAACTATGCGACAAATTTACGATCGCTTTATTGTAATCATAAAACGACAGCTGTACAAACTGTTCCATCCGATCAAAACATATAAATGTTAACTTACAACACCGTTGCCACATTTTATGTTTAAAACATTTAATAGTGAGGAGTGTGGGATTGTACAAACCAAACCACAAGTTACCGCTATATACATAATTTTTCAATTTTAAAATTATGTAATAATCTAGTTTGGGTCGTTGATAAGGTGCATATCGTGTGTAAGGCCCAGGCACAAACTGAATTCGACTATTATTGATTGTTGATTCACGGAAATAACCTTGAAAACCAAACTTGTCGATTTTGCGGCCATGTGTTTACATTTGTTTACAGTATGGAATTGTTGGTAACCACGCGGGGTGCAGAAAGAGAAGCTGTCGTTTGCAAATAACAACATTTAGAACGAAAAGGTTTTATTCAAGACACATCTGAGTTGAGAATGGGGTCGTTAGAAACCGTCCTGTTCTGACAAAAGATAGTTGGTATAACTGAGTGTAAGCTATCTTATGATATATACTGGAAACTGTTGGCGTCGTATTTTGAAAATGTCTTTTAGACCTTATATTACTATTGCATTCGCGTTTTTTACCTCGCAAAGACTTCTTCTTCCGTACTGGAAACATTTGATCGACACACGGAGCCATGATGTCATTTAGCCACAATCGACGATGGCGACTGTGGTGCCGTTAAAAAAGATTTCGTTTTCAGTGCAGCAAGCGAGTGCTTTTTTAAGTTTGGACTCGAGATAGCCAGTACACAATTGTATTAGTCTTGTCTACCTGCTGATGGAATACTTTTGATTTAAATTAGTTGTACAGGTGATTTAGGTCGGCATATCATTTTAGTGTCGACGATAGGGAACGGACTTTGGCGAGAAACTATGCCGGCAAGTGAGAACAGGATTTCGACTGAGTTGATATTTTCAGCCGGTGTGGCACAGTTAACGGACATTAGTTTCATAGCATGATAGTATTGAAATTTGACGTTGTATTGCAGATACAAAAGGGCATTTTTCCCACCAAACTAAGAATGATAAATAATGGAGGGATTTCGTGTGAACACCGATTTTTTGGAGATTCCCAACGGCAATTATGACATGAAGTGATCATCCATCAAGTTATTGTGTTTGCCGATAGCCTGCCCCAATCGCCAGTAGTGGTCTGTGTAAACAATAATCCTAAACATCAAGGATAAATGGCGAGGGTCAAAGTGACCACCTGGATTAAAATCAGACTTAACCGGATCATAGATAAACTGTTTATAAACGCAAGACACAGATAGGGCGCGAAAGATAGAAATTTGTAATGTTTGTATAATGAACTTGATTTGACCGGTGACTTGACTTAGTCTTTACATTATTCGTCATTCTGTTTTATCGAACGTTCAGTTTATAGGCAGTAAGCTATCAGGTACGGCTAATACGTATGCTGGTTGATCAAAATAAACACGCGATGTAGGCGGTAGGAGAAATTTTCATAGTCTGTGGCTCACTGACACACCTCAGGCAATCCTACTATATGAATACACTAGCAATGAACCGATTGACGGAAGACGACACACAGATATTAATTTTTGACACTTGAAAGGAAAATTTTTAGTATGTGATATCATATATTTGAAATGTATAATTAATATAGAGCTATTTTAAGCGTATATGAACTATTTCTATCTGATAATAATTCGGCATGGGATGCTTGAATTTTGCGGTAGATCGAGTCAAAAGCTAAATCGTTCCAACCCGCCCTTTTCTCAGTATTTATAACATGGTGAGCTGCTATGTGTCATTGAAAATATCTCGCTCAAAAGTGTAAACCGTTGACGGCAATCTCTGTTGAGCAAGGAGTATATTTCCCTATAAAACGACAGAAATACAAATACGAATATTTTGCACAAAAATCTCCATCAATTACATGTATGTAATTTTTTCAAAATTTCAATTTCTTCCTCACCTGGAAAAATAATTAACCTCAAAATTTTAAACTGCATTTTTAACCCCGAGTGAAACCCACCAAACCCCTTTTTATGATATTATACTTTCAGTTGTTGTGAAATCTTTCACGGTGGTAGAGTGTTTTAACAAGGCTTAAAAGGATTAGAACTAAAATTCTAATTTTTTGATCAAACAAAATTAACGTTTGGAGGTATAGAAAGGAATTAGATTTTTAGACAGAAGCTAAAAAACTTCCTCTGTCAGAAAAACCTTTTAGACATGAATTTTCACGCCCATAGGTGGCATAAATCCTTCAGCTTTGTTTCAATATATCTAAGTAGTTATTCATATTACAAGACTATGAATTGTCTGGAATCCGACAAACTAAAATCGAACCAACTGACGTCACTTCTTACGTCATCAGGGTGAATAAATGCATATCAAATTCTGAAGAATAACGGTACTTCAGATTGAATTTATTTATGGTCTGGTATCGATCTTTCTATACCTTGTTTACATGGTAGCTAACAAGATTTCTTTGATGTTTGCCGCATTACTTGAAACCAAGGAAAGTTTGTTTGAGAGAAGATGTAACATGCTCAATAGTCAACAAACACGCCTTCATTTTAAGACATAGAACTGACTACAATTTCCGTTCATAAGGGCAACGCGAATATACAAAAAAATAACGCGAAATACGTTCAAAATGCAAACTGTTATTTCCACTCGCAAAATTGTGATAATGAGGGTATACAATGTATCAGTTTGCGAACAACATTTTTTAAGAGCACAACTGTCTTTTTTTATTGATTGTTTTGCAGTAACCTAGCACATAATTGAATGTGAGAATGTTAAACGTACCCCGGGCCAAATGCGAGTTTATATATTCGAACGAAATTTCTAACAGCTAGGTATTTTATGTAAAATACCTGCTTTTGGAAAATTTAAAATAGGTCACGCTAATCAACAAAATTACACAGTAAATGATACTTTAATTGCTTATAATTGTTTTACTTGATAAGCAGGTGTTAAAAAAAACTAATAGGTGTGAAGTAAATACATACAACAGGAAGGGTTTTGGCTCAAAGGCTGGCCGGAAATTCCAAAGATTTTTAGTTCTGCGAATAAGTAGTTGTACGCCTAATTCCCTCATTCACTTAGTTGTATGCGCCGCAGAAAACATTTAGAAATGTAATATTTCTCATTATTCGTTTTCATGGTATACAGGGTGCGGACAGTATATGCCTTGCCACTTAAATTTAGCCACTTTAGTTGGTTTTGAATATAGATACATTTGCACTCTGAGTGTGTGCCCACATTGTTTCAACTATCACGCAAGAATTGATTAATTATTTGACAATTTACGTTTAATTCAAACACCATTTCGATGTGAAATATTTGACAAAAGCAACCGAAAAAAACCTGAATGATGACGAAGTCAAATATTTTAATTACGTTTAGATTCAGCTTTCGAATGTATATTCTATGCACCTGAGTAACAAATGACATTTTACAGGAACAAATGCAATAAATCACGGTTGAACTAGTTCGTGTAATACTAAAATTCAATACACAATGATTCTATAATATTCAACCTATGGGTACTCCCAATTTATTCAATCACTTGACATGTCGTGATCAAGTAACGGAATATCAAATTACAATAAGCCGAAAAAATTATGGTTAAGCTGTTATTCGTTATCAACTGCATATCAAGGCATTCACACGTTCAATTTGTCACTTTGACATATCAGATGTAGAATCGCCATTCAAGGCGACAAAGTGGGAAACTTGTCGGGAATATTTTGATTTTAAATTCCTCTGATGCTAAATATATAGAGAAGTAAGTTTTAGGAGAAATGTACTTTGATACTGATAATTTAATAAATGTTGCACCTGAAGAAGGCAACAAACGAAATTATGTATGATATAACTAATACCCGCCTTCTGTCACAAATTTGGTTGTCATGCATAGTGGCATTCTTGTTCGCCACAGCTGGTATCAATTACATATTGTTTTATATCTTTTTTGTGTCAGTTTACAAACAAATATTGGCTGGCAAACTATTTTGTGCAGAAGTCGTACGAGCTTCACCACATGGAAAAGGGTGCAGGAGGCGTTAATTGTTTGTTAGAATGCGTCAAATTACAATTATAAGTCGTAATGTTTATTCTGTTTAAGAATCATCCTGACCGAAAGAAGAAAAAAGTTCACAAAATTTATCTATTTATGAGTTACGACAGCGTCAATATATCACAGTAGACGAAAAGACAAGAAGTCTCGTCTTAAACATATTTCACCAAGCTATGTCAGATTAGAGATTTGCCGCTGAATTATTTTAGAATATGTCTTACTGATTGATGAAATCTGTCACTGTGATATTTACAGACTTAAACTGAAAATCCCTGCAGGAGACATAAACATATTTGTACAGTAGATCTACAATATACCTGGACAGAAATTCGTTCATCAAACTGTTTTAGACTAAGCTACGCTCCTGTCATAGAGTCGAACCAGGTTAGATAAAAGTTTCAACTGCAGAAAAACGTAAATAAAATAATCCTACACTGGTGATGTGATCCGAAACACAGTTGTCTTTTACTTCAGTTTTGATGAAAGATGCCATGACGTAACCCAGCCGTGACCCCCCAAACCCATGTCGTTGTGGCAACTGGAATTGAAAGATAGAGGCTTCGTTCGTGACACATGTGGCCTAATTGTATATTTTTTTTTCGATTCATTTCGAGGTACAACACACTCCTTCGACCCGAACAAGGGTCTTTATATATGGATGTGGCCATATATTATTACTATCTTCCAGGTTCGGCATAATCCACCCCATCTATTACAGTAATGATGGAGTAGTAGTCATGAGTTTATGGTAAAGATCATATTATAGCTGGAATACATACATAAATTCGGCTAATTTTATCAGTAAAACATAAGCTTTTTGAGAATAAAAATTTTCGAAAATGTTTATTTGTTAAACAAGATGATTATTGTTATTTTGAAATGATATGACTCTGTTCCATACCTGTGGCACTAGATAATTATTTGACCTGCATAGGTTAAGAAGCACGTTTTGCTAGGAGAGTTCGTATATGAAAAGAAAAAGTTTGATTTTATCATAATAAAAAAAATACTTTTTCTTTTAAATCCCCCTTTTTTCTCAAAAATTCCACTTCAACAGGTATAAAAGTAGAAAGCTTTATGTTGATAAGACAGTTGAAAGTGGAGATATTCCGGTAGCTTGAGTGCGGCCATGTTTTCCATGGACCGTACATTTATGACAATATATATATATAATTCTTCAGGTATCGATGATACTATTTTAATATTGGTACAAATTTAAGATCTGGCTACAATTTTACTCATTGCTAACTAAGATTTACCAATATAATAAAACTCAATTCAGTGTAGAAGAAAAGCTGTAAGCTAATAATAAAATTCAGTGCAGGAGAATATATGTCACAAAAATGTTCGAACTTTTGCGCTTTCATCCTAAATTTTACATTATAAAAACTTTATTTTTATATTTTACAGCTTAATTACCGATAATTCTTATATATATCATTATTTTAATATAATAGTTATGAGCTATATTTAATTATTTCTACGCTGCTGCTAATCATGACGTCACTAATTCAAAGTTTGATCATATGTGTGATATCAATAGAATTTGTTGTATCCTCTTTTGATATAGATGTCATTGACTTGGTGAGTATGGGCAATCAATATATCTTATTTAATATATATACTTATTCCGACGTGGTCAATAGCCGCGAGTTGTTTCGATTGCGTGCAAATAAAACCACTTTGATTGGGTATTTTAGCCAATCTGCCCACTTATATATTGCTTATCTTGTATCGGAAATTGGTAAAATAGAACGCCATAATGTCTTTTTAACTTAATAACGGCCATTCCACAATAAACAACTTTCGGGGCTGGAATAGTCCAATTTAGTGACATCAGGTATAATGACGCTCGGCAGCAAATGTTTATCAAATGAAATCTTTTAAAATTATGGAATTTTAAAAAACCGGGCTAACTAATATGTCGTTTAAGGTTATTTATTTTTATTTTTCAGAAAGTAGGCTGCGACAACGTCGTCAGTTCTGGATTAAAATTTGACAAATGTGGAGTTTGTGGAGGGAAAGAAGATACATGCAAAGTAATAGAAGGTATGGTGCAAATTCTTACACGTTTTTATTTTTAAATTATTTGTATAGAATACTCAATAAATTAAAATGGGCCTACATTTTTGGGCAATGTCTTTTGTATATACCAGTGTTCGACTTGTCGTACGCTTTTTGTTGAAATGCAACGATTTCAGGTACATTATATATGTTCGAACTTCAAATCCGGAAAAAATGAGCCTTCCTCAATTTTAGGCAAAAATGGTAAAATTTTATTCAAACTATGATAATTAAAACTCGAAAACGCAAGCGATTACTATAAACATCAAAATATTCATTTTTTTAAACAAAAAATAAAACCTGGAATTGTTAATTTTCACCATAAATTTTTGATTCAAATATATGTAAAAATGAATGCACATGTGTGATATAAAAGTCTTCGTTGCAATTCCTAATCGATTTTGATATTCAAGTCACTACTAGCTGTGTTCCAATTGTGATAAAAGGAAATCGAACTTTTATTTTCAGACGTCTTCAGGCGCAATAATTTAATTCTTGGATATAATTTCGTTACTCGATTACCGTCAGGAGCAAAGCGAATCAACATCACAGAACTTTCAAAAAGCCAAAACCATTTGGGTGAGTATTTTTAAAACACTGAAGTATATTATTTGGTGGAGCAAACTGAATGAAGAGGCACGTATCTAACCAACTATTGTCGAAACATGGGATACAAATCCATGAGATCGCGTGGACAAAAAATTCGGCAAATTTGAGTTAAATAATTGGAATATCTACCTCAGATTCACGACTACAAACTCTTTTTTATTTGCAAATTATCTACTTTCAGAATTCCGAAATTCCGACTGTTATTACCGACTCTTTTTCTAGTTATAGTCTCCGGATAATTTGGACCTTTGACCCTCAATCCAATATTAGCGGGAATATACTCGTGCAGGTTTCCAGGCAGTGGATTTGCCTTCAGACTCACCCAGTCTTGTTAGTTCACAAGCTTGAAAATTCATACATCAATAATGTCCATTGAAAAAGGAAATAAACTGTTATGAATTAAAAAATCAATTTTATATATACGATTCATTCTAAATTGGGTGAAGCAGTAGTAATATATCCGGTCATCAAAATATAAAATGACTCAAGTGGAATGGGGAAAAATAATGTGCGAATGACCCGATAGCCACCGCCCGCAACGCTGACTGACCTAACAATACATGGCGATATACCCAATTCATCGTCAGTAGTTGACACTCACGTTATAGACATATTTTAAATTCGGCAAAACTGCGCGACAAGTTCAAAGACCTTTGCATTTTCCGCTTCTCGAACAGCCCCACGCGTCTGTGTTATTTTAGGGTCAAATAAATGTTATTTTTTGATGGTTTCGGCCTCGTTGAATCCCACGGCCCTGAAGATCTTAAAACAGATATGCCCATACAACGTGTCAATGGATATTATTCATTGTTTTTAACCACCAACGATGAGAAGTACCGTATGTAAATAAGATTCCGTTTATCTTCATAGTATTAATGAAATGTTATTGGTTGGCTTATTCAGTCACCTTTCAATATTCTTATTTCACTTCTGATTTTTAATAAGTCCTAAATTTCTAATATATACCATCTAGACAGCAATTTTGGAATCGAGTATTCGCGCGAGTTCAAAAAAGTTGAAGTACATTTTGCATAATTACGATGTTTTGTGACTAAAAAAATATAGTTTATAGTCTCTTTTTGGATTATATATTAGTATAAATTAATAAGATTGTTAATCTGCGAATCATGAATAATAATAGCACTGTAATATGCCTTATAAATATTTGCCGATTAATTAGTGAATAACATTTAACTTGGGCTTTAAATTGAAGGCCTAATTATTATTTATTCTTGAATTAATAAAATAAATATTACATAGTTTTGGTAGAATTGGAACACATCATGCGGTAGAAACTTTGACCTATCTAACCATCGTGTATTAAAAACTCGTTAATTGGATTTAAGAAGGGCGGGTGGTACATGACAAACTACTTTTCTTATCTTGGTAAGGCGTTTTGGATGTCATCCCCTCCTTAAGCCATAGGAAATAATGTCATTCGGCGTACCGCACACTTGTGTCTTATCGCGGTATGGCGAAACAGCTCTTGTGTTGATGAATAGGTATTGTTGGTATGACAATGCAGTCTTGTTATGTCGTCACATTCATTTATCAATTATCTGATATTTGAATTATTCTCATACCAAATACAAATGGAGTTATAATCGGAAATGGGGACTAAATAGCTCTAGGTATGTAGACACGATGATTATGTGGTTTTCTATTGCCTAACTATGCAGGTGTCGTCGTGTAAAGATTTCAGGATTCGCTATCAGTTATTCGAGCCTAGTTTATCTCAATTGAGGACATTTTAACGAGCTAATTGATCTACGTTTCGCTTGAAGATATAGTGTGGGACACAAAATAATAATGTATTCTTTTTAGCCCTCAATAGTTCCCGTCCCGGAGGAGGTAGCTACATCAACATTAACGCAATAAGGGGAGTTTTAGACGAATCGAGGACATATCCACTTCCCGGCACACATGTAAGATACACAAGACCTTTTTTAACTGATGAGGGAGAGGCGATGATGATTCCAGGACCTATTATAGAAGATCTAGACGTATGGGTAAGATGTTTTTCATATCAATCTCGAAAACTAAATAAGAACTTCACTTTATTTTTGAAGCAAAGAATATGTCGTGTTATATTAGAAGGCAGAGTTCAGTTAATACGTATTTGAAAATAAAAGCTATTTAGCACTAACCAAATGTTGTTATTTGAGACATTTCTGACGCAAACAATTCTTATTCAACTTTCCCCAGTTTATATAATGCCATGTGTGATCTATGCAATATACGACCTTCCAAGTGCCCAAATTTGATTAAAATGTGAAGGTTGTTCCGGTCAATAGGAGAAGTATCATAACAATTGTTAATGGGGCATTAAAGAAACGAAAATATGGTCATAGATAAACGAAAAGGCTATCAAGTGAGAATGTTTCCAGTCTAAAGTGAGTTGCTCATAAAATGCAGCGACTATTTATCAATCTGTATTCGACTGTGTACTGTATGCAAAATTATAATGTTTGCAACCTAAGGTAACAACATTCACCACAAGTAAATTGTGATGTAAAAAAATTATGTAGGAACTGAATCAAGAATATCCTAGTGACGCCAATTAGAATTAGTGTTTCCAAGTAACTCAATATAGCGTAGATAATTTCTCAAAAGCTGGATACGATCCCAGCGTAATAAAACTGAAGAAATGACAGGAGCAAAAAAAGGGCCGTCAATTCGTCATGACAAATCTTAGACATAAATATTGCTATAAGCTGATTAGCATGAAGTCTAATCCAATTGTTTTCATAACAGGTAAAACTATTGGAGAAATGGGGTTTTGTATATAAAATAGTGTAATCGGCTAGTTACATCCGTATATGTACGTCAAATCTGTCGCGGTTAGAAGTTCACGTTAGTTATGCCTGAAGATATGTGTATTGATTAAAAAGTACACAAATTTTACTGTGATTTTCAAAATATTTTGGGTTTATGCTCATGTGTAGTAAGTTGGTTGATAGGTCGACAACATTACGAATCAGCATTTATTAATTGGTGTCTGTATTTACCCCAAAATTGGGTTTGGGCGTCCGTTGGATCCTTTTTGGGTAAATCATTCCAGAATGGTGTCATTTTACGAGAACGCGCGACTTTGAATGAGCTTTTCAGTATTTACATACAATTTAAAGCGGAAAGTGCAGAAGGCTTATCAGATTCGTAACAACTACCGTTTTTGTCACGCTACCTTAATTTTGAATTTGCTGATCGAAATTGTAGACTTTTATAAACATTGACACTTATATTGTTACAAAGTCACAAAGAAAACCAGAACGAAATTCGGCGGCATTCAATGTATTAATGACAGTGATTGATGATAGCACAAGTGCGCTTCTCAAACAGTATTAAAATTGAAAATCTATCCGCAGTATCGCGGTTCAAGTTTATATCAGGTGTTAAATGGCGGTCGGCGTGTGGATATGATTAATACACGGGTCAACGATCCGTGGTGCTTCCATGAGATTCTAGCATTTTTGCACAGTTTCGCTTATCAGCGAAGGTCACGCATATATACCATCAAAGAATCGCATGTTTGAAGTCGGTAAATGACATATACATGCGGTGTAGATGGTGTTGAAGCGATATGTTTTCGTTTTGGCCCGGAATAAGTTATAGATGCCATAGCATTGCGGTGCCTTTGATAAGTTTTTATGTATAACACTGTTGTAAAATTCTGACAAAATCTCGACCACAACATTCTGCGGTAATAAAACGCAAGTGCACCTGTTACATGAAAAATACTACGTGAATCTGAAACAACTGTGTATAGATTATTCCTAATTGCATTATGTAATTGCGTACTTTGTAACTATGTACGTTAACAAACGCTTTAGTTTATGTATTCATCTCCATCCGTTTCAGCTTTTTTACCAAGGTGAAAACCCAGGGATATCCTACAAATACACTATCGATTTACCACAAGATCAGATAACGAAACCGACTGTCCCGGGTAAACAAGTTCAACAAAATTATGGACAGGAATCTGTAGACCAATCACTTGACGTTCAAGCACGAAATACTGACCTGGATGGCCACGCCACCAGCGACCAATCGAAAGACGAAAAAAATGTTCAGATTCCGCAATCGCCAGTCATACCAAGACGTAACCCAACATGGAGCCGTAGGAGACGTCCATACGTGAGAGGAAATCATCCTTACACTCGCTATTCACCAGCAAGAAATGACTACTACAGGCAGCATAATGAGTTGAAGCTACAGAGATCAGGCAGCAAATTCGAAAGACCTGCTATCGTTCCCACGAATCCCCGCCGTGAGATTAGCACTGCAAACTTACCTCACAAAGTAGTGATGTCATCAAAATCACCAGACCGTGATAATGGCGGCTTAAACGCAGGAATACAAAAAGGAAATAATGATGTGGATTCCTCAGAGAACTTGAAAACGGAAACAAGTTTCTTGTGGAAATTGATGGGATTTGGGCCGTGCTCGAAGTCATGTGCAGAAGGTATATTATCTAAGTTTACGGTAATCTCTTATACAAATCTAGGCTGTCGTTCAATCACATTTTTCATTTCCCTGCGCTAAGTTTAAGAGAATGTAATACTGATTGACATGAATATGCCGTCTTTAGTAATATAAAAATTTATCAACAAAAACTTATTTCAAAGTTATTCAATTATGAAATTACAAGAATCATTTGTTTTAGAACCAAGTAACCTTCGAACTCTCAGTTAATCTGATGAGCTAATCACAATAGTTCAACTAATTTTGTATAAAGATTATTACAGGAAACCAGACGTAATTTACTATGTCAGAAACTCCCTAATTTTCGTAATTCCTTTTTATGGACGTTACTCATTTCCTAATTTCATTTCATAATAAAAATGACATCATACTCAACTCATAGGTACAAAAGTATTTCATTGTTCTGTTTCTTTTTGACAGGACGACAGACTATTTTAATAAAGTGCGTCACACGAGAAACAAGGAATATTGTGGATGACAAATATTGCAACGGTCTGGCAAGACCACCATTTTTGGTCCAAAAATGTAATAGACAAGCTTGCCCGGCATAGTGAGTATTGCTGTGTAATATGACACTGGTTATTAGAATAATAGACGATGAAGTTTGGAAGTCGAATTCAATGATTACAGACTAATTACATATAGTGTACAAAGGAAATAGCCTTTCATAATTCTCCCAACTAAAACGAAATGCGGTAATGATCTTTTATTGTAGAACCTTAATTGCCGATTAACCTTTAACCTTATTATACTCAAGTTACAACTTTGGGAAATGGTCCGAGTGTTCACGGTCATGCGGTGTCGGACGACGTTCGAGACGAGTCTCGTGTAGGCAGTTGTTTTATGGAAACATTTCTGCACCAGTCAGTCCCAAACGATGTCGCAAATTGAGAAGACCAATAAATCATCAACAATGTACGGTGCAGGAGTGTCCGAGTTGGAAAATCCGGTCAGAATGGTCCAAGGTTTGTATATCGTTTGAAGTGATCGTCCGCTTCTAGCTAACCCTATTGCACAATCTAATTAGCGCCACGAAATCTGTGTTGTTTCAAGTCGTTATGCTCAAAGCAATTTGTTATATAATCCCAACCTTTATTACCAAAAATCCAAATTTGTTTATTTGAGATTAATGGATCAAAACATCGAGTTTCGCGGAATTCTGAAATATAATACGTATCGTATAATTCTTATATAGGCAATATACTGCACTGCGGTTTTAAAACAGGAAATTGTATGTTTGCTTCAGTCGTTATTGTGCGATAGAACAAATAACCACAAGATATAAGATCGTTTTGACAATATCCAAATGATTTTATGGGTGGTCTGCAGTTTAAGTTAAAAAATCTTATTAAAAGGTCACTGAGAATCAGCTAAAATTTATTTTACCGTTTTAACGTAACTTGTAAAATATTTACGTCGCATTCCAGTAATCGTGGTATGTTGTCTGACTCGAATTTCGACAGAAATGATGTTTTGAATCATTTTTATTGTTATACGATGAGTTTTGTGGCGCAGTTGAGCGTTTTTGCGGCAAACTTTAGCTGTTACTCGCTATACAGTACTATTTTTAACAATCAACCTGAGTTATAAATGGGTTGAATATTTACTTCTCGGGTTTCAGTAATCATTGTCTTGCAGTTGTTAATTTATCGGCACACATACTATGGAATCAATAGCTTTGATAAAGTGTTGTTATAAAAATACCTTTACTACCCGAATTGTCCCGAATTTATGAGGCAATCGTTTAACATTCTCCGTACACAAAACGAAATAACTAGATGAGAGGATCTTTTTTACGAGACGATCCCATCCTAATCTCTCGAGTTTGTAATATACGACCCTTCTTCATGTGACATTCTGTGAAATCTGTAAAAATTTTGCTGACATTGCGATAGCTATTTGATTTTCGTATCCACTCATTTAAGGATTGCTCTTTTGTTTCTAGTGCAATGTCGAATGCGGGATCGGAAGACAAACAAGAGATGTTTTTTGCACATCAGGTGAAGGAATGGCTCTTCCTAGGATACAATGCGCGAGAACGATACCCCCACCTAGTGTTCAACCATGCCGACTTGACCCGTGCGTAACGGGTTGGTTTAACACGGACTGGGGTCAGTGCTCAGCCGATTGCGATACCGGAGCTCAGAAACGTGATGTTATTTGTGTGAACTCCGCAAATACTCTGCGGGGTTGCCAGGGGCAAGATAAGCCCAATAATACAAGAGGATGTACAAGGCCATCATGTGGGGAAAAATACGACTGGTTTGCTGGAACCTGGGGGCCTGTAAGTATAAATTATATTCACATTAGCCTCGTATCAGTCCCCGTCCATTGATTATTCCAATTCACACTTTGTATAATTGCTTCTATCTGTGATTTTCAGTGTTCTGTGGAATGCGGTGGAGGCACACAAGACCGACGTGTCGTTTGTTTTGTTTTGTCATCTGACGGTCAAATGAGGGTTAGCGAAGACAGTGATTTGTGCAATGCAGAAGATAAACCGACAGTACAACAGACGTGTAATACACAAAGATGTGGATCGAGATGGTATTTTAGAGAATGGAACGAGGTAAATGTTATTTTTTGCGATATTCACTCTCAAGATTAAGATATTAAACTGCTTTGACCTGTATACTACTACTATCGAAAATCCCCTTTACAATATTATGACCAATAAATTACGACATTGAATTTGCTCATGTTCAATCATTCGTGCTGTAAAAGTTTTTGGGAGCGATGGAGTATTTCAAGGAAGTTAACGATCCATACACTATTTCATATCCGTCATAGTTCATCTTAATTGTATTGTCGTAGAGTGATGAGACGTTACCTAGGTAAAAAACGGAAACCGCATAAATGCAATGCTATTCAATTTATCTATCTTTTCCAACAGCCAAGCAAAGTTTACAGATAAATCAATGTTGTTTACGACAGTTATTAATGGACTGCGCCTAAAGCAATAAATACGTTTTCTTGAATAGCCACAGCGACAATAAAATATTTTATTCCAAAAACGCCCGTTTAGTCAACAGCAAACACTTCCTTTTTAAATAGAAATTGTATAAATCCTATTTTTGTCGACCGGTAAAATAGTGAATAACAATTTACTATGCATATTTATACGATATATATATATAAGCGAAAGGGAATTTGCTGAGCGTGTGGTCAAAGCCCATTCTATCCATGTAAGTATATGTCAATTGAGTTGGGATAATAAAACTCAAAATCAATATTTCAAATCCTAAAACTATAATCACTTTCAACAATTGCATGTTTTTTATACCTAAAACTTTCGTTACAAAGCCTATTCTAATTTTTTATTTGCACTCCAGTGTTCAGTCACATGCGGCGGAGGAACAAAGCGACGTGACGTGTTGTGCTTAGATTCAGGAGGAAAATATAGTTCACTTTGTAAAGAAGTAGAAAAACCGGTGACTCAAGAGAGATGTAACACAGCTGATTGTAGTTCTTTCATTGGTGAGAAGGAAGCATAATAGTTTGAAAAATATTTTCGGAGCTCCTGAAGTATGTGCACCAATATGGCGCACAACCTGACCCCTAACCTGGTACACATACTGTGTTCAGGTTGTGCGCCATCTTGGTTCACATACTTCCGGAGCACCATATTTTCTATGGCCAACACAAGCACTTTTAATGGGATGGTAACCTGTTATTGATGACATAATTGAAACGTTAATGTAAAAATAAGGGTCTAATTCATTTTGTCGGTGTCAATTAGAATAATATTATTAACTCCAACACGTTTCCTATATCATTAAATATAATTTTTATTTTTATTTCAGATCCTACTTGTGTTGATAAGTTAAAAGACTGTAGAATGGTTCGCCAAGCACGCCTTTGTGTGTATCCTCACTATAGAGAGTCATGCTGTCACACATGTTCCCGAACATAGAACAAACAACCTTTGTTGTGGGTGAGTTGTTAGCGGATTTTTACATGAAAACACCTCCAATCCTACATGAATGCTTTACTAAAAAAATATCTCGGAATATGTTGCCGACGCTGCACCGTTTCTAAACAGCTTTAATTATTGCTATCCCGAGTCCTTAGCTCAAACAGCAATCGTTATTAGCCCTAATTATAGTGTATATATTAAAGGTTTATTCTTCCTTTGTAGAACACTATAAGAGCAAGTTCGCTAGGAAATCGATATGGAAAAGAAGATTACCAAGTCGAAATAATCAAAGAAATATCTCAAGATGAAATAACGACGCGGTACAAAGGAACACTGATATTATTATCATCATCAAGGCTGAACGCTTGAATCTCATCCATTTTAATATTTAAACCGTCTTCCACACGGATAAAAGCATTTTTTCGCGTGTAATGTTTCACTGTGATTTTTCACACTTATTACTCAATGAGTTCCATTTGGACGAGACGGTACGATTTTTTGCTGCTGTAACGTCTATGAGTTCCTTTATAATCGAAATTTACACAAGTCATAACTATTATTATTAAAATATGAATTATGATATATTTGTTTGTGATTTTTGATTCTTATTCGGGTTTGAGATACGAAAGGTATGATGCGGCGTTTGGAAGAGTATTCAAGAGTCGTAAGCGGGGTTATATGAAATCGAATTCATGTTTAAATTATTGCGTCAAAGAAATGGTTTTTCCTTTGAATCACAAAAACTTTGAATCACTATCATTGAAGGCCTTATTTTCAATATATTATTCTGTAGTGTGTAATAAATACGCGAAGTAAATTATATAATTGCTAAGATTTTGCAGTCTAGTTCTTTTAATTGATGACAATTCGAGACCATTCATCTCAAATAACTGGTTAACTCTCCCCCTACATGGACTAGTATCTGGACAAGAGGCCGTGGTTTACCATATGATTACGACGTCCTAGCAGTTTGCCTCTCCTCGCGATAGACATGAAAATCCCATGATATTTTACCAACTATAATGAAAATTTCAAAACATCCTACAATATGTATTTCGTTTAACCGCATTGTTGCGCACAGTCGTTAGGAGACCATTCGCATGCCAGTATAGTTGTACTACTATAGGCCTCCATTGAAAGCTTTATATTTCATTTTATTTCATAATCACATTCTGTCATCTCTATTCAAAATTCCTCAAATCGATTGAAGCCATTGCGCATCAGATTTTCCCATTTTGAATTAGCATTCGATATTCCAAATCTTTTTGTATTGATTGATCAATTTTATCATTATATATCAGATAACAAACATTGAAAATGTGGTCTTATTACCATCTCAACGTATACTGTTGAACTAGAACCTTAGTGATTTAGATTGAAATAAAAACTAGAAGTATGTATTGCTGCTCGTTAAAATCAGAAAGTAATTCAATAAAGCTTTGTTATTGAGATTTTGACGTTGGCAAATGGAAAGTAAATGTTAGGCGCCCCACAGAGGCACACAATTGAATGAAATTCCTCACTCATTTTCAAGGAAATACGGCCAGACTAATCTAATAGAATAAACGTCGCAGAGCAATACAAACTGAATTAAGCATTCGATTTTGTCCGCTATGTTGAACTTGGTTGATACACAAAACTTGTTTTACGCATTGCTACCGGAATTATGAATCGAAAACCGGCTAAAAAGGATTTGCCAAATTGTAACTCAATTTATGCCAATGTCTGATTGTCCAAAGTTTGTTTCCGCAGAAGCATCCCATAAAAACTATTTATAACTCTCGTTTGCATTGTCGCAAAGATTTATCAATTCAATTATTAAAAACCAAGCAACTCAGCCAACTAGAAGTTTATGCAAAGTAACCCAAAATGCTACACAACAAAATCAACTTATACGATACTGTGAACACATCCAACACACAAGAGGTGGTTTGTTTACTTTACTAATTCGCTAATTGAGATTTGGAGAGTAACGGACGTCATCATACGTAAACAACAAAGTTATATTTTTAGTGTGTAGCCTATTGCATAAGATGCTTATGCCTATATATATCTTTTTAAATTATTTTTCTTTGATAGATAAATAGACTAGATAAATACCAAATTCCGAGAAGGTCAAAACAAGATTGCATTGCAAATTTCAAGGTCTCAGCTTGCAAATTGCAAAACTCATTCGTCCATGTGTATTTCTGTCAACGAATATCACTATCGGAGATTACGGTATGTTATAACTCTCGCATAGTGTGCTGAGATTGATGAGTTTGGCCCCGATGGCATAGATATTCACGGCATCTTTGATAGCTGACAAGAAGGCGTCAAAGAAAAATGTTAATGCTAGTATCACAACTAGGTTAGGATAGCGGCATGCCTGTGCTGTTCACAATTATATGAGTAAATTAAATTTAAACATGTACTTGAATTACAGAGAAAATCATGTTTTGCTGTCTGATATTGTAATTACGCTACATTACAATACCCTCACATCTTTCTAGAGATTACCATTCTGAAGTATTTTGGATTTTCACGAAATTTTTATCAGAATATTTTTAGTGATTAAGTCAAAATTTAGGCTGTTTCAAATCAAATATGTTTGTTCTAAACTGACGTGATTCCAATCCATCTATTTTTGCTGCAACAATATGAATTGTGATTTTTGTAATTAACAATATATATGTGAATTTTTTGCATACCCTGAGTGTTCAATTTTTATCCAAACTAGAATAAAAAAAACTAATAAAATAAAAGGTGCAAAAATTTTGTATGACAACTACTAAACACATTGCTTGATGACTAGTTTTGGTTTCACCAAGTTCCGGCAAAATATTAAGTTGACCACAAATATCTGCAAAGTCTGAGCAATTTTCTTTTCCAAAAATTATACCCTGAACAAATCTTCGCACACGTATAATATTTCAAAGGTGATGATTTTATCATCTGTAAGAATACACCAATCTTTGACACCACGTAATTTGTTCTGGGGAAATGATATGATCACGGATTGAAAACTTAATCCGCGAACAAGAATATATTGTGTCTAACTTTCAAACCTTGATTCCCACCCACCTAACTTACCCTTGTTCAAATAGTTGTGCATAGATTCGTGAAAATTATATCCGCTTTTTAACCCAGAATTTGAACTTTCATATTTTCAATCTTTATATTTTGCGATTTTTTTAGTTGAAAAACGTTGTCTGGCATATTTTAGAAATTTTGGTCCATTATGATGTTTACATCATAAACTTATTCTTTTCACTTATTGTCACTATAAACCTAACGCTATTTTTTTTTCTTGCGACGGATGTAAATACTCTGCGTATCGTGACCAAAACGACTGTTTTTAAGTGTTGCAGACCTAAGGGTTCAATATTTAGCATGTCCTGGAAGTTTTTAAAAACACAACGAATTTCCTTTTCTGTTTTCAAAACTTATTATTTTTGAAAAAATTAACATTTAAAATACAAGCGGTAGTCTGTTTAAAAGAAAATAATTGCATCCATAGTTAGACCATTGTTTTTCAAGATATAGTACTTGTATTGTACGGGCCTTGTATGGTAGATGCACAAAATGTAATTTTATCGGGAAAAACTTCAAAAGAGTTTTTTTGCCATCTTTATTTGAAGAAATAATTATCGTGTTTTGCAACTATTTATACAAATACTGGATATTGTTTTTTTGCATATATCTTCATCTTAAGCGACAAAGTTATGACAATTGTCTATATTGTCAACACGACCTGTACTTTACATCACAAACCGCATTAAACTGGTTTTAGTGAAGTGAACTCAATATTTGCTGTTGAACTTTGACGAAATTGCACGAAGTATATATATATTATTGTGTAGTCGTTGCAGTTTGCTGAGTAATAATGAGAAGGAAACCATTCGTATTTGATCTATACACTGAGCTATATTTCATTTTGAGTTTGAGATTAGTTTCGGTTTGAACGAATGGTTTTTCGATCTGCTTAAAAGAAACCGTTGTTAGTTATACCACTTATCGGAACTCCCCCAGCGGAGAAATATAAAAATCTTATTCTAAATTAGCAACCGATCTTACTTCACATGGAATTTAGTATTGCACAATCATTCTGTAGCATTCAATGTTAATTCTTCACAAAGACGCGTAAAAATATCCTATCAAGTGTCAAAATAGCAGAAATTCCTATAATAATTTTTCTTGGTCAAAACCTGCAAACCAAAGTATTTCTATTAGCCCCAATAAAGAAAACCAAAACGAGTAATCATACCCAGAATCATTGACCCAAACTAATGCTTTGTGGGAGACACACTCGTGATCGTAATTTAACAGCTGAAATGAGGAAAAATGATATCTAATATGTCACAAGCACAGACTACCCTCATCGAAGTAGAATACCGTAATATCATCGAATGATATGTTGTCTAGGAATGTCTCTGTGGTGAATTATTGAGATTGCTTTTTGTTGAACTTTTCAGTTGCCCGTGACATTGTTTTTTCACTCAACATTTTTGTTGATAGATTACTAGACTACATTGCATGCGGGTAACAATTCAACCAATATAATACTCGAGAATAGAACGCTAGTACGCATCAATCATATTTCTGTATCTCGCAAACTGCAGTATCTCCCAACTATAAGTTTCTTTCTTTGAAAAGTTATTTATATCTATATAGTTCAAGAATATATATTTGAACATGTCGAGGTACTTATAGGATGCATATGATGAAGGGGGTTTCCGAAACGGATCTCGAAAATAATTCAAACATAAAACTTGAATTTATAATATTTCCATAAAACACGACATAACGATATTAAATGTATAAAATAATATGAATCCATTGGTATTCAAAAACGACATTTCAACGAGAATAGGTATCAGTAATAAGCGAATTTGATTTGGTATTCCACAAGTATTTGTACGGAAGATCAAAACAGTTTTCTAGAACGTAAGTACGGATACTTATCACACACACTATTCACATCTCAATTAACTGAAAAATAATTTAACGTTTACAACGTAGTTCGATGTGTTCGTGCCCGAAGTCCTTTTCCATCATTTTACGGATTGACAAATTGCCAGCAGTCAAGTTATAATCTTAAAATCATGTAAAGTTAGGCGCCATGACCACAAAAATGGCAGTTACAAATTTGAGGTTTTCAGAATGTTGACCTGACCTGAAAATTTAAAATATTTGTGTCTAATGTACCGTGATATGGGATTAATGAATTGAAACTATCCAAATGTCAGCAGGCAATATAACTTTCCTGATTTGGATGATACTAAAAGGTTATTATGCTGAGAGAAAGTAGCCTACGATTTCTCCTCATTTATTTGGCGGACACTTGGTTACAGTTACTCGACTCGATTATCTTCAGCTTACTGAGGATCGCTACCTGAAAGCGGCATTTAAGCTAGATCAATTTCAGATACACAATTTTGAAGAACGACGACAAATTCGGTTAGGTTAAAATCAATTTTGAGCATGTAAAATATATAAGTATATATATATGATTGGCTGTATATGCATACCTACTGAATATTACATGTATTTACTTGGCTATACATGTGCATATTTATGGCTGTACATAACATTGGCAGCATGTCAATATTTACTCATTAATAAACCACTGGTATTGATGAGTTGTGGCACAGGTACAAAAAAGATAGAAAAAAACTGTTTATTACTTCCAAATTTCAAAAAATGATCGATGTTCGGTTACCACTTTTTCAAAAATCATTTTTTCACTCCTCTGTGGTATTTTTTATGGCAACAGAAATACTTAATTACACGGATTTTAGAGTAATTTGACTCTCAAATTACACTTAATAATGAACGGGTTAATGTACCATGCATGAAGGATGAAGAAGCGGGTTGGGATTATCAAAACCACTATTATTCTTAAAGCTGCGATTAGATGGCCATTTTAGGCTACCGAGGATTTTTGCTCTCCTACCTTTACAAAGTACCGTGGTTCAATAACGTTACGTAATCATAAGTCAAATTATTCTGTATTTATTCAGAAACGTCAATTATCCCATCACAAAAAAACAGTATGTCATACCTTTATAAATAAAATAAAAATGTGACATAATTATTTTTCAAAGCCAGCAATGAAAAATTTGTTTGTAAATTCTTTGAAAAAATAATGCTCATTTCCTGATCTTTAACCAATTAATTCAAATGGAAAGTAGGGAGCATAGTACATAAATAGCACAGTAACGCTGTTTATATTGTTATTATATTGTTATATCAAGAAATCGTACGATATCAAAAAATCTAATAAATATAATGATTAACGATACAAACATGTTTTCTAAATACGAGTAATTGACTAACTAATTAAGATGCAATTGACCTTGGCTTTTGGTGATTAATAATCTGACTCATTTATTGTAAAAATGTCCATTACAAGTAAACATGGTGTTAGATTACGACAGGGTAACGTATGCGAATTTTTGAGGGATTTCGACAAGATATAGTATTTCAATTACAACGTGTGAGGGCGATGAACAGACATTGATTCATTTTTTCTGACCATACAATGAGGAGTTATCAAATTCAGGTTCTACCTATATTGATCAACAACAAAAAAAGTATTCTGTGAAAATTATTAATTAGTTTTCATTTCAGTTATTTAATATATAAACGAAGCTATATAATACAAAACAATGCTGCGAATATCTCATTTCCAAAGTTTCTCCCGTTCATTTTTATATCACTTTTATATCACCCTGATTTCATCATAGCAAACATACATAGTAAGGGTTAGATCTTAGGAATAAGTTGATTAAATGACATCCCTATATATGAAAAACCATTATTCTAAAGCTTATGTTCAAGTTAGTGATGTGTGGTCCTATATAGAAACTAGTAACGATTCCCAAGATTTGCTTATGTGGTGCTAGTGAGGAGCGACATCTTGGGGTAACTTGCTATCTATAGCTATTCATCGTTATAATCTCATAATACCTATTCGTATTTTCAAACAGGTAACTTTTAGAGCAAAAATCCAATTTAAATCGGCAAAGTAAAATGAAAGTCTTGCCACTGGTATTCGCAGTTAAAAAAGACGGGGACGGTGCAATAATTTGTCAATTAATCAAACAAGTCAGAGGCTTCCAAATAGTGCGCCGCAGCGGGTTACCGAGTGCGCCGCAAAAATTAACAGAATTGTATTAAACATAACCAAAATATGATTGAATATTTCCCATATTGTATTTATTATGTTTTCTTGTTCCCTATTTTAAATGCTATGTTTATGAATTAATAAACTCATTTTACCTTTCTATGTCGTTTACTACCTGTTGCGTATTGCATGCCTCTATTGTTACGTAACAATTTCGTGGGCTGCGGTTTATTTATCTGCTGAACCGTGCTTAGCAAACATGAGTTTTTTTAGCATTTCAAAGGAAAATCAGAAAGAGATGAGGAAAAAGAGTTGACCTTTTGCCTTTATTCTTTAGGCCCACATGGTTACAAATTTTAAAGAGCATAAAGTACACATTAACAATCACAAAATTAAGTTTTATTTGAAAGAAGCATTTCTTTCGTGCAAGTGCGCCGAATGTTTTTTACCTGATAATTTGGCGCCGCACGAACAAAAAGTTTTAAAACCGCTGTTCTAAGCAGTTTGCAATAGTCATAGTAACAACATTTCCGCCGAAAATTACCTTGAAATGAAATACATTTTTTCGAATAATTGAGAGTGCTATTTGAGAGAGTGAATAGGATTAAAAGATAGGAATACGTCGTTGCAAAGCTCAAAACTTTGTCAAACAAGAAATCTTTCTCGTCTTTTGCTTTTAGTCAGTACAGAATATTAGTAATATCCTGTTAAAGTCGATCATTGTTGAAAATATGTGGGCGTATTGCCACAACTCGTCCGCTGAAACTGCCAAACCGGAATATCAAATATAGTTTTCTATCTGACATTATCAAGATGGTATTTATTATGAGTCAAATAACTTTTAAAATTTTTGTGAGACGCTTTTTACCGTCGTTTGGAACAAGCTTCTTCGTTATTAGTCAATTTATTGAAAAAACTGCTTTACACAATTTTTAAATACCGAGGTCTTTCTTTCAACATCGGCTATTTGTCTTAATTAGGTGATGGGCATAAATTCTGGGACACGAAACATACACAATGAGCGTAAACTACTAAACTAGACTATTGAGCTCCTAAAAAATAAGGTTGATGGGCGTCTCAAAAATAGCAGACTTTAGAGCAGCCGTGTTCAACTTCTTATCGCAATGAGACGAATCCTGAAATTATGGCAACGATGACAGTCGGACCATCTAATAACTCTGTTTGCAACTCGAATTTGAACTTGCAAGTGCTCATCTGTAAGATGATTTATGATTTTTTTTTCGTGCACAGTGCCATTTTTTTTGATAAACTGCTCACAGCAGTACGCGATGCCGGAAGAGAGATCGTTTTATGCATGATTTTCGTAACTAAGTAGTAGATTTTTGTAGAATGGTGTCGCTTGCTTTGACAATTAGGCTAACCACATCTTGGCTGTGTTGAACATGAAGTATTACTACCTAATGTCAAACTTCGGCCATTCATATACATATATAATCATTTTGACTGGTAGACATTTCAATTTTTTCCATCACAACACGGCACCAATAAACATATCACATTGTTGGTCAAAGAAAATGCATCCGAAAATAATGGGAAACCGATTTCCTCACGCGCTCCATTCGTTTGTTAAATGTTCGTTTTGCAAAACTCAGACAAAAGTTTCCGCGAACATACATTCCCGCTAAACTATATTCAAGCGAAAAGTAATTCACACAATTATATTCACAAAAACATCGTTAGCGCAAAAGTACTCGTAAACCAATCTTTATGCAAGTTTGTTTTTAATAACATCCCACATTTCTTGCGAAATACTTTTTCGTGGGCGGTTTATTCCGTTTGCAATATAAAAATGGCCAATTTCTTAGGTATTGAAAAATGAGACCACGTTTAGCACTGGATGAAAATCAGTCAACTGTTTTTTTTCTGTTGATACTGAACAAGAAAGTGGTACAATAGAAGCACTCAGTTCTCGAGTTTAAACGGAACCGGGGATAATTAAAAAATGGAGCATTTCGTGGAACTCATTTGGCGAGGAATCACGCCGATGAGAAAGCGTATCTGAATCTGAATTCACAGTCGAGTGACTCACAGCCGTTGTCACAACTTCCTCATGTATTTGGCATTGTGTAACTCTAATTCGTTCTTCCTTGCATAATAGCAATTTTAAAAGTCGCTCCATCATTATATTGTTTGGCATTTGATCAGGAATTTCCGAAGGCATATGTGGTTAGATGCGGACCGAAATATTTTAAAATAAATATCAATAGTCTTTTACACATAAAGAAATATATAATGTGTACATTTTTCAGAGAAAAAAATAAAATCGTACTGCATTGAGAATCTATGCCAGAAAACGCAAAAATGCAGCTCCATAATATATTTTTGTTCGGAATTATACTACTGGTAACAACAAAAGTAGACGTATATGGAATCAACTTGGCATCGACTGACGAATCAGCACAATATATGGTATCACCTGTTGTTGCAAAATTTGGTATCAATTCATCACTTCAATTACCCACCAGCGTGAACAGTTCTTTTTATGGATACGATTTCAAAATAATTGTCAATAGCGGAGGAAATATCAGGTAATTGCATTTTACAAGTTAAATTGTTCAGCGCGTGCATTAAGCTCGGTAAGCCGTTGAAACTTTATTTACCTTTGTCAGGCTTTTGCTCTACCAGATGATCTGAAAATAATGTTAGAATATTTGATGAGAATATGGTTTAACGGTAAAGTTATCGTCTAATATTACATTTTGTGAATATTTCAATGATTTTGTTCTTCTATTTTGTGTTACATTTTAGCATGTTGATTGGATCTCCAAAAATGATAGATCCTGCCTCTATAAATTTGCAGATATCTGGAAGCACAAACAAAACGGAACAAATTGGTTAGTTACGTCGTAATGAAGGAAAAGATTTTTCTATTTTGAAAACATATGTTCATATTTTTAAGAAATATTTAAGATAAGAATGGACGATTACGTCTTTGTAAAGATACTTTTAAGGTTTGTCTTTAGCTAAATGTGAGTGCTACTATATTGTGAGATCTTCCACAGCATAAGATCTAACTCAGGATGTATAGAAATAATGGATATCAATAGACCTTAGTCATTTAAAACCCATCCTACGCGCAAAAATAAAAGTGATGTAAAAAAATTTTTTTTAACATTAGCTCTTATGGGAAATGTGATCACCAGAGCAGAAATTTGCATTTTTTGGGATTTTCTAGATGTGTTTCATCGTATACGTGTATAGTTTTAAGGATAGAATATTTTTTACATTATTTTTGATATTTTTATCATGATAAACATGGTCAAGATATTTGATAATCGTTCATTAAAATTTTAATTATCGCGCTGAGCCGACGACTATTGTTGAGAATGGGCAAATCATATTCAATGGTAAAGTAATGATTCCGAAAAACGTAATTTTTACCAAGAACTTTTGTGTAAATGTGATTCCACAAGTGTCCGTTATTCTTTAATGTATATTGAGGTTGATTAACGTTTTTTGCAATGACTTATAATGTAGAGATTTACTTTACTGTAGCAATGGAAGAAACTGTATTAACTGTATGGAACTGAAAAGAGACTCGGATTTCTTGATGGGAAACCTTGGATTTTGTTTGACAAGTTTGACGTCTCGCATGTTCTGCATTTTAATATGTACCATTTAAAGTAAAATTATCATTTGTATTTATATTATAGAGCCAAAAGGAAGTATTCACGTTTGCCAGCTTGATGAGACGATTTTTCAAGGGATATCACCTAAATGTACCGTTAGTAATCCGAGACAGCCCAAAGCAGGAGACAATTTTGGGATATCAATACCGACAACGGTTTCGGCAAATATCACGGTAAAATACGTATAGGCTGCGTCAAAATACGTAAACGAATATAATATATATATAATAGTACTTTTATTTAATTGTGATTATCAATGTCCAACAACGGCTTACGCTTAAATATAGTAATACTTTTATGGCCCATCATTGTTAATCTGCTTGACTATAATCATTTCAGTTTGACTAACCCCAACCCAATCCGTAGTTGCTAACGTCTTGTTTTCACGGTGATATATAACATGAATACTTTAACATATAAAGTCATGCTCGATAACTCGAATGCAAGATGATTGCGGAAATTTGACCTACACGCCGGGATTTTGTTTCAAATCAAACAACTTTGGTTTAACGTGGGAAAAAGATAGAAGAACCAAAATGCTTGGTAGGTTGACATTAAAACCTCTTTATAACCTCATTATAACCTCTGTGCTTGGATATTAATTTTAGCATCTGTGGTAGTCACAATTAATTTCATGATTATCTTTATGTCATATTCTTCGAAAGCACCTCCCGACGAGCTGACCGTATTGGTACGCTTGCAAGACTCCAACGCAGTGCTTCCAAATCTTTTTCAGTTCGCGACCCACTTTTATTGCTACTTTCTTTGTGCGACTCACAAGAAAATGTAAATATATGAGAATAGAAACAATGAATCTACGTGCAATTCACTATTAATGTGAAACTTGAGATTGAATATTATCAAATCGAGTCGGTCTGATCGGAGACAAGCTCACACGCAACGTAGAACAGTACCGTATTTTACGGATCACAAAGCGTGCTTTAAATACTATTTTTGTCCAGAATCGATCGCTCAAAATCATTACAGGTTGAGCTCACAGTCCGATGCACATTATGTATGAATCAAAACCGAATCTAAGCAATTTATTGACAGTGCGCCTAATAACCCGCTGCGCCTTAAGGTCCGTAAAATATATACTGTATATTAACCCTGGCTCAGCAGTATTTTAATTGTAACTCATTGAACATTGAACAATCACAAATTCGGCGGCCTTTCTTCTATATGTAACATTAGGAAATGTTTTGCGACCCATTGGTCACGCTTTGTAACCGTCATCACCCTTATTTAATAAATCATTGTATCTTGCGCAATCATTCTTTTGGGTAACAAAAAGCACCTGTGTCGTTTATTTATGCATTACAGAATGTCCAATACGAAATGTCGAACTTTTATTTGTCTTGGATGGATCTGGATCCGTTGGGGAGGAAAATTTCCCGATAGTCAAGAACTGGGTAAAGACTATAACTGAAAAATTAAACATTGACAAAGGTGTAGTAACAGTTGGAGTAGTTCAATATTCATATTATGATGAGAAGTAAGTCTTTGTTGAGATTTATCAATATTAATCTATATGTTGATGACGATCCGTGCTTTTCCCAAATACCATAATACCTTTATAAAAACCACCTTTCAAAGGTTATTGCATAACGGAAAGATAACCGACACGTTCAACAATGCCCGGATATTCTCTAAAGCAGGAGTCACCAAACTTTTTGACCGCGGACCAGGTATGACTCAAACTGTGTTGAAACGGGCCGGCCAAATAGCAATACAATAAATTCCCAAAAGTTGGGAAATCCATTCAATTTATTCAACAATATAAGTTCTACATTTCTGAAGTCCTGAATATTAAATTCTATCTCGCAGAATATAGATGAAGAACATTATAGTAAAACAAATATACAGGACTTCTAGATAACTATCCCGAGGTTAGCTGTTAGCAAAACAATTGCTTCCATGAATATCCGCTTGTAAGCAGTACAAAAGTTAACGTGATTTTTACTATTAGCGCAAAATGCACGTTCGGCGTTTATTTTAGCAAGAGAAACGTACACAGCAACAGTTTCGCCGAAAGTACGCGCCACGACTGCATCTTTCGCAGAAAACGTTGCGTACTGGTAGAGAATTTTAGCCTATTTTATCACAGATATTTCTAGACATTTTTTGATCACTGCAATTAAACTGCAACTCCTAAGAAGACAAAATAATGATCGACTCTTTTGATTCATACTTGAATTTCGGAATCACGACCAAAAACTGACGAATAACACTCAAAATCGCGAAAACGACTGAAAATTCGTCTGAGTCACAAAAGTGTCTGAGCGGATGCGAAACGGTTTATTGTTAAGTCACTTTTTGCATCTTGCTGATTGACCAATGTTACGAAATGAACAAGGATGTCTATGCTCGTGGAAACATCGCTTGAAAAAGAATTCGTCATTTTTTCGTGTTATTGCGGGCCAGATGAAAGGACGCCACGGGTCAGATCTGGCCCGCGGGCCGTAGTTTGGTGACCCCTGCTTTGAAGCAGTGGTTTTTCAGAGCTTCCGGAAGTTCACATTCAAATCCGAAATTCTGTATTGTATATTGTTTCAAGCATATACACGGGTATAATAAATATAATCATATTATAAGTGTGTTTCACCAGCGTTAAGTGGAAGATTGAGAGGTGTTCTGCGTCAAATTGTCGTTTTACATACTTGATTGGCTCATTATATGATAACAAATATAATCAAATATACATATAATACATAGAGCAGCGATTCCCCGAGTTTCTGAAATGTTTACTGGGATCCACTACACCAAAAATGTTGAAACCATACTGCTCTAAAAGTAAATTTTGAAAATGGACTTTTAATTTAAAAAAACGAAAACACTGGCTCACTGTCCCCAATCCCCTCAATAACGACAGATTCTGACTTCACGGCCTTGCTGTTCCGACATTATTAAACTGACAAATGCCATACATAATTCCAAGACAATTATAGTAATCATGATGCATGAATTTTTATTTCAGTAAAGATATTCAGGATCAACCCCAAATTAAAACGTATATCAAAATAGGAGAGTACACCAACTACCAATCTTTTGCTGTGAGTAAAAAAAGATTTTATTGAGTAGGAATATTAATTTAATTTGATTAATTTGATGTGCAGATTATCTCCCCATGATTTCCCCATCGACCGTTAGCGGGAAGAAAAAAAAAAAAAAGATGGCAGTGATTCGAAATTTTGCTCCGAACCGATTCGAATAATTCACTATTCGATTCGAAATGCCCAGCCCTAGTTATACCCAGTGGTGGAATACAAAATTTTAGGAACAGTATTTAGTTTTTATGGAAATTACCAACAACGGCTTCCGCCATTTCAGAAAATGTGTATGTGTCCGTCCCTATGTAAGCTACATTACCATGACACTGTGACCTATTTCGGGCGGCATATGGGAACCTCTCAACGACGTGGTTCTACCGATCGTGCACTTTATTCACATTAAACTAGTGGTTCCTAATCGTTTTTCCGAGCAACAAAATTGAAAAATAAAAAAAAATTCAGGAAATCTCGCGACTATAGGCTATGCTCAAATACTAGGCGATATATAATGATTATGGCTTGAAGGTTCTACTTCAATAACAACAGATGCCAAGTTTTTACGTTATGATACTTCCCACATTTACAGTTACTATTGAGCAACACTTCAATACTAATATAATATAAAAATTTACTAGAAAACGAAAGCGGTTATTCTTAAATTTTGTTGAGAAAACAAGTGACCCATAAATTGAGGAACGATATACGTAGCCTACAATATTCATGGTTTCAGCGACATAAAAATATTTTATTTTATGATCATTTTTTGGCGCTCCAGAAGTATGTGCACCAAGATGGCGCACAATCTGAATTATCAACCTGGTACACATACTATGTTCAGGATGTGCGCCATCTTGGTGCACATACTTTGGAGCTCCCATTTTTTCTTCCCGTAGCTTCATTGCTTTGTTTTTTTAGGCTGCAATGAAACCAATACGTTTATTTAATTCACTGACCTACACCGGTAAAGCTTTGGAGAAAGTTGTTTACGATTTTGAAAATACTGAACTTTTCAAGGAAAATACAACAAAACAAGTTATGGTTTTACTAACGGATGGAAAGTAAAGAATTATGTTTTATTCGGGGGTAAAGTGCAGTACAAAACTGGGTTAGGAAACCGGTTTATAAACTAGGTCAATGTTACAGCACAGGGATATACATAAGGCAATTTTGATAAGTTTGAAATAATGAAAATTTTACAATTAGTTTTTTTATGTTGTCATTTTTTTTACATGAAAATTGCTTGTCTGTGCAATAGAACCCGCACGATAGCGAGATTTCATTCATTTCCGAGATTTTTTACGTGAGAGATCTTTACCTATGCTGGTACATGTGTCACGTGTTCTGATAGCCCGGAATCTATATAGACGAGACACAATGAGAACGTTTCGAACGCGCCACTCTCAGCCCCTTCATCCACAAATAAGACACATGCATAAACCAGCTTCTTCTTTATACACTTGGTAAAGAACAGCGGTTTTCTTAAATGAATAGATCACAATTGATTAACCTATAGTCACAAAGCCTATATGAACAACAAAAGGCAAAAATTCTTACCAAACGTTTTCTGATCCGGGTGGCTAATACAATTACAACATATACATATAACAGATAAGTAAACAGTCCACAACACGGACCAATATCTGCGGCTCTTACACGACGAGTACGTGACGCGAAAATGACCGAAAGGAAAAAGCTAAACCAGACAACAGATAAAATTACTAAATTACGCTACAAGCAAAAGGAAAAAAGGGTAATAATAATGGGTCTACAAGGCAGCGCACGATGCACTGTATACAGAGGCAAAATATACTACAAATTTGTAAACAACGTACGTTTACAACGTAAACATGTACTCCATAATGATTCAAAGTTCAAAGTTTCAATGCCAGGCATATAGGCAGTACTTATTTATAGGAAAGATGCTTACTATCTGAGAATGCGTAAAGTTAATAACGTATAATCATATAATGTAATCGGTACGCAAAGACGTAGAATTTTATACATCTTCACAAGTTAACCAGCTCCCAGTATCAACGTCGCATGTTCACCAAACGCCGCGAGTACTTCTAGTTGGCGTGGCACAAACATTTTTACATCTGTTATTCCTAATCCCCACTAGGTCATCCGAAAATGACGTCAAACACGTCATAGAGCTTGCCGAGGAATAGCTACAATCGCCCGAAATGCCTTAGCCGCCGCGATAATGAACTCGCTAACGCCAGCGATCTCTCTCGTATGGGGATTGTTACGACAAGAAAACGAGAGAAATAGCTTGCTTGATTTTGGGTGATCATCTGCGCGTTTTGGACGACAATCTGTATACTTTGACGAGCCTTATTTCGTCAATGTGACGTTGTAGTGACGTAAGTTTTGGATGGCGTTGTCGCGTGGGGGTTAGAAATGACATATGCAAAAATGGTTATGTCACGCCAACTTGAACTTGATAGCGTGTAGTGAACCAACCTCGAATCAAAAGTGCATTTTGTGAATCTCACTAAACCCTTTATATTACTTCATGCTATGTGTGATAAAATGTAACAATGATCGAATGAAGAAAAAAATTATCATTAATGAACTGTGATTGTATATATTTTACTCTTTGAGTCGTTTTGATATTGGAAAATAGTTTTACGATCACAAACGTCTACCATGAATCATAAAAATAAAATTTTAAATACTCAATAACGTAACATTACAGCATGAAAGCTAAAAAGAGCTCACAAACTAACTTGAAATCCATTATTTCTCAGAGCTGACGATTCAGATTCAATTTCAGCAAATGCTAAAACATTACGGGATATGGGAGTAACAATCTACGCCATTGGAGTTGGAAACTACAAAAGAAGTGAACTGAGAGTAAATAATATTTTTCAAAATCTATATGTGGAGATTTAAAAAAAAACAATTTTGTTTGTTATTCGCGAGTTCCCTTTGAGATTCCCACAAGGGTAGTTATGGTTTTTATCCTTGAGAAGTTTTGCCTCAATAAAGTTTCATAAAAATTCAATTAGAAACGGCACAATCATACTAGTAGTTTAGCATTCATACCATTCAATTATTTGGACAGCTATACAATGATTTAAGATGAAAATATCTAAAACTAGCTGAGTCGTCCGATCGCATTGACAACAAAAAGAGAACTCTCCCACATATAGTAGAATTGAATATTTTAACTAAACCTTCCAAATAGGAGAATGCCCGAAGTTAATTTTAGCTGGTGACACACATTGTAAAGGCATTTAATTTCAGTTACTTGCAAATGGTAATACATCGGACGATACTCGCGTATTTACAGCTGAAAACTTTGATGGACTCGAAGCGATCGCAGAGGAGTTAGAAAATGAAATTGGAAGTATTGCTTTAGAAGGTGGGCAATGTTTTTTTTTTTGATGTATTGGAGAGGGCCTTTCTTTAAAATTGGATAAACCAAGCCTCACTTACGAAATCTTTTTAATAATGAAGGTTCGAGTGTGGGACAAACAACCGCTGGATATAAAATGGAATTCGGAGCAGTGGGTATTGTTGCAACATATAGTATATCAAAACCGGAGATTCGAAGTTTGAATAATGATACAAGAACAAGTTCGGTAACAATGATTTACTGCTTTTCAGTTATTGAACCGAGCAAGGTGTTGGCGCAATATGACATATGGATGTTTCCTCGACCATTGAGCCCAGAAAAGTAAATTCTACCTATACTTTACTGTTGCAAAAAAGTTGGATGCTTATTTTGCGAGTCGTTTGAAGAGTTGGAACTCACAATTTGATTTACATGCTCAAATTACTTTCATTAAAATATACAACAACCTGGCGCATACAGGTACTAATAGCTAATCTTAGTCTAGTCAGTCGCAGCTTTTCCGGGACTCATTATTGATTATTTCAACTAAAATAAATGTTCACAACCATGCTTGAATATCTTTCTGAGAGGCTTCAAAATTACAATTGTTACGTCAGGGTTGACTTTTTGTTGATTGGTCATTGTTACGGAAATAAACAAAGAAATCGATGCTCGTGGGAACATCCATTACATATATACGTATTGATATCAGCCGGAACTATTGGATCGAGTTTATTTTTTCATGTTAACGTTTTGGGTGAAGGTGTGTGTGTGCGTGAAAACAGTATGTTTCTAGCTTGTGTGTTGAATGTTTCGTATGAATGTGTCAGTTTCTATATGCTCGCATGTTTGTTTTGGACGACGGCCGCGGTTATTTACGAGATTTTAGGATGGGATACGGGAAAGACGACGAAGATAATTCAACTGTAAATAAACACCTAGGTAAGTGTTTGCTATTGCGACGAAACAAAGGGATTTTCACTAAATATATTCTATAATTTTCATAGGTCTGGGAAATGTGTAGATTTGGAGAAACATCAACAAAGATAACTCAAAGACGGAAATAAAATAACAACGGGGTCGGAAACGACAGAATAATTTATCCGGAAGAACCAATTTCATATATTTACGGCTCAATATAACCGACTATCAAGCTAACTTATTATTTCCTCTGTGACAATGCATTACCACGACATAAAGCCCATATTTTTGTAGTTCTATTCTACTACGTTTTGTGAGACATGTGAAAAATAACATGGGAAAAATTTCGATTTCAATAATTGAAGTATATTTATATATAAAATAAGAATATTTATCTCAATTTTTCTCTGTGTTATTGCATCCATCTAAGGCAGAGGCGGGTTGCTAAGTGTGCCGCAAAAATTAACAGAATTGTATTAAACATAACCAAAATATGATTGAATATTTCCCATATTGTATTTATTATGTTTAATTTTTACCCTACTTCAAATGCTGTGTATATGAATCAATAAATTCATTTACTTTTCTATGTTGTTTATTTTCTGTTGCATATTGCCTGTCTCCATTGTTACCTAACAATAAGGATAGGCATTGCTTGCTACAATTTTGCAAGCTGCAATTAATTATCTGCTGAACCGCATTTAGCGAACATGAGAGTTTTTTAGCATTTTAAAGGAAAATCAGGCAGAGATGAAGAAAAAGGGTTGACCTTTTATAGCAACTAACCCCCAAATGTACCCCATTTCACGTTGAAATCATCATAACAAAGTTAATTTTTCCTAAAATTCGAACAAAGACTTCCGTAGGAATCAAATTACACCAGTTTTAAGAATACAACATGTTCCACCCAGTCATTATCAAATTAAAATTAATATTCTCAAGACCTTTGGCACTGATTGAAATAATTATATCTAAGTTCCCATCCGTACGATGTACATAATTACCCTTATGGAGATAATGGGAGTTTCTGTTTATAACGTGAATCACGAGCTCACGTTTACAGTATTTAATAAGATTTATGATCGACTTATATGAATACGACTCGATATCTTTCAATGTTAAACTAGTCTGGATAAATGTTATAAGATTTTGTATTCTGCGTGTTGTCGAAATCTGAGAATAAAATCAAACAGGGTTTTCTAAAGTTTCCTCATTCACGTGGACGTTGAAGCTGAAGGGTGAACGGGTGACTTGCAAGTCAGAGACAATCTACAAATTAGCAACATACGGTAACATCACATTCATTTACCAATCATATATGCTATACTTTTGCCGTTATTCCTTGGGCCTACATGTTTACAAATATTAATTAAAGGGCATAAAATTGAGTTTTATTTAAAAGCAGCATTTTTATCGTGTGTGAGCCGTGCGCCGTTAGTTTTTTTTTTGAAAATTTTGCGCCTTACGAACAAAAAGTTTTGGAACCGCTGAAATAAGTCGATAATATTGGAAGTTTTCGAACCCTTCACCTAAGCCTTGAATGACAAAAAAATTTGCTCATAGACTACTTTATTATCATGAAATTCCTATTATATTATATATATTGGACGCGAAGAGTAGGCTATCTATCTATGGATTATTGTCGTTGCGGTAAAAACCGTGACTATTGGACCAATCGTCAATGAGTTTTAACACATCTATTTTTTCTTCAAATTTCTCATCATATGGAGTCATACGGAACTGAAGGACTCGCCTAATATTTTGCTGTGTCTCTATTTCACAACAGCGTTTTTTTTTTCGTGAAACATGGTGAAAAATTTCTCACATCACTTTTTTCGCCGATGTTTTCAGCAAACAAATTCACAATTTACTGCTATTTACTGCTAGTATTCTAGTTATTTTAGCTCTGTCTGTCAGAGATTTTACGGCCGAATTTCGATTACTGCAGCTGGACAAATGCAAAAGTGCTTTGTAACTGTGAAAATCTTTAACAGGAGAGACAGAAAATGTCACAGCGAGTTTGTTTGAATCATCAAGTTGTCTGTTCGTGATCCCGGGCTTGATATCTGAATTAAACTGTTGAGCCATCACCGAACTAAGTGCATGTCAAGTTTCACAAAATATTTGAACCTGTTTATTAAGAAGAACTCAAAAAGTTGGTGTAGCTGTGGCGATATAACAGATCTATAGAAATCATGTAAACACACACACGCGCGAAAATCTAAGCACATAACAACGTCCAGCTGAGGAACGAGATGTCAGAGATCCTCTTTAAATGCAAGGCAAGGCAACTGTTGCATTGTACATTCTGACGAAAGCCTTCATAATACACCTAGTTTAAACTGCGCTAATAAACCCACGACAAGTTGATCTAAACAAGGAAATTAATTAGCATGATGCGAGCAGACGGCCAGATTCAGGAAGTCTGGGGCATTGCCTTCATCAGAGTCAACGAATCATAATTCATTTTAAAAGTAATTTTCTATCTATTGAACCTAGATCGCCGACTTGGAGGCAAGTTTCGAGTTTAATTGGTATCGACCATGAGTTTTCATAATATAGATATAGCTTGTTTTGACACTGAGGACTGCTTTGATGCCAACAAGTCACCGCTGGGGATACCGCTGTCGCTGTGAAATGCTGGGCGATGAAACAACACAAAGAGGAACAAAGTGGTCACAAGCTTCCTATTTCATCATAACTTTCTTCTAGTTAACGTGAGCAAAATTGCTCGCTTTCAGACTGAAGTTAGGTTTCCCATTGTAGCTCTCCTTCGACCCTTTGACTCTCTTCAATTTAACAAGTTTCAAGTTCTTTAATTGTATTGTTGTACATATTTGGAGGTGTTTTGGCAAAAATGATTTGTGTTTGTTGAGAAAGAAAATTCTGATGGAAAAGAAAATTACCCCTTTTGTTGTACACTACGGATATTTCAAAATTATTTTCTCGATATATATAACAAACAGCATATTTTTTGAGATAAAGTACTACCTGAAGACAAATCCAAAATGAAAAAAGTTAAAACTAAAAATTACCTTGTTGTAAGATGTGCGTGTGTAATCAAAACATCTTATGAACTTGTATAAAATTAACCATGCCCATATTTAATGTCGAGTGAATACTGAACGAGAGTTTTTTTTTTTTGTTTTTCTACAAATACTACATATTTATTTTAAATATTAATTGCGTAAAAATTAACAACAATATTTACAGATTTTTGACAATTATTGGTCGTTGACAATGGTCAGCACATGATACGGTTACGCTTATGGCTCAAACTTCATCAACTGAATAATTATTAATGCTTATATTATATTATTAAGAAATTATTGTGATTGTATTTTAATTAGATCTAATATGATGAATATTCTTTCTTTTTGTTTCTGCAAATAACGATAACGAAGATCATTCCAAATATCTAAAAAAATAAAAAATAAAATAAATCATTACAAAAAAGCATCTTTCATTTGCTCACAAGCGCAGTATTTTCAAGAACTCTTACATGAACACAAATATTTCTTTTCATCACATTTTTGAAATTTGAATGTTTCTAGTTAGGATTGCTTAATGCCAATTATTATTATGTAGCAAACTAATTTAAGCGCTAGCAACAGTTCAATATTTTTTTTATTCCCGGATTTGCAAATACATCACTCTACAATAATAACAAATTATACTAAGATATGAAATACCTCCATCAGTCCGATTCCTATCGCGATACCAGCAACAAGGACCAGGTTATCTATTATGACTTGATAAATGGAGTTGTAGCAAGGCTGTAAAATCATAAAACAATTAGTGATTAGAATAGTGATGAAAATAATCGGATCTCCGGAAGTATGTGCACCAAGATGGCGCACAACCTGAACAAAGTATGTGGACCCGGTTAGGGTTCAGGTTGTGCGTCATCTTGGCGCACATACTTCGGGAGCGGCAAATAATCAATATGAATATCAGAATATTTTTCTACAGCATATTTCGAAAAAAAAAATGACAAATATTTTTTCAAGAATCATACTTGTGTGTAAATTCCTGACAGAGGGTTGCTTTCAGCATTCGAACATTCTCCCGGCACAACTTCACAATTTTCTTCTGTTAATTTGCATGCACATCCGTAGGCAACGCCGTCTTTCCAATCGGAACATCCATTCACCAATCCACAACATTGGAACTGAATAGTTTAAAAAAGCTTTGTACATTAAAATCTATTCATGTAGGCCTGTAGTTCATCGATTTTAAGATTCGTAGAAACGTCGGCAGAACATGTTCACAAATGTGATTTTATAATGTTATAAGTATATGCAGTTATGGTTACAGTTATGCAGTCAAAATTTAAAAAAAAATTCTAAAATGAATGAAAAAAAAAAAAAAAATATATATGCAATAACAATAATTCCGTTATCAGATTAGTATTCAGGTGGGGTGAACAAGGAAGACCACAATCACGATTACTTATCCGCATTTCCCAAGTTGTTACTATTTGTTAGTGTTGTATTATTTTCAGGGCAAACGGAGGAAAATTATTCGCTAAATTCGATGTTCGAAACTACCTCCACATCAGCTATAAATAAAAATTATAATTCAAATGCTTCATCACCCTATTTTCCATGGATATTACACTCTGTGTGTATGCCTCATCTGTCGCGGGATCCAGCGGAGTAGACTCATTCAAGGCGTTTTGAATATCTTGCTCGATCTAAAATAAGCATGAATAAATAATGTCTAAAAAATAAGGTAGTTTTCGAATTATTCCAAATAAAACTAGACTTTCTTTTCACAAAATAGACTTATTATAGCTTATTCCCAACGTTATAATGATAGCATATACAAATATTTGGAAAAATGGTTACCCGAATGTTACATAATATAGATATCATAATGAATGAGATACCACTATCAATATAATTAGTTACTTATTAACGCAGTCGAATGTGAAACAGACGAGAAACCCATGCGGTTATCTAAAATTTTCCCAGGGCGGTAATTAAAGATGCGGTACAAATTCGAAGCACCGGTATATGACCTGATTAAGATTTTCTTTGGATTGGTCGGTTATGTTTGGCGTTATTTTATTCAACTTGGTTTTGAACATTTTTCATTTATGAAGTACGGCATATAGCATCACTAATTATAAATTACCTACCGTATCTTGGTTGACAAGTCCCCAAATTCCAACTCCCAATTGGACAATGAAGATGATAAACAAGAATGCAAAATACTGTAAATAGAAAGTACGTCATATAAAATGGAGTTGTATGAGTTTAGACAGGACAGAATGCTAACGAAGTAACTATTTTATTGGCGTACATTATGATCAAAACGGCATTTATATATTGCGTGAAATTGCCACACCTAGATGTGGACAGCTTTAGACAATGTTTGTGAAAATCATAAAAAATTCGTAAGGCTGATAATTTCAATGAAAACAGGACAAGTCTTTGCGTATTTGTGTGTTAAATTTTACCAATATGAAATTTTTTTGCAGGTAACACTATAATATATGAGACTCTATATAATTTTTTTTAAATGATTTATTAATACGGATTCTTAAGTATAGAAACATTTATAATCTTTATTTTCTAATGTACATACGCAATCCTCTGACAAATATTGAAATATATGGACCTCCTGCAGTATGCGCACCAAGATGGCGCACAACATGAACTCAGGTTGTGTACCAGGTTAAGATTCAGGTTAGGCGACATCTTGGTGCGCATACTTCAAGACCACCGAATATATATACTTACAATTCCCAGTAAACACCTGTTCTCTTTGATTGCGCCACAGCATCCCAGAAATCCCAACACAAACATAACAGACCCAACAGTGATCATGACGTAACACCCTGAATAAATATTGTAGAATAGTAACGTTCATCTTGAAAACATTATCCACCGAAACACTAAACGTCACTGAGTAAACTATTGTTTGAACAAACGAAACATATATCGGGAGTCAACAAGACAAGATCATGCCCACCGGCGAACTTGTTTGGCGGTTTTTAGGGTTTCCTGTCGGTTATTTTTTCCTACGATTACGTCAATTTTGAGCACGAAGTGACGATTTATATCGTTTTTTTCTGAATAGTTTTATTGCTAAGGCGACTTTTGAAAAACCGGAAAACCGATTTGCTTCGTAACTAAAGGGCCGGTAGATTTCAAATTAAGTGCCTAAAGATTGAATTAATCGCCAAAACCTTTTTATTTATTCTTATTTCCTCTGAGTCTTATAGGACTCGTTATTTAAACCGAAATTTTAATTTCAGTTCATGGTTACATTGTGTTTATTCGGTCACGTCTGTCTTTTTTGGATTTGCGAACTCAGTGTTCAAGCTCCCAATTACCGGTACCGATTAGCATAAGACAATAACACCGAATAAAAAATTCAAGTCGGTATTTCGTGACTAAAATGCAGTATATTTAACTTATTTTAGTTTCTATAGCAAGTCCAAAATATGTAAGTACCAAAAGAGTGTCTCATTGAGTGGATTTCACGTCACAAATGTGTTGCTGTGAAAAGTTTTTCGTCAGTTGGATAACAAATAGCGGTTAATATCGGTGAAAATAAAATAGTTCCCTTGGAAGTTAGGAACTCTTGCTGCTAGCCATTTTACCTTCTTTCTCGACTAAAAGCTTTTATTTTAATCACTTTAATTTCTATAGCAAAACGTTAAATACCGATGAAAATGCTTCGCTGGATAAATTTTGCGTCACATGGGTTAATAAATTTTCATTTCATTGGGTAAACGTGGTTCAACATGGACAATAAATGGCTTAGTTATTGTTGAAAATAGAGTATTTTTTATCCAAAATTAGGGTCTTAGACGTAGTCATATATACAACAACTCTATGAAATCAGTTAGCAGAGAAATACTTAAAGTATTTAAAACAATAAACTATTGTGCACAAAAATATGAAAGCTATATAGTCAAATATAATTTAAATCACCAAGGCTAATTATTGTTTTACTGCTACGCCAAGTTTGGGTTTAAAAACTGACATTAGGTTTGAGAAATAACATTATGAAATGCTGAACACCCAGTTACCTGCATAATAAAATGTGACTCCAGCTACTTCCACCACCGTGTTCGCATCATCTTTAACTCTGAAGTAAATCCCCAGCCCTAGTGCGACTCCTCCAGCAATCTAAATTAGTTGTATTTATAGGAATGATAATAATAATAATAAAGTTGCTAAACTTTACATCATTAAAAAATGAAACAATGGATAACTATATATCTAATGCTGAACTCAATCTGGTTCTTTTCCCATACTAGTAACCAGTTGCCAGTTTCCAAACGCAATCATGTCTTAGCAGATTTGTTTAAAACTTAAAATCAGGCAATCGCTAATCTAATCTTGCAATTTATTCTTTTTTTAGAATAAGTATAAGTGTAAATGTTCTGATTTTACCAAAGACTGAACTTTCGAGTTTGCAACAATATCACTCTGCGCTACCTACCAAGTTGTTTTGTTGTATCATTTTAATTCAACGTTTTGAATGCGTTTTATTAAACGCCATATTGATTTACACATACATTTTACAATCATCTAACACAGCAGCTGTGAGCACCATCAGTTCTATGCGTTTCGGAGAATATCCTCTCTTTCCATTCAAATTATTACAAGCCAATACGGAGAATGTTACTCAAATTTTTCCTGAAATGTTTGTTTGTAATGAGGCGAAAGGTGCAATAAACACTAGTAGATTACAGAACTTCTTGAATGGTCGAAATCGTTTGAAAAACAAATCAAAATAAGCAAACCAAAATTTCTACTTACCCAAAACAGTATATTAAAAAGAAAAAGCATGTACTTCGAAATTTTTACACATGCCCCCATTATTTTCCCGATACGTTCTTCAATTCGAAAAGTTTAATTCAACTTAAACAACGACCACTTCTACAAACAGCGTACAGTTAGAATCAAAACATACCTCAAAATGCGAGAACTCTCCATACCCACGTAAGGACGGGTTAATGTATAACGAATTTACTATTTACTTAACGGGCGTAAACATCGTAAGACAAGATGAGAATAGTGCTCTTTTGCGTTCGCGCAAAGCTTGAACCACATTCGATTTATTTCTAAAACTGTTATGCAACTGTAGCCCACACTCAATTGAGTCAAACAACTCAGCAATTTAGTATCGGTAAACTTCACTAATGATTTGGAGTAGGTGTATTTTCTCCGAGACAAAAAAAAAGTAAAAATGTCAGATATTTCATTAATTATTATTTTATTTCCAGGGCCTTATAGTACCACCTGTCTCGTTTACGACAATATAAATTCAAAGCTCTAATATATATCTTAATGAAGGAAGTCAGGGTAACAACTGTAGGAAGGCAGTTCCCGGACTAAAAAGATAAATTAGCGTGACACGTCATTTCTCATAGCAATTTATGCCTGCCCCAACCCATCCCATGGGATTCCCATTGTAATACAATTCAATAAAAATTGTAAAATTTAGGTAAATAGGACTACATGTACGAAAAAACATAAAAACAAAAAAATTTACTGACTTTGTTTACTTAAAATGCATGTGCCCATCAGCCCCTTCACAAGGTATATTGTTAATGCTGAATATATTTTGAACGTTATAACTAACAAGAGAGGTATGCTCAAATATATGGACACGAAATCCATAACGAAATGTTACCATCATCCCCGAAAATCATACGTTATTTTGTGTCCTATGGAAAATACAAATGTGTGCTGTCCCATCCCATACGGTGGGAATCCTATGCCCACGGCCAAGCCTGCGGATAACGCACCTACCAATATTTAATCTTATATCACAAAATTTACCTTTGAAAAATTTTACTCACAGAATATGTGACCCAATTAACTGATTTCGAACATCTTGAAATCATTTGTGTATCAACGACGCATATTGCATATGACTTTATAAGATATGTATGTAACAGTTAGAACAAGCGGGAGTGTTGCAAACGTCGTATATCCGTTTGCATGCAGCTTTACTGTTGGCATATTTACAAAAATGAATCAAGGAACAATGCATCAATGCGCCATTAGATAGATGTAGCAACGCCCAACAAAAACTGTCTTAGAAACCACCGCTTGACATATGGAAATACTTCATTTTTGTTCATATAAATTCGCAATTTAGGATCTTCTGTTTATGCTTAAAGGCGTCGTATACCATGACTACCATGAGCACATGAAAAGGGAAATCCTCTGTTTATATCTAAAAACGTCATAGGCTATATCATTATATTCAACATGGTTTACACAGGTTGCACTGACAAGCAACATTATACTGGAATAAATTCCTCGCGACTTGCTGAAGATTAAAGTTGTAATTTAATTTCATGCTTTGGTATATTTTATAATCATTTGCATTTTCAAAATCAACGTATGGCAACAGTATATGTAATGAAGAAAGTGTTTTGTAATATGATTCTTTAAATGAAATAAATTGGGACAGATAGGCAGGAAGATGATTTAATGTTCTGAGAATTAATCTAACGGTTGAAAAAGCGTTTTAAAACGGAAGAATATAAATCGGTTGAGGGCGGAAGATCCTTATATGTTGTTGACTAAAACATCAAAAAAACTTCCTGTTTACTTTGAATATATCGGTAAAAATGAATATCGGTATAAAATAGAAGTTATATTCAAATGGATCGGATGTGATCTGAAAGATGATATAGATGTACCGTTATCGGAACAACGAGCAATCGATAAGAAAGTCGCCGGAGATTTTATTGGGGTTGACGTTTTCCATACTCACAGATTATAGAAGCTCGTAATCAACACTCCAAGATAGAAGTTTGTTGAAATTCTCTAAACAAAAATGATCGAAATAATAATGAAGAGTGGAAGGTATCAGAGTGCGAACAAGCGGGAACGATGAGTAATAGTGGGAGATATTGACGGTTTCACCCTGGACTTATGGAAATTGAAAAGTTATGTTAATTTACACTAAATTTGAAGATTTAAACACTCAAGTGAATATCAAACCCTCGCAAAATTAAAAAAAAAAACTGAAAACATGAAAAAGAATAGGCTTTGTCATAGGTCATTGATGAACAGAATATTAATTCCAAAAAAAAAAAAACATATCGAACGAGGCGCTCCTTGTCAGGCGTAGCCTTGATCACTCAAACTCCGGGTGTTTCGTGGTAAGTTGTGATTCAGAATGGAAATTAAATCACGACTTGTTTCCAACGTTTTCTCAAATAGCCTACATTTTTTTTTGTTTCAAACTAACCTGGTTAAACAAGAGCTTCGGTTTCAATTACATTGACAAATTTTACTATTTTAAGATAGTTTGGATCACTAGAAACTCTAAAATTCAAAGCGCAAGATGTATCAAATATATATTTGATGTTCTTCTGAAGCAAAAAGATGAACAAAAATTTGAGCCATTGTCACCTCGAACGACTCGGCTCCTATGTAAAATAAATCCTTGTAAGGTCAATATAAGAAGATCATTTTCAGGTTTTGAGCATTATCCACGTGAAATGCGCGCTTAGATAGGACAAGAGTTCAAAACGGTTCAAAACAGTCTACTCTAGAGCCACGCATGAAAATTGTGGTTCATATTACGGAATTACTCCATTAACATGCAAATTTGACATTTCTTTACATCAGGCCTTAACCGTCTTCTTCTGCACAGTACACAATTATAGAAGTAGATAGATTATAGATAATTTTCTTCACTAATGAAGTTTCATTCACAATCCAATAGTTTTGCCTAATTTTAACAAGAACATACTCCAAAGCTCCAGCTGTCCTGTAGAACCTCCAGAAGTATGTGCACCAAGATGGCGCACATCCTGAACATAGTATGTGTACCAGGTTAAGTTGTGCGCCATTTTGGTGCACATACTTCTGGGGCGCCGTTCTGTATACCAATCTTCGTTTAATATATCCCAAGATATTTCCTGAAGGCAATTATAGCCCAGCACACTTTCGTGTTTTGTGGTGCAAATGACAGGAGTCGCAATTAGACCAATGCGAATGATAAATAGCAAAATGTCAAATGAAATATTTATTTTATCAATTTTTTTTATTATGAAGTGAAAACACCAATGCTGTTGGCGCGACTGGAATGACATAGGGATATTCAGCCTCGAGCTTTTGTTTTTGTGTTTTATTGATTGCTATTGTTTTTGTTACGTGACTTCGTCATACTGGGATGAGAACACGTGTGACAAGGATTCAATAATGTGATTTTTTTTTATTGGTGCCGTGTTGTGAGTAAAAAAGTTAAAATATCTACTAGTAAAAGTAAGCTTGATTAGGAATGGCGAAAGTTCATAAATTAATATGTTGTTCGATGATCTGGCCGTCGGGGTCACTATAATTTTACGTTTGGGCCCATTGCGATAAACTGTAGAACAGTGGTTCCCAAACTTTTTTGACCATCGCCCCCCTAAAGTAGTTTATACAACTTCATCGCCCCCCAGCACTACAAAAAAATGTAAAGTCAGAAACGAACATATTACAGACCAAATGAGAAGACAAATCATAGTTTATAGTGTTATTTAATGAGATGCATGAGCTTGGTGTTCTTCAGCATGTTTTTTATCATATTTGAAATTACCCAGTTTACTGATGGAAAGGCGATTTCGTTGTTTTGATGACAATAGTAGCACGGCTCAAAAACCCTTTTTCACCATATATTAGGTCGGAAATGAAAGAATCCAGGGTTCTACCTCCTCAAAAACCGTCGTGTATTCCACTCCCTAAATTCACCCCATTTCACATTAAATTAATGAAAGCAAAGTTAATTTTCCCAAAGTAATAATAATGATTTTTGTACATCTCATTCATTCCTACAGCCTGATGACCTGCACCAAAACACTTCGGTAAAATTCATCCCCGATTCCTCATCCTACCCCGGCCTACAGCCCTATCACCAGTCCATAGAATTAATCAGCTATTTGTTTTTGGATTCATGGACTCGGATGTGGAAAAACTGTGACCGACTATCGACTACGGCCCAGGGGTCGGCAAATTTTATGTCGCTCGCGAGACAAAATTTAGGGTTGCTATAGTCTTTTGCGGGTCGCATATATTTTTTAAAAGTTAAAAACGGAACAGCGCGCGAAAACTGAGACAATTCGTGAACTCAACTCCGTCGTCTTATTAAAAAATTATTACAGTGACATTTAATGTGACACTGCCATGTTGCTGCATCACGCTTGATAGCTTTACGACGCCAAGATTGGAACATTTTCCAAATGGGCATCACTAATCCCAGTTCTTCGCTTGTTCTTTGTAATGTCTCCATTTTCGAACAAAATTGTTCGCACAAATATGTACTCCTAAACACTCTTGAAATAAGCACCGAAAATTTTAAAATGGTAAAGTATATAGGAAGAATTTTCCGCGGTCAAAGGTCGGGGATAGGTCTATTCAGAGAATCGTCACGGTACAGATATTTTTACTCCGGCCGTATTTTGCCGACCACTGGGATACGCCAACTACCGTACCTTACTGCGGAGACGAGTCCAGCAATCTTTTCGAGTGTGATAATCGACCACGTGATTCAAGTCTGCGAATGCACACAGATTACAGAATTAAGTGCACGATGCGCAGAGCAAAAACAGATTTCGCGAAATCGCCCCCCTATCGCCCCCTTCGACTTTTTCACCCCTCTCTGTATCGTTTTCGCCCACCGGGGGGCGATATCGCCCACTTTGGGAAGCACTGCTGTAGAACGCTTTTGAGGTAGAGTACTCGCAAAGGTTCATTCAGGGCAAAGACTTGTAGGCCTACTCAGAAATGACGCCCGATTATCGAATAGCCACAACGACTAACAATTTATTACTGATAGCATGTGCAATACGAATTCTCAAAACAGCAAAACATGTATATTTATTCTGTTTAAATATAACTTAATCGAAACCACAAATAATTTTTAGGCATTGGTAAAATTATTCAGAGCTTTGGCATAGACACATTTAGACAGGGCGAGTGGAACAGCGTTCCAGCCATTTGTCATCTGAGATATTACATTGATGATTCTCAAAACAGTTTCTGCGTCTGGATGTTGACTTCTCGTGTAAATCCAAAAACCTTTCTGACCACCTTCAAGATTTTGATCAAGGCATCTTGCAGATATGAAGTAGTTTTTGTAATCCGTATATATGGTGTATGCCCCATGTGTCTCAGCTATTTCATCAAAGATTGCTTGTTTGGTTGAGGATTGCTTTTGTAGTGTCATTTTCAAGTCGGATTTCCAAAGATCCACGGCCTTGTCATTTTCCAGTACATAATTTCCGTTGGGATTTAACACGAAATTTAAACCGAATTTTCTGAAGCGTTTTCTGTTGATGTGATAGTCGATCATGTGTACAAAAGCGCCATTCTTGGTTGATTTGATTTCGTCCATCTTGTAGCAGCCGCCAATTTTGTCAACGGCCCGATCGGTATTTATGGTTTCGTACCAATCTCCTTCTAATCGATCCCAATTGATTTGACTTGTTTGTTCCATAAGTTGGCAATTTCCGTAATCTATACATGATATGATATCGATAAACATACCAACAGCAAAAAACAAAGCTACAACACAACCGTTCATTATGCCTTCGTAACCCTGCGACCTTAAGACTTCAAATCGAATGCACATTATCTTGTTCGTGCTGCTGTATATAGTTTTTCAAAATGTGTATGGATTTCAGTTACCGCGACTACGTATTGTTTTGGGTTGTCTGCATATACTCGTTTCATTTAAGAGCTTGCAGCGTTGCTCAACTCGCATTTGATACGAAAAATCACTCATAATCAAGTAAAATACCAGCTGAGTTCGGTCAAAACTACTGCGTCTGGTGCAGTACATTTTGAAACACAAATTTATTCTTTTCAGTCGCATACTATCACATAGTCATACTGCACTGAATTGACTATCGATTATCACACTTTTATATGTGTTCTGGATACCTCAGAAGATGAGATAAGACAAGTGGAACATTCAATCTATGGAAAAAATGATATTGAAGCTAATTTAAAGTCAAATTAATTTCATTATACAAAATGTTTTTTTTCTGAATCTGTGCTCACCAAATTTAAAAAAATGTTCTATGAAGTGATAACGATTGGTGCGGTATATTCAAATAATATGAAGCCTTTAATAAAAAACACCACCTGGTTTACCTTCAACGCATCTCCAATTAAGGATTGACCACCTAGAACTTTACAATTCATGTATTTTACCTTCTGCAAGACACCTGACTCCAAACTCCGAGCCATTTAAAATACGACCCCGACTTTTGTCTCTGGTTTGACAAAGATTTTAACAGCAATTCTGACTCAAAACTTTAAGCCAAATATATTTAGTGGCATATATCAACCTCATGTCAATAAAAAACGACCTAACACTGATTCAGCCTATTCCGAGAAAATATCGATTAGAGAGTCGTGCAAACTTACAGCATATCCTACATTTCTTGCTTTGCGGCTATGTGGATCGTACATAAACATGATATTATAACAATCGACAAGAAAAAGTATCATAAATCTGAAAGACATAGTATGGCTTATGCCATAGTCGTGTCGTGCCCAGTATGTTCCCAGTTTATTTTATTTTAGAGGGGTGTTTCCAAATTCAGGGGGTGGTAGTTATTTTGTTATTAGTGATAAAACTACATTTAACTTAATAAATAAAAATGTATTGTGTATTCGATTGATCATCTTCACCGGCATTTGAGCAACTTTCTGAATATATATTCAAATACATTTACACCACCCAACGTCATGAAGTCTAATTTATCTAAGGAAAAACATGTCGATAGGATATATATATATATAAATTTACTCGACTATCTAGTTAAAACGCCCGTATGTCCTATAAAGTGGTCTTCGTCGATTAACAGTTGGTATTCGTTTCCTTTTTACGACCGATCAAAATTGACTGAGACCGAAATCCATATCAATTTCCGAAAACTGGCATTCTATGTGTAAATAAATATCCAATGTGTCGTCAGCGCAAAGGTTGAACTACAAGACACGCGATTATAGTAATAATAATTCATCAAAACAGTTAATTGCAAGTCCAGGTTCCGAGGTTCGTGATTTGAATATATCAATGTGCAAGATATGTTTCACATTTATGGCTCACAACCGATTCTGTTCGAAAAAAAAACAGCGCAATATGACAATCACACGAATTCGCAGTTTCCCGGTCCGATAGGTTACATAAATCCCACTATTGACATCCTATGTAAAATGTCAATGCACATCCTTCCTAAACTCAAGTATTATGAATGATTGGTTCAGATCCAAAGGTTGTCGTCATTGAAAACTATAAAACGAGGTACTAAGCTACAAGTTTATCATTGTAAATTTAAAGTTACAAATTTTCGTGAAATAACACCATGAAAATATTTTCGTACGCTACTATTTTATGGTTTGTTATTTTTACTTGTGTCTCACGCGCAACAGCAGATGGCGATGATGACGAATGTGAACTACCACCCGCGCAACAAGATATCGAATGGAGCAAGGTAAAAGATGCAATTTCTAACAATTTTAATATGTCATTAAGTTAATGACTTTTACAATAATTTGCTAAATTATCATCTCAATAATAAAAAGGGGATATGATGGTGACACAAATATTAAATAGTTTTCCGTTTCTGAAGTATTGTTGTTAAAAGAAGTTCATTCTAACAGCGCTGTTAGAATATTATGTTCAATACCCGTCAGAAATTCCCATTTTAGTTGGTAAGGGAATAAAATCGTTTCTTCTATTTATTCCAATTTGTAACTTATTTTTTGTAATTGTAAAGATGACAGGAGTATGGTACGAAATTTTGAATGTTAGAACTCCTTCAGACGAACTTGTGCCATGTTTCCAAATTCGAGATATTCGATCAACAAGTAATGGAATATCCTATATGTTTAAAGACACTGGAAGGTATGTGCTCGAGTTTGGTGTCTATACCAGATAAATAACATTTATTCAATAATATTTACATAACAAAAACTGTTCTCTATGAAGGAACACAAATGTGACCATCGATGCAATAAAACAAAATTCTGGTGGATTCGTTTATAATCAAGAGCATGGTGAGTGAAAAAGATATCGATACTTTCAAAGTTGGCTCGGTGGTGTGGCCCATCGTGCTAAGCGATGGCACCATCAAGTCCATGCTCCCGAAAACAAATAACTGGTCATCTAATCCCATACCCGACATGGACTGCTAACCGGCCGATAGGCCTTAATTCGCCATATGATTTAGTCGTCCTATCAACTTTCCTCTCCCTTGGGATACATAGGTAAATCGTATCGCGGACAACCGATTGTCCTATTATCAGGATAACGCCACAAAGTTACCATTTGTCAAAAGCTATTACCCCGAGTATTTTCCGAAAAGTGTAACAAACTTACATAACTTGTAAGAAAATAAGTATATATATTATTATTTAGTTGGAAACTGGATGAACTACCTAAAAGACGAAATCAAACCAAGTCAGGAACCAAGTCCCGAGTTACTGGAAGGTACGCATTGTTAAGTTGTACTTTGTGAACTTTTTAGCAAATTGTCTTTATGATTATAAAAATTCAAATTCATTTACAGAAAGCTTGGATACATTCTTTGATGAGTTCCGTTACTTCACTGACTACGAAAACTATGCAATATCTCTGCTTTGCACTAAAAAAGGTACCCAGTCGATTGTTTCTTTTTTGCTGTAAAAACATCTCTTTTCCCTTTGCCTGAGAATATTTTTTAATTTCAGGAAAGAAACTTTATTGGATTGCAAGCCGTACAAACAGCCCTAACGCAATAACAATTCTCAAGATTTTCAATAAACTCATTAAAGTCAAGAAAGGATGGAACAACGTCCCGTTGTATTTTTCTGGATGTGTAGACTTCGAAAATAATGAGTAGCGATATAGCGGCATCCATTTGAAGAATATTAAAATGATAATTTTGTGTTTAGTTATGAGAAAGTATAAACAAGATAAGCAGATAAGCTCGTAAATCAAATGAATCTGTGTCTGTGTGTAAAACTTGTGTTGCAAATTGTCTACCAAGTCCTAAAGATAGATCAGAAATAACAATAAGACAGCCTTGTTTCATGCTTTGCCTTTGACATCATTAACAGTTAGCTGACCAATTCAGTTCAGTACTGTCAGTGTTTTCACTGAAATTCCCAGCCCTACTTTATGGCAAGGATTCAAATATATATGACTGCAGACGATAAAACAGACATTGTAACCAATTAAGCTTTTTGTTAAGTTATAAATTTTTTTCACAGTCAAATATTTTCTGGTGGTGCATTTCTTCAATACATGCCTCCAACTGTGATTGGATAGAGTCATAGAGTCATTGTTTAGTTCGACTGCTGTTAAAAAGTTCAAATAGCTTATCATAACTCTCTTATTGACTAGTGATGGCTGCTACTTATTCTGTTCAATATTCTACAATGAAGGAATGTATAGCAAACGGCCCGAATATAAAAGTTCACGATTCACTGAAAATTGAATATAAAAATGATATATCTCATTCAGATAATAGCAATAAAAACTACAACGAGTCGAAAAGTCTCAATTTTCTTCATTCGGGTGTAAGTTATTTCACATTGACAGGTATAAACACTCAATGCCCATTAGGACACTTATAACTGGTACTGACTAAAACAGTCCACACTGACAAATTGCTATCTCTGACTAATGGTCCATGCAAGCCTTTGAAATTGTCATCGCACTTGTTCAGTTCCTGCTCCCAGTGGTGACTTTTTGCCAATTACCTCCACAAATGCAATATGAAGTAAACCTTTTATCCCAAAATTCGATGTTTGATTGAGGAAAAGGGTTTAACAATGATAACATCCCACACCTAGAAATGAAACCAACATTTTAATTTAGGGCAGCAGTTTAGTTCGGCCGTGTGTCACATCGTATAAGCATTAGGAATAAGATTACCATCGCACCTCTGATGGCGCTCCAGAAATGTGTGTACCAATATGGAGGTAACTAATTTTGTTCGCCTACTTTACATCAAGTTGTGTAAAGGGACGGAAGCCTATGGCAGGGGGTATATACCTTGGCTAACACAAACAGTCCCTGAACTCGTAATAGAACTAAAATAAGGAATATCTGAATTAAATTATTGCCTAACCATAACCTGGTACACACACTATGGGAGTATCCCTTTGATTACCCTACAGCGATTGGGGGATAACAATGTCCGAAAGGATTGCTGGTCTTGTCACCGTGTAGGGTGGTTAACGCACATTGCTTGATAAATTCAAATGTTGAATAGGTTTGGAGTATTATGATCAATTAAATTTGAAAATAAATAAATAGAGCAACAATATAGAATTACCAGTATTAGTCATACAAATTACCTTGTGCATGTTTTCAAAGCAGCAACAGGTGATTTTCCCAGGAATATTCGCCGCAAGTTATCTATTTTTCCAGAATCGTCATGTGGATTCAAAAAACTGCTTTTGTTTATAGATATTTTATTTGACAATGAAGAACATGGTGGTTTACGATCATACTCGAACCTAAAGAAGTGTGATGAATTGTCTTTCACATTTTTATTATAATGTAAGGTAATTCAATCAAATCTCAAAAAATTCAATACATGAGTACATACTTGCCAGCTTGGGAGAAAAGTCAGCCCAACGGCCATCAAATATATTTTCACTTTATGTATAACGCCATCATACACAGAATTATTCAAAGTACAACTACATAGAAATTATCATCAAACTAACTCAATATTGCAAACCCTTCGCTATACTGAAACGCCCTTTGATAATAACTTCACAAACATTTTAGTAAAGTGGATATTTTGCCGGCCAATCCAATAAAACAGAACATGGAACATATTCTAGGGTTAAAATATCTTTTATGCAAATTGTCCCAGGTAATTGAACTTTTGGATACAATCATACACAAACAGCCAGTACACAACCAGAAGTATGTGTACCAATATGGAGGTAACTAATTTTGTTCGCCCACTTTACATCAAGTTACGTAAAGGGACTGAAACCTATGGGCAGGGGTATATTTACTTGGCTCACAGACAGTCCCCAAACTCGTAACAGAACTAAAATTAGAAAAAACGGAAAAAAATAACCTAGTACACACAGTACGGGAGTACCAAATTTTCTAAGATAATGTGCAATAGGATTACTGGATTCCTCGCTGCCGTACGGTGGTTCAAGTAACCGCTGGTCAGTTGCAGCTTCCTCCACCATCGTGTCCATGCTTTCGAAAAAAAAAACTAATAACTGGCTAACTAATCCCATGCCCGACATGAACTGGTGACCGGACAATAAGCCGTGGTTCGACCTATGCTCAAGCCAACTTATCGGCTTTCCTCCCCCGGGATAAATATGTAAATCCTATTCTATCCTACAATATAGGTCTGTGATGAAGTGCAGAACTACACATAATAAAAGTCTGTAGTTTAGTTGCCGATTCTTTGCTGTATTTCAAATGATAGTTTATTTGTGAAAGTCTTACCTGTAAGGCATCGGTGTCAATGATAAACGTTGTAACACACCATCAACTGGTTTAATAATATCAATCGAAGGTATAAGAATTTGATTCGGTAATAAACAACATTCATCTATTATATTATCTGGTATACGACCTTGCGTTTCTCCCATAGATACTGAAAAACAGAAATATATTTACTTTCGATTGCTATGCTACAAGCAAACATGAATAAAAGAAAGAATCCATAAGTTGATTCTGCAGTATGCTTTGAAAGTTTTTATCCAAATATCTTTATTTTTTTTCTAAAACCCATGTCGAATCCAATCCAAACCGAAACAAAGTAAATAATTGTATCATTTATATATTTAAAAAACGACTTGATATATACAGTACTTTATTCTTTTTTATGATGGAAGACACATGGGAAAACTTGAGAGTTGGATGAGTAATAAGTGAACAATGAGTGGTCAAAACGCGATACAATTTTCTGTCTTTAATTCAAATAAATGTCCAACAATTCGTTGAAAATGTTTCCACTTTGATTCATACCTGCACGATATACTTCTGTAAGAAGTTTGAAAATGTAGGATAGTCCATCTATATGATCATCAAAACAACAAAAGACTGGCGAACATGCCGATTTTAATAATTTCCAAGTTTGTATGATAACGAGTAATTCTCGTAATATGGAAAGAAATTCTTTATCGTATATGAGTGATGAACCAGGTGTATTTGAATTTATCTGAACAAAAATTTAAAATTGCACTGTGAATTCCGATCATACAATAAAATAATTATACACAGATAAGTAATAACTATCAGGTAAGTAGGTACTCCCGTAGTATGTGTACCAGGTTAGGTCATAATTTTATTCTGATTTTCCTTATTTTGGTTCTATTACGAGTTCGGGGACTGTTTGCGTTAGCCAAAACAAAATTAGTTACAAAATTGGTACACACACTTCTGGAGCGCCGGTAAATACCTAACTAACTCATAAATATAACTACTAGACGGTAGGCTGATAAATATTTTCATAAATATAAGTATTCAATTTGAAATATTATAAGACTTTGTTATACTTTCATATCAATTGGATTACGGAAAAATTGTAGGAAAATGAATTTGCTGGCTAATCCGACAAACAAGCTAAAAAAAATAGCAAAACACTGGATATATATTATTTTACAGACAAACCAAATATTGAAAAAACACGAGAAATGAAGATTTGTGAAACAAGTAGTCTACTTACTGGTTGAGGAACAACTGATAAAATATACAAGGTAACATCTGCAATCCATTGTATTAATTGTTGCAATGACTGAAGTGACTGCGTATCTGTATCGACACACTGCAGTAACTTGTTGATGTCAGTTTCGAATGATGAACTTGAAAATTTAAAAAGATACAAAAAATTTGAATGTCCCGAGTTCTGTGATAAGATATGTAACTACATGGAGCAAAATCGTCTGTCTCCATAAAAACAGGACTAAAACGATAAATTTATAAAAGTTTGCATATAAGCCAGCCCCACAAAATACACAAGCGATCATGTGTATGACAACCAATCATAAACTGTTATTGCTGTCATAGCGTACCAAGCGCTGCTTTGCGTGTGTTTGCGCACGCTCTTATCATGAGAGCTTGGTTAGAGTTGTAGCTGTTGGAATTAATTTAGCATAATGTCATTTCGTTTTCAGTGCAATCAGAGTTATGCACGTATAGGCTGACCACCCCTTGGTTTGATAACTTTTTTTTGTTTAAACTCCGCTCACACGCAAGGATATCCGATACATCTACATTTTAACTCACCTACAAACTTCATGCAGCTTGTCAGCTGGTGCCTGATCATCCATGGAATCATGTGGCGGCTGAAGTAATGATCTAAACACCTGAGAAATTGTTACGGAAGTTTACCATCAGTTTTACAATTACTATACTTTATATCTGTATTATAAAACGTCAAACCTAGCATGCAGAGAGTTACGCCTACAATATTGCAAGTTTTCGCATAATCGTCACATACCACAGTTATAGCCTCAAACATCAATCTTAGATGACAATCGACGGCATCTGCTGTTCTATGAGATTGTTGATAGATTGAAATTTTGACAGACAACATCCTGGACTTCAACATCTGTAAAAATTAAAATAGTAGCAATTAATATATGAATGAGCTAATAC